>NC_090936.1:1044844101-1046169569 GCF_040938575.1 Ambystoma mexicanum
TTTTATATTGGAGGCAGGTGTTATAGTGGTATCCAGAAATTATTCCATTTTTTTTTGTGTCTTCAGCAGGTTAGGCTGAGGTTTTTTTTCTCCAGGATCCTTGGCTTTAGCATATGGAGTTCTTCCAAGGCTCTTCATCATGCCTGTTGTTGTTCAGCGTCTAAGGTAACTAGATATGTTTTAACTAGACAGTAAATCTCTAACACAAATGTGCTGGGAAAAAATAATGAAGAAAAGGTTTTAAGTGATACAATTACCTCATCATTGACATTAATTAACTTCCACACAAGGAATTCTTGCAACAAACAAGTTTATGAAAACACTTTTGTATGTAAACAAGTGCCCCAGCCAACGGGTGTTTGGACCCAACCAGGTCTTTATCAAGGCTGTATTATAAAGTCCAAGGCTGAATGATAAAGTCATGCCCAGTTCCAAAATCAGCCCAGTTTCAAAATAACGAACATATCATGTTCACCCAAAACATGAGGCCCAAAAAAGGGCACAGGATCCACATAGTGATGTTGAATGGAAATGAATAAAGCAACCATATTTATAAAGTAACAGTTAAAGTCACATGATACCAAAATTGAAATCAAAGATGGATGAAATCCATGAAATATATACATATGTGGAAACGAATACTGATCTTCATTCAATTTCTCTCTTTTCCTTTCTCCCTTCCACATATGTTATATATCTCATGGATTTCATCCATCTTTGATTTCAGTTTTGGTATCATGTGACTTTAATTGTTACTTTATAAATATGGTTGCTTTATTCATTTCCATTCAACATCACTATGTGGAAGGGAGAAAGGAAAAGAGAGAATTTGAATGAAGATCAGTATTCGAGCAATAAAGTCAATGGCCCTCATTACGACCCTGGCGGATTTTTTCCGCCATCGGCGGACTTTGCCGCCATGGCGTAAAGTCAGTTTACGCCATGGCGGATGGTGGACTTACCGCCCCATTCCGAGGTCGGCGGGGCGGTAAGTCCCCATTGACCCATTTACCCTTCCCCATTCCCATTTCGGCCCCATAGGGTATAATGGGAGTGGGGAAGGAGTTAATTACGCCACCGTAAATTACGGTGGCGTAATTAACACCAAGGTCCCATAGCGCCATGGATTTTTACGCCCGCAAAAAGCGGGCGGAAAAATGACCATGGCGCTCTGGGAACTCGGAATTGGCGGTAAGGGGTCGGCGCAGCTAACGCTAGCGTAAACCCCTTACCGCCAGGGTCCTAATGAGGCCCAATATAATGTTAACAGTCTCCACCACAAATGTAAACACCCTTACCTTTCTCCCTTCCCCTGTTGTTTCCACATATGTTATATAGCTCATGGATTTCATCCATCTTTGATTTCCGTTTTGGAAATCTTGTGACTTTAATTGTTTCTTTATAAATATGGCAGTTTTACTCATTTCCGTTCAACATCACTATGTGGATCTTGTGACCTTTTCAGGGACTCGCCTTTCAGGTGAATTTGACACGTTTGTTATTTTTAAACTGGGCATGATTTTATCACACAGCCTTGATAAAGACCCTGGTTTGTCGAAACACGTGTTTCCACATAACACTTTTGTGGTATCCTGGTATGATTGTAGTTAGTGCTTGTGTATGAGGGCCCTTCGGTGGAGGACCAGTTTAACCACGCACTGACAAATTGAATTGTTGAAATGTTTTTAACTTCAAATTTTATTACATTTTACTGGGAGCTGTGGAATTTAGCATTACATGTTTTTGTTGTGCTTTAATAAGAATTCCAGCATTTTTTCATCCTATGCATACAGTTTATTTCATCTTTGTAACAGTTGTGTTACTGTTATTTTGCATGGTTTTTACTGTGTTTGGGTTTACGCACCATTTTTCTTCCTTTCTATGGTTGTGTTTTGTGGTTTATGTGGTCTTTGTCTAGTTAGTCTTCTTGCTATATTTTTCATCCTTTTCTATGTTTTCTTTAGGGGAGAAGGGATAAGGTGTTGAGGCGTGTTTGTTTTGGATACTGTTGGTTTTGTTGTTGTTGGCATGTTAGGATTTTTGTTAGGCCAATTGTGTACGCTTGTTGGGCTACACTATATTTTGGAAGGTATGTTGTTCTCGTTGAGACATGGTTTGTATTCAGGTGTGGCAGACATGAGGCCAGGAGTGGCAGTTCTGGCAAAAGGTGGTAGGTTAGGAGGGTTTATGATGGTAGTTTTTCGTTTTTATTGTCCATGTGGCAAGGTATGCGCTCGGTGGTGGCAGCACTGAGACCTCGGTGTGGCAGGCCGGGGTAGAAGGTGTTTTGGTTTGTTTTGATTGTGATCCTAACATGATGGTGAGGGTATTCTGTTTCTTGTAGTTTGTTTGTTAAGGAGGGGGATGTGTGGTATCCTGGTATGATTGTAGTTAGTGCTTGTGTATGAAGGGGCCTCACAGAATGTTAAAGTGGAGCTGAGAGTGTTGGAGGCATGGGGGTTCCACAGAGTGTTGGTTGGGACTTGGAGATACACTGGGAACCAGGGCAGAGGCTTGGTACTTACTCCTCTACCTTTCATGACTATGCTATGTAACCAAGAAGAATAAAGCCTGTTCCTTTTACACTTACCTGAGTCAGCCTGGTTCCTGCTCCATGTCATTCCTGACTCAGATACATCAAGTTTTTTCATAAACGTGTTTGTTGCAGGAATTCCCTGTGTGTTACTTAATTATTTCAATAATTGTCAATGAGGTGGCATTGTATC
This sequence comes from Ambystoma mexicanum, assembly GCF_040938575.1. NCBI lineage: Eukaryota > Metazoa > Chordata > Amphibia > Caudata > Ambystomatidae > Ambystoma > Ambystoma mexicanum. Next base: position 1,044,846,828 of record NC_090936.1, read on the forward strand.
ACTTAAAACTATTTCTCTATTCTTGTATAGCTTAAAGCTGTTTCTCCATTCCTTTATCGCTTAAAACTGTTTCTCCATTCTTTTATTGCTTAAAGCTGTTTCTCCATTCTTTTGTGACAGCGCAGTTGTGTTGGGATGTGCTTTCTAATTGTATATACACTTGGAGGGCATTGGGCACCATCTTCCCCTACCCAGACACACGCAGCAGGGTGTCGAAGATAGTTTATTCACAATTGAACTTATATTCTTTTTATACCCGGTATGGGTTGATTCACAGTTCTAGCGCCTACCCTAGAAGAGATATTTCAGACTTGTGGTGGATCCGAGTGTGAGTACAGCTTTCAACAGGGCTTCCAGCCCGCAAAGGAATTGGATGTAAACCAACTGGCTCGTCTCAACACAATACGCATCAAAAATAATATTGCTGGATGTCCCGGCCTGCTTCTCGATCCAAGACAACTGAACCCTTCTCCACCCTGGTCCTTGGCCATAATCCCATTAACCAAGCTAAAAAATACAGGGCACCAACTTTATTTGAAAGTTGTTATTTTGTTAACAGTGGTTAAGTCACTTCTTTTAAACTCTCCTGTATAAAGATGGTTCTATGTGTGCACTTGTTCTGGTTGTGCTTCATTGCAGTCATATTCTTTACTCATGTATTGCCCAAGTGACAAGTGTGCATCTCCTTTCGAGTATTACTCAGGAGCGTCAAAAGGGGGTCGCCAGGGGTTACAGTTGCAACCCCTGGCAACCCCTGGCAACTCCTGTGCAACCCCTGGCTCTGCCTCTGTGACCCCTCGAGTCTGCAGAAGCAGAGAGAAACCTAAAGTAAAGAGTGCTTTCCGACCGACGAAAGCCCTCTTTACATTAATATCTTTTTAAAGTCAGTAGACTGACATCAAAAGAATCCTCTCCCCCCATCTACTACAGGACATGGAAGACTCTGTCTTCCCTGCTCTGTGCATAAAAGTAACCAGAGCTGGTTCCTTGCGTGCATGGAGCATGGGAGATAGGGCTGCCTGCAGAGGAGATCCTCATCAGCGCAGCAATGGATTAGAAAAAGGTAAGAAAGTGTTTTTTTGTAAATGTATATGTGTGCGTGCATGAATGTATATATATACCATATAATGTGTGTGAGTGAGTGTATGATGTATTGGTGGCTGGGAGGGTGACTGAATGGTGGATGGGTGCAGTATAATTGAGCAAGTGAATGATGTGCCTCATACGTAAATTCTGGGATGAGGAAGAGGGACGTGGAGGTAGTGCTGGGCCAAGGGGCTGAGTTTGGGGTTGGAGTAGGAGGGTTGGAGTGATAGGGGTTGTTTCAGGGAGGTGGGGAATGGGCATCCATGATAAAGCAGGCATGATATGTGGTATTAGTGTCTAGACCCACATTTAGGTCCAGTGAGTCTAGCCATTTCTTAATGTGTCATGGCTTTTTACAGGGCATCTATGGTAAAGTAAGCATGATAAGTGTTATTACCTGTCTAGACTGGCATTTTGGGGTCAGCCAGCATAGTCATTTCTTACTGTGGCATGACATTTTTACAGTGCTTCTATAATAAAGTAAGCATGATAAGTGTTTATTACCTGTCTAGACTGGCATTTGGGTGCAGCCAGTCCTAACAGTGGATTTGTATATTTCTCTGGGCATCTATGATGAAGTAAGCATGATAAGTTTTATTACATGGTTAAATTGGCATTTTGGTGATGCCAGTCTAGGTATGTCTTACTGTGGCATGGCATTTTTTACTGTCCATGATCAAGGCTACAGCAAACATGCTAAGTGTTATTACCTGGCCTGGCCTATATTGTGCAACCAGTTTTGACATGCTTTCTTAGGGTTGAATTGCATTTTTAATAGCAAAGTGGTAAGGTAGCCCAGTGGGCTAAATGCTTGCTGCTCTGATCTGTGTGTGATCTGCAGGTTGCCGGTTCAAATCCTGGTAAAGCCAACTTAGCTTTTCATTCTTCCAAGGTTGCTAAATGAGTACCAGCTTTAGTTGGTATGATAACTGTATGTAAATATGAGCTATGTTCAGCACTTTGGTGAAAATGCTATATAAATGTCAAATAATTATCATTAAAGCATTAATGCTCCTGTGCCGTGAAATTGACTTTTATTTTTGGATGCTGTACTATCGCAGCAACTGGGAATATAGGGGATCTTCTTTTCGTTTAGTGACAATACCCAACATACAGCTATAATTGGCATAATATGGAAATAACTGGCCATACAGTGCTGAAGTGGCATATCTATGCAGTGCCTCGGCCTATTTTCTTTTTGTGTTTATAGTTTATTAAAAACATTAACACATTTTTTATCATATACTTCACAACTCTTAGTTCATCACAATGGCAATAAATTACTTCAGGCACAACATTCTAAAACAAATATTACAGACATTAATTCATTCAACACAATACAATATCATATCATATTCTGTATACTTCTCAGGGCCTCCCTTTCTGACCCCCAAGATTACATTTTCCACCTATCCCACAAAATTATTCCCTTCCCTCCTTCATAATGGTGCACTAATCAAGAAAAAGGAAAAATATGTTTCCTCAACTTTTTGCGTATCACTATTACAATATTCTTAAAGCAATGGTCATTGAGATAGAGTTTCCATACAAGAGCCTAGCCCACTTGACTTCACTGTTTAAATCCTCTAATCGCCTTATGAACTTTCCCAAACACATTTTCCTCGGCCCTAGTGTTGCGCTAGAGCCAATCAGCCAATGTTTTATCGTTTCTGAGTCCCCCGGCTTTTTACAGAGCCGACAATTTCTTTCTTGCCAAGGGATCCCTCTTATGGGACCCCACCTTTGTAGGGAGACTAGTAAGTTAAGACGAAAGCGCATATACATGTAATGACATTTTGGCACTGGGAATCTCATCACAGAAGGCTGTAGCTTCTTATATTTCCACAGGTGTTTGTTTAGCTCCCTTTGTAGTTTATACAATGACATTATGTTTATGTCTTCCCCCCATTGTACAATTTTCACTTTGTTCTACATCCTACCAGGCTTTCCATCAATGTAAGCTTGTCTGAGTCCATTTCAGCAAGAATCGGGTCATAGAACTCCCCAAAATTGATCAATGCTTTGTCATAATTATTGCTTAAAGATATATTCAAATTTTCAAATAGCAAACCCAATGGTGGAACCAGTATTGTCTCGGCCTATGTTGTACTATTGGCTCTAACCCTATTTGATCATGACCCCATCCATGGCATATGAAGGGATCACCCTTGCAAACATGTGGTTGGTATCTAAAATATTCATGTCTGCTTCAGTACTTATTTGGTATTTTAAAATATTTACAATTATGTACTTTTGTTACTCCCGCAAGCCACTTGGTAACGTCACCAGGGTTAAAGAGGAACTGATGCCATCCAGGTCAAAGGTCGAGTGACATCACTTCCTGTAATGTCATCAGGTCTGTGATGTCACTTTCACTACCCCTGACATTTTGGTGGATCGATGTCCCTGGTATTACTGCCTGAACAACTTTTGGACTCAAGATGTGTGACCATGTTCCCTTGGCCTGATGTGACTTGCCTTACCGTCGAAGTAGATACATCTCAACATCTTTTGACATTGCCACTCCCATTTCCCTTTAAACAAAACTGTGCCCTTTTGATGTACATGGGAATCGGCCACGGGAAAGTTCACAGTTTGATAAACAGTGAAAACACTTTTTTTTAATTAAAAATCACTGTCATGAAGCTTAGCACTCAGTCCTGCTTAGGTCTAATGGCACGACGAGTTGAAGGTTTAATTGAATGTCCTCTTTTTACATCTGGCTGTATGGAGCTTTAGTTCTCTGGCGGAAATAAAGTCAGTGGAATGTGTTTGCTTAAGCTGTGAAATGCATTGTTGCAGCCTTTTTGATTGGTGTTTGGAGAGGAAATTAAATGTCAGCCATGTTATAGATTTATTGAATGTTGTGCTGTTTAATGAAGGTGGTCCAATGCATAGGAAAAGCTCATAGTTTACTATACTATACGTGCATTATCAGTCAAGAGGATTTCCTAAACATGTGCAATGTTGTAATTTGAGTGGGATCTATTTGGTACAGTTTGAATGCAAGGTAGTGGGTCGCTGTTTCTTTAATATTTCTGCATTAGGAACAAAGGCATTAACAGCTGTTTTACTGATGCTCAGCCCCCGAAATGTGGGAGCCTGGAGAAGGTACGGGCATGTATTGTGAAAGTCTAGGACAGGGGTGGGGGGTTTGTTAGAGGTGAGTGCCCACTTACTATTATTTACAGGCAGAGTAGTGTGAGGGAGATTGTGGGCTAGAGGTGAAGGGTCTCCACAGGGTGCTAGTGTAGAGGAATGGGGGACAAAAGAAAATAGTCGAAGACGAAAGAGAGGTATGAGAAATGGTACAGGAAAAAGGGAATAGCTATACCAGCAGAGTTAAGGAAGTCATGCAGTGTTTGATGGCAGTGACGCAGTTAGAAATAGTTGAATGAAGTTAGATGGAACATGAAGAGAAGGAAACGGAAATCTAGGAACTGAGACCAAAAGAAGGAACAAACAGTGCCAGATTAAGAGTGGCAATACACTAGGGACTTTTTTATATAGTCTGCAAGATTTTAAATGCTATTAGCACATAGACATCTCAGCCAATCACAATGTTCAGATTGCAGTCAATAACTAATAGTGTTGACTGCATTCTGAACATTCTGGCGTCCAGGGCAGGCAGGGAAACAATAATGCAGTTTCCAGGCAGGATATCTTTAAACAAGACACTTCCTCTCTACGTAAACCTTATTTTCAATGCAGCATCCTATTTAGGACACCAATGAGAATGCTGAAACATGGGAACATGCTTTCACTTTTTTTTTTTATAGAGAAACTATTTACTTTTACATGATGCCTAAGGGATGCTTATTTTAAACCCTCTAGAGTTTAACCAAGTTTGCAATTGAAATGCATACCGTATGAAGACAAACTTTTAAATTAAAAACTACAAAATAAAACCGCACTAATTTACTAACTCAAGTTGTCGATTTACTTTCTCATTATGAAACTACAAAATTTTTCAATTCAGCCCCAAAGCTCCAAAACATGCATTGCAACTACCAATATATGCTCATAACCTTGTAGACCTCAGGAGGGGTCATTATCACTTGGGATAATGACCCTTCCCAACGTATGGCCCTCGGCTTCGCCTCAGGCATAAGTTGATGACAGGTCATTATCCTGCAATGACGACCCTCCCTCAGTCTATAAGGCTATAGTAGCTTCCGTGGTGGCTAGTTAACATTCCAGGCATAAAATTCTGCTTTGACCCAGAAGAAGTGATTGGATGAAGCAGAGGTCCCTGAAGGCCTCGGGGTGGTTGCCCGCTTCTCCTGCCAGTGAATGGTGTATTTTACAGCACAATATTTAGAAGAAGTGCAATAGAACTCCTAAGGATTACAGTTCCAAAGGTGAAAACCTATCACAAGATACTAAAATACTTCAGATGCGCTGCCTGGCAGAAGCATTCACTGCAGCAAATGATGCATGTGTCCATGAAAGAATTGCATGCCCGATTGAGACATTTCTTGTCAATTCGACAACAATGTATATCTGCCATATCTGTGAAGCTGCGCCTGACACAATGTGCCACAAGAACAACTACACTGGGAAAATGGCGTCCACAAATCAACCACACTGGGAAAAATGGCATCCATAAATCAACCACACTAGGAAAAATGGCATCCATAAATCAACCACACTAGGAAATGGCATCCATGATATGATAATATATGATAGTTTATTTATATAGCGCCTATACACAATGTGTTTCAAAGCTCTTCAAGGCAAGGGAGGGAACAAGGGAAAATACGATGACATTCTTACAGGCCATGGACAGTAAGAATGTGAAATTAACTATCGTACTAGGCCTGACGACATTTCAGATAGTGCAAGAGCTAAGACATAGAAAAGGAAGGGAGGGGGAGAGTGGGAAGGAAATGGAAACAGACAGGCGACTACCGTACTAGGCCTGACAACATTTCTAGTAGAACCGGTGAAAAACAAAAGGTGAGGGAGAGGTGTGCAGAAAGGGAGGGGAGGAACAAAACAAGCGACTATCATACTAGTCCTGACGACATTTCAGATAGTGTGGGGGTGGAGGAGGAAAAAAACAGTAATGGGAGGGTGGAGGAAACAGACAAGGTTGCTATCATATTAGGTCCAGGAACAATTCTGATAGAGTAAGTGCATAGAAGAAAGTAAGGGAAGGAGATAGGAAAAGGGAGAAAGGAAAGGAGGAGAGAACAGAGAGTATGCAGTCAAAAAGAGTGGAGAAACAAGAGTGGAGAGCGAATACAATTGCAGAAGTCAGAAGTAACACATAATGTTGCAAGCCAGGATACAAGATGAAGATGGGAACAGCACGAATCAACCACACTGGGAAAAATGGCATCCATGAATCAACTACACTGGTAAAAATAGCATCCATGAATCAACCACACTGGGAAATGGCATCCATAAATCAACCACACTGGGAAATGGCATCCATAAATCAACCACACTGGGAAATGGCATCCATAAATCATATGCCAGAGGAAATTCAACCGGTTTAATATTTTGTTCCAGTAGATGCAAGTACACCAGTTATAAATTCTGTGCCAGAACATATAAATCAAGTACCCAAGCAAAATTAAGGAAGCAGAAAGCAATGACTAAAACGTGGACTGGATAAGTTACTCTCACAAGACAACCCAAGATCTCTTTTCTTGTCTTTGATACACTCTGCTCCCCACGTTTTCCTTCTGAGACCATCAATCAAAGATAATATTCACATGTTTGTGAGATGGGCGAACTGTCCTTTCACTCAGTTTACTCCATCACCCAGTTCATCTTGGCTATATACTATCCACTGGGCAAACTTTCCCAAAACTACAAAACTCTACTAAACACCTTAGTCCTTTGGAGATTCCATGGCTATTCCTTTGCAATACCCCTTTTATTTCATAACCAGTGCTGCCGATGGAACCCGTGTCATTAGGATCACATTCGTCAGACCCCAGCTTTTGTACCCAACACTACTTTTCATGCTGTAACTTGTAGTGATGTATTTTCCATTATATGTATGGATCTGCAAGTTTCAGCAAAACAGTGACATTGATTAAAATGCCTGAACTGGATAGTAGTTTGCATGGTCTTCCCCCCACCTCCACTTGAACATTCCCCCCTTCTGATTTGCACTCATCTGAAGCTTAATTGATGGGGACACCCTGGTTCAATTTTAAAACCATTGGTGATGGAAGCTTTTCAGCTCAAGCCCTTATGATTTGGAACACACTTCCATGAGAGATCCATCGTCTTACAAATCACCCTACTTCAAGACAGCAGTAAAAGCAGTTATTGGTGTGTGTATCTGTCTGCACGGATCTGCCTTGGTGCCGAGATTTGTCCTGTGGATCATACTTGTTTCTTTCTGTGCCTAGAGGACCTGACCTGACAAACTGTGTTTGACCCTCATTTTATGAGTCACCAAAATCTAATGTTAGAGACATGCTTTTCTGAACTGTGTGGTGAGTACGAGACGTAAACATGCCTGGGGATGCTTGTGGTCTTGTGCAGAAGGGAAGTGACCAAGCAGTCGGGCTGGACTGCCCCTTTATGGATGGGACCAAGCCTCATTTTCATATGGTCTTTCGCCTTCTTCAATGGCTTTGCAGGTAAGCACGATGGTCTGGAGGATTGCCCAGAGCAATGCCTGAGGTTAGGATTAATTCTAAACTTTCCAGCCATCACTTTGTTATGCTGAGTTAGAGGCTCACAGCATCTTTTATATGGAGGAAACCAAGTCACAGGGGCCTGGGGTATCGAGTTGTTTGGTGCTATAGGCCCCAGAGGGTGGAAGGAGAGGGATTCCCTTGGCTCTGGTATTCCCCCGAAGAACAGTAGCCACCTACTGATGCAATCAAACTCGATGGAAATGAGGCATAAGGAGAACTAAGTCCCAACTACCAACAGGCATGTGCAGCATTGTGGATCATGGAAGTGATCAAGCCGGAACAGGAACCTGAAAATGAATGAGAGGTGCTGATTAAGCAGAAAAGCACCTGTGGCTCACTTAACTTGCGAGTGGTGCCAAAAACCGAATCCATCCACGCTCAAGTGTGGAGCCACCCAACAAACCGCGTCCAAAGAAAACCACGATGGTGCCTGAGGATGCAAGTCTTTTTAATACCTCACCCAGAGGTAATAAGATAAAGCCTGCAGGCTCAAGTGTTTGTTACCCAATTAACCAATGCTATAGAAAAATATTAATTCAATAAGAGATCCTCTTAAAAACCAAGTACTATCAGACCAATCAGAACAAAGAAACCTAGGAGGCTGTGGAAAGAGCAAATCAGAAGTCATTTACAGAAAAGTCCACATCCTCATGGGTATGAAAGAGGCTGCAGGCAGTCTTTCGGTGTCTAGATCTCTGAAAAGGTCAACATAATGACCGCTGCTCCTTGTCTGGAGTCAGAAAGACTTATGCCTGGAGAAAATGCCTCCCAGGAAGAGCTGGAAGATCCTGGTGTTAGAACCCTGAGAAAGGGGAACACCCTAACTGGAAGAAGATGGAATTACTGTTGAAGATTTTGAGACAAAGACTCTGGTATACGCAAGCTAGGAGAGGAAGCCCTATTATACGTGCCTGCTGCGAGTCTTAGTTTAGTGAGAGCGAACAGGACCATATTAACCCAGAGGGAAGGACATTGGGGAAAGGACATTGGAAAAAAGTCAGAAGGAGGAATCTGTGGTTTGTGACAACAGACAAGGAGGATAGGACGCCAGGAGAAACCTGCAACCTGGGTAGAGAGACCTAGTTAGAGAGCGCCATGAGAAATCTGTGATATGGGTAAGAGAGAGCTGATAAGAAAGTACCAGGAGATAACTGGGATTTGTGAGAGAAGGCCTCAGGTAAATGAGTATATTTATTGGAGCCTGCACAGTGCAGTGCCTGTTGCTGGCATCAGCCCAACATAACTGCCAAACACAATACATAACAATTCTAGAATGAAAATGTACATGCTAAGCAAGAAAGGAATACTGAAAAGTCAAGGAAAGTAGAGGACACAACAAGAAGCCTGGTGAGGAGGAACCAGACACTCAAGAAAGAGTAAATCTACTAAGTAGACCCTCAGCGTCATGAGCACACCAGAGGAAGGACGACTGAGTGGCTGTTATAGTTTGGATTATTGTGTAGTCTAGCATCACCCTAAGGGCTAGCAGGAATGCTTAAGATTAGGTTTTGGAACATTTAAATTGGCCATCTCATTGGAACATTTATTTGGATAACTAGAGTGTCCCTCTAGGGACAAGCACTGATTAAGGATAGGTTTAGATTTCTTTTTGATTTATAACACCACAATCCTGGTTGGGAACACCTTGTTCCCCTGACTTTGTGTTGGTCGATTCCTGAAACATTTTCCCCTGCCATTCCTTTTGGATTTTAGAGCTTCCCTCAGACACTATACCAACCCCATCCTGACACTATCTTCAAATGGAGTCTTTGTTGAACACAATCCTTGCTTTGCCCACACTTGCTTCATTGCTTTCATTGCTTGGCATCCACAGACCTGATGTCAGAAGTGGAAGGATAAAGCCCTGATACAATGGATGTGGAGCAATGCCTAACACAATAACCTGATAGAGAAGGTTCCATGTGATAATCTCGCCATGAAAAAGTTGCCAGGTAGGCGACTTTTTATTCCCTACCCATAACATTCTTTCCCCAAATATTCTAGGAGGGATATAGTTATATATTATTACCTCCAATCCTAGAATATTTCGGGAAAGTGTTTGATTGTCTGGAGGGTGCATTTTTAAGTAGATGTCGCCATCTGGCAGCCATTTTCACTGCCACATTATCACTGGATACCATAGAGAAGTGGAGCCATCCCCACCTATGTCCCATAGAACACCAGTCTTCAAACCCATTTCCAGGATTAATGTCAGCTTGGTCAAGCCCATTTACAAACATGCTCCCAAGACTCTAGTCCATATTCAAGATCAATTCTAGTACCTCAGGATGACAAGCTAGAGGGCTCAGATTCCACAGAATTCTTCCCTGACATTATTATGGAAGGTTTGATTTGGGAATCCAAGGAAGATCCACTGATAGGGGAATATTCCCATCCCCTCCATGCTTCCACCTGCCCTTGAAAACCTAGGCTTCCCAACCGTAATCAGTCAGTCCACCATGGTAGCTATTCAGAGTCAACTTGTGGCCTTGCAGACAGCCCTTGAGAAATGCCATAACAAATCCTTGGAGGCACTGAGGCCCACCGTCAGGAGGTAATATGGACTGTACCTGCACCCATAGACCTAGCTACCCTCTCCAAGATCACCTCTGGTCCCACCACAGCCACCCTGGAGCCCTCAGGTCCGCCTCCCTAATATGCTTACAAGTTACTCATGTGGCCAGTTGGATCACCTCTCCCAACCATGAACTGATTGCATGAGAGAAGACCCCAAGCATATTGGGTGGCTACAAACCCCTTACTCCCTCTGACTGGACCTGAGTCTTCCATGGAAGATCGACCAGAAGAGGGAGATCCACAGTACATATTCTATATCTTGGGGCAAAGCATCTTCCAAGCACACAATGTTTCCCTTGTAACAAACCACTGCCTATAGGCGCCAGCACCACCCGATTCTGGTAGCTGAGAGACGACCGTCCGAACCAACCTGGTATACCAAGAAAACTTCCCTTGGGCAAATGCATCCAGGTCATCTGTGTCTACAGTGATACAACCTTGTACCCCCAAACCAAATTACATCTACAGGTTATGGGGAAAAGACTGAAATATCAGATATCGTCATGCCAGGACTTCCTGAATACCTGGTTCTACGTACATACGTAACCCAGATGTATCCCAATTCCTGCACTGCTTAGAGGACAAATGAAACTGTAGGTTCCAAGAGAGTACCGAATATGGATCCCTTGTCAAAGTGAACTCCTATTAAAATTTGGCCCCAAGATTTTGTGAGGCACCATTCCCATAAAGTAAGAGGCCTGGAACAGACTTAAGATCTTCTGAGAGAAATCCATCTGAGATACCTTCAGCAAGCGTTAACCACTCCAAGGCCTGGGTGCAGGCTCAGAGAATGAAAATCTCCCAATGAGGAATCTCAAGCCATCTAGAAGAGAAGGGGCAGAGCTGATAGGCAATGCATTTCTTGAAAAGGGCAGTTTGGGAGAGATCATACGGCTCGCCAATCCTCCTGGGGAAGCTGGGGTTTGACTCTCTTTGGCCAACATTACTGGCACTGTCAAGTAGTCTGAAGCAATTCAGCACTTTTTTAAAACAGCGTTAGCAATATTGCATTACGGCAGTTCTGAAGCAATATTATCAGTATTAAGTTTGTTATGCTTTATCATGCTTTGAAACATGTATGTGACAGTAATATGAGAAATATGAGAAAAAGTGCTGTCAAGAAAGCGTATGTATGTTCAGCTTCGCACAGCTTGGCTTTTTGCTATTAAGCAGTTCCAAATATGGAAATCCGATTCCGGACACAAAATGTCGGATTCATGATAACTAATATGGGCAGGTGTTCCGGCGTTTAGACTAGCTACTTAAAATGGCGTCTTAAGCATCCGGATAGCCATATAAGGTTAGAACCATATATGGACAACCGACATTTCCTATACTTGTCTGTACAAAGGTTACTGGCGGGCACTGCCGTACAAAGGTAACTCTAGTGCGCCTTGATTTAACACGAGGAATGAGAAGGGGTTATTCGAGAGCATTTCAGTGAAGCTGGTTGGATAGCGGCCAGGACACGAAGTGTTGGCTTGAACCCAGCCAGGACAAATTGGCTGCCGCCCCAGCAAGTGAGTCATCTAGCGACCTCTGCAGAGACTATAAATAAACCGCAAGCGCAGAGACATTAGGAGACGCAGAGCTGGAGGTGACAGGCAGCGAGCAGGTGCTTCCCCGCAGCGCAATGAACCGGGACAGAGTTCAAGCCAAAGCATAGCGCATAGCGCTTAGATGTGAATAGTTATGTTGGAGATATTTTACCTTATGCAACGATGCTATGCACTGTGATTGATGTAAAAGAAATGAGATAATACCAAATGAGGCTTGTTGGATTATGTGCTAGCATATCATTTAGAAAGGAAATAATGCAACAAGAGATATGCTGGTTCTATACGCAACTATAATCCTAATATTAACCATTTTTGCTTATTTCTGTAACATCGCTATTTTGTTGATACTTAGCTTTATATATAGGAAAATAAATAATCTATAAAACTCAAACTCCTGAGTGGATCTATGCGTGAGAGATGTAATCATAATGTACTTTGAACCTAAGTGCTCACATTTAATAAATTCATGTCTAGCTAACTTATGCGGGCTCTGGGACGAACAGTGGGCGCAGTTCCAAACAGAGATTTCCAATGAGCAGGCTAGCCTAAAACTGTGATATAGTTCTCAGCTCTCCCCAGGGGTAACCAGGGGAGGGTGGGGCTCTATAAACACGACCCTAGGAGTGTGAAAACGTGACAGCACTGCCGAGAAGCATGAAATCCTGCACCACGAGAAGCCTTAGACCCAAAGCGGATGGCTATGTTAGAGAGATCACTGCCTAACCTGAGAGTCAGAGAATCCAGAGAGAAGGTTATTTCCATGATGGCCCCATTCCCTGTGACTCCTGTGGCAATACTGAACATGTTGCAATACCATGCCCCAACAATCAAATTGTTAGGACTAAGGGCCCATGCAAACATGGTTTCCCTGGGGGGAGCCCAAACCTAAAGGAAGAGGTATGCAGGGAGTCAGTGTTGATCACCATCACTTATATGGGTTTAACCAAGTCACAGGGGTCTTGGGTGGTCTTGACTCTGTCGGTTGTGGGTCCCAGAGGATTTATTCTTTTATATACAGGTAGGAACAATGCTCTTTTGATCACAAAGGAAAATACAATAGATAGGTAATGATATTTGACAGGAAGCAGTGAGCTTCTTACAATGGGGTGAGTTTGAGTGACATTCTAAACAGCTTGTGAATGGGAGTAAATGGAACAGTCACAAAGGACATCAACATTGGACATTTTTGAGTGCAAGTAGGTGGTACGGCCAGCTGTGTTAGGGATGCGACCATGATGGGTGAAGTGCTAAAGTGAGGCAGAGAAAGTGAGGGACAGAGACAGGTTAGAGGTGAGGGAAACATGTTAGATAGAAAGCAGATGAGAGGTAAGCTGGAAGGAGTGGGATACCTGGGCTCTGGCCTTCCCTCGAGGCACAGTAGCCACCTAATGTTCCAAAACAATTTGCGGGAAAAGAGGCATCAGGGGAATTACAAGTCCCAGCTACCATGGGAACCTGCAGCATTGTAGGTAATGGATCTGGTGCTGTTTGACCGAACCAGCAACCGAACCAGTATAGGAACATGAAACTGGGTGAGAGACTCACATGAAGCACACAAGCACCAGTGGCTCGTGTATCTCGCGATCAGTGCTGATAACCTAATCCATCCATGTGTGTACTCGAGCACAGAGCCACATAGATCTGGCAAACAACATCCAAAGAAAACCAGGATGGCAGTTGACAGCCTTTTTGATGCCTAACCCAGAGGCAATGAGAAAACACCTGTGGGCTCAAGTAGCCCTTGCCCAATTAACCAATACCAGAGGAGAACTATTATTCATTCAATTAAGGGATACCATTGAAAACCAGTTACTATCAGAGCAATCAGAACCAAGAAACATAGGAGGCTGTGGAAAAAGACAATCAGAAGTGAGTTTACAGGAAAGCCCACAGCGGCATGAGTACAAAGGAGACAGTAGGCACTCATTTGGTGTCTTGGACCTGGAAGATGTAGACACACATACTACGGCCCTTGCCTGGAAGGGAGATTGCTGCCTGACTGAGGAAAGCCCTGGGGATCTGCTCACCAGAAACAGCTTGAAGATACTGGTACAACAACCCTAAGAGAGGGGGAAGACCTCCATACCCTGGGAGAAGTTTACTGTTGGAGATTTGGAGACCATGACTGACATTAATGGGCTAGGAGAGGAAAGCCATTTTAGTGGTGTCTTCTGAGAATCAAAGTTCAGGGGAGTAAACTTGTTTACTAGCGTAAGCATAAACAAGCAACAACCTTATACATCTTTGCCAGCTGCAAGGCTGGTGGGACCCCACCAACTTAAAGCCCTGCTTAGCTACCCCATTACTCATGCATTACTTACACTCTTCCAGTGATCTGTTCTTTTGCAGGCGCTCTGCCATGCCTTCTGTGCCTTTGGCTGTTATTTCATTGTCGTTCAGGTAGAGGACCTTCAGGCCTTTGTTCTTCTCCAGAGATTGCCACAGAGTCTGAGCTCCTGCAGGCCCCAGTTTGTTGCCTCCAATTCTGAAAAGGGTGTGCATTCAGCGCATAAATTGTGGGCAGGCAATTACCAAAAAGATAGAAGTTTCCCAAGGCTCAATACATAAAACATGGAACCTATGACATGATAGATTGTGATCTGAAGACACTGGCTGCCACATGAACAGTGATTGTACATAGAAATGTCTGCACAGAAACTGGCTAGTCTTAATGTGTTTACTTGGATTAGCCAGGGACATGCACTCTCCTTGAGATGGCCCGATTAGAGCAAGGGTTACCACGTTCATCCAGTGAATTATTTAATACATCTTAATTGAGAGTTTTAAAAAGTAAATCTAATATATGACTTATTAATGAGAATGTAATACACATGGTCTATCCGCATGTGGGGGGGAGGGGTTTGGGCAGACGCCATGTCCGCATTCCGCTAGCCCACAGAGGAAACATAGGTTAGGACCCCACTCGGGAATGGGCAGGGGGAGGACGACCATGTCCACGTATCGCTAGTGCACAGAGGAAACATAGGTAGGTTAGGACCCCACACAGGAATGGGCAGAGGGACAAGATCCTCTAAACATCGCCAACCCCATGCTGGGGGAACATGCCTGCTTCAGCCAGGTAAACAAACCACTAAAGTAATACAGAGATAAACTGCCACCCCTGATCATACCTACCAACTAGGCGGACAAACTACAATACCAAACACACAGGATAATCACAGATGTGGAGCAAAGAAACGCAAAGACAAAGAGGTAAAAAAAACCTGCTAACCCAACTCTAAAACCTCAACTTTCCCATATGCTCCTCATACAGAAACACACACAACCACTACTCTGCACAGCAATCCGCACGTACTTCACCACACTGCAACAACACACAACACATAACCCGGATCAACAGCACATGGGAACTCGCATCGACCCGAGAACCGCACTCAAGCTCAGCGGACGGTGCAAACCGAACTGAAGCTGCCAACAGGACATCACAGCTCTCCCTCTCCTATTCCCACTATACCCTACTAACTCCCCCACCCCTCCTTTTCAGATCCGCCAGAGCGCATGGGGACCGCTCCGGTGGTGACGGTGCACGCTACAAATACATTTAACAGTAGCATAATACCAACCCTGTGCTAAGGCTGCCGCTAAGCCAAACAAAAAAAGCGCTACCGTTTGGAGGAGTAATTATGAAGTCACTAAATGTGAGCGATGAAGAAAGAATTGAGCAATTTTACGTAGCTATGTATTACCTTTATACCGGTAAGGACGTTTTAATGTGTGTATTTCAAATTAATGTTTTGTGTAAGGTTTAAATGAATAAACCAAATCACAAAATAAAAAAGGTACATGATACTTATATTAATTGAATGCAGAATTTTCTTAAAGAATAGTGTTTTCTGCATAGTTATTTTTTAAAGGGCCCACCTCCACCCCAAAAGAGTGTCTGTTGCCGCTCAACAAAGCACATCCTTGCATCGTACCTGTACAGAGAGCCAGCAGCATCAGGATTCGAGAGAAGAGGAGTCCAGCCATGTTCACCCTCGCAGAGGCACAGATTATGATCTGACCGAATTACTAACAAGAAATCTAACCACATGATGCTCACCACAGGCTGCCCTCTTTCCGTGACGGCATAAAATACAGACACCTCCTCGTTGCACAGCAAAAATTCGATTTTTAGTCACTTCACTATTAGGAAATGGCATTCTGTGAAATAGAAATTAAGCGATATCATGGTTAAAAATAACAGACAAGCATTGGCAAAACCAGCCGGTCTGGTTTTGTAAATGTAGGGCCAGATTCACTACCTATGCCAGAAAACAAAAGTAAGTTGCACCATTTGATTTTTCAACTAAGTATGGTTTAACTTGTTTGAGAAAAGAGAATTCACTAAGCCAGAATAAATAAATAATTTCTGAACAACACAAATATCACATCTGCATTTAACACAGTCAACCACTCCATCCTCATAAAACAGCTCCACAATACCCTAGGTATCTCAGAGAGCACACTGGACTGGTTGACCTCCTTCCTCAATGATCGTCCCATCCAGGTTATCCTGGGCTCTTTCTCCTCTCCCACCTCTATCTCTACCTAAAGCGTCACCCAGGGCTCCAACCTTTCTCCCAGGCTCTTTAACATCTATCTTGCTCTGCTTGCACACCTAATTTTCACCTTCTCCCCTTACTTCCAGTGTTATGCAGATGACACACAACTCTTCTTCAAGCTTCCCTCTGATTCTCTCCTTACCTCCTCCTGAAACACTAGTGTATAAGCGCATAATAAATAATCAATCAATCATCATTCCTGACTGCCTATCTGCCATCCAATCCTGGTGTACTTCCAATGATCTCTGCCTAAATTCAAGCAAGATGGAAATCCTTCCCATTGATTGGGACTCCTGCTCCCTCTTTCTTCCCCTTACTCTGGCCACCCTCTAAGTGCTTTCCCCTTTCTCCTTAAGCCAAATACCCTGGAGTCATCTTCGACTACTCTCTTTCCTTCTCCCTCACATCCAGGACCTTGCTAAGAAGGCCCACTTTCAACTTCACCTCCTCAAAGGAATCCTTCCTTTTCTCACGTTTCCCCTGAAGCTCAATGCCTCTAGCGCTCTGTTACTCTCTAGGCTACACTACTGCAATAGCCTCTTCCTTAATCTAAACACTTCCTCTCTACTAGCCCCCCCCCCAGCTTATCCAGAATAGGGCTGCAAGACTTATCCTTGACCTCAAGCCCAGGGACCGCATCTCTCCAGCACTAAAATCTATCCACTGTTTCCCGGTTGCTGCAAGGATCAAATTCAGATCCCTCTCCATTATCCATAAGGCTGTCTGGGGAAGGGGACCATTCTATCTACAACTTGCTCTCATTAAATACTCTCCATCCAGATCTTTACGTTCCATCGGCACCAACTCTCTGCGTGTGAAGCGCTTTGGTAAACAACGAGCTGGTGGGTGATATCTTTCCTCGGCTGACTCTCTCCTATGGAACAGCATCCCCCTTTGCATTGAGCCAGATCCCATCAAATTCTGGAAGCTCCTCAGGACCTTCCTTTTCACCTCCACCTTCTCTCCCTCTTTTGCTAAAGCACACAGTCACTGAGATTGGTGACTAGGACCCTGATGTGTTCACCTGGGTCCTGGCCTCCCACCCCCAATTGCCTCAGCCTACGCCCGACCCCAGCACTTGCCGTGGCGCCAACAGGCCTGTGCTATCACAGGCCTGCACTTATTTATTGGAAGTTGACCACTCTTACAGAGTGATCACTGCCAGTCACTTAACAGCTGCTTGCCAATTAATCCTTAGCACTTCCCTCTGCGGTACTCCTTCCACTTACCCCCTCCCTCATCCCTTCTCTCTCTATGCACTTGCACGTTCTGAATGTCCACAAGGCCTAGTAGGACCGCCTCTCTCTTTCATTGTCATATTCACCTTTCATTACCATTTTCTCTCCCTGTTGCCATGAGGGCGCTTTGAAACACAGTTTACTTGATGTATAAGCGCCTTACAAATGCACAATAAATAAATACTGTCACTAGACAACCATACATAGACATCACACATCCAAACTCAGTAGCACAACACATGATGCACTGAAACACCTCTCCCATCATATAAAAACCATAATTTTCAAGGCGCAACTTATGATACAGAAGAATCCTCTTGCCAGCACCCAAAAATCTTAGTGAATCACAGCCCACTTACATGTGAGGGCAGTGACCCTATTTTTTTTATTTTTTATTTTTATTAATATTGGTTTATACAAACCTTTAAAAAAAAGAAAAAGACAAAACAAACTACATCACACTCCATCTTACATCTTTTTTTTTGTAACTTTCTTTATTGGTTTTACAACAATGATATGATAAGACATTACAAGACCGTGCACCGGTCAACGTGACCCCTTATCCCCCCTCCCTCCCTCGCAATGATTCCCACTTGATATTTAGCTCAGTTTCTTATAATTTCTAATGAGTTCGTTGTTCGGCACTCGTGGCTGCTGTTGGGGTATCTAGTTGCTCGTGACAGTTTTGTATTGGTGGTGGAGACTGTGAAATCGAGTCGTTGTCTGCATTTAACAGGTATGCTATGTAGAGGACCCAGATATCTGGGGGACGTGCCTGGACGGGCAGAGTTCGAAAGTAGTTCATTTCGACATCTTGACAGTAGGTGACATCGTGAAGCCATTGCTTTAGTTTTGGTGGCAGTCCTCTGCCCCAGTTGCAAGCTATTCGTCTGCATGCCAGGACCAAAAGTAGGTTCGCCAGTTTTCTGGTATGTTCTGGTAATTGGTTGGTTAGGCCCAACATGGTCAGTGTTGGGTCGGGTTCTAGTTGCACTCCGATTATAGCTGAGATTTTCTCTTGGACTGCTGTCCAGAACGCTCCTATTTCGGAGCACGACCATGCCAGGTGGACAAAGTCGGCTTCCGGGGGCCCACAGCGAGAGCAGGAGGCAGATATTTTCGTCCTCTGGGCATGTAGTTTTACTGGAGTGTGGTAGACCTGATGGACAAAGTTGAAGTGAATTTGTTTGTATCCTGTGTTTATTGCCACTTTCTTTGTGAGACGGAGTATGTATGACCAGTCTTTGTCGAGTATCGTAATGTTCAGAGCTCTTTCCCACCTTGTTCGAGCTTTTGAGCAGCGAGTGAGTTTTTCAGTTAGCAGGGCTTTGTAGATATTTGACACCAGGCGGCCGTCACCTTGGGCTTGTATCACTCCGTGGAGCAGTGGCCAAGTCGGCGGTTGGAGTGGGAATGTAGCAAAGTTGGTCTGTATGGCGTGTCGAGTTTGGTAGTACATGAAGACGTTAAGGGCGTTGTTTCCACCTTTGTCACGGGCTTCTAGGATTGACAGGAATGAGCCGTTCGGAAACAGATCGCCCAATGAGTGGATTTGCAATTTCTTGGTCCAAAGCTGGAACACTTTTTCAGATGTTATAGGTATCCCTGGAATGCTTCTCACCGGAAGAAGGGGAGAGTATCTGGTTTGGATTCCATTTCTTTTGGCGATTTGTTTCCAAATCGTGTGCGTTATGACCATTGTGTTCATTGGTGTTGAAGGTGTCGGTGGTTCATTAAGTATGACTGCGCGAAGTAGATAGGGTGTTGCCAGAGCCCTTTCGATTTGCACATGTGGCCGGATGAAGTGTGTTGCACACCAATGGCTCAGGAACTGGGCTTGCGCTGCCCAGTAGTAGCCCTCTATATCGGGTAAAGCCAGTCTGCCTTGCGTTATGGGCAGGATCATAATGCTGTGTGCTATTCGGTCAACCGTACCCGCCCAGACGAGGTCGAGAAGGATGGACTTAATTCGTTGTAAGAATTTTTGCGTGAGTAGTAGGGGAATGTTTGTGAAGAGGTAGAGTAGTTTGGGGAGGATTATCATTTTCGCTAGGGACATTCTGCCCCAAAGTGTGAGGGGAAGTGTTTTCCATCTGTTCACTTTAGCTTGGATAGTGTTGAGTGTCGTCTCGTAGTTATCTTGCATGATGTCCGTGCTGGTTCTGGACATGAGAATCCCCAGGTACCAGACCTTCGAGTGCTGCCAGTGGAAGCCAAAGTCGTCCTGGAATTCTTTGGTTGATTCCGTGAGAGGGAAAATTATCGATTTTGCATTATTAATTTTTAGTCCTGAGAGTTGCCGAATTTGAGGACTGCTCGCATCACCGAATTCAGGTTGTCGTGTGGGTCGCGAAGGAAGAGTGCTATGTCATCGGCATATAGTGAAACCACCAATTTGTGCGGGCCAAAGGCGAGACCTCTGTGCAGATGATAAAGCCTTAGGTCGGACGCTAGGGGTTCCATGACTAGGGCGAAGAGCAATGCTGACAGCGGGCAGCCCTGTCTGGTCCCTCTGCGTAAGAGGATTTCGGAGGAGCTTTTGTTTCCAAGTTTAATTTGAGATGTTGGGTGTTTGTAGAGGAGGCCTATCATCTAATATTGCAAATAGAAAGGGCCATTCCACAGAGTCAAACGCTTTCTCGGCGTCGAGAAGCACTGCTACCGCTTGGTTTTCTGGGTTGAGGGCCTCCATTGCGCCGAACGTTCTTCTGAGGCCGAATGATGTGTTTCTGCCTGGAATGAATCCTGCTTGGTCCGCCAGAACCATTGCGGGCATGAGTGGCATCAACCTTCTAGTCAGGATTTTTGCAAAGATTTTGTTATCAAAATTTAATAACGATATGGGCCTGTAGGAGGCACAATCTTCCTTGGGTTTACCTGTTTTGTGTAGGAGAATGAAATTCGCTGTTAAAGAGTTGGTGGTAATTGGTCTTCGGCTATGGCTTCTTCGTAGACCTGGAGTAGGAGCGGGGCTAGCATATCTGCGAAAAATTTGTAAAATTCACCTGTTAGGCCGTCCGGTCCTGGGGCTTTGGTGCTCAGTAATTCTTTGATGACTTCTAGGATCTCTGCCATGGTGATGGGTGCGTTCAGCGGCTCACGTAACTCGGCACTCGTCCAATATAGTTTGGTTGTATTTAGGTATTCTGTTATCTCGGTGGGCTCCCTGGAATAATTGGAGTTGTATAGATTTTGGTAAAATTTGAAAAATGTTTCCAATATATCATCTTCAGAGTACACAAGGGTTCCAGATGTGTCCAGCACCGCTTTGACTGTCGTGGGTTTTCGTTCTGCAGTGATTAATCTTGCAAGTAGTGCACCGGATCGTTACCCTTCGCCATACTGGCGGATTTTGTGGTGACTTGCTAGGAATTTGGCCTCTCTGTCTGCTAGTGTTCTGAAGGTTTCCAATTCTGCCTTGAGTGCAGCTAGCGAGCTGGGAGAGTTTGTGACTGTTGTTGCTTGTTCAAGTGTTTTGAGGTGATTTTCGCATGTGTTTAATTCTTCCTTCAACCTCTTTAGGATTCCGTTTTCTTTTGCTAGGCACACTCCTCTAATGAAACATTTCAGTGTCTCCCAGAGTGTTCCCGGCGATGCTACCGTGCCTTGGTTTGTCTCAAGAAATGTGCTCAGTTCAGAACGTAGTTCATCGGCAAAGAGTTGATCTTGGAGGGCTCTGTGCTTGAATCTCCATTGGGGCCTGGTGAAGTCACTCCGAGATGTTGTGCACACTAAGGTGACCGCCGAGTAGTCTGAGATGGACCTGGGGAGGATTTGGCATTCGCCCGATTGGAGTCTACTATGAGCCGACACAAAGATGTAATCGATTCTCGAGCTGGATTTGTGAACTCAGGAGTAGAAAGTGAATTCCTGAGAGTCACAGTGTTTGCTTCTCCATATGTCGATGAGATTGTGTGCTTTGCATATTTCGGTTATTTGCATACTCGCCTTGGAACGTGGGGCAGTTGTCTTGTATGTTTTGTCTATGCGTGGATCGAGCGGGGTGTTTAGATCACCACCCCATATTATTGTGGGTTCCCTGTTTGATGCAATGTGGGTCGGACCCAGTTGAAATTGTTGGAGCCATCGATGTTGGGGCCATAGGAATTAATCATGATTTTTTCTTCTCCGTCTATGGTTCCGTGGACGAGCAGTGTTCTCCCTTCGGAGTCGCTCTGGGTCCGAATTAGCCTGAAATTTGTTGTTTTGTTAATAAGTATGGCGACTCCTCTTGCGTATGATGAAAACGAGGTGAAGTATCTGTGGCATCCCCAAGTTTTTGGCCAGTGGTTTTCTGAGTTAGGTCGTAAGTGCGTCTCTTGGATGAGGGCCACATCGATGTTATGACGTCAGAGATAGTGTAACAACTTCCTAGTTTTGGAAGGCTGGTTGCCCCCTTTAATGTTCCATGTGGCTAGTTTGAATTTGCTTAGAGTTGCTGCGTTGTTTCTGCTGCTCTATTACTGTTTGGTGATTTTGGGTGCTTAAAGTGGCTTTTCCTGAGTGCATGTCGATTCGAAAAGGATATTCGTATATTCGAGGTGGCTACTTTGGTCCCAGTCGGGTTCTGGTAGGGCCGGTTTTGGCCCCGGTCGATGCACATTTTAAATTGCTGGCTTGTGTCTTCTGGGAACTCTTTCCCCAACTTGAGTGCCATCTTCCCTTTTCCCCTCCCTGTCGGGCAACCCCCAACCCGCCCGAAGATGACCCCTCCCTAGGTAACTTTGTGAACAGTGCTGTGCTCGGGGCGCTGGTGCCCTCCAAGAAACACCCATCCCGAGGTGTGTGTAACGGACTTTTGCTCATGTTCCGATCCCCCAAGTGGAGTTGAATGTGGAGCATTTTTCAGGGCGGATCGCTCCCGTTCCTCTCTCTCCTTCGTGGTCTAGGCATTTCACGTAATGGGCGGCATCCAATATTGTCAAGAAAGATGTTGGCTTCTTCTGGTGACGTGAAGAATTGTGTTTTTTCTACATGGAGGATGCGTAATTTGGCTGGAAAGAGCACTGAATATTGGATTTGTTCCTCTCGGAGGCGACGCTTAACTCCACCGAAGGCTCTGCGGGATGCTTGCACCGCCGGTGAGAAATCAGGGAAAATTTGGGTTTTGTCGCCGTCAAATTGAAAGTCGCCTTTGTCCCTGGCCAGCCTAAGTATTAGGTTGCGTTCTCTGAAATTCAGCAGTTTGGCGATAATAGGGCGAGGTGCCGTTCCCGGTATTGGGCGTTGGTTGGGATCCTGTGAGCCCTTTCAACCACAAATAGTGGCGAGAAGGTGGTTGCTCCGAAGATTTCTTGGCATAGTTGTTCCACAAAGTCTTCCATTTTTGCAGGATTTTGTTGCTCTCTGATCCCTACCAGCCTAATGTTGTTGCGGCGGCTGTGCCCTTCTAAGTCTTCGTTTTTGGCGACAATTTCTTTTACTTGGTGCTCTAGTGATGACACTTTGGAGGACAGGGATGTGGCGTTATCTTCAAGATCGGAGACCCTCTGTTCAACGGTGTCGAGCCTCTCGCCGTGTTTATCAAGGCAGTGTTGTATTTGGTCGACTTTGGTTGAGAGGGTGTCGATTTTGGCATCAAGGTTGCCTATGCCTGTTTTGAGTTCAACCAGTATTTCTCGTATGTCGAGAGATTGGGGGGGTGTTGATTCGGTTTCCTGTTCCATGCTTGATGATGGCGCTATCTCTCGATTCGTCTGCTTGGGAGTTTTGGCTATGGCCCGGGTTTCGAAAATTAATTTTCGCTGCGATTTGTCCGTTTTGCCCATGCTGGTGTGGATTCTTTACTTTGCTGGGCCGGCAGCGTGGCTCTCAACTCGGATGAGCGTGTGCTGTTTGGAGTCACGCCGCTGGTTGTAGGGGGCCCACTCGACTGACTTGGGGGTGCTACTGGACTTGTGTGGTTTTGGCGGAGGATTGAGTGGGCGCTTTCGTGGAGTTATCGCAGCATTGGTGGGACTTGTCGTGGCCAGTTTTGGAGTCTACCGAGTCCCCCCTCGCTACGGCGTGGGCCCAAGCGGTGAATTTTCATTGTGTTCCTTGTTCGCTTTGCCATGATCGGGGTACCATCGGTGGGGCGTTTTGGCGATGGTGGGGCCTGGAGCCGTTTGGGTTTGGGGAGCTGGAGAGTTCATAGCACGCCGTAAGCTTTAATGTGCTTCCTCAGCCGGGCCAGAAAGGCCTGGATGGAGTAGCTGCGTGGGCCTCTCGCCTGTTCGTCGCGCGGGGTGTCTGGCGGATCGTTCGCTGGAGGTGGGGCTGGGCCTGGGGCCGTTGGGATTTTGAGGAGTCGGAGGCTTGTGGATCGTCACGGGCTCCAGCGAATCTTACTCCCACAAGGTCGGGCAGCCGCGTGGAAGTCTGCAGGCCGGGCCGAAGACTCGGGGTGGGGTGGGCAAGGCCGGGGCGGCGTTTCTCCTACCTGGCGCCAGCAGGGTGTCCAGGTTCATTCCCCCTCTGCTCCGGCTGGATCTGGAGGGCCCCTCTAGTCGGAGGCGAGTGGCAGCGCCCAGTCCGTCCGGAGGCCCGATGACGCAGGTAGGCCGGGCGGGTTCTCAGCTGCCTCCGCTATGCTCGGGCCGTGGATTGCCGGGCCTCCGCAGGCACCACCTCCAGGGGTCCCGGGCCCCGCTCTCTTTGCTCAGCAGCCTGCTCTCTGGTTGAAACCGGGGTGGTCGCTTGGGTAAGGATAGTGCTGCTGCGGCCTTGCTCCCGCCGCCGCTGCGTTGACCAGAATGTTGGCGGACGGCGTTGAAATTGGTACCCGCCGGACGTTTGAGACTTGTGACACGATATCGTGACCGATGGAGGGGGATTCGGGGGTGTATGAAGCTATTTTGTCAGGATCTTTCTCGGGATCGGTGCGGAGCTCTCTAGTGAGCTACCATCTTGGACGGCACTCTAGCGCCCTCTACTCCATCTTACATCTGCATCAAATAGTTTCCATTCAGTTTCCAACTGTACATTTTCCATGTACAGTTGAGACACTCTAAGCATTTCGCTCTGAGTCCCATTTGTTAGTGGCAAGACGTTCCTTCAAGTCTCTCAGGAAAACTGTTAGCGCAAACATTAATTTGCGGTCTCTCCCATCGAACATGGCTTGCCCCTAAGCGTCGCACTCAATGTTTGATGCTTGCTGATAATCGGGCCCAGGAAGGGCTCCGTATTATTGGGCAAAATAACGTTAAGTGTTTGAGTGTTTCAACATGTGATTTACAGAATCGGCAACTCAAGTCTAGGTCAACATTTTGTGTGCATGTATTCACGCGTTCTTTAGTGAGCAGCACATTGAGTCTGAACTGCATGTACAGAGATCTTGATTTTTGGTCAGGAAATAGAGATAAGTAGTCTTGCAACTCGCCATAGGCTCTTGCTCCGCAGGGGACCTCTTTCAAGAGATGAGAATTTTGTCTTAGGTCACATGTTTGACACCAGTCGGATCTCCATAGTTTTTTTTTGTTGCCGCATTAGGATTATCTATCAATGTTGATAACTCAATATCATGTTCTTTCAGGACTTCGAGGCATTGTTTGTTCCACATAGATAAGACAGTATACACCCTATCATTGCCAAGCTTATGTAATATTTGCACTTAGGGAGCAGGTGTTAGTAGCATCGTTTTCCTAAACAAGCTTAGTAGATTCCAGTATATTCTTGCATGGATTGAAATTAGTCCTAATTTGTAATGTATGTGTACAGTCCATGTTCCTTTCGGTAGTTGAAGTACCTAGTCCAAAACATGTTTTCCAGTGAGCCCCATAGATCATATGAGCATCCAAATGCGTTCTCTGCACCGTATATTAGTGCTGGCACCATCTTTTGTTGATAGAAGGCAACAGTTGGTTTTAATGAGGATTTTCCTTATTGTTTGTCTATGATGGAGGCTTGACAAGCCAACTGCCGACACTTACTTTTTGCTGTTTCCGCCCATAGAGCATCGTTTATGTTGGCGCTGATCCTCCTACCTAAATATTTCGTGTTTCTCATGATGTTTAAATTTTCTTTTTCAAGACACCACACCTATTTGTTTCGTCTGTTCTTTTTCCCCATCGTCAAGTTATGGAGAATCATTATTTCACATTTTTGTTTGTTAATTTGTAGATCATTGTTTGACATGTAGGTTTCGAGGATATCTAATTTGCACTGTAACCCAATGGGAGTCATGTCCAGTAATATTAAATCATCGGCGTATATGAGCCAGCTGACATGCGATCCGTTGATCTTAGGTGGAAATGTGTGAACTCCATTTAATGCATCACCGATGTCAGATAGGAGCAGACCGAAAATAATCGCTGCCAATGGGCATCCCTGTTTTACACCCTTATAAGTGTGGATTGGGGCGGATAAGGTCCCACTTTGGTCCAGTCTGATCTTGACACTAGTGTCGGTGTTGAGTTCTTTGATTGCATCCAAAAGGCTCGATGGACAGTTCCAGGTGCTTAACTTTTTTCCACAACATTCCTCTGTTGATGCCATCAAAGGCATGGGAGAAGTCTATGAATGCCAGATAAACTTTTGTTTTAGTTCTTATAGCTTCCATCTTAAGTAAGTTCAGTAATAGAAGATTTAGGCCACATGGGGGGCAGATGGGGAGCAGGTGCAAGTGGATCTAGGTCACCTGGCCTAAGCCTCACCCACCTGGTGCCTTCCTGCCTGCCACTCTTCTTCACCACTTAGCAAGCCCTGCCCAACTGGTGCCTTCCTGCTTGCCGCTCTTTTTCACCACTTAGCAAGCCCCGCCCACCTGGTGGCTTCCTGCTTCCCGCTCTTTTTCACCACTTAGCAAGCCACACCCACCTGGTGCCTTCCTGCTTGCTGCTCTGTTTCCCTACTTAAGGAGCCCTCAAGCTTCTTTTCCTTCGCAGATGGGGAGCAGGTGCAAGTGGATCTAAGTCACCTGGCCTCAGCCCCGCCCACCTGGTACCTTCCTGCCTGCTGCTCTTTTTCACCACTTAGCAAGCCCCGCCCACCTGATGCCTTCCTTCACCATCACTGTCTTGTGGCCAATGCTGGATTTGACTTTTATGGATTTCATTCATTCACGGTGCGTCACTCTTTCTCAACTCTCATGCTGGACTTCCTTTGCATCTTGTACTCATGGTGGCCCTGAATCATGCTGTTCCCAACTTCATCTTGTATCCTGGCTTGCAACATTATGTGTTACTACTGACTTCTGCAATTGTATTTGCTCTCCACTCTTGCTTCTCCACTCTTTTTGCCTGCTTACTCTCTTTTCTCTCCTCCTTTCCCTTCTCCCTTTTCCTATCTCCTCCCCTTACTTTCTTCTATGCACTTACTCTATCAGATTTGTCCCTGGACCTAATATGATAGCAACCTCGTCTGTTTCCTACACCCTCCCATTACTGTTTTTTTCCTCCCCACCACCCCTCCAGCACTATCTGAAATGTCTTCAGGCCTAGTATGATAGTCGCTTGTTTTGTTCCTCCCCTCCCTTTCTGCACCCCTCTCCCTCACCTTTTGTTTTTCTCCGGCTCTACCAGAAATGTCGTCAGGCCTAGTACGGTAGTCGCCTGTCTGTTTCCATTTCCTTCCCACTCTCCCACTCTCTTCCTTATCTATGTCTTAGCTCTTGCACTATCTGAAATGTCATCTGGCCGAGTACGATAGTTAATTTCATATCCTTACTGTTCATGGCCTCTATGAATGTGGTTGTATTTTCCCTTGTTCCCTCCCTTGCCTTGAAGCGCTTTGAAACACATTGTGTATAGGCGCTATATAAATAAACAATCATATCATATCAAACAATCATATCCTACACCCTTGACGAAGCCGGCTTGTCTCAGGTCCACATGATTATTTTCTAAGGATCATTTTAGCAGCCTTTGTTGTAATAGGGTTGCGTAGATTTTCCCCAGTACGTCAAGGAGGGCTATTGGCCCATAATTCTGTGGATTAGCTCTATCACCCTTGTTGAAGATCGGTATTATTACCACACATTTCCACGATTGAGGGGTGGCGCGTTTAGTCACAATTCTCTCAAAGAGGGTCGCACAAACGTCTGCCCATATCTCTGGATTGCGCTTGATGCTGTAATTTGTCAACCCATTAGGGCCTGGAGCTCTTGATGCTCGTGCTTTGTGGATTACGCTCAAGATGTCATCTCTTTCGAACACCAGGTCCCACTGGGCAGTTGTTGGTGGCTTCCAATCATCGCTATCGCTGCTCTTGCTAAACATTTCAGTGTGGAACGAAGCCCATAAGGCTTCGGGAACCAAATTAGCTTGTAAGGCATCTGTGGAGCAGCTTCATTGTTATTAATCCTCCAGTATTCTGCTGAGTTTTTGTTCTCCATCTTTGCCATCATTAGTTCAGAGTCGTTCTGTAGCATAACTGCCTTACGCGCCTTGATCCAGTTTTTGTATTTTTGTTTAACAGCTCTTACTTGACAGGGGAACCTGCAGTGTCGACTCTAGGGATGTTTCTTATCTCAAGACGCATGGCTCTTTTTCGCTGCTGAATATCCAAGTCGTATTTATGTCGAGGAACGAATTTATGATGTTTGAGAGCCCGTTTTTGTTCTCTAAATTGAATTAGCAAGTGTTGATACTCCGTAGCATTCACTTCATGGTGAAAACGTGTTGTGATTTGATTTATGTCTGCGTCTATGAGAATTAGTCGTATCCTACTGAATGCAACCATCACTGAGTGAGGCCATTCTAGTTGCTCCGGCTTGCTACTAGAGTTAAACCTCAACTTGACCATGTCGTGGTCATCTTGTATCCTGGCTTGCAACATTATGTGTTACTACTGACAACTGAAATTGTATTTGCTCTCCCCTCTTACTTCTCCACTCTTTTTGACTGCTTACTCTCTGTTCTCTCCTCCCCGCTCCCTTTTCCTATCTCCTCCCCTTACTTTCTTCTATGCACTTACTCTATCAGAATTGTCCCTGGACCTAGTATGATAGCAACCTCGTCTGTCGCTCCCCCATCCCCTTACTGTCCATACCCCTCCCTCCAGCACTATCTGAAATGTTGTCAGGCCTAGTACAATAGTCGCTTGTTTTGTTCCTCCCCTCCCTTTCTGCACCCCTCTCCCTCACCTTTTGTTTTCCTCCGGCTCTACCAGAAATGTCATCAGGCCTAGTGCGGTAGTCGCCTGTCTGTTTCCATTTCCTTCCGACTCCCCCCTCCCTTCCATATCTATGTCTTAGCACTTGCACTATCTGAAATGTCGTCAGGCCGAGTACGATAGTTAATTTCACATCCTTACTGTTCATGGCCTGTAAGAATGTCGTCGTATTTTCCCTTGTTCCCTCCCTTGCCTTGAAACGCTTTGAAACACATTGTGTATAGGCGCTATATAAATAAACTATCAGATCATATCATATGAGCCATTTGTGTGACCTTGATGTGAACAGACTCAGAAGCAAAGATGTAGTCAAGGATAGAACTTTGATCTAGTCTTCTCCATGTTGGGCAGGCTGGAATATCTCCGACTAAGTTGCCGCTTAACATGGACAGCTTTCTTAAGTCCATTTCAAGACATCATTGCAATACAACTTGGTCCTGTGCAAGCATGCCACTCTTCTTTATCTTGTCATGCTTTCTTGTGTTCGCACAGTCGATGTTTAGGTCACCGCAAATAACTAGGTCCGTAGGACCAAATTCTTCAGATAACGAGTCGACAATTGCTGTTACTTAGTCTATAAAGGACATGGTTTCAGCCGACGCATGATTCCAATATACATTAATGATATGAATGGACCCAAAGTCACTCTTGACTTCTCTTGATGATGTGATGGTTGAGACCTGGATAAATGGAGAGATATTAACAGATTTCACGATCCTAAAACCAGAGGAGTTCCTTACAGCCGTTAGGAGTCCGGCCATTGGTCTTCCTATTGATTGTTTAATGGCCGGATTTATTGCTATTTCAAATCCTTGTAAAATCGGACAATCCGTTATCCAGGTTTCCTGTAGACACACCAAGTCTAAATCATCTGACCAGTCGGTCTGGAAAAGATGCATAAACCCTCTAGTATTCCAAGATCCTAGGGTGTATGCAGTAGTAGCTACAAATGCCTGGCATTATTTGCTGGTTTTAGAACTCAAGTCTGACGCAATCCAAGACCAATCAATGATTTTATCTGGACTTTTTGGGTGCACTTGTATGGTGTTCGGAGTGACTGAGGCTCTTTCAAGACCTTCAATGGTGATCTCCAACTTGAGGTTTTAAAGGTGATTCTTCGTTTTGTTTATCGGCTTGCATAGAACCCATCATGAGTACCTTAGGTGTACTATTTCGTTTACAGTCTGAGGCGGGTGTTTTGTTTCCAGACGTATTTGAAGGAACAGGTCTTTCAACAAATTTCATGGTCATAGAGGATGCCATGCCATTGTCTATAACCTTGGAAATATCAAAACCAAGGGACATCAGTGTGAGGCTTGCGTCTAGCAGAGTGTCAGATATTATTTTTGATTGTAGGTGTAGAATCACTTTGTCGTTCCTGGTCTCGGCTGTGAATTCAACTATTTTCATGTCCTCAGATTCAATTGGCCTTAAACTAGGGATGAGATAGCGCAACCGTAAAACATTGTGACGATTTAAAGTTAGGTCATCAGAGTTCTCAACTTGTTCAAGTCTTACTCTGTGAAAAGCTTGAGCTTTTCGGGGGCCAATTTTCGAATCGTTGCCGGTCTTTGCAGCTACACCATTGCACGCCATGTTTTGTTTACTTATTCTTACTCCTAAGGAAGCTTGTTGTATGGGCACATTTGTCTGAGCATTTTTTAACTCATGCTGGGTTCCACCAAGTACAGTCGATGTCATATGGCTACCAATACAGGTGTTCCCAGAGACTAACGTGCTCTTTTTAGATTCTGTCAAGCAGGTTACTAAACTTGTAGGGGGTTGCTGAGCCCCTACCTGCTTCCATTTTTCATTTAGGGTCATGAAAGGGAGAGCTATGCTTTCATCTTTGTTTTTGAGCGTCGGGGTAGCTTGTGTAAACCTACATAGCCTTCAAAATGTAGGTGCTTCAGGCGCACAAGGAACCTTCTCTAAGATCAACTTCAGAGCAACGTCATCAGGTACCTCGGTCATTAGGGCGTCTGATATGCTAGGCTCAGAGATTACAGTTTCTGCCTCCTTCTCTAAAGTTAACTTCAGAGCAACATCATCAGGTACCTCGTTCGTGAAGAAGTCCGGTACACTAGGCTCAGAGGTTACAACTTCTTCTTCTTCTTCATAAGTTGGTAAGTTCGTTAAGTCGATTGACACATCATTGATGCAGATTTTTTCCGGAACTGCATCTAATTTTGGTGACTCTTTGACACTGAGAATATTTTTAGATTTTTTTCCATTCAGAGTGTTGCCGTTTACAGTCACATTTACTGTTTTTAGATTCCGTAAAATTGTTCTCGAGCTGTTTCCTCGTCTTGTTTTTTTTCCTAGTTGATTTTTGTTTTTTTTATCTGAGTTCCGCTCACATATAGCTTTGGAGGTTTCTCTGAAATTGTGCCAGAAGGGACCTTGAAGATGTCAAATATCCCAGGTTGTTTATTTGCATCCGCAGTTGCAGCACTCAAGCTATCAGTCTCTAATTGCGAGCCTTCATTCCGACTCGCTGAAGTAGAAGCAATTTGTGGATTGTGCAAGGCTGGATTTTCAGTAGACTGACTATTTTTAAAGGCCGTCGAGAACGAAATGTTTTTCTCATCAGGTTGCAAGTTAACGTCCTTTGGGCCAAAATATGGCAAGTTAGTTATTTGAGTTTTTGACCCTGTGTGCTTTTTTACAGAGTCCTGCTCTCCAGTAACTTCTAAACCCTTTGCTGTTGTCAGTGTCTACGGTATAGTCCCGCGTACTTCCTCGGAGCAAGCTACAGGAATCATTTCAGGGGCTGTCCTCTTCCCGCAGTTCGTCTCATTTGCTGACAAGTCTTTGGTGGTCTTGTCACGGACAAGATTGTCGTCTCTCAAGAGTTCACAACTGGGCATTGAGCAGTGACATACGGCATCAACGTTTTTTTCTCCATGACCTAATGAAGAGCCTTTAGTTTTGAAGAGACCCAATGCCTCCTTTACCACTTCTGCCAGTAGTATTTTTCTATGTTGGTGTTCTTCGTTTGATCAGACATTTTGTTTAGAGGGGACTCAATTTTGTGGGTCAGAGTATAGTACGCATCTTTGAATTGGTTGTTATCACTTCCGAGATCAAGAACTTTTGTGTTAATTACTGCAACTAGTGAGTGTTGAGAGGTCCTTAATGTTGTCATTGAGATGTTCATATAGTTTAATAAATGGCGCGATTGTTCTTGCCATTGAGGACATTATGGTCGCTTGTAGCTCTCTTGACCGATTTGCTTCTCTAAAGGTGGCTTCGTCGTTACTTGCTTGATTTTTCACTCTCCTAATTTTAGGGTAGAGGCGTTCCATTATAGAGGAATCGGTTGTTGAACATTCAGATGAGGACAAGCTTGCTTGGGTCCTCTTTCTCTGGCCTCGTGTTTCAATGTTAAGTTTAGGATTTCTCCCTGTGGAGTCACTCCCTTTAGTCTTAAGTTTTTTTCTCTGAGAGCAACAAATGCTTGGTGAAATACTAGTCTCAATTCATCTGCATTTTGCTAAGCCCCTAGGCCATGTTGTCGTAAGTTGGATGCACCCGGGAGTTGAAAGGTTTTCTTCCACTCCCTTCTGCGTAGTTTGCATTAGACTAGCTGGCCCATCTCTCACTCTGTGGTTGAGAGTTCTGTCTTTATTGAGCCGTGTTAAGTCGAGCTAGAGTTTGTTCACGACATCCAAAGAATTTCTTCTGTTTTCCTTGCTAGGAACAACTTGTAGGACACTTTGATTTGGGCTTTGTTGTGGGTCAGACTGATAAAGAGACAAGTCCAGACGATCAATGGACTGAAAGACTACGTCGTCTTCTTCTACATTAAGATCCTTACTAGACAATGCAACAGACTCCAAATCGATCAAAGTAGCAATTGCACTGTAGAATTCAGACTGTCTCAGGTTTGAGTCAAGGGCATTTTTGTTGTATTTAAAGTGGATGAAGAAGGGGGACTAGACTCCTCCTCAGACCTTCGGTCGTGTAAGCAAAGAACTAGTGCAGAGTGTGCTTCAACTGCCGTCGCTTCAGTACTGTTACACACTTCAATTGGGTTGGCTATGTTTTTAAAATATATTTGCCAAGCTAACATCGCAGCTGATGAACTGGGGCCGAGCCCAGCTCTGGGGTGACGCTTCAGTGGGGCAGAAGCCGCTCCCCATCGTCACATCTGCAACCACTTTGCAACGTCCAACACCCTCCAAAGGTGGCCCGGACTTTGACTTCATGTCGCCTGGTATAAGCAGTTCATACGAAGCACTTTGTAGCTTCGCGCGCAACGTTTAAAAAGAGTCCACTACATCCAGCACGTCTGCAACCCCCACAGCAAACTTATTTGCGATTTGGAGGCAAGCACTTCAATAGGTAGGGCTTCGATCGTCGACTCAAGTCTCTGCTGGGCTCGCGTCTTAGTGGTCGGGCAGCTTTGGTTTTTTCACGAGTGGATCTGCTCATGTTTAGGGCGATTACAGCGACAGTTAGAGCGTCAGTCGCCTCAAGCGGCCGGGTTCTGCCTCAGACTGCCACGGACTTCACAGACTCTGCCATACTCCGCGCCCGCTCCACAGGGTCAGCTAGTCTTTAAAGGAGAAGAAGGGTGGTTTTTGTTCCTGGCTATCTTGCTTTTAGGTCTTAAAGAATTGTTCTTACACAATGTAGGCTGCGATAAAATTTCGCTTTTATTGGTGCAAATGGTTGGTCTACATTCGAATTGTAGTATACATGTGGTACATTTGGGGGCATGAGTCTCAGGAACAAACCCCCCCTTCTTCTACTTAACAAATGAGGTGTTTGGCTAAACCTCAAACAGTTACCTGTGATCTTGTAAACCTGCTTTCCTACCCTGATACACAAGGAACAACAGAGCCCAGCAACCTTGTTTCCAAATCTAGAGCCAACCACGTTTTCTAGTCTTTAAAGGAGTCACGCCCAGCAAAGCGGAAAACAGAGAAAACTGAGAAAATACTCCAGCTGGCTACAGCAGGGCTCCACTTCGATCACCTCCACAGACTCTGCCAGACCCCACCAGTTTTTATCTCAACACGTGGTTCCAAGAAACGCGCCCCACGTCGGTACAAGATGTAACCAGGCTCCTTAATTCCTCACATTTACTAGCTCTGAACTATGCACTATACAATTTACTGGCAGTTTTCCACAGGACAGAATCAATCCCATAAGGATTTTATAACCCTACTTTTGCACTGCATCAACCAGCAAATACCACCAGGCTAACTCCTAGCTACTGGCACCTTGCTGCGCAGTGTACTAGCGGGTTGATGGTCCAAGGATCACCTCACCACGCCGCCACAGGAATACAGAAGCATATGACTCTGGGCCCGTGCAGAATTACCCCCTCCAGCTGGGCCGTCTGCACAGGTCGATTCCAGCCACAGGCACTGCAGGATCTGAAGGGCTAGGGTAGGTTGGGAAGGGCCGGTGTCAGACAATATCTGCGAGCCAGCCGCGGTGCAGAGACAACAAAAGCACGCAGACACGCTGACTCGCCTCTCAGCCTCTCATCTGCTCCACACCGCACCGCACTGCACCTGCAGTAACTCGCCGGTCCGTAACTCGAAATCCAAGATCGAAGAACCCAAATCAGAGGAAAGAACCTCTGTACGTGGGGGGACGTGTCAAGTCACACCTCACTCACTGCACACGCTGCTTCTCACAGAAAGAGGCTGCGTCCGACAGTCAGTACCTCCATTGTGACCCTATTATACCATGACACATTTGGGTCATTCATTTGGTTTTTCCTACCACTACTATGCTGTTTGTTTGTTTGTTTGTTTGTTTGTTTTAATATTTGTAATGCGCACCAGACCCAAGGGTACCAGGGCGCAACAGTTACAAGAATATGCAAAGCTTAATTACATTGAAACATAGATTGAAGTACATTAAATACAATAGCAAAGAGCATGATAAACAGAAAAAGCTAAGTGTTATACATTATGCACTGATTGTGGTTGCCCCAAAGGGTAGCAGGTACTTCAGTTGCAGAGGCAGCGATCATCCTAGGGTGAGGTTGCATCGGCCAAATTACTGGTCGGAAGATTCGAGCCATGTGATAATGTTTGATCTGAAATTCTGGTAGGACTGATCTTCTCTCAAAGCAGGAGGCAGGGAATTCCAAAGTTTGGCTGCTTTGACAGGGAAACTGTTACCTCCAATTGTGGATAATTTGAATCTAGGAATCGCCAGGCAATTCCAATTAGCAGATCTAGTTAGTCTAAGGGAGGTCCTTCTGTGGAATCTCTTCGAGAGGTAAATGGGTGCGGCATTGTTAAGAGATTTGTGAGTAAGTGACAGCATTTTTAGTAAGATTTTGTCATTGGTTAAGAGCCAGTTGTTCTGTTGCCTACTCTCAGAGATGTGCTCTCTTCTAGAAATAGCTAGGGCCGCTCTGAGGGCATTATTTTGGAGGGTTTGGATTTTCTTAGTAATGGCTTTGTTTGAGCCTATGTACAAGGCATTACAATAGTCTAGCCGGGACAAAATGAGGGCTCTGGCCAGGATGGTACAACTGTTGTTAGAGAGAAAGGGCTTACCAGTTCTGATATGTTTGCATGTGTATGCCGTGGAGGACGCTAATGTATTAACCTGTTTAGAGAAGGACATGGTGGAGTCAAGATAAAAACCTAATGTTTTTACTTCCTGAGTTACCTTGATGAGGTTGCCATCAATTATAAAGTATAGAGTAGTGGGGGCCTAATTTATTTAGATTGGAGGCGGTACCCAAGATGATAAGTTCCGTTTTATCATCATTCAGGCATAGACCATTCGTGGCCATCCATGCCTGGATAATGAGGTACACTCTATTCACCAAGGCCAATTCCTTGTCGTAATTCCTTGAAAGTGGGAGGAGGATCTGAGTATCATCTGCATAGTTAGTGTAGGTAATACCGAGATGGTCCAGATCGTCGAAAGGGGGCTTGGTTGAAATGTTGTACAATGTGGGCGAGACACAGAAACCCTGTGGCACACCACAAGTGATCGGTATGGGGTCAGCTGCTGCTGAGGGCGAGAAGACCCTCATTGTTCTGCCACTTAAGAAGGATCTGATCCAAGTTATGGCATCTTTGGAGAAGTGTGCTACTGAATCAAGATGGCTACATATCAAGATGGCTACATTTCGTCCACCAAATCAAAAGTGGCTGAGAGGTCAAGGAGAAGAAGCAGAGCTGAATTCCCTCTATCTCTAAGCTCATCGATTTTGGACTTAAGATCGATGAGGGCAGTCTCCGTTCCATGTTGTGGGCGAAAGCCGGACTGTCTAGTTCCTAGCAGGTGATGTGCTTCCAAGTAATTTTGAATTTGTTTGTATGCAACTTTATCTAGTATTTTTAGAAGAAAGGGAACTGTTGTGATAGGCCTGTAGTTGGTAGGTATCGAGGGATCTAGAGTGGGTTTTTTTAACAGTGGGAGTACCCAAGATTCTTTGATGTTTGTGAGAATGGTGCTGGTAGTAAAGGAAGCGTTAATAAGTTTTGAGATGAATGGTGAGAGGTGTTGACACCCAACTCTTTTGATCTTTTTTTCTTCTCTCCTGATATTCATAACACCTTAAAATCCGGTCTTCTGGACTTCAAATTCTGGATGGCTGATCATTATCTTGTTTTTAATTCGTCCAAGACAGAAGTTATTTTCTTTCCTGCTACTACTATTCCCCGTCCTCTTCCCCCTGAGTCTATTTCCTTCCCACCCTCTTATTCAGCTTGTAATCTGAGTCTTTACTTAGATTCCTCGTTTTCCTTTTCTTGCCACATTTCTTTACTAATGGCTCTACAGTCAGGCCCAGCTTTTTAATATTCGTAAGGGCAGGCCCTTTCTAACGTCTAGTGCTGCTAATTATTAATTTCTTCTAGTATCTTTTCTCTGCTTTTCTATTGCCCCTGTATTCTTTTTGGCCGCCCGGCCTCTCGTCTTGCTCCTCCAAAGTCTATTTTGAACTTTTCTATTCTTCTTCTTTGCTCTTTCTCCCCTTCTGAATCGATTTCTCCTTCGCTTTCTTCTCTTGGTTGGCTTTCCTTTCATTCTCATCTTACATTCAACTTTATCTGTATGGTTTTTAAAGCTCTTCATAATCTTTCCCCTCCTTATCTTTCTTACTGGTGTCTTTCTATTTCCCTTCTCGCACCCTTTGCTCCCAGTCTCTTTTTCTTCTAACTGTCCTCGACCCCGTTGAGCCTAGTCCCATTGTCATTCATTTTCTTTACTTGCCCCTCTCTACTGGAACACACTTCCACTTTCTTGTTGCTCTATTTCTTCTTATTCCCTGTTTCCTTCTGCTCTCAAAACTCATCGCCTCTAGCTCTTTCGGTTAATTGTCAGCATGTTCATTTTTATTGTACTGTGATGTCTTGTACAGTGGTTTGGCATATAGTGCTAGAAAATACAAAATAAATACCAATACACACCACCTGATACACCCACTATTCATCATGCACTCCCACAGAAACACCACTTTCGATTCTATGTTCTCACCTTCTACCTTTCCCCATACACCCCTAGAATCCAGGACACACCGCATGACACACCTATTCTTATAAAGGGACTCAACCACTCGCAGAGCCAGATCTAACACCGTCAAAAGCACCAACTTCCAAATCACTGTTACACAGCAGATACATATCAAGGTAAATGGACCACACAAGTGTGAACATCAATTACTGATGCAAGCTCGCAGTAACGCCAACTGCTAGTTCAAGCAAGCTTGTGCAGCTTCCAACAGCTGCTGATTCTGAATAATCATAGCCAGTAACAAGCATGCACAGCCTTCTCCAACTATCTCTACTTCAGATAGGTTACAAAGTATATGAAGATTCACGCATTTCATGATGGCTCCCTAAATCTCCCCTCAGGAAACGCAACTTCACGATAGTGTAGATGGAGGTCCTCGTGTGCTCCTGACTGCAATACAATGCAGAACTCTGCAGCCTGCCATGGCACTGAACCACCATCAGCCAAAGAGCTGCCCTCTAGGAGAGGATGTAATGTCCCTGAGAGGACACAGTTAATGGAACCAGGAAGCTCCGACAACCAATGGGATGCGGGGAAGTGCGCGCATGCACACGGGAAAGCCTTGTGATGCTGGAAATGCATTGGAAGGACAGGGCCTCCATGTCCTTTACTCCCTTATCATGTGTGTTTGGTGTTATTCTCTGCATAGGAGTCCAGTTGGGACCCCTGGCAGTACAGCTCTTCCTCTTTGTGATTGTGGTGAACAGAGACCCTTAGGATACCCTAATGGCACCCATAGGTGGCGGTACAACCCTGTAGCCCTAGTGTATGTTTTTGGGCACCTGTGTGTTGCCCAAAGAGCGGGGTATGGGCTGGTGGCAGCTTCATGCTGATGTGACAGAGCTCTGAGTATCCTCCATTTTGGGACACCCAGCCCCTGACATCAGAATCAGTGGATTGCTGATAGAGGGCAAGATGGCCCCTGGGGCCTCTTGGTTTCTATTGCCTGTTATCTTGTTTTCCCAAAGTCCTGGGAAGCCCTGACTCTGTCCCTTCCCCTGACTGGCTGTTGGGTGGAAGAACTATATATGGTATTTTGGGGAAGTCCAGGCCAGACTAGCTGGAGCCTTCCCAGTGACTGTATGTGTAACACTTACCTCTGGTGCCCTGTAGGAGTGCCTGGTCCGGGTCATCGGAAGCGTCCCTCACTAGATGGTCCCTGGACAAGTTGCAAGTCCAACCCACTCCTTCCCCACTGTTTCCACTGAAAGGCAATTACCCAGTGTACAATGTGTTTGGGAGTGGATTGGTTGGAATCTTCAGTTTTGTAGGAAGAGTGTTCGGCATCTCAGTGAGCTTGCGTGCAACCAAATGAGTGTATTAATGCCTGTTCTCCTACCTTCACCCCTCACCTCCCTCCTATTCCACAAGGTTGGCTGGCTGGGGGACAAGGCCCTGGCTCACCTTAACACTGCAGCTGTGCACTTCAAAAATCAGGCTTTCATCCGGTCCATTTCCGTTACTGGAGAGTGGCCCAGTCCTGTTGCAGCACACGTGATGCTTTCTGCTGAAGGTAAGTCTAGTTCTGCTACAATGTCTCTGCGATCCTGCAGGTAAGTCTTTTGTGGCGCTGTAAACAATGTCTTTAGGTGTGCTGCAGTGTCTCTTGTTCTTCTGCAGCAATGCAAGTCTCTACGAAGAGTGAGGGTGGAACGCGATGTGCGTATTGCTTATTGTTAACTTCTTTTTTGTTGCTTTTGTTTCAAGTGCTGCATGCTGTGCCCCACTGTCTACTGGTTCGTGGAATGTCCAAACTCAGGAAAGCAGTATTTCAGGGGTCGCTCAGGGTGTGGGACGGCGAGTGTTCAAAAGCGTACTGTTTTGTGTTTCCTTTCAGATGCGGAGTCCCTCAGCATGTGTGCGGCTAAGACTGGAAAGCCGCCAAAAGAACCTGAGACTGGAACGAGATGATCCGGGTGAGTATTGAAACCGATGGAGCCCCGAAGAAGCTGACAGGTTGCTGAAGATCCGAAAACAGGTGCGTAGAAGGGCGACGAGAGCCAAAATTGCAAGAATCCTCTTGCACATGGAACTGGCTTCACAGCAACCTTTACACCACTTGCGTTCAGAAGGGAAAAAACTCTAAGCTCTGGGTGTGGCCCAGGGCAGGGTGTTTATAGCCCTTGGCTGCACCCTTCCACTAGACCACCAAGGATATTGGAAGCATGAGCAACTTGGGGACCATCTTGGTTCCTATGTTGGGTCCCGACTTGGTGGCCATCTTGGCAGGGGCTCTTATTAGGTGTAAACAGGTGCCACCTCCAGCCAGCAACCTTCATTGTCCATTGCTTGCCAGTGTCACTATAGCTACCCCTGGAGTAGTGTGAGTGTGTGCTAGGGCAGTTGTGTGAGCGCGTGCTAGGGGTCATGACAGCATGTTGTGGGTACACCCTTTGGGTGGGACCTGTGTGAATAGAGTGTGTGACCAATATGCATTCTATGTTATGGGTGTATGGTTTCTGTGTGTGTGACACAATGAATGAGACAGCCCTGCCTGAAACTGACATGAATGCAGTGTGGTGTGCTAAAAGGCTGAGTGCTTGCCCAAATCCACATTCCTTGTTATGGGTGTCTGGGTGGAAGTGAATGGCCTGAATGCATGTGAGCCTGATTGGCTGACTGCTTGCATGAGCCCTTCTGTGTGATTGCCTGACTGAGCCTGGCTCAGCCAGAGTGAATGAGGGACAGATGAGTATATATGGGGACCTCTCACTTCCCAATTTGGTCAGAAGCTGAAGTCGAAACTTGAAGCTCATCCTTGAAGCCCAGCTGCAAGAAGAAGATTGCTGCGGCATTTCCTTCGATGTAATCTAAAAGCTGTCGAGTCTGTCGAGGGCTGATCCAAGAGAGGACCTGGCTAGGAGACCTCTCCCCGAGCTATGAGTGAAATCATATAAAAACTGCTGTTCTTCATCGAGGCACCCTGGAAGCCAGTCCTGTGAGTCTGACATCCGGAGAAGGGGTCCGCCGAGAATCCTGAAGAGAAGCGCCTGGACATCGAGGTCATCGAAGTCCATTGACATCGACCAGGGTTTAGAAGATTTCCGGGACCTCTGCAAGCTAGTTCGTATTGTTTTGACCAGAAGCAGGGACACCTTGACGCCATGCTGCTCGATGCCTAGAGCTGAAACGCTCTGCATTGCCCAAGAACATTTGAACATGGGCTCCCTTGCCATCACCGTTGACCACTTTGTGTCGCCAGAGAAAGTCGAGGTCGCCGGCTACGAACGAAAGTTTGCCGGTGGGCTTCCCGCCAACAGAAGCCGACAAAGACATCCCAAGGACACTGATGGAGTGAAGATGCGAGGCCCAGCCCGAGGTCGAGCCGCGAACGCCAAAGCTATCCCGAGGTACGTGCTGCGCCTGCAGCACCGACAGACCAGAGGACTGCCGAACGCGACTCCGGACAACCGATGCCCACTGCCGGGCCTGCATTCATCACCTCCGAAGGTTTTTCAAGTCTACAGATTCTTACTTGCGGAACCGAACACTTTGCATCGAGGTCTACCGCACGCCTCACCTTCCCAGGACTTCCACCATTGAGGAAACGATCGTTGAAGATTACTGCGAAGGTCGAAGCTGCTGTGCCAGCACCAGTGTTCCACATTTCGCAGTGGATCCTGCTTTAAAAGGAGTCCATCCTCGAAGGATACCGTGGACAAATCATCGAAGAAACTTTTCCACTTCAGGTTCATTGGGGTGGTTGAACTTTTTAACCAAGAAGCAAGGCTAATTAAGCATTTATGATCTGGTCTTGTTAATTCTTTTATTACAGGTTGCCCAGTTGGAGGGATCCTCATTCAGAAAGGTGCATCTATATCCAAAGAAAGCATTCTGCCATTGCTTAACCTTAACCTGCTTTCCTTCCTTATTATCTATGATGATACACCTTACTGAATGATTTGTATGCTCTATTATAACTGCCAGTAGTTGTTGCATTTTAAGGGAATTAAAGTCTAAGTG
Organism: Ambystoma mexicanum; assembly: GCF_040938575.1. Taxonomy (NCBI): domain Eukaryota; kingdom Metazoa; phylum Chordata; class Amphibia; order Caudata; family Ambystomatidae; genus Ambystoma; species Ambystoma mexicanum. The sequence continues at coordinate 1,044,888,074 of NC_090936.1, forward strand.
AGGAACCACATAGAATTATACAGATTTACCATTATAGAATTACCAGAGTACAAAGTGTATTATTGAATTGTGTATATATCTCTGAATCTTATTTTTATATAAAGAACTGTGTTAGCACATAACATAGTGTGTGGACATTCCTTTGTGGGGGCTTGGGGACTCACTGTACTTAAGAACCATCCCGCATCACCTCCCGAGAGCTTAAACCTTAGTTGCTCGTCCATAGCTACCATATTGTGAACCTTGGCTGGGGTGCTCTGTGTCTCTACCCTACCATATAGTGGGCAGGAATACAGACACCCCCCTCCAGTCTTTACAAGCCAGCGCAGCAGGCAGTTCTCTGCCGTGGTCAATAAAGAAGGTTATCTCCCTATAACGGCTCCTGTGCTTTTTGCCACTTTCCAAATCCGATCCAATGAAGGGATCACTCAACCTTGCTGGTGAGCATGGGGATGTTTGAAAATGATTTGACATTTACTGCAAAAACGTTGTTTACAGCAAAAGGCAATTTTTTCACTGTGCGTGTCTAGTTTCCGAAGGTTAGCATTGTACCAACTATGAAGTGTGCTTATGGTGACATGCACCATTTTACAGAAAACACTTGTAAATATTTTATCACCATGGATGAGTGCATTTCACTTAGATCGAGTATCTAAACTAAGGAACTTACCCGGCAAGTCTAGTGGGATTTTTAAGAATTTGCAAGACCTAAAAAAAAATAAAATGAAAATGATATGCTTTCAAAAAACACATGAAAACAAAAAAAAATAATTTGCAGGACCTGCAGGCTCACCTTCCCAGTGCACCTCTGCATGAACAACACACAACCTTCCACTGAAAAAAAAAACCTTACCTGTTGTGAGGGTCTAGGAGTACGAGACGAGGATTGTATGTTGATTGGCAAAAACCTTTATTCTCAATGAAAAAGGCAGGGGGAGTTGGAGGAAATCCTAACTATCCCTAACTCTAAGAGGGCTTTCTCTGCCTCAACAAAACTAGCTCATGAAATTGTCGGTGTCAGAATGTCCAAAGTAAAGTTTGCTGTCCTGTGTCGAAATCCTAACCTGTCCCTCACATGCTAAACCTAATATAAAGTGAAAGGGAAGAATGTCTTTCGGCTGCCGACCTGCAGCCCAGCTATGCATTTTGAAAAGGATGGTTCAAAAAGGTGTAGAAAAGCAACCAAAAAGTTCCACAATATTTAGCAGTTGATTCCATTTCCCCAGAGTCTTTCTAGTGTTACACAAAGTAGGTCTCTGTATAAGCTGAAAACCAGCACAGTAAAACAGACAAAAGTTCCACAAGGATAAGTTCAAAACCTGTGTAGGGAAGCAAACAAAAGTTGCACAAGGCTTGGGGTTCAATCCCTTTCCCCAGAGCTTTTCCAGTGTTACACAAAATTGGTTCTTATGTCAAGGATCAATCCTTATCCTTCATTGGCCAGGCTGAATCCACAGGCCATGCGATAAGGAGGAATGGCCTGGACAACTTTCTGAAGCTGTGTTGGGGTCTTGCGCCCTTGTCTCAGTACACCCTCCTTGGTTCACTCTCTGCCAATTGGGGTATTGAAAGGTCTTGGTCCCATCCTCCCCTTTTTCTGATTTCACTCCCACACACAGCCTTGCTTTACTCCCCTGCCAAGATCTGTGCGGACAATTCGCCAATGTAAAGTTCTTATTTCTTAGTTTCAGGTACTGGGGTATATCTTCCCCAGGTGGATTTCAGACCCCCTTCAGCTGGTCACTCCACAGATCTATTTATCTGACTTGAGGTCTGCCCACAGCCCTGGTTTACTCTGCTGCCATGGTCGATGCGGACAATTTGACAGTCTAAAATTCATATCTCAGTTTCTGGTATTCGGGTAGACTTTCCCCATGTGGGTCCCAGATCCCCTTTAGCTTGCTGTTATCTCAGTGTCTCAGTGCCTGTAGGGTGCTGGCAGTTGTCTCCCAGTTGCATTCGGGGATAGTTGGGACTTCCCTGGTTGCCCAGAGTCCTCCCCGGTCTACCACAAGCTCCTCCTGCCAGGCAGTGAATTTTTTCTGCTCCAGCGGTCCACGTTCTCAGCAGGCGAGCGTCTCCTTCTCCATGAGACTTCCCGCTTCGGAAAGCACCTTGCTGACGTGCTCCTTTCCCTCCTTCCTTCTTCCTTTCAGATCGGCCCGAACCCCCAGTCTATGTCAGGAGGTAGAGAACTCCATTTCTCTGTTCCCTCTCTCATTTTAAATGACAGCTGGCTAATCAGCTGATGCAAACCACCAGACCGCCTGGGTTGGTTCTCAATGTCAATCTTCATTGCTCCAGGCCTCTTCCTCGTCCTAGTGCTGTCATCGGATACAGTGTAAGTGGGCCTCATTATGAGTGTGGCTGTCCGGAAATAAGGGTGTCAGTAGCAATGTGCCGGCATCCTTTCCGGAACCACACACTCCGAATCTGCGGGCAGGGGATGTTACACCTGGCAGGTCTGACCTGCCGGGCGCAATGGCCCCGCGTGCAGAGTTTTCACTTAAGCACTGGCAGCGTTAACAATGGTGCCAGTGCTTCTTTGAACCCATTCCCGTGGAGTCCTATGGAACTCCACGAGAATTAGTACTTGCTGAAACAGCCGCCTGATATCCCGGGCCGCACTGGGATATCAGATGACAGATTTGGTGTTAAGAGGACGGCAGCAAAACGCTGGTAGCACCGGCGGGTTACAGCCACCCTATTAATGATACCCAGTGTCTTTTTCTTCAGTGGTATTCATCAGTGATGCTTCACAGAAGTATATTGGGGTATTTGGCTGTGATGTAATAGAAGGGGCCACAGGAAAGGTGGGAGTGCCAAAGGGATACCACGTTCTCCCTACAGGTTCACTTCTCTCCAAGGGGGACTCCCTACCCATGAGATACACTCACTGATCACCATCCCCAGGGGGACAACCGGATAGCGTCTTCACCACCCTGGCCTCATGCAAAGGGGCTTCCCCATCTAAAGCAGTGATGGTATTTTGGGATTCGTCACAGTGTGCACACCCATGCATACTAGCACCCTCCATTGCACATTTTACCACATTAACACGGCCAATTTTGAGCCTGTGCCTCAGATATTGATTGGTATAAACAGAAAGGAGTATGATGATACACAATGTTGTGTATTTTTTGCAGATGTAGGACTACAAACCTACCGCAATACGTTATATACAGCTTCCTGAAGTGTTCCATTTATACAGATCTACTAAGGTAAACGGTCCACTCATTAGTTCTAATTATTAAGTATTTAGAGATTTTTTAGCACTAATAGCACAGTTTTTGTTTTTGTTGCAGTCTGGGTGTTAACGGTTCTAGTTAAGCCTATGCTACAGAACTGGGAAGACAAGATAGATGCACTTGGAACACAATCCTTCTAAACCAGTGATCCCCAAAGTGTAGCTTGTGAGCAACATGTTGCTCGCGGCACCCATAAATTGTTGCTCACCAGTTGCTATGGGCTATGGTGTTGAGGCCTAGACAGAGGTGCTGAAGGGATGAGACCTCAGTAGCAATATAGACTGGACTGTGTGAGAATGTTGGCCAATGAGCCTGCTGTGGATCCAGCTGGCTTGTTTTTATACATGCAAGGTTTGTGTTTCTTGCCACCATGTAAATTATTATTCGGAAAATGTCCTTGCTTATAATTATAGCAGTATCATTGTTAAAACCCTGTCATCTTCAGATAATTTACCCAGCTGCAAGTGTATTAATGAGTAAAATAAGTGAACCATGTTTGTATCCTGGAGAAAATTGTCGTATTCAGTTCCTTGGTACAGCTAGTAGGAGCACAATGGACACATAAGTGGCATGCATACCCAACATTCCTTTATTAAATCATTTGCATGCACTGTGAGGTTTGTGTTTGATGCCACCATGCATTATATGTATTGGCAATATTCATTTTAGTGCCACCTATATTTATTGTTACATAGTATCCTAGTGGAAAAATTGTCATCGTTTGATACTCTGCCCATCTGGCACATGGATAATGGGAAGATCAGGTAAATGAATGCCACATTTTTCATAATTAATTTGCCCTATATTCAAGTCCAATTAAGTTACTGTTAATAAGTTTAAATTGACAAGCAAATAAATTAATCCAAATACTTAGTTAACACCACCACACCTCTCAATGAAGTAGTCATTAAATGCTCAAAGATTTTACCAATGTGTCCCACTAAGTCTTGTGTAAGATTCCTTTTGGGCAGGGAAAAGAAGCTTGAAATCCTTCAGGAAGGTATTATTTGTATTCCTAACCACTTCGAACCACTTTTTCACAAATGTAACAGGTCTCGGGAGCTTTAAAATGCACTATTTGCCATTACATGCCAAAAGTAATTCTTAGGATGTAACCCCCAAAGCCCCAAGTGAAGTGATCTTTAAAGCCTACCAAGTAATGACCAGTATTACTCAATCAATATCTGGTTATTTAATCATATTTCTCCATTAAGTTAGCAACATTAAAAACATGTATCATATGTTTAATAAAATTCACATAGAACAAGGCCAAAATAAAAAGCAGCCTTATATATAAAACCCTGAGCATTACAATTAGTTATATAAATCATAACTCCCATGCATGTCCACACATACGCAAAACAGAGAAACAGTGACAAATTATCAGAAAATGAACCAAATCTTTTCCTCCTATTTTACAGACACCCTTTGTGTTTCCTCCTGCACACCTTAATAATGTATTGAGGGGTGGGTATGATATGATATAGCCTTTATAATGCGCCTATACACAAGTGTTTCGAGGCGTGACGAGGCAAGGGAGAGGGAACAGAGGGAAGACAGACAGCAATCTTACTAGGCCAGGTGTCATTCAGATTGCGCAAGTGCATGCGAAGGGGGAAAGGAAAAAGTGCGGGGGGTACATTTAAACGTACCATTAGTATTAGCCTTCTGCATTCTGGGGATCTCATTTCACAGATTTTTCCTTTCAATTTATATGCGTGCGTAGATATGTTTATAAAGCTAAGGAGGGCATCTTATGTATATTTTGGACATCTGCCTCTTCCTCCACCGGAAAAACTATTGCTTTAAGAGCTATTTGGAGATGTTTTAGTGCGCCAAATTTAGTTATATCCCACCCCTATGCAAATGGACAGTCCCTTACAACCCGCCCTACAACAGTTATTTTTCTTTACCATGGGAGGCTGCAATCACACCTACACTGAAATTCACTTTATGATTAGCAGAAAATATCAGATGTGCTTTTAAAAAATAAGTAAAAAATCTTAACTGGCTCGACACGGTAAAGGAGCAGCTGTAAATCTCTACAGGAGACCACGCCCCCCCTTCCTCCCATATGTTGGAGGCATGAGACTGTTCCGTGTTTGACACCAGCCGTTGTGCCAATACCGCAGTATGTGCTCGAAAGACAATACCCGTTGAGACAATATTACCGAATGTATCCCAGACATGATGACAACCTAAGGGAGGTACTTCCTGAAGGAATGTGAGAAAGAGCAGAGAAAAGAAGCTAGTGATGTCATAACAAGTATGTACGACATCCCAAGATACTGACTGAAGAGAATGTATATATCCTAAAGAAACTAATGACGAAGTAAAGCATCAAGTGAGCTTTTAAATACAAAGAAGAATATTGCACGTGTACGAAGTTCTGCAGAAAATCAACCGTTCAAATAATTGTACAGATGCTGCAACGCAAGCAGACTCATCATAGAAGCTGGCTATACTTAGTGAATAGAATGCAGGCTGAGCCGCCATTGTACAAGAACTGGACATCAGTGTCATGGGTTTAGTAAGCCAGAACCAATGAAGAGAAAAGGCGATAATTTTGTCGCAGCAAGAATAAGCTGAAATCGTTGTGCTGCATGGCTAGGCTGTCTGGCCAGGTATCAAAACTGAAGCAACCAAGGTTGGTTATCTATTCTTGAAAGGAGTGAATGTGCAAAGGATGAATCATCTCTTGTTAAGGTGCAAAGAAGGAACACCAAAGGTGCCAAGTATTATTCATTTAAGACATTTAAAACATGCAAAATGGACCAAATCGTGGTCTCCTGTCACGTGAGTCAAGGATGGAAACAGAGTGGAACTTGGAGTCCTAGAACTACGATAGTGAGCGCCTGCACTCCCATATATTCCCAGAGACAAGGATACTTTGCAAGGCCAAGTGCAAAGACAATCTTCATGGCAGAAGGCATGGGCGATGAGAGATGTTGGGCTAACTGGGTGGGGAGGTAGAGTCGGGTCCACCTGCTTGCACCTGGGTCTGGGCTTACATGCTGCTAAGTGAACCGAAGGTTCCAGACATGGCACAAGAGTGCCAACCAATTGTAGAGGTCCGTATAACAAAGGACCGTATAGTTTGAAGATCAATTGAAAACTGTGTACTTAATCATTTTTAAGATTACATGTTTTTAGAGGTAGGCCTATATTGTCCACCTGACAGTGGGCAGCCAATCACAATCCCAGTCCCTATGTAATGTATACTTAGATGTTCCGCTTAAACCTATCACAATTCCTAGTAGGTTTCCTATTATTTGCCATGTAGTATGACCTCACCTCTGATGTATTTTCAGTAAATATTCTGTTTTGTGAAGAGATCACTGAGAGACTGAGCAAACGTCCGTTGATGATCGTTCTAAACCCTGCTTTAGATAATTGTTAATAAAACAGTATATTTGCCATCTTCCTGAGTTGGTTCAGTTATTTGGACTCAGAATTACTCTGCGATCCCATCCATTGCATGCATGTTACTAAAGGGCCCTAAACTCAGTTTCCAAGGGCGCTCTGCGTACAGAAGGTGAAGTGGTCGGATTGAAGGAGGAGTCGATACCGAAGGCCTCGAGTCGATTAATGAATGGTAAGTAGACTAAGGGGAATGGTAATATAAAGGGACAGGATTGTGATAATTTTGAGTAACCGAAAATATTGTGAAGATGAGAGACCGCATAGGAGTCCTAATTCAACAGAATTAGAAGGAGACAGTTCAAACTCCAATGGGAATAGAAATAGAAAAACGCACAGGTCAGGCTTGTGTAAGGTGATGTCTCAAACCCTGTGCAGGGTAAAATAAAGGTGAGAGAAGAGCACCCCTTATTATAAATGAGAAATAATAGAGGGAGGTGATTGCAGTGTGTTATAATGTGTGACTGTAATATGTGACTAGTCTAAATGTTGTTTGTTGGATAAAATATCGAGGAGCGATAGAATTGTAAAAAGTTGAAAAGTAACAGTGATTAAAGATAGAGTGTAGAAAATGATTGGTGCCAATCAAAAGAATAGATAGGTCATTGAAAAAAGAGGATTGAGCAGTGATTGATGGTGCTTGCTCATATTTGACTTACAACGTTAAAAGTGGTGATTTAAGTTAAAAGAAAAGGTTTATTTAACAATCTAGTAAGTATTGACAGTCAATTGAGACTTGTCATTATGGAGGACACTCCTCTCATGCACCTGTGCAAGACCTCGCCAAAACATGCGCCCAAGCTCAAACAGTACAGTGCAGAATGGCTAAAGTGCACAGCAGATAAAATGTTTATGCCATGGCCACAAGGGGGATCATTGTGAAAAAACGGTATTTCAACACATGACCACATACTTGCACACCGCGTACACAGGGAAGAAATTAGACAAAAGATTAGACATTTTAGAACTTTGTAACATGTACCAAGAGAAAAAAGAAGATCCGCCACCCGAGGAGTGGATGCTTAATCAGCACAAGGGGGAAGGGGCCAAGACCTCAGCCCCCCCTTACCTTGTCTGAAATAAAGAGTGTTATTACAGAAGAGATAGGAGTATATCCTTTAAAGGAATTGAAAGCAGTGGCGGGGTATAGTAATCCGATATATGAATGCCCTGCTTACAGTAGTGATGTTAGTCCGTAAGAGAATAAGGTAAAGGAAGATCTTTATAAATTCATACAAACAAAGAAGAAATAAGTGAACGGTCAAATTTGTCGACATATATAGACAGATATAGACAGATATAAGAGATGGAAAGGAGAAAAAAATAAGGCTGACGAGGTAGCACTCATACAAAACTAATGGATGGGAGGACAGATATTACTCAAGGTAGATGGGAAAAGTATCAAGGAAGTTAGGCAAAGAGAAGATAAGGACGAACAAGAGAGGAAGGATAAGGAACGAGAGAGGAGATTAAAGGAGGATGAGCAAAGAAGGAAAAGTAGGGAGCAACGAGAACAGATATATCATGAGGAGCAAGAGAAAGATGAAAAACAGCCAGGAGAACAAAGAAAGTATGACAATAGACAAAGAACGATAGAAGAAAGGGACAAGAAAGAAAGAGAGAAGAGAAAGCACAAAGAGTGAGGGATAAAAGATTACAGAGATGAAGGAAAGAAGAGGAAAGAAGGGAAGGAGTAAGGAGGGAAGAACAAAGGCAAGAGGAAGAAAGAGCTAGAAGAGATGCGAGAAAGAGAAGGGAAGTAGATGAAGAAATAGAACAAAACAGAAGGCAGCGCGGTTTGGATACCAGTTTTATTCGTAAAAAGCAAATGAGGCCGAGCCCAGAAATAAGATTGGAGAGAGAGAGATATTCTCCCAACAAAGGAGAAGCTGCTAGAAGCACCTAAAGCAACACTAGACGAAGGAAGGTATGATATGGAAAGCATTGGAGAAAGGATTGATAAGGCATATCAGCAATTAAGATGAGATAGCGAGTATGGAACTCGAGGGAACGATGATCGATCCCCAGTACATCAATCATGAAATGAGGAGGGAAATTTGTTTAGTGATGAATGCAGAGCATTGTCCTTAAATAGATTAGATTTAGACTGAGAAGGGGAGGATAGTCGCACCAGCTGGGGTTTAGCAATGTTGGACGAGGAGAGAGAGTATGGTCTTGGGGCAGAAGGAGGGAGCATTTGCGCCCCTGTAGGAAGTCCGCAAATGGATAAGGAAGTGAGATGGTCGGATCTGGAACATCCTAAAGAAAGAACGCCAGATCCCGTATCATACCCTGAGTTTCCCCAAAGATGATCATGTAGTGGGAAGGGATAGTCTGTAAACAGGTTAAGGTCATTGCCAGGAAGGAGACAAACAGGGACGATTATCTCTGCAATGGATAGACTAATAGTGGGATCTGACTATGGGATGGGGTTCACACAATTCCCCTTGTTAGAGAAGGGGCGATCAAGCCTGCAATATATCCCAGTCAAGTTAGTCCAGAAAAAGTTGTCAATATTTGCCATAGAAGGGGAGGTGTTGAAAAATGGAGAAGGATTGGGAATGCAGAAAGTAATAGGTACATCGCAGGTGAATAATCTGTGCCCGATCGACCAAGGTGGGTATGGGTTTACGCCACGAAGCAGAGGTATGGGTTATAAGTGAAGATGAGGCGGATTTCAGAATAACCAAGGTGGGTTTCAAAACACACAGAATGAGAACCAGTGTGCTCACGGAGGATATAACCAAGGAGGGTTTACCAGAAGGGCTCGCCCAGTATGTTGGAATTGTGGAATGACAGGAAATACTCTGCGCGTATGCGAGAGCTGAGGGAGTGTACAATACAATAAAACAGCCAGTTTTCCAGAGGGGGGGGCAGCTTATCCACCTCCATACAGCACACAGACTAGAGAGGGCTTTGTCCAAGATCACACATATCATCAGGCACAAGCACCATAAGAACAGCAGGTGCCACAGCAGGGACAAGTACAAATGAATCCACCCCAGAGGGAGTCACAACAGGCCCCTATGCAGACACAACAGATAATGAGTGTAGACCATGGAGAACAGTGATAGTTCTTGAGGAGGGGTACAGACTGACTGACATAACCGATGATGATAGGTTTAGGGAAGACTGAAGTGATGACGAAGTGGTGTTCTTCATGAGCATAACATATTGGGTAAGGATGGAAAAAGGGGAAGTCCCACAGAGAATGGCGATAATGTGGAAACGACCAGCATTTTTTAAGGCGGATCTTGAAAATGTTCCGAGTGCCCTATGGACCATAGGCCCCTATGACGTAGGTTTATTGAAAGGGGTAGGGGAGGTTAAAATAAAGCCTAAGGCAGGAGCAATTTTACCCTGAGTAAAACAGTACCCCATGTCTCAACAAGCTGATGAAGGTATATTTCAGACTATTTCAGCACTGATGAAATCGGGGGATTCTAGTGCCATCGGAGTCATTGTGCAATACCGCAGTGTATCTGATTAAAAAATCTAAAGGAGGGTTGTGGAGATTCATTCAGGATTTGAGACCTCTTAACCTGATTGTAGACACTGAGTTTCCTTTAGTTCCTAATCCTGCAACAATCTTGTGCACTATCCCAGTAGAAGCTCAATACTTTACAGTGATTGATCTGAAAAATGTGTTTTACTCGATCCCGTTGCACAAGGACTCACAAGACTTGACTTCCTTAAGGTTTCGCCCAAAAATAAAAACATACTTGTTTGCCTCAAGGGTACTGTGAGTCCCCATCAATCTTTAACAGGGTCCTACAGATCGACCGATGCAATATTGATCTTAAGAGTATGGTGATACAGTACATAGATGACTTATTGATTTGCAGAAAAACAGAGGATGAGTTTAGGCAAGACTCTGTCCAATTGTTGACTATTTTAGCAGACATAGGATATAAGGTGGACAAGGAGAAACTACAGTATTGTCAGTAGGAAGTGTTGTACATAGGTCAGTTAATTTCACATGAAGGAAAGAAAGTGACATCTGAAAGGCCTGAGGCAATTATGAAAACACCAAAACCGAACACAGTGAGACAAATGCAGCAGTTTCTGGGTTTGTGCAATTATATTAGAGCGTGGGTGTTTGATTACAGCACATACACAAGGCCACTTCTGCAAGCATTAAAGAAACCACAAGTTGGAAAGACAAAAATAGAATGGACCGAAGAAATGGAGGAATGATTCAGGGAGTTGTAAAAAGCAATTTGTAGGGCTTCAGTTTTAGGGATTCCCAATTATGGTGAGGAATGTTATTTGTATTCACCCACAAATGGGACATACCTTTGGCATATTACAGTGGGATTTTAGACCCAGTTATGAAAGGACACTTCCCTTGCGAACAATCTTTGGCAGCTGCCGAATTTGCAATTGAGAAGTCCACAAGTATTGTCATGTGCTGTTCTATGACCCTTCATGTGGAACATGCTCTTTTTGCCATTCTAGAGAAACCCAAGGGCACATTAACATCCCAAAGAGCTTCAGCTTACGAGGTAATGATTTTGAATCCAAAGATTAAAATAGTAAGATGTAAAACAGTGAACCCAGCCACATTTGTAGCTGAGCCAGTAGAAGAAGGTGATCATTTGCATGACTGTCGCAATTATGTTGAATTCTATGGTGATATACCCTGTGTGAAAGAAAATGCTTTGGCGGGAGGGGAGATTCTTTTTATTGATGGTTCTTCGAAAATTGGTCTGACTAGTGGGGAAAGACATTCAGGTTCCGCAGTAGTAAGACACAGATTAAGTGGAGAATTCGAGGTGGTGACGAGTGCAAGGCTACCGTCTAATTTTTCAGTGCAAGCAGCAGAATTAGTAGCACTTATTGTCATGCTTGAGAAACATGAAGGCAGGAAGTGACGGTGTACAGTGACTCTGTCTATGTGACATCAACCGTACATGCAGGATTGTCACATTGGAAGAGGAGGGACTATCTCAGTGCAGACAGCTCTCCAGTGCAACATTTGTCCTTATTGGATAGACTCATTAAGGCACTACAATTCTCAGTGGCCATAGCGGTCGTGAAATGCGCAGCACATGCCAAACGAAAAGGCTTTATCTCTTGCGTGAATGAAACCGCAGACATAGAAGCCAAAAGGGTTGCATATTCTCCAGTGTTGATACTGAGGATATTAAAGAAAATCGATTACAACCATGTTAGTGCAGGAGGGGTTTAATATGCTGTCAAAAATCAGATTAATAGAGATTCAGGGAAGAGCACCACAGGAAGAGCAAGACCCTAGGAAGTGAAAGGGGTGTTCTTTATCTCCCATGGAAGCTTTATGGCGATAAGAAAGCACTAGAAAGCCAGTGATGCGAGTAACTTCATTTAAAAAATTACTCTTGTACAGCTGCATTAGCCCGCACATATAACTAGAGAAAGTCTTGCTGCCTGGCAACTGGTTCATTCCTAATTCGTGGGAACACATTGCACAGTTTATGGTGAATTGCATCATGTGTCAAAAGCTTACTGCTGGGCATACCCTGAGCATGATTAGAAGAGTAAGAACTTGTTCGAATGGTGCGTTTCAGCATTTACATATCCACTATGTCGATATGCTGCAGACATGTAATGGATCTAGGTATCTATTAGTGGTGGTGTGCTCCTTCTCTAGGTGGATCGAAGCCGGTGCATGTGCATACCCTGATGTCACTTGCGCAGCAACGTTTTTAGTACATGAAGTTTTCCAGAGGTGGGGTGTGTGCGAAGTACTAAGATCCGATAATGGGCCACATTTTGTCAATGAACTATTCGAACATATAGGGCTTTCATTAAGTATAAAGCACAAGTTCTCTTCTGCGTATAACCCACAAGCAAATAGGATATGTGAGAGACTCAACAGTCTCCTCAAAGAGAGGATTGTCAAGATTAAATTGACTTTGAAAAAGGGATGGCTGTATTGCCTACCCCTGGCTTTATATGCCCTTCGAAATCAGCCAGGTTCGGACCACCACCTCACGCTGTATGAGCTAGTAACAGGTTGTCGAATGAGAACGCCCCTTACACCTCCAACTAGGATCAGGAGTGATGCCCATAGTGTAGCCAAAACTCTAGGTGATGAAATGCATGATCATTTGACATGTATGACTACCAGTATTTCTTTCATTTCAGATCAAGTCAAGCATCGGATCTAGGAACACAGAAGAAGATAATTCAGCAACCAATCCGAGGGAACTATTACCACCATCTAAGTTATATGTTGGGGACCATTTTCTGATTAAATACTTCACCCAGAAGTTGCATGAACCTCGATTTAATGGCCTATTCCTTGTTGAGGAAGTTTCCCCTTATGCTGATCAGGTTTCCGGAAGGTGAGCTTGGTTGCATCTGAACAACGTAAAGATTTATAAAGGCAATACCCTCCATCCCACCATTGCTGATCCAGAAGCAAGACAAGAAGAAGAATGTCTGCGTGTGCAGACCCGATCAATGACTAAGAAAAAGGAAGATAAGGCAATACGTGACTAACACATACTTTATTTGGACTGGAATTCAATAGACACTCCTTATATGTTTTAGCATAGAGATCAAGGACTTGCAGAGAAATTCCAGAGTTTGAAATGAACTTTTAGAAATATATCGAAGCAGTGAATGATGCCTCCGAATCATGCTTAATCGTCAGCTCTTTATCAGAAATTGGAAGAGAGATCAATATCCAGATACGAGAAATGGTTGTCCAGATTTCTATGCATAATATATATTTGCATGATTGTTCTCGTTGTCTTTTTGTTCCTTATTTTCTACAGTTCCTATTATCTTAATAGTTCTACCGAAGAAAGAGTTCCTATGACTTTCCCCACTGTGAGTATGAATGATGACAATTTCCTTGATCTCTATGGGTATGTTAGAAGACATAAAAGAGACGCAGAGGAAGATAATGAAGGGATAATTACCTATCTAGATAATTCAGCTCACCTGGGGAATAACATGTGGTATCAACACCTGAGAAAGGTGGGGGGGAGAACATCTGATGAGAGTTGCTATGTTTGCTCTCTCATCCCCTATGCCATGAATACAGTAAGGAGTTTCATTTCAGAGGAGGTTTCAGCATACAATGGGAAATGCCTCAGCCATCTTGCAGCATGTACTACTCGAGGAGAGTTCCAAGGAAGCTGGGCGACCTTGCAATGGAGATTAAGATGGTTGTTTCTATACCCGGATGACTATGTCAAGACCATACAAATGGAATACGAGCCTGGGTGGACGGACAAAATGCTTGTGTATCCTGCTGCAGGATACGATGAGGTGATCGTTGAAGAAACTAAGAGAATTAACTGTTCTGATGTGATGGAACTAGCACAATCATCTCAATGTTGGGAACGGACACAACTATTGATCTATGGACGAGTGCATACAAGAAGGGATGGGAAGAAGGAATGATGTCCTGTGCAGGTCATCTGCTGAAAATGGAATACGTACAAGAAGTGCAGAGAGTGAATGATGGATGCTTAAAGTCGTGGGCCAAGATCTCCAAGCTACTGACATGGGTAGAACGAATCAGGCCCAGTAGTTGTAATCCCATTGGTTAATGCAACATTATGTTTCCAAAGCAATGGAAAGAACCATGTGGAACATAACAAAGGATGCAAATCCACAATTGACATTCCCAGAATAAGAACCTCTGCCTTTTGAGTCATTGATTGCATTTTGCACTTGTACTTAACTTGCCAGACTAGCTGAACCTCTGCCTTTTGAGTCATTGATTGCATTTTGCACTTGTACTTAACTTGCCAGACTAGCTAAACCTCTGCCTTTTGAGTCACTGATTGCATTTTGTACGTGTACTTAACTTGCCAAACTAGCTGAACCTCTGCCTTTTGAGTCATTGATTGCATTTTGCACATGTACTTAACTTGCCAGACTAGCTGAACTTCTGCCTTTGAGTCTCCAGCGCATGTATTCTCCGGCACATGCACATGTATTCACCTAGCAAACTGTATGCGGATTGCCATCTCCTGGCGGATCCCACCCCTGCCCAGCGCAGAACCCCTCCACATACCTCCCAGTGCTCCCCCACTCCATTGCACAGACGGTTAGGACACCTGGCCCATGATATGCGGCCACTGCCATCTGATAGCCACCCTATTCTTGCCACCATCGTATGGTTCATCATTGCCACATTGCTCTGCCCCACCATCCCTAGCACTGTTAAATCCAACCCCCATTACGCCACCCCATTCTCTCTCACCATGCCCCTTAGCAACCCATACCTTAATGACCCTGCCCTATGGCTCCAACACTATGCCACCAAACCTACACCCAATCAACCGTGCACGCTCCAAATTAGGAATCTTAGATTGGGATCCAGATTGCCTCGTGCCACTTGTGCCGCTGGCACTCAGCACACTCATAACACCTCCACTACACAGAAGTCACCACCGTCCCTTAGCACCTTCTCTGCCAAAGAACTCAAGGGTGCCCTCATAAACGCTAGATCTATCACGGCCCACGCGTTGGACATCTCCGACCTTATTACCACTCAAAACCTCGATTTCATAGCCATTACGGAAACTTGGTTACACGGAGCCTCTGGCCCACTCCTTGCCCTCACCATCCCCAACGGTTAATCTATCACTAGAGCGGACCGTCAAACAACATCCAAAGGAGGTGGAGTCGCATTTATACACAGAAATAACATTACACTCAGAATCATCCCCAACATTGAGCTCAGTTCCGCAGAATTCCTCTCTGTGAAACTCACCCTATCTCCAACTAACACTGCTACCATCCACCTTATCTATAGACCCCCAGGACCACTTGGTTCCTTCATAGATGAGATCACGGCCATTCTGACCGTCAATACCAAACCTAACTCTAAGGTATTGCTTCTAGGTGACCTTAACTTGGGCCTTCTCAACACCAAGGATCACTTGGCCTCTGAAGTAGCTACCACATTAGCTAATTTAGGCTTCCAACAATGCATTGACGAACCTACCCATTTTAAGGGTAGGACGCTCGATTGGATTACTGACCTTAACTGCCACACATCCATAAATTCCAACCACGCTTGCGCCTGGTCCGACCACCACATTATCATCTTCCACTTACCAGCGACAAACCCCCACACAACTCCTATGATAGCTCCAGCCATTCCCACAAGGAACAAAAAAGACATCACCAAGGATAAACTCCTCCCCCTCATCCTTCCTATCCTGAACAAATGCGTGCCCCAACATAATGACCCCACAGTCCTAGTAGATATCTTTAATCAAACACTGCTCAAAGCCATTGACAATATAGCACCGCTCAAACTACGGAAAGCCAAACAACAGGCCCACCTGAACTCCTGGTTCACCCCGCAGCTAAGTACTTTACGCAAAGAAAAACGTAAGGCTGAATCCCTTTGGAAGAGCCACCCATGTGACCCTAACAAAGATCGCCTCATCATTACTACCCACAACTACAAGGAAGCGATTTTACAAGCCAAAAAGGAGACCTATAACCAACGCATCGTTCAAGCGGAATCTAACACTAAGGAGCTATTTAAAATCCTTAAAGAATTGGAATCTCCATCCCTTGCACCTGACACCTGCACTAAAGACAATAAATGGTGCAACAACATCCAAAACGCTCTCCTCAAAAAATCACCACTTTACAATCTAAAATTAACACCAAACAAACTACCCTACTCACTAACCCCTCCAATAAACCCTCCTACACTCCGACGGCTTCATTTACTCTCACCCCTTTTAGTTTCACCCCACTCACCATCCCTGAGGTCGAAAACATCATTCGCAATCTAAAACCCTCCAATTGCCAAGGTGACTCCTGCCCAGCACCCACCATCAAGGAAGCAGCACATGACCTCGCTCCTTTTATAACCGCCTTCATCAACTCCTCATTCCTAACGGGCACGGTACCTCACAACTTAAAGGATGCGTGGGTTATCCCCCTCCTAAAAAAAATGACTCTAGACCCTGAAATACCAACTAACTATAGACCAATTACCATTGTACCGTTCCTACTTAAAATACTTGACAGAGCATCTTACCTGCAGATTCAGAACTACTTAGAAACAAATAACCTCCTTGGCTCAAGACAATCTGACTTCAGACCTAAGCACGGGACTGAAACAGCTTTACTTGATCTCAAAACTCAAATTGAGGACCTTAAAGACAACGGTAAATTGGCCCTTCTACTATTACTGGATCTATCAGCTGCCTTTGATTTGGTCAATCACCAAATACTATGCAGGCACCTGAAGTCAGCGGCCCACTTCTCTGACAATGCATCCAACTGGATCAGGTCATTCCTTGACAACAGGCACATGCGAGTTTTCTCCCCTACTGCATCGGCCGATCCCACACCAGTCCCTTGTGGAGTCCCGCAGTGATCCTGCGTTTCCCCAACTCTCTACAATGTCTTAACCAAACCTCTTTTTGACGTGCTTGACTATCTGGGTGTCACCTACACTAACTACGCTGATGACACCCAAATACTCATACCCATCACTGGTGACTACATTGCTGACTCTAAAGCCCTTGATGACATTTACCTTGTCATACAAGCCTGGATGGCCCAGCATGAACTATGCCTCAATGATGACAAGACTGAGCTTCTCATCTTAGGCACACAACAGAGACTTAACAAACTAAGTCACTTGTTTGGCTCCTTTAACATTGATGGTAATCTGATTAAAGTATCCAAAGACAACCAAAACTTTGGGTATATACTTGGACGCCTCCTTAACACTCACTAGACAAACCAATGCAGTGGCCTCTGCGTCCGCTTACACCTGCAAATTGATCTCAGCCTGCCGCCGCTTCCTCCCTGCCCAGAACTGCATCACCCTGGCCAGGACCTTGGTCATGTCCAAACTGGACTACTGCAATGCATTGTATCAGGGCACCAAACAGGGTAATCTTAACAAACTCCTAATGACTCGAAACAATGCCATTAGAGCAGCCCTCAACATTCCCCGATCTGCCCACATTTCAGAAACAAGGAAGAACCTCAACTGGCTCTCAGTCGCCCAAAGGATCTCTCTGAAAGCTCTGGCCCTCATTTACAAATGCATTAACCACCAGGCTCCCTCATACCTAGCATCACGCTTCACTCAATATACACCAGCACGAGCACTCAGATCTACACAAAACCAAGGCCTTGTGATCCCTAGATTCAAGCTCCACTCTGCTGGAGGCGCTAGCTTCCCTGTCCTGGCAGCCAAGCTCTGGAACACTGTACCACTCCTGATCAGAACGCTACCTTCATTCAACCAATTCAAACACAAAGCCAAGCTCTGGTTAGCTACATCCTACTAATAACTGCTCCTCTGTATTGGACGGGTAATCCGGGAGCCTGCTATATTCTGATGATCGATGCCTGATGTGTAACGTCTATTGTTTACTTGTTGCAATCTGCTGGGACCTTTGTGATGACATGCCCCACATGTAATGTACTGCTCCTTTACTTGTAATGTAATGTAATGTTCTACTAAGATATGCGCCTGGTTGCCCTTGGGCCTGGCCTGCGCTATACAAATAAAACAAATACAAATACAAATAAGCTGTCCTTATGGATCAATATTGGGCTTGTGGATCTAAAGCCTACCTGAAGTTGCCCAAGAATTGGGGCGGAGTGTGTTCCCTGGTGCACATCCATGTTCTCAGAGCGATCTAAACATTGGTGAATTTCCAAAAGTGGATGACCATTTGAGAAAAAGAAGACAACTTGAACTCTGACAGACGAAAAGAGAAAACTATTTCTCAGCCAAATCAATAACACCGTATGAAACCATTCCTGAGGAGCACAAGTTGTTCAGCAAGACTGCTATGATAATGACAGCTATATTTAAGCCTGGAATTCAAACAGTGATGAACGCCAAACGGTTGCAAATAACCAGATGGGAGCTTCTGCAGACAATCAACGCTACCATAAAGGGATTCAACCCCATTAAAGAAGGGCCATACAATTGATGACCCTCCAGATTAGATATGTCCTTGATATAATCACAGCGATGGAAGGAGGAGTTTGCACCAAAATTGGGCCATCATGTTGCACATTCATACATTCTCACGATGGCCAGAATGGAACTGTCGGAATAGAAAGAATATCGTGCCTCCTGTTCTGGAAAATATATTTAATATTGGCCTACGCCAAGCTGCTCGAAAGAGGCTTGCAAGAGAAATCTGTGTCACAAGGTCCTGATCTTTAATCCATGTAGGCCACCATTTTAGGTCAAACCGCCATTTTAGGATTTGTGTGGAAAAGTCACCCTGTGAGCTAAAATGGTGGACAATGTCATTGCAAAATACAACATGGCCGTCTTGACTTCTGTACATCGCTAATGTGTAATCTGCCTGCAGGCTACTTGTTGAGGTCATGAATTGAGACTTCGTCCTACGTTGACCTATGTGTTATCCACGAGTATATATTAAGATAATGTATTTACATATTGATCAAAGAACATCTGTTTTCTACATTGTATTTATGTTTAAGAAGACCTGCAATGCGAAACTTTAGAATACACAGTTAATGCATACGCTTATTGTTACATGTAATAAAAACAAACCAGTTAGATGCGGTTATTTGGGATTCGGCACGAACCCTAGAATTGGTGATGTATAAAGTAGAATATAAACCCGAAGTAGGGCTGGACATAGTGCCCACAAAATGTATAAAAAGCAAATGCATTCTAATGTACAGCGTCTCTCACTGAACACACTGAACCACGCAGGAGTTCATTGTGTTGTACTGAGGGCCGATAGATATCTGACTTTGCTATTTTTTTTTGTAATTGAATTCAGTAGAGAATAAAGTTCTTTGTATGTTCCTTTGTAACCCGTGTTCGGTGTATTTCCTTTTGGGGTACTCAGCCTCGATATTTTATTTCTGTTTTCACAGTTGGTGCCTGAATAGGGACCCTCAAGATTGATGCCTGATTGTTGAAGGTTGACACACGCTATCGGACCGGGATCGGACGGTGTGACAAAAAGGAAGGGGTCCCTGGATGAGACGCGACACCTCAGCAGTGCTGCATGATCCAATCCTTGGACGACTAGCCTGTGGTCTGAGACGGCATCTTGACGAGGGTCCACTTATTGAGGCGGGCAGATTTGCCGAAATCACCATACACGAGGTAAGATTAGTTGGGTAAGATTCTTACAAGTACCGATCGGTCCTCCTTAGGTTTGGTCAGGTGAGTCGTGACCCGACTCTTAATTTAACCCTGACAATTTGAACTTTGGCGCATTGTATCTGCAGACACAATTATTGACCAGGTAACACCAAGAATTTGAGATATGCCTGGGGAATTGTCTACCTGCTTTAGGGCATTATTCCGCAGTGATAGACAATCTTTGGAATTTAGCCGTCCCGCACCACAGGAGGGGTCGCCGGCATGTACTATGTACTGTAAGCATGGCATTGGAAGTACAGTATTTAATGATATTTGGTACAGACAAACCAGACATGCCTCCGAACTTCAATGGCCAATCAATGGTAGTTTTGAGATCCCTCACATTGAATATTTGGAGTCAGTCTTGTTAAAGAAAAAGGCTAGACCTGCAGCATTTGATGTTTTGCAGAATTGGAAAAAAGAAGCGTTACAACAGCTTAAGAGTAGAGAGAAACATGCGCGTCGTCATAAAATGAATGCCGAAAAAGGTTAGGATTGCCCGAAGCAGCGTTTGGAAAACTACACCTATTCCCGTCAATTAGAAAGGTCCCTACGTTGAAATGATGGTGGGTTTCCAGTAAACATCAGTTTTTGATAGACACTGGAGCACAGAAGTGGTCCATTGATCGTTTGCGGGTTCCAAACATTCGACGGTCAGGACGAACCAATGTTTCTGTAGGGTTTTCCGGTACACCAGTTGTTTGTCCGGTCTCTATGCCGGTACCTATTTCTTTGCGTCCCTTTACGGACCAGTGTCCTTTTCTATTATCTTCAGATTGCGGGGAAAACTTGCTGGGGTTGAATTTGTTAAAAGAATAAAATGCAGTGATTTATTGTTCTTCTGATGGAGTGCGCTTGACGATTTCACCACAGCAATCTTCTGCCTCGCAATTTCTGACTAGACCTTTGCCTCCAGAATTCATTGATGTACCAGAGAACTTGTGGGCTGTTGACGACAATGATGTCGGTGTTTTGCAGATTGAGCCTGTTAAAATAGTTTTGAAATATGGAATTGAGCTGCCACGCATTCCAAAGTATAAGATTTCGGTTGAGGGTGAGCGAGCTTTGAAATGTATTGTTTCCGATTTTGTGCATCGCGGTGTGATTGAAGAAATTTCAGGCAGTTTCTGTAATAGTCCGATTTTACCCATGTACAATAAGGCGATAATGTAATCCCATTCCGTTTTATAATTGATTTAGGTGCCATTAATAAAGTTGTGGCACCGCAATTTCCAATTGTGCCTGATGTGACGACAATCCTAACTATGATTCCAGCTACAGCTACTTACTTTAGTGTTGGGGACCTAAATAATGCGTGATTTAGTATTCCTATACACAAGGATAGTAGATATTTGTTCGCCTTCACCTTAGGGGGACGCTCGTTTACATTTACTCGTGCACCTCAAGGGTATACAAGGGTATACAGAGAGTCCTAGTATTTATAGTAGGGCTTTGAAGGAACAACTTGATACCCTTGAATTGCCCTCTACCTGTACTTTGCTTCAGTACGTTGATGATTTGCTTCTGGCTGCTGACTCTGAGAGTGCCTGTAAGGAGGGCACTGTGTTACTACTTATTCATCTAGCTAAGCATGGTCACAAAGCTTTGCTTAAGAAATTTTAATATTGCTGTCAGGAGGTCACCTATTTAGGCTATCTCCTGTCAAAGGAGGGAAGAAGATTGACACCTGAAAGAATTAAACACATTCCTGGCATGTCTGTCCCAAATACGCAGAAGGAAGTTAGGGCCTTGATAGGTATGGCTTCTTACTGTAGGTTGTGGATCCCACATTTTTCACTAGTGATAAAACCGATGCTGGCCTTGATGAAGAAGGGCATGTCTACGCCGTTGCCATGGACCTCGGAATTCCGGCAATCGCTTGACTTGCTTAAGACTGCATTATGCTCTGCACCAGTTTTGGGCACACCAAACTATGAAAAGGCCTCCGTATTGTTTGTGCATGAATGTGATGATGTGCTTTGGCTGTATTAATGCAGGGATAGAGAGGAAGTAGAGTCAATGGCTACCCAGGCCTAAGGCGTGACAGGGGGTCGCAATATTCCTTGCAGTGGAGCTAGGAAAATACTAGCTGGAGAAAAAGGATCACTGTGGAGTATAATAGACAGGAAGATTTATTTTAACAGGAAGACATGTTTACATAATTCTTTATGTGCCATGGCACATAGTGTATGCATACTTGAAATACATCCAGGGAGACTGAAAATAGTTATGTGATGGATGAGGGCGTGGGGTCTGTACGGGATATCCAAGCTGATGCCACATTAGAAGAAGCCAAGAGGTGGGCTGAGGGCTTGGGAAAACTTGATGATGATCGGTGTTGGGTGGACATGGTTGATGGAAAATGGTTACTTCCTGATGCGTACGTGATGATGATGGTTGTAATGGCACACTGTCCTACGCATGTGTGTTTCCAACAGATGACGAAAATGTTAGAAAAAGTTTGGGTAAACGACAGGATTTCAAAAATTGCTCAGCATTATGTCCAGAACTGTATGATTTGCCTACAACATAATGTGGGAAAGTGGACAGCAACCCCGGGGGGAAGTTTTGGGCCCCCCTCTGTCCCATTTGAAGTAATTCACTTTGATTTCATTGAAATGGAGCGATGCAACAATTTAAAATATGTCTTGGTAGTCATTTGTGCCTTTAGTAAATGGGTTGAGGCTTTCCCTGTTAAAGATGCTACAGCCATGAACACTGAGAAAACCATGTTAAAGGAGTACTTTCCCCAGTTCGGTTTGCCGAGAGGTACCTGGTCGGACAATGGTCCATACTTTATTGCCGCTGTAATGCTACAGATATGTACAGCGTTATGAATTGACAAACGGTTCCATTCGGCCAGACATCCTCAGAGCGCCGGACTAGTAGAAAGACACAACGGTATCATCAAGAACAAGCTCGCTAAAACGTGTGCCGGCACCAAACTAAAATGGCCGGACGCCTTAAAGATTGTGTTACTAGCTATGCGTACAACCCCTCAAACTAAGAATGGGCTCTCTCCATGTGAGGTGGTAATGGGGAGACCTGCCAATATCTCGAATATTCCAAAATGTCAAAATTTGAAAAATATTGAAAATGTACTACTTTCAGATTATTGTAGCCAATTGACTAAAAACCTGTATTTGATTTACCACCAGGTACGAGAGGCCTTACCTGTGCGGTACGAAGGCCCGGGCCACGGCATACAACTGGGGAGCTGGGTGCTCATTAAATCATTTGAGCGCACCTCCTGCCTCGCTGGCGTGGGCCATTCCAGGTCCTGTTGGTCACCCAAACAGCGGTGCGGGTAGCTGGCCAAAAGAATTGGATCCACGCGTCACACATCAAGAAACTTCCTCACCGTGTGCCACACGTTTCACAAGAAGCAAAACCCCTCGCTGATACTGCAATTGATGATCCCAAAGCAGTAAGCAGCACAGAGAGTGTGTCAGAGAATATCTCTAAGCCTGGGAGGCTTGGGGAAGCTGCCATTTTGTTTCCACACTCTCCACAAATTTTGCACCCGGAAGCGGCTGTTTCAAATTCAGCCTCTTCATTTGTCCCTGATACGTTGCTTCCAACGGGAAGTGACGACACATTGTTTCCGGATCAATCAGTACCAGGAACAGCCAGATATCACTTGTGTCCGAGAAAATAGACATACGGCACGATTCTGCTGTGCATCTGATAGTCACACGCCACAGTTCGGCTGTGCATTCAAGGAAGGAAAAGAGTCATTGAGGGCTTGCTTTTGCCCAAAACTGAGAAAGGGGATTCTGTTGGCTAGGGTTGTGGAAGGACACAGAAATTGCGTGACCGGCGGGTCTCTAGCAACAAACATCGGGGTTTCCGTTTGAAGACTGCAATGCCTGCTACCGCCGCCGCTCGTATTGGACTTGTAAATAAGGGGGTGACCAACCAGGACAATGGACAAAATGCCTGGGCCCCGAAAACGTATTGCTGCATTTTTGTAATAATATTAGGGTTTTTAATAGTCACTGTTGTAGGCCTTTGGTATTTAGAAGAATCTCATCCTTTAGAGTCTTTGCTACCGACTAAAAATGTACCCACTGTCCCCACACCTTTTGTGCATTTGCATACTTTGTCCCCTAGAGATTCCCAGCACAGACAAAGGTATCATAATAACACACTGTTACTTATCATGAATGCTACACATGCCATTTTTAATATGTCCAATTGCTGGGTCTGTTCACATTTATCGCAACACGGGCATAAGGGGCTAGGTTGGTATATTCACCCTTTACCGTTGACAACTGCTTGCTATGCTTCTCTTAGAGCACAGTTTTTTGGCCGATGGAATGATAGTGTCTCAGGGAACTTTGGTGGCACCAATTTGAATAATTTTGAGACACGTGTTTTGACTCCCCTGGGATGCTCCCTTTTTGCAAATATGAATAAGCCGAATGTTGCTTCTATTAGGCCTTCTGATAGACTGTCTCGTCCTTTTCAATCTTTGATTTCCTTTAAAATGGCTCTGATAGGCAATAAGGATGCCATGCCTCCTTCTTACACTGTTAACCATAGCCCCGATTCAGTTTCTTTCTGCATACAGAGGAATGGCACTCGGTCAATGGGAGTTTTTAAAGGTTGTGCCAACGTTGCAAATTTGACTGGGGAAGACAGACTTTTGTATGTAGGTGAACCTGTCTATTTTGTTCGCAGTAATGTAGCGTTTCCATGGTTGCCCAGAGATTGGCAGGGAACCTGTTATTTAGGGATCCTGTTACCTGGGGTGTTCATAGCAAGTACTATAGAAATATCAAAGGCCCGTCATTTTGCCATTTTGGGGGCAGATAGCGAATTCAGAAGATATCAGGAGACTAGCGAAAGTAATGGAGAGAACCATCAACCGGACCACGGATATGCTCTACAATATGATATTAGAGCAGAAAGCAATAAGATTAGTAGCACTCCAAAATCGAATGGCATTAGATGTCATTCTAGCTGAGCGTGGTGGAGTATGCAAATTAGTGGGGTTCGCTTGCTGTGTTTTCGCACCAGATTCCTCCCCAACTATCTTCAAGGC
Organism: Ambystoma mexicanum; assembly: GCF_040938575.1. Taxonomy (NCBI): domain Eukaryota; kingdom Metazoa; phylum Chordata; class Amphibia; order Caudata; family Ambystomatidae; genus Ambystoma; species Ambystoma mexicanum. Next base: position 1,044,912,921 of record NC_090936.1, read on the forward strand.
AATACAGAATCTGCACGTCCTTAGTTCCGAAGTGCATGTTCCCGAGGGAAATTGGGATCTCGGCGCTTGTTTCTGGGACTTCTTGTGATCTTGGGGTTGGAAGGTACTTTCGGTCTTATTAACTATTTTAGTAATTCTGTTGTTTCTTTGTTGCTGTATTCAGTGTCTGCCTGGTATGTGTTCGATGCTAGGGGGATTTTGCGCACAAACGATAGATTCGATAGGACATAAGGTGTATGCCTCAGATAGGACTTCCAAAGAATATGTGTTAAAGGAGATATTAGTGAAAGACCTAATGGCAATAGATATTTCAGATAGTGATTTAGGGTACATGGATACTGATGCATGGAGTTATTCGCAAGGAGACCCAAAGTAGTTTTTAGCACTTGGCATAGGCCAAAAGGAGGGTTTGTCGGAATAGAAAGAATATCGTGCCTCCTATTGTGGAAAATATATTTAATATTGGCCTACGCCAAGCTGCTTGAAAGTCACTTGTGAGAGAAATCTGTGTTGCAAGGTCCTGACCTTTAATCCATGTAGGCCACCATTTTAGGTCAAACCGCCATTTTAGGATTTGGGTGGAAAAGTCACCCTGTGAGCTAAAATGGTGGGCGATGTCATTGCAAAATACAACATGGCCGTCTTGACCTCTGTACATCGCTAATGTGTAATCTGCCTGCAGGCTACTTGTTGAGGGCATGAACTGAGACTTCGTCCTACGTTGACCTATGTGTAAAGGGATTACTCGTGCAATGAAACCAATTCACTAGTATATATTAAGATAATGTATTTACATATTGATCAAAGAACATCTGTTTTACTACATTGTATTCATGTTTAAGAAGACCTGCAATGCGAAACTTTAGAATACACAGTTAATGCATACGCTTATTGTTACATGTAATAAAAACAAACCAGTTAGATGCGGATTCGGCACAAACCCTAGAATTGGTGATGTATAATGTAGAATATTAACCCGAAGTAGGGCTGGACATAGTGCCCACAAAATGTATAAAAAGCTAATGCATTCTAATGTACAACGTCTCTCACTGAACACACTGAACCACGCTGGAGTTCGTTGTGTTGTACTGAGGGCCGATAGCTATCTGACTTTGCAGAGAATGACTTTTGTAGAGAATAAAGTACTTTGTATGTTCCTTTGTAACCCGTGTTCGGTGTATTTCCTTTTGGGGTACTCAGCCTCGATATTTTATTTCTGTTTTCACAGAACCTTGGCAGAGGCCATATCAATGTTGACAGACCTGCATACCAAGATGGATGAAGAGACAGAGGACATTGAAGATGATGGTTGGTTTACATCCTTGTTTTCATGGATTCCTCATTCGTTGTCAAATGTATTTAAGGTTCTTGGAGTAATACTGGTGCTAGTGATGTTTGGATTCTGTATAGTCAGGATGGTGATTGCCCAATTCAAGAAAACAGCAAAGAAGGTGGTACGAATGAAGATTATGATTGATGCCAAAGATTAACCAAACGCCAAGGAGCTGACTGATGATGTTGTCAGAAAATACATAAAGGCTAGCACCTGAGGGAACAACGTTTCTGTATCCAAAGAATCATAAGAAGTACATGGGACGATGGGTCTATTGTACCCCAAATGGACAATGTAAAAACATGACCTGGAGTGTAGATGAACATGCCAATCAGCAGGCACCCTGAGGGGGTTGATGAAAATATGGACACCTAAGAAACACTTCCTTAAGAGAAAACACCAGTATGTAGAAACACTCGAGGAGGTGGTCAAGGACTCGACCAGAATGGGGAATGTAGAGGAGCAGCTGTATACCTCTACAGTAGACCCTGCCCCCTTCCTCCCATATGTTGGAGACATGTAACTATTCTGTGTTTGACACAAGCCGTTGTGCCAAACTGCAGTGTGTGTTTGAAAGACGATACCCGTTGAGACAAACTTACCGAATATATCCCTGAAGTGATGACAACCTAAGGGAGGAACTCCCAGAAGGAATATGAGAAAGAGCAGAGAAAAGAAGCTAGTGACATCATACAAAGTATGTACCACGTCCCAAGATACTGACTAAAGTAGTATGACGCACTTCTGATGCATTTTTGATATAAAAATCATGTTTTGTGTAAAGATCACTGAGAGACTGAGCGTACGTCCATTGATGTGCATTGTAAACTCCCTGTTTTAGATAATTGTTAATAAAACAGTACTTTGCCATCTTCCTGGGATGGTTTGGTTATTTGGACTCAGAATTATTCTGTATGATCCCATCCATTACATATGCACATTCCTAAAGGGCCCTAAGCTAAACACCTTCAAACTGAACACCCGTTAAATTAATGTCATAAGGCGCTACCAAGGGCATCTCCAGGGAGACCTGCTATTTGGCACAGGAATTTATTTGGCAACCCCTGCAGGACATGACAATGTTCAGTAAGGAAATTGGCCTATAACCGTGGGGGACTTGCGGTCCAAAGTCTACTTGTTCAAGGTGATGGCATAATGCCTGTCTTAACAGTTGCATTAAACATAAAACAATTTGTGGTCCTTCGAAAAAGCGCCATTGTTTCTCAAATTCTTTTTTTTGTTGTCTTTTGGCAATCTTTATGTGCCATTTTGAAACTATAACTCTGACCAGCAGTGTACACACCACTCATTAAATCATGGTTCAATTTCCTTTTCGAGATTCTACATTCTGCTTTGAACCATGGGACATCCCTTTCTATAAACTGGATTTCCTGAACCCGGGGATGCGGTTTGCCAATAGCTCTGTCCCGAATAGTTTCTCCCAAGACTCAAACAAACTGCCATTTTCCTTTGTGGCCTCTGAACTGTTTAACAGTTTTAAGAGAATATCCTAAAATCTTGTGAATTAGTAATTCTTTCCAATGCCTCCTTGTCGAGCTTAGGCATTGCCAACCAGCCCTTGTGGCTGTCAGACATCTTTGTGGTACCACTCTTTGTTCAATCAGAAATGCAAAAACATTTCATAACATTCCTGAAGAAAAAACAATCCACAATACAGTAATTAATGACTGTTTAACAGTATTGCTGACCTTGTATGCCTAGGAATGCACATTATAGATCCCTGAAAATCCCTGGCCAGAATCCCAAAGTACACCTGAAAAATCCGGGCTCCATTTGTGAAAATGGTACTGTCCAAACATTTGCACTAAATTTCTTTAAAATATATTGCTCGAGAACCAGAAACCCCTGCTAATGTTTATTTGGTCCTATTATACATTTGAACAACATGACTTGTCCTATGTGTCTAAAAATGTCCTAATGACCACTCAATTTCCTTAACATTTCCTGTAAACAACAACTTAATCTCAAATGAAGTTATATGCCTTGCACATTTCCTTCACTGGAATAACACGTGGTCTAGATGGCTATTAACCTCTGCAAATTGAAAATGTTCTATAAGCAGTCTTAACGTTATTACATTTCTAATTTGTGTTGCAATCGTTTGTCAAGCAACTGAGTGCCAATATGTTCCTTTTCGAAAAATTGATGTTGCTCACCATTTCCTCTGATATGCAAATGTTGCTCATTGCACACAAAACGTTGGGGACCCCTGTTCTAAACTATCAATGACCCCTGATGAATGTTTCCCATGGATGGCTATGGGAACAGAAACATTGCATGTTGGGCAAAACAGCATGGATAAGAAACATCCTTTTGTGACACAAGCCTAATAAATTGGCAAAATTGCATATATTCAGCTGTTTTCAAATGTAATAGATCTAGATGTGAGAAACAACTGTCCATGAATGTGTGATCTGTAGTCGTAGTCTTTAGGATTTGCCTATTTGATTTTCTTGAAGTTGTTGCTTAGGAAGAGTTTCACACTTTAAAGTATGAGTGTTTGTGTCTCACTTATGCCTCATGGGGGTGAATTAATGATTTCAAGTGCATACCTATGCATTTATGTAAATATGATTGCCCCATGAGAATTTTCTAAACATGACAGAAATGTGTGCTAAATGATGCATTTTGGGTAAATTTTCATTTTTGATAAGCATATTAAAATGTATTTTTCAAAATAAATATTGGATTGATGTCTTATAACTGTGACACATCAAAAATACTGCAACTAACCAAATGGACACAGACCTTTAGTGCAAGTATGTGTTTATTGAGTCTGGGGTAGGTCTGTTGTTCGTGCACAAAATTACTTTTGCTGCTTTTCCCAGAAGTCTCCTTTTTGTAGAATATACCACAACAAATGGAACAGAATGCCACAAATAGACAATCTAAGAGCCACATATTTCACGATGCACCCTAACCGCCAAGGCACATCTCACTCAGTAGAGTGGCATGCTTAATATTGCACAGGAATGTCTGGATTAGAAACCTGTAATATTCATTGCACCTACTCCAGGTATTTATAGTCCTTGTGCATATGAAAGATGACCAGCTTCCCCCAATTGCTCATCTAGAAGCCCACCTGTCTTCTCCAAATCTTGTAACCTCCACCCCCCAATCAGAGGAGTACATAATGGCTAACTTACCCAGCCTCCTTTGAGTGTCATACGGCTAGACTGTTGGCTTCGTGATTCGTCAAAGGTCTGGACAGGGATGAGGAAAAGAGGCCTTGGAGGCATTGCCCTAATTACGTGCTGGTAATCTTCATCACACCTAGTCACTCACAACCCCTTGACAGGCCTGACACTTCATGAGTTATGAGAAGAACGGAACCGTGTGTTGCCACACGTTAGCCCCATATGCACTCTAAGTGGGAGAATATCCCAGGTACCACTTAAAAGCCTATCTTCCTGGAAACCACAATGGTGTGATATATAGAAGGGAGTATAGACTGTACCTTAGTTATTTTTAAAACAAATTAAACAAATACACAACAAACGTTACTCTCAAGAAGAGAGTGGATATTTGTCAGTAGTACAGAACTAAACTGGCACTTGGCCAGTAGCTTAACTGTGTATATCTTCAACGAGAAGTGTCAATGAGTAACAAAAGTATTTTTAATACAGAAAAGTATAACATGGAATATAGAGCAATGAGTCAAGATGACCCTTTACACTTATTACAGAAATCACTGTACACTACTTTCAAAAGTTGCTCAAAGCAAGAATCACTCAGTGCAAATTTTCAAAAAAAGATGAAAAACATAATCATAACAATATTCAATGACTAGTGTTTACAACATTCACACTAGAACATTTGTCATGGATCATCCAAGTCCATGTAAACAGTCCCAAACAGCACCATTGGGTCTATTCAGTTGCCAACGCGTTTCAGATTACTACATAATCCATCTTCAGGGCTATGGTTGCTATTGGTTCCAATTCATTGGGGTTTGCCACAATTCTGGTTCCTAAGGAGTAACAGAAGATACAATCACTGGGGGCTCGGGGTTTAAATACGGCTAAGTCACTTAAACATTATAAAGACCACTAACCTTGTGGTCCATCGACAATAGTTGTCAAGTTGTCAGGTCAAACTCGCTGGACTACAGTCGATCACTGAGTCCGAGTACAGACTTAGGTCAAACAGTGGAATACCAGGTGCCCTATAAGGAGGAAAGGATTGAGTTTAAGGTTTAAATTTGGAAGATAGCCTAGCTGTTAATTGACATATGGCCGCTGTGGCCTCCAATTCAATCTGCCGTATGGGTAAATCACCATTACAACCTCAGGCTTCCCATACATGTTAGATAATATTAGGGCGCTCCTAAGGCCAGAATGTACTTAAATGGCATGTGCATCTCTATTCAAGGAAAATCACCCGGTAGATGGTGTAGCTGCATACAGCCTATGTGGCATGAACAATGGTCGTGCAACTATCTGTTACTATGTAAATCATGTGTCAGGCATAGAAAATGTCATATACGACACTCGTTTCAAACTGCTTTAAATCTCTCACTTTCCGCCCGGAAGGAGTTTGTCAGGTACGATAAGCATGACCTGTATACACATTTAAGAGGAGTTACCGAGCTTCTCACACAGGCATACGGCCATATTAGAAGAGGAGTCACCGGCGTGTCTAAACCTGTAATGTTATGCCACAATTTCAATCAATATATTGTGACAAGTGCTAGACTCAGAGATCACCTGAAGGGGGGCAACGAGGCAAGCACTTACCTCGCGCTGTAGAGAGGGAACCAACCGTCCGACGCAGAAGCACAGAGCAGCCTTCCCCATGTTTTTGTTAGTTATCATAGCAACTTCACGCATGCGCATGAGTGCCGATGGCCGCCATCTTGGTTTGGGCAATGGCTGTAGAGTCACGGTCTAAGGAGTATGTGTCCCGTTAGTGGCATAGATGTGCCAACCCATCGGAATTACGTGTATGTCAAGGGAGCATTAAGGCACTATTTTCAAACCAGTTAATGTCAATCTATCGACATTACATGCATGTCAATGGAGCACAGAGGCACTAGCTTAAAGCAAGTTAATGACACGTGGAGTGGAACAGAAAGGTTCACAATGGAGACTTCATGGAGGTGGGCATAGGGGGAGTGCAGATCAAAGTCTGCTGGGGCCCCCATGGCCACCAAGTTAATGTATAAGCAACAATGCTTATTTCACATTAAAACAATGTCAATTTGTTTCTGTTACCTTTTGCAACAGCATGTTCATTGAACAGTCTGGAATTCTTTTTTTAAAATAAACAAAAACAAGGTACCCCAATACACAGTCTCACTTCATCTCGTTGTCCCAGGAGTCATAAATCTTGTGATGACATGAAGATGTAGATCATGAACATAGAGAGACAGGTCTCTGCCTCTTTTGTTCTGCCGCAATTGGAACGCCAATAGAGGGAATCCAAGGGGTTCACATTATAAAGGTTAACAGCTTGTCACTTAGCTCATCAGATGACATTACCAAAGCCAATTCTACTTACAGTCTGAGACCTTGCAGAAGTCTATTCAGCTTACAGTCTAAGTTATGGACTGGGATGCTGAAGAGAGAATGCGCGAGTAATGACGGCTTTATATCTCTGTAATCTCTCTAACCCCTAGATCTGCATACTCTGGTCATAATCCTGATATTCCGACTAATAAGGTAATTTAATTGGAGAATGATGGGCAAGGTAGCCATTTTGTACACCTATACAGCAGATGGGGAGTACCACAAGCAAAAAACAATACATAGTGAGTCATGGAATAGGTTCCAAGGGAATGCAGCGGCCCTTATAATGCAGGACTAGAAGGAGGAAAAGAGAATATTGTGATAATACCCAAAACAGACAAGCTTACCTTGCAGGCACAGTGAACAATGATACTAACCCCAAATAGCCGGGTGGCTAAAACAAAGACATCCACATAGTGCTCACACTCCTTTGAACACAGAGCTGCGGTTGGAAGTTCATTGTACAGCTACACAAGTGACAATTTCAATGACACAAGGCAGTGTCCCCCAACACTCTGGCCGACAGTCACAATATACAGTTGATCGTCATGAAAATGTGCACACAAGGTAATTACAGTATACATTTCTAAGCACCATTTGCATGGAAATTATAACCCATATTTGCGCCTCAGATGCCACCCGCACAGTTATTACGTCTTCCTATAAGTCACTGCACAGTAATTTCAACAGTAAGCTATAAACCTAGGCACTCCAGTCAAGTGTGCATTCAGATCAACTTTCAGCATGCAGAACACGTTGGGATGGATTGTACAAAGAAGTATAGCTGTTCCATGCATAACAAATTACCGCACAGGTATACATACTAAACAGCATGTCAGACATGGGTTACGTGCACTAACTCAACACAGCGTCAATGCCAAACCATGAATGCTGTCACTACCGATCACTTCCCATATGCCTGTCTGACATGTCCTGTCATGCCCCCAAACCACATTTCAATCATGGTCCAGAGAATAAGGATAGAACATTGTCCACCACAACTTGGAGCACTGTTATGTGCATCAGCACCTGACAGTTGTCAAGCACAGAGCAACACAGTGGACACAAACAAGTTACCATTTGTCACTACAAGCTTGCAATGCTTTTGACACACCCTTTGTCTCCTTCTCCTTTCACGTGCAGCTGTAATCTTCACAGACAGGGTGTTGCTAGGTCTGGAAAAGACTTGGGGCTATGCTGGTGTAGGAACTGTTGGGACTGGGGGCTAGCTAGTCTTTTGGCTGTAGCTCCTGAGATTCTATCCGGGGCTACAACCAAAAGATCAGGGGCTATAGCCCCCTTAGCCCCCCCCCCTAGCAACGCCCCTGTTCACAGAGACTAGAGATCCCACTGATTCAACTGACCTCTCACCAGATGTGATCCACCACATCTCTGATTTGCCAATTAATTCTGGGTCCCCCCAAGAGACAGACATGGTGATAACGAGGACACCGACAAAGTCATTCTGTTGAACTAAGAGGACAACGTAACAGTCCACATACACTGTGTCATCATTGGCATAATACTCACCCCTGAGGATACACACCAACACCCATCGGTTATTGCAGAGGAGAGTTGTCCCCAGGTCCTATAAGCATGCATCCACCAGGACCAGTGCCCACCCAGATCAATCATCACACATTTGTCTCCCCAACTGGTGGCCATGCAAGTCACCAAAGCAAAACTATGCAAAGGGTGGCACATACTGCTAGACCATTGCACTGAACAACCGCAGCCAGGACCTTGTCTATCAAAGGAGCATCATTGTGACCCTTAACAATGATGTCCAAACAAAATGAAAAATGGGATTAGATGCAACCTCAATTCGGCATCTTAACACCTTGGTCATTCATTGACCTTCTTTCTACAAACTGTTATGCAAACTGTCATCGTGATTTGACATCATTGTACATATGGTTTGGACATTTTAGACTGTTCAGAGTCACTTTGATGCGCTATTGATACATTAAATCAGGTATTTTAAGCCCAGGGATTTCCTTTGAGAATTGACACACAGAAATATAATGATTATTTACACATTTTCACATTTATTTGATATGTTATTGAAGTTGACATGCCATTGTGAATTCTGAAGCCCAGAGGAAGGCCTGGCCATGAACTGTATGGCTGTTAGGCCGAAACTTAACTTGGTAGACAATCTAGGAGACTTCTAGTTTTAGATCTCCAACTGAACGATGGAATCAGTGTAAATACTGCAACCACATCTTTACAATGAGTATTTTCTTAATTGGACTAAAGCCCTTTTGTTATCTGTGCCGACATTTTTTTCTTTTGAACTATTTTGGAGTTGTCCCTCTTTTTTGATGCATTGAATGACTTATATCACCTGACGTTCCCCTGTAAAAGGGGTCAGAAAGAGCGGATGGAATAGATTCATACTTACAACGTCTAGAGCCAATAGAAGTCAAAAGAAAAGGAAGCAATCTTGATTTCAACAGAGGTGGAGTATAACTGAGGAAATCAAGCTTGATGGATTTCACTGAGTTGTCATCTGAATCTGGAAGAACCATCGAGCTGCTGTACTGAAAGGCTATTAAGGACAGTCTCTCGCCAGTAGCTGGCTGCCATGTGGAGACGCTGATGCCTATAGACCCTCATGAGACCCTAAAATGTGCCTAGAATCTGAACAATGCTAGACATCTTAAAAGGTACCCATAACTGAAGAGGGACTTTTCAAAGCTTTAGAAAGCACCTAACAGCATGAGAAAGACTCTAAAAGGTTATGTAAGTCACGTAGAGCATGATGGGGGCTAATGGTGGTTTCAAAAAGCTTGGTATCCAAGGGCAGTGCTAGAAAGCTGAAAGAGCATGTGCCTGAGAAGGACTCAGAATTGTGCAAGACTTGAAAAGACATGGAGAAACCAAAGAGAGACTGGACATGTCGAGAAAGGAGTAAAGAGGTGAATGATCCTACTCTGGATAAGTGTAATCCTGGCTAAGGAAGAAGAAACATAACTATAAATATTCATTAAACCTGGTCCTCTAAAACAATGAAAAATGACACTGAGAGAAAGTAACCATGTCCTTGTGTTATCAATACCACTTCTCAAAATTATGTAATGTTTTTACTTCCAAAAAGGTGTAGCGAGAGCTTTCTCCTGGTTAATAGCATCCACCAGGAACCTGCTATAGTATCTTGATTCCATCTTCTTGCTTGCTTTACTGAGAGGTTAGTAATAGGGTGTTTCTACTGGTAAAGGTTGTTAGGCAAAGTCTAAATGCAGTACTCTCTGGGAATACTACAAACAACTATGACTACAGATATAGGCAACCCAGCCTTTGGTAAAGCTTGTACTACACAGTTTTGGTAGCGTGTTGAGCAGCCAGGCTTATCTCAAGAGGGAGGGGAAATGTGAGCTGTAGTGGAATTACACAAAGATGCTCAATTACAGGTATTCAAATAAACTCTTACACTCAAGGTTTCTTGCATAAACAATGAATGATTTATTTATCAGTCAGTTATAAAGCCTTCTTCAGAAGGGAGCAATATAATAGTAACACACAAATATACTTCAATACTGTACACTTTGAGTTTCTGAATCAGACAAGGCCCTTTTGGGATGGCCCACAGACACAACCTACACCCACAGGTGACTTCAGTAACAAAGGTGCTGGGGACATTAATACCTTACTGTTGCCATTCAGGACATACTCTTTAAAAGTTGGTAAAAGGCAAAGGTTATTAGAACACAAGAGCCCACAAATATTCCAAAGCAGTGCGGATACATTTAGAGTTTACTAGAAGAGTAATTCAATTCAATAGGCTAAGCCAAAATCAATGTGCAAAAGTCTTGGATAGGATAAAGCACTTCTGGTAAGCAATGGAAAAGTCTTTACACAAGTTCTTAGGAGTCTTTGATGAAAAGAAGAATCAAATGTTGGGCCACAAGCTGATTCGACTTGTGAGTTGTGGAAGTTACAAGCACTTCTACAGTAAGAGGTAAGTTCTCTTAGACTTGTTTTACAGTACCTTGGTAAAGAAGAAAAGATGCAGCTGATGACGTCTGTTCCTGTGTAGCTCTGCAGATCTCACTGTTCCTGAGCCTCAGTCGTGAGGACACGAGGGAGGATGTCGGGGGACTCCTGCACTGTACTAGCACTGTCAAAACTGGCAACCGGCAAACTTTACTTTCAGTGGCTGTTTCACGTTTCAGTTCCTTGCTGTACAGCAAATAGCAATAAGCGTAGTTCCTGGCCGTCAAGGTGGACTGTCCTCACTTCTGGGGTCCCGCACTCTGCTGAGGGGGATAAGGCTTGGTCGGTCCTGCTTCTTGGGAGTTCAGAGGATCTTCCAAAAGCTTTAGGCCAGCTTAAAAGTAACACACACAATCTGGTGTCCCTCTCCCTGGCTATGTGGTTTCCTGCAGCACTCTGAGGAAATTTGACCAGCTCTGAGATGGGTGTCCAGGTGGCTTACTTTGGACTTGATTGGTCCCACCAACTCAAAGGGAGAAGTCGTCCTTGCAGGGGCTTCTCTGTTGATGCAAACCTGGCAAGTAGTCACTGCAGCAGGGCTTCACCGGGCAAACCAACAGTCCACGAGTTGCAGCAGGCGTCCACTTCAAGCTCTTCTTCGGTTTCTTCGTCCAGTGGTCGACTCTGCCTTCCAAGCCAAAAGACTCACCTTTTATTCAGTTCTCTCCCATTCATTCCAGCCTAGCTGTCACTCACCCAGCAGGGTGGCTGTCCTTGCTGGACAGTCAGCCAGCCAATCACCACACAGTGCATTTGGGTCTCCTGGGAGACTAAGCACAGGGAGTTTCCGGGCACCTCCCTCACTTTCTGCCTACCCCAGACACTCTGGAGCCAGAGGCATGTTTCTCTCAGATACCCTGCCAAAGGCGAAATGAACAAAGAGACCAAACCTGGTTTGGCGCGCAGAGAAACTCTCTAGAAGGACCTTTCTACAAAGACCTGGTGAAAAAAGAAGACCGGGTACCATTTTAGCAAAGATGGCTGAACGCCATTTTGAGAAAGATGGCTCCCGTGGTTACTTTACCGGAGCCGCAAACAGTTGCGGTAAATGCAAACCAAGGTAGCTCCAAACAAAACCACTGCCACCAGTCAGTCAATTGAGGAAAGGGTAACATAAAAAATGTTACATGAGCATTTAGAAACAGGGGATACGAAGTAACCCCTCCAGCACTCTATTGTAAGATAGGGTGTGCTGGGTCTAGTAAACACAATGCAAAGGAAAGTCAATTTCACTTTACAGCTCTGGGAAACAGTAGTTGATCCCAGAGAAGGTATTTAAACCTGGGAAATCTGGAAGACTTTCCTGTGGCGCTGCACTGAAGGTACTTTGTGACACAATTGTAAAAGATGAATCATATGGAGTTGGTTAGACTCCATAACCAAAAAGAAACAGACACAGAAAACAATTAGTATTAAAAGTACAAAGTGCCAAAGTTCAGCAAATGAGCTGGGGGTCTGTGAGGTAGAGAGGAATTAGCACATTTTTGAGAATTCTCCCTAACAAAGGTCCATCACTGTCCATCACGAATTAACCTCTGCGAGGATCCGGAACACTGACTATCAGGTCTCCAGAAGCCTGACTGTTATGAAGGGCTGAGGGCTGCCTAATGGTCAGTGTTACCACTTCCCTCTCCTAGCTGCTAAGATGTAGCTGTGTGTGCACAAACAGATACAGGCAGCATCATAGGTTACCCTTCAGGCAGCTTTTGCACAGATGGAAGCTGGCAAGTGGGTGCTGGTGCGAGGATGAAGTGGTGCCCGCAGGACATAAAATGTGCCTCAGGTGCCGCAGACAATCCGAAGAGGAAGAGAGGCCCGCACAGCGGTGTGAAATGGCCTTCCTTATGGGACGGACCGTGGAAAGAGACAGCCCTTGAGATACTTGTTCAGGGCTGTTTGGAGGTGCAGGTGACAGTGCAGTAGCGCCACCAGTGGGCTTGGTGAGCGGTGGAGCCAGGTGAAGTGGAGGACTACAAAGGGGGTCAGCCCCTTGTGGTGACATCCAGCTGAGTACAGTGGCGGATGCCTTTGGTAAGTTGCACCAAGTGAGGGTGCGTTCTAGGAGTTCACCTCTGGATGAAGGTGAGCAGACAGGGGAGGGTGCCAGCTTCCTTGTAGTTGGGCTGAGGAGCCTGCAGCTGGAGTAGGTTATCTGGGGCCTTGGCCTAGTTGGAGAACCCAGGGGGAGTGCATCAGGCTGGATTCTCCCGGGGCCCCTTCTTGTTGGCCTGCAAGTGGTAAAAGGGTTCTAGAAGGGGTAGACCTGGGAAGCTGCTACAGGCCCTGCAGAGGTTTTGCTGAGGGACTGAGATGGCCACTGAAGAGGTCATACTGGAGGAGTCATGTCCGTAGGAAAGCGCCCACCTTACTACAAGATATAACAGGTATCTTGAGGGAAATTAAAGCCCTGCTGGGGAGGGGACATTCAATCCTCGATACCTGATCTTCGGGGTAGGGTGGACTCAATAGAGGAGTAGCTGGAGGGCCTAGACTTAACCAGCACAATGCAGACTTGGTAAAGATGAGACTGGACACCGTTCTACTGGAGCTGGAGACAAAAGATGAGGCGCTCTAATTGAACATTTTCCACCTAGAAAACCCACAACAGAGAAACAACTCTGTGAGGGAGAGAAGATATTGACTTACCATGATCTGTCGAGTGTCACACTCTTGAGGAGAAGAGATTGATGCCAGCTCACTCAATGGCTCACCTCCAGGGTGATTAGATAGAGCTGGGCCTTCCCTTTTGCCTTGGTTTTGAATATAGGGAGGAGGACTACAGAATCACAACGGGGTTGGAGGCAGTCCAAGTGTTGAAATGCCTCTCCAATGATAATGAAGAAGGGACAAACCCACCTGGGTACTTGAGAGGTGGGAGCAGGAGCGAGCCCCCTAATGGCCTGTGCTCGAGGAAGAAAGGGACAGGCGGACAGAAATAGATGAGGTTGGGAACTCCATCACCAGTGAAGTGAAGGAGAGACTCTTGCTAGACAGAGCAAGGGAGATATTGATGCTTACATCAGGAGATCGACATTCAGAAAAGGGGGAAGAGTTATATATATGTTGATGAGTTTGAAACTTTAGAATGGGGTGCTTGGAGGTTTGGTGGAGGAGGGAGTTGCTTAGAGGCCCATTTCCTATTGGGCATGGCACTGTTGCTGTTAGGGGAATTTCTGAGTGATTGAGGAAAGGGGAAGGATGCTAGAAGTAAGAGTGCAGAGAAAAGGGGGACTAGGAGTGATATTTAGCTGAGAAATAAAATGGGTTATGCACACAAACAAACTAGGTCATGGATGTGATTGTCAGCTGGGGGAATGATATGGCCGATTACCTATGGGGGAAAGAATATGGGGGCACGTGAGGGCTGGGACTCTAAACCTTAAGGGACTAAACTCCCCCAAAAAGACAGTGGTGGTGCCAAAAGAATTTAAGTGTGCAGGTGGGGATATTCTGCTTCTACAGGAAACTAGGCTGAAGGCTGGGGAGGAGAGAGTCATTGGGGGTAGCAGCATTGGTCACTCATCGTGGGCCGGAAGGGGTTGGGATATTGTTACATAATAACCTGATATTCAGAGTGCAGGTGGTCACTAGTGTAGCCCGTGGCCCCACAGGGCCTGGCTAGTAGGGGCTATGTGCTTGTCCCCCGAGGGGACACATAGAAATAAAGATGCAGACACCAGCGTAATAAAAGTACTTTATTAAATGTGTTGGGCATGTTTTATTCATGTGTATGTGTTCAATGTGTTTGGCTTTGAATCAAACCATCCAGCCCACCATGGAGTTGGATGGAATGTTAATAAAGAAAAGAAAGGAAAACAAAGGAATAGAAGTCCCCTGCTCAAGAATGGGCTGGCCATGGGAGAGAAGAATCCTGAGAGGATTGAAGCAAAGTGAGAGTTAGAAAAATACAGTTCGAAAGGGACAGGAAGGAGGAGAGAAGCAACAGACACCAGAGAAAAGACTTACCTAGGGGCCACTGCCTCGAGCGCCCCCACTCCCTAGGCATCTGGGCATGATGAACATGTGTGGAGCCCCTTGAAGCGTGAGTCAAGGGGCCTAGCTGCTTATGCCAGGAGCCCCATGAAGAGTGAGACCTTGGTCTCAGACCAAGGGGCCGAACTGCTTATACCAGGGGCAGGTCGACTGCCACATGGCCCTGGTGGATGTCAGCCAACGTGGCCAGCTCAGAGGATTTAAAAAGGGCTGCAGGCACACCGATGATCACTGGTGGCCCCCACTCCAACTGGTCCACCCAGATGAATGACATAGGTCCTGGTGATGGTGGGCAGACCCCCACTTGGGCATGGGGTTGCCCAGAAGACCAGCAGAGCACAGGTGGCCTCATGTGGTGAACCGGGCCACCCTGAAGAAGGAAGTGGGCCAAACCCCCATTTATCATCAGGGGACAGGCCCCCAGCCAGCCCTTCTTCCAGCTTGGCAGCCAGCCCTCAGGGTGCCAGGGTCACCAGAGACAGCCCTTGACGGTACTGTTAAGGTGGTGACTGACTGCAGCAGTCACCCCCATTGTGACATTCTGTTTACATAGTGTTACATGTTGTATATATGGTGTATTTCAATGTATATATGTATGTGTACTTATATGTATAGAGTTAAATATTGCTAAGTAGGGAAAAGTAGAATGAGGTTATATAGAAAGTGAATGTTATGTAGACTTAAACGTTAAGCAGGGGTCAGATGTTAACTATATATATAGAGACATTAAGAAGAAAAAGGGGGTGGTGGGGAGGTACCCTGGTGTGAGATAGCAGGATAGTGTGGTGGCCTGCCTGCGGCCACCTAGAAAGATGGTACCTGAGTGCAGTTAAGGAGTCTGCTGTGTCAGACTCACTCTAAGGGTCCCCGAGACCCTTCGAAGGAAGGATGAGCTGACTTAGCAGGTCCCAATTTAGTTGGGGCTCACGCCAGGGGAATCCTAGGGAATTGGAAAGAGAAGAGTATTTACAAGTATAAGTGTTTGTCATAAATAAAGAGGAGTCCCGAACTCAGGGTGTAGCCCATCTCCTGTTTTCAGCAATTCTATTGTAGAAAGTGCAGCACCCCTCCCTACCCAGCGGGTTGGGGGGTGGGATCGAGGTGGTATACATGGGACCTATCCCTGCTCTTGGGAAGGGAAGAGTGTACCCTTGCATGGACCAGGGCCGGAAAACCAGGGGCTACACTAAGGTGATGGGAGGAAGACGTCTAATTGTACTGGGGGTCTGGAGTGTTTTTTGTAAACCAGCGTGGATTGTACTTTGGGAGTTGAAACTGATCTACTGATATTGAGGGCTTTGATAGACTCTCTCCCCGCAGGGAAAGGAACCAAGGTGCTAGGCAAGAGGGAGAGGAACTTAATAATATTTTAGAGCCCATGCAGACTGATGGACATATGGAGACACAGGAACCCCATAGTAGGGGTTTCACCTTCTTCTCTGCTCCCCACAATACATTCACTCAAATAGACAATTTGTTGCTAGATAGGAAGATGGTAGAGAGGGTTACGAGTCGTGAGATACAACCAGTAGGGTGGTCCAACCATGATATGGCCATTATGGATATTGCGACACGGAGAATGAAGAATTGGGACTCCAGATGGAGATATAATGATTATCTTTGGAGAGATTGTGGAGGTCATTACAACCTTGGTGCTAAGTGCACCAACTTTACCACCATGGTGTAAACTATGTTTACACCATGGTGGATGGTGGATTTACCGCCCCATTCCAAGGTGAGTGGGGCGGTAAATCCCCATTTCCCATTTTCCCTTCCCCATTCCCATTTTTGCCCCATAGGGCATAATAGGAGTGGGGAAGGCGCTAATTACGCCGCCGTAAATTACGGCGGCGTAATTAGCACCATGGCGGGTTAGCGCCATGGACTTTAACGCCTGCCAAAAGCAGGCGTTAAAGTGGGAATCCGGCGTTAAGGGTTAACGCCGTCGTTAACCCTTAACGCCGGGGTTGTAAATGTGTCTTTGTGGAGGAGTTGGAAATGGTAATTAAAGAATATTTCAAAGTTAATGGTACAGGAGAGGTTGGAGACTGCACAGTGTATGAAGCAGGGAAGGTGACTTGGGGAAGTATTTTAATAAGAGAGGGGGCTCGCAAGAAGAGAGAGAGGGGAATTTGGGAGAACAGTTACATGCTAAGTATAGGGAGCCGGAGAAGAAGATGCAGGGTGTCTTGCATGGGGTGGAAGGAACCAGGGAGGAACTGAGAAGGAAAATGGGGGACCTGAAGACTTTGGGTATAAGCGAGACTGTTAGGAAATTGCTCAAACAAACATTTTATGAGAAAGGCTGGTAGGTGTAGGGCACAGAGAGCACAAAGATGGATGGAACGTATACAGGATTCGGATGGGGTAATGCATGTGACACTGGTGGAAGTTGTGGAGCGATTTACAAGGAGCAGTAGGCAAGGGAGGGTGAGTCCACAAAGTATGAGGTGAAGGGTTACCTAGATCAGATCAACCTCCCAGTATTGTCTAGGGTGGAGGCACTAGAGTAGAGGAGGTTGCAGCGGCTATCTGGAGAATGCTCTCGGATAAGGCCCCGGAGAAAGCTGGTTTACCATTAGATTTTATAAAAATACATCACAGTACTGTTGTCCTGTTTTACAAAACTATTTAAACATATTCTCGAAACCGGAATGCTCTCCTCCGCATTCTATGCTAATTTCATGAAGTGTTGATCTCAGTTATATACAAGGAGGAAAATGACTCCACTGAGGGTGGTTCGTATAGGCTGATTTTGTTACTGAATGTGGATGAGAAGATCTTCATGAGAACGATAGCTAGCAGGGTTGAGACTATGATGCCAAAATTGGTGCACTCGGATAAGGTGTGATTTATCTCAGGACGACAGGGAGCAGACATTTTGCAGAACACGTTCAACCTGATGGAAAGCCAGAGGAGGTAATGGGGACCCTGTTCTTCCCGCGCTAGATGCAGAGAAAGTCTATGGTCGGGTAGGCTGGGTCTTCCTTCATGAAGTGTTGAGGACCTTAAGCTTTGGGAAGAGATTCCAGAGGGGAATAGGGGTACTTTACTCAGAGGCGAAAGCTTGTGTGGTGGTGAATGGGAAGACTCTGGCTCCCTCTGATTTGTAGCAAGGAACCAGGTAGTGGTGCCCCCTGTATCTGCTTCTTTGGCAGAACATATAAATGAATCCGTGTGGATTCAGGGAATAAGGATTGCTGATCAGAAAAACAAATTAGGAATGTATGCGGTTGACATCCTGCAACATCTGTGCAACCCTCGAGTGTTGATCCCGGCAGCAATGTCGGTCATCCAGAAATATGGAGTACTGGCAGGGTTCAAGGTTAATGTAGGTTAATCCTTTTTCCCTTCAATAGAGAACCTGATGCAGAGCTTCGTAACCTTATTCTGTTATCACTGGAGATTCAAGTTGATGGGTTTAAATATCTAAGGGTGGTCATAACAAGAACATTAGAAGGCTTGTCTGTGGCTAATTATCCTGTGCTGCTTTCTAAGTTATATCATGATTTGATAACTTGGGAATGGTTCACCTTCTCTTGGGTAGCCCACCTGAATTGCCTGAAAATGACCTTGTTGCCCAAATTATTATACTTATTTCAGATGTTGTCTTTTAAGGTCTCAGACCACATGCTGATGCTAAGGGGAGGTTTTTAACAATCTATTTAGGTTAAGACGACAAACCATGACAGCAGTTCATAACATGAATGGTCAGTAGCAAACCATATCAGGCCTTACAGGATATCAACATTAAGCCCAGTTTGTGTGCCCATAACATTCCTCCCGTCTCATCCCCACCCATTCCCCATCAAGCACCCTTGAGTTCACCTATGGGAGGACCCCGTTCTCGGTGAGGCACTAGGAGAATCCACTGGTCTGGAGAGCAGGTAAGGTTTGTTAAGGGCCCCAGATATCTCTAGGCATGGTGTTTGTTGGCACCATACCCCTATAGTCCATTTCCATATCTTGGCAATACGCAATGTCTCACATCCAGCTGTCCCTTTCTGGTGGAGGACCCCTTCCCCGACCATCACACCATGTCATTTAGCCAGGGCCACTAGTAACCCTGTGAGGTGTCTCAGGTGCCCTCGAATCCCCCTCGTGTATATCAAGAGTGCCACCCAGAGAGAGATCTCAATTGACAGTTTCACTTTTTCCTCTGTCTTTTCCCTTGCCACAAGATTTGTGGCAAGGGAAAACTAGAGGATTCCTTATGACATATTCATTTTACCCAAAGACAAAGGGGGAGTTGGGTTCCCTGGTTTAGACTGTTAGTACAGAGCATCCCAAATGAGAACCCTGGTGCCACACTTGCGTGTGGATAGGGATAAACAATGGGTGCAACTGGAAAATTACTGGATGAGCTTGGTGACGGTCGGTGAGTGGCTATGGGTCCCCAGGGAGAAGATACCGAGAAAGTTTAGGGAACATAAAATATTGCGATTATTTGGGGAAATTTGGACGAAGGAGAAGAATATGAGAGGGGTTACTATGTGGCCCTCGCCATTAAGTCATCTCTGGGCCCCGCCTACAGGAAACGATTTAGCAGACCCATTGCAAATTCAGATGTGGTTCGAGGCAGGGTTGGGGGGAGTGGGGCAACCTTCTGTAGACAGTGAATTTATATCAGTCCAAGAGCTTCAAGATTGCCTAAAAATTGAAACGTTATCAATGTTTAGTTACCTGCAATTGAAGGGGGTGGTTGCGGCAAGTAATGGAAGTCAGAAATCCAAAGGAAGTAAACCCCCACAGAACGGGTGCTGGACACACATCTCACTTCCAGAGGACCGATGTCGGACCTCTACTCTGCATTGATGATGGCAAAGGGAAATGGAACAGAGTGCCTGAATTATTTAGAGTGGCATATAAGACATCCATAGCATGTCAATATAAACTTCACAGTATTAACCTGCTACATAGGTGGCAGTAACCCCATATGGCTGTCCCAGATGTTTCCAGGGGTAACCACTTTTTGTTGTAGAGAGTGTGGAGAGAAGGCGATGTATTGGCACACTTGCTGGTCGTGTAGCAAAGTCTAGAGATTTTGGAAAGAAGTCCTGGGGTGAATAAGTGGCTTATATGAAATGCATGGGTTAATACTTTTTGGTCATAAAGAGGAAGATGAGGGATGAAGGGTCCTCCAGTATATGACTGACTTCATCATGTTGGCTACTAGGGTCTGTTTAGCAATCAATTGGAAAAGGAACTTTTTAACGAACAAAAGGGAAAAGTTGGTTAAGTTGAGGGAACTATCACAGGCATGTTACATCACGTCAGTCCCTCCCGAGAAGTAGAGTTGGGCCTTTACCTTAGAAAGTATGGCTTTAAAGTATAGATTTACTTGGTAAAACAAGGGGGTGTCCCCTGACAGTCAATGCTGAGTGTAGGCTCCCCAGCTGTAGGCCCTAGAAAATTCAGAGACAATATATGTGTGATACCAGTTGTTAGAGTGGGTGTTGGACAGGTAATATCAATTGCTCATGACTTTCACCCCGGAGCAGACTCTGCACTGGGAGAGGTATAGGGGGTATGGGCATGTTCTACAGGTAAAGGCTGTTAACCTGGATGTAACTTGAGGTTTTTGCCATATAAAAATCTTAATAAGGTTGAATTTGCAAAAAAAAGGAATAGGCAAGTACGCGCCAAGAGGCGGTACAGAAGTTCATACAGAAGCACACTTACTTTAGCCATGAGAGGCACCAATCTCAGAGATGAAGATGATGTTCACAGAACTGAATACAGGTTTTAACAAACTAGGCAATAAAATCGACTTGCTTGTGTATAAAGTAGATTTCTTGAAGGGGAGACTCAATCAGCACGGCAAGCATATTGATGAAGCAGAACAATGCATCTCTGTAGCAGAAGATGCAAACGCTTCTACGACCAAGGAACTGACAAACATTAAGCTGATGCTTGAAGGCAGAAACAAGGACCTGGGGGCTTGTTCCAGGAGGAATAATGTCTGTATTATTAGAATAACCAAATCAACAGTGCTAGGGAATATGGAGGCTTACATGGAGAATGTACTGTGGGACATGTTTGATAAAGACATTTTTTCACCTGTTTTATAGTTGCGAGAGCTCACAGAACACTGGCTCATAGGCCGGTGCCAGGAGTCCCAACCCCCATAGCAATAATAGCTAAACCCCTGAATTATAGGTATATAGATAAAATACTGCAGCTGATCAGAGAAAATAGCCTGCTGAGATTCCAGATCATGACAGTATTAATATTTCCTGACTTCATCAATGCAGTTCATTCAGCAGGGAAATCATTACTACCAGTGAAGATAAAGCTGAAGAAAATGCTACTATGGTACTCGATGATCTATCTAATGAAATCAAGGGTGGTTCATGTGGGTACAACTCACTCCTTTATGACCTCAACCCAGGCAGAACACTTCTTAGACGGCCTGAGCACCAAGCCCAGTAGGCACAATTCACAAATATGATTAGGATACCTGAACTGAGATATGATGATTGGAATTGTCAGGAATAACATCCAAAGGAAAAATACATTGTTTTTGGTATGGAATGGGTGGCTCAGAAATTACCTATGAGATAGTGGAAAAGGTCAAAGAGGAAATGGAGGACATAATAACAGGGCCCCCCAACAATTTGGTTTGCATAAAAAAATTTGGTTCGCATAAAACATTTTGAATGTACTGCAAGTCAGTAGCTCCAATATGGAACTGTCTGTTCTAGGGCGCAGAGCATGCATGTGTGTCCTATGATTGAAATTTGTTTTCAACCCTCTTTAAGAGGTGGGATTGTTCAACTGTGGCAGGAGGAGGTTTACAGGGGCATCAGTCATGTTGAGGTGTTCATAGGGATGTGGGGAGGATAATGGTTTTGAGTTAAAGGAAGCCTGTGTGAAAATACTTTTTGTTACATGCAAAAAAATATAACTCCTAATGCACTAATGAAGGTAAACCTAAAAAGGTGTGGAGTGAAGCATGGGAACTATAGTGTTGCCCAGAGTTGATTCCAGGGTTAGAAGCAATCAGGTGACGCTGAAGTTGTTAACCGGGAACCCCAACAAATCTCATAAAGTGATAGGATATTTGGAGAGAAATTAAATCAAAATAGCCTTTTTACAGAAAACCCGTTATAGTGGTAATGCCAAGTCATAAATGGGTGACTGGTGGGGAGGTCACAGATTGTATTCCTCCGTTTAATTCAATTGCGAGAGGAGTCAGAGTATTGGTGTGTAAGTCTCTGGGATTTAGACTGAGTGAAATAAATAAGGACACAGAAGGCAGGATGTTAATTATAAGTGGCTCTATCGCTGGTCATTGCATAATTTGTATTAATACTTAACGCCCCTGACTTTGACACCGCAGAATTGTTTCAGAGTCTATCATAAAAAATGGCCACCTTGCTGGAGTCACTGATTATATGGGTGGGCAAGATTAACACAGAATTAGATCATAACTTGGATGAACCCCGCATTGTAGAGAGGGCCCCACCCTCAAAGGTTGCCAGGCATGAGCACATGACCTCAGGGACATCTGGAGGGAGGAGCATGCACCAGCTAGAGAATTCTTTTTCTGTATATTCATAATGCCTCATCTAGGTTTGGCATGTTCCGGATCTCACAAAGGTTACATACATGGTCCCAGAGATCATGGATATTGCTACACACTCTATCAGACCATTCACCTATTGTTTGCCATGGTTAACGTTGCACCAAAATGCAGGATTGGTAGAGATTTGAGATTTAAACCTAAGTCTCTACAAGACGGGACTTTCAGGGAGGCAATCTGTAAAGACACAATTGATTTCTTTATGAACAATGTATGGTGGGTGTGGTCCCTCTTCACCATGTGGGAATCATTCAAAGTATATATTAGCGGTATCTGAAGAGGGCCGCTACCATTCCCCACAAACCTCAAGTAGACAGCAATTGACTGAAGAAATAATAACATTTCCAGTCATCTAACAACCTTCTAAGATGAGGGGATTTAGTGCCCCTGCACCGTTCCCCAGGTAGCTGAAAAGACAAACAACACATGAATTAACACATGAACTAAGGCACGCAGAAATTATGCACAAGGAGAAGAAAACACTGTATCTGATAAACAGACAGTTGCAAAAACATTGGAGGAAATGTTCAAGATGCAAGGTAAACAATGGGGAGTCTGGATCCTTGCCACATAAGAAAAAAGCACTGAGAGTTCTATTGTCAAGAGGCTACTAGACTAAAAGCAAAAAGAATAAATCCCAAAATCCAGGGCAACCTGCAAAGGTAATTCAATTCAAAGGAAAAGTTAAAATGGCAAGGAAAATCCCTCGGCATGAAGGGCTCAACGGCAAAAACTCTAAGGAACAGAGATGTTGAGGAGCACAGAGAATAACTACGCTCAGCTACATAAGCCGGTCGAAACAGCAGTGATGGCATGCACGGTAAGTGATGGATGTCTGTGCGTACTGACGTCATCAGCGTACGACTGAGGAATGCTAGAAATGTGGGTCCTGCAACTGCCCTGATTCCACAGATCCAACCCCGGCACAACGACCATTGTTGATTGTGGTATACGGCACATCTTATCCAATAGAGGTTAATCATGTAGGGGTGTGAAACCCTTCATGCTTAACAGTATGTGTATCCAGGGATGCCAGAGTGTTGTGAGATATCAGTTCCACATTGAATGAGATAGAGAACACCCATAAAAGACCTAGAGGCTTCCCATCAACCCAAATCATTCTTGCGGAAGCAAAAGCTAGAAAATTTGGTGAAGAAGAAAGACCCAGAAGGACATTTGCTTGGGCTGTGAGAGGAGAAGTGGATTGATCGGCACAACATTGAATAATGATGGATCATTAAGTAGAAGGGACAAGGATGTCAGCGGGACGTTCTTGAGCTTCTTTACTACTTTGTACTGCACCAAGCTTTATGCCTCATCAGAAGATATGGCAACATATTTGGATGAGGTTGAGCTGCACTGGGTTAGATGCAACCATGAGGGAGTAGCTAAACGCCCCTATAAAAGGACGAGGAGTTAAGGAGGAAGCAATTTGTCTACTGGGGACGCAACCCCATGGAGGGATGGGATTGCCCTCAGTATGATCTGGATTCCTAAGTTCCTCTCCCACCTTTTCATATATTAGTGTTCTATAGTGTTCCTCTGTGACTTCTAGCTTAGCTTCACATCTATGGATGTGAAAAATTGGATGCCAGGGTACCACCCTTGTGTAGTAAGTTTTAGGGGCGTGGGTTGATGTGTTGCTCCATTTTTACTTGTGGACTTGAAACCCAGCTGCAAATGTGTGCATATCGAGAGCTTTCTTTTTCTTGCAGCGTGAATGTGGCCATACACAGTTAGAAATCTTGTGAGGAGGATTGCCTAAACATCTGGCTTACATGTTTCAACCTCCCTCTTATTCATTGAAGGCTGGGCTTGGCCACTTCAGAGAGAAGTCAGGGTTATCAAGTCCCAGAGATTATGGTCCAGGATTGCTCCCCACCCAGAGTTTGTTGATCAATTCCAATAGTGGAGCACTGCTTTAGTGGAAGTTAAGCCACATAATTATCTGACCGCTGTTCTTATATGCGTTAACTGTCCTATTTCAGTTTTGAGGACTTCCTGATCGAATAACACCCCAAGGTCGCGAAGAGTGGTGCTGGTCCACTGGAGAATCCGAGCTATCTGGGTGGCCTAAACATATCTTTTAACATCTGTTATCCCAACCCCATATTGATGTTCTCCTCAACATAATATTTGCTTAGATCCTTAGACGCTTACAATCCCAGATAACCCTTAGTGTTTCCTTGTTGTAGGGAGGTCAAGAGCTTGTTAGGCTATGGGAATGGAATGCCCTGACAAATATACAGCATGAGATGACCTAGCCATGAGATTTCTTGGGATAGCCCCTCTCCATATCATTCATACGGTCCACTATTAGTGGATTTATATTGGTTTGCTGCAGCATGTTGAGCGAGGAAGGGATCCAGATTCCCAGGAATTGCAGGGGTGTTTGGTGGTCCATTTGAAAGACAATTTATCTTCAAATTCCTTTAAAATGTTTTGTGTTAGAGAGCCATGTAGCCTCAATGATTTAAAAAACATCTAGTTTGAGCATCGGAGCTGTGACTGAGTTATTATTTTCAGTCAGGCTCAACAAGATGTCCAGAGCTTACAATTAGATTTTATAGTGAACCCCATCCCAAAAAGGCCCTTTATCCGATAGTTTGTTCTCACTTTCTGTGCCAAAGGTTCCATTGAGAGGGCAAAGAGCAATGGAGACAGTGTGCCACTTGCCTCTAGATATTGCTAATGGGGGTAAAAGTGACCCATTTATATTTATTTTCGTCACAGAATCAGCAGAGTTAGCCAAGAGTTCAGTTCTGAAGCTTGGCCCAATTTTGAATGCCCCCAGCATTTTGGCCCAGTCTACTCTATCGAATGCCTAGTGGACATCTAATACTACAAGTCATAACGGTATTGCTTTCATTTTCCCTACCTCTATTACATTTAGGACTCTGAGGATATTGTTGTGAGCATGATGTTCAGGATTGAACCCTATTTCATCTAGTCCTATCAACTTGGGTAATAGTTTCAGCGTTGTCGTTGCTGATACCTTAGAGTATATTTTGGCATCAGTGCATTCTTATAGTCTGAATGGGAAGGGAGCAAAGTTTTTTCCATGAGTGGACCTGGGGCCATTTTGAAGCCCCCAACCATTATTAATTCACCTCCTGTAAGGCTGCTACTACGTTCACAAGAAACGCATGCTGCTTCACATTACGGTTATATTTGAAGCATAATGTGCCTTTATGTCCAAATAACTCACATCTCACTATTATGTATCTACCTCCAGAATCCCATAATAACCCCTTTGGTTTGAATTGAGTATCTATGACTATTAGAATGTCAACTCCCCGTGCCTTTTGGCCACTAGTTGCAGAATATTGTTGCAGAAAGTTCCTATGTCAAAAAAAGCATCCCCTGTTGCAAGGTGAGTCTCTTGAAGAAGTACCATTACAGATTCCAGGTCCAAGAACCTTTTAAGAACAGTCTTCCTTTTTAATAGATCGAGGTCAGGGTGCGATTTAGGTATAAAGGGCATTTTTGGGACAAAGCTACATGACCCTATTAGGCCATTTGACACACAACTATGAGTCGATAAAAACCTCTGAATTTTGGATCTACTGTTTAAATACAGAATGTGGGTCAACACATATAGCCCTGTATAGAGTTTGGTGGCAGGTGAAAAAATAGCTCGAAAAAGTATGATAATGCTGCTAATGGTCATTTACCAACAAATAGAATGTTTGTATTGATGTTAAACTATGAACACCTATATCTGCAAAGAATGTTTTAACTGTTAGATTATATGATGAATTAAGATGTGCATGTATTAGGCTGTTCCTATACTATGTATGTTTTGTTACATAATGTTATTGATGTATCAATATGAATTTGCACTTTATTAACTTTGTAAAAGTTAATTTATGAACTGATTACAAATAAATAAATAATACATAAATAAATAATAAAAAGGGCATTTGTTACCACTACTGCTGTTATTAGATTCACTGACTGAATTGAACCCCTATAGTCTGAACCTTTAATTCCTCAACTATGCAAACTTAAAACATCTGTCATCCCATTTGTTTTCTTGGGTAATTCCTGCCACTGTTGAGAGAAGAGCTTTCATTGTTAATTCTTGCTCTGGGGGGCATACAAGATGAGCCAATGGATGTTTATCCTTACTCCTCCCACCTCTCCCATCCATCAGTCAAATTCTGTAGATTTGCTTTATAGTTCACAAAGGTTAACTGGGTCCTCTCTAGGAGCTTGCTGCATTCGTTTTGCTTTGCCTCAGGAGGTTTCTTCCCAATGCCCTCTTTAAAGTGATCCCATACGTTTCATTTGGTAGTTAATAACATTCAGATGTCATTGCTGCCAGCAGATCTCCTGAAAAAGGTCTTATTGTTTGAATTTCTTTTGCAGTCCTCTCTTTTAACCAGCTTTTTATTTCACCCCATTTGGCCTGCCAAGTCCTCCTCTTTTCCTCCCTACAGCTCTGTCTACGCGAGTCAATTTCTCCTTATGCGTATCCTCAGGTTTTCTAATTTGGTCTCCATCTGTTTGGGTTGTGTGTTTGCTCTGTACATCAGGGTGAAGCAGCGTTGCAGCATCCTCCTTTGATGTTACTGCCCAACTCTTTCCTTCCCAGGTGAAGTTGATAGAGAATGGGAACACCCATTTTTTTTTGGCTAGCCGTGCTCGGAGCCAATCATTTAGTTCACGCATTGCTTTACTCCTCTAAAGTTGTGCCAGAGACATCTTGGAATATTTTGATTTGTGCGTTTTGGAATTGGATGACTGAGTGCTGCCTCATTTCTTTCATGATGTACTCCTTTGTGGCCTAAAGTGCACTCTGGTGAGTACATTGGGAATCAATTTTCCTTGGTACATAATAGGGCTTTGCAGACGGTACATCCTGTTTAGCTCTACGGTATCATTGGTACAATATGCTTCTAAACAAATCTTTCACAAATACGTCCAACTCTGTGTTCAGGATATGTTTCAGTATGTCCCGGATCCTGAGGTTATTTCATCTTGACATATTTTCTAGGTCTTCCTGTTTCTGCTGTAGCACTCACAATGCAATGTTTACCAAGTAATTTAGCCCTCTCTGTGCTAACTCATGGCGTTGTTTGTGAAGTGCATCTTCATTTTCTGTGATACGTTGTTCAGCGGTCATGGCTTGCTTGTCTAAATCTGTCACCTTTTGGGTCATTTCTGCTACACTCCCCTGTATTTCTTTCTCAATTTCTGTGAGCAGTTGCTGGAAATCATATGTGATATCGCTGAGCAACTGGCCTTATTATGGACCTGTGCAAATTCCCAACACTTTTCCACCTTTGACTCATTCTTGGTTACCCATCATGGATCGAATGCCCAAACCTTTGGAGGGTTTGAGGGTTTTTAAGGTCATGTTTGCCTTGCCAGTAGGGTTCCCATCCTTGACCACTCACTTTTGGTTAGTTTAATTGAGAGTTGCTCTTTTAGTATCTCTTGGTTTATGGTCTCAAGTTTGAGTCACTGAAGGAGTGGATTTCAGTTCACTTCTGCCCTAGGAAAAACTGTGACCATGTTTCTACGCATGAAGTTCATGATGCCGATGAGGTTACCGTTGTCATGGTGGCAATATGATCCTCATTCCCTGACGGGACTGTCTTAATGAAATCAGTTATGTTTGAAACCCTCCACCTTCCTGATTTATGCCCCACAGGACCTGTTTTTTTAATTTACTTTATAGGGTGGGTCGCCTTACGTTAAGGTGAGAGCTTTGCTGCCTGTAGTATTTTCTTTTTCACTTTAATTAATTTCAGGACAGCAGGAGGTGCCTAAGTCACACTGCATGAGCTCTGGTGAGGGCTGTGACACTCTACTCCTCTTTGTTTGCAGTGAGCTTTCCCAGGATCCCTGGAATGTATCAGCAATCCCCTGGACAGGCATTTTGTGGCTCTTAAAAGTCAATGCTCAATGTCTATCGAATCAGTTCCACCTCCCGGTGCCTTGGAAATCGGTGCTGCCATCTCTTTACACAGGCAGTGCTCTCATGGGTGAGCCGCTGCCCTGCCCTGCAGAGGGGATTTCTCCCCTTTTCTGCACATGCTGGGCACAGGTTTCACACTGAGCCTTCCCTTCAAGATATGTTACCTGTTGCCTCCTCATATGCCCCTGATAAGGGTCTTTGCCATGGAGAGCATGGGAGGCAGAAGCCCTGAGTCTTTGGAGCGAGCTGAGACTTTATCTCACACAGTTATCGGCAAGCCATGCTCCTGGATATTTCTATCTCTAGAGCTATTCAGAGGACACAGGGATGCTTGACGGTGGACATATTTATGTATTATCACCTGCATCAAGCGATGAATGAACTTTTCCCATCATTCGCCCGATCCCTGACAGCGCCCCCCCACCCCTTGACTGATATGATATCTAGACATGGACAGGGAAGGCTGGTATCTATACTATATAAAAGCATGGTATGGGATGGAGAAGAACAGTTTGAAAAAGATGGGGAAGAAAACGCAGAGTTACTATTCTGGAACAGCAATGGACATATATTAGAGGTCTAGCAAAATCAATTTAGATATTGTATGTTAATAATAGGAACAACAGAAGGCACGCTACAGTTCCACAGTTTGAGGAATAAGAACATTTAGCTTATCCAGGATTGTGTATCAATTGGACAAAGTGCAAAAACAGGAGTTCCATTGTTGTTTAGAAATGTACTGTTTGTATAAGTTGTTAAAGACTATATTGATCCATCTTTTCAAGACCACTGTATGTGATAATGAAAATTATTAAATAAAAGTGCTAAACAATATTCTGCAAATGGAATGTTTATATAACAGGTGAAACTACTTCAAATAACCCATCATAACAAAGTGAGTGCATTGATTGAAAAATGAATGCACATCTAATCTGGCATCTCTTGAAGGCGACAGGAGTCAACTTGGAAGACCAAGGCTCGTTGTCTCCACATAGAGATCCATTTTACTAATGTGGCATTAACACCCGATCCAGCGGGCCAGATTGGGTGTTATCGGCCCGGGGCCCAAGTTAAAGGCCCAAGCAGAGCAAGGGCATTTAAAGAGGGCCCTGGGCCGATGACACCCGATCTGCCCGCCCGCCGAAGAGGGTGTTAAGGCCATTAGCACCCAGGGCTACATAAGTGGCAAGCTGGGGTGCTAAGAAAAAAAGGATTTTCCTTCCTAAAACAGGACGTGGGCGGTGTCCCATTGTAAGAAGAAGAAAAATACTTTACCAACATGGCCGCCATGGAGAGGGAAGGTGGGGTCCTGTACGGAGCCCCTCTTCCCATTCCATGGTGGCCATTCTGCCCATGGAGGAAGGTAGCCGCATTAAGGTAAGTTGGGGGTGGGGCGGATTAAACATTTTAAAAAAGGTCTGGGGTGGAGGAAGATGGCGGCAGGGGGAGGCGGCCGGCCGTCAGGTGGTTTGGAACGTGGTCTTACACCAGCGGTTCAAGCATGGGTTCCTAGCCACCTGATTGGCTGGCTCCCCCCACACGGGTGCTAATTGGAAGCAGTACAATCCTCCTTATTAATCTTCTGCTCGTTGCATTACATTCAATGTATTGTAAAGTCTATATAAGTTGTTTTACAGGGAAGGAGGGAACCCAGCTCGACTTTGTTTGAGATCATGTCTTCTCAGTTTCTGTGTATGCCCTAAAGTGCTGCAATTACGTCTTTACCAGACTAACTTCACCCAAGATTCAAGTCCTGAGTTTGATTTCCTCTACAGTAGCTTTCTTGCATGCCCACACTGAAACCTTTGCAATGGGAGGAAGATTGTCGTACTTTCACCATACATGCCCATCCCGGACTGCCCATCTATGCAGTTCCTATGCAGTTCCTTTGCCTAGAGGCTCCATTTTGCTTGTGTGCATTGATTGGCCTTTATTAATGCAAATATCTAATAGCCTACACACATGTAAACAGTAACCAGTCTACAATGCCAGCATTCCACAGCATAGGCAACTTCTTACCAAATTACCAAATTATAGTGCGTCAGTCGCCAAAAAATGAATTGCTAATAACTTTTGGCTTGCTTGATGGATTTGGCTGAAATTTTGTAAACAGAACATTTGTCACTGGACAGAATTGGACCAGGTATGAAACAGTTTGGGCAGTGTTGAATCGATTTCCGGGGGTGGGGGAGTCTGGGTTTATTCCATCCAGTAGTTGTTAAAATATGCTCCCTTCTCCCAAATGTATAGCTATATCTCCCATGGTACCTTGCAGCAGAGGGGCTTTTCAGAAATGAAAAAGCCGCCATTTTGTTGGTTTGATGTAGAGATGTTCGCAAAGAATTTTGAAATATTCGCTAATATTCAAAAATGAAAAGTTGAAAAAATGTCTTGGAGGAGGAAAATGGCATCAGGCTAGAGGTGGGGAGGGGAAAGAGCACACCATGTGAAATTAAGGAGTTGGGGGCAGGGGTGCTGGGGACCAGGTTCAGAGCTTGAAACGTTCTCTCTTGGGGTAATCTTTGCATGTTCAGGGTTATTTTTCATATCCAGGTTTTGTTTTTTTGTGTGCATATTCAGGGTTATGGTAGAAGACGGGATCGGGAATGAAAGTGTGTCACGCATATAATAACCGCAAATATTTTCTAAATATTTGTTTATTTTTTTTAGTCCATTGCTAATATAACCACAGAATGTGGACGTAGAAGGTTACAGCTACAGTGAGGTGTGGCGAGGTAATCTATTGGCAAAATATCAAGGGGTGTAATATGGTCCTGCCAATGAGCATGAAGGCCGTGCTCACCGCCCGGGGCCAAAGGCCCTGGCTGGTTGGCCTGAAAGTCATTTACAGTGGCCACGGCCGAAGTCTATGGCTAGTGGTGCCGAAAGACATATACAGTGGCCGTGGCCACCTAGTGTTCCCAAAAGAAACATATTGGGAAAGCATGTAAAGTGGCCTTGGCGGAAGGCCATGGCTAGTGGTCTGTAAAAAAAAAACAATGGTATAACAAAACCCTTGAAATTCACTGAAAAAACATTAGTTACGGTGCAATTAAATTGCACAGATGTAACGCAACAAAACCCTTGAAATTCAGTGGATGTGGGAAGTCATGGCCCACTTCACTTGTCATGTTCCGGTTGCACATACATATTATAAGAGAAAAGATACACAATGACAAACAAAATTACATTATGGGGGACATGGCATTATGGGGGAATCAATGGGAACGCGCCGGGTTAAGCTGGTCATGACTTCCCATATCCGTTGAATTTCAAGGGTTTTGTTGCATTAAATATGTGCAACTTAATTGAACCTTAACTAAGGTTTTTCAGTGAATCTATTATATTCCTACATGTACATTTGTTGAAAATCGGAATTGAAAGCATAATCACGACAGTGACACGTTTACTTTTACCCAATGAAATGCACATTTATTTATATCTTTCATCATTAACCAAATTACAAAGGCACAATCTATTGCATTGAACCACAAATTACACACACAGCAACAATTACAATATTTGACCAGGACCTTATGCTTGGTATTGGTTGATAAAATGACTTCATAATTCACATCCAAATCCAAGTTGACAAAGAAAAACAGTAGCACTTGCTTCCTGGTGCTTATCCTTGTTTTAAGGAGAAATCTCTTGCTTCGATCCAACAAATAGTTACAAACACACATGATTTATTTCAGAATACAAATTTCATAAATGTATTTGCGTAGTAATAATCATGTTAGAGAAAAATACACTTACACTACATCAGACAGATTTAAAACTTGATGAATCCACTCCACATATTTAAGCAATCAGTTTAAAATAAAATGCATGGGTCAGAAACAATTAAATAAACCTTAAAGATAACCATCAATTAGACAAAGTAATTCAGAATTCATGCAGAGAATGGACCTAGTTACATAATAAAAATAACTTATTTTATCTAGTTTAAAAAGTTCAATGTTTAGCAGAAACAATAATATATGGCCAATCAAGAGCCAGCAATCCTCTCAATTCTCCTCTTAAAAGCATTATTCACATCCATCATGTAACGAGTCAGTGGATCTGTCATCAATAAGAGGGATAGTTAAACAGGTTTATATTGTCGGAATCCCCTCTCATTTAGGAATGTTATCTGAGTCAGGCGTCCTACATTTTTGTTCAACATGCAAAATGGTAGACAAACCACACTGTATCCCAATACTCACTGTTAGTCCAATGGCCTACGATTGTTTGTAAGGGTAAATGGCCTAGCCATATATATGAAAGAGCATATACTGCCTTCTGTAGTAGTCAACCCACAAAATATACCCAGCTTGGCCTGACAATGGTCAAAAGGGAAGGTAGGCCTTGACAACTGGTCTGCCTGCCTCAGTTTCATGATGTCTCTTTGAAGTCTGGGTTTACCAAAGTCTGTGTTCCTGACCCCGCTTTACGGCTGCAATGAGACATTTTTTGGTACACACTCTCCCTCCGTTCTGTCACTTATCTAAGGCAGGGGACACTCCCACAACCCTTGTTCTTTCCACTCCTTCCATTCCCATTCCGATGGCCCTTGTCTTCGGGATGAGACATCCCTGAAATGCCCAGTCTCGCTTCAGGCCCTACTCCAATCTCTCCATTGACTTCACTCCCTTCCCCTGGCCATCCACCCGCATCCCAACTGAAGTTCAACCCATAGATCACCTCTCACACCCTCCTTCCTTTTCCCATCGGTCCACCGCCTCTTCCATTCCCTGACTCCCAGATGCACAAAACGGGCATGTGCTATTTCTTGACAAGCACTAGTCGTATATATATCCGAAATGGGCGCCACTGGCTATACTACAAATATAATAAGGTCTCCTGCCTCTTCAGCCACATCAGTTGTCTGTTGATTAATTAAGCAATAAACCCCGAACGGGGGAGGAGGGGCTCTACTGCTCTTGTAATGGCCCAGGACGTCAGTTGCAGGCAGGCCTGTTATGCCGCCCCTGCAAAGGGTTCATTGCTACTAGTGCCCCGGCATGTTGTACCGGAGTACTAGTAGTATTTTTGTCTTGAGTTGAGAAACAACATGTTTTCCGTTTCTCAGCTCGAGATTAAAACTACAAATCAGGATGGCTGCCATGGATCAGGGAGACCGAAACTGCATGTAGTCCCTTCTCCCTTTCCATGGCAGCTATTGTCAGAATGGGAAAAACATGTGAGCTTGTCAGATCTAAGCCAAAACCATAATCTTGCTGTATGTTTGCATTTCAGGAAGTAGTTGCATCAATGCTAGGGACAGTGTAACCTTGTGACTAAACTCAACTGCTGAGCATCATTGTTGCTCGGTGATGGCTAAGGTAGTATTTAGACGCTGGTCTTAACACTGGAAGATCTTTGTTAATGAGTTGCAGCACTACGTGCAGCCATTTTACGACTCGTCCCACTGTTGCAAACATTTGTGTTATTATCTTCTGTTTGTTTCACAAAGAGATGTATTTATTGGCAGAAGCAGGTGACGCTCCTCGTGATGCCTACTACAGCAAATGGAAGTGGTGGCCACCTACAGCTTTTCTGTCACCACCCATCATTCCAAGACGACTCCAGATCACACCACAGGACTAGGATCACTAATACAACATGTCCCTTTCTTAAAAACAGCATTCTAGTTATTCTCTGTGCAGAGAAAGCAGCGACCATTAGCAATGGGCATGTGATTGTACAAAGCTATGTGGCCTCTGGGTTTAGGTCACTATTGTAAGTCTGCGCCCCCTACTACAGAGATAGAAGTACCAATGACAACCAAATGTGATACAATTCTGTTGTTGCATGAGGTTGCGGGCCTAAATGAACCTACATCTGTGGGGAAGTTTTCCCTGATTTAACTGGGAGCTTTGGCCAAAAAATGTATGTGTCTTAATTTACCCCTTCAACCTCTCTAGGACTTTTTTGATGCTACAATGAAATGTTTTCAGTTTAAAAAGCACCAGTCAAAGAGTTACTCTTCATCATGTTTGCAGAGCCGAGACGTCCTGCATGACAAATATAAGCAGGAAAGCCATTTAATAGCTGTGCCACCTCACCCACTATTTTCACCTAATGTTGGGACGGACCCCTGCAGCACTCGTGTGCCCCCTTTTAGAGCCCTCCACACAGATAACTCTGGAGCTCACTCCCAGGAGGAATGTTGCAAGCAGTAGATCTAATTACCACTGAACTGAACTGCAGGAGTCTGCTCCCTGGTACAAATATAAGTATTTCGTTTATATATTAAAGAGTTATAGAGAGCCAAATGCACAGTCACTGCAGTGCAGACTAAAGACCTGGGGAAGTTGGAGATGCGGTAAGGAAAGGAAACGTATTTGTAGTAATAATTCTGCATCTTGGGTATCTTCATGAAATGCATATGCAGTGATTGGCTACTACTAAGGCCGTGTCCCATGAGGCTTTTTTAACAGCAGAGAGAAAACGTGCTGCTTAATTATGAGTTTCTATGAAAATATTCCCTATATGGCGTATTGTTTTTGCCAATTTATCCTCCAAAAGTCACATCTGTGATTTATTTAAACAAGCTCGTACACCATAGAGAGATCTAACAGTTGAAACCAGGAAACAGCTAGGCAATCATGCAAAGACATGAAATGAGTGACACTGTGACTTTATTGCAGCAGTCTCCTGCCAGCACCCAGCATGCACTGCACTGAGAGAATCCGTTCATTTTTGCAGTATCTGTAGAGGAAAGGAAGTGAAGTCTTTAGCTCTTTCCTGAGTTTGACTCTTGGTTACAAGGGGGGGATGGCAGATTGTTTCTAAATTCAATGAAGGAGAACTAAGTTTAAAAGTAACTTTTCCTTCTCCATCAGTGATAGTAATACACATTAAATAGAATAGTAAGCACATCCCCCAAAAGGGAAGGAGTGAAAATCAGGAGGAAAATAAAATGGAAGGCCAGAAGATAGAGCTCTCCAGTAATAAGAACGGAATCTTTTGCTAATCGCGACACATTCATCATGAAAGTTGCCCAATCTGTTCTTTCATTACAGTCTAAATTATAATGTCCGAGCACAGTGTGCACTTATTTCAAAGTGGATGGTTTTCAAATTCCAAAAATCTGAATATTGCAGAGAAGGGATTCTGTAGCCACTTTGCCCCTTGCTAAGTGTGCTCTGGAAGGGTCTTACCACACTTGACACTTCCCATCTACAAATGGATTTTTAGAAGCTGAGAACACAGTGGAAATTGCTCTACAATTGCTCTACAATGCACACAAATTAGTTTAGATTTTCCCCGGATAGTGGTGTAAAGCCCCCATGACCTCTAATGTGTAAAGAATTTTCTGTCGGACAGGAAGGATTAGAAAAGGAAGATGGTAATGAGAGGCTGTGATTAATGTGAAAATCTGATATCACCTATGGAGGAAAGGAAGGGCGGATTCTTAAATCCACTTTTGTCTGTAGAAAACATGTAAGCTTTATGGGAACACAGAGCCTGCATTCCGATAACCATTCTAGCAGAAGGTATGGACACTAGGAAGGTTGACTTCCATGAGAGAAACTAAGTCTTACATGTGTATGGGCTTCAAAGGGTCCCCCACTAAAATGGGAAATACAACATTGAGATCACAATGAGGAGAGGGTCATCCGACTGGAAGGTTTAACTATGTCGTCCTTCTAGCAAATCCTGGATCACTGCATCCTTAAAAAATATTCCTGTGTGGGATTCCATCTGTAGGCTGTGATGACAGGCAAAGGAGCTTTTATGGAGGACAACTTAAGCTCTGCTTCAGCCAGAAACATAAGATAAAGTAGCAACATTTTGAGGTGGTGCTGAGCGTCACAGAAGAGGGCCAATCTTCCCATCACCAAGAGGTGTGTCCTGAGCACAAGAGGAGTGGTGGCTGATGGCAGAAGCTTCTGTAGAGGGTGTCACCATAGAAGCTCCCTTCTCCCTGCTATTTTTATTCCAATCTGTGAAGGTAAAGTCACATATGTATAGTTTACTAAAATGTTGGCTTGAGACTGGTGCCAGACTTTGGGAGCAGTGAGAGGCCTTGCAAGGTTTAATAAACAGAGCAGGGTGAGGGCTTCGGCCTGTTGACAGCAGACCGAGGCGTAAATTACATAATCAGTGTTTCTTCTCTGTAAGCTGGCTAGGAAAACATTGGGCACCAGTGGACCAACGATGGCAAAGCAACAGGCTCAAGAGTGTTGCCCGTTGCGGGGTACTGGAGGTGTCCAATAAAACCTTGAGTGGATTGTGGCCACCACACAGGCATCAGGCTGCTGTAGTGTAGAGCATGTTGACACTGGAGGTGCTCTCACTTTATTCCCTTTTATTTCTGACCAGAGGGGTAGAAGAAAGTGGTAGGACCGCTTCACTTCTTGCACTAAGTCAGAGAGAGTAGGTAAGAAAATGGGTGAACAGGAGACAGACAGGTCAAAGGGTTTAGGGGAGGTGCTGAGGTCAACAGCCCCTCTCCTTACTACTGTGGGAAAGGTGCATAAGTAAGTTTCCTCAGTGGAAAGCTGTTTTGGAGTCTTTGGAAGGGAGGTCGAAGTGCATAGAAAAAGAATGTACGGATATTGGGCTCTTGTCTCGATTCCCTGAAAGAGAAACAGTCTGTTGTGGAATTGAAGGAACCTGATTCTACAGCAATCAGGGATAAAATATAGATCTCAATACTTTTACTAGAAAAAAAAGCTTTATTCCTCTGAGATCTATTAAAGAGCTGTGAATATTATGATTGTTGGAGTGCCTGTGGTGGTACAGGATGGGCAACTATGAATCTCTCCAAGATGAAGTCGCTGAGTAAATTGTTGATGACTTGAGTGCAGAAGAACAGGAGGGGAGTACCCAGATTAATATTGAACTCGGCTTGTAGTTTCTTTGGCAATTCTATTCTGAATCGCCTGGAGGTTGAGTGCTGCATGATGGGCAGTTACTCTTTAAGTCAACTGCCTTTTCAACAATGGGAGGAGTTGGGTTGTGTTCATGTTGTTGGAAATTACCCTTGTGCACATTCACGCTATATGCTGCCTTCTTGGTTAAGTTCCCCTAACGTCTCTTTTAATTATGGATGTTTCCCTCGTATTATTCTCATATCTTTGCCTTCTTTCTCATTCCATTCTGTCCTATTTTCTACACTGCAGGCTTTTTTACATTTGCTTTTCATTCTTCCTCTTGCCTCCTTCCTTTTGCTATGTATTCCGATAAAGCAGCTGTTTTCAGACACCTGTTGTATTATCATAAGGAGTGGGTTCACGACTTATTTAAAAATAGGCTGAACATTTATAGTGTTGATTTCATTCTGCACAATAGTTTGGTGTACAACTGGTAATGAAAATATGTTAAAAAACAGTAGTAATATTTCTTCTTGTGAATGAGGGGCCTGGAGCACTGTCCAAGCAGCATATGTAAAACGTCTCCCAGTTGAAAGCATGCACTCTTCATAGTGTAAATAGCTAGGATCTAAGCAGTCAAGTGCAGAAAAGGAAGGCTGTGATTGTACACAGTCTGGTTCATACTGGACAAAAGATCCAGTTTGCTTGGTGGATTTCAGTGTAGTTATAGAGATAGGTGAATCACGCCATAGTATCACCCCTAGCATGGCAAAGCAGCAGCAATCAGCATTAACTTTGCCTTTAATGGCTCTACTTTTAGCATCACCTTTGGCAAGAGATGAATCAGTGGAACTGCATACAGAGAACAATGACCAGCTGATCAAAACTTCTTTCCACCTGTGTCCTTATGTCGGTACATTAAGGCGAGGTAAATACATTTTGTATTTGCTGCTTTCAGGAATAGATCTACATGTGTATTACCCCATGTTTTAAGACAAATTGCACAATTATTTTAGCCCCGTTGTGATCTTCTTGGAAGGGCCTGCTTAGAATATCCACTTGTTTTTTCTGGATCCCTGGAAGATGCACTGCCATGATCAGCATGTTTTTTGCCAGGGTCCATTGCCAGGTGGCCTGTGCCTTCCGAAAAAGTGTCATATACCTTGTGCCCCCTTCCTTGTTTAGGTAATAAATACACTGTGGTTGCACTGTCCATCTAAATTAGTATTCAGAAAGACTTTCACGGATTGAAGAAAAGCCTTGAGAGCTGGGTGGTCTGCTCTAGTTGCCAGAATGTTTAGATATTAATGGCTGTTCTCTTTCGGACTCTGAATGGTCCATGTGTGCTTCCCCAACCAATCAATCGATGCACCAGTGAACACTGATTGCTGAGCGGATGTTTCCTGGAAGGGGGCTCCTTGATGTATGTTCTTGTCTTTGCCCCAACAATAAAGGGATATTTCACTGACTGTGTAAGAGTGAGTATCTCTTCCAAGTCTTCTCTTCCAGGCATTCCAGAAGAGACCTCATGTGCAGACATGTATGAGTGTCTGATGTGTTCTGAAAATCGAGGATGCTTTCTGTGCTGATTTTGCCAGTCTCAGGCACCCACAGTAGTAAGAATAAACAAATACCCTCTTAACGATCCTCAGTTATGCGGTTTGCTAACAACATGCACTTTGAGAATGTCTTTGAAGCCGACAAACTAAATGGGAGGTCTTTGTATTAAAAATTAGTGTCATTCATGTTAAAAGTAATAAACCTCCAATGCTTGACTGCTTTTGGGATATTAAAATATGAATCCTGAAGGTCTGTTGCACACAACCAATCACTATTTGAGAGATTCAAGAACATTTATTCTAGAAGGAAAATCCTAAGCGTTTCTTTTTTATGTATTTGTTTGATTGATGATTCATTATTTTGAAATTTGTATTGCGCATATCACATAGAACCAAGCAGAGACTGCGTCTGGGCGCAGATGTTAAAAGATAATTGAACAGAAAGCTGAATAGTCATCATGGGCCATTATTCAAAAAGGAACGTTTTAACCTTTTCCTTAAAATGTGAAAGGGAGTCAATTTCACGGAGATCAGTTGGCAACATATTCCTGGCTCGTGGGCCCGCAGAGGAGAAGCATCTGTCGCCCGATCAACAAATTTAGATGAGGGAACCATCAAAACATTACGTCCCAAATATCGAAGTGGGCAATTTGGGTGGTAAACAACCATTTTTGAAGAAAGATAGGGGGTCGGGGGAAAGCCATTATGACACTTAAAGACCAACAAACGTGTCTTAAAAAGGACCCTCTCCTGCACTGAAATCCAATGGAGACTCCTACGAAACCGAGAGATGGACGAGTCCCTAGGCAAGGAGAAGATAAGCCTAACAGCCGCATTCTGAGCAACCTGAAGACGCTGCATTTGATTTGTCGGAATGCCTATGTGAAGGGCCACGTGCAATTGCAATATTCATCTCATCTGATTTCTTCCTTTGGTTTCGTCATCTGTATACGCATCAAACAGAGTATGTGGCCAAGAGAATAAGGCCAATGATCCTATATTGTGATTTGACTTTAACAAGTCTTAGACTGGCCCAGGACACGCTTATCATGAACAATACATGGCACTATCCATTAGTGGCACAGTCTGCCACATGTTAAGAGGGGCTGATTATCTTGTTGGCAATGTACAACGCTTCTTCATCACCTCTGCCATAGGTCTTCTGGTAAGAAGTTTAACTGTTTCCCTTACAAAGCAATCAGGAGACATCACTCCTCCCCCATGGAAGCCAGTGCGAATTGTTGCTGCTGTGGAGGAATACACTTTTCTGCCTAGGGAATCAATCTTTTGACATTTTAGTCCAGGTAGCTGAAGAAGATGACAACGATGTAGCATGTCTCATTCTAGCAGCAGCAATGATAAGAGAATCAAGAACAGGATTCTTCCTTAAAAAAAAAGCATCAGACACAGGAGCCCTGTGATTTTAATTGGACGATTTCTTGTAGACCACTTCCAAAGGAAGTGAGGAAGTTTCCATATTTGCAACAAATTATGGAAACTTCATAATTTCGTTCGGAAGGAGGCCATGGTGGATCTTTGGATTAAAAAGACCCCAAAAAATTATTGTGCCTTGCTAGTGAAGAGCCAACATTGGTATATTCATCTTCAAGGAAGCTCTCCTCTGGATGCCTGAAAAAGTCACAAGATTGTCAATAAACGAGAGTCTAGCAGGAATAGAAGCTGGCTTTTCCAGTTATAAATTTGGGCAGTGTGTATCTCTGTCATCGCCATGTGGCGGTGTGTATGGGACAGGTGGTGTACAATGCATTGGTGAAAAATGTACTGAATGACTTCTTGGTCTCTCATGGCATGAAGGCATCTGTGCCATTTTTCACTGAGGATTTGTGCCTCTTTATGTGGCACAGGAGTCTTTCATGGCTATGCCAGGGGTTTCACACACTACTCTGAACCTGCTTTAGAACAAGTAAATGCACATTTTTCTTGTCAATGTTGAAAGTATTGTCCTCAATGCCATATTTCTCAATTGTGAAAATTTAAACATTGAAGCTATGCAGTATTTACTTGATCTTCTTGACAGCAAACAACTCGATGTAGAGAAGTCTCTGAACATAGTGTTACCATTCGAAGTTAGTTTGCAACGGGGCCCAGTGTAGTGTCTCTTGATGTTGAACTGTGCTCGTAGTGACAGCGCTGCTGACAGCGATGCTCAGAGGGATCCTGGGGATGTCAGTGCAGACCTCAGTAGAGCCAAGGAACAAAGTCTCATCTGTTTTGAACTGTTAAGCATGGCTGGTCTCTTTACAGAAGACTCTGAAGGAACCTTAGTGCATCCCATGGACCATCCTAACCTAGACCTGCTACGTACACCCTCTATGTCTTTCAGCCAATGATAAGACATGTTCCAACATATAGGACAATCCTCTAACATGTGAGGGTCAGTGAGACAACGAGTGCACATGGCATGCTCATCATGCATGGACCTTCACCGAAGGAAGCACACCTGCTAAACAGTCACATAGTTCACTAAGGTAGACAGAGAAAGAACACGAGCTGAGAACAAATTGTAAAAACGACCTCCACAAAACAATATTCCTACTAGTAAAGTACTAATGGGAGAAGTCAAATGAAATATCAACCTGTATTACATTTTGTCAAAAACTGCTAAAATACAAGAGAAAATGGTC
This sequence comes from Ambystoma mexicanum, assembly GCF_040938575.1. NCBI lineage: Eukaryota > Metazoa > Chordata > Amphibia > Caudata > Ambystomatidae > Ambystoma > Ambystoma mexicanum. Next base: position 1,044,954,293 of record NC_090936.1, read on the forward strand.
AGGTTTCCACAGCTTCAGAGCAGAAAATAACAGATTCTAACCATCAATAAAGGGCATGGTGGGAGCCGACTGAAACCTTCTGCCTTATAGGTACAGTGTCACTTGTGTGCATGTTTTTACCTTGCCTGCATGTTTACCTGTTTTCTTAATGTTCTGCTGTGTAGGAATTTGTTTTAAAAAGCATAAAGGACATATTGGCACAAACATAAAACTGTGAGCCAGAAAGGCAATGTGTAGCATGGTATATAATGTTTATAGGAAAGTATTTCCTTAAATGTTAAAACGTGTCTTTGGATACAGCACATAGCCAGTAATGTTCAATAGTTAGGAAAACCAAACTCCAGCTCCGACCAGAAGCATAGTGTACCACAGAAGTACCATTAATTATTCTTGCACTGCAAGGGAGGCAATAACACTCTGTATGTTGCTATGCTATGCCTGTGACTAAACCAATGATCATATAAAAGCATTTGGTGGTTGTACTGGGAACGATACATTTAGGCACATTCATCTTAGTGTACTTATGTATATAATAGTTATCCAATATACATATACTTTTCTTTTTTTTCATAACGACTTAGAGCACATCGCTTCCCAGTTCTTTTGATGCAAATACTGTTGTTGACTCTGACACATCTTTAATAATGCCTCTTGTTACAAGATTCAAGATTTCAAGATTTTAGAACATGTATTTGCCAGTACTTCATATTCTTGCAACCTCTTTATTTAAAAATAGAGACAATACAAACATCTTTTTTTCTAGATTACTGTATTAAGTGATTTTACTACTACTACAAATATCAAAATCTGCTTGTCTGACACTTCCCTGTAAAATTACATTTTGCTAGTTCCCGGAGATGAGCCAATTTGTTCACCACTAAGTTGTTTTTCTAACTCTTTTATTTTGGCTTCTAACTGTTCCACTCTGTCCAGATCCTTAGGTTTAGCATACTTTAAATCCCCTTTCACTTTATTCAGGATACCAAGGACCCATGATGCATCACATTCCTTCCATTTCCTAGAAAGCATTTCCACTTTCTTCTCTGTGTAGTGGAACACACCTTCATCCTCAGTGATCCTCATTACAATCTTCAGCTTTGGTCGGTCGTTTTGGAGATCTCTTATTTTTTCTATTTCGTCTTTCCGAAATAAGTTCATACACAAGCTGAAAAAACAAATACAAATACATAACGTAGTGTTTGTAAATAAAGAAAAGGTCAGTTGACTGCAGCAGGTCAATCAGTGTTTCAAATTGGATCAATTTAGAAAAACCTCAGTACGCCTCCTATTGATACATTTATGTTCAATGAAAATTAATGTGGCATAAAAGTACATATTCAGCAAAACTAATAATTATACAGTAAAACCACAAAACTTAAAAGCAAGACATCAGCTTCTGGCACCAATCATTGTTCCTCTGGGGAAACAAAGTTGGGATTTCGATGATAAAAATGTGAACGATTTTTAAAAACACATTTGAGCTCATTTTCGTTGGGGGAATAATGTGAATGAAAAATTGTAAAAGGCTAAAGGAAGGCCTTAACGCCTTTCATTAAGGTCACGCCCCATTTTCAAGCATTTGTATGGTGGCGAGGAAGGGCCGAAAGCAACTTGGGTATCCCGCCGCTCCCTTCCTCTCCGCCATACAAATGCTCCAGCATTTGCACCGACAAGGATATTCAAGCCAGTGCAAAGGCTCGAGATCCTTATGGGGTCGGCCTGCCTTATGCACAAGCATAAAGCACGCGGACCCCAAAAGGATCCATTGTACACGCTCCCTGCCATACTCGAGCATGTACAATTACAATTAAACCTTCCCTGACATGCTCGCATGTCGGGGAGGGGTGCATTTCAATTGTGAGTGCCACCTTCAATGCGAACATGGCAAGTGGCACTCACAAACAAAAGGAAACACTGCCTGGCATGCAAGGATGCCAGGCAGCCTTTACTTACTTTGCACTGCAGAGTGTAATATGAACGACAAAAGGCGGCATACATGCTGCCTTTTGCCCTTTGCATTAGCACCCTGCAGTGCAAGTGATGAAACTTTAGCGGCAGGGACCCCCCCTAATTTAACACATAAGCGTTACAGGCCTCTGCCGCGAAATTACTCATTTAAAGAAAATGAGGTCCATTGAGAAAATCACATTTTCTAGATGTGCTTTGATGGAAACATGTAGGACAAGGTAAGTAGTTTCAGAGCGCAAGCTCACAGAATTTTGCAGAAGAAATAAGTCGTAACTCTGCACCTGTATTACAGCCACTGGTTCATCAACCAATTATTGACCTACCTTTCCTACCTGTCACCCAGGCTGGCAAGTATATGTAGAGGATGGAATAGTGGTTTGGAAAGAAGGCCACACAAACTGTATAATCGCTCATTTGAATCGTTCATTTTCCACATACACCATATATTCATAAAAAGATTCAATAGTGACTCCCGCACCCAGCTGGGCTGCAACAGCAATACACATGTGGTGGAGAAGCCGCATCATGAAGTACCACAATTTAAGTGAGCAACCCAACCTACACTTCAATGACCCGCTGCAGTTTTCAAACCCATATGATTAACCTGGCAAGAGGAAGTTGTATAGGTTCCTCCAAAGCTGGGATAATGCTGAGTGAGCCAGGTGATGCTGAGGTCATCTTGAAGCAAGTAGCTGGCAAAAGCTTGACTTGAGTTTCTTATCACTGGCCACGGAAAACAAGATCTGAGTCCCACCTACTAACCTGGATAATAAATATATAGAAAGGTTAGGGTTGGGAGACATCTGCCTGACATCCTGTCCCATACCACAGCACAGAGCCTCGTATGTGGGGGCCTGGCAAATATTCCCAGCCTCCTTGCCTAATCAAGAGAAAGATGGAAGTAAGGAGTCATACAGAAGGTGCCTACTCTGGTTTCACAAGAATTCAATAAACAGTATCTTGTGCCAGGACTTGACTAAATGAAAGAGAGTGGTCCGCCACACAAAAGAACAGGACTACAACAGGACATCATGCTCCTGGCTGGCCACGCACCCCCCTGACATCTCTGGTGGGGGCATGACTCGTTCAGTTCAATGATATCTGGAACAGCGCTCTCTCAGATCCGGGAGTACTGAGCATTATAAGAGAAGGCTGCACCATCAAATTCATATCCGGATCTCGAGAACAAGTCTACCGAACAGCCCTTGGCCCAAGTATCCACAGAAGAGAGCCTCTATTAAGAGGAAGATTCTAGACCTTCAGCAAACGAGAGTGAGTTGTGCTGTTCTCCGTCTGTTCAGAGGTTGGGTTGCTACTCTAGACTCCGCATAAGCAAACTCTCAGGATACCATAAGCTCATTTTGGATCTCAGGAGAGGTACACAAGTTTGTTTCTAACATAAAATTCAAGATGGAAACGCTTCAACAAATGATTCCCTTGATGTTCACAGGATACTGGCTCACATCCCTGGATCTCAGTGGCACGTATCTTCAGGTCCCAAAAATATCCCCTGACCATTAATTCCTGAGGTCCGCTGTGTTTGGTGGGGGGCACCATTCTCAGTAGTATTCTTTAGTCTCAGATCAGCACCAAAGGTGCTTACAAAGTCTCTAGCACCCCAGGTGGAAAGACTGGACCATGATAGCGTAATTGCTTACCCATTCTAGAGAATCTGGTGGTCCAAGGTTCATCCAGACAAGACATGATATATAAAAAGGTGGGTTTAGAGCTCCCTACCCTCCCACAGCATTCTTCTGAACATCAGAACGCCTCACACTGTTGCCTCTTGGGATCCTATTTTAATCAGAGCTTGGGCAGTGACCAGGTTGGGTCGAGTTTGACTTCTAGAGAGCAGGACCAATCCCATTATTCTTAAGGTTTTGCAGCTTTGTCTCCTGAAGATGGCCACAGCCCGAAGATTGTTGCAGATGCAAGGTGTGATGGCTGCTGAAGTACTTGTCATTTCCTAGGCACCTCTTCAACTTTGCCCTCTCTTCTGGCATCTCCATTCGTATTGAACCCCATGATCAATCTACTTCGAGAAATGTGTCTCAATGTCAGCCCAGAAATGGTCAGCTCAAAAGTGATAGTTGAAGCCTGTTAACCTTCTCAAAGGATTTCATCTCAACCCTGCCCTGCCAGCTGTCATCATGACTGACACAAGCCCGAAAGGTTAGAGGCATTTATGGACACCACAACTATGAATGGCTGTTGGTTTCCCCAGGAGTCTCTCCGATCATCTAACTGGAAGAAGAACAAAGCCATCCATTGGGCTCTCTTGGGCTTCCCCACTCTGACCAGATACGGAGCTGTCCATATTCTGAATGATAATAGGATGGTGGTTGCTTGTGTGAACCTACCTGGGGGATGGGATCCACTTCCCTAACTCAGATCTCACGCTGGCCGAATTCCTGGGCATATAAGAATTTTTGTATTCTGAAAGCATCCAACATCAAGGGGATAAATAAAACGCTGGCCGATCCCCTCAGCAGGAACTTTCCAACTTCTTAGGAGATGTGCATCAGCCATGCAGCATTTCAGATCGTCATGAATCACCTCAGTCTTCCTGAGGTAGATATGTTTGTCTCATCACTCAACCACAAACTCTCTCTGTTCTCTGCAATGGTTGTAGATGTGGGATTTTGGGCGACCGATGCGCTTGCCATCACTTTGCCTTCGATGCGCCTCTGCATGCCCTCACTTAGTCCATTGATCCTTAGGATCCCAGTGAGGATCAGGTTGAGCCAGACATGATTCTCATTATCACACAGTACTGAAATCAGAGAACTAGAGAATTTGATTCCCCTCTTTCTGCTGTTGTGATAATTCTGTTATCATAGAACTCCACGTCGATCAACAGCTGGCTATGGGTGGACCTGACATTGAAAGGGAGTGTATTAGAAGGGAGGGTGTTTCTGTCTCCTCAGCTGTTTATTTATTATTGTATTTTAATTATATTAGATAATTTCATATGGTTATACACATGTTGGCATAAACAATACAAATATTCTCTCCATATGAACATAACAAATGCTAATACATGCATTTAATAACATACTACATACTGTGCTGTTAGTAATTCACACACAAATATTACATTTCTTACATAGCATATCAGTAAGCCATGCACCAATATTAAATATACATGTTATAAGTACTATTACATTTTAGACAGTAAATTAAAATTACATTATTTTTTGCCCATCAGCCACCCTTAATCGAGGACAGATGTATAGCCAAAGACGAACAATGGCCAAACAAAGGCCTAATTGGTTACAATCTCAACAGCATGCTCAAAAGAGGTCCATATCACTAACATCCACAACATGTACACATTAAAAAAAAAAACAATTCTACCATTTTCTAGTGCTGGAAATACCAGAAACAAAGGTTTTAACGTCTCCTGTTCATGGGGAAAATTACAAAGAGGGCATGCATGCTCATGTCTAGGAATTCCTCTCCACTCACCTATAATTTCTAAAGTCTGCAAAAGATTTCAATAACATTTTAAAACAGTTCTCCAGAATTTTTTATTAGGAAAAAAACAAATATATTTAGGAATACTATCCTATCTTATCTGATGGAAGTAATGATACATCCCGTCTACTATTATTAAAAATCAGGTGCCAGTTGTTGTACCGATCCCATTCATATGCTTTTATTTTACTTTGAATATTTTTCTCTAAAGTGAGTTCATCAATATATATAAAATCAATGCATTTGGAAAAAGATTCTTTCACCAGTCTGAAAGCCAACGGCTGCCTAATTTTCCCAATTTCAATAGCTCTTTTAAGAATCTGTTTATGTCCTTTTTATCCGCTGTGGTAAATCAGTATCAGGAGGCGGACAAGAGGTCATGCCACAATTGGAGTTTTATTAAAGTAAAGTGAAGATGGCCTATTCTTTCCCTATGTCTACTATGGATCTTGGCCCTATCTAAATAAAGGAAACAATAAAGGGTGCTTGTCAGCAAGTCTTACAAACCTAACACAGTCCTCTGTCCCAAAGCCTAATCTAACCTAGGTTCTGACCCTGCACTCATAAAAAGGACTAACATAAATTTGATCAGAACAGGTCTCTAACAGGTTCCTACTCAATGTCTGAAATGGTGGCTGGCTTCTGACACTCACCCCAATGTCTCTCTCAATGTTTCCATGGCTGGTTGTGCAGTTCAAAGTTCAAGTAAGAACATCTTTTTTTTTTTTCTTGTCTTCTGGTATAACAGTCTCTGACTCTTGCTATCGTGCAGTGAACACTTTGCCACGGAGTACTGTTTCTCAAAATCGACCTAGGAGTTGTATGTCTCACTCCCCACTCCGGGTATTACTACTCTCACCTCTTCTTGGAGTTTTGTTTCTTCCACCCAGTCTTGAGGAGCAGACACTCTACCCAGCCAAGGAGTACTGTATCTCTTACCTAGGACTCTCTGATCTATCACCCTGCTGTGGAGTTTCTTCATCCAACATTGGGTTTGTGTATCTCTCTACTCGCCTTGGGGTTGTTTGGCTTTCACCTTGACTAGGGCTCTTTAGTCTCTCACCCCACCATGGGGTCTCTTCACCTGACCATGGGTCAGTGTATCTCTCTCCCCGCCTTGGGGTAATTTGGCTTTCACCCCGCCTAGGGCTCTTTGGTCACTCACCACGCCCTAGGGTTTCTTTGTTGGCTGATGTTCACTGATCAGTCAGCGCCTTGGACTATGGGTGCCGGTCAACCATTCCTGGTTTGAGCGGTACTGGTCTGCTTGTTCGGTCGAGCTTGACTGGGTCCAGGACGTTTTGGAGAGGACTTCGTTCTACTGGCCACTTGGCTCCTCTGTGCAAGACGCCTTCTGCATCGGGCTGCTTCCTGACTCCAACCTCCAGGAGGACATCCCCTCTTACAGCTCGCTCCGCACTTCTTCTTGTTCCCTTTCCTTCTCCATTGGTCTTGCTCACACAACAACTTCATTTTTCAGGCTGAAATGAGATTGAATGCTCCACTGATTCTCTGTTTCTCTTAATGTAAAAGGGACACACATTACAATTATACTGGCCAATCCCAATACAGCCAACAAACACTTCAGCCTTTTCAGGGAGGATGAATAAAATCCCTTTCTGGGGATTCCTTGTCCACTAAGGGGGAGTCACCCTAGTGGGATCCCACTTGGCATGTCCCTTAGGGAGTGTTAAACTTAGTGTCCTTACCTCCCTAATCCCAAAGGGGGTGGCTGCCGCTTGGGGAGAAGGGGCAAATTCCCTGGATTCATCACATACGCCTTCCGTTGCCTTCAAACCCTTCTCTAGTTGGGATGCCACCAGGGCCAAGACACCTCTCTCCCAAATCCATGCAGAGCCTTTTCTTTCCTCTGGAAACTCCTCCCAGGAAGACAGGGGACTATATCTTTTTTTTTTTTATTTAACATGCATTAGCCAAAGACAATTCTGACTTTTTTCATAAAAATACTCAGAAAGAAAACTTACATTACATTTAAAACAGCCAAAAAATATGTAAAGTTCCAAAAACTAAATCAGATCATATAAAAAAATTATTATACAAAAGCATTGATTCAACTGAAAACCTAAAAAACAAATCACAACCAGTTATATGCTATGCAGAAGTTATTTCTACTCAAAAGAGAAAGAGAAAAAGAAAAAAGTCATGAACATGTTACCACGCCTCTTCTATTGGTCCTTGGACTTGCATTCAATTAGAGCACAACCAGTCGTATCCGTAAGTTTCAAAGATCTCAGCAGATTTACCACTTCTGTCGTAAGGAAAAGCTGATACTCATCTCTCCCAAAACATGGGAGATTCAAGGAAGTCAATATTATGAACAAATCTACTCAATCGCGAAGCCCTAATGGCCCAAGTGCCCGGACATTCAATCAGAACATGTTGGATCGAATGCTTAAGTCCCAGCTCACATCCCTGGCAGATGTCCGATGGATAAACTTCCCCATCTCTCACATGTAGGAATTCTAAGGTTGGCAATATATTTAACCTAAATCTGAGGAAGTCAGTTCTCACACTAGGATCAGGGGACCTCCTCAGATACGTTGCCAAGAAGGATCTAGGTTTATTACACACAGAAGGGGGCGAGGGACATTTTAATGATCTCATTTGCTTAATTGTTTGAATCCAGTCACCTTTGGGCAGGCAAACACATGAGAGTGGCGTACAAGACACTTATCCAACCCGTAGGAAAAGGAGGCCTAGCTACCCTCGACCTGGAGCGCTATTATTGGGCAGCTCAAGCTCAGATCCTCCGTATACCATACATTTTTATCAGACTTCATGTCCAAATCGAAAGAGCTCTCGCGGCCCCAAACCTACTGAGAGCAGTAATCATAGGGCACATGCAGGTACCACACACAACACTCAACGTAGTGCTCTCCACCTACGCAGTTTAGAAGAAAATCGTGCAAAAGTGCAACATCCCGATCAGGTTCTCCCCGCATATCCCAGCAAGGTTCATACCTGGTGTTCCGCTGACTGCTGAAAAGTTTATCTTCAATGGGCTGAAAAACTAGGAATCGTCACGCTGAAGGACCTATTCATCGAGGGAGTCTTCCTAACTCCCCAGGGCGCACGAGACCGGGGAACTAACACCGCCCTAGATACCTTTATATACTTCCGCCTACGCCATGCACTCCAAGCATTCCTGCCCCCATTCCCAAAACAGCCACCCACATGGCCGCTACTACATGCAGTGATCCAATCACAAGGCGAAGGAAGATTGGTCTCCATGATCTACAAAACCCTCTTGGCGGATACAACACCCCTTCCTACAGCCCAGAGATCGAGATGGGAAAAAGCCCTGGGAACCACGATCCAAGATGAAGACTGGGCGTTCATCCTAAGGCAAACTCAGAAGCTGTCCCTGAACACACGCTATAAACAAATACATTTCAACTATCTGCATCAGGTATATCACACCCCACTGAGACATTACAAACACTGGCCAATGTTTCCGGCACTGTGTGAACGATGCACGGCCCCGTCAGCAGACTTTATTCACCTCGCCTGGGAATGCCCATCCGTGAACAAATCGCACCGGATCCCACAATTGCACTACTGGGGCTCACCAAGAACCTACCATCCGCAGTACGGAAACTGGCTGGACTGTTGTTGGTCCTGGCATGCAGAAGGATCGTAATGACATGGGGACGGGGACGCCCCCTTCTCCTTCCAATCGTGGCTGCAAGACATAACCCTCTGTCAAGATATTGAGACAGACTTCATCAGGACCCTGCCACTCCACGCGAGACCCCAGACATCTGGGGCCCTTATTTGGCTTACTTACTATCCAAGAGTACCAGCTCCCCACACAGCTCCTCTCCATAAGTGACTTCTCACAGACCCCTATGCCCACTAAGATGCGATCTGCAATGATAATTTGCTTGTACTGTTACGACTGCGCTATATCCTTTCACAATCTGACGGGGAAGGTTGGGGGGGAGGGTGTGACTCATGGCACAATGTTATCATTTGTTTGTTTGTTTAAAGAAAAAAAAGGTTTTTGAAAAAAATCATTCTTGTCTGTTCTAGAGGGGAGTACATCTCTGGTACTTCATTCGGGGGGACCGGCTGGTGTATATCCGGAAATGCAAGAAAATCGGTCACAATATGTCACAAAAATGACTTCCTTTGGAAGCCCAGGGATGACTGCTACTTTTAGATGTGTTGGGTCATTTGACTTCTAAGGTGAGTGGGACATTAGGATAGACTTCCTTATCCCCATGTACACATGTTATTTTTACAACCTCTTCCAAATTCAGGCTGTTTGGGTAAACTAGGTCCACCCGAAAAGCTGATTGTTTGTTGCCAGAACCGATTAGGGCCTTGGCCCTGGTTTGATTTATTCGAACCTGTTCACGAACCTGTAAAAAACTGGCAGCACACAGAAAAATGTTTGTCTCATCAGTTGGTTTGTCTGTATTCTATTCCCATTCCCTCTTTTCTCCTACCCCAGACCACTCTATTTCCACGGGTTCCTCCAGTTGGTTCTTTGGATTGATATGGGCAAAATGCCCTTTTCCCTCAAATGAGAAACAGGTGGGGGTTGTAGGAGGAATAGTTTTGTTCTCATAAGAGCATCCTATGTTAACCCACAGGTTTTTCAATGGGGTGTAGCTACCTGTCTCCTTACCAAATCTTTTCAGGACGAAGAGGTTTGGAATTTCTCAACCCTTTACAATCGAAGGGGGAATATCATTGACAGAAGGTTTAAGGTCTCGCTTATTTTCTGAGGTTTTTCCTGAGTAATGTCCAAAGAATTGAAAAGGATCAGAGTGGGCCTGGGCAGTCTGGATGGCTGTCTCCAGAAAAGCATTATCATGCTGTAAGATCTCTCTGGAAAGGGGCAGACAACAAATTAATAATCTGCTCCAGAGTTAATGCTTCTAGGACCTTGGGTAAGCTTTTCCTCCCCAGCCATTGGTCAATTACATTCTGTATTCATCCGGCCAGTTCATAGGAGTGTCTTTGGGGTGCAATTGGGTGCTCCGGAGTTTCCTTTGAAAGAAATTCTCTGTCTGTCCTATCTTCCCCAGGAGGGCTATCTTTATCTCGTTGAAAGGGGCATTGCCATCTCATTTGCATTAATGACTCTGTATGACAGGTGTAACTCTCCCTTAAGCACCAGTGCCAAAACACATGTCTTAAGTGTCGTACCAATGAAATTGGGTGGCTAACATTTAAAAATGTATGAAAAAAGACTCCCAAGTCTTCCCCTTCTTGAGATTCCAGAGATGTGGGAGAAGACATATTCAAGCCAGAGATCCCTTGTGCAAAGTTCTCGACAAAACTGTATTTGGTAGCTGGAAACATTTCAGAGTCCAGGAATTCAAGGTCTTCCTTGCCCTTGGAACCACTGGGAAGTTAACTTGTTAAGGGAGTGACTGAGTGGATGCTCATGGGACTTCCCTCAACCAAAGAAGACTGTTTCTTGGCTGCACCGAAGGATGGCTTAATACCTCACTGTACTATAGGGGCTAGCTTCTCTATAGGTTTGGACATCCATAGGTTGATCAGATCTAACACTGTGCCGCGTTATGCAGGTCCCATTTCTGACACCACATGTGGTAGTTAGAGTCAGGAGGCAGACGAGAGATCATGTCACAATTTGAGTTTTATTAAAACAAAGAAAAGAAGACATATTCTTTCCCTATGTCTAGCATGGCTCTTAGTCATATCTAAACAAAAGAATAAATGGTGCCTGTCAGTAAGTCTTACAAACCCTAACACAATCCTCCACCCCCAAAGCCTAATCTAACCTAAGTTCTGATCCCACAACAAATGAAAAGGACTAACATAAATTCAACCAGAACAGGTCTCTTAAGGGTTCCTTCTCAATGTCTGAAATGGTGGCTGGCTTCTGACCCCCACCTAAATGGCTCTGTGGATATGTCCAGGCACTCAAAGTTCAAGTGAGAATATCTTTTTAGTAGTTCTTGGCCCTCATCACGACCCTGGCGGTAAGTTGCGAACATTACCGGAATGGCGCAATCAACGTGTCCATGCTGGCCATATAGCGCTAAAAGCGGCACATTACGACCTCTCGGGCACGAGCATTGCGCCATGCCGGTAATGTAACAACCGCCATGGCGCTAAAGCTCTAAAAACGCCACTTACCAGTATCGTATGCTGTGCAAATAGCGCATCCGCCACCTCAGCCGTCGATATCAACGATCACTGCCATTAGCGGTGACCGCAAATAAGCGGATCCGGAGGTTGCGTCAACGCACAGGAACCGGAAAGAGCACGGCGGCCATCTTCAAAAACACAATCCATTGCCATCCGCCGCAACCAGTGGACACCTGACCCCCACAACCTCTGCAAACCTTCCTCTACATTAATCCTTTATCACAATGCCAAAAGTTGTAAAAAAAAAAGTGGAGAGCGGCTGCGGCAGGAGCACTTCTCTAAGGAGGAGCTGAACATGTTGGCAGACACACTCCAGGAACACGCCGACGTGATGTTCTCCTCCGAGATTACAAGACCAGCAATAGCCCATAAGAAGGCCATATGGGCCATGGTTGCACAGAGAGTAAGTGCAGTTGGCACTACACCCCGCAATGCACAACAGTGCAGGAAGAGGTGGGATGACCTACGGCTCCGCGTAAGGAGTATTCTTTCTGCCAACAGAAACCTGGCCATGGAAACTGGTGGAGGAGCAGAGTCCCCAATAAAAATGCAGCCATGGGAGGAGACATGTGCCGCACTCATTGGCACCGAAAGCATCGAGGGGGTTGGAGACATGGAGAGAGGAGCCCCGACTTCATGTGACGCAGGTAGGTGCCTCAAGTCCAGCCATGTCAAAGTCACTGAAGTCCACATTGATGAGAATTGCAATGATGCCTGACAGTGTTAACACAACACATCTGCATAATACTGCCTACAGGCAGTTCTGACCTCCACCTTGTACACATGGAGTTTGCACACCCTTTCCGTAGCCACCCACATGCCTCCATGCTTATACCACCTAAACGTATGTCACTGCCTCCAATGTGCAACATATACAAATCTAATTGAATGCAGCCATCACAATGCCTGCTCAATGTCCACAGAGGCATCACTAACCCTTTCCCCCTTTGCTCCACCACAGGCTCTTATTCGGACAGTGACGAGGAAGACACTGCCACCACACCTGCAAAGAAAGCCAGGCCCGATGTCCCCACACAACAACCCTCCACCTCTGCTGTTAAAACAAAAATCCCACTGCAGCCAAAATGAACAGCAACAACACAGGCCGGGGCACAGATGTCCACCATGCCAAGCACCATGGTAGCACCAGCATCACACAACCAGCAAGTGTTGGCCACCGAAAGCACTGGTTCTGCCGGAAGCAGCACAATGGGCGAGACTTCTGCCACGGCAGGTGGCTCGGACGATGAAGCAGGGAATGCAGATGTAGTTGTAGGTCCCCCCACTGCCCACCTTCATTCCCCCTACCTGTCCCAATGCAGCCAGCAGGATGAAGGTATACAGGGTCAATCCCCTGATAACTCTTGGCCAGCCACTCCATCCCCAGTTCAAAATGTGCAGGAGGGGAGCAGCACATCCGACACGCCACTGGCATTCCCGTTAGCCCAGAGAAACCAGGAGTCAATGGAACAGATAATCCAGCGGCAACAACAACTGTCCACACTAATGAACCAGCATGTGGCCGAATGTGGGAGTGCTAGGGCCAAAATGCAAAAATGTGCTGATACAGTGAAGGCAGCAATAGAATCCTCATACAAGGACATATGTACAGAATTAGCCGCGGTGCTGCACGCGCTCTCAGACCTTGTTCAGGTTTTGAGGGACATGCGTCCTTGTGAGGGCCCAAGTACCTCCTCGGCTGCCAGTTCTGCCCCATCCAGCCCCGTCTGCAGATCGGCCAGGAACCTGCGGAGTACAGGCAGGGGTGCCCCGGGTGCAGGGAGAGGGGGGGCAATAGAGTCCACCCAGTGGGACAATACCACATGATGCACTAGACCACAGGCATCCAAACACTTTTGTGGGAAGTTGAGGGGGGAGGGGGAGGGGGTGTGTTGGGGAGTGGAGGGGGAGGATGGAGGGGGTGTGTTGGGGAGTGGAGGGGGAGGGGGAAGGGTGTGTGTTGGGGAGTGGAGGGGGGAGGGTGTGTGTTGGGGAGTGGAAGAGGGAGGGGGTGTGTTGGGGGGTGGAGGGGGGTGGGGGGATGGGGTGTGTTTAGTGAAATCACCTAATCAATACAGTTTATGGTTACGCATAAATCACATGTGTGGACATTGATCATTGTGTACGTGTGCTTTATTGGTGAACAGTCCACAGTGTGCATGTCCCAGACACACACAGTACCCCAAGTGCCATCTCCATGTGACACCCAACATCCATGTGTGCTAGAAGCCTTGGTTAATGAGAGTCTGACGCATGGCACGTCCTTCCTGTGCATTGCTTCCGCCCTGAGGTGTTGCCCCATCCCCACCCTCCTCATCCTCATCGTCAGGTGGTTGCAGTTCAGCATCAGGGGGCAGGGGCACATTCCGTCTGATGCACATATTGTGTAACATTACACATGCCATGACAATCTTTGCCACCTTCTCATGGCGGTACAGGAGTGCCCCACCAGACCTGCTGAGGCAGCGAAACCGTGCCTTCAAAAGGCCAAATGTCTGCTCAATCACCACACGGGTACGGGTATGTGCACGATTAAAGTCCTCCTCGTGCCGGTTCTGTGGGTTCTGGACTGGGGTAAGGAGCCACCTCTTCAAGGGATAGCCTGCATCACCTGTATGTGGACAACAATGTGTGTGTCAATCATGACATCAGGTTTCAAATCATGACGTAACACCATGGCATGCATTCATCTCTTACTTTGAACCCCATTTCAATGCACGAATGCAGTCACACGATGTGAACGCTATATGTGTATTCCTCTTATGGACTGTTTTGCATGCCTTCAACCACTGTATGCAGGGGGTCCAGTACCTTATGAGTGCCCATTCACTGTGTCAGTACATAGCGGTTCTTCTGATGATGTGGCCGATGTCCATGTGTTATCAATGCTTTCATCATGGCACCATTGCTGTCAGCCTCATGATGACCTCACTGAGCACTAAAAATGTTGTTTTGCAATTCATTTGGGCCTCTGAGTCCATGTATTGGTGTTTTGATGTTCATGTCCGTCATGTGGCTCCTTTGTGCGCAGTTATGGTGGACTGGCCTTTCAGTTGATGGTGTTTGGTGCCATGTATTGGCCGAAGTCATTGCATGTAGGTGCATTTCCTTGAGCTGGATGCAGTCTGATTTTGTACAGTGCACATGCATTTGGTTGGGTCATGGTTGGGACACATCTTCATTCACATGGTAGGGCTGACTACATCTGGCATTATGTGGTCAGTTGTCACCTAAAGTCTGGACTGCTTTAGGGTATGAGATAGCTCCATTACCTCTGCCACTCGCGGTCAGGTAAAGTATGCACCCCCCACCCCCCTGTCAGCAAGGTAAAGTATGCATCCCCCCCCCCTGTCTGCCAGGTAAAGTATGCATCCTCCCCCCCCCCTGTCAGCCAGGTAAAGTATGCATCCTTCCCCCCCCCTGTCAGCCAGGTAAAGTATGCATCCTTCCCCCCTGTCAGCCAGGTAAAGTATGCATCCCTCCACCTCCCTGTCAGCCAGGTAAAGTATGCATCCTCCCCCCCCTGTCAGTCAAGTAAAGTATGCATGCTCCCCTCCCCCCCTGTCAGCCAGGTAAAGTATGAATCCCCCCCCTGTCAGCAAGGTAAAGTATGCATCCTCCGCCCGCTGTCAGCCAGGTAAAGTATGCATTGGTACGTCAATCAGAATTCCATGGCCATGACATGACACTCACCAAGTAGCCAGGATCTCCGGCCTGCATGTCGCTCCATGTAGCGTGGTATTGTGGAGTTCCGCAGGACCATTGAATCATGGGTTGATCCGGGGTATCGGGCACAACAATGTGTGATGATCCTGTTTGAGTCACATACCATTTGTACGTTGATCGAGTGGTATTGCTTACGGTTGCGGTACGCTACCTCCATGGCATGTGGGACCACCAATTCCACATGGGTGCAGTCGATGGCACCAATGCAACCAGGTATGCCAGCCAGTGCATGGAAACCCACATTGGTGTTTGTGATCTCCTGGGAAGACCGTGGTAAGGAAATGAAGTCGTCTGTGTGCTTGAGGAGGGCATTGAGCACTTGGTTCAGCGTACGTGAGAATAATGGTTGTGAAATGATATGCAAGTGCCCCACTGTGTGCTGGTAGGTGCCTGTGGCCAGGAAGTGGAGCAAAGACATTAAATTCAGTAGGGAGGTGCGGGGCTGTGTCACACTCACCTGATACCCACGGGGGCGCTGGCCTGGTTTCGAGTGCTGATGCCTCTTCAATGGTGAAGCGCAGGGCTCTGAAGATGGATAGGACGGGCCCCTCTACTCTGGCTAATCTGGCTCGCAGGAATATCCTCCTGTACGTGAAAAGGGAGTATTACAATCTGGCGGAATAATGCTCGAGCCTCCCACTTCCTTCCAACCCTCCTTGATACCCTTCCACGATCCCCTGTGAAGTCTCACCTTAGGGTCTGAAAGGACGAGCTCTCCATCCTGCTTCTGACGCAGGGGCGCGTTGAACCCAGTTACTTCACTGGATTGAGGTTGGATGGGAGTTCAGGTAGCTTGATTATACTGGTAAGGCGCTGTAAAAGTTCTGTTGCAAGTTCAAAAGTTCAAACTTTAAATAATAATGTTCATTGTCTTTTTCAGGTGATGAATGAAGATTCCTTTGGAGACTTCTTGCAACAAAGCGCTAATGTTGATGTCTTTTCCCCATAGGGGCCGGGGTTCGGAATGCCGGAGATATGGCGCCGACCCGAAGTGAAAAGTGCAGTTCCAGTAAAGATCAGGTAAATCCTAGATGAGCGCTCAGGTAATGTTTTTGCATTCGCTCATCTAATGTCTTTGTCTTTTTTCCCCATAGGGGCCGGGGTCCGGAAAATGCCTGGAAGCAGCAAGACCCGAAATGAAATGGGAATGACCCAACAGGTAAGTCTTAGAAGGAAACTGAGCTTTTCCTATTCCCTTCCTTCTCTCACCTTGTGGTCTTGTCTTTTTCTCTCTAGGCTCTGGGAAGTGGCTGCGGATCCGGTTGATCACTGCTGATGATGGAGGCGCCCAAGAAAGGTGAGTGAAATGCAGCGCTGCAGCGATCGGAGTGAAATGCTTTTAAAAATGATGTCTTCCTTTTCAGGATCGTCGGTGAAATGTCTCTGTGATGCAGGTTTAGCTGGTAAGGCCTCTTCCTCTCGAATTCTCTTCTTATCACCCTTTGCAGGTGTCCCAGGATGCTGACAGGCGTGGCTGAAGTCCAGAAGCAGGAGCAGACACGGTGAGCGTCCAGCTGCTAGGTGCAGAACAACGCGAAGCACGTGTGGCTGTTCGGGTGGGGTTTAAATAGCTTTGGAAGAAGTTCCAGGTATGTATCCTTCCACCGATCAGGTATGTATCCTTCCCCGACCACACCCAGGTGGAAAGTAGTCCCACAGGTAAAGTAGTCCCATTCAGGCATCAAGAGGTCCTGGATGTAGCAGCATGGTCTGCATCAGGTAAGTGCACATAAAAACACTTGAATACATGTCCAGCTTTATGAGCCTGGTACCTAAGGCGCCAGGACTGCGTCCAAAGGGCCCCAGCTTGGGCCCGCTGGAACTTCCCTGGGGGGAATGATGCCTGCCTCTGGGGTTGCTGGGTCGGACCTGGCTCCTTGGAGGTAGGCATCATGACAGTCAGATGGCAGTGGGTGTTTCAATCATGCTGACGATGTCGTCGTGTATCATGTCCACGATGGTGGTGATGGTGTCCCGGTCCAAACGGTACAGGGTGTAGATCTGCTCAGCGGTGAGGTTGAATGGACTGGCTCTGATGCGTGGGATTGGGGGCTGCCTGCGTGGTAGCACTGGCTGTGCTGGTGGGGCTTGCTGGCCCTGCCTTCCCCTCCTTCTCCTCCTGCGTCTCCCCTGTGCTGCCTGTTGTTGTAGTAGTTGTTGTTGCTGTAGCGCTTCCATTTCAATCAGGTCCTACAGCCCCAACATTGCTAGTCGTATTGGAATCATTGTGGAGTGTGACTGGGGGAGGGAAGGGGTGGGGTGTGCTCCTTTTGTACTTGGCCTGTCTGTAATGCCTCCACCTGTGCTGATTGTGTGCACTGTGACAGCTGGGAACACTGCACATGGCCATTTACAGTTGGTCTGCGATGGCGGTATTACTACCATGGCGGTAAGGTACTTTACGGCCTTCGCAAGGGCGTTAAGAGCATGTCCGCTCGACTCGTCATGTTCCCCAATTTGCGCCATGCCGCTATTTGCGGCATGGGGGGTCGCGTGCCCGCGCCCTTGGTGCCGTTAGCGGCACCGTTAACTACGGTGCCGCTAATTGCACTTGCTCGGATCTTAATGTGACCTAGCGGTAAGCGATGCTGGTAATCCTTTACCGGCATCGTTTTCCACTTACCGCCAGGGTCGTTGTCAGTCTTTGACTCTTGCAATCAAGCTGTGATCACTCTGCCCTGGAGTATGGTTGCTCTCAAGCAACCCTGGGGTGGTATGTCTCCCTCTCCACCTTGGAGTATTGCTTCTCTGAACTCTTCTTGTTTTTTTCTCTTCCACCCTGTCTTGGGGTCCAGGCACTCTCTCCCTGCCCTGGGGTATTGTATGTCTTATCCCATCTAGGGGTCGTTTGACTTTCAATCCACCTCTGGATCTCTCAGCCCACTGTGGGGTTTCTTCACCCGACCTTGGTTTTGTTCACCTATCTCCCCAGCTTGGGGTCTTTTGGCTTTCACCTCACCTATGGCTCTTTCGTTTCTCACCCTGTCGTGGGGTTTCTTCAACCATCCTTGGGTCTGAGTATCTCTCGCCCTGCCTTGGGTTCCTTTGGCTTTCACCCCACCTAAGTCTATGTCTCTTTGATCTATCACCTCGCGGAGGCATTTCTTTGTCGGGAAGATGCTTGCTGGTTCGCCAACACCATGAAATTCAGGTGCCGGGCAACCACTTGTGGTTTGGGCAGTACTACGCCACTCGTTCAGTCAAGTGCGGCTGGCTCCAAACTGTCTCAGAGAGGGCAGCATTCTGTGGGCTCCTTTGTGCAAGACATCTTCTGTGTCGGGCTGCTTCCTGACTCCACCTTCCAGGAGGACGTCACCTCTTGTGGCTTGCTCCGCAGAATGTCCTCTTCCCTTTCCTTCTCCACTGGTGTTGCTCATAAAGCGTCTTTAAATTCTAGGCTGAAATGAGCTTGGATGATCTGTTGATTCTGTGTTTCTCGGAATGAGGGTCTTATAAAAGAGTCATACATACAATTATACTGGTCAATCCTCATGTAAATATGCAAATTCAACCTCCTAAATGTGAGCACAAGTATAAGTTGAGAAAGCTCTTTTAAGCAAGATATTAGGCCTGATGGTGACATAGTTGTCACATCTCTTTGTGGTGTGACATTGTACTTAGAGTGCATAGAGGAATATAGGTGGAGCAAAGCTTTCCTAAAGCAAAGTATTTATTGTATTATATAATATTTGTCCTTTTAGTATATTTATATTATTAGACAAGGTGGTGTAGTTTAGATGTGTTTTTGCATATTGAGCTTTAACAAGTGTTGGTATTAGTTGTTATAGTGAGCAAGAGGGTTGCCATGTTAGAATAGGCCTTTGTTACAGGCTGTAAATGTGTTGTTTTAGTGCGACAGGCCACATTTTGAGCTATGGTCATTTAATTGAATTTTATTTCTGCTGTTGGGCAGAACGCTTCAAGCAGCCAAGATTAGTAAGGGAAAGGATTCCAAAGTTCTGAGGGCCTGAAATGAGACTGTAGGCAGCAGGTTCTTTCCAGGTAATAGGCGAAGGAATACACAATGATCATGAAGGACAGCGGTAGATGTGTGAGAAAGTCTCAGCAATAGTATTGTAAAAATATAGAACTAGGCTGTGAAAACAGTGCCCCCCATTGACAGCAATAAACATAGTTCGGCAGTAAGAGTGTCTTGGTAAATTGAACAAATGAACAAAATTCATTTTCAGAAGAAATGCATCAGTCACTTTTTTATATGCAGCTATTCATTGCGTTCAGAGTTGGCAAAATGCATCGAGATGGGTTTGCAGAATGGGCTGGTGCAAGGGGTGGGAAGCTGAAAGAACCAATTAGGGATTGGGGATTGTGATGTTCCAGGAGATGCAACAAAGTTTTTGGCTTTGCCGATTCCCACTTGCTGTATCATTGGTCTGTCTCAGTGGAGTGCAACAGTCTGAGCTGGCTCACAGACCATTGTCCAATTAAGACAGAGTACACCCTGAAGAGTGCCAACCATTCAGCGCTATGTATTTTCTGCTGACTATGATAGTTACCTCATGTTTCAGGGGTGGTATTTTGTTTGTCTCAGGGAGGAAAACTACTAGCAGAATTAATTAATGTATAGTGTTCTTTATGGGCTTGCTGACGAATAAAACAAGGGAATGTTAGAATTAGAATTTATGTTGCATTTGCAGAATATGTTAATCCTGCAACTTTATGCCTTAAATATTGTAGCCCACAGTGGGCGTGTTGAGATGTTTGTCAGTTCAGTTCCACAGGGCTGTCTGATTCTCCCGGCCGATATTTGCAAATAAAATAGACTAGAAGAAAACCATATCCTAGGGATGCGCCAATCAGGTTTCAGATCGGGCCATGGCACGGGAACCGCACTCCTTCATTTAAAAAACCAGCTAGACATGATCGAAAATGAGGGAAAGCCTGCTCTACTCCTCTTACTAGACCTCTCAGCCACCTTTGATCTGGTCAATCACGAAACTCTATGCCGACACCATCTAGATGCAGCCAACTTCTCACCAGAGGCAACATCCTGGATAGCATCCTTTCTATTGGGCAGATCCACCAACCCCCTGTGGAGTCCCACAAGGCTCCTGTATCTCCCCCTCCCTATACAACATATTTACCAAGCCCCTCTTTGACCTCTTAGACAGCATTGGCATATCCTACCCTAACTATGCAGATGACACTCAAATCCTCCTACCCTTGACAGGCAGGTACGAAGAAGATTCCTGCACCGTTAATAGCGTCTACTCAAAAATACAATTCTGGATGGCAGTTAATTTCCTGTGGCTACACAATGGCAAAACAGACATTTTACTAGTGGTCTCTCCAACAACGCTTAAGAACTTAGATCCCCAATACTCAGCATTCATCATTGATGGGACAAAGATCCCCACATCAGCATCAGTAAAAACCCTGGGTGTCCATTTAGATGCAACGCTCACCCTTTCCAAGCAATTGAACTTGATCGCCTCGTCAGCAGCATACACAGCCAAGCTTATCAATGCCGCAAGGCACTTCCTGACTCCAGGCAGCTGCTTAACACTCGCTTGTGCAATCACAGGGACCAGACTGGATTATTGCAATGTCCTATTTGCAGGAACCTCCAAAGCGGAACTCAAAGAAATTACAAACAATCCAAAACAATGCCCTTCGGGCTGCACTCAACACCCCGAAAAGTGACAACATCTCTGCCGTGAGGAAGAAAGTGCACTGGCTCCCAATCAGGGAAAGGATCATTTTCAAAGTGCTCTCAATCACACACAAATGTCTATTGAACACAGCGCCACAATACCTATCCCAGAAATGGTGAGATGCAAATCCAGCCGACCAACCAGAACTTCCTACGCCCACCGTCTATCCCTACCGAGAGTAAAAAGAGCCAGGGGTGGGGGTTCAAGCTTCCCAACTGTGAACTGTGGCAACGATCAACTGGAATGCCCTCCCCCTTGCCTTAAGAGCAGAACCATCCTACTGGCCATTCTGCAAAAGCCCTAAAAACTTGGCTATTCACCTAAGTCGCTTCCTGTCGAGTAGTACTTAGGCCAAGACCGATCTGTTCTCGACCACACACCAATGCCAGAAAGGAGATCAAAGATCTTTGGCCCCAAGGACATATTGACACTATTCTGCCTGTCTCTATGCTTACATGTAACTGGTTTGCCAAAACAGCGCCCTGATGCGTTCGGGCTGAGGCGCTTTACAAATAAATAAATAAATAGATAAATAATTGTTTTTGATTACATTTTCCTTATTTTTGGATTACTTTTGGGACATTGCCCCTGAACACTCATATAGCCAAGAAACACATGGGGTTTTCACACGTGGGAGGATGAATAAGATCCCTTTCGGCGGATTCCTTGTCCACTAAGGGGGAGTCACCCCCAGAGGGATCCTGCTTGGCCTGTCCCCCAAGGGGTTTTAAGCTTAGCAGGCTCACCTCCCTCATTCAAAAGGGGGTGGCTTCCTTCCCCTTGGGGCGAAGGGACAAATGTTCCAGATTTGTCAAACTGCATACATGATTTTAAGATCAAATGTTGCAGCTCAGATCTTTACAATAGAGGAAAGCGACATTGGACTCAGTTATATTTGCAAAAGTGCAATTGAGGCATTGCGGATCTATGACTTTTGAGCGCTGAAAACAAACATTGTTAGGTAAACGATATTATTGTTCACCCATTAAACACCCTTCCCAACATAATTTAGGACTGGTGCAATTATATAAAAAAAACTCCAGTCCTAGAATTAGTTGGAAAGTGGTTGAAAAAAAAATATTGTTTACTCAACGATGTTTGTTTTCCATGCTCGAAAGACAGCATAGCGCCATTGTGCAGAAGACCTAAAACAGCTCTCTAAAAAGATCCTTCAATCTTTTCTAAAGGGATATCAAGACCAGCCAGAAAGATTTTCAAGCCATATGTATTAGCTGGTATACATTTTTAATTCTAAAGTTTGATCACATGAATAAGAAAGAAGCCACCCCACTTAACATCAAGACCATGAATAAAGGCTCCCCGAACCATTGCTTTTTTTCCATTGATGATATAATTCTGTGCATTAAGGGACTCACAAAAATTTCAAGACCTAAATATTTAATTTCTGGCACCACTTCCAAAGGCCCATCCGCCAAGTGCTAACTAAGTTTATTGTTGGATTGTATGTTTTTTTTTAAATTAGAAAATATCATCATTTTAGTCTTGGAGGAGTTAATAATGAGATGGTTCTGCGCGTAAGATTCCAGAATAGACAAAGCTTGCTGCAGGCCTATACGGTGTGAACTAATACAATTAAATCATCTGCATAAGCAAGTATCAGGATGTAAGCACTGACCTGGTCTTCGGTATCGAGAGCTGCCGAAGTCTGTGCTGCCAGCCCAGAGGACCCTCCAGACTCAGATTGACACAGGAGGCTGCAGAACCCTCTGGGATGCTGGTGTAACGTCGAAATCTGCTCATCGTCGAAAAATGCTTTCCATGCTTACTGCGCATGCGTAGTGTTTCAGCGCATGACCAGTAATGGATTCTTAGAAAAGCATTTTTTGACGGGTACGTTTGAATAATTTCTCGCTGCCCCCGCTCCCCCCAAGCGCCGGAACCATGGTAATGCATTTTTTATAAATCAGCTTGCATCACTGAACCTCGCTACGCACCCCCTCCGCCCCTTGCCTCACCAACCATTGCAATGTATGTTTCAAAACCCTACACGTCCCCACCGCCCCCCCCACCAACCATTGTAATGCATTTTTCAAAATCACATTGTATCACTGGACCCCGCTATGTGCCCCCTCCGCCCCCCCAAACCCCACCAACCATTGACGGGCATTTTTTTAACCTGCCCTGCATCAACGCACCACGCCCCACCCCGACACTAGTGTGTATATATAGAAGGTTTGCCCCATCTGTTCACACCGGTGTCTGCTTGCATTCAACGGCGTAAGGTAAGCGTTGCCCTCAACCTTCCCTACATTCTCTTCCCTATCACTGATGCTGCTCTTCTTGCCTGTCACTGCTGCTGCTCTTAACTTTCCCTACGTTTTGACCCTTTTTCTTGCCTATCACTGCTGCTGCTCTTAACTTTCCCTACGTTATGACCCTTTTTCTTGCCTATCACTGCTGCTGCTCTTAACTTTCCCTACGTTATGACCCTTTTTCTTGCCTATCACTGCTGCTGCTCTTAACTTTCCCTACATTCTGACCCTTTTTCTTGCTTATCACTGCTGCTGCTCTTCTTGCCTGTCACTGCTGCTGCTCTTAACTTTCCCTACGTTCTGACCCTTTTTCTTGCCTATCACTGCTGCTGCTCTTAACTTTCCCTACATTCTGACCCTTTTTCTTGCTTATCACTGCTGCTGCTCTTCTTGCCTGTCACTGCTGCTGCTCTTAACTTTCCCTACGTTCTGTCCCTTTTTCTTGCCTATCACTGCTGCTGCTCTTAACTTTCCCTACGTTATGACCCTTTTTCTTGCCTATCACTGCTGCTGCTCTTAACTTTCCCTACATTCTGACCCTTTTTCTTGCTTATCACTGCTGCTGCTCTTCTTGCCTGTCACTGCTGCTGCTCTTAACTTTCCCTACGTTCTGACCCTTTTTCTTGCCTATCACTGCTGCTGCTCTTCTTGCCTGTCACTGCTTATGCTCTTAACTTTCTCTACGTTCTGACCCTTTTTCTTGCCTATCACTGCGTATGCTCTTAACTTTCCCTAAGTTCTGACCCTTGTTCTTGCCTATCACTGCTGCTGCTCTTCTTAGCTGTCACTGCTTATGCTCTTAACTTTTCCTACGTCCTGACCCTTTTTCTTGCCTATCACTGCTGCTCTTAACTTTCCCTACGTTCTGACCCTTTTTCTTGCCTGTCACTGCTGCTGCTCTTAACTATCCCTATTTCTGACCCTTTTTCTTGCCTATCACTGCGTCTGCTCTTAACCTTCCCTAGGTTCTGACCCTTTTTCTTGCCTATCACTGCTGCTGCTCTTCTTGCCTGTCACTGCTTATGCTCTTAACTTTCCCTACGTCCTGACCCTTTTTCTTGCCTATCACTGCTGCTGCTCTTAACTTTCCCTACTTCTGACCCTTTTTCTTGCCTATCACTGCTGCTGCTCTTAACTTTCCCTACGTTCTGACCCTTTTTCTTGCCTGTCATTGCTGCTGCTCTTAACTTTCCCTACTTCTGACCCTTTTTATTGCCTATCACTGCTGCTGCTCTTAACTTTCCCTATGTTCTGACCCTTTTTCTTGCCTACCACTGCTGCTGCTCTTCTTGCCTGTCACTGCTGCTGCTCTTCACTTTCCCTACGTTCTGACCCTTTGCCTTTGTTTTTTTTTTTTTACCAACGCCACCAATACATACATACCACAAAAGGTTCAAACTTTTTTTAGTTCAAGCTTTTGGTGGTATGTATTTTAGGTCTTTTGGTGTGGTCGGTAATTTGTATACAGTAATTTTGTCCTATTCCCCTGGAGCACCTCAGGCGAACAGACCCCAAGAACTGTGAGATTAGGCTCACAATTTATTGTACGATTTGTCGCGGGATACCTGGCCCTGAACTTTCAGACCACTGTGCTACTGTGATGGCATGTACATTGGAATTTCACATTACTATTATAAATATATGTGCCTTGATGCACCATTTGCTGTATAGGCGCATTATAAATACCCAATAAATTATTGATTAATATGTTCATGCTGTCATACGTTACATTTTGGTGGTATTGTATGCATCCCAATCTTTGTTGAGCCTTACTTTTTTCATCTCTTTACACTTACAGAGAAGGCCTCCTCATTGGAGCATTCAGCGTTGGCTTCTGTGGGTGACCTGAATTTCGCACCAACCTCCTTCTGAGTGACATTGCTTCGAAGTTGTCAAAAAAAAAAATCTTCTTGATGACTTTTGTAATTTATTTTCTGTTAATACATATTTCATTGTAAAGAATAAAATAATCAGCGCAAAACTTGATTGCTTCTGTACTATTTTGCTTCTTTGTGTTAACATTGATCAAATCAGCGTAACTTCAAATGGCCTTCAACTATACAGAATTTGGGCCAATAAAGCAAATGGGGGCTTATACATCTATGCTTGCTGACAGGAGCAACAGAGGGGGATGGAACATCACATACTGTTCAGTAGGAACTATTTTGCTGTGCCTTGAAACTTCATCCTGGAGAACTGTAGTGCTAAAGAACATATAATTCATAAGCTATGCAGTATATATAATTTGAATCAGTTTTATGACATTTTTGACTGGGGTGTATGAGGTGTTGATGATATCAGTTGAATGTGTGCAGTCTGGTGGGTGTACACCCAGATTGAGTTCTGGCTACGTTAGGCCTGTAGGATGCTTATGTGTGCAGCTAGGCCGGTTTGTAATGGGATATAGCTGCTTTTTATTAGAGTGATGACGTGTTTGTGGGGTAGTGGTCATATGTGAGCAGCTAGGCCGAAATTGATTGAGGGGTATAGGTTTACTCTAATTGTGTGATGTGTATAGTAAAGAGTAAGCATACTGATATGATATGATGTTCCATCCACACGGCGCCTAAGCGCAATGCGCTTCAAAGGCGTTCGATGACAGGGAGGGAAAGAGGGAGAAAGCAAAGACACTCCCACAGGGCATGAACAGCACACATGTGAAGACTAGCTACTGCACTCGGTCTAGCGACACCTAGACAGTGCAGGTGCTAGGGCACAGACAGGAGGGCATGCCTGGGAACTGTAAACGAGGACCTGAGGGGTTGGGTACACAGGGGCATCACAGGAGACCGGGGAAAGGGGCAAACAGCAACAGCATGCAAGGGTACAGAGGGACATCACAGTACCAGAGAGGCTGGGGGTATACAGCGACATCAATGGCGACCAGCTGGGGCTGGTGGCACACAGCGACAACATGGGACACGAGATGGGCATGGGGTAGATGGCAATATCTTAGGGAACCAGGCGAGAAGCTGGGAGCATCACACTGGACCGGAGGTTGTTGGAGGGTCAGTGACGAGATGGGAACCAGGGAGTCTGGGCACACAGTGAAACGTTGGGACCTAAGGGGTTGTGGGCACACAGTGACAAAAAGGGAAATAAGGGCGAGGTACACAGCGACCACTGGCGGATAGTAGGTCAAGAAACTCATATAAGTTAAGACTAGTGATCTGACCAATCAGGGAGACGGGCGGGGATCAGGAAGAGGAAGCTGGTGGGGAAGGCAGGGAGAGGGATTCACGGAGGCACGGAGCACAGATTAATACAATTTAGCGGCAAAAAACAGGCTCGGAGGAGCTTTTAGATGCTTTCCACTCACCTCGCTTTCACGAAGCGATTATTACCCAAAGCAAAGACATTGGGTAATAATTGTATTATCACTGTGTTGCAACTAACCAATGATCCACGACTATTCACAGATAAGCCTGCCACTCTGTCCATGTTACCAAAATTGAACAAGGTTTATAATTTGCTTATGTTTCCAATCTATTCAGATCCCTTATGGTGTACTAGAGGTTGTGGGGTTGTTTGATGGTTTAGAAACAGATATTCATCCATGCACCAGTGGTGCACCAGAAGTTGATTTCCTGATTCCCACGGAGGCGCTGGTCTTGGCAGGATGGTGTCTGTGACTCGAAAAGTGAAGTGCAGGACTCAATTGGCTTCTGGGGCTGAGCCTCTTCGCACTGTGTGTTGAACTCGAAGAGTGAGATTTCTGCAGGTGAAAGAATATGGGGGTTAATGATCTGGGTTGTCGGGTGTCTCTCTCTCTCTCCCTTCCTAGCTTCTCTGTAGAGCCCCCAGGTCAACGTGCTCACCTTAGATAGGTGAATGCTGGACTCTCCATCTGCGTCTGGTGCAGGGTGCCGTTGCCAGTTCCTTCACTGGGTGAAACGTAGGCCTCTTGACATCAGAGGATTGCTACCGTTGTTTACTGCACGAGCGGTGAGTTTCCGGACACCTTTTTAGTCCTTACAGTCTTTAGGTGCGTGGGCACGTTAATATAGAACAGGACTCTGTATAATGCTTTTTCCTATTTGTCTTGCAGGGCTCTCAAGATAGAAGATGGTGTGAAGAAAGCCGAAGTTGGAGCCAGAGCCTTGGAATGAAGCGCTTGGAAAGTAAATGCAAGCGCTCTAACTGTCTCTTTTCCCATGCAGCTGTGAGTTCGTGCTGAAGAGACGCTGGAAAACGCCGGAGTATATGCAGGCGTTCTATTGTGGCGAGCGCGATGGGCGTAAGTAAATACCTGTCTAATGTCTCTTCTTTTGTCTTTCAGATGCAGGGTTGCAGCGTTGAAGAAAACCGGAATTCGCGGAGTGCCGGTAAGTAATTCCACCCAGGAATAACTATGCTTTTGTCTTCACAGGTGGAGGAGCAGCGTGAAGAAATGGACGCCGCCGATGGATCAGGTGAGGAAAGCGCTGCGTGTGAAGGTTGCCGTGCTAACCTGTTGTTTCTTGTCTTTGCAGGTGCTACTGAAGACTGGATACAGGATGGTAAGTATTGTTCTTGCAGGTTCAGGATCGGAAAGAATAAAAGCTGGAACAGACTCGGTGAGCGTTCTGCTGCAGATGCAGAATAACGCGAAGCACGTTTCATCAATCGGGTGTGGTTTAAATAGCCTTGGAGTGATGAGGTGTCTTCCTCCACGGCCCCGCCTAGGTAAGAAAAGAGTTCCAGTTCCAGAAGAGTTCCAGTGTTGTATCCAGGGAGTGGAGCTTGCCCCACCCAGGTAAGAAAGTAGTTCCGGTTCACAGAGGATTCCTATGTGGCTGGTAAGTAAGCAGCATGGTCTGCTGCAGGTAAGTCCACCCAAGCATCTTCACACATATTATGAGCCCGGCGCTTCCAGTGCCGGGACCGATGGCTTTGATGAGCCTGGTGCCACCGGCGCCAGGACAAGGTCCAAAAGGTCCCAGTGGGGACCGGCTGGTGCCTAGGATAAAGGTTAGGGGCCTGCTTCCAAGGACGTTGGGCTGGTCCTGACTCCTTGGAAGCAGTGATCATGACAGCACCCCCCCTCAAGGCCCCTCCCAAGCGTGTCTTCTCCGGGGGTTTTGGCTTGTCGGGGTGATTCAGATGGAATTTCTTGACCAGACGAGGTGCGTGGACATGTTCTGAGGGTTCCCAAGACCTTTCCTGGGGGCCTTATCCTTTCCAATCAACCAGGTAATATAATTTAGATTTGGAGATTTTGGAGTCTAGGATGTTCTTTACTTCGAACTCAAGTTCTCCATTTACTAAAACAGGTTCTGGGAGTTCAGTCAATCGGGTTCCTGGTCGCACTGGTTTTAGTAAGGAGACATGGAATACTGGATGTATTTTCATATGCGAAGGCAATTCCAATTTGACAGCCACCGGATTAATTATGGCAGAGATGAGATAGGGTCCAAGGTATCTTGGGATGAAGGTGCGGGGTCCTTTTAGAGGCAGGTGCTTAGTGGATAACCAGACCTGATCTCCCACTGCGTAGTGAGGGGCCTCTTTACGGTGCTGATCTGCTCCTTTCTTGAATTGAGCTTTAGCTCTTTGCAGATGGGCAGTGGCTTCCTTAAAAGCACGAGTGATCTCCTAGTGCAAGTGATCCACAGCAGGTGTTTCGAATTCTTGGGGAGGATCCAGGTTAGAGGTTCTAGGATGGTGTCCATATAATAGGAAGAAGGGAGTCTTCCCGGTTCCAGAATGAGTCGAATTGTTATAAGCGTATTCAGCGATCAAAGGATATCCTTCCAAGGGTTTTCAGTTTGTTGGAGCATGCAACGTAAATATTGCTCCAGAGTTTGATTTGTCCTCTCGGTTTGTCCGTCAGTTTGGGGATGGTGACTGGTTGAAAGTCTCACATCAATTTGGGCTAAACGGCAGCAACTTCGCCAAAAGTGGGAGATGAATTGACTTCCCCTATCGGAGACCAAAACCGAGGGAAAACCGTGTAACCGAACAATGTTTTCTAAGAATTCTCGGGCTAATACTGAAGCTGAAGGTAGGCCCTTCAGGGGAATGAAGTGAGCCATCTTGGAGAATAGATCCACGACTACTAAAATGGTATTATACCCTGAACATGGAGGTAAATCCGTGATGAAATCCATGGACAGGGTATGCCATGGACAGGGAGGGATGTCTAGTGGGTGTAAGAGGCCGGCTGGTTTCTCCTTCTGACTTTTATTCTGGGCACACACACCGCAGGAGATTACAAAGTCTCGAATATCCTTCTTCCATGATGGCCACCAGAAATGTCTTTTGACCTTTTCCAAGGTTTTGGTAATGCCAGGATGACCCTCCATTAGTGAGTTGTGATAACAGGAGATTACCTGTTTTTGTATTTTCTCACTGGGCAAGTACAATCGTCCTCGGAAATATGGTAGGTCTTGATCCACTGAGAAATCTTTCCCCTTTAATTGCCAGTCCTGTAATTCGGCCGGAGTTAGGAGTGATTTGACTGTAGTCTTGATGTCTTCAAAGGATTGAGCGCTGACCAAGCCCAAAATCCTTTGTTCTGGGATTATGGGTATTGGTTCAGGATTGGTCAAGTGTTCATCTATTCCCATCCGGGAGAGGGCATCTGCTTTTCCGTTTTTACTGCCTGGTCGATAAGTAATTATAAAGTCAAACTCAGCCAAAAACAGAGCCCAGCGAAGCTGCCTGGAAGACTGAGCTTTGGCCGTCTTCAGATATTGTAAGTTGCGGTGATCTGTCATTACGGTGACTGTGTGTCTGGCTCCCAAAAGATAATGCCGCCAGGCTTTAAAGGCCGATCTGATAGCTAAAAGTTCCTTGTCTGTAATCAAATAGTTGATCTCGGGAGCCGAGAATTTGCGGGACCAAAAGGCTACAGGATGCAATTGGTGTGTGACCGGATCTCTTTGTGATAAAACTTCCCCCATAGCAAGACTAGAAGCATCTGTTTCTTCGATGTAGGGGAATTCTGGGCGAGGATGTTTTAGAACAGGTGCAGAAATGAATTTAGCTTTTAAGTCCTGAAAAGCTTGTTCCGCCTCGGTAGACCATTCAAAACATTTGTTTTTCTTTAACAGAGCGGTGATGGGCTGGACTATTCGAGAGAATTCTGGAATGAATCTGCGGTAAAAGTTAGCGAAGCCTAACATGCTTTGAACTCCCTTTACAGAGGTTGGTGAAGGCCACTTGATGATTGCATCGACTTTCTTTGAATCCATATGGACTCCGTTAGGTGACAATATGAATCCCAGGAACTCAACTTCAGTTACGTTGAAAACGCATTTTTCAAGCTTAGCAAAAAGGTTATGTTGACGTAATCTCTCGAGGACTTCTTTAACGTGTTTCTGATGTTCCTCTTCAGATGATGAATAGACGAGGATGTCATCAATGTAGACAACAACACACACATCTATGAGTTCTCTAAGGACATCATTCATAAAATACTGGAAGGCGGCAGGAGCGTTGCAAAGTCCAAAGGGCATAACTTGATATTCAAACAGCCCATACTTGGTGCGGAAGGCCGTCTTCCATTCATCGCCCTCTTTTATTCGTACCAAGTGGTAGGCTCCTCTGAGATCCAACTTTGTATATATACATGCGTCTTTGACTTGGTCCAGGAGTTCAGGGATCAAAGGTAACGGGTATCTGTTTTTAACAGTGATTTGATTCAGGGCGCGGTAATCTATACAAGTCCTAAGGTCTCCTTCCTTTTTCGGAACGAAGAACAAAGCCGAGGAAGCTGGAGATTTTGAAGGACGGATAAACCCGTTAGCTAGGTATTGGTCCAGATATTGTCTGAGGTGAAGATTCTCTGGCTCGGTGAGGGCATAAATCCTACTGCAAGGAGGAGTTGTTCCGGGTATCAGATCTATTTGACAGTCGTAAGACCTATGAGGAGGCAAGGTGTTAGCTTGGTCCTTCCGAAAGACGTCTTGGAATTCCTGGTATTCGGGAGGTAATTTGAGAACCTCAGAAGAGATTGCCGCCAGTGAAACATCAGGCCGAGGATAACAAGTGGTAATACATTCTGGAAACTGAACCGTCTTTGCTCGCCAATCGATCTGAGGATTGTGCTTCTCTAACCAAGGAATTCCCAGAATGATCTGGAACTGAGGGGCCTTGATTACATCGAACACGATTTTCTCCCGGTGCCCATCTTGGCTCACTAACGTCACTTCTTGGGTGGCGTGAGTTACTGGTCCGGAGGCTATTTCCGTGCCATCCACTGTAGTAATGACGTCTTTTACTGCCTTAGGGACAAGAGGTAGATTCATCCTTGGTCCCATTTCACGGTCCACATAATTACCGATTGCTCCGCTGTCGATGTAAGCTTCAATTGCATGCAAACGATCCGGACGCTCAGGGCTAATGAGGACCATAGGCACCACGAAATGCGAGGTCACGGGACAGATTTTAACGCTCGGCAAGAGGACCTCTACACTTGTCGGGCTAGGTCGTTTCCCTGCTCAGAATTTGTGGTACAGGTATCTGCGGCTCCTACAGCCTTCTTAGCTGGTTTCACTGGGCAGTCTCGAAGAAAGTGCCCCGAGTTTCCGCAATAGAGGCATAATTGCAGCTGTCTTCTCCTTTCTCGCTCTTTTTGGGTTAAAGGTCCTTTCATGCCGCCTATTTGCATGGGTTCCACGGTGTCAGCTCCCCTAGTAGAGGTCTGCGGTTTAGAAAACACTCGGGTATCAAATTTGGAATGGTCAGCCTTCCTGTTCTGTAATCTGTGGTCCAATTGAACGACTAAGTCAATATAGTCAGAGCATTCTTGTGGAGGATTCACAACTTGAGCTAACACATCCTTGAGCTCTCCACGCAGGCCTCTGTAGAAAAGCGTTATTCTTTTATCCTCAGGCCATTGAGTTTCCACTATAAGTCTGTTGAATGAGGCAATATAAGTCAAGAGGTCTTGATTACCCTGTCGTAACGAAAGGAGTTCATTGTCCAAGGCTTGCCCTTGTGCATGTCTTGCAAACAGTTTCTCCATGCTGGACTGGAAGGCCTGGAAATCATGCAGAACCGGATCATCTTGAGTGACTAAAGGAATCGACCAATCTGCGGCACTGCCACTGAGATAAGAAAGCACGAAAGCCACCTTGGTCTGATCTGTTGGGAAGGCAGCTGGTCGACATAAGAAGTGTAGGCGGCACTGGTTAATGAACACTGCAAATTTCTTTGGGTCCCCAGAAAAGCGTTCGGGCGGAGCCAAGGGCACATTACCGGGTAGATTGATTTGCACTGGATTTAAGGAGGATGCTGAAGGATAACCTCCTCCTGGAGCGGGCAAAGGTGTCTGTCCTGCCTGCGTTTGTAGCAATTGCCTAGCGAGGTCCTCTGTTCGCTCCTTGGATATTATCAGCTCTCTTCTTAGAGCGTTTGTTTCCTGACGAGCTGCATGTACTTCTGCTCTTAGTTCCCCAAGCAACTGGGCCAATTGATCAGTATCCGAGGTTTCCATTGCGCCTGGGTAGGAGTTTTGCGGTGGGCTTCGCGTTCTGTAACGCTCACCTGATTCCCACGGAGGCGCTGGTCTTGGCAGGATGGTGTCTGTGACTCGAAAAGTGAAGTGCAGGACTTGATTGGCTTCTGGGGCTGAGCCTCTTCGCACTGTGTGTCGAACTCGAAGAGTGGGATTTCTGCAGGTGAAAGAATATGGGGGTTAATGATCTGGGTTGTCGGTGTCTCTCTCTCTCTCCCTTCCTAGCTTCTCTGTAGAGCCCCCAGGTCAACGTGCTCACCTTAGATAGGTGAATGCTGGACTCTCCATCTGCGTCTGGTGCAGGGTGCCGTTGCCAGTTCCTTCACTGGGTGAAACGTAGGCCTCTTGACATCAGAGGATTGCTACCGTCGTATACTGCACGAGCGGTGAGTTTCCGGACACCTTTTTAGTCCTTACAGTCTTTAGGTGCGTGGGCACGTTAATATAGAACAGGACTCTGTATAATGCTTTTTCCTATTTGTCTTGCAGGGCTCTCAAGATAGAAGATGGTGTGAAGAAAGCCGAAGTTGGAGCCAGAGCCTTGGAATGAAGCGCTTGGAAATGCGTAAGTAAATGCAAGCGCTCTAACTGTCTCTTTTCCCATGCAGCTGTGAGTTCGTGCTGAAGAGACGCTGGAAAACGCCGGAGTATATGCAGGCGTTCTATTGTGGCGAGCGCGATGGGCGTAAGTAAATACCTGTCTAATGTCTCTTCTTTTGTCTTTCAGATGCAGGGTTGCAGCGTTGAAGAAAACCGGAATTCGCGGAGTGCCGGTAAGTAATTCCACCCAGGAATAACTATGCTTTTGTCTTCACAGGTGGAGGAGCAGCGTGAAGAAATGGACGCCGCCGATGGATCAGGTGAGGAAAGCGCTGCGTGTGAAGGTTGCCGTGCTAACCTGTTGTTTCTTGTCTTTGCAGGTGCTACTGAAGACTGGATACAGGATGGTAAGTATTGTTCTTGCAGGTTCAGGATCGGAAAGAAGAAAAGCTGGAACAGACTCGGTGAGCGTTCTGCTGCAGATGCAGAATAACGCGAAGCACGTTTCATCAATCGGGTGTGGTTTAAATAGCCTTGGAGTGATGAGGCGTCTTCCTCCACGGCCCCGCCTAGGTAAGAAAAGAGTTCCAGTTCCAGAAGAGTTCCAGTGTTGTATCCAGGGAGTGGAGCTTGCCCCACCCAGGTAAGAAAGTAGTTCCAGTTCACAGAGGATTCCTATGTGGCTGGTAAGTAAGCAGCATGGTCTGCTGCAGGTAAGTCCACCCAAGCATCTTCATACATATTATGAGCCCGGCGCTTCCAGTGCCGGGACCGATGGCTTTGATGAGCCTGGTGCCACCGGCGCCAGGACAAGGTCCAAAAGGTCCCAGTGGGGACCAGCTGGTGCCTAGGATAAAGGTTAGGGGCCTGCTTCCAAGGACGTTGGGCTGGTCCTGACTCCTTGGAAGCAGTGATCATGACAGTGTGCCTCATATCCCAAACAGAACGGCCCTCCTAATTGGCTAATAGTCACCAAAGAGCTATAAACCCAATCGGAGGGTTTGGCTAGCCAACTATGATTCTATGAAGGCCACTTGACTCCGGAACTAATACAGTTGTGTCCTGCTGTGAGCAGTTAATGATTGTCAGGTAAAGGAGGAGTGCTTCAGTTTAAAGAGTTTCAAGTACAGAGGTAGCCAGGCACATATGATGTGTCCTTGAGGGCTGCAAGGATGGCAGTGAGTGTCTCCAATTGTCCAGATAGCTGCGGTTTTGCAAGATGGGATGTGTAGTGTGCAGTCACTTGTAGCGTTGGTTTCAGAATGAGTGTAATTGTTTCCATGAGGGGAGGCGGGACAGGACTTCTCGTCAATGGTGTGATAATTGCACGAGAGGGAAGCCGCACTTTTCACCTGGTGTGTGATACTTAGCAACACTTTATGCGTCAGGTTCCCATACAGTCCCCAGACGGTGTTTGAGCACTTTTATTTTACTTTACTTTATTGAATTTGTATTGCACACCTGAGGACCTGGAGGCTTAAGGGCGCAGACAAGACAAACAACATAAATACATATAAGGGTTGATAACAAGATAAGAGCAAAATGGGCAAAACATAACAATCACCATCCACTTAGTAACTGCAGTTCAAGTATTGAGAAAATCAGAGTAAGCATGTTAACAATAATCAGGAAGAGGAAGAACCATAAGATTAACTCTCTGAAGATCTAAATTCAAAGAATAATGTTACAGTTTGAGGTCCCTTTGGGTAGATATTTGCATTGTCTGAGAAAAGCAGGAAAGGTGCTGGCCCCACAACCCACCAAAATGCAGTCACAATTGGGTAGCAGACACCAGTCACTCAGATCTATCCTCCGAATGATCATTAAGTCCTTGAGTCTGACTACTCCTGGGCCAGTTCTCTGGCGCAACCAAGCGAGAACCTTATTGCGCAGGGCTTCTTTGGGCCCTTTTTCTTTAGTTTTCTGAATGTTAGTTATAATGAAATTTCTTTGATCCATTACAAAGCCATGCGTGTTCGAGTCCATTATCTTAGGCATATGTGATTTTCTTTACTGCCAAATTTCGTAGGGAAGTGCTTTTCAATTTGGCATTCATGACTGTGGGATGTTTAACCTCTTTATGGCCAGCACTTAGCTCATGCAGAGATAAGGAAGGAACAGTTTCCTGTAATAAGTCTACGCTAGGGATTTTTGCATTTTCATCGCATGCCAATATAGGCCCGATAGAACTCAGGAATTCCTCAATACAGAGGTCAGTTTGAGTGGCTTGATCTGTCATTTCCCTTTGTGAAAGAGTTTGGCTGGCAGTGTTTACCCTTGCTGCCTGTAGCGGAGCATCAGCGCTAGCATGCCCGTGTGTCTGGGAGGCAGAGTTCACTTTCGGCACCCATAGGTCTGCTACCCAATCGTTTAATGCACCCGACAAAAAGCCAAGGTCAAATAGGACCTTACAAAGGAGTAGCTCTTCAGCAATGTTGGCCATAAGGTCGGGCCATTTGGAGAAGAGCCGAATGCTTGGATTGATCAAAATTGGGTGGGGAAAGATTGAATATAACCCTACCTTGAGGGGCAATGGCAGGTAAGGTTATGGGTATCTCAGGCTTTGGCGATGGTAGATCATTAGAGGTGTACACAGTCACTGAGTCATCCATGGTGCTATGCAGACTTACTAGGGGTACATGTATTTTACGATTTTCCTTCAGTGAAAGACTATCCAAGACCCGCGTTGAGTTTGCTGCTTTGAATCCGGAGAACCCACAACCAGCCCTCTGCAAGAATGTTTTATATGTTACCCATACCCTGCTTCAAGTACTCCCAGGGCGTTCAGTGGGGTAAGAAAGTAAGGTGGTGGGGGCTCATTTGGGGGTGTGTCTTGCATGATGGCCATGGTCTAATACCTGATGGGGGTGGCCTACCTACGAACATTTTAAAAATGGTGTGGCCTGCTAACTAAGTGCATATCACAACACAGTGTGCCTGCTTAATTCCTTAAAGTATTAGAAATCAATGCTCAATATCATTAATTACTGGACCCTCACAAAAGGGTAGTTGTTTTATTAGCAGGTTCATTAGCATCCCATTACGCAGTATGGCCAAGACTAACCCTACCAAAGGCACTACTCATCTCCTCTGTCGGGCCGTGAAAGGGAGGACTAGGCAATTCAGACACTTTCATCTTTCTACAGCACCTAAGCAGCTACTTTTGTTGCAAATAGCCTCTCCGTCCATCCAGTGCCTTATGAGTGGGAAAGCAGCCGGAGCCAGCCCTGAGCCTTGAAGGGACAAGCGTAGAGGAGAGGAACAGGGGGATAGCAGGAGCCTCGAAGGGGCAAACGTAGAGGAGAGCAACAGGGGGACAGCAGGAGCCTTGAAGGGGCAAGCGTAGAGGAGAGCAGCAGGGAGATAGCAGGAGCCTTGAAGGGGCAAGCGTAGAGGAGAGCAACAGGCGGACAGAAGGAGCCTTGAAGGGGCAAGCGTAGAGGAGAGCAGCAGGGGGATAGCAGGAGCAGAGCAGGATAAAGGAGCTAAGGTGGAGCTTCCAGGGGGGGGCAGGCACGCCTAAGCAGACAAACAGTGATAACCACAGGAGATGAAGCCTCTAATATCAAGAGGGGCAAAGCTGACACCTCAGGCAGGGGGGTCGCTGGGAGACATTGCCCCCTAAAAGCGGGGAAAGTAAAGGACTAGGGGCCCTGCAGATCTGGTCCAGGAGAGAGAGACAACCCACCAGGTATATCCCCATGGACCTCCACGAGGAGAGAATCCCCAAGTAGCTGCAGATCATAGGTCCCACAAAAGGAGGCCTGGTGGAGAAGGAGGGGGACCCACCAGCACCTCATCACCATAAGACCGAACCTCAAAGACATTACATAAAGGGGTTTCTCCCCCCCACCCCATGAGGCTCGAGGGGTCCGAGAGGCCCAGAACCAGAATAAAAGCACCAGGGAGGCTAAACTTTAAGGCAAAATGAAAGCCCGGGGAGGGCAACCATCACAATAGATAACATCAAATGGGGCGGGTGGACCCTTGGAATTAAAAATGGGCCCGGACAAGCCTGCAGATTGTACAGCTGGTGAAAGGAAAAGACTCAATATTGTTTTTTTAAAACAATTTTTATTGTGTTTGGTTAAAATTTATCTTTACAAAACAATCATCACATTAACAGTAAAATGTGTAAACTTCAAAGCCAAAACAGCCTTAATACTTAAAAGAACAAAAGAAAAAATGAAAGGACTCAATACCCGCGATTCCACAGCGGATTCACCGCCAGATTTTGCTTAGGCTGCCTAAATGATGCAACATGGGGTTAAAAATGCTGAGGTACAGCTCCAGTTGCCCGGGAAGGACGGCGCCAAGCCACCATGGGGTAAGTGTTACGCTCACCTGGTTCCCGCAGGGGCGTCGATCGGACCCGGACAGCTGCGGTCTCCACCAACGTGATGCGTAGTGAAGAGATGACAGTCTGGACTGGCCCGCCTAATCTTGTCTGCTGGACTCGTAGAAGTATTCTCCTGCAAGTGGAGAAAGGGATTTAGCCACCTGTGGACTTTAGTGATGGCCCCCCAACTGTTCTTGTTCTCCCCACTAATCACCTCCGATATCCCCTCTTGGTAACCTCACCTTATGTTTTTAAATGATGAGCTCTCCACCCTGCATGGCATGCAGGGGCGCGCAGATACCAGTCACTTCACTGGTTTGAAGTTACTGGAGGAGTTCCGGAGGAATATTGACTCCAGTGTCTATAAAGTTCGAGTTCAATATGTCCGATGTTCACTCTTGTTCCATTCCCTCGTTAGGTTGCAGCTGGTTCCAAAAGAATATTGCCTGGAGGCAGCTGATGGCGTTCAGGTAAGAGTCTGTATTACCAAACAGTGTCCAGTACAAGTTGCATGAGTTTAACTTGCTGTTTTCTCTCCCTTTATAGGTGCGGCCTAGAAATATGCAGCGAATTGAAGGATAATACCTCCGGTGGTAAAGCAGGTAAGCCTATGGTGGCAAAGAGATTGTCTTTGTCGGTTTTCTCGGCTCACCTTGTTATTCCTTTTGTTTTCCCCCCAGGTGCTGGGTTTCGACGAAGAAAATGATGGAGGCAGCGCCGAGTTGAAAGATGCGGTGGACTGGTGAGTATAACGCGGCGCTGCTGCTGGCGAAGCGACGCGTGCTGAAATAATGTCCTTTCCAGGCATGGAGATGTGCTGGGTCCGGAATCAGGTAAGGAATCAAATAATGTCCGTGATCTAACCTCTTCTCCTTTCTTTTCCTTTTGTCTAGGAGCTCCGGATTCGAGGCGGGCCTGGCAGAAGACTGGATGCTGACTTGCAGACACGGTGCGCGTTACGCTGCTGGATGCAGAATAACACGAAGCATGAGCTGCTGTTCGGGCATGGTTTAAATAGCCTGCAAAGTAGTCCCAGGTAAGAAGTTCCCCAGAACCACACCTAAGTAAAAAATAGTCCCTGTCATAAAATAGTCCCATCCAGCCCTCACGTTGGCTTGGACTAATTTGCAGCACAGTCTGCATAAGGTAAGTAAAGTCTATGAGCCTGGCGCCTATGGCGCCAGGACTGAATCCAAACAGCCCCCAGCCGGGGCTGTTGGGGTTTTAATGAGTATCTGGATGCCTGCTCCCGGGGCTGATGGACTCGATCCGGATGCCCGGGGGTAGGCATCATGACAGCACTCCCCCCAAAGCCCCTCCTAAAGTTGTTCTTCCCCTTGGCCCTGGCTTGTCTGGGCAGTCCCGATGGAATTTTTTCACCAATCGAGGAGCATGAACGTGGTCACTAGGTTCCCATGACCTTTCTTGTGGTCCGTAACCCTTCCAGTCGATTAAATAAAAAAGTCTTGATTTAACCATTTTGGAGTCCAGGATGTTTTTTACCTCGAATTCAGGTTCTCCATCTATTAGTATGGAGTCAGGTGGTTTGGTTAATCTTGTCCCGGGTTGAACTGGTTTTAGAAGTGAAACATGAAAGACAGGATGAATCCGCATATTAGAGGGTAATTCTAATTTGACGGCCACTTGGTTGATAATGGCCTTAATGGTGTAAGGTCCCAAATATCTAGGATTAAAAGTCAGAGTTCCTTTCAGAGGTACATGTCTTGTAGCCAGCCAAACTTGGTCTCCGATTCGATATGGTGGGGTCTTACTTCTATGTTGATCAACATTCTTCTTGTATTTCTCTTTTGCTTGTTTCAAATG
The DNA here is from genome assembly GCF_040938575.1 of Ambystoma mexicanum. NCBI lineage: Eukaryota > Metazoa > Chordata > Amphibia > Caudata > Ambystomatidae > Ambystoma > Ambystoma mexicanum. The sequence continues at coordinate 1,044,993,704 of NC_090936.1, forward strand.
TTTTGTTGCTTCTTTAAAAGCTTGTGTAATAGTAGAATGCAGATGAGTTACTGCCGACATTTCTAAATTCTGGGGCAAATCGAGTTCTGAGGTTCGAGGATGATGTCCATATATGGTATAAAAGGGGCTTTGTCCAGTTCCTGAATGTACAGAGTTATTGTATGCGTATTCAGAAATCCATAAAATGTCCTTCCAATTACTTTCGGTTTGGTGGAGCATACAACGTAGGTATTGTTCAAGAGTCTGGTTGGTTCTCTCCGTCTGACCATCGGTTTGGGGATGGTGACTGGTTGATAACCTTACGTCGATTTGTGCCAATTGACAACACTTCTGCCAAAATTGCGAAATGAACTGACTACCTCGGTCAGAGATCAATACGGAAGGAATTCCATGTATTCTAACAATATTTTCGAGAAATTCCTTGGCCAAGATTGAAGCAGTAGGTAATCCTTTTAAAGGAATAAAGTGGGCCATCTTGGAAAAAAGATCCACAATAACTAGAATGGTGTTGAATCCATTACATGGTGGTAGATCTGTAATAAAGTCTAAAGACAAAGTGTGCCATGGTGTGGGTGGAATATCTAAAGGTTGTAAAAGACCAGCTGGTTTCTTCTTTTGACTTTTGTTCTGGGCACAGATGCCACAAGACAGTACAAATGACTTTACTTCTTTTCGCCAGGTGGGCCACCAGAATTGTCTTTTAATTTTAGCTTCAGTTTTTGCAATACCTGGGTGCCCTTCCATTAGAGCTTCATGGTAATTGGAGATGACTTGTTCTTGTAGTTCCTTGTGTGGTAGAAATAGACGCCCTTGAAAGTAAGGTAGGTCATTGACAACTGAATAATCTGGGCCCTTTTTAACCCAGTCCTGCAAGGCTGCTGAATCGAAAAGTTTTTGGATCTTTAAATGAATATTTTCTAAGGTCTGTAGAGTAGTTATCCCAAGAATTCTTTGTTCAGGAATTATAGGCACCGGTTCCGGGTTCAAATATGCTTCTCCCATCCCAATTCGGGATAAAGCATCTGCCTTACCATTCTTACAACCTGGTCGATAAGTGATCACGAAATCGAATTCGGCAAGGAATAAGACCCATCGAAGTTGATGCGATGATTGGGCCTTGGCTGTTTTTAAATACTGCAAGTTCCTGTGATCGGTGATTACAGAAATGGTATGCCTGGCACCGAGAAGATAATGCCGCCAAGCCTTGAAGGTGGATTTGATGGCTAACAACTCTTTATTGGTAAGCGCATAGTTTAATTTGGGGGCCGAGAATTTTCTGGACCAAAATGCTACTGGATGAAGTTGACCGGTTTCCAGATCCTTCTGGGACAGGACAGCCCCCATGGCTAAACTGGATGCATCGGTTTCGACTATGTATGGGAGCTCGGGGCTTGGATGCTTTAAGACAGGTGCCGACGTGAATTTCAATTTCAGTTCTTGGAAGGCTTTTTCAGCCTCTTCGGTCCACAAGAAGCGTTTGTTTTTTCGCTAAAGTGCTGTGATGGAGTGTACAACATATGAGAAGTCAGGAATAAACCTGAGGTAGAAATTAGCAAATCCAAGCATGCTTTGCACCCCTTTAACTGAACTGGGTGATGGCCACTTGAGAATTGCGTACACCGTTCGATAGTCCATTCGGACTCCTTTTGGAGTCAGGATAAATCCAAGGAATTCAACTTCTGTAGCATGAAAAACACATTTTTCCAATTTTGCATATAACTTGTGCTGGCATAGTTTCTCAAGGACTGCACGAACGTGCTTAACATGGTCTGATTCTGAGGAGGAGTACACTAGAATATCGTCTATGTATACGACAACACAGACGTCAATGAGTTCACGAATTACATCGTTCAGAAAATACTGGAAGGATGCTGGTGCATTGCACAACCCGAAGGGCATCACCTGATAGTCGAATGATCCGTACTTGGTGCGAAAAGCGGTCTTCCATTCGTTGCCCTTTTTTACACGTACCAGATGATATGCCCCTCGGAGATCTAATTTAGTGTAGATGCAAGCATCCTTTACTTGGTCTAGTAGTTCGGGGATCAGAGGCAATGGATATCTGTTCTTCATCGTGATCTGGTTTAATGCGCGGTAGTCTATGCACGTTCTGAGGTCACCTTCCTTTTTGGGCACGAAGAATAAAGCTGAAGATGCGGGGGACTTAGATGGCCGAATGAAGCCATTAGCAAGGTATTGGTCCAAGTATTGTCATAGGTGACGGTTTTCGGGTTCCGTAAGGGCGTAAATCCTACTGCATGGAGGTTGTGCATCGGGTATGAGGTCAATTTGACAATCGTATGATCTATAAGGTGGTAAGGTATTTGCCTGTTCTTTTTGGAAAACACCCTGGAATTCTTGATATTCCAGGGGTAACTGCATGACTGGATTAGCGACTGTGGCCAGGCTTTTGTTCAAGGTTTTTCCGGGTAACATGTGTGTGCACACTCCGGGAAGGTTACTCTCTTCTCTCGCCAATCAATACAAGGATTATGTGTTTCCAACCAAGGTATCCCCAATATTATTTGGAACTGCGGGGCTTTGATTAAGTCAAACACAATAGTCTCTCGATGCCCATCTTGACCTAAGTGTCATCTCTGTGGTGGAATGAGTTACAGGCCCAGAGGCAATTTCAGTTCCATCGACTGTGGTGATAACATCCGAAGTGGTCTTTTTGCAGAGAGGTAGATTCATCCTAGAAGCCAATTTGTGATCCACATAGTTTCCTACGGCCCCGCTATCAATGTATGCCCTAACTGCGTGCATACATGATGGCTGCCTTGGATCAATAAGGACCATTGGTATGATTAGGTGCAAGGTCTGAGTGTCCTTCTTTAAGCTCGGCAAGCGGACCTCTACGCTTGTCGGCCGTGGTCGTTTCCCGAATCAGGCTCTGTTTGATTTCTATCAGCAACTCCGACTACTTTCTTGGATGGTTTTATAGGGCAATCCCGTAGAAAATGTCCTGAGGCCCCACAGTACAGACACAACTGCATCTGTCGTCTCCTTTCTATTTCTTTTTGAGTTAAGGGTCCCTTAACCCCCCCAATCTGCATTGGTTCTGATGCATCTGTTCCTTTGGGAGTAACATTGGGTTTAACCAATACCCGATTCTCGAACTTAGCTCGATCAGCTTTTCTATTCTGAAGTCGGTGGTCTAGCTGGACCCCTAAATCTGTATATTCTGCGCAATCCTGAGGTGGGTTCACAACTTGGGCCAAAACATCATTGAGTTCACCCCAAAGTCCACGATGAAATAATGTAATTTGCTTTACCTCTGGCCATCCGGTTTCCACCACCAACCTATTGAAGGTTGCGATATAAATTAGCAGGTCCTGGTTTCCTTGTCGTAGGGATAGAAGTTCGTTATCCAGGGCCTGTCCCTGTGAATGTCTGGCAAATAGTCTCTCCATGCTCAATTGAAAACCCTGAAAATCCCGAAGAAGAGGGTCATCCTGGTTGACTAATGGAATTGACCAATCCGCTGTGCTGCCACTAAGGTATGACAGTACAAAGGCTACTTTGGCTGGGTCGTTTGGAAAAGCTCCTGGTCTGCATAAAAAGTGCAAGCGGCATTGGTTCATGAACACGGCAAACCTTTGCGGGTCCCCAACAAAGCGTTCAGGTGGAGCTAAAGGAATGCTCCCTGGTAGAACAACTTACGCAGGGCTGCTCGATGAAACGGGGGTTGAATTCCCCCCAAGTCCAGGTAGTGGTGCTTGCCCGGCTTGGTTTTGCAGCAGTTGTCTGTCAAGATCATCAGTGCGCTCCTTTGACACAATCAGTTCTCTCCGGAGGGCATTAGTTTCTTGGCGCGCAGAGTGCACTTCTGCCCTCAGTTCTCCTAACAATTGGGCTAGTTGGTCAGTTTCTGAGGTCTCCATTACGCCCGGGTGGGGATTCGTAGATAGGCTTCGTGTTCTGTTACGCTCATCTGGTTCCCACAGGGGCGTCGATCGGACCCGGACAGCTGCGGTCTCCACCAACGTGATGCGTAGTGAAGAGATGACAGTCTGGACTGGCCCGCCTAATCTTGTCTGCTGGACTCGTAGAAGTATTCTCCTGCAAGTGGAGAAAGGGATTTAGCCACCTGTGGACTTTAGTGATGGCCCCCCCAACTGTTCTTGTTCTCCCCACTAGTCACCTCCGATATCCCCTCTTGGTAACCTCACCTTATGTTTTTAAATGATGAGCTCTCCATCCTGCATGGCATGCAGGGGTGCGTAGATACCAGTTACTTCACTGGTTTGAAGGTACTGGAGGAGTTCCGGAGGAATATTGACTCCAGTGTCTATAAAGTTCAAAGAGTTCAATATGTCCGATATTCACTCTTGTTCCATTCCCTCGTTAGGTTGCAGCTGGTTCCAAAAGAATATTGCCTGGAGGCAGCTGATGGCGTTCAGGTAAGAGTCTGTATTACCAAACAGTGTCCGGTAAAAGTTGCATGAGCTTAACTTGCTGTTTTCTCTCCCTTTAATAGTGCGGCATAGAAAGATGCAGCAAATTGAAGGATAATACCTCCGGTGGTAAAGCAGGTAAGCCTATGGTGGCAAAGAGATTGTCTTTGTCGGTTTTCTCGGCTCACCTTGTTATTCCTTTTGTTTTCCTCCCAGGTGCTGGGTTTCGACAAAGAAAATGATGGAGGAAGCGCCGAGTTGAAAGATGCGGTGGACTGGTGTAATAACGCGGCGCTGCTGCTGGCGAAGCGACGCGTGCTGAAATAATGTCCTTTCCAGGCTTTGAGATGTGCTGGGTCCGGAATCAAGTAAGGAATCAAATAATATCCGTGATCTAACCTCTTCTCCTTTCTTTTCCTTTTGTCTAGGAGCTCCGGATTCGACGCGGGCGTGGCAGAAGATTGGATGCTGACTTGCAGACACTGTGAGCGTTACGCTGCTGGATGCAGAATAACACGAAGCATGAGCTGCTGTTCGGGCGTGGTTTAAATAGCCTGCAAAGTAATCCCAGGTAAGAAGTTCCCAGAACCACACCCGAGTAAAAAATAGTCCCTGTAATAAAATAGTCCCCTCCAGGCCTCACGTTGGCTTGGACTCATTTGCAGCATGGTCTGCATAAGGTAAGTAAAGTCTATGAGCATGGCGCCTATGGCGCCAGGACTGATTTCTATGATGAGCCTGGCGCCTAAGGCGCCACTGCGCTGAATCCAAACAGCCCCCAGCCGGGGCTGTTAGGGTTTTAATGAGTATCTGGATGCCTGCTCCCGGGGCTGATGGACTCGATCCAGGTGCCCGTGGGTAGGCATCATGACAGTAAGTTGGCACAATTCCTCACAGGCGACTTTGCATGGCAGCAGAAAATGGCATTTTACGTGCCATCAGAATTTGCTTAGGCTGCCGTCAGAATTTGCTTAGGCTGCCTAAATGATGCAACATGGGGTTAAAAATGATGAGGCACAGCTCCAGTTGCCCGGGAAGGGCGGTGCCAAGCCACCATAGGGTTAAGTTGGCACAATTCCTCACAGGTGGCTTTGCAGGGCAGCAGAAAATGGCATTTTACGTGCCGTCAAATTTAGCTAGGCTACCGTCAGAATTTGCTAAGGCTGCCATCAGAATTTGCTTAGGCTGCCAAAATATGCAACATGGGGTTAAAAATGATGAGGCACAGCTCCAGTTGCCCGGGAAGGACTGCACAAAGCCACCATAGGGTTAAGTTAGCACAATTCCTTACAGGCGGCTTTGCAGGGCAGCAGAAAATGACATTTTACGTGCCGTCAAATTTTGCTTAGGCTACCGTCAGAATTTGCTTAGGCTGCCTAAATTATGCAACATGGGGTTAAAAATGATGAGGCACAGCTCCAGTTGCCCGGGAAGTACGGCGCCAAGCCACCATAGGGTTAAGTTGGCACAATTCCTCACAGACGCCTTTGCAGGGCAGCAGAAAATGCCATTTTATGTGCCGTCAGATTTTGCATAAGCTGCCGTCAGAATTTCCTTAGGATGCCGTCAGAATTTGCTTAGGCTGCCTAAATGATGCAACATGGGGTTAAAAATTATGAGGCACAGCTCCAGTCGCCCGGGAAGGACTGCGCCAAGCCACCATAGGGTTAAGTTGGCACAATTCCTCACAGACGCCTTTGCAGGGCAGCAGAAAATGCCATTTTATGTGCCGTCAGATTTTGCATAAGCTGCCGTCAGAATTTCCTTAGGATGCGGTCAGAATTTGCTTAGGCTGCCTAAATGATGCAACATGGGGTTAAAAATTATGAGGCACAGCTCCAGTTGCCCGGGAAGGGTGGCGCCAAGCCACCATAGGATTAAGTTGGCACAATTCCTCACAGGCGGCTTTGCAGGGCAACAGAAAATGCCATTTTACATGCCGTCGGATTTTGCTTAGGCTGCCATCAGAATTTGCTTAGGCTGCCGTCAGAATTTGCTTAAGCTGCCTAAATGAGACATCATAGCGTTAAAAATGCTGAGGCACAGCTGTAGTTGCCTGGGAAGGGCGGCGCCAAGCCACCATAGGGTTATATTGGCGCAATTCCTCAGAGGTGGCTTTTCAGGGCATCAAAAAATGCCTTTTTACTTGTCGTCAGATTTTGATTACCCTGCCATCAGATTTTGCAAACAAACCATAAATGACGCAACATAGGGTTCAAAATTGCCACCATAGCGTTAATGCTGCACTGCCCTGTACAACACAGGGTTAAATCGGATAACATGGGGTTAGTAAAAAAATTGGGTAAGAATTGTTAACATAGGGTTAATGCTGACTGCCCCATACAAAATAGGGTTGGCTACAAAAAACACTGTCAAATAATGCCATCGGAAGCATTTTCTGACGGGTTAATGCTGCACTGCCCTGCACAACATAGGGTTAAAATAGATAATATGGGGTTAATACAAAACTTGGTGAAACATTAGTAACATAGGGTTAATGTAGCACTGCCCCGTAGAAGATAAAGCACTTTCTGACGGGTAAGCAAACATTGGTAACATAGGGTTAATGTAGCGCTGCCCCGTAGACCATAAAAGCACTTTCTGACGGGTAAGCAAACATTGGTAACATAGGGTTAATGTAGCGCTGCCCCTGCGCTGTGGTAACATAGGGTTAATGTAGCGCTACCCCTGCCCCGTAGAACAGAAAGCACTTTCTGACGGGTAAGCAAACATTGGTAACATAGGGTAAATGTAGCGCTGCCCCGTAGAACATAAAAGCACTTTCTGACGGGTAAGCAAACATTGGTAACATTGGGTTAATGTAGCGCTGCCCCTGCGCTGTGGTAACATAGGGTTAATGTAGCGCTGCCCCTGCCCCGTAGAACAGAAAGCACTTTCTGACGGGTAAGCAAACATTGGTAACATAGGGTTAATGTAGCGCTGCCCCTGCCCTGTGGTAACATAGGATTAATGTAGCGCTGCCCCTGCCCCATAGAACAGAAAGCACTTTCTGACGGGTAAGCAAACATTGGTAACATAGGGTAATGTAGCGCTGCCCCTGCCCCGTAGAACAGAAAGCACTTTGTGACGGGTAAGCAAACATTGGTAACATTGGGTTAATGTAGCGCTGCCCCTGCCCTGTGCTAACATAGGGTTAATATAGAGCTGCCCCTGCCCCATAGAACAGAAAGCATTTTCTGACAGGTAAGCAAACATTGGTAACATAGGGTTAATGTAGCACTGCCCCTGCCCTGTGGTAACATAGGGTTTTCTGAGGGGTAAGCAAACATTGGTAACATAGGGTTAATGTAGCGCGGCCCCTGTCCTGTGGTAACATAGGGTTAATGTAGCGCTGCGCCTGCCCTGTGGTAACATAGGATTAATGTAGCGCTGCCCCTGCCCCGTAGAACAGAAAGCATTTTCTGACGAGTAAGCAAAATCCGACGTTACATGTACCGTTGGATTTTGCTTTGCCATTGAAATTCACGCATGCGCAGTAGCCCCCTAAGCATTTTCGACGATGAGCATTTTTCGAAGTTACACCGGCAAGGGCAAACCCCTTATGGGGGATAAAAAAAAAAACCTTGAACAGCAGCGGTTTGCTAGTAGCTGCAGACTTCAAATGGAGAGGGAGAAGGCAGGCTTCCAACGGAGATGCAATAAGGATGGAACTGCAAGAATTCAAAGTCGGATTCCTTCAGGTAGCGGATGGAGGAGGATTGGCAGTACGCCAGAAGCAGAACGAGAGAGAAAGAAGAAGGGCGTGAGGGGAAACCTGGAGAATACCAAGCAGGAAGGAGAAGGGAGAAATGAGACTGAGAGCGAGCAGAGCTGCACGGGCTCAGAATCCAGGGAAAGAGAGGAGGAGTAAAGGGGGCTGAGAGCGAGCAGAGCGGCACTGGCTCCGAATCCAAGGAAATAAGCAACAACAAAAACACAATCAAGAAGCGTCAATGTTTAGCAAGGGTGCCATGCAACACTTATGAGCCGAGACAGCATCTGCTTCTGTTCCCCCCTGGAACACCTTGTGCAATTCCAACTGAAGGGACAACATGATGCCATCTTGGGGGAAGTAAGGTATAGCACAAATGGTGCTTTTTCCAACGATGCCACAAAGACCAGTCATTATAGGGGCGTTTCCTGACAGCAAGTAGATGTGAGTCTCCAGCATTAGGAGGACAAATGCAAATGTCCTTAATTCGATCTTGGAGGTCCGTTGAATAGATATTGAAAAACAACAGAGTAAGGACACAGCCTAGTTTTACTCCAGTATTAGTGGGAATGGGAGCAATCACTGAACCCCATTCCCACTAATTCAATAAATATCACATTTGATCTTTAATGATGTACTGCTGTATGGACCATTAACACATGTTAATCATTGCCTTGGCAAACCCAAAAGTTGTAACTTTGTAAAAGGACAATCATGATATACCTTGTCGAATGCTTTAGAGAAATGTATGAACGCTAAGTATAGTGGAAGACAGTCTTTCTTGTAAGCGCCCTTAACTAACACATTAATAATCACAAGACACTGTTTAGTCGAACAGGATTCTCTAGCGCTGACTTTGTCCTACTCAGGATTGAATTACGTTTTACCCAGAACCACATTTTCCATAATAACAATTTACAAAATGCTTTACCAAAGGCATCAAGTAAAGCAATTAATTTATAGTTCCCTGGATTGGAGCTTGACCCTTTTTATATAGGGGACTGATAATGGGCCTCATTACACGGTAGGCGGTAGGGGTTTACCGGCACCGGTAAGGGCACCGGTGCCGGTAATCCCCTACCACCCTACTACGAGGTCCCTCAGTGGGTCTCGTCCTTAACGTGTGGTCAGACCACACGTTAAGGAAGGGACCCGTTGAGGGACTTCAGAGCAAATAACGGTACCGCTATTAGCAGTACCGTTATTAGCTCTTTCCCCATTCCTATTGAGCCCTATGGGGGCTCGAATGGGAATGGGGAATGGTAATTGGCATGGGGACTTACCGGGTCCTCCCGTATCGGAATGACCCGGTAAGTCCCCATACCGCCTACCCGGACCCAGAAGGCGGTAAGGGGTAGCCATGGCGCTAACAGCGCCATGGCTACCGCCTACCGTGTAATGAGGCCCAATGGCTTCCTCCCAGGCGGCAGGAATAATTCCAGTTTCCATGATCTTATTACATAAGGGAAGCATGTATACTGCCCATGTTTTAGGTTGCTGAACTAAGATTATATTTGCCAATCTGTCAGAGTCAGGGGCTCTCGATTTTTTTAAAGGTTTTAAATATTGCAACAATTTCATCATAGTCAGCAAATAGTGTGCGCGATGTTGAGAAATGACATTTTCCTATGTTGAAATTGTTTCATTTTGATGTAACAAAATTCTTTTTAATATAAGACGCTTATTGTTGCTGTTAACTGATTAGCATTATTTTCTAGATTGTTCCGCTCAAGATGTTTTAGAGAACAATTCCCAAAAAGCCCTCAAGTCTTTTGTTTTGAATACATTCCATATATTCCACGACTGCTTTTGAGCCTTGTAGAATTCATGGGAGCATCTCCAATTTCTATGTCTTGGCAATAAGGCTTTTCTCGTTATGCATATACTGCTTCCAAAGACACTTGACATCTAAGTAGCCTAACATCTTTCCTAAGATTTCTCTTTATAGAATTGACCTCTTTATCATTGCTCTTCCGAAAGCCTAACTTAACTGTACATTCGAAGGTCTTTGGTTTCAAAGAAATGTTTTGTCCACATGCTAATTAAATCTAAATATTGCTGAATAGCCTACTCAGGGCAAGCATATCTAGGAAATACAGAAACAATCACAAAAATGTCATCCATAAAATGACTAAAAGCCAGAACATTTTTGTCCGATCATGAGGCAACAGAGCCCAAAGTGATCCCCGAGAGCAAAACATTATACTTACTTGGTTGGATCACCAATTACATCATCAAAGTTAAAAATGCATGGTTGCTAAAACTATTTTTACTGACCACTAAGGACACAAAATTGTTAAAATGTGAAGTAAAAATAAACATGTAATCAATCATGGATTTAAAAGATCGCTCAGATATTGTACAATTGCTTGGAATGTTTCCATGAGTTTGACCAATTAGCATCAACAAATTCCAAGAGTTGAAAGATTCCACCCACTGGAGACCCTGAGAGTTCCCATTTCTTTTGGGATCTAAAATAGCGAGGGGGGCCTTTAAAGTAGAATTGTCCAAGCAAAGTGCCAATGATTTAAGAGCTGGACATCTAGCATTCAAATCCCTAGTGCAAGTGCATACGATGCAAGAATCTGTATTCTTTTCTGTCCAGTGTTCCCAGGTCTCATCTAAAACAGTAAATAAGGACTTGAGCTCTTGAAGGTAAGCATGAGCATAACAATTTATTAACAAGCCATGGTCCTGTCCACCTTGAGCTGAAATGGCCTCTACAGAGACAGCAATGAATTGCTATTTTGTATAAAAGGAAAAGATTTCAGAGTGTTGATAAGGCCCACAAGTCATTCACCTTTGGGGCGGCCCAGCGTTCCCTTCCCAGCCAAATTGGTATACACTGAGTAGCCATCACACCACAATGGAGTGGTCAACCAAGACTCTCGAATCATAAAGATGTCACGTTTTCTAAGATACTTCCAAAGTTTAGAGTTACCAAGAAAATGAGAATGGCCCCTTGAATTCCATGATTGCAGGCGTAGGCTATTAGGCTCTCTATTTGAGATTCCCTGATCCCCGCTTTCCTCAAAGCTTCTGGAAACCAGTTCCATTCTGTCACACAACAATATGAGGCTTGGTGTGAGTTGGCAATAACAGCTCTCTTGACTATATTGTGCACTGAATAATTAATTTGGATGTTGTCCATGAACCAGCCTGAATGAGCAGGCCTTTAATAAGGAAATATCTCTGGGGCTGGGTAGAAGTTAAGATACATTGCACATATACTTTCTAAATTCTCCAAAATCATTTTGATGGCCAGGCTTGAGTTGAAATGAATATTCGCTATGCTTAGCTCATAAAAATCCTTAAATGCTAGTAGGGCTATGTCAGCCGAGTCAATCAACTATCATTAATAATAATAAATAAAATAATGTATGTCTTATATAGGGCTACACACCCATAGGTCTCAGAGCGCTCAAATAACAGAAGACATTATGATCATTTCATGGACCTCAGAAGGATGAAAGGCTGAGTTGACCCTGCCGGGATTCGAACCTGCCACAGCAGGCTGCACACAGATGCCAAGGGCAAGTGTTTAGCTTGCTGTGCTATCTGACCGGCTAAGGAATTGATTGTAAAGTTGCCTAGATGCGTATCCTGTTTAGGGGAATCTCCTTTTCACCAAGAATGTCTTCCAAAGCAATATTTTCCAGGCCAGGTCATCCTAGTTTATTTCATTGTGGGTATTAAGAGGTTTTAATTTTGCTTTAATTAAGTCCTTAAGTAAGGACAAAACATTGCCCGCCTTAATGCTAGCTGCCCACTCAGTTGTTCTTATCTGGTCTGGAGGGGAGAGAAGCTCATTGTCATTAAACTCTGTAAAGGCATCTAGTGGACCAGCCCTATCGTTACAAGGTTCTGTGTCTATATTACAAAGACAAGAGCCCTCCTCCACCACCCAGGCCCCACATAATTCTTAAGTCTTTATTTTGGTTGGTGGATTTTTTATTATTCCTGTTCTTTCAGCACTAATTGATTTTTTTCTTTGATTTCGCTGAAGTAACCGAACAAGGCGAAGCTGTTATAGCCACGTCACCATCCGTTTCTGTAAGGTTTATAAATGTACAGCCTTTCTCCACCCTAGTCTCTGGTTCTAGCAAAAGCTCAGGCTTAATGGAATTCACAAGTTGTTAATTACATCTTTTTGTGTTATGCTCTTTTTAGTAAAAAATAGTGGTTTATTGTGCTTATTCCTTTCATTTCTTTTTCATCTTGTGCCCCATGTCTCCCACCAACTCCACTGCTGATTATTCATTGGTTTCAGAATGCAATAACAACGTGGAGCTTGCAGCTTCATTGCCCTTTATAGCATTAACTAAGTTTTCAAGCGGACTAAATACATCCTCCAGATAGGATGAAACAGAGACTATATTCTGTAGAGATTATGCCTCCGTTTCCAAAACTATCTTTTCTGTCACTGGACATTTAGTATTCTGTAGGGTATGACAGAGTAACTGGTTACAGATGACGTTCACTGCTTCCAGCGCAGTGCCTTGTTGTGAGGCCTCATATTTGAGCTGCTTTAATAATATTACCAACGCTTTCAATACCAAGTGTAATGCTCTAAGAGTTGAAGGAGCCAATGATTTGAGGCTTAACATATTAGATTCTTGTGAGGAATCTAAAGGATTCAAATTGTGGGAGGTAGACAGAGCCGTTACATTAGGAACATTAGAAGTTAATGCTATCCCCTTCCTCACCCTTAGAATGAGGTAGTCTAGAATACTCCTGCTGTATATCTCTGACCAACGGTAAAATATTCTCACGTACCTGCATCAAGTATTTATTCTAAACCCATTAGGGCCCTTTAAGACGAGGTAACAGTATCTGAAATGGATGGGGATGCAGATCTTACTTGTACATCAAGAAACAGATTGACTCAGGAAGTTGGCAAACTCAAGACTGTTTTATTAACAATTATCTAAAACAGCGAGCTCTCAACATATGTTATAAAAAATCACAACTTTATACTAAAAATTCATCATTAGTGACGTCATACTACATGGCAGAATAAGCAAACCTACTAGGGGATGTGATTGACTTAAAGGGAACATATAAGTATACTTTCTCTACGGGCGGGGATGGTGATTGGGTCTCTAAGGTCAGGTGGACAACTAAGCCCATCCCAAGTGCAAGTCATTTTCTGTGTCATGAAAATACACAACATTCTATTGGCTTCTCAAACTATAAGGCTCTTTGCTAAGTGGCCCTCTACAACTGGTTGCCACGCTTGTACCCTTCTGGAATATTCCACTCGCTAGCAGCATGCAAGCTGGTACCCCAGGTGCTGGGGGGCTTGGCCAGGTCATGCTTGCCCACCCAATTAGCCCAACATTCATCATCACTCCTGCTGTCTGCCATTCAATTAATGCGTTTGAATTCAGCCTTGTGAAGGCTCACTATGCCTGAGAATAAAAGGGAGTGAAGGCATGGCCTTATCTTCTAGTCTCAGTGTAGCTCATCCCAAAGTCTATTTTCATTTGACCATGTGACTGGAGACCACGTTTTGAGCTCTGTTTGTTGTATTTAATACTATTAAATGAAGAAAACCTGGCACTTCTAGTGTTTTTCCCTTAGACCTCAAATAGGAGTTCGGCTTGCTTTTCACGTTTATTGTATCTTAATAAGTAGATAACCAGGCTCTCGGCGGCCGACTCTTGACACTGGGCCAGGCAAGCCTTCTCAAATCTTTCTTCGCCATCAGCAATTCTATTCTGCTGCACCACACTTCCAGCGCTTTCATTCATGTGGTCCAAGTTTGCTAAAGTGCATCGTGGAACATCCAGATTCTATACATTCCTGTATGTATACATTGGCGCATCGCCTGCAGTCTACTCACTACGTAGCCAGCCTCATGATTACTTTGTCTACTTGCGTTACTGCGTCTGTACATTTGTAAAATGGCTTTGCATTTTCTTCAGTGCTTTTCTGCACGTGCAATCTTCATTTCAATCCCACAATGTTGCTTACTTCGATACTTAGCCAAACAGGACAATCACTAGCTGTTTAGAGCTTCAGGAGATCCTATCCTCTCTGCTCTTACAAACAACACTGGCAGGCTTATGTGTCGTGGTGCAGCAGAGAAAACATACTTCCACTTGAATGTGGCTCTTTGGATATTGCCAGGTTTCTGCATGGTGAGGGTTTTCAGTTAGAGGTTGCTCATTCCAAGGACAGTGCCCAGTCTGCCAAAATGTATGCTTTCACAGTCCCCTCAGTTGAGGCTGATGTAGCTGATGATACCAGCTTCAGGCTGCTTCAGACCTTTTCCTTTTCCCGCCCATGTCCATGGTTCCTCCTTGGGAATGTCTATTAGTTCTCTGTGCCCTGGCAAGTCCTCCTCTGAATCCCTCCTTCTGGCAGACTTAAAATATCTGACCATAAAACAGATCTTCTTGGTAACAATTACCTTGACCAGAAGTATTGAGGAGCTTGTAGTACATCTGTGCTTCCCTCCTTACCTGCTGGTCACTACTGAAACAGACACTCTACGCAGTGAACCGTCCTTCAAGCCTATGGTGGTCTCAACATTTCATCTTTCCCAGGGGATTGCCCTGCCAACTCTCTTACTGAATCTTTCATAGGAGTGTAGGTTCATTTTGTCTTTGCTGGATGTTAGATCAGTCACCCTCACCTCCATGGACAGGATGGCTCATTCTCAGTCAGGGGGCATCAAGAGGGATCACAAAGCTTCCTCCCTTTCAATTAGCTTTTGGCTTGAGGACACCCTCTCACTTGAATATTCTCTTATTGGCACTCCTGTCCCAGGGAATGTTGTGGGTAGGTCAACCCCACTGGGGGAAACCCTTAGCACGTTTGTACATCATTACCGGCTCTCTATTCCTGGGTGTGCTGATCACAACTTTGGCACAGCTGTTCTTCATGATAGTCCCCATTTGCTTTACTTGTTATAAAAGTTTTACTGGGTTTTGCAGTGCCTCTAGGCCTGTTTTTATTTTGGGGATGATTGTTGGCTTTTCATCTACTTCATGCGTAAGGACTGAGAGGTGACATGGTGGTAATGCTCTGATTACTTACTTGTAAAGTCCCTTAAGACTATTCTGTGCTTCCTTATCATAGTCCTGATGCTCACTTCTCCCTCCCAGAGTACACAAGTGCCCGACTCCCTTGATATGAGAACAAGAGGATCCTTTTAACACCTGACATGGGAGGGGTTGTTTAAAAAAAGAAAACAATGAGGGGATTTCTTTTAGATGAGTGTCTGGGGGGCAGGAGGACTGCCTTCGTGAGTTAGGATTGGGACAACAAAGAACAGGATTAGGTCTAATGAAGATTACTGGTAAGAGATTAGGTCATCATTTTGTTTATTCATGGACACTAGTGATCTCTATCTTTTGCAAGTTTCTAAAAGAAATAAGCAGTTGCATGTGATTCAGAGGATAAATTGGTCCCTCAACATATGTATTGACCTTTCTGCCCATATATCAGTTACTGAATAATGCTGGTTTTAGCTTAATAGGAGAAAAACGACTAAAGCCTACAATGAAATCAAGGGATTTAAAAACAGATTTTGCTGTGGAACCATCTTTCCATCCCCCATGAATTTCCAGTCTTGGGAAATTAGGTAATATCAACTTCCATACAGCTCTTTCAATTTTCATTGGCACTCTGTGCAATAATAATCTTAAAATACATATGAATTTGGCCATCATAAAATGCACTACCATACTTCTTTTAGTTGTTTTCTTTGTTCACTTTAAATCTTCCTGTGCCCAAAACAAATCCTTACACAGGATGAGTAGCAGGGAAGCTACTGAAAAATGCTGGTCTTAGCTTAATAGGAGAAAAACGACTAAAGCCTACAATGAAATCAAGGGATTTAAAAACAGATTTCGCTGTGGAACCATCTTTCCATCTCCCATGAATTTCCAGTCTTGGGAAATGAGGTAATATCAACTTCCATACAGCTCTTTCAATTTTAATTGGCACTCTGTGCAATAATAATCTTAAAACACATGAATTTGGCCTTCATAAAATGCACTACCATACTTCTTTTAGTTGTTTTCTTTGTTCACTTTAAATCTTCCTGTCCCCAAAACAAATCCTTACAAAGGATGAGTAGCAGGGAAGCTGGCAACTATAAGAAAGATCCAGTTTGTTATAACAATCTGACATGGGCAAAACGAGGTACGTTTCCCAAATCACTGTTTGAGGAACCTCTCGCAAATAGGATTCACAATGTGTGGACTCGCCCATGTTCATTTCAACCACAAAAGTATTAAATCACTGATTATTTGTTGACTGCTTTGAGGTCAACTCCATTCTGAAGGCCATTTTAGTGGTTGAAAGGTTTGGATTTACGTTAATTAAATCACTTTTGGACTATTTGCCTCTTTTCAGCTCAAACCATGCAGTATTTTTAGAAAAACAGAGAAGGATAAACATCATTGCAAGTAAAATTACAATACAATATGTGCCTATGCAGTCAAGGAAAAGGCTATTTAGTGAATGTTGCTGGGTTTTTAACAGTCTGATGGTCTGCATCGAGGACCGGAATGTCAGGGAATATAATCCTTGCTATCTAGTGGCCTTGAGGCCCACTAACCTTCGGAGAGCCTAGGCACATTTCGAGTGTGTATGATACGTAATCGACATTTGTGAGACCCACCTTTATTGTGTATGCCAGTAAGTACAAGAACACCACCGGAGGTCAATCCATTTTTAACCATTTTGAATGATGATCAGCCAGTCTATGAATGACAACTCAGTTTCAGTGGACATTAGTTGGGGAAGGAATGGATTGTATCAAAGATGCAGAGGTGACCCTGTATCTCAGACAATGAATGGGAGACAATGTTTTGTGGATGGGACAGAAGTAGAAAGGCATGAGAGGTTTCCCATGGTGTGAGAGCCATGCAGCTGCTGCCGAGAGCAAAAGGAAAACAACAGGAAAACACCACTTACTGGGGAAGATGGGAGCTTTGAAAACCACTGCATTAATAATTTCTTTCCTGTGTTCTCTACATCAAAGAACCATGCAGATGTGGTTAGGGGGCTGTCGAGCAGCCGTTCATGGCAGCTGCTTAAGAGAATGCTCTGCGCTGCACCATTGAATCCTTTCTTTTATGTTGGTGTAGCGGCACTGAGAGTCACCAGGATAACCCTGCTGCAAAGTGTACAGCATGGTCACTTGCCGGCATTGTGCAGAATCTCCATTAGGTGAGCAACATATTGTGGCCCATGAAGAGGGAGCAATCCCTGAGACTTATTTGCATTCCACGTTGCATGTTACGGCGCGCAGAGTGGACCTGAAAGAAGGATTGTGCTTCCCCTAGCCTGGGCTTAATCAATCAGTACCACTGGTCATCGAAATACAGAATGGCGTGACTGCACAATGAGACAAGATTACACTTTGTTGAGAATGTTAATGGGACCTGACTGTGTTTTGAATTCCTGCTAAACACAGAATATTCCACCATTACCGATGAGGTGCATGAAGCTGGCTATTATTTACTGCAGGCATGTTTACATTTGGAAGTAAGAATTAAGGCTGCTAGAAATAATTAAACATGCAGTGTTGGTAGCGGCAGCACCACTTCATTGTAATGATTTGAGCTATTTGACACATGATGGAAGTTTTAACTGGGAGTTAAGCTATTGAGGCACTTTTGACATGACTCATTGAGGAGTTAAAAGTGGGAAATCCTGGACACGTTTACTAAAACTATGGACAGGGCTCCAAACTCAGTAACGGTCCCATGTTAAAGTACGATGCAACCCACTTACTGTGAAACCGTGCCAGCCCCTGATATGCAGCAGTTATATTGGCGTAGGCAACAGGGATTTGCCTTCTTTAATTCTAAACCCTGATGTTATTACAAGCAATATAAATTCACTGAAGGCTAGGATGGACAAAGAGAGTTCTCAAATAACAGAAGTGGAGAACATAACAAGTCAGACCGAGGATGATCTAGCCGAGATGCGTACTCTGATTGAGATGCTGAGCCAGGAGCTGAAAACAGCAAAGACAACATGTGAAGATTTGGAATCACAATCTCGGCAAATTAATATGCGTATTGTGGGTGCTCCAGAGAATGGGCCACAAGTCAACATGGAACAGCTTGTGGAGGCTTTACTAAGGAATATTCTGGATGATCCTGCACTTTATTAATATTTCGTAGGTGAACGTGCACACTGCTTTTTTACATGAAAACCTAAACCTGGAGCGCACTGTTGCCAAATAATTGCAAGTATCCTAAATTACTGAAACCACAATCTGATTTTCAAATACGCAAGGGAAAAGGGAGATTGATTCAGAACAAACAGGGACTGTTCCTATAAAGAAATTGTTGCGTGAAATAAACTTCAGATACTCATGCTGTGACGAATCCAAAGATCACGTCCCTTTTAGCGAACACTACTCCAGTGGTGAAAATCAAACATGATAAAAGGGTTTTTACCATTTTAAAGGCTCACAGGTCACTTCAATCATCATACTTAGATATAAAAAACTAGTGACAGAGACATGTACTACTGCGACGAGGAGGCCATGGAAGGAGGCACTGAACTGCTGGCAACGTTCCAGTTGTTGTACAACAAGGGAAAATGGCCCAGAAATAAAAATACACAGGGAACAAGAACTCGTCATTCGAAGAAGCAGTAGTAGTAGCAGTGGTTGTGTTGGTAGAAGTAGCTGCAGTGATAGTAGTGGCAGCAGGAGCCGTGGTACTGTCTTGAGGTGGAGGGGTGGCAGAAGCAGATTGAAGGAGAAAGCTTAAAGTGGTTATTGGTGCAGTCGTGGCCGTGTAGAAACAGAGGCAACCAAGAAGCCAATTGGGAAGAGAGAAGTGCTGAGCGGTCTGCAACAGCAGTGCTCTGCAGAAGACACAGGAAGCTCGGTTACATATGCCGGGGAGGCGCATACAAGCCACGGTCTCTTTGGGTGCAGGAAAGCCAGTGTCCAAGCACAGGCGGTGCTCGCAGGTAGAACAAGAGACACCCTCGCAGAAAGCAGCAAGACCGGTATCCGAACCCACAGAGCGTTGATCGTCAGGAACGGACACCGTATCCCGCTGCAACGATTACAAAGTGCCAACAAGCAAAGGGCATTGCCCAACCTGTGGTTTATATGGGGTACACCCCTCTTGTAAGAGGTCACGTGAACCACCTGGAGGACGAGGACTTCTACAGCTGGCGCTGTCAACGCTGATCTGCTGGAAGCTGGCAACGTCCCTGGAAAACCCATTGGCGAACCGTGAGACAAAAACACAAGTACCGATCGGGGAAGATGAGATGTTGGATACATGAATGCTTTATAAGTTAAACGAATGGAAATAAGAATCCACACCACAAGACCCAAATAAAAACTATACAAATAACATGTGGTTTGGAGAAACTAGGGGAACCCAAGCCGCATGAGAACCAAATAGAATGAAGTATAAATGCAAGTACCCTACTCTTCCTCGTCCCAGTAGTATGACGATATGAAATTGGCATTATTTGGCAATAAAGAAAACCAAGTCTGCCACCGACAAGAAAACCTTGTTTAAGTATCTGATCATTAAAAGAAAGACCAGGGAACAGGATTGCCCACCTGGCATTATAAGATCCACGTAACAGGGAAGAAAATCATACGTTTTGGCATTATACTTTTCATGTTGGAGCTTTGTGCAAATGAGCTTGGAAAGGCTGCAGAGAAGCTACCGAAGGGCACTTTATGTTCTGCTTATAGTAGATTTTGTAGCATTTAGAGTGTGAGCGTGATATTAGATTTTGACAAAGGAGAGTAAACATTATTTTGGACATCTTGACAACGACTGTCTCATTAGTTAGTTTTGTTGAGGCAGGGAAGCCCCTCAGAGTTAGGGCTAGTGAGGCATTTCCAACCCCTTTTATTATTTGATTAAAACATTTGGACATCCAAACACCCTTGTGTCTGTCTACTTAACTCTGACCCCTCACAATGCCTTTACCGGTAAAGCTGCGTTTTCAGTTTATAGAAAAGGCATACTTTTTTTTACTGTTCCAGAAGAGGCTGTCTTTCACGGAGGCAATCTAATTATTCTGAAGTTATCACCTAGATTTTACTAGGTCAGCTTATCATCAAAGATGTTTGTGTTTATACCTTATTCATTGTGATCAGGATCATGCACAGGTCCCACAAAGATTGTATTGGTATCCGTGGCAGCAAGAGCATCTGAGCTAGCTACACCATATTGATATTGACTACAGTGGGCGCCACAGCAGGCTTTAAATGGTGCCCACTATTTTCTAGTTGACAGGGTTAGTAGTATGTCTGTTTATTCTTGTTTATGGGCTGCACTATAATGATTGGGGTTGTGGTGTGAGGTGGTGGCGAGATTGTGGGGTTAGAGTATTCAACACTCACTTGGCATGTTCATGTATTGTATTTTACACACTGGTTGATCACAGGTAATAAGAATTCATTTTAGTGTATGAAATATATAGGTACAGATTTGTACCAACTTTCTACACAATCTCACAGAGTCCTTATAATGCTTCATAAGACGATTCAATTCAGATAGGATACATCTGTAATTGATCCTATGTACAGATAGGCTATTCTACATGGGTCTATCTATGGCCAAGAGCTCCTAATTGTAAATGGATATGGCCTTTATATATATGCTCCTGGTTTTATTTCCATATTTCCATATTCATTTCGATTTCCAACTCCTGATGCAATTAGTGGTGGAGACTTAAATACTATATTGAATACAGCTAATGATTGTACGGGTCATTACACACAGAGTACTAACAACATTTTCCCAGGCATTAATAGAAGGTATGAATTGATGCTTGGAGATGTCCTGGGAAATTGTGTTCCTATTACTCCTCAGGTCATGACGTAAGCCCAATTATTGGGTTGTAACCGTATTTCTTGTGGGGCACGTGAAATCTTATTCTCCCTCGTACTTTTTCAGATCATTTTCCTATTGTGTTTAATATGGGAAACAGGAAATACATTCTTATGTTATGAAATGTGAAGAGGAAGCTAATCAAAAAAGGACTCTCGTTGGAAGAGGGCATGAAAATATGGGGCACCTAAAAAACAGGCTGTGGCGTAATGACTGGTGTGAGACGTGTCAAAGCTTAACAAAATATAAGTGACATAAAGATTTAGCAGCCACTCATAATAAATTAGGTAGCCAGCCACCCTATTTCACATTGAGAGCTACTATAATGCGTTTTCAGTGAAATAGCTTTACGACCAGAGAGAATATATGTTTGTGGGAAAGCAAGTCTGTTTTGAGCCCTTTATGTAGAATTTGTTCTAAAGATATACAAAATATAAAGCATATGATGCTCTTGTGAAGTACTGAGAAATATAAGAATGGTGTCCTTTGGGCGTTTTGTGAGTAATGTGTCCTTTGTGACTA
Source organism: Ambystoma mexicanum (assembly GCF_040938575.1). Lineage (NCBI taxonomy): Eukaryota > Metazoa > Chordata > Amphibia > Caudata > Ambystomatidae > Ambystoma > Ambystoma mexicanum. Next base: position 1,045,015,180 of record NC_090936.1, read on the forward strand.
GCAGGACATTGTGGGAAAGGGTTTTTAATGCTAATTCGATTGCAATTACATTTGCATTATTGCAATTTTTATGTGGGATGTATTTGATATAATTATAAGAAATTCATTTTTATAAATTACAGTATATCTCATGGGATATTATTAGCTTTAATTGTTGTAAAATAATGAAATGTGTAATGTTTGATTCTTATCTTATATGTATTTAACCATGTTTGTCTCTTGTTCTGGTTTTGTTTTTTTATTTAATGTGATATGGTCAATGTGTTTCCTAATGGTTTTATTTTTGTTGTGTAAGATTTGTTTGCAAACCAAGAACACAAATAAATAAAAAACATAATAATATACTTTTGGGGACCGGGGCCATTCACAGAGTGCCATGGAGGTTTAAATCTCACTCTTTTGTAGATTGCATGTTTGAAATGAGTATTAATGATCATATATAACAGTGTTTTAACTGAATGTTTGCACAGTACAGTACAGGATGTAGGTACACAATCAGGCATTTAAGGTATATATACAAGTACATACACAAGGCATCATCATGTCCACAGAATGTGGGGTTCTTTGTAATATCTGTAAAGAACTTAGGCTGTCTGAGCAAGGTGTGGAGCTATTAGAACAACAATATGAACTAAGACACACACCTTCCAATCTGGCTGCTTTAAAAAATGAACTAAATACTTTCTGTACCATAGCAGAGAATCACACTATTTCTCTTTACAAACATGGCCAAATGCTATAGTGAGGCAGATCGGCCTGGAAGACCACTTGCCAGACTTGTTAGGAATGAAACGGCATCTCTCAAAATACTAGCAACGAGGAAGGATGCTGGCAAACTATGCACAGAATACACTACATTTGTAGAGGTGTTTCGTCAATATTATAAGGCCATTTACACTAGTCATCAAAACAAATCAAAGGCTGGACATAGACAACTTCTGAAGACACTGCCTGTATCTCTATTATCTCTGGTAGCCAGGGAAATATTACATTATCCAATCATGGTGGGGTAGAGAATAGCAGCCATTGATGCACTCCCAAATAATAAAGGTCTGGGCTTGGATGGACTTGTAGTTGAATTTTATCAAAAGTATAGGTCGATTCTTTTCCCATATTTACTTAAATTATGGGAGGAGGAGATGACAGTAGGCTGTCTTCCTTCAACTCTCGCAGAGGCAGTGATTATGCTACTGTTGAAACCTAATAGGGCTACTCAGGATAGAGGTTTGTATCACCCATTATCGTTATTGAATGTTCAAACTAAGATTTTCTCACACATACTTGGTGCTTGCCTCCAACCATTAATGTCGTTCTTAACTCATACAGACCAATCTGACTTTATCCCTGCGCTCTCCAGAGCCTTGAATCTTAGGAGGCTTTTCAGTGTCATATCCCAAAATTATCCTAGTTTGTCAGCAGTCCCAGTTACACTTGATGCCGAAAAAGCTTTAAACTCTGTGTCTTTGAATTTACAGTTTAATGTGATGTAAAGCTGTGGATTGTGTAAATATTTTACATCTTGCATTAAGTTGTTATATACCCATCCAATGGCTAAAGCTAAGATACAAAATACATACTCAGAGTGTTTTCAATTTTAGAGAGGAACTAGGCGGGGATGTCCTCTTTCCCCTTTACTCTTTGTAATGGTTATTGAACCCATGACAGATCTGTTAAGATATAGACATTGTTGCCAAAGCATAAGGCTTGGTGCAGACCCAGATATTGTGCCTCATTATGACCCGGTTGGTCCAGAAACAAAGGTGCCGCTAAACTTACCGGCACACTTGTTTCAGGAATGGCATATTACAGGTCTGCTTTCCTGAGCCACCGTTCCCGACAGGCATGATCCTGCCGGGCACAGCGGCCACGGTAGGCATACCCATCACGGAAGCACCGGCACCGTTAACAATGGTGCCGGTGCTTCTGTGTCCCCACTCCAATGAGATTCTATGGAAATGGAGATTAACGAAATTACCGGCACCTGACTTGCCGGCCGCTGGACTTGGAACAGTCCGGTGGCACCGGGAAGGCAAGTGCCGGTAATATTTTACGGGTCCGGCGGCAACCCGCTGGAAGCACCGGCAGGGTTACCGCCGGACCCGTAATGAGCCCCATTGTCTTGCTATATGAGGATGATGCATTATTATGTGTCAGAAAAATCCAGAAATGAATCTACCGCCAATTATGGTTGATGTAATTGGATTTGGAGAACATTCAGGTTTAGTAATAAACTGATCCAAGTCCAAAATACTTCCATTAACTTGTTAAACAACGGCTCCCATGGACATGTTAGGATGCAGATGGCTCCCCATTCCACTGAAATACTTAATGGTAGTATCTGAAAATGGATCTAACCTATTACCTGGCCATTTAGGAGCTAATTTAGAAGCCTTGTATCCCAAAATAAACAGAGGTCTAAAATGCCCATTTCATTAATAGGGAAAATAGCACTCCTCAAGATGATAGTATCACCCAAAATACTTTACTATTTATTAAATGTTCATATATTCCTTAATCGGTTCCTTTTTTGAGAAATTGCGCAAAGAAGTATCTAATTTCTTATGGCATCTGGGTGCAGCTTGTACTTGCAGACATGTCTAGGCCATAATCTGAGAGGTTTATACGTGCCAGACTTTTAGCTACATTATCCTGTTGCTCAATTTAGTTTTATTTCTTATTGGAAAGGTGCCACAAGTGAGTTCTCTCATATTAAAATAGAACAGAAAGCTGCAGGCTCCACGAGGTTAGAAAAAGCAATCACAAGTATGGGCTATACGGTTGCTTGTCCCTTTGATCCCTTTGACCCCCTACAAATTACCCTAGCAGCCTGGAGCAGGATAGTGAAGCGTTTGAATCTTCTGGACCTTTACCGTGATGTCCCCATTTAGGGTATTATGAACGTATCCCCTACACTAGACAGATCAATAGAAGACCTTTGCAAAGGATCGAGATTGGGCGACGAGTTTGTTAATGGGTAATTTATCCCGATAGCGGAATTGCAAGATGAACTAGGCAATGGATCATTAATCGTACTTCAATATACACGTGTAAGTGCTGCTTTTCGATGAAGTGGTCAGTCTTTCCAATTGAACCTAAAGCACAGTCCTTTGGGAAATGTATCATTCATTTACATTTAAGCCACCACATTGTATCCACCCTATATTCCATGGTACAGCTAAATGATACTTTGTCCTCTCTTAGATCCCAAGACTAATAAGCCATGTTGGTGATAATTGAGATTAATGAATATATATGGACGAGAGTCTGCATGCTCACTAAGGATTCCAAATTCAGATTAATGCAATTGAAGATTCTCCACAATTACATTATATGCCCGCAAAGATGAATGCATTTACAATTGCTATAGATGTTTGATGTAATAGATTTGATGCAGTTGATGCCAATTATTCACATATGATTTGGTTATGTCCTGTGCTGACAGCATATTGTACCAATGTACATAAGGAATTATCCCAAATGCTTGACCTTGGTATCGCAGTTGACCCGTAGACAAACGTACATTTCTGCACCTTGGAACATACTCAGTAAGAGAGCTATCCTTTTGCATTGGAAATAACGCAAGTCTCATCTGTGAATAAAATGGTTATGTGATTTAACATGTGCCAATAATAATGAAGTAAACATATTGTTGCTGTCTACAATGAATCGACCTAAGGATGTACTTACTTATTATCGCAGTCAAAATCAAATGAGAATGGATGAATATATACTAATAATTCTGTTGCAAAGTTTGTAAATGTTCTATTATATGTTTACTAAACTGTACAACAATGTTTTTTGATTATTGACCCGTGATGCGGGTTATGCCAAGTGACTAAAATAAAAGTTTAATAAAAAATATGCAGGATAATAAAAACTATGCAGCAGAAATGCAGGCATTCAAGGCGGAAGCTGTGAAATACACAACTGCCTCTACCACACCATTCCGGCGCCATACCCTCCCTGTACCACTAAGTGGTGGCACCAGGTTAAGCCAGTACCCAGCCTTCAACTAAACGTGTCCGCTCCCTTTCTTCCTTCACCACCCACTGCACCCTACCTACAACTCTTACTGCCTGCACCTCTCACTTTCAGCACCCATTCATGCTCTACCATGCCCAGCATACAATCTTCCCGGCCTCTACCTTCCACTACCATGCTTGCAAGCCTCCCTGCTTTCATCCCCACCTTGCTGCACACTACACTGTTATGTTTGCTTCCTTCCTAGCTTATCTTGCACTCATCCTAGTAGCACTTGGGTCCTCAATGCCTTAAATCAAAATGCACCCTACCTGCACCCCACCCTGTCTGCATCTGAACTCACTCCAATTGTATCCTATGTTGCCCTGCTTGTACACTACCCTCCCTGCCTGCACCTTTGTTTGTTTGTTTGTTTTCTTCTTTGTTTATTTATTTGATAAAGCGTACCAAACCCTCAGGTAGCTGGGCGCAAACATTACAAGTATACTTAAAGCTTAGTTACAAGGTGGGTAGGTACATACAGACAGGAAATAAACAAGATTATTACCACATAGTTTACAAAGATACTAGTGGTCACATGTGGGTATTCCAAGATTACACTCATATGTTACAAAGTATCAGATACCTTGAGAGCGGTAAGGCCTAGCAGGCATAGGGTGGCAAGTGCAGTCAAGGTATAAGGGTTGATAGGTCGACAGGTTTAGGCATCGTTGGTCCGTATCCAGGTGAGGACTTTCCGTCTAAATCTGGAGTAAGGTTGGTCTGTTCTTAGATTTACAGGGAGAGCATTCCAAGATTGAGCGGCTATGACCGGGAAGCTAGAGCCGCCAGCTGTAGTGCGTTTAAATCTGAGGACCTCTAAGGTGTAGGCGTTGGCAGATCTCATGGGGCGGGCAGTGATTCTCTTGTTAATCCTTTCTACGAGATAAGGAGGCGCTATATTGTTCAGACATTTGGACGTGAGAGAGAGAGTTTTAAGGAGGATCCTGTCATTAATCTTAAGCCAGTGGATGTCTCTTCTAAACGTAGAGATCTGGTCTCTGTTTGGGATGTTTAGAGCTGCTCTAAGGGCATTATTTTGGAGTCTTTGCATTTTGTCAATAATGTACTTATTGGCTCCCGTGTACAAGGCATTACAGTAATCCAATCTGGATATTGTAAGTGCATTGGCTAGGGTAATGCAGGAGGTTTCAGAGAGAAATGGTCTGCAGGCTCGGATCAGTTTGCAAGTATATGCTGTTGATGAAGCTAGTGCACCGGCGTAACCGGGGCCCCCGCAGCCCCCGCAGCCCCCGCAGTGCGGGGCCCCCGCGACCACATGTCCTGGGAGGAGGACCACTTGGAGTAAAAAAAAGTATTTAAAAAAAATGTAAAAGAAAATGCGATTTATTTTAAAAAACTTGTTTTTTTCTTTTTGAATTCACTCTGTATTTATAAAGAAATTATTTCTGTAACAGAAATAATCCCTTTATGAAGACAGAGTGAATACAAAAAGAAACTTTCTTTTTGAAGTCCGGGGGCTACCCCCAACCCATGAGATGAAGATCATAGGCTGGCGGCTTCCATGTAATGGGGTGGGGAAAGTCCTATTACTTCAAAAATAAATAGTTTATTTTTGAAGTCACTGGGCCTCATTACACGGAAGGCGGTGAGCCATGGCGCTATTAGCGCCATGGCTCATGCCGGTAAAATACCGGCACTGCCTTGGCGGAAAGGGGATTTACCGCCCCATTCCAAGGTTGGTGGGGCGGTAAATCCCCCTTCCACCATTGCCCTTCCCCATTCCCATTTCTGCCCCATAGGGCTCTATCGGATTGGGGAAGGCGCTAATTACGGCACCGCAATTTTGCGGTGCCGTAATTAGCTCCGAGGTCCCTTAGCGGGTTGGTTTTTAACGTCTGCAAAAAGCAGGCGTTAAAGCACCAACCCGCTAAGGGACCTCGTAGTGAGGCGGTAATGGTTAACGGTCACCGTTACCATTAACGGTGGCCGTTAACCATTACCGCCTTCCGTGTAATGAGGCCCACTGCCTTCATAAAGAAATTATTTCTGTTATGGTTCAGTCCTAAACGGAAATAATTTCTTTATGAAGTCAGAGTGACTTCAAAAAGAAACAATTTATTTTTGAAGTATTATGACTCCCTTCAACCTCATGACGTGTGCGTATGTATGTGAGTGTATGGTGAAAGAGTGCACAAAAATGTATGGGTGGCTGGGTATGCGTGTGTGCGTGTACAGTGAAAGGGTACACACTTAAATGTATGGGTGCATGCCTGGGTGGGCCTGTATGATGAAAGGCTGTACACTTAAATGTATAGGTGACTGTCTGTGTGAGTGAATGCTGAAATGGGTGCCTGGGTGTGTGTACATGTATGGTGAAAAGTTGCACACTTAAATGTACGGGTGGCCGCCTGGGTGTGCCTGTCTGGTGAAAGGGTGCACACTTAAATGTATGGATGGCTGGACGTGCGTGTGTACATATGGTGAATGGTGTGTGTGCTTATGTTCAGGGGTGCAACAAAACCTACATTTCAGGGGGGCTAACCCTTCAAATGTTGTGAGAGGTGCTATCTTCAAGTGTGGTGGGGAGGAGCAAACCTATTTGTGTGGGGCATCTAACTTCTTTAAGCATTTTAATGAGACTACTCTAGTGCAGCTTTAATGTTACAAGCAATTAACTCTCTCGTTTAAGTCAGAAAGCACCCACTTATGGACTGCTGCGAGAATGACTGGTCTCCTGTTCCCTCTCTACCCTTCCGCTGGCATGCAAGTACTAAACCCACATTACAATTCAATTTCAATTGCTTAAAAAATGTGGCATTTGAATGCAGGTACTCACAGTGAAATGCTGTACATTAGTAATTGCTGGGCCGGGCCCTTGTTAACAGCGAAACCCAGGTGCTGTTTAACATCTGTGTCCTTTTCTGTCCAGCAACTGCTCTGTAGGTCAGCCAGGCCGAGTCAACGTAGCCCACTATTTCAGGGGGTGGGGGAGTGCTGAAGCCCAGTCAGCTCAATGGTGCTGCACCACTACTTGTGTTTAATGCCTTGATATACTTATGAGGCAGTACTTGTGTATGAGGCACTATGCCTCATACACAAGTAGTGAGATGAGGTAGAGGGACATGAAGGTAATGCCTGATTTAGCTGCCTGTACACTTCATTACTCCTAGTCCCACTCGTCCTCATCCCAGTACTTACCTATGAGGCATGGAGCCTCATACATAAGCACTGGGACAAGGAAGAGGGACGTGGAGGTAATTCTGGGCCAATGAGCTGATTTTGGAGGTTGGGGTGGGAATGAGAGGGAGAGGGGATGTGTGGGGGGTGGGATTGTGCAATAAATCATAATGTTCGTCTATGTCCATGCTAAGCAGGCATGATATGTGGTATTTGTGGCATTTTGGTGCAGTCAGTCTAGTAATTCCTCAGTTTGGTATGAATTGTTTTAACTGGCCATTTCTGATAAAGCAGTCCTGCTAAGTGTAATTACCTGGCTAGACTGGCATTTGAGTTCTGCCATTCTAGCCGCTTCTTACTCGGCACTGTATATTTTTCTGGGCATCTGTGATAAAATTATATGATATGATATGGTAAGTCATATATAACGAGCCTGTACACAAGTGTTTTTAGGCACGACAAGACAAGGGAAGGAAATAGAGGGAGGACAAGACAAATGATCTTACTAAGCCTTGTGTCATTCAGATCGTGCAAGTGCGATAACAAGAAGTGCAAGGGGAAAGGGAGGGGGGAAGTGCAAGGGAGAGGGGGAGGGGAAAACAGGGCAGCAATGTTCTGAGTTAGTGCAGCCAGGGCAGCGTGGCTCTGAGTAGTACAAGGAGAACAAGGGGCTCTAGGGATACAGTTACAGCCCCGAACTGCGTGGTAGGCCCAGAGGCAGTGCAAGGGTGACTGATCAAGAAAGAGCCTGGACTCGGTGAGACTGAGGGTAACCAAGCAACCAGTTGGTACAGCTGATGGGTAGGTCAGCAGGGGAGGGAGAGAGAGAAAGCAGAGGAGAAGAGCAACGTTTTGAGATGCTTCCGGAACTTCAGGTGGTCCGGCTCAAGTTTGGGAGGGGCAGGGAGGCCATTACAGAGGGAGGCACCTGCAGGGGATAAGGATCTACCCCCCCACTCTCTGCCTGGAGAAGCATCTAACCCTTAGGGCTTGAGAAGGAAGGTATTTTGAAGGAGAGCGTTGGATGTAGTGTGGATCCCAGCCCCAGAAAGCTTTGTGGACAATGCAAAGGGTCTTGAACTTGATCCTTGCAGCCACCAGGAGCCAGTGGAGAGATTTCATGGCTGGAGAGATATGGTCCTTGGGCTTGAGGCCAAGGATAAGTCTCACAGTCCTGTTCTGGATTAGTTGAAGAGGGCGGAGAGTAGAGGAAGGCAGATTGAGAAAGTGGCTGTTGCAGTAGTCCAGCCTAGAGAGAACCAGAGCTCTCGAGACAGTGGGCTTCTAGGGGAACGTGAGAAAGGGAAGAGTCCCTTTGAGGAGGTGCATCTGGTAGTCAGACTTCTTAGTGATGTCAGAGATGTGAAGAGAGAAAGAGAGTGGAGTTGAAGGTGACACCAGGAATGAGCGAGAGAGGAGAGTAGGCTGAAGGGAGCCTGAATGAAAGCTGAGTTTCATCCGCATAACACTGAAAGTTAGAGTAAAAGATAGAGATCAGGTGGGCCAAAGGGGCCAAGTAGAGGTTGAAAAACCAGAGTGAGAGGATAGAGCCCTGGGGAATGCCACAGGTAGAGAGAGTTGGCAGATTGAAAGGGAACACGTTGGACCTGGGAGGGGCGGTCCAAGACGAATGAGGTCAGCCACTCCAGGGCCTGATCCATGATGCCCAGGTTCTCATAGAGTTGATTGATCAGGATGGTGTGGTTGACTGTGTCGAAAGCAGAGGAAAGTTCAAGGAGGATGAGGACAGAAGGAATGCTGGAATCATGGTTAGAGATCAGATCTTCACAGGTGTTCAGGAGAGCAGTTTCCATGCCTCGGGCAGCTCTTAAGCCAGACTGTTGGTCATGGAGACAACCAAGAGATTCAGTGTGGAGTGTAAGCTGGCAGTTGCCCATCTTTTCCAAGAGTTTGGGAGTGGGGAAAGTTCCAGTGGCAAAAGAATGATTACAGAAATCGCCCAAGGCTGGATCAAAGGTGTCAATGTGGTCGTTGATGGTTCTGGAGGAGAAGGTGAGCACCTGTTTCAACTACACTTCCATAGATGGGACTTTCCTAGAAACCTTGTAAGGTGTTAAAGAGAAACAGGAGAAAGGAGGAGGAGAGGGAGAGATGGACAAAAGGGGCCGAGAGAGGAAGAGGAGATAGTGGACAGGATGTCCTGAGTTTTAGCAGAGAAGTGAGAGGCCAAAGCCGTACAGAGGGCCTGTTGAGGGAACAGGAGAGGTAGAGACTGCAACAGGATTAGCCAGTTCCTTTCAGATTTTAAAAAGTGTGGCTGTGTTGTTAGAGGTCGCAGAGACGCAGGCTTGAATGTGTGCTCTCTTCTTGATGAGTCTTTTTGCTTCAACTGGCATTTTGGTGCAACTAGTCTAGGTATGTCTTAATGTGGCCTGGCATGCTTTACTGTAATGTTATTATGTGTCTACACTTGTCTACATTGTGCAGCCAGTTGGACATGTTTTCATTGTGGCATGGCATTTTTAATAACAAAGCATTAATGTTAATTTGCACTGTTGGTGACTTGCATGTATTGGATTGGTGTTACCCTACAAAACAATAGCAAACACTGTGGCTTTTTAGCACATTTTTCTCAGAAAACATGAAAGCATTAAAACACAAATGTATATCTTTCTCCTAGTGCAGTGTGTGACATACCCCTTCAGCAGCACGTTAGTGAGTATTGCGCAATCGTGGTAACCTAGGCCAGCCCGAGTGTGGCGCCGCCTAACATTTGTTGCAGAGTTGGGGGAGGGAGGGCCCCCTCAGCATGGCTCGCAGGGGGGCCCCCGCATCTTCTGTTACGCCACTGAGCTAGTGAGTTGACTTGCTTCTTAAAGGTAAGTGCAGAGTCAAGGTAAAAGCCTATGGTTTTAACTGCTGGCATTACTTTGATGACATTATTGTCGATGTTGAAGGAGGCATAACTGGGGTTGAGTTTTTTAATGGCCGTCTCTGAACCTAGGATTAGTAGCTCCGTTTTGTTGTCATTCAGGCAGAGGCCGTGGGATGCCATCCATGCCTGAATGAGGAGGTATATCTTCTTTACTAAGGCCGAGTCCTCCAAGAAGTTGCCCGAAAGGGGAATGAGGATCTGGGTGTCATCTGCGTAATTTGTGTAGGTGACACCCAGTCTGTCCAACTTGTCGAACAGGGGCTTAGTAAAGATGTTGTACATGGTGGGAGATACACATGATCCCTGAGGAGACTTGTATGGGGTCAGCGGCTGCTGAGGGGGAGAAGACTCTCATTGTACGTTTCGCTCGGAAGGACTGAACCCAGGTTATGGCATCATTAGAGAAATGGGCAGCCGACCTGAGGTGATTGCATAAGACTGTGTGATTCACCAGATCAAAGGCTGCAGATAGGTCAAGGAGGAGTAGTATAGCTGATTTCCCATTATCCTTCAACTCGTAAATTTGGGTCTTGAGGTCTATTAGGGCTGTTTCCGTGCCATGGAGAGGGCGGAAGCCTGACTGGCGTGATCCTAGTAAGTGGTTGGCTTCTAGGTAGTCCTGTATTTGCAGGTAAGCCACTCTATCGATGATTTTAAGTAAGAAAGGGACGGTGGTGATAGGTCTGTAATTGGTCCGGATGGACGTGTCTAAAGTTTGTTTTTTAAGCAGTGGGAGCACCCAGGATTGTTTAAGGTTATTGGGCACTAGGTTTGTCTTGAAGGAAGCATTGATGAGCTTCAAGATGACAGGGGCTAGGTCTCTAGCTGCGTCATTTTTGGGCTGGGCAGTTGTCACCTTTGCAGTTTGAAGGTTTCAGCGAGAGTATGATTTTGTTCTGTCTCAGAGATAGACATTTTCTTGAAGCTAAAGGGTGGGTGGTGCTGTCCAGTGTGATTAGAGGGGGTTGCGGCTCAGGTGTGAGCAGCTCAGGTAAGAGCAGGGCAGCTTTCTTGTTGGTTATTTTAAGTTGGAGAGAGGTGATTTTGTTTGCTAGAGCATTTTGTATATCGGTACACCAAGGCTTGTCCTTTGGAGTGTCGTCAGCCTGAGGTATTGGTGATTCCATTTCCCGAAGGATGGAGAATAGTTCCTTAGTGTCCAACTTCGCCTTAGTTATTCTGTTGTTAAATATATTCTTTTTTGTGCTAATTATTTCATTCTTGTAGTGTGGAGAGGTTTGTTAACTTGGCTTTATTCTCGTCAGTAGGCGAGTGGCGCCAGATTGATTGAAGCTTTCTTTTTTGAAGTCTTAATTCTTTAAGTTGGGGCGTGAACCAAGCATTGACGTGAGATTCCGTCTACCTTTGCAGATTTTGACAGGTGCAATAGTGTCCAATGCCTTGGTGATGGTGCTGTTGAAGACCTCCACTAGTAGGGTGGGGTCTGTATTACTAGCTAAATTGTTTATAGCAGGGAGAAGATGTGGGAGTAATTTTTCCGCTGTAATGTCCTTTTTACTTCTAGTGTGGAGTGGTGGAGCTATAACTATGGTTTTAGGGCAGATGAGGTCAAGAGTAGCCGTGAAGGTAATTAGATAGTGGTCAGTCCACGATTGCGGGATGATGTTAGTGATAGTAGTATTGCAATTCAGGTCGGAAATCCAATCTAGGGTCCTTCCTTTAATGTGGCTAGGGGTGATGATTTTTTTGTGTCAGCCCATGATCCTTCAGTAGTGCAGCAACTGATTGGGCATGTTTGTCATCAATGTCATTAAAGCCAATATTGAAATCTCCCAGCAGTAGGATTTGTGCATGGTCTTTGGTATTATTGGCTAGGAGACAGTTGAGGTCATCCTTGAAGGTTCCTAATGGTCCTGGCGGTCTGTATACCAAATGGATGGTAAGAGTATGGTTGTTAGAGAGGTGAAGCTTAGCTGTAAGCATCTCACAGGATTGGTACGATGGAGAAGGAGCAAGTCTGATGGGTAGGTTAGTTTTAGAGATAATAGCTGATGCGCTGCCTTTGGCGTTTGGTCTATCATTTCTAAGTATCTGGTAACCATCTGGTACAGCTACCATAAGGGCAGGTTATGCAACCTCGTGGAGCCAGTTTCGGTTATGATGAGCAGTCCAAGTTCTCATTAGTTAGGGTGTCATCAATATCAGTGGCATGGGCCACCAAGGATCTGGCATTCATAAGCAACCCTGATAGTGATAGGGTGCTTTTAGGTTTGGTTAGGTTGGGTTTGGTAGTAGGCGGATATTTAGTTGTGGTGTCTTAACTCTATGGGGGGGTTTTAGGCGATGTGGCAAGATGTGCAGGGGTCAGATTATTGGTACTGTACTGCTGTGCACGTTTAGTAGGTAGTTCTATGAATTGGGCATCATTGCGTATGGAACATCTGCTGGTGTCATTTGTTCTGGGTTTGTAGAGGCGGGGCAGTCTTGATCTCAGTATCAAGGTTCTGTCCTTAGGTGGGCATGTGGCCACAGAGGCAAGGGCCATTATGGCAAGGAGGCCTAACATAAGTTGGATTATCTGGGTCCTCAGGGTTTTGCTCATGATCATGGACTTGACTGAGACAAGTTATCAAGAGGCAGACTATTTGGATAGCCAAGGGAAGGCTATTTCCGGTAGAGGTGAGATTATCACAGGGTAAACTAATGTACCTACAAGTATGGGAAAGTGTCACTATCGTCCGAGTAGGCGAGGATCAGTTTCAAATAGGCTAAATTCACTTTCAAGAGTAAGCTAATGTCAATTACGCGTGAATAGGTTAGAGTCAGTTTCGAATAGGCTAAAATCACTTTCAGGTGAAGACTAGTGAAGACTAGGTTAAATCACTTTCAGATAGGCTACAATCACCAATCATCAAATAGGCTAGGATCCCTTTCAGGTAAAGACTGGTATCAATTGCACAAAAGTGGTCTAAAAATCAGTTTTAGGAGTCGGCTAGTGTCAGTTAGGGGTTAGGCTAGCATCACTGGCCAGTATGAGCAGGTTCAAGTAGTACTGGCCAAATGGCCGCAATCATATAGCAAAACGGAACAGGGAGCAGGGGTGCGAGGCAAGTGGGCAGGGAGTCATGCAGTATACTATCTAACATTGGTTATGCGGGCATTAATCAGGCAGGTATGGCTACATTTGGGTGACAAGGTTATAAGGATACGCATCACAGGAATACAAGTTACATGATAAGTGGCACAATCATCGGTGCAGGCAGAAGTACACAGGCATTTTATCATATGCAGTGTGGCTAAAGGATAGTGCAGTTAGGTAACAACTATGCAAGTTAGGCACATTCCATTCCAGACAGAGCAATTAAAAATGCTAATGATGCAGATAGATACAGTCGCCCATGACAATTAGGCGCAGAATGATAACAGTTAGAATTGCTAATGGTTCAATAGGGTACCGGCGACCTAGAGGCGGTTAAACGAGGTCGGTGGAGCCAATTAAGATTGCTAGAGGGCAGCTAGAGACATAAGCATAATCCGGTCGCTAAAATTGCTGTTGGTGCAAACAATTAAGGAGGACCAGAAGCATAGTTATGGGTGGCAACAGAGCAGGGTGACAGACTGCAGTCAATTAACAAGCAGATGGCAGCAAGACTATATGGCTGGTGGTGCCGCCGCAGTTCACACAATAGACTTAAATTCGTGCACACACATTAAGCGAGTAGTATGCATGCAGTGATATGAGTACCTAATTAAGCAGCATATGTGATTAATATGATTGTAATAGAGAATATTACCAAGAGTGTAATACAGTAAATGGGCGTACTTAAGAAGCGGCCATAAGGCTGTTATAAGAAAATATAGATACCCACACAATTGTGTGCAACATGAGTTTTAGGCACATGTAATGTTGCGAGCGTCAGGATAGCCATAGCCAAGGTTATAGTCATTAGAGTTATTGCAAAGTGTTGCTTACCAGGTAGTTCGGGTACCAGCAGCAGGAAGGTTATTACACCTAGTACTCGCTGTGCAAATGGGCAGAGTTCCTGGCCCTGGCCCCTGTCGTCTCTGGACAGGCTCGGGACAGGCGCCTTATACAAGGTGCCTTAGCGAAGGTGCCGGCTTCCGTCTACCGGTCAGCTGGTAGGCTGGAAAAAGGCAGCAGGCACCAATCAGCGATGCCGTAGAATTTTCAAAATGGTGGCAATTCAGCGGGACACGCACATCGCCATTAATGAGGGTCAAAGGCTGTATGTGTTAAATGCACAAAAATTGCAAACAGGATCTAGCGCTGGTTGTAATTAGCAGAAATAGTATGCCAAATCAGTCAGGAGTCATGGTAGGTATATGTAGAGAGATAAGGGAGATTTGCAGGTTGGCGTCAAATAATGTGAGATCTTGCGGTTATTTCCCAATGTAGCCCGTAGGCTTACCTCAGGAGTCGACGGACTCCATACTGGTCCTGCAGCATAGATTGAAGAGGGGAGTGCTCCTGCTCGATACCAGATGCGGCGCACACCAGTGCGTTTCGAGGGGCTGATGAGGGAATGTAGGAGGGCTCGGTACAGGCGCCTTGTACGAGGTGCCTTAGCGAAGGTGCCGGCGTCCGCCTACCGGTCAGCTGGTAGGCTAGAAAAAGGCAGCAGGCACCAATCAGCGACGCACAGTGTCTCGGACTGAGGTTCTCTAGCTGTGGCATAAGTGCAACCTCCCTCCACAGTGCCCTAAATGTGATAATCTTCGCACAAAGGTCCTTCTGTGTGAGCAGTAAGCAGGTGATTAGTATAGACTTCCACCAGACAAGTGTGCCTCCTCAAGAAGCCCTTATTTCTTTTTATTTTTTTATTGTGCTTGGTTTATTACAAACCTTTCACATAACAAAATCTTAAAATACAAAACAATAGTACATTCAATATTCTAAACCCAATGTCATCATCATCATTATTGAAATATCAACAATTTCAAGGAAATAACCACTTATACAAGATTAAAAACTTCGTATAAAAACATTATCCCTGCAAAAACCACGGACGGGTGTTCACCAAGTAAGAACTTACACCACCATTCCTCAAGAATAAGTGAAGTTACGTTCTCAACAAATTTCCCCAAGTAAGCTGATCTCACAGCAGTCAAGGCGGGACAGCAGTTATTATGTGCTTCAATGTCTCAACTATACCCAGATCTAAACAAAATCTACACCCCTTATCTGTCCAAGGTGGTTGTTTCCAAAAAAATAATACCTCTTTGGTTGTGTACAAGTCTAATCTTAGACGGAAGAATTGGTTCCGGTGGTAAGGGTTCAGGAATTTAGCTAAGTATTTAGGTATAACATTCATTGCTCTGTCTTCCAGGCCTAAGTTCAAGGCTAGTTTATAGCTTTCACTCTTGCCCTGGGTGTCAATCCAGTCTTGACATCTAAGCCTTTGCTTTGCAGCTTCAGGATTGTTTGCCAAGGTCTCCATTGAAGTTTCTAGAGCCCTAACCAATCTATGCATTTCTGTTTCCAAGAACCAATAGGTCACATGGCCTCTTCCCCTGTTTCTGTTTTTAAGACATCATATGAGGTGGCAGAATCCTGCATGGCACATTTCCGCACCAGGGACAAAGATTTCCAAAGTATCCCTGAGTACAGGGATTCAAGTCTCAGTTCGTATCTAATTATTGCCATCAGGAGGCCCTTCGGAAGGCAACACATCTTTTTCCAGAACCCTCTGTCTAGGGCCTCCCACGTCTGCCAAGTTAAATTTAAGCCTGCCTCTGCCCCATAGGTTAAGACTGCCATAACCTTCTGGTTATGAAATGTCAAAATGGGTAGCATGGTGAACCTACCATACCTTTTATGTAATAGGACCTCTTGTGTGGATAACATCTTAACTTTCGATTTTAGGTGTACGGCCCAAGGGTTTTCATTCAGGCTTCTATTGATACGAATCCTTAAGTCAAGGATTGAATTAACCTGCTTCAGGTATTCACACCCTACTTGCCACCTAAAGTTAGTTTTCTGTTTCCCCCATGTGCTATGGATTAGTATTTTTGATTTTTTTCACATTTATTCAAAGGTAATTGGCTATCATATAAGCCTGTGATATATGTTGGAGCCCAATGGGAGTTTTGTCTATAAGGACCAAATCATCCGCATAAAGCATAAAGCATCCACGGTACTGTATTTCCATTGACCCTCAGCAGAAAGGCCCCAGCTTCACCCAAGAAATCCTTAATGTCTAATAAATATAGGTTGAACAAGGCAGGTACAAGAGGACAGTCTTGCTTCATCCCTCCTATAGGTTTATATTTTATCTTAGAAAGCATGCCTTGTGAGTTTACCCTTACATGCATCATAGTGTTTGTAAATTTCCTCCATAAAACTATTTCTATGAACACTGAGTTTAATAAGTAGAGGTTTACGTCAATTCCCACTCCTTTTGAAAATCCTGTTTGGCAGGGATCTAGGCAACCTTCTTCCTTTGCCCAGATAATAAGATATTGTAAAAGTATCGATGCAAACAATTTGCCAAGAACATCTAAAAGGGCTATATGCCGATAGTTTCTTAGATTTTTTGAAAATCTGAATTATTTTTGCCGAAGTGGGTGGCCCTTGCCTTCAAAAACAACAACAACAAACTAGTTAACTTAGCCCATGGTTCCAGAGCCTTCCCAAGCATGTGGTTAGTGAGACTATCAGGACCAGGGTGGCGTGATAGATTTAGTTTTCTTATTAGAGCCACTTTGGGTTTAACCTCTCTTAGAGGCATGGCATTGCGCGCCTGAGGAGTTTTCTATCTAAAGGTTCTCACTGCACCGGCTTGCAAACTGCTCACATTGGCGAGTAGCAATTTTGAAGCTGAAAAGGCCCCCTGCGGTCTCAATTATAAGCAATTAAATTAGACCTTATTCCTGGATATAGACTGGTCATATGCTAATAAGAGAATGTTGCCCTTTGTACATTTGAAAAAATCTTGTATGCACAAAATGAACAGATGGGACTGGAATCAGAACTATGTACACTTGGCCTCCCTGAAAGGGTATGAGGCGGTTTCCCATGTTATCCACAGATACAGGAATACCCAGCACTATCTGATGCTCTGCCCTGATCCTGAGGTGCCTCAATTTATGTTAAGGTTGCGCACCAACCAACTACAGGTACTCATGGTAGTGGGCCCTCGCTTGGGCATTTTGCCTACAGATAGGCGTTGTCGCATCTGTGGGATAGTCTGTAACCTGGAAACAACCAGACATATTTTGACCCAGTGCCCTCATCTTGGCCCTATGTACATGTGTATGCTTGGTGTATGGGTGCATAATTATGAAGCTATCACAGGAGAATCCTTCTGGGATTACTGTTTAAATTCAGATACCATTGCAATTCAGCTGGCCCTATATAGGGTATGGCTTCATGTCAAAAGTATGTTACCTAAGCTGACTTATCATAAAGAGCTTGGAGGGTACCAAGAGTACGAAGAGTAAGAATAAGAATTAGAAGATCAGTACTATTCTCAGCTCTCTGTCATTGTCACTGCAAACATTTCTGAGGATGGATGTATAGTACACTTTATTATTATTGGTTTCTGGTATTTTTAACACTATTAGTATTGTTCGCATTATGATCTTTACATTTTTTATCATCATTTTATTTTATCTTATGTATGACTATCTGTGTGTATTTGAAGTAGTAATGATTGTTTATACTTAGTAGGTTGAATGATTTATGTGTACTATTTGTGTAAAGTTCAGATTTTGGACTAATTCACAATAAAATTATTAATATTATTAGAGCCACTATTTGATTTGATCAAAATCTAGGGACCAGACAGCAGTAGACTGTGCGTCCTCAGTTTCATAACCTGAATTAGAAGGGGCAAACAAGATTTTGAAATTATCAATAAAACAAGTTTTGGGTATCGCACTAGTCAAGAGGGAGGTTTGAAATACATTGTTGTTGTTAATTAAGTCCCAGGTTTGGCCGCATTTATTTTGCAAATTTCCCTCAACATTAGTTACGCTTCCAGCTGGTATCTCATCATTTAAAAATAAGATTAGCCAGTTCCTGAATTTTCACTTCCTTTTTTTAATTTGGACATTGGATGATCTCATCCCGTCTCGCCTTAAGGTCTTAAGATCAGCTCTCAATAATTTCCTTTGTTGAACCAAAGCATTATTATAGCAATGCTTGGGATGAAAATCAGGCTTTCTATGTCTCCCTGACATCTCTTCATAATGGAGAAGAATGGGGGCATATTCCAAACCCAACCTGCCTCCATCCAATGCAAGACAACCACTTGAATCCTACTTAAAATACTACTGCAATGTGAACAATGTGTGTAATATACAACTGTACCCACGCTCACTGTTCCCATGTAACCTCGGAACTTTAGCTATGTCTGTAACTTTGTCTCCATTGATTTCGTGATACTCACCCATGCCAAGTAAACTTTCTTGTAACAGCGCCACGATGCCTGAGGGCAGCTGTGTGCTTTAGAAATGCAAATAAATAAATACAATAAATAAGAGATTCTGTGAAACTAATACATAGTCCAAAATGGCCTTTGTATTTCCCTGTCACCTGTCCCCAAGTTGATCTTCCTGGTATGCCTCCCTTAGTCTGACCATTCAACATGTCACATTCTCATTCAGTTCACACAACCTCAAAACCTCTCTCTCTTGAGCTGAAAAGGTAGTAATCTTAAATAGGGACAGCAGAATACCAAGTGGATCCAAACATCTGATAGTTACGTCCCCACGGATAATAAAATGGGGATCACGTAATTCAATGGAACAATCATACATTAAATCTTGGACAGAATCAATGAGGAAGGTTGAGTCTATCATGGCCGAGTTCCAATATAAATTAAACAAAACAATGTCTTTGGATTCACTAGGTACATAGTCATCATACTTCAATATCAGCATTTGAATTAAAGGATTTGGATTTCTTGAATCAGACACTGCTAGGCCTTGCCCAATTATTATCAGGGTTAGCAAGCCTGAATATTGTCTCCCCCTCCTGCCTTTCTGCGCTGGATTCAGGTATACAGAGAAACCATCACACGTTGGAGGAGAACGAAGCTATGTTTCTTGCAGACATAGAATGTCATAGGAGGCCAAGTCTAGTTGGGTACCGTTGAACAAGTGTCGGAATCTCCTAGTATTCCAACACGCCACTGCCCCTAGAGTTGCAGCATCCACGGCCTCAATCTAAGTGTTATTAGGGACCGCTAAGGCCCCTGCTATCCAGGACCAGTCCTCTTGTGGTCTTGATGGAACAGGGCATTCCCGCTCTTGTGGGATGTATTTACCCATGCATCCGAGCCCTACCTCAAAACTGTGCAGTACTGACATGGAAAACATCATGATGGCCAGAGCTTCCCAGAAAATGCCCAGGGAAATGCAGGAAGAATAGGCTGCCACCCATCTTTGCCGATGTTATGGGCACAGAAGGGCACTGCCTAAAACCACCATTGGACTACCCACACAGTAGCCTGAAACCATTGGGAATGGCAATGCTGATTGCCAAAAGCCACCTAGAATTGTGGGGAATTCATTTCTTAAATCCCAAAAATGGGTGCAGTACCAGTACTCACCACTATCCTAATGCCGTCATTTTAAAACCACACCAGATTTTACTTTTTGTATAAAGCTGAATAAATGAACCCAAAACAGGCCAAAGAAAGACTTACTGAGAGGAAGATACAATGTAAAGTTATATTCTGAAGTGACTTGAAGGTTTATAACAAGACTGGCTGAGCTGTGGATTTCAGCAGTTTAAGTAAATGTGGACTGAAAGACACTAAAAATCTCAATGTTTAAAAGAAATGAGTGACCTACTTTTGAGTGTCACATAGGTTGCAATTGTTTAAATGTCATAGTTTTAAACTTAGAATCAGCATTATAGCTGCATATGTGAAATTGTTAGTTTATTTGAATGCAGAAAAATGGGGAACAGAAATGACATGTAGCTAAAAACTGGCTTAAAGAGATTCCAATTTTGCCTGGCAACCACCCCCATCAGGAGTGAAACTTGAGTCACAGCTGTGTTCCCAGGCCTATCTGCCTTTTGCTGGCCACACTAAGGATATGCCATCTCTCTGATAATTGAATTAAGGGGAGCCCCCACAGAATACAGGAGCTCTGAACAAAGCCCTGTCCTGACTCAGGCAAATGTTTTATTGGCGGGGGTCGTAAATGGAGCTTCCTCCTGAAGGACAGGGGAGGGGCACTGCCTGTGAGAGCAAGCTGGCTTGGCAGAACTGGAAAAACCAGAAATTCAACCTTGTGCTGGGGGGAAACCACACCCCTTTGGGGCCAGAACATAACTTTAAAAAGATGGATCATTCATAGAGCGGACATGTGAAAATTTTATAAATGATACCATAATTCTTGTGATTTTTCTGCCCACATATTAAGAGGTTTTTAGAACCGGTGGTATGTTCAGGGGGGTTTTAGCGGAAAAGAGGATATTACTCTAAATGTATGCATGTTAAAAATCTGACACTTCATCTATTAATGACCATACTCCTTGCGCACATGTGTGTCAATTTGGGTCAATGTCAGAAATTGCAAAATCCGTTAAAAAGTGAAATATGTGCCATTTCTGAATGCAAGCCCCCAGGAAGAGCAAAGTTTGAACAGGGGATACCTCCTGTGATAGGTGAGGGGTGCATGTAATTTTAAACCAATGTTTACCTGTGCAAATATGTTTTTTTTATCAAATATAGATTGTGTGCCATTTGACAGGGGAGTGTCCTCTCTGCAAGCCATAAAATGACATCACTCTGACTCACAGTTCCTTCCCCAATCAAGTGAGAAATGGAAATTTGACCAATGGCAAGTGGAGAGGGGAACCCTCAGATGGGCGTGCCGGCGCAGAACGCACCCAACTCTGGACCTGGTGCTCCAGAACAATGACGGGGGAAGCACCCCGATAACTCACCGGTTCCCAGGGAGGAGGCACAAAGGGAAGGGGGGTGTAAAGCCTTGGAGGAAGCTTCCTTCCTCACTTGTAAACAGCCCCTGGAAACCCAGGAACCGGAAACAAAATCTCTTGCCCCTGAAAGTCTGCCTCCTAAGGAGCAGAGGGGGGGTAGGAGAAACAAAAGACCCAAACAGACTCAGTTTGAGGAGGAGGTACAGATCTTCCAATTTGAGGGAGAGGGATCCTCAGAGGATCCTGGGAAAAGGATCTTCTCCTTCAGAGAGGGGGGAACTCCTCCCAAAGAAAAATGGGTCCCTAGGGATGCAAATCCAGACTGGGGAGATGTGGAGACTGAGCTACCGCCGCCCACCATCTCATCCCAGAACCAACAGCAAGAAAATCCCCTGGTTCAAACCCATCCCGGGGACTGCCTCCAAAAAGGGGGGGGGGCGGCCCAGAACTGGAACCAGGGGAACCCACAATGGCTCTGATATCCAGTTGCCAACTTTTTCTTTCAGATTCCCAAGGCTCTCCACAGAATTCTGCCCAAATTTCTTCTCTTGCAATGTCCAAAACCAGAAAATTAGCCCACCAGTTGTCCAAAAATGTACATTATCTGTGCCCCCTTGAGGAGAAGGAGGGAAGATATTATGCCCCGGTACAAGTACAGGGGCAGGGTACAATCTCGGCACTGGTGGACACTGGATCTCAAGCTACCCTTCTGTCCAGAAGGGCCTTTGACGAACTGAATGCAGGAAGGGGAGAGAATTACCAAATTCCTCTCACCTCTCTTCCTGGACAACTGCAGAACTTTGACGGGAAGGAAATTCCCGTTGAGGGGACTGCAGACTTGGACATTAAGATCGGGCGACACAAGTTGAAACACCCGGTCATAGTTGTGACCCCAGAGGGCACCCCTTGTTTACTAGGGAATGACCTCCTGAGAAGGTTGTCACCACTAATAGATTGCGTAAACAAGGTCCTCTGGACCCAGACTAGCCGACCCATAAAATTAAAACAGAGTGTCAACCATGTTAGTTTAAACGGCACATGCCACATGGTTGAACAAAAATCTGACCAAGTAGAATTTCACTTCCAGAACAACCAGATTCCAGACGTGACAGTAATAGCAGTAGGACAACAGACTGGTGATGGGGGGTCCTCTCTATTTCTGAAAATCAACCTTCCTTCCAGTCTAAAGTGGTATTCCACGCTGGAAGGAAACACTCTGAAATTCTATACCAATCCACAATCTGAAACTCCCACTCCTATAGTCCAGAAAGATGTGAAATCAGCTCAGAGCCTGGCTGAGATTCAGCAAATTGGAGAGCAGTTGTTCATCCCTGTTCAGTTAAATGATGGGAAGGACTCTGTTCTCGCTCGAGTGTGTGTGAACAACGGTAAGAGCTTCATCAGCGAAGCCATGTTCCGCCAACTCCCAAAAGATCCAGCCATTCCCACCTTCAAACTGATAGACAAATGGGAAATGGACCTGGAAGCACCTGATTCCAAACATCTCCTGCCAAGCAGGTGTATGCTCAAAATCTCCATTGGCAACAAGAGCATAGTCCACAATTGTTGGGTCGTGCGAGACGTCCCTGCCGCCTTTTACTTAGGCAGTGACATTCTCAATCGCTTTGCCATTAGTTTGGACCTAATAAACTTCAAAGCTTGGTCCCGATTAGCGGATAATCCCATGGGCTTTGATGATCCAGAAAAAGCATTTAGGTCAGCTCAATTGCTACCTTATGCAGTTGAAATTCAGATCAAAGAGGAAGTCACCATCCCAGAAAGGACCCAACAATTCTCCCTGGAAGTGAAAGCTAAAAGAGGACAATATTTGCAAAACCCTGATGCTTACATACATCTAAATGCTTCTCTCCAACAGCAAGGGTTGGGGGTAAACCCAACTCCATTAGTCAACATAGAACATGACACCATTCCAATAGAGGTGGATAACAGCGACTTAAAGAGTATTACTCTAGCCGCAGGCACCATTATTGGAATGGCGGTTGATGACCGACATTTTTCCATTGATTTAGGTAATGAACTGTTAGGACCAATCCCCAAGGACTGTGTTGACAGTGACAGTGAGGACAATACAACACCAGAAAGGATTTTTACCCGGCATGGGGGGAACTTCCTGGTGTACACTTCCTGCCCTTATGGTAAGGAAGATGTGACGTGTGACTTCAGGAGGGATGAGGTGATTTTCCAGGTCCATGAGGGCTGCCTTTCCCACCTGAAGCCTCCGGTCCAAATCAGCACTCTGACCAGGGACTTCTCCACCCAGCTGGAGGAGGCCGCGGAGATAGCCAAACCAGAAGTCTTTCCAGGCTTCAGGCAGATGGTGGAAGAGAGAGTCAACCTAGCTGATGCCTGTGTGACTCTGGAACAAAACCAAAAGTTGAAACAAGTTTTCTTGGATTTCCAAGATCTCTTTGCGGTAGACTCATATGACTGTGGTCGCACTGACATCCACACAACCACAATCCCCACGGACCCTGGCATGACTCCTGTGTTTGTGAAGCAATATCGCTTACCTCTCGCATCAATGGAGTCCCTTACTGAAATAATTAAGAACCTTGAGTCCCGGGGAATAATCCGTCCAGTCCACAGCACCTTCAATAATCCGGTGCTGGGAATATTGAAGCCAAACGGCCAGTGGAGACTCTGCGCCGAACTCAGGGAGCTCAACAAACGGGTCCATACTTCCCGATGGCCTCTTCCCTACATTGACCAAGGGCTGGCCCAGATTCAGGGGTCACAGGTATTCACTGCAATAGACCTGACCAATGGATACTGGACCGTGCCTGTCAGCAGGGAGGACCAATACAAACTGGCTTTTACCTTTGGGGGCCAGCAGTATACATGGACCCGGACTCCCTTCGGATACCTCAACTCCGGCAATGAATTCAACATTTTCCTACACAAGGCCATGCCCGACCTGGGTGCGAGGGGTAACCTGGCTTATGTAGATGATGTCCTCATCAAAAGTTCATCTGTGGAGGAACACATAGCGGGGATCCGTTATGTTCTGACGCAGTTGAGGGCCGCCGGAGCAAAACTTTCCTTTCAGAAAGCACAGTGGTGTAGAACCCGTGTTAATTTCTTGGGGCATGAGATTACTCCTCAGGGTCTCTGTCCCCAGGAAAAGAAAGTGGAAGCCCTCCAAAAATTGAAAGACCCCACAACTCTGCGGGAACTAAGGAGCCTCCTTGGACTGACTAATTACAGCAGAAAGTTCATTGAGGGCTACGCAGAGATCACCAGACCCCTGATTCATCTCCTGAAGGGGGGGGTCACAAGCGCCTTGCCTAGCTTACCCTGTCAGAAACAAGGAGTTCTTCCTGGAGACGGGGTTCTCTAATACGT
Organism: Ambystoma mexicanum; assembly: GCF_040938575.1. Taxonomy (NCBI): domain Eukaryota; kingdom Metazoa; phylum Chordata; class Amphibia; order Caudata; family Ambystomatidae; genus Ambystoma; species Ambystoma mexicanum. The sequence goes on from NC_090936.1 coordinate 1,045,039,479, forward strand.
GCTTGACGGCCGTATTATACCAAAAGCATGACAAGGTCAATAAGTAATCTCCTATGCAAGCAAAACTTTATCCTCTGTGGAGGAAAAATTCAACGATTGTGAGAAGGCACTCCTGGCAACGGTGTGGGCATTGAAGAATTACCGCCCGTTTATCCAGGGGGAACACATCATAGTGGAGACTCCACACCAGCCTCTGCAATATCTCCAAAGTGACAGAATCCGGGCCGGAAATGTGAGTAATTCCCGAATTACTTCCTGGATTCTGTCAATGCAAGGCTTTCCTGTGGAGGTCCGATATGGCCAAAACAAGAAGAGTCCCCTCGCGCAAGGTCTGGCTGACTTGCATGATTGTGGCAGAGAAAACTGTCTCGAGGACGAAAGTCTAAAAATAAAGGACAACATGGAGGCATACCTTAATTCCCCCCACAAAGTCTTTGAAGAAGACAAGTGTGAGGGAATGCCCACTGTGTATGTGGATGGATGCTCTTACCATGTTGACAACGACGGGGAGAAAGAACTGGTGGCCGGCGTAGGGAATGCATGGGTGAATGAGTCCCCAGAACCCTCCGCTGGATACAAAATTAGTCCCCGAAGTAGTCAGGTGGCAGAATTGATGGCTGTGCATCAGGCCATCCTCACTGCTGTCCAGCATCAACTCCACGAACTGGTCATAATCACAGATTCGGATTATGTACGGAACGGGTTCGTGGAGCACCTGGTTAATTGGAAAACCAGAGGCATGTTATGTGCTAACAACAAACCCTTGAAACATGGGAAGTTGATCCAAAACATTGATGATCTGGTCACCTCGAAAGGAATGAGCATCTATTGGAAGAAGATCAAGGGTCATTCCAAAGTAGAGGGACCAGGCAAAACTGGAAATGACTTAGCTGATCAGCTGGCCAAAACCGGGGCCATCCAAGGGGATCTAATTGAGATCGAGTCCCTGTTGGAGGAAATCCAGGTCACTGCTATCACTAGGTCCCAGACAAATGCTCACAACGACCTTTCAATTGCACAATGGAGTAAGGAGACCCCTGATGCTGATTTGATTACTGCTCAGAAGGGGGATCCAATAATTGGTAAATTTTACCAGCACCTTGAGGACCCTGAGAACTTTCCCCTGACGGATACCGATTATATTGGGAAAGAGGACCTAAGAGTGTTGATGAAATGTCCAAAAATGTTCCGAATCCAAGACGGTTTGTTGGTAAGGAAATCCAAAGCTGGCCACGATCAGTGGGTGGTTCCTACCTCATTCCGAAGCCTGATGTTAAGTCACGCCCATGATGCGGCCACTGCCGGTCATAGGGGGTTTCACACAACATTGGAAATCTTAAGAGAGGTTGCATACTGGCCACACATGGGGCAGGACCTCGACCAATACTTGAAGGGGTGTCTTGTGTGTGCACAATTTCAGCCATCATCCCTCACGCACCGTGCGCCTCTCCAAAAGAGGGGGATGACACTGCCATGGTCAGATTTACAAATCGACTTTGTAGGCCCTGTGATTCGCTCTGCTAGGGGGAATACGTACATGTTGACTGTGACATGCTTGTTTACCAAGTGGGTGGAATGTCTCCCAGCCCCAAACTGCAAGGCAGAAACGGCAGCTGCCTTGATGATTAACCACATCTTTTCCCGTTTTGGTCTACCTCAAAGGATTGAGTCAGACAGAGGTAGCCACTTCACCAGTGAAGTAATGACAAAGATGTGGGAGATACTGTGGGTCAAGAGAAAGCTGCATATTGCTTATAGACCAGCTTCTTCTGGGGCAGTAGAGAGATATAACCGGACAATTGTGAGCATATTAAAGAAGTTTGTGGCAGATTCTGGGCCAAGTTGGGATATCCGATTACCTCTGGTCCTAATGGCTATCAGATCTACCCCTTCATCTGCAACCAAAATGTCACCATTTGAGTTGATGACTGGGCGCAAGATGGTGCTTCCCCAGCATTTGCTCTACAGGACCCAAGAGAAGACACTAATAAATGCCTCCACCACTCATGAGTATGTGGAGAATTTAAGGAAACACCTTCAACATGCTTTTGCTTATGCTCAGCGGAATCTAGAAAGATCGGCTGATAGCATGAAGACCCATTATGACCTGAAAACTTCCAGGAAGGAATATCAGGTGGGAGACCGGGTCTATTTATACAACTTCCAAAGAAACCAGGCAAAACAACGAACATTTTTGCCTACATGGAAAGGACCCTTTGAGATCATAGACAAAATCTCCCCTGTGGTCTACAAAATCCACATCCCCAAAGGTCCTTTGGCAGCGGGGGAAGACAAGTGGGTCCACATAAACCAGTTGAAATGTTGCCATCCCAGGCACGCTTTGCAACAACTGGAGGAATCCTCTGGAATCCTAGCGGGTACTGTCTCAGACTAATTCAGTTCCAATCATAAAACATACCACATCTAGTCTCTAACATATTGTGATTTACATGAAACTGTCTCTTAGTTATACTGTTTTTTTTTCAAAATAAGAATGTAATGTTTCGTTATGATGAAATGCATATGCTGCCCCACTATCTCAACAGTGGTGGAAAAACGTCTATGAGTAGGTATTGCCGCTCTTGCTTTGTCGTCCTAGGAGAAAGAAAACCTGGAGACGGGCCAAGGAGGACGATCCGGAGACCGGGAGCAGAGACGCAATGGGCCCGGGGTACCGCCCAATATTCCCATCAGGACCGGCGAGGAGAACCGATCGATCAGTACCGGATGGAGGAAAAGATGCTGAACTGTGCCATCTACCGGAAGAAGATGAGAACTACATCCCAGATCTTGCGGGTCCCATCAGTGAAACCGAATGGCCATCGCAAGAGGGGGGCTTGTGGGATGTATTTACCCATGCATCCGAGCCCTACCTCAAAACTGTGCAGTACTGACATGGAAAACATCATGATGGCCAGAGCTTCCCAGAAAATGCCCAGGGAAATGCAGGAAGAATAGGCTGCCACCCATCTTTGCCGATGTTATGGGCACAGAAGGGCACTGCCTAAAACCACCATTGGACTACCCACACAGTAGCCTGAAACCATTGGGAATGGCAATGCTGATTGCCAAAAGCCACCTAGAATTGTGGGGAATTCATCTCTTAAATCCCAAAAATGGGTGCAGTACCAGTACTCACCACTATCCAAAAGCCGGCATTTTAAAACCACACCAGATTTTACTTTTTGTATAAAGCTGAATAAATGAACCCAAAACAGGCCAAAGAAAGACTTACTGAGAGGAAGATACAATGTAAAGTTATATTCTGAAGTGACTTGAAGGTTTATAACAAGACTGGCTGAGCTGTGGATTTCAGCAGTTTAAGTAAATGTGGACTGAAAGACACTAAAAATCTCAATGTTTAAAAGAAATGAGTGACCTACTTTTGAGTGTCACATAGGTTGCAATTGTTTAAATGTCATAGTTTTAAACTTAGAATCAGCATTATAGCTGCATATGTGAAATTGTTAGTTTATTTGAATGCAGAAAAATGGGGAACAGAAATGACATGTAGCTAAAAACTGGCTTAAAGAGATTCCAATTTTGCCTGGCAACCACCCCCATCAGGAGTGAAACTTGAGTCACAGCTGTGTTCCCAGGCCTATCTGCCTTTTGCTGGCCACACTAAGGATATGCCATCTCTCTGATAATTGAATTAAGGGGAGCCCCCACAGAATACAGGAGCTCTGAACAAAGCCCTGTCCTGACTCAGGCAAATGTTTTATTGGCGGGGGTCGTAAATGGAGCTTCCTCCTGAAGGACAGGGGAGGGGCACTGCCTGTGAGAGCAAGCTGGCTTGGCAGAACTGGAAAAACCAGAAATTCAACCTTGTGCTGGGGGGAAATCACACCCCTTTGGTGCCAGAACATAACTTTAAAAAGATGGATCATTCATAGAGCGGACATGTGAACATTTTATAAATGATACCATAATTCTTGTGATTTTTCTGCCCACATATTAAGAGGTTTTTAGAACCGGTGGTATGTTCAGGGGGGTTTTAGCGGAAAAGAGGATATTACTCTAAATGTATGCATGTTAAAAATCTGACACTTCATCTATTAATGACCATACTCCTTGCGCACATGTGTGTCAATTTGGGTCAATGTCAGAAATTGCAAAATCCGTTAAAAAGTGAAATATGTGCCATTTCTGAATGCAAGCCCCCAGGAAGAGCAAAGTTTGAACAGGGGATACCTCCTGTGATAGGTGAGGGGTGCATGTAATTTTAAACCAATGTTTACCTGTGCAAATATGTTTTTTTTTATCAAATATAGATTGTGTGCCATTTGACAGGGGAGTGTCCTCTCTGCAAGCCATAAAATGACATCACTCTGACTCACAGTTCCTTCCCCAATCAAGTGAGAAATGGAAATTTGACCAATGGCAAGTGGAGAGGGGTAGGGTCTAGTGATGCTGCATACACACCCACTTTCAAAACACATAAAAGCAGACAGACAGGACAGATAGGGACATTCATTTTCCACTTGCAGCTGGAAGCTCTGCCAAAATCCATACTTATCTCCATCAACCTTCAGAGCCAACACTTAGACTCCAAGATAAACAGAGACTACAGAACCTTAACCAAAAAGGCCACTGCCAGCAAGAGTATTTGTCAACAGGCCTAAAAATCTTTTTGCAACTGAACTCTTCAGACAGCCGGCTGACGCCGTCTGAATTTTGCCAAGAACTTTTGCAAGAACCCGGTGACAGAAATATCCAAAGGGAAGGCAGGACCCGACCCAGAGAACCGGTGCCTAGCAGAACCCAGGACAGGAGTGCAGTGCTGACCCAGAAAGACTGTCCGTGGCCAGAAAACCGGTGTTCAGGACAGAGAGCAGTTCCAGAGACCAGACCGATGTGCGGAGAGACCGTCCGTGGCGAGTGAAGAAAACCTGACCAGATCCGTGGCGAGGCCCGTTCTATTTCTAAATATATTGTGAGTACATAGTAGAACTGTGTAGAACCACTCTCTTAGTTAAAATAATATAATTCAATCTATTTAATCTAAGTAGAGCTGCCTCCTAACTGTCACCTGTCATTTTCTAGTTGCTAGCTGTCACTTGTCTTTTTGAACTTTAAAATTTCAAATCTGAAAAACGACCTTTACTAAATCGCTCATATCTCCGCGACCGTTTGTCTTAGAGACTTGCAGTAACTTACATCTGGAAGCTGAGATCCTAGGCTTTCCTAGGACCCCAAACCGATATTGATAGTCCTTGTAGATCCTCTGTAATCGCGCCCGGCGCATTCGCGAATTTTGCCGCGATTTGAACATTTCTCCACTTGCAAAAAGATAGCTGCTTTTACTTTCCTCTGAAAAAAAATCGTTTGCCTCATAAAAACTATCCCTGAATCATTGCAAGAGTGAGCCTGGACTAATATTAACTAGATACCACTTACCCTGAACCTCTAGAGGGAATTAAAAGCATTTTTAGCATATATTTTTCACTCCATTGCCAGCACATATCAAAGCACTTTTGCCTGTGTTTCCAACTTCTGTAGTGTAAGCTTGCTGGGGTGAACTGAATCACATTGATTGCATTTCTGAGAACTGTGTGCCTTCCTTCCATTTCCTTGCATTGCATAAAAGGGGGGGGGATGAATTGTCCAAGAAAGTGATTACATTGTTTTACTGAAATCCTATCAAGTTATTTTCTGTACTGCATTTCATTCCACATTGCATCCATTTGAAACCATAAAAGTATTGTTGCTATCTTATCCATTTCATGTCAACTCCTTAGTGATTATAAAGAAGTGTGCTAGTACCAGATTCTCCGTTGTTAATCTTTATCATATCAGATTAAGTGTGATATTCAATTATTAATTTATTATAAGTGTGATATATATATCTATTGTTTAAATTATCAAATAAACCTTTTAACTTGCAAAACAGAACTACTTCTTGACTCAGTGGGGTCAGGAGGATTCCAAGAGAGGGGTGTTATATAGGGGTAGTCATCCAGAACGCATGAACTGGACATAAAGATATATCAATAAGGGTTTTCATTCAGTATTCTAGACTAGGCGTTGACTTAGCTGCAGTGTTGAATTGAATCCTCTTACACTCTTCAGTAACTCTTCTGTCAAGCGCACTCCCGCAAGAGAATGTCACTCTCAATAGATCTTTCCTTGGCCATTGTCGACTGCTTGTCTTATTTCCACAAGTACTGGCTTGAGTAATAGAATATAAGTTACTTTGGCAAAGATTCAGTTGACCGTTATCTCCTTGCACGGCCAGGGCGAGAGCTTTAGAAAGCTGTGACTTAGAGTTCAGATGTTTAACGGATTTAGAAGAAGCCAAAGTTGCGGATCGGGGTTGAAAGCCTGTGACGGAAATGTTCAAGGGAGAAAAGACCAAAGATTATTTTTCTGAAATAACCTTTGGTCTTTTCTCCCATGACATTTCCGACTTGGCCTCCAACCCACCCCCATCCACACCCCGCTATGAACCCCCCTATGATATATGATTGGTTATTTATAACAGGCTTAATAACCAGAGGTTTCTAAGCGCAGATACGGGGATAGAACCTGTGTTGCTCTGTGTCGTATTGCTTCCAAGGCGAGCACGTTGCCTCTGAGCTATCCTCCTGAGACTACTTACCTTGTGGCGGCCTCTGACTCGCTGTGTCCCTACGACGCATGTTCAATTTCGCCTCTGTGATCGGGAATGGCGCTGCAGGGTCCTTTCCTTTTTTTTGTGGCTTTTTGGGATCGACTATCGGGGACACCCCGCCACCCGTGCTCACAATATAGTGAACAAGGGTGCGGGGCACACTCCTGCAGCACCCGCAGCCCTTAGCACCAAATGGGGGATCTGGTTGAACCTTTCGGCCGTTCAGAGTTTTCGAAATTCAGCCAAATCACCCATTCAGTCTTATAACTTTAGTCTTTTTGGATGATTCCCAAAGTTGCTCTATCCCATTCCTTTTAACTCAAATCCTAGCAGAAGCAGCGCATCCGTGGTGTTCAAAATGATGGCTTTTACAAAAGATGATTGCAGGTGAAGAATTATCCAATCTTTATGTGACTCTGTTACAAATTCTACTACCTGAATGTCTTCTGAGACAATCAAGCGTAGATTTGGAACATGGTGTAGAAGTTGAAGCACATTTCTCCGGTTCAAAATCAGGTCATCATCTGCAACCAATAGTTTTTCTATAGATAATCTTATTCTATTAAGTGATTCACGATTTATTGCAGATGACGAAAGCTCATTAGTGTATTTGGGTATGTATTCAAATGCAGTATATTTATGTTTCCTAACTGCCACCTCTCGTTTCTGTGCTGAAGTTTGAAAGGAACAAGAGGTCAGCTCAGGTCCTGACTTGATGTTGAAATTAGATGTTATCTTAGATACATTCTCCTGATTATTAAAATGAGAGGTCATTGGCAGTGAGGAACTTTGGGACTCCATTATTGTAATCGGATCCTGCTAAATCTCTAAGGCCTCCTCCTCTTTGTATGAATAAGCAGAGAAGTCTGAACTAGTATCTAGCTCAACTTTATTGTCTTGTGTAATCACTTCATTGCTCTCTGCTAGAGATACTGTAAGTACCAACTGTGTTTCATCATCTTCTAGTCTTTGATATTATTCTTATTGGTTTGAGGCCTTGATCGAAATGTCCTCTAATATTGTAAATGACTAGGCGTATATGTTGCTGGCGGAGGCGGCATTCTCAAGTTATGCAAAAAGAAGACCTTGAACCAATGGATTTCATCTTTTTCCCCTTCTTCATATTTTTTGTTTACTTTTTGTTCTTTCTCTCCTCATTATTAATTATGCACGTGACCCTTTGATTTTTTTTGTTTGTTTTACAAATATAGGAAAAACCTTTCTAAGCACTTGTTCGGCATTTGCTAATGGTGGCGTAGAAGTCCGGGCTTCATCTATGAGAGGGTTTACATGGTACAATGGACGTGACTTTAGAATTTGTCACCATTTGACTATTAGAACATATGCAGCAACTCTAATTAGGATTTGTTTTTTTATAAAAGCATGCTATGTTAACCTAAGCTATGAAGTGAATCACTTGCAGAGTTGCAGATAAGGCACAGTGTGATTAAATGATTTATCCAGAATCGCACACTTTAGTTAGTAGTGAAACCGGGATGCAGACAATTTAATTTGTTGATGCCAATGCCATTTAGCTCACTGTTTTGTGAAAAGGCTCTTTTGCTGATGCAGTCCACTGGTCACTCTGTTGTTTAGGGGTGTGCGGGTCATAGTGTTTGGTTTTGGGTGGTGGCCATGGGACATAGTGTGGGGGTTTGGGCTATGAGGCATAGTGCCTGGTTGGGGGTGGTGGCCATGGGGCATAGTGTTTGGTCGGGGCATGGTGGCCACTGGGCATAGTGTTTGGTTGGGGGTGGAGGCCATGGGGCATAGTGTTCGGCTGGGGGTGGTGGCCATGGGGCATAGTGTGAGGTGTGGGCTATGGGGCAGAGTGTCTGGATGAGGGTGGTGGACATGAGGCATAGTTTTTGGTTGGGGCATGGTGGCCACGGGGTATAGTGTTTGGTTGGGGTATGGTGGCCACAGGGTGAAGTGTTTGGTTTGGGGTGGTGGCCATGGGGCATAGTGTGGGGGTGTGGGCTATGGGGCAAAATGTCTGGTTGGCGGTGGTGGCCATGGGGCATAGTGTTTTGTTGAGGGGTGGGGACCATGGGGTATAGTGTTTGGTTGGGGGCCATGGGGCATATTGTTTGACTGGGGGTGGGTGCCATGGGGTATAGTGTGGGGGTGCGGGCTACGGGTCACAGTATTTGGTTGCAGGGCAGTGGTCATGTGGCATAGTGTTTGGTCTATTTCCATGTGTTCAATAAAAATGGAGGGTTGAAAAACCCTCCTGCCACGTCCCAAACCATGCCTACCGCCCCTTGCACCGCCCCACCTACCGCTCCTCCTACATTTTCTTTTCGGCCCGTTATAGGCAGCATGTAAGGTACATTTGGCCCTCTGGTCAAAACAGTTGTGCACCCCTGCTCTATGATATTATTCTTATTGTTTTGAGGTCTTGATCAGAGAGTCTTCTAATATTGTAAATGACTAGGCAAATACGTTCCTGGCAGAGGCAGCATTCTCAAGTTACGCAAAAAGATCCTGAACCATTGGATTTCATCTTTTTCCCCTTCTGCATATTTTTTGTTTTCCTTTTGTTCTTTCTGTGAGAAACTTGAAGGTGTCTCCCCGACCAGTCACCGGGATTCTGTCATACAGGTGGCCAGGTCACGGCCATTGTTATTGGATCCAGTTCCTGGGGGTGGACCAGTGTGGGAGGATCACCTAGAAGGGGTGTCCTATGGGAGTGGAAGTGGGACATTGACGGGTGAGATGCAGTATCCCCTTCCTTATAACAATTCTTCCCCATCCTACCACATAGGATATTTAGAAGCTCTAACCCAACCCTTTTTCCGACACAAATATTTTCGTGCACCAGGAAAAACAACAGACTAACACCAAAGCCGTTTACCTGACATGTCCCAACACACGGGTCAGGCAGAGTCAGGCAATTGATAATAATCACCCATAGCCCAACGAGGCAGCTATTCTGAGACGGCAGTTCAGGAGGAGACGAAAGACCACGAGAACTGAAAGGACGACAAGGAAAGAAGAGACCTTGCCCTTTTCAATCCAGACCTACGAAGCCTCCGAAAAAGCAAACATAACACAGCGAACATCAGCCACAGTGTGTTGTAGCAGATGTCAACGGTACACAGAGCCCTCCTACGCTGATGATCTAAGCAGAGAGGGGAGCCGGCTACCGTGGTACCACACTTGACTTCAAAGACAAGAAAAGCCAAGCGGTTCATCACAGCCAGTGAGTCGGAGGGTGAATTGATAAAGAAACCGAACTGTGTTGAGCGAAGGTTGCAAACGGCAACATAAGGTGAATCAAAGAACTGTTGAAAGTGAAGGGGAAAGTGGGTGCTCATTCAAGATCCTCGGGCTGGTCCCGCCCGTTATGTTTGATGAAACTACTGATACCAGAAGGCCCTAGGAGAGCCTCACAGAGAAGGTCAAAGTGGTCCTATAAGGGTCGAGTAAAACCCTTTGTACAGTCGAAAATCTTTGACCGTGAACAAAAGGAAGCGAAGAGAAGTAAAACCTGTATGGTGAAAAGCAGAGAGAACTGTGTAATTGGCAATTGTGAGCCTGACTGAGGGATGCCTGCAGAACGGGGTGAAGTAGAGTAACCTCAACAAACATTGTGTTGCAAAGAGTGAACCTGACTGAGGGATGTCCACAGTGGATTGTTTAAAAAAGGCATTAATATTTGCCATGAAAACAACGAAGGATCTTGAACAAAAGCTGTGGTGAAACCGACGGAGGGAGGCTAATATTCGAGAGGGGTCTGAGCCCAGAAAAGGGGGACCCAGGGGTGAAAGGTCCTCACCCAACGTGCATATGAAAAAGAACTTCTTTGTTTATTGTTTTGTTACATCTGACCTTCTAAGGCAAGAGGCTTTTGCACATATGAAACTTAACCATGGAAGGTCTCGATACCTGAGAAAGGAACGGTAGCCTTATGCAGAGAACGCCTAAATGTGTGCTGTGCTCAGGAGTCCTGCTTTGTCACATGCTAATAACTTTGGGGAGGGATACCCCGGCTACCCCATCCTGACTTATCATTTGTGACACTTCTTTCTTTTATTGTGAAACACTATCCCACACTATTTTTGTTACTTAGCTAGAAGGTTTTGGCAATAGTTTTTTTAGGATAGGCCCTTTTTATTTGGCAAGACACTAGGACTGTCTTATTATTATTTCGATTGTCCAAGCTTGCTGCCATCTTAGATTTAGGTTTAGATTACGAGTTTTTCTAACCCTTCATACAGTTTAATAAACAGCCTTGAACTGTGATCATTGTGTCTGTCTTTACTGTTGCCACCATGAGTACCTTATATTTCCCTCCTCATTATTAATTATGCATGTGTCCCTTTGATTTTTTTGGGAAAAACCTTTCTAGGGACTTGTTGGGCATTTGCTAAAGGTGGCGTAGAAGCACAGGCTTCATCTATGAGAGGGCTTACATTAAAGTCAGAATCCGATATTTGGATGTCTAAGATTCCTTAGGATTCAGTTCTCTGATTTATTGGTAAGGAGGCCACTAGCAAAGCACCAGTTGCTCCCTGATTAATTATGTCAGTCGTCAATAAAAATGTTTCCAGGATGAGGAGAGGTTGAGTGATATCGTCATGGTGACTGAAATTGTGACCCACTTTCTCTACTCTCCCTTCCTTGTGTTGCAAATTCAGAGAAGCTTTGGTTTGATGATGGAGCACATCACTCTTAGAATTGTTATTGAGGACTATAGAACCCATTTTAATTGTAGTTCGTAGCCATTTAAGAGATTCACAAATGGCTTCCATCATCAAGGTTTTGTCTGAACGTTCGCCTCTCGTTAAGTCGCAGAGTCTATTTTGCCACTGCGCTGAGGTTTCGGCTTCCTGATCCAACCTAGATAGTATTGCTGGCTCCAGAAAAATCAGTTTGAAATGCACAACGGCAAGCAAGGTTGCCTGATCTTTAAAATTATCATTCAGAGCCTCGTATATTTTCAAAAATGGCACCAGAGATATAGTCAGTGCTGATATAATGTTGTTTTAAAGCATATAATTCTCAATGTGTGCTTCCTATTGAAGTGCCCACAATATGAGCTTTCACTAATGGAGCCCTACTTAAGGGTCTCCTCTGCAGGGCCCTTCATGTGATTTCGATGCAAAAATGTGTTCAAAGTGAATTCCTCCAACACAGCTCTCAACATGCCCTTTAGACGTGCTGTAAGTGTTGTCTTCCTATAACAATGCACTTAGTGTGAGCGTCTCCATTAGTGTCTGCAGGGAGAGCTTCTTACTGCAGTGTCTTCAGTGCGAGCTATTCTAGTGGGCGGAGTTTGAAGTTCTTTAAGGAGTGAGTTTAGTGTTATTGCCCCAAGTGAAAGCTTCTTTCACCACTACCCAAGAGTCTTCCTTTTTTAGAGGAAGCAGAATGGTTTAATGATATGGGATTGTGCTCTAGCACCTTCAAGTGTCTTTTTGTGCTAGATGGAATTACAAATAACGATCTCAGACCAAATAATCAGACACACTCAAGGAATATGGCAAATTACTACTTTATTGTCATTTAATAAAGTTGGGAGAAATCAAAAAATCGGACCGATGCTTGCACACTCACATAGTAGCTTGATTACATGGAGGTCCAATACCTCAATATGCATCATCTATGGCTACATTCTACATGGCAAAATACAAACCCTATTAAGGGAATGGATTGGTTAAGGGAACATATCTACTTATAGAACATATAAGGATTATTGCATCATTGGCTACACCTTATATCTAGGGCACGCCTTGAACTACCTCTAAATGCGTATAGTAATGATTATATCGGACTAAACAGCAGTTGACTGGCCTAAGCGGTCCCCCAACCCCACTGATTGGTTGGCATACTATCCCAACCTTGGACTTTTGGCTCTTTAGCAGCACGTACGTGAAACAAAACGTTGGTGTTTGAATCCCATCAGACTACTCCCCGTTTTCCCAATTAGTCCATCATCTCTCATGGTAGGCCATAAGCCAAAGTCTTCCGCTTGTAGTTTGTAGTTGATCTTGTTGCCTGCTCACTGTCCTGGAACATTCAAGGGAGTGTGAGCACACTACTATTTTAGCTTGAAGCTCTAATGAATAGTCTTTATTTTCAACCTCTGAGCCACATGTGCAGATACCACAAATGTGTCAATTTCAGCCTCCCATTTACTCCTATCTGATTTAATTATGCAGGCTGCTGTTGGTCCTCTTGGCCTCTAGACACTTGATCACTCTATCTCACATGAACTTTGTATACTTTTAATTGTCCAGCAGTTTGGCTCTCACAGACATTTTCTTCTTTTTCGGTCTTTGAGGAATGTCCCACTTTTAGAGCTTATCTATGTACTCCCTTTATCGTCTGTGCTTATCCCTTAAAATAGCTTCCTTAATTCTGGGCCAAGCTTGACTCATTGTTGGCTCTGCACACAGGGCTGTTTTTCCGCATCTCCTGATTCTACAGCCTTGGCCTGTCTCTGAGGTAGTCTTGTTAAGTTCAACGTGAGCCAGTGTCCATTTTCCACATTATGGCCGCCCTTGCCACGTTATATATTCTTCTATAGCAAGCTTCTATATATTTTCTTTCTACCTTGCGTTACTCCGTAGTTACAGTTATTGGTCAGTAAATTACTTAATCTTTTTTATATCCATGATTACTTTAGCTTTAGGTACATATTTCTCTTAGTGCTTCAGTTACATCGTGACTCTTAAGTATTTTCATATCCTTTCAACATAGGTTCATATTTCTTCTTTATGACATCACTCCGTCCTCGTCAGATTTCATTTAACGTACATCCATGATGTCCATGGGAGAATTTTGACATCTTTGCATGCAGCATCCATGTGGCATCCTTCCACACAGCATCCTTCCATGCGGCATCCTTCCATGCAGCATCCTTCCACACTTTCAGTGCGAGGGTACATTCTGTATGGCTGTCTGAGCGCATAACGTCTCTCATATACTCAATGAGGTATGGGAACAATAAAGGGGATCCATTTACTGCTCTTCTCCGACTGTTCCAGTATGACAGTCGTGAGGGGGCGGGGACTAGTGAGAAAGCACCTACCTGTTCCTCTACAGTATGGTGGGGGATGACAAGGTTAAACAGTAATACAGTAGTTCAGCAGTCAAAGCTAGGCAAGAGAGGGGTCATGTTGCCTGATTGCAGGTTTTGGGTGTGCACATGAGTAATGTCAGGCTACGTCGCTGATTGTGAGGGCAGATGTCCTAAGCTCACAAGTTAAGTGCCTGTCTCAGACTGGTTGCTAGCATGCACTTTGCCAGCTGAGCCTTCATCCGTCTGAGGGCGATAAGTTAAGAACCATTGTACTGGGTAATAAAAGCTGTTATTACAGCGCTTAGATCCAGGAGAAATCTGCATGAAGTGCAACATAAAATGAAAATGGTTATTCATTGGCCCTCATTACATTTAGGCAGAAAACCAACGTAAATTAGGTTGTGCCAGTATTACCGTTTCTGGGCAGACTGACCACTGGAATCACTGGCACATTACAGGTCCTCGGGCGCATGCACACACCCCTGCCAGTAACGGTAATACTGGCACGACGGAATTACCAGCATCGACAAAAAAGCGCTGATGTTTCTGGCAGAAATGTGCTGGAAATAGCAATACAAGCACCCAAATGGCCGACAACACAAGCGCCGGTAATTCCGACGCCAGACAGGGACGTCATTTGGGGGTCGCCAGAGGTCGCAACTGCGACCTCTGAGGTCTCCCTTGCGACCTCTGTGGTCTCCCTTGTGACCTCTGTTTAAAAAAAAAAGAAAAGTTTTTTTATTTTAATTTTTTTAATTTTTTTTTTCTTCCGTTTTTTGTAATGCAAGGTCCTGGATTGGCTGGCTCTCATGTTCAGGCCTTTAAAAAAAAAAAAGAAGAAAAAAAAGAACAGGAGTGCCACAAGTCTTACACTTTCAGCACTGACCCTAAATAAGAAAGAATAGGAAACCAAATAATGTGTCTTTCTGGAATTCTGTACAATCATTGCTAGGCTCATCAAAGGTTTATTTCAGGCACACTTCAGGGGGTGAGTCACTGATTTAGTCTGTTCTTAAATACCTCAACTCAGCCCTTCATCCTTCTGAGGTCGATAAATGAGTACCAAGACAGGTTGGGTGATATTGGGTGTATATTTTTTTCTATATAAAGCGCTTAAGCGTAAGTGCTATATAATAACACATCATTATCCTTTGACCTTGGACGTCTGCTTGCATTCACAGTAATTTGGTAATATGGGCCTATACACACTGATCTTAACGCTAAATATGGCGATCCATTCTTGCATGAAATGTACATCACATTATAGTGATATCATAACCATATTTTTCGTAGTGTACAATGCAGTGATGTCACTTCCTGTTTTGGCAACGGGTGAAAGGTCGTGTTCCATCGCTTCCGGTGATATCACTTCGGGGTGGGGTCAAATTACATCACTTTCTGTGATGTCATCAGGGGGTCAAGGGTCGTGTGATGTCATTTCCGCTACCCCTGGCATTTTGGTGAAATGACGTCCCTGACGCCAGAATTAGCATAATCGCAGGAACTGGTAGCTCGCTGTATGCCATTTAAAAAAAGTCAATCCACTTAAAATCCCCCACTTCTGGCTGCCATCCAGCCCAATTGAAAGTTCAGACATGCCTGGGAGTGGGAAATCGAAAGTCACTGAGGTCGGGCTTCACAAGCTAAAGTTTGCAGATGCGTAGCTGGCTGCACTGGCAGACACTGTGGTCTTGAACGCCAAGGCCCTCTTCTGGGCTGGCAGCTGCAGGGCCAGCAAGAGAAGGAAAGGGCCATCTGGCAGGAGGTGCCCGACAAAGGTCACAGCCATGACTTCTGTCCCACGCACACCACAGAACTGCCACAAGCGGTGGGACGACTTGCAGCTGAAGGTCCAAAACATCCTGGCTACTCATAAGAGGGAATCTGCTGCTACGGGAGGAGGGACGGTGGCACCCCTGGCCCTCATGCCCTGAGGAGATAGGCAGCCCCACCTTGCACATGGTGGGCATCGAGGGAGTCCGGGCAGCAGAGGCCAGAGCTGGCACCCAAGGCAATGGTGTTAAGTACAACAAACCCAATGTAAATGCAAATGTGGAGTCCAAACACATACATCCCCAGGCAGATAAACACCAAATGGGCAAGGGAACAGGTCAGCACGTGTCATTCCCAGCAAATATCCCAATCACACACACCTGCCAGGGGATGTGGGCAGATTCAGCCAAGCACAATCACTGCAGCCAAAGTGCGTATCCCCACACATGGATATATGACAAGCACCCATGTGTGCCAAGGGAGAACAGTGCAGGAATCATAGGCCTACCGTGCACACAACAACATGCTACCTTACTTTGGCAGAACAACAGTCAATGCAGCCCCACTGCCCGGCAGCCCCCACGGCTAAGGGCCCTTCAGGAAAAGGGCGGCTCCTACAGCTGCGGCTCCCTCTGTGTCTGCAGGTGTCCGCAGGGGACGCTAGGCGCCAGTTCCACTTTGCTATCTCCACCTTCTCCCGGCCCACCCCACCTACACCTGGTCACTTCATTCGCATGGTGTCTTCACCTCACTGTGTTCCACAGTTGTGGTTAACTAGGGTTGTTTCTCCCCTCGCAGGATTCTCAAACTTAGGTGGCCTCTGTACCTAATACGCATTTACTGTTTCTGAAATGTGGTAAACTAGGGTTGTTTCTCCCCTCGCAGGATTCTCAAACTTAGGTGGCCTCTGTACCTAATACGCATTTACTGTTTCTGAAATGTGGTAAACTAGGGTTGTTTCTCCCCTCGCAGGATTCTCAAACTTAGGTGGCCTCTGTACCTAATACGCATTTACTGTTTCTGAAATGTGGTAAACTAGGGTTGTTTCTCCCCTCGCAGGATTCTCAAACTTAGGTGGCCTCTGTACCTAATACGCATTTACTGTTCTGAAATGTGGTAAACTAGGGTTTTTTCTCCCCTCGCAGGATTCTCAAACTTAGGTGGCCTCTGTACCTAATACGCATTTACTGTTTCTGAAATGTGGTAAACTAGGGTTGTTTCTCCCCTCGCAGGATTCTCAAACTTAGGTGGCCTCTGTACCTAATACGCATTTACTGTTTTGAAATGTGGTAAACTTGGGCTTGTCGCTCACTTCCTGCCTGCGTGCTCTCGTATCGTCTGTCTCCCCCCCCACTCCCTCCTACTCCAGGGTGCTCTCTATCTCGCCTATCTTCTCTAACTGCTTCTCTATTGACTATCCTGCTCTCCTCACTAAATCTGGTAGGAAAAAGTTTAAAAAGGACATCCTGGTCTCCAACCCAGGCCTCCCTATCGCTGATACCTACACTAGTGCCTGCTCCAAGGAAACTCTCACTGACATCCTCTTTTTCGTGCCTTCGCCTGACCTATGGACCCTTCATATGGTCTCTGTGCTCTCTCCTTTCTCCTCTTCTCCCATTAATGGTGGCACCCATTGGGATGTCCTCTTGGCCTCCTTCCACTCTTCTAAGGCCATCATTAATGTCTACGCTAATGGGACCGTCTTGGTACAAGGCCCTCAGGCCAACCTTCACCTCTTTGATAGACGCTTCCCACGCCTCATCAACTTCCTTTCCTCTCCTGCTGTCCCCCCTCCTCTGTCCTCAGCTACCTTGCCTCTACCCTCCCTCCCTGCCCCCTCTCATGCTCCTTCTTCACCTCCTTCTTCTACACCTCCGCAGGGCGTACCTCTGATCTGTACCCCTCCCCGGAAGTCCTTCAAGGATGGCAACCTTCTCCACATTGCCACTCTTAACTCTCGCTCTGCCATCAAGCATTCCTCTGATATCTGTCGCCTTCTTGAAGAACTGGACCTTGACGTCCTCGGTCTCACCGAGACATGGTTCACGGCCAGCTCTGTCACCAGCTTTGACACACTCCTACCTGACGGTTACAAGATCCTCTCCGTGCCCAGGCCCAACCGTGCAGGGGGGGTGTAGCCCTTATCTTCCCTGAGTGGATTCCTGCCACTGTCACTCCTACGCAGACCTACTCCTCCTTTGAATGTCTTGTCTGACGACTCTCTCTCTCTCCTAGCCATTCCCTTACCATGGCTACTATCTATCGGCCAACTGGTCAAATCTCCCCCTTCCTCTCTGAGTGGGCTGACCTCTCCTCCTCACTCCTGTCCTCAACCACTCAACTCCTCTTTCTTGGTGACTTCAACATCCACTTGGATGCCTCCTGTCCCCCCACTGGACTCTTTCGTAACCTCTGTGACTCTCTCTCACTCTCTATTCTCCCGTCTGGGCCTACTCATTCTGCAGGGCACACTCTTGATGCTCTGATCTCTTCTGACCTTCCCTTCTCCGTCCCTCTCTCCACTCCTCTCTCCTGGAGTGATCACTTTCTCCTATCCTCCCACCTCACCCTCCCTACCCCACAGGCAAAGCCACCCTCACCAATGCCACCCACCTTCTCGGTCATCCGTCCCATGAAGCGCGTGTCAGTTGAGGCTTTCGCAGCCACCTTCTCGCCCCCCCCTCTCCATTCGGCTTACTCCCACCCTGACACAGCCCTCGCCATGCTCCACTCTGCTATATCTGATACTCTTGATATCCTTGCCCCCATCATGAGAATCCGTCTGAAGACCAAAGCCAAATGTAACTCCTGGTATGACTCGGATCTCGCCACCCTAAAACGCAAGTGCAGGGTGGCAGAGAGGAAATGGCGTGCTTCATGTTCATCCTCTGACAAACTGGCCTGCCGCCTACTCCAAAGGCAATACCGTCTCTCTGTTATCACCAAGAAGAGAACCCTTATCCAAGGCCGCATCTCTGCGGCATCTAACAACTCGGCTGAACTCTTTAAAATTTGCAAGGAGCTTGCCAACCCTGCTGCAGTCTCTTCCTCTCCTGTCCCCTCCCAGGCCCTCTGCACTGCACTGGCCTCTCACTTCATCTGAAAAACTCAGGACATCCTGTCCTCACTCTCCTCGTATCACCTCCCTCCCTCTCTTCCCGGCTCTTCCTCTGGCCCTTCTGCAGCCACCCCTCCTCCCTCCTTCTCTGCCTTTCCCCTTCTTTCTGCTGACAAGGTTTCCAGACAAGTCTGATCTATGAAAGTCTCATCTAAACAGGTGCACCCCTGTTCCTCCAAAACTATCAAGGACCACATTGACTCCCTGGCTCCTGCCCTGGCTGACTTTTGCAACCACTCCTTCGCCTCTGGAGTCTCCCCATCCCCCCTTAAGCACTCCCTTGTGCACCCTCTTCTTAAGAAAACCTCTTCCGACCCCTCCTGCCCGGCTAACTATCGCCCAATTTCCATCACTCCCTTCCTGGGCAAGCTCCTGGAGAAACTGGCCATCTCCCAGCTTAATCTCCAGGCTGAATCTGTTGGTAGTCTTCATGACCATCAATCTGGCTTCAGAGCTGCCAGAAGCATGGAAAATGCTCTCCTGAACATCCGTGAGGACCTGCTCTTGAACCTCGATTGCAACACTCTGTTTGTTCTCATTCTGCTCGATCTCTCTTCTGCCTTTGACACTGTCAACCATGCCATCCTGCTCAACCGTCTCCGTGATAACCTGGGTATCACTGGTCAGGCTCTGGCCTGGCTGCCCTCTTTCCGTTCCAATCGACCCACCCAGGTCCAACTGGGGTCTTTCCTCTCTGACATCTTTTTCTCCACATGTGGTGTCCCCCAGGGATCAAATCTCTCTCCCTGGCTGTTCAACCAGTATCTGGCACTCCTTGCCCACCGCATCGCCGCTCTCTGCCCCAACTTTCAGTGCTATGCGGACGATACCCAGCTCATTTTCAGGCTACCCTCGGCCTCCTCCTCTCCTTCCCTCATCTCTGACTGTCTGTCTGCTATCCAGGAATGGTGTGCCGCCAATGACCTCTGCCTTAATGCCAGTAAGACTGAGATTCTACTCATCGGCACACCCACTCCCTCCTTCCCTGCAGCTCTTTGGCTGGCCTGTCTTGGCCCTCTTCCTGCTCCTACCTGCAAGGCAAAAAACCTCAGGGTCATCTTCGACTCCACACTCTCCTTCTCTCCTCATATATCTGACGTCTCTAAGAAATCACACTACCAGCTGCACCTCCTCAGAGGTATTCTTCCCTTCCTCTCCTTCCCCCAGAATCCCACTGTCTCCCGAGCCCTGGTTCTCTCAAAGCTGGACTACTGTAACAGCCTCTCTCTTAATCTGCCTGCCTCCACTCTCCGCCCTCTGCAACTCATCCAGAACAGAACTGCAAGACTTGTCCTTGGCCTCAAGCCCAGGGACCGTATCTCTCCAGGACTGAAATCTCTACAGTGGCTCCCAGTGGCTGCAAGGATAAAGTTCAAAACCCTCTGCATTGTCCACAAGGCCTTCTGGGGCCTGGGGCCTAAATACCTTCAACTCTCTCTTCCTAAATATCTTCCTTCCCGAGTCCTTCGCTAATCCGTCTCCAACTCCCTCAGGGTCAGCCGCTTCTCGAAGCAACGAGCTGGTGGTAGATCTCTCTCCGCGGCAGGGGCCTCCCTCTGGAACAGCCTTCCTGCCTCCCTGAAACTTGAGGAGAACCATCTCTGGTTCCGGAAGCACCTTAAAACCTTCCTCTTTGCTTCTGCTTTCTCTCTCCCTCTCCCCTGCTAAATTCTTCACTGAAACTGCACTGAATCTGCAACTGGGCCACTCTCAACGATCTCGGTCCTGGGCCCAGCCACTCTCCACTTGCACTGCCTCCCTGGCAACCCCTGCACTGCGGGACTGTCTCTGTATCCCTACAGCCCCCCCTTCCCAGCACTTGTCTGCACTTACCTTGCACTTGCCACCAGCTGGCCCTATTTATTTATTTTATTCTACTTACTTGTACTGCACTTCCCCCCTCCCCATGCACTTTTTCCCTTCCCCCTACCCCTGCACTTGCGCGATCTGAATGACACCTGGCCTAGTAGGATCGTTGTCTGTCTTCCCCTTGTTCCGCCCTCCCTGCCTAGTCGTGCCTTGAAACACTTGTGTATAGGCGCGTTACAAATGCCTTATCATATCATATCATATCATATCAATGTGCACTCCCACATGTAGAAGCACACATCGGAGCAAACAGACCAAATAAACAGGATGACAAGGGCAGGACACACACAATGTAGCATAAGTGTAATGCAAGCCCGCAGATGTGACTACCAGAAAGCTAAGAGGATGCTCATCTCACCCCAACAGGCACATCCTCGGACAGCGATGTGCCTGGACCGTCGTCAGGCCCTGCACATGAAGGCAGACCTAGGAAGGCCACACCACCACCTCATGCTGCGCAACCAGCACATCACCTCCCCACACAACCCCACCCTGCTCGTGCAAGCACCACCACCACCACTGCGAGCACCAACCTGTGGTCAGTGGCCACACCATCCCTCCTGTGCCCTCCACACCACCATGGGCACACCAGCCACCAGACCATTGTGGCAGGTACAGCATGTAGGAGGAGGAGTACCACCACAACCCCTACCTGACCCCGTCATTCAGCCCGGCAACACTGCACAGCCCTCCTCCTCCACTCATGGCCAGCATCTGGGACATGGATGCGTACCTATGTGCCATGGAGGACCGGAATGGGGCAATGGCACACTTGCCGAGCAGCAGCTCACAGAGTTGAGGCTGCTGCATGAATGCATCCAGGCCAGCATCCCCAGGAGTACACGGGTACAAGGCTGTAACACCGCTGCCATCCTCATCCTGGCCCAAAGGGTCCACAAGGGAACCTGCCATAGACCACCACTACCCCCAGCTGCTCACAGCAGGGCAGCCCAAGGTGCACTCACAGCAGCTTTCGTCGCCACCTGGGCAAGCCAAGAGCCCTGTGATGAAGAGGCAGCGCAAATGACACTTGGTGGAACACTCTCATTCACCTTGTGACTATGGGGTGTTGAGTGTGTGTGGGGAAAGAGGTGTTTGGGGGTGTGGAAGGTGGAGTGGGTGTGTGGGTAAGGGGGTGTGTAGGGAGAGGGAAGGAATGTGTGTGGGGAAGGGTGTGTGTGGGAGGGGAATGTATGTGGGGGGAAGGAGGCAGGGAGGGGTGTGTGTGCAAGGGGGAGGGGGTCATAGGGTGTTAGATTTTGAAAATGTTCTTCAATACATATAGTTTTCATGAGAAGCAATGATTTTGGTACAAGTAATTGTTGTGTGTGCTCATCATATGCAGTACAATGGAAGGGAAGTACAGAGTGACAGAGGTTCTCCGAAAAAGTTATCTATAAGTTCTTGGCGGATCATTCGCCCATCCCTGGCCTCCATGCTCACGTGCATGGCCCCGGCTGGCATGGTATCATCCTCTGGCAGAGGAATTTGCAGGTCTGGGGGCAGGCGTATGTTTCGTCTGACACAGAAATTATGCAACATTGTACATGCCAGCACCAGTTGCACCATGACCTGTATATGAGCGCACCACCAGACCAGTGTATGCATCTGAAACGTGCCTTCAAGAGCCCGACGGTCTGCTCGATGGTCATCCTGGTCCTCACATGCGCCCTGTTGTATGCCATGTCCTCCTGCGTCTGGGATCCCTCAGAGGGTTCATCAGCCAAGGAAGTAGCGGTTATCCTGAGTCACCAGCAAGGTGTAAGGACACATGTGGGGGTAATGATGCTCAGCAATGGTCTAGCCTGTGGCAGCGGAATCTCAACGGTCAGTCTGTGCATGCAAGTCCCATGTCTCACCAGGACATACATCTCATGACCCTAGTTGGCCCAGTCTACAGATTCACTGGCATTGGAGGGGGTGTGGGTGTTGCATTCTGGTACCTGTAGTGCATTACATTAGGATATCCTTATGGGTCTGAAATGGCCTGGTCAGTGACTGCTGCATCTCCAGTCATGTGCTACTCCTGTGTGTTGTGGCCTGTAAATTGAGGCATGCGCTGGCTGGTCCTGCATGTGCAGGGTGCTTCCTGATATGCATTTCTGTCATAGATCCCTCCCCTTTGCCTGTCACCCATGCTGCGACATAGGTGTAATTGTTCATGTACTCACTGTGAGTTTGGAGGTCATGAATGGTCTCCCTGTTAGGCGGAAAGGGTATGTATCTGGCTGTCTGTGAGGGCCCAGGATGTGGCTCTTGTGCGAGGGATCGTGGCACCACTCTGCATTGCCAACTGCATCACCCGTATCCGCATCCTACTCCTCCTTCTATCCCTGGCCTCCTGTCCCCACTGCTGCGGCTCCAGCACCAGCAGCTGGACATCAGCATGGAGCACCTCCAGATCCATGGTAGCAGCAATGAGTGGCAGCATGGTTGTGTTGGAAAGTGTTCTTGGGGTAGGTGTGGCCCTTTAGTACTGTTCCTGTGTGCATTGGGTGCACATGGGTTGATTAGGTGCACCTGTTGCCCTTATTTCATTCACCTGGGTCCATTTACTGGCTGCTCTGAAGTGGTGGCATCTCTGGGTTGATTTTGTAAGTATTATCGGCAAATATCTGCCGGTATTACTGGCAAATCCATGCTTGCAATGTGCCGGTCATACCATTGGGCTGGTATTACCTGCACATATTTCTGGTATTGCTGATACTTCCATTGCCGGTAGAACCAGCGCCAGTAATTCCGGATAAGGTGGTATCGGCGTTGGTAATGTTGGCAACTGTGTTCCAGGAAACCCATACTTTGCTGGAACGGTATTAGTGCCGGTAGAAGGTATTACCAGTACTTTTACTGTTTCCCGGCAAAGTTGTAATGAGGGCGATTGTCTCTGAATGAAATTACAGATCATGATGAGAAAAATAATATTGCAAGGGACAGTCACTGGAAGGAAAAAAGTGGACACATTCATAGAAGACATGGACAAATTCAAGCTTTGCCTCAAGGGAATTGTTACCTCAGTTGTATCTAAGGAAGCGTAGCAGTGGATTGCAAATCCTAAAATGCTGCAATCAATATGGGCCAAACAAGGATTTCCCCACCAAAATAGCATCAAATAGCAATAAAATGGCAGAAGGAAGAAAACAGAAGTTGCAAGGAGAAAAGGCGTAATTGATTTGGCACTGAGGCACCCAACCTGAGAATAACAGACACGTTGTCTAAAATAGGGTCCATCCAACAACTCGCAGGAGATGCTGAAATGACCCATCCTAATACAAAACACCTACTTGCAAGAAAACCCCCTTGAATTTCGATACTTTAGAATACAAGTCTACCCAAGGAATGTTATCATAAGCCAAATTTGTGTCACAAATATCATTGATTAACAAAAACAAACAACTACAAGTGATTGACGAGTGGGACAGAAGCATTATGAGGAGCAAAGTGAACATGGTCAACAAAAAAGAAAATGTATTCCCCTGTTTACAGTGGATCGTAATTGGCATTGTAAAAAAGTCAGCTGATCAACTTTAACGGAGCTTGCAACCTGCTTATGAGCCCCCTCCAGAATATGAGGATTATCCTCTAGGGTTCGAAATTGAGGGGAGCTGGGAACTATTTAGCTCATGGATAGGGTCTACAAGCCTTGCTAGCTTGATATCAACAGCAAACCCATGTGAATTTAACTCTGTGAATTTGGAATAATCTATAAATAAACATTCAAACACATCTGTATGACATTTAAAGCATACAGGGTCAAAAATAAAGGACAAAATGATATCTTTGCATCTAATGTGGAGGCTAGATTTGAGGAACTCTATGTACTAGCTCCTCGTTCCGCAGTGGTAGCTCCTGGTCACTGGTTAATGCTGGATAACCAGGAGCTGTTTTAGCTCCTGTTTAAACAACCATAATTTCAATCCCTGTTCTCCCACCAAGGATACCAAATGCTACCCAAAACTCCAAACCATCCCAGAACTGGGAGGAAGGTGTAAAGCCACTTAAAAAAGAGTACTTTACATAGGGTAAATATGGAACAAGACAGAGAAATAGAAATTGTGTGCTGCTGAATCAGGAATAACGAAATAACAAAGCCAGAAATCCAGCAAAAACATCAAAGAGGGGGACAGACATCAAGAACACCACAAACCATTACTATGAAGATGAATAATACTACGATTACTATTCAAATGCACACAATTCCCGAATGGGAAAAAAGTGATTAACAAACTGCCAAATAGCAACAACGCAAAGTCTCAAAATGAACACCACTAGGATACAGAAACAGAACTGAACAAAACAATACAGCTGGGGGACATGCCGGCAGCACTCAGGAGTTCATGAATGTTCCATAGGCTCCAATTGAAATGCCTTCCACATTTTAGGCACCCAGATGGACCCCTGCTGAGCCCAAAGTGAATACTGGTACTCTGGAAGAACCCCAGTGCTAACACCTGCACTGCCTCAGTAAAAACTTTCATTTGACTGCAGTGGTAGCACTGGTTCAGCGCCATGCCCTCGCAAGTTGGTCACCAGCCTCATGGACATAGGGGATGAAAAAGTGCTGCAGCGCTAAACTAGAGAATGATGGGAGATAGAACTACTCCATTGACCCTCAATGGATGCCAAAGTCACAGCGAGCAAAAGACAGCAGCCTGACCCTGCACCCAAGGTAGGTGACTACATATGCACAGTGCGGCCTCAGAAAGCGGCGGGCAGGCCGCCCATTCGGGGGAGGTGTGTTGTACCAGCAAGCAACACAGAGTCACTGGCGCTAAGACTTTGCACCTGTAGTGGAGTTAAGGAACTAGGAGTTCAAGTCTCAATCTGGCCCTTCGGACATCCAACATTCAGGAACACTTGGGACCAATTTGCTGTCTGGAAGTCTTCAATGGCAGTTACAGTGATTAAGCACGGAGCAGTTTATCCTTCTAAATAGGTGAAATTCTCATTAATATCTGTGAAATCATCTTGCAAATACAAACTGACATTTAATAATGACCACCTCTGGATCACAGCCATTGTTACTCCAGTGCTGATGAACAAATTACTTATCTCTCGGTAATGTTCTTTCTTGATGGATGTTACTCCCATGGATGCCTCATCTATGATATCTAGCGCAGAGTGCAGCTGCTCTTCAGAAAATATTTCGGCCACCAGGGAACTCTGTGTGGCTCTGCGTTGGCTCCGCTCGATTCCTCCATGTGCCCTGTGCTAGATATGATGTCAGTGCCAGTATATCTTGAGGCACATGTCGAGTGACCTTACTTCCACTCTTTTTCCATATCAC
The DNA here is from genome assembly GCF_040938575.1 of Ambystoma mexicanum. NCBI lineage: Eukaryota > Metazoa > Chordata > Amphibia > Caudata > Ambystomatidae > Ambystoma > Ambystoma mexicanum. The sequence goes on from NC_090936.1 coordinate 1,045,065,166, forward strand.
ACTGATACTGAGGGACTGTAGAACCAATAGGTGCACTAGCGATCCACCCAAAGGGGCAGGTTGGGAGGGTGAAATTGATCCATGGGAGGAACATCCAATGGAAGAACAAGTTACTTACTCCTGGTAACGTTCTTTCGACTGGCTGTTCCTCCCACGTATTCCTCCTCTTTGATATTCAATATCCAGCTTCAGCTGCTTCGGAATTTTATTTTCAGAAAAGAGCGCTGTGCGTCGATGCAGTCGACTCAATGTCCCTCGAGAGCCTCTGTCTTGAGGATGATCTCATCAAAGGTATATATAGCACGTGCAGCGCCCATTGGCTTCAGTTCATTTTTTTTCTTTCAGTAGAACTACCCACATAACCACAGGTTTAACCGTACTAAGCTGTGAAGGAGCGAAAGCTTTAATAGCATGGGCAATTCTATTGTGGGGTAGGCTGGGAGGGCAATGAGGAATACGTGGGAGGAACATCCAGTCGAAAGAACGTTACCAGGGCTAAGTACCTTACTGTTCAAATGGATCGTGTCCTCCCACGTATTCCTCCTCTTTGATAGACTCTCAAAGCAGTGTTTGATTTGGTGGAGGGAGTAACAATTTGATCAATGTTTTCCATGAACCGAATGGAGGACAGCTTTTCCAAAGCTTCCATCCTGACTCAGGGAAGACTCAAGGCAGTAATTATTCGTGAACGTGTGTATAGTAGACTACATAGCTGCCTCACAAATGTTTTTGATAGGAACACCTCTTTGCAGAGCCAAAGAGGTAGCCATGCCCCTGGTGGAATGGGCCCTCAAGCCTTCTAGAGGATCTTTGCCCGCCAGCCTGTAGCATTCTGAAATTGCTAGAATGATCCATCTGGATAAGGTCTACTTTGTCACAGCCTGACCCATTTTGTGACCTGTATAGCCTATAAAAAGCTGATCATCTAGATGAAGTTTGGACACTCTAGGAATGTAGAAGCTTAGAGCTCTATGAGGATCTAACCTGTGCAACCTCTCTTCCTCCTTGCCAGGATTAGATGGAGGGTAGAAAGTGGGTAATACTGTTTTTTGTCCCACATGAAAATCTGAAATGATCTTAGGCAAAAATGAAGGCTTAACCCTCGGGACGAGCTTGTGGAAAATTGTAAAGGGTGGTTTAGATGATAGTGCCTGCAATTCACTCACTCTACAGGCTGAAGTTAGTGCTACCAACAAAATGTTCGTGAACGTTAGTAACCTTAATGGCCATGAATGTAGAGGTTCAAAAGGTGCACACATCAGACATTTTAATACCAGATTAAGGTCCCAAACTGGAACCGGGAATGGAGATGGGGGAAACACAATGGGGAGTCCCTTCAGAAATTGTGTCACCATTGGCATTTTAAAATATGAAGATTCTTCAGACGAGCGCTTAAAGATGGATAGCACCACCAAATATACTTTAATTGTTCCAACCTGGAGACCCAGATTGGTTAGGTACAGTAGAAAAGATAACACCTCTGGTGTTTTGCCTAGTAAGGGGTCTATATTCTTGTCCCTGCACCAGCTGCAGAATTTGGTCCAAAAGCAGCAGTACAAGGACTTCGTTGCTGGCCTTCTGGCTGAAAACAAAATCTCCATTACGTCTTCCGGGAGATCCCAATCCTTGTATCTCATCCTCTCAGAAACCATGGGTGAAGGCTGAGAGTCTTGATGTTAGGCAGAAACCTGTGCAGTTCCCTTGGGCAACACTGCAAAAGATTCAAGACTACAGGTATAGCAGTAAACCCACTTGGTAGCAGTCTGTACCACCCAGATTTACCTGGTAGCTGTGGCTGAGCAGTCAGACTTCCCTCAAGAAGAGTTAGGCAGTATGTAAAGTATACACAATAGGTACTCAAACACAATAGTACAAGCAAACACTGACCAGAGCTTGGTTTCAAAGGTATATAGTTATTTATTTTTAAAAACATATAAGTTGAAAACACTCTAGCAAAATATAGTAAAACACTCTGAACACAGTTATATGAAAAACAGTCCCACTCCTTATTCCTAACTAGACAACTCTTGGTTAACACCACTTAATTCAAACAGAGGTGAGTGCTTAACTCTAGATGACACTCTAGTAGGTTCAAAGAAGGGAGGGAAAAAAACAGAATTAGGATAAACACACCACTCTAAGGTCAAGAACACTTTCAGTAAGTCCAAAGAAGCACAAAGTCACAGGTGAGCAAAAGTCACTAGGCAGGGCCCACTCTTTGAGCAGGCAGAGCGAAAATGTGCCCAAGATCACACAGTTATTAGGGATTCAGAGTCTTGCAAAGAGTTCAGAAAGAGTTAGAGGGGCTTAGAAAGTTTAGCCAGGGTGTCCCCGGCAGTCCCAGGTTCGAAAGCCGGGGGCTAAAACTACCCCGTACAGTCGGTGGCAAGGGAAGCCAGGCGGAACACGGTACCTTAAACGGGTAGGATCCTCCAGCGGCGGCAGTTGTTCCAGGCAGTGGCAGCAAGGCTCGACGTCGGATAGAGGAGAAGAAGATCTCGCTGAAGAGCAGAAGAAGAAGGTCGTTGCACTGCCCGGGAAGAAACCAGCCGCGGAGTCCTCCGGTTAAAGGGTTGTACCGACTTTCGCGGTTGTGGTAAAAGTGTGGTATTCCGGTTGCCGGGGTGCTTGGCACGGGCAAGGCGGCCACGAAATACCTCGAAGAAGCGGAAAGAAGGTGAAAACTGGTTGTCCCCACCAGTCAAGGGAAGGAGCCACTCCGTTAAGAGTTCTCCTCGGTCGTTGGGAAAAGTGGTGAGGCGGTTCAGCAGGGCTCCACCGGGTGGTGTCGTCGTAGCAGGTCGGCTCAGCTCTTCCCTCGTCGGATTCTTGGTCCTGTGGCGACTTCTGAAGTTCCAGTCCCCAAAGCCCTGCTTTTATGCAGCAAACCCCCATTCACCCAGCCTAGCTGTCACTCAAACATGCTAAGTGGTGAGCCGGCCGGCTCACCACTTGGGCCAATCAGGACGGAGTGCGACTTGAGTTACCAAGGTAACTCAGTCCAGGGTGCCTAAATCCCCCTCCACCCCTCCTAAGTACCCCAGATAGAGTGGCACCACTTTGGAGGGCTTCTGTGGAGAAGCCCGCCAAAAGTGGAACAAAGGGCTCCACTTTGGGTCAGAGTTACAGAGGCGAACGCCAACGCCATTTTCGAATCAAGTTTTGGCAAAAAATCCCAACCGGAGTTATAATAATAAATATATAAACCGGCGGTATGTTTGAGGCTACCGTAAATAAATAATTAAATGTGTTAGCCTAAAACAATGGGAAATCCCATAGGAAAATATTCGCGGTTGAATATAAAAAGTAGTTTCCACTGCCACCAGCCAAAACTCGATCAGGGGGGACGGAGACGTGCCCCCTCGACTAACAGACCCTGGGGCAATCGAATTGCCCCAGCCAGTACGTCCACAATATGATGGTTTGTACTGGTTCTGTTCAGGATTAAAGACTAGTAAAGTCTTTGGTGACTTTACATGCCCTGGGAGACAGTAGTCAGTCCCAGGGTATGGAGTCTATGTTGGGGAGTCCCTAGGACACCCCTGGGTTACTGCACAGAGGGTGCTGTGTAACCCACATCACAAAAATACATGAGGCCCTATGGAGTAAAAGACCCCATAGCCCATTCAACACAAGGTTTAACCAAGAAAACACACTTCAAACATGCCCAAGAGTGAGGGTAAAAGAGTCTCACTCTTGGCAGGAGAAAAAAAGAAACCCCAGAAATCCAGCAAAGCTGCTGGGGGACTCACTAGGTAGGGAAATTCAGCCTAAACAGAGAATTCTCCCTAACACTCGCACCCCCAGACTAAGGGACAGGAGGATTTAATCCACTCCTGGATGAACCTCATACCTCTAGTCGATGATATACATCCTAGAGAGTCCATCAGCATTTTGATGGTGACACCCTGACCTGTGCTCAATGGTGAAATCAAACCCTTGCAGGCAGATTGACCATCTCAATAGTTTTGGATTTTCCCCTTTCATTTGCATTAACCATCTCAAGGGTTGGTGGTCAGTCTGAATAACAAAAGTAGAACCATACAAGTATGGTCTAAACTTCTTCAGTGCCCACACAATAGCAAAGCATTCTCTTTCGATTGTTGCCCACCTTGTCTCAGGATCCTTCAGTTTTCTACTGATGAAGCAAATGGGGTGCTCCCTACCCTTCTCATCCAGTTGGCTTAGAACTGCACCTATACCTACATTGGAAGCATCAGTTTGTACAATGAAAGTTTGGTGGTAGTCAGGAGCTCTTAATACTGGAGCTTGGCAAAGAGCTCTCTTCAGTTTTTCAAAGGCCTGATTGCACTCCTCATTCCATTTTACCTTTTTAGGGAATTTAGGAGAGGAGATTACATTCAGTGGAGAAGCTATGGTCCCATAGTTCTCAATGAAATTTCTGTAATACCCAGTGAGGCCTAGGAAGGCTCTCACTTGGGTTTGAGTAGTTGGTGTTGTCCAATTTTGCACAGCTTCAATCTTGCTGAGCAAAGGCCTTATTTCTCCACCTCCTACCTCATGTCCAAGGTAGACCACTTTACTTTGACCAATCTGGCACTTACTGGCTTTGATTGTCAAATGGGCCTGTTCAAGAGCCTGCAACACATGTCCAAGGTGGTTCACATGTTCCTCCCAGGAGTGGCTGAAGACTGCAATGTCATCCAAGTATGCCATGCAGAAATCTTCCATCCCAGCCAGAACTTGGTTCACCATCCTTTGGAATGTGGCAGGTGCATTTTTTAATCCAAAAGGCATGACCTTAAACTGGTACAAGCCAACTGGGGTTGAAAATGCAGTTTTCTCCTTGGCATGGTCTGTCAGGGCTATTTGCCAATAGCCTGACGTAAGGTCAAATGTGCTGAGGTACTTGGCTGCACCAAGTTTATCCACCAACTCATCTGTCCTTGGCAAAGGGTGGGCATCAGTCTTGGTGACTGCATTTAGAGCTCTATAGTCCACACAGAATCTCAAGTCTTTGGATCCTGCCTTTGGTACTAACACAACTGGGCTAGACCATGGACTAGTAGAGGGCTCTATTACACCGAGATCAAGCATCTTCTTGACCTCTCCTTTGATGTGGGTTCTGATATGTTCTGACATTCTGTACCCTCTGTCTGCTTTTGACTGGCAGACAGTCACCAGTGAGTATATCATGCTGGCCCCAAGGGGTCAAGCCTGGTGACAGTGAGAACAGGGAGGCAAACTGATTTAACATAGATTTGCACTCCTCTTGTTGCTCAGGTGTCAGGTCTGAAGAAAGATTGACTCATTCAACTTTTTCATCTAAAGGCACACCTCTGAGGAGATCAGGGAGAGATTCACTCTCTTCTTCCTCTGCAGCTGAAGCTAGAAGCAAGGCTCCTACGTCAGGTCTGGAGATGTATGCTTTTAGTCTGTTGGTGTGGAAGACTCTAGGAGCTTCCCTGGGTCTGCCCAGATCCACCAGATAGTTGACCTCTCCAAGTTTTCCCACAATCTTGAAGGGTCCCATCCATTTGTCTTGCAAGGCCCTCTGCCTTGTTGGGAGCATAACTAGAACTAGCTGGTCTTGAGTAAACTCAACCATGTTAGCCTTCTGGTCATGCCAATGTTTGACCAGAGCTTGACCAGCTTTCAAGTTGTCACTTGCTTCTGCCATCATGTGTGACATTCTCCTCCGGAGACCTATCACATAGTCAGTCACTCTGACTGGCTTGAGGGGAGGAGCACCTTCCAATCCCTCCTTAATCAGGGCCAATGGACCTCTGACCGGATGGCCATAGAGAAGCTCAAAGGGAGAATAACCTACTCCCTCCTGAGGGACTTCTCTATAAGCAAAGAGAAGGCATGGCAGTAGAAGGTCCCACTTCTTTTTAAGGGGTTCCTCTAAAGCACCTATCATGCTCTTCATGGTTCTGTTAAACCTTTCAACCAACCCGTTTGTCTGAGGGTGGTATGCTGTTGAGAACTTGTAAGTAACTCCACAGGTTTTCCACATGGCTTTCATGTAGTGGGACATAAAGTTTGACCCCCTGTCAGAGATTACTTCCTTAGGAAACCCAACCCTGGTAAAAATACCAAGGAGGGCCTTAGCCACAGCCGGAGCCGTAACAGTCCTCATAGGAATTGCCTCAGGGTACCTAGTAGCATGGTCTACTACAACAAGTATAAACCTGTTGCCTGAGGAGGTTGGGGGATCAAGGGGACCAACAATGTCAATCCCTACCCTCTCAAATGGGACTCCCACAACTGGGAGAGGCACTAAAGGTGCCACATTCTTGGAACCAACCTTACCAGAAGTCTGGCAGGTATGGCAGCTCTTACAATATCTATCTACTTCAGCCCCCATCTTTGGCCAATAAAAGTAGAGAGAGAGCCTTTCCTTGGTCTTCTTGAAACTCAAGTGACCAGCCAAAGGTATCTCATGGGCTAGTTGTAAGAACTGTTGTCTGTTTTCTTGTGGGACTACAAGGCGCTTGTAGTCTCCAGGTTCAGACTCAGTTGGTTCACTGTAGAAGAGGCCATCTTCCCAGTGTAACCTATACTTCCCAGGCTCTTGCCCATCAGCCTGAGAAGCTGCCTGGTGGCGGAGGCCTTCCAGAGTTGGACATCCTCTTTGCCCCTTACGAAAAGCCGCCCTGCTAGGCCCACCTTCTGCCAGTAAAGACTGCAGCTTAGGATGGTCCTCAGGGTCCAAATCTCCAATAAGGTTTGGGCCTCCGTCTAGCTCTTCCTCAGAGTCTAGCTCAACCACACAGGGTTGTACCTCCCTCTCAGCCTCAGCTGGAGGTGGAGTTACAGGTGTAACTTTGGACAACCTAGGGGAAGTCCTTGTTGGAAGCACTGGAGTGCTTGCTGCTGGCTTTTTCCTAGGAGTCTTGGGTTGCCCCTTTGCTCCTGATCTGGTAGTTACTGCAGTAAGTTGCTCCAGTGGGAGAGGAGTGATTTCTGTCATCATCTCCTGAGATAACCCTCTCAGGGTTTTCTCTCTTGCAGGTTTTGTGAGCTCCTGTAACCTTTTACTAGGTGGTCTGGGGGTATGTGACACAACTCCAAGAGCTTTGAGGTCATTACCCAACAGAACCCTACCTGGCACTTCACATTGTACACTGACAGGTATTTTCACAGCCATATCATTACATTGGATGAGAACGGGTAACTGGGGACACATCTGCACAGGCCCACCAGCTAACTTGGTGAGGCATTTGGGTGCCTTAGCAACATCCTCTGCCTTGAAAAATGATTCATCCACCACAGTTATGCTGGCTCCAGTGTCCCTAATGGCAGGAGTCTCCTGACCATTCACCTGGACACTGTCCTTATAATACTCTTTAGTATTATCTGGGATAGAGTTATAGACATCTAAATTCTGTTGTTCCCACAACCCCAGAGAGACTAAAGAAACACTAGCTGAGACTCCAGTGGGTTCATCAGCCAGTAATAGAAAGTTTCCACTTGCCATATGTACTTCCTCTTCTGGAGCGAAGGCTAAGGAGGCAAGCTGGACCCCTGAAGGTTTACCCTTACATCTGGGATCTCCTTTCACATGGTCAGTAGCCTTACAAACAAAGCATGAGGCAAAGGCTCGCTGGAATGGAGGCGTGTTCTGACCTCCTTCTGGTCTGGGACCAGAAGGTACACTAGCCTGATTTGGTTTCCCTTGTGGCTTACCCTTATAGTTTTGTTTGGGGCCCTCTTTGGAATTTGTAGTATTAGAATTCTCTTTGGAGTCCTTTTTAGGCTGTTTCTCCCCATCCTTCTTCTGAGTTACCCCAGAATCCTTGTGAGTGGCCCGGTTGGCAACCCACAAGTCAGCAGCCTTAGCTAGTTTCCGGGAATCTAATTCCTTGGAATCAGCCAAGTGTTGTCTGAGCTCAGGAGAGCAGGCATCATAAATAGTCTCGAACATAAACAAATTCTTCATACCTTCATAAGTGTTCACCTTGTAACCCTTAATCCATCCCTCTAAGTTTTTCAACCCTTCACTCACCCAGGTAGCCCAAGGGGTACCATCATGCTTTTTGAGGCTCCTAAACCTCTTAAGATACTGGGAAGGGGTCTTCCCAAACCTAGCTATCAAAGCTAGTTTCACACATTCATAGTCCTTCTTATCCACCTCCCCCATCTCCATTACCACATCAGTTGCAACAGGGGGAAGCCTAGAGAACAACCAGGTGAGTAAGTCATTTCCTGTGATGTTCTGGAGCCCATGATTATATTCAAACAGAGACAACCAATCCAACACATCCAACTTAGGCTCATACATACCAACCAATTCTTTAGGCATCCGGGGTCTTTTAGGACTGGAACTTCTAGAGGAGCCAGAGAGAGAAGCATTCTCAACAGATAATTTCTTCATTTCTGGCTCATGCTTGAGCTCCATTTCCCTTAGCCTTAGTTCCTTTTCAGTTTGAGCATTAAGTTTTTTATACTCCAATTCTAGTTTCATTTTCTCCAGTTCATAGTACTGAGGACTAAATGTGGGACCTGGTAAAGGCCCAGTAGGCACAGCAGGTAGAGCAGGCAGAGGCCTAGGGGGGACAGTCACAACAGCCTCACCCTCCTCTTCTGACTCTTCCTCAAAATCATCAACATTTTGTTCTATGTCAATTTCAATACTGTCATCTACATTTGCTGGAGTGGTAGGTTCCTCTGAACCATCACCCAGACTTTGGTTAGCTAACAATCTTTCAATCAGCTCCATTTTCTTGCCCTTAGTCAGGAGATCCTTATGTTTACAGAGCACTCTTAAACAATCAGCAGTTTTGGCTGCAAGGGACTCTTGACTATAGCTTTCTATAACTGACATGTTAGAGGATTACTTTTATAGTGCTAAGCTTTGTGGTTAGTTGCACTAAGGTGTCTAAAGCACACTAAAATGTATACTCAATACAAATCCCACCGCTGTACACCAGTGTTAGGCAGAAACCTGTGCAGTTCCCTTGGGGAACACTGCAAAAGATTCAAGACTACAGGTATAGCAGTAAACCCACTTGGTAGCAGTCTGTACCACCCAGATTTACCTGGTAGCTGTGGCTGAGCAGTCAGACTTCCCTCAAGAAGAGTTAGGCAGTATGTAAAGTATACACAATAGGTTCTCAAACACAATAGTACAAGCAAACACTGACCAGAGCTTGGTTTCAAAGGTATATAGTTATTTATTTTTAAGAACATATAAGTTGAAAACACTCTAGCAAAATATAGTAAAACACTCTGAACACAGTTATATGAAAAACAGTCCCACTCCTTATTCCTAACTAGACAACTCTTGGTTAACACCACTTAATTCAAACAGAGGTGAGTGCTTAACTCTAGATGACACTCTAGTAGGTTCAAAGAAGGGAGGGAAAAAAACAGAATTAGGATAAACACACCACTCTAAGGTCAAGAACACTTTCAGTAAGTCCAAAGAAGCACAAAGTCACAGGTGAGCAAAAGTCACTAGGCAGGGCCCACTCTTTGAGCAGGCAGAGCGAAAATGTGCCCAAGATCACACAGTTATTAGGGATTCAGAGTCTTGCAAAGCGTTCAGAAAGAGTTAGAGGGGCTTAGAAAGTTTAGCCAGGGTGTCCCCGGCAGTCCCAGGTTCGAAAGCCGGGGGCTAAAACTACCCCGTACAGTCGGTGGCAAGGGAAGCCAGGCGGAACACGGTACCTTAAACGGGAAGGATCCTCCAGCGGCGGCAGTTGTTCCAGGCAGTGGCAGCAAGGCTCGACGTCAGGTAGAGGAGAAGAAGATCTCGCTGAAGAGCAGAAGAAGAAGGTCATTGCACTGCCCGGGAAGAAACCAGCCGCGGAGTCCTCTGGTTAAAGGGTTGTACCGACTTTCGCGGTTGTGGTAAAAGTGTGGTATTCCGGTTGCCGGGGTGCTTGGCACGGGCAAGGCGGCCACGAGATACCTCCAAGAAGCGGAAAGAAGGTGAAAACTGGTTGTCCCCACCAGTCAAGGGAAGGAGCCACTCCGTTAAGAGTTCTCCTCGGTCGTTGGGAAAAGTGGTGAGGCGGTTCAGCAGGGCTCCACCGGGTGGTGTCGTCGTAGCAGGTCGGCTCAGCTCTTCCCTCGTCGGATTCTTGGTCCTGTGGCGACTTCTGAAGTTCCAGTCCCCAAAGCCCTGCTTTTATGCAGCAAACCCCCATTCACCCAGCCTAGCTGTCACTCAAACATGCTAAGTGGTGAGCTGGCCGGCTCACCACTTGGGCCAATCAGGACGGAGTGCGACTTGAGTTACCAAGGTAACTCAGTCCAGGGTGCCTAAATCCCCCTCCACCCCTCCTAAGTACCCCAGACAGAGTGGCACCACTTTGGAGGGCTTCTGTGGAGAAGCCCGCCAAAAGTGGAACAAAGGGCTCCACTTTGGGTCAGAGTTACAGAGGCGAACGCCAACGCCATTTTAGAATCAAGTTTTGGCAAAAAATCCCAACCGGAGTTATAATAATAAATATATAAACCGGCGGTATGTTTGAGGCTACCGTAAATAAATAATTAAATGTGTTAGCCTAAAACAATGGGAAATCCCATAGGAAAATATTCACGGTTGAATATAAAAAGTAGTTTCCACTGCCACCAGCCAAAACTCGATCAGGGGGGACGGAGACGTGCCCCCTCGACTAACAGACCCTGGGGCAATCGAATTGCCCCAGCCAGTACGTCCACAATATGATGGTTTGTACTGGTTCTGTTCAGGATTAAAGACTAGTAAAGTCTTTGGTGACTTTACATGCCCTGGGAGACAGTAGTCAGTCCCAGGGTATGGAGTCTATGTTGGGGAGTCCCTAGGACACCCCTGGGTTACTGCACAGAGGGTGCTGTGTAACCCACATCACAAGAATACATGAGGCCCTATGGAGTAAAAGACCCCATAGCCCATTCAACACAAGGTTTAACCAAGAAAACACACTTCAAACATGCCCAAGAGTGAGGGTAAAAGAGTCTCACTCTTGGCAGGAGAAAAAAAGAAACCCCAGAAATCCAGCAAAGCTGCTGGGGGACTCACTAGGTAGGGAAATTCAGCCTAAGCAGAGAATTCTCCCTAACACTTGACCTCTGGATGGAGAACCCAACCCTCCTCTCGCAAGACAAGGTCTCTCTTTGTGGAAGAGGTATTAGAGGGTAGATGGACATATCCAGAAGGTCTGGGTACCACGTCTTCCTGGCCCACTCAGGGGCAATTAGAATCATGAGTTTCCCTAGCTTTCTCAACCTCCTGATTACTTGAGGAATGACGGGGACTGCAGAAAACATGTACAGGAGTGGAAACTCCCAATCCACCAAAAATGTGTCTTCTTGAGCTCCTCTTACAGGAAATTCCCTGGAGCAGTACAGTTCACACTTCCTGTCATGAACCGATCCACTCTAGGGGTTCCACAAAGGGTGAAGATCTTGTGAAGGACTTCCTGAGCTAGTTCCCACTCATGGGAGACTGTGCTCTGCCTGCTCAGAACGTCCACCGCTGTGTTCTCCTCTCTGGCTAGGTGAACTGCCGATAGAGAGATTCCTTCTTGTATTGCCCAGAACCAGAGCTGCATTGCCTCTCTGCACAGTGGCAGTGACCCTACACCTCCTCCCTTGTTGAAATAGTACATGGCCACTGTGTTATCTGTCATTATCAGGACATTATTTCCCCATACAGAGAGCAGAAAGGCCTTCAGCGCAGGTTTGATTTCCCTCAGCTTCAAAAGATTATTGTGTAGTTTGGACTCCGATGGAGACCAATAACCGCTGATTGTCAGATTGTGGGTGTGGGCTCCCCACCCCATGAGTGAGGCATCTGTCACTACTGTTAACTCCATCCATGGTTGCCAAAAAGGTTCTCCCTTCAGAATGTTGTCCTCGCAGGCCCACCACAGGAGATCATGTGTGACCCTGCCTGGAACCTGAAGTAGGTCTGACATGTTGCCCGAATATTGAGACCATTGGGCCTCATTACGAGTTTGGAGGCAGTCATGCCCTTAATAAGGGCATGGCTGCCTCCAAACTCGGGTCTGGGTCCCGCAAAAGGGGAATTACCGGGCCATTCCGACCTTGGAGGGCCCGGTAAATCCCTTTTGCGGGACCCGGACCCGGTACATCCCCATTCCCATTGAGCCCCCGTAGGGCTCAATGGGAATGGGGAGGATGCTAACAATGGGCCTGTTAATGACGGGCCCGTTGTTAGCATCCTCGTCTGCTAGCGGGTCCCACTAAGGACGCCTGGTCTGATGATTCAGGACTTGTTTGGGAGAATCCACCCTGATCAGCCAATCGTCCAGGTAGGGGTAAACATGAATGCCCCGCTCTCCTGAGAGTCGCTGCCACCACCGCCATCAGTTTGGTGAAAACCCTTGGGCGGAGGTCAGCCCGAATGGCAGAACTCGAAACTGACCATGAGAACTGCCAACGGCGAACCTCAGGTACGTTCTGTGCTTGAGATGGATTGGCACATGAAAATCAGCATCCTGAAGTTCCAGTGATACCATCCAATCCTAGAGTTGGAGAGCCTAAAGGATCTGCAAAAGTGTGACCATCTTCAACTTGTTCTCACGACCCACACTCTGAAGACCCCCTGGCCAACCGATGGGCCAGGGAGAGTCTTGATTCCAGTCCGCACTAAACCCAAGAAAATGCAGCCTAGGCCTTCTTGGGGCCAGTCCTGGCGCCTTTGGCGCCAGGCTCATGTTTGAATATGGACTTGTGCTTGGGAACTACTTTTCATTAAATCCAGTCATGTGGAGGCATTCTCATAACGTGGCTCCTTGAAACCAAGCTTGCAGTGTAGTGTTTTTGGGTGTGGTACCATGGGGACTATTTTACCTGGACTTCTTTCTTGAAGCTATTTAAACCACACCCGAATAGACTGACACGCTTCGCGTTAGTTTGCATTTCTGCAACGTAACGCTCACCGTGTTCAGCTTCAGCCACGAACCTCGGAAGAACAGCACCTGCAAAGGAAAGGAAAAGACATCGTGAGAAAAGGCAGCAGCTTACCTGAACTTCATCGCCAGCGGTCCGCAGCTCTCCCGACCATCATCCTGGAACCAGCGCTCCTTCGGATCGATGGACCTGTAAAAGAGAAGAAACAAGGCATTAGACATTGTACAATTAACAAACTGTGCTGAAAGGCATGCCTCACCAGCCGCTCCTCAATCAGCATCACTACGGAAATTCCATACTCTGGCCGAGTACCGCGACCTGTGGAGAGGAAAAGATAACAGGTTAGTAAAGGCAAGGCATCTTTAGCGCAGCGCATAGTGCCTACTCACCGCATCAAAGCGCTCCAAAAAAGCCCATACTTACCGGCGAAACACAGATTCCGCCTTGCCACATATTGGACTTCCACGTACCTAGGAAGAAAAAGACATTGGGCCTCATTACAAATCAGGCGGTCCGGAAATAACGGTGGCGGTAAACCCGCCGCCACCGTTGTTTCCGGACCGCCTGATCCCGACTCCTGCAGGCGGGAGGTGATGTTCCCGCCAGGTCTGACCTGGCGGGTTTAACACCGCCCGCCTGCAGGCGGACGAGGAAACACCGGCAGCATTACGAGATGCTGCCGGTGTTTCCATGATCCCCATTCACATTGAGTCCCATAGGACTCAATGGGAATGGGGATTAACACCATTCCGCCTCCGTGATTCCCGGGAAACCGGGGTTGTAATGCCCCGTTAATTCCGGGAATCACGGAGGCGGAATGGTAATACGAGTCCGAAAGTAACCAGGCGGTTTTACCGCCTCGGTTACCACCAGACTCGTAATGAGGCCCATTGTTTAAAAGGCATGCAAGAATAGCAATATTCACAGCTATAAGACCTACCTGAAAGACTCAAGACGGGCCGGCATCAGTGAAGCAACTCGATCGCCATTGCCCACCAAGCACAACGCGCCCCTGCCAAGACAGTAGGATGGAGAACCCGCTAACATCGAAAACAAGGTGAGGAGAAGTCCAGAAGGGTCACAGACCTATAGGGAGGTGGGAGGCTGTTTACCCCGGTTGCCCAGTCCTGAACATAGCTTACCTGTATTCCAGGCAGAACCCTTCCGCTGGTCGCTTTTGGGCATCGCAAGGAGGGACATCTGAATCCCAACTACTGGGTGGCGGCCCCGTGGAACCGGTGAGCGTAACAGAACGCGAAGCCTTCAAAACTAAATCCACCTGGGCGCCATGGAAATCTCAGAATTAGACCAATTGGTCCAACTAATAGGAGAACTGCGCGCCGAGGTTCATTCTGCCCGTCAGGAGACTAATGCTCTCCGAAGAGATTTAATAGTGACTAAGGAGCGCACTGAAGACATTAGCAGACAATACTTGCAATCACAAGTGGGCCAGACCCCCCTACTGGGAAGCAACCCAATGATGCAGAATCCTACCCTGCCATCCACTTCTTCTACTCCAGTGCAAGTCATGCTACCAGGAACAGTTCCTTTGGCCCCACCGGAGCGATTTACAGGTGATCCACGGAAATATGCCACATTCATGAATCAATGCCGCCTTCACTTTCTTTGCAGGCCTGGAGTATTTCCAAACGACCAGGCTTGGGTGGCCTTTGTCTTGTCATACCTGAGCGGTAGCGCAGCAGACTGGTCAGTTCCATTGGTGACACATGATTATCCTTTGTTACATGACTTTGGGGGATTTCAGAGGGAAATGGAGAAACTTTTTGCTCGTCATACCCGAGAACAAGCAGTGGACAATTAACTCCTTTCCCTCCGATAGGGAAATCAGGACCTGTTAGCATACATTGCTACTTTCAACAGATTGGTCGCTGAAGCTAGGTGGCCTGAAAACAAAAGAACCACGTTGTTTCACCGGGGTTTACGAGGCGAATTAAAAGATGTTCTAGCTCAAGTAGTGGACCCTCCTCGAGACTGTTCGGAGTTCATAAATTTGGTTGTACAATTAGACCACCGGCTGCAAGACCGAAAAGCAGATTGCTCCAAAATGGATCCACGGGCGGTGTATGTTCAGTCTAGAAACAATGTAACTCAAGCACAAGAAAACCCTGCTGAGCCCATGCAACTTGGAGGAGTGCGACCCCCATTAACAAAACAAGAGCGAGATAAAAGAAGGCAACAACAACTGTGTCTGTATTGTGGACAATCAGGGCACTTCCTGAAGGACTGCCCGGTGAAACCCCCTAGGAAGGTCGTTGGGGCCACAGAAAAAGACAAAGAGAAAGAATATCAATCGGAAAACTACCCAGCTCGGCAAACGTAGAGGTCAGTTTGTCGAGTGAGGGAAAGGAGCCACCAACCTCACACTTTGCAATACCAGTGATTTTGATCAATAACCAACGGTCGTCCAGAATGCATGCCATAGAAGCTTACATCGACAGTGGGGCAGTCGGGAATTATATTGATCAAGATCTGGCTGCAGAGATGGGACTTCCCTTATGTACCAAGACAATTACAGATAAGGTGACTACAGTGGATGGGACTGAAATCGCTTCCGGACCCGTAACCCAATGCACAGCTGAGATAACAATGCTGTGCCAGGCCGGGCATAGGGAACTCATTTCGTTCGACCTCACCAAGGCACCTCAATTTCGGCTTATACTAGGGATGCCATGGTTAGTCGCTCATAATCCTTCGATTAACTGGTGAGCCAGGAAATTAACCTTCCCCAGTGACTGCTCTCCAGCCTGTTACTATCAAGAACAGGAGACTGCTTTCAGTATTTCTACGACTCCTGGAACCACGACATCTATCTTAGGTGTAACCAGTACTTTACCTGAGGAATACCACGATTTCCAGGATGTATTCCAGAAGGACCAAGCCAATATCCTGCCACCCCACAAGCCCTACGACTGTCAAATCGACCTTGTTCCTGGTGCCCAAGTCCCCTGTGGGAGAATCTTTGCTCTGACTGAACCTGAAAATCTTCATCTGAAATCCTATCTAGACCAGTACCTCGCAAACGGATTCATCTGTCCATCGAAGTCTCCGGCAGCCAGTCCTTTGTTCTTCGTGCTGAAAAAAGAAGGGGATTTAAGGACCTGTATTGATTACCGTGCATTAAACCAGATCGCGGTGAAGAACCGTTACCCTTTGCCACTTATTCCGGAAATGCTGGACCAGGTCAAGGACGCTCAAATTTACACCAAATTAGATCTTCGGGGAGTGTATCACCTGGTTCGGATCAGAAGCGGTGACGAATGGAAAACCGATTTCCGTACTAAATATGGGTTATTCGAATATCAAGTTATGCCCTTTGGGTTATGCAACGCACCGGCAGCATTCTAATACTTCATGGATGACGTCATGAGAGAGTTAATTGATATCTGCGCCCTAGTGTACATAGATGATATCCTGGTGTACTCAACTTCTAAACAAGACCATATCAAGCACGTCCGTTCAGCCCTCGCCAAGCTCCGGGAACATTGTTTATTTGCCAAGCTGGAAAAGTGCTTTTTTCATGTAACTGAAGTGGAGTTCCTAGGCTTCATCCTTACTCCCGGAGGCATCAGGATGGCCCTGCACAAGGTCGACACCGTTCTGAAATGGCCACCACCAACGTCAATAAAGGGAGTACAAAGTATGTTAGGCTTTGCAAACTTTTATCGTTGGTTCATACCAGACTTCTCCCAAATCATACACCCAATCACTGTGTTGTTACGAAAAAATAACAAGAAATTTGCCTGGACCGAAGACGCAGAAAAAGCCTTTCAGGAACTAAAGAAAAGATTCACCTCAGCACCGATCTTACGACATCCACGTCCAGAACTCCCATATATGGTAGAAACGGACACTTCCAGTATAGCAATGGGAGCTGTCCTCTCACAAAGATATCCCGAAACTGGCCAGCTACATCCAGTGGCCTTCTGGTCAAAGAAGTTTTCACCTCCAGAAATTAACTACGCCATCACCGACAAAGAACTCTTGGCAATCAAATCCGCCTTCAAAGCCTGGCGACACTACCTTCTGGGAGCCAGACACACCATTACAGTTATTACTGACCACCGAAACCTGCAGTATCTTAAAACAGCAAAGGCCCAATCTTCACACCAGCTGCGATGGACTCTCTTCTTCGCTGAATACGATTGTGTCATAACTTTTGGACCAGGCGTCAAGAATGGAAAGGCTGACGCACTTTCTCGTACTGGAACAGATGACTTGGTTTTTACAGCCCCAGATCCAGTTCCCATCAGACCTGAAGATAAACTCTTAGGCCTGACTACAGCCTAAAGACACATGGAACTGAAAAAGGAAATTCAACAAATCATGAATCAGGATACCCTCCTTGCATGGCAAGCACAGGGAGAACAATATTTCATCCAAGACCGCTTACCCCTTTTTAAGGGCCGCCTATACATACCCACCAAGAACCCACAACAGCAAGTCATTTCAGGTTACCACGATTCCCTAATCGAAGGGCACCTTGGAATCACCAAGACCTTAGCCAAGGTTAAACAGAACTTTTGGTGGCCTATCTGGCGGAGAGATATAATCCAATACATTCAATCTTGTGGAGTCTGCGCACAAAACAAATCACAAAAACACAAACCATCTGGTCTTTTGAGACCTTTGGACATTCCTCCAGCGCCATGGCACACTCTTTCCCTCGACTTCATCACTAATCTGCCTACCAGTCAAGGGTTTAACACCATCCTTGTAGTTGTAGACCTATTCTCGAAGATGGCCCACTTTATTCCACTCAAAGGCCTTCCAGATGCATCCACTCTAGCCAAGGTATTTCTGGATAATATTGTTAAATTACATGGGT
This sequence comes from Ambystoma mexicanum, assembly GCF_040938575.1. Classification (NCBI taxonomy): domain Eukaryota; kingdom Metazoa; phylum Chordata; class Amphibia; order Caudata; family Ambystomatidae; genus Ambystoma; species Ambystoma mexicanum. The sequence continues at coordinate 1,045,082,843 of NC_090936.1, forward strand.
TCCCTTCAGTCCTAATCTCTGATTGAGGTAGTCAGTTCATTTCCAACTTTTGAAGAAAGTGTTGTGCAATGGTGCAAATTGACGTCCGGTTATCCACTAGCCATCACCCCCAAATGGACGGTCAGACCGAAAGGACCAACCAGACCCTTGAGCAATACCTACGGTGTATGTTGCATCACGAGCTGAGAGACCGGAATGACTTAATATGGATAGCTGAGTACGCATATAACAACTCCTTATGTTCCCCTACTGGGCAAACACATTTTTATACCTTATTTGGTAGACACCCGCGTACCTCAGAATTGGATCTCCCAACCAATTTGGAAATACCTGCGGTTAAAACCCTTCACACTAGCATCGCTCAGGCTTTCAAAAAGGCCAGAGAACATCTAATTCACGCCAAAGCCAAGCAAAAACAATTCGCCGACCAACACAGGACGAAGGCCCCCGATTATCAAGTAGGAGACAAGGTTTGGCTAGCCACCAAGTTTATACCCATCAAAGGAACCCGGACCTTTCAACCCAGGTATTTAGGACCCTACACCATAAAGACGATTATCAGTCCAGCGGTCATCAAGTTACATTTACCATCCAATCTATGCATCCATCCGGTATTTCATGTGTCCCTTTTAAAACCAATGCAACCTGGTACACGGATTGAAGCAGCACCGAAACCCATTCTTGTCGACGGAGAACTTGAATTCGAAGTTAAAGGCATACTGGATTCTAAGTGCTCAAGGGGGAGACTATACTATCTAATAGATTGGAAAGGTTTTGGACCCCAAGACAGATCCTGGGAACCCTGTGAAAATGTTCACGCACCGCGTCTGATCAAAAGCTACCATCGAAATGTCCCAACTAAGCCTGGCCCGGACAGAAGGAACACCTTGAGAGGGGCCTTGGGGGGAGTGCTGTCACGACCCACACTCTGAAGACCCCCTGGCCAACCTATGGGCCAGGGAGAGTCTTGATTCCAGTCCCCACTAAACCCAACAAATTGCAGCCTAGGCCTTCTTGGGGCCAGTCCAGGCGCCTTTGGCGCCAGGCTCATGTTTGAATATGGACTTGTGCTTGGGAACTACTTTTCATTAAATCCAGTCATGTGGAGGCATCCTCATAACCTGGCTCCTTGAAACCAAGCTTGCAGTGTAGTGTTTTTGGGTGTGGTACCATGGGGACTATTTTAACTGGACTTCTTTCTTGAAGCTATTTAAACCACACCCGAATAGACTGACACGCTTCGCGTTAGTTTGCATTTCTGCAACGTAACGCTCACCGTGTTCAGCTTCAGCCACGAACCTCGGAAGAACAGCACCTGCAAAGGAAAGGAAAAGACATTGGGCCTCATTACAACTCAGGCGTTAAGGGTTAACGCCGTCGTTAACCCTTAACGCCTGATTCTGATTTTAACGGCTGCTTTTAGCAGCCGTTAAAATCCATGGCGCTAACCTGCCATGATGCTAATTACGCCACCGTAATTTACGGTGGCGTAATTAGCGCCTTCCCCACTCCCATTATGCCCTATGGGGCAAAAATGGGAATGGGGAAGGGAAAATGGGAAATGGGGATTTACCGCCCCACTCACCTTGGAATGGGGCGGTAAATCCGCCATCCACCATGGTGTAAACTTAGTTTACACCATGGTGGTAAAGTTGGCGCAATTAGCGCCTGGGTCGTAATGACCCCCATTGTGAGAAAAGGCAGCAGCTTACCTGAACTTCATCGCCAGCGGAAAAGATAACAGGTTAGCAAAGGCAAGGCATCTTTAGCGCAGCGCATAGTGCCTACTCACCGCATCAAGGCGCTCCAAAAACGCCCATACTTACCGGCGAAACACAGATTCCGCCTTGCCACATATTGGACTTCCACGTACCTAGGAAGAAAAAGACATTGTTTAAAAGGCATGCAAGAATAGCAATATTCACAGCAATAAGACCTACCTGAAAGACTCAAGACGGGCGGCATCAGTGAAGCAACTCGATCGCCATTGCCCACCAAGCACAACGCGCCCCGGCCAAGACAGCAGGACGGAGAACCCGCCAACATCTAAAACAAGGTGAGGAGAAGTCCAGAAGGGTCACAGACCTACAGGGAGGTGGGAGGCTGTTTACCCCGGTTGCCCAGTTCTGAACATAGCTTACCTGTATTCCAGGCAGAACTCTTCCGCTGGTCGCATCTGGGCATCGCAAGGAGGGACATCTGAACCCCAACTGCTGGGTGGCGCCCCCGTGGAACCAGGTGAGCCTAACAGTTGTCCTTCCTGAGGAACTTGTTCAAGTATCCCAAGTCCAAGATGGGTCTCAGTCCTCTGTCCTTCTTGGGTATTAGGAAATATGGAGAGTACCATCCTTTATCCCTTTCCGCTACAGGCACTGGTTCTATCCCACCTTTCTCTAGCAGGGTCAACATTTTCAGCACAAGGAGCGGATCTGGAACCCTCAAAGAATGGCTTTCCAGTGGATGGTTCTGAGGTCTTTGAACGAAGGGAAGGCATTAACCTTGGGCTATGGTTTCTAATGCCCAAGCATCCGAGGTAATGTCTCGCTGTTCTTTCAGATGCTGAGACAGTCTGCCTTCCACTAGGGTTTCATGGTTCAAGACCTCAGAGAAGTTTTGAGGTGGCTGACGCAGTGGCTGTTGGTAAGGATGCCCCTGCTTGAGCGGGCTTTGCACCTCTCCCTCGTCCACCACGAGGGCATGTTATTTGGCATCTTTGACCAGCCATTCCTCTCGCTCTTCCAACTGAGGAGTAATAGCAAAGAGATCTACCCCTCAAAGGCTGTCCACTGGGGCAAAAGGGCTGAGGCTGCCTAACAGCAGCAACTAAAGAGTTGGCTGCCGCCAGATTTCTGCAACTTCTCAAGTCTTTCATCAGCATTGCTGCCAAAAAGGTGAGACCCGTCAAAAGGCATGTTAATGAGTATAGATTGCACATCAGGTGCAAAACCAGACTTGCTCAACCACGCAAATCTGCGTATTACGGTGCATGTTGCCATGGCTCTGCTGATGCTGTCAGCAGAATCCAGACCTGACTGAAAAGACTTGCACATGGCTTCCTTCTCATCTCTAACAATAGCCGAGAAACCATCTCTTTCCTCCCCTTTGGGAATATGCTCAGCTGCCATTGAAATACCCATAGAGTGAATGAAAACTTTGCTAAGGCACAAGACTTAAGAGCCATGCTCTCAAAGGAAAAAACTTTCCTTGCCCATGCATCTACTCTTTTGTCATCCCTATCTGGAGAGATGGTTTGGTAAGCGACCTGTTTTGAGGTTGCAGTAGCTGCCTGCACCACCAGACTTTCTGGGGTGGGGTGTCTTGACAGGTAGTCGGGGTAACTACTAGATGGGCAGTATTTACTTGTGAAGTTTCTGTTTACTGTCGGACTTGACTCCAGCATCTCCCAGTTGGCAGACCTCCTTTTTTGAAGCACAATATGGAAAGGTAAAATGGGATCCATTTGCGGACCCTTATCAAGCATGTCTGTTAGATCATCCTGCTCGAAGGGGAGGGTAGGTCTACCCCATCCCAAGTCATCTAAAACCTTAGACATCAACTGTCTATATGATGCATCTGCATGTTCACAAGATTCAGGTTTACCAAATTCTAGCTCTGGTGAAGTGTCCACTCCACTGCCTGTTTGTAACTTGTCATAAAGATCTTTTAGCCTTGACTCCTCTGATATAAAGCTATCAGGGACATTTGGTGTATCATATTGTAGCCCAAACGGCGCATCGTTATCTGATGGCTCATTTTCCTCATAAATCGAGGTTAGTAATTTAAAATAATCCTTTCTAGGTAAAGTATACCTTGTATCTGGTATGGGTGTCGAAGTATTCAAAAATGTTTACTCGACCCTCGAGGAGTCGCCGATATTTTCAATGAAGTCTTTCGACTTTGATGTCTGAATACTTTGATGGCATCAATGGTGTCGAAGGTGCCATTGGTGTCAATGGCGCAGCTGGCGTCAATGGCGCAGATGGCGTCGCGTTGCAGCTGGCGTCGAGGGCGCAGCTGGCATCGTAGGTGCAGCTGGCTTTGATGGCCTGGTTGGTGTCGATGACCTCGATCTCAATTTATTCTTCGACTTGTGGCTCGAAGGATCCTCTGATGATTTCTCATGGCGTTGAGGCCTCGACAGCTCTCGATGTGGATCTGGCCTTCATCCCAGTCTCGAGAGCGTGCAGGATTTGGCTCGATCCCTTTCCTTACCGGCTTTTTTAGAAGGCGGGGTAGGAGCATGGCTTGTCGAGGGTTTTTGTTTTTCAATTATTTTTAGCATTTCTAACCTGAATGCTTCCCATTCGGCCAGAGTGGAGGCCTTTGTGGGACAGGTTATAGCTTACTGAGGAGAGGAGTTTGACGAAGAAGTCAAAGTGGGCAACCTATGGTGTCTGTTCTTCGACTTCCTCGACGATGATGGGGAGTGGTGGGAGCCACTCATCGACCCGGACCTTTTCACCTTCTTCCTTCGAAGGGAGTCGCCTCTCGCATTGTCCAAAGAAGGTTTCTTCGACAGGATAGTCGATGGGGATATCTTGGTGTTTTTACCTACCGCCAATTTCTCCTTTCACTCCTTCAGAGCTTTTCCAGTCATCGATTGGCATTTCGAGCAGGCCAAGGTCTTGGGCTCCACACCGAGACACCACAAGCATACTCAATGTGGATTGGTTATCACCATCTTGGAATTGGAGTCCTGACACTTCTTAAACCCGGTCTTCGGGGTAGTAGGTGTTGAAGATGAAGACATTTTCATATTTTCGCAAATGAAACTATTGAAGCGCGCCACAGTTCATGAAGCCTTTGTCTACTCAGATAAATGGAACTGAAGCCAACGGGTGCTGCGCATGCTATGTATACCTTTGATGACAGCATCCTTGAGACTGAGGCCCTCGAGGGACATCGAGTCAACTGCATCGACACACAGCGCCCTCTGCCGAAAAACTTTTTCGAAGCAGCGGAAGCTGGATATTGAATTTCAAAGATGAGGTATTAAGTGGGAGGACACAATCCATTTTAAAGAACATTACTGAGAGGTAAGTCATTCGTTCTACTAATAGATTGTTTCCTCCAACAAATTCCTCATCAATGATAGATTGACTCCCATAGTAGTACGTTGATTTGGATGAGGGAGGAGAGCATGGGCACCACCTGTAACAGAAAACATTGAAGTACCACTCCACTAAAGGGAGCATCCTACTCCGATTGGGAATCTAGTAGTAAGTGGGAGGGGCCCTGTTCAGGTGGTTGTCCAAGATCACCCTGATAAATCGGAGGGACTAGAATGATGAAACCTGAGACTTCTTGAAGTTCAGGGAGAAGCCCAAGCTGTGCAACAGGCTGTATGTTCGGAACAAATGTGCAGATGCCTGATCCGGGGGGAGAGATCAGTGATCCAGTCAGCCAGTAAGGCAAAGACATGTATGTCTTCTCTCCAACCATTGCCAGCAGCTTGGTGAAGACCCTGGGTGCCAAATACAGACAGAATGGCAGGACTTTGAACTGGTAGTGGCATTGGCCAACTACGAATTTCAGGTACTTGCTTTGCTTTCGTTGTGTGGGCACACTGAATTGTATTGTATTGTATTGTTTATTATTTGTATTGCGCACCGGACCCTTAGGTATCATAAGATAAGATAATTCAAAGCTTAGTTACACAAAAAGATTACAGAAATAACAAGTTGAACACATATGGGGATATAATAAAAAAAATGACAAATAGGGAGGGCGGTGGGTGGCATGGGGAGGTACAATATAAAAAGAAACATGAATGAACCTAACAGTGACATGAGGAGTAAGCTGTACAAGTTGAAAGGAAGTATTTACAGTCACAGAGTCAGTATTTACAGTCGCAGTGCAATACAGTAGAAGGTACATAGCTAGAAGTCTGAATCTTTGAACCATTTAATGGTGCTCTGACGGATGTTATGGAAGGACTGATCTGCTCTTAATGTAGGTGGTAGTGAGTTCCACAATTGGGTTGCTTTGACTGGATAGCTACAACCCCCAATTCTTGATAACTTGAATCTGGGAACAGCAAGGTAGTTAGTGTTGGAGAGTCTAGTAATTCTAGTCGAAGACTTCTTGGTGAATCTTTTTGACAGGTAGCTAGGTGCAGCATTGTTCAAACATTTGTAAGTCAAAGTCGCAACCTTCAGCTTGATTTAGTCATATGTGGAAAGCCAGTTATTAGCTCTTCTAGTCGTGGAAACGTGTTCTCTCTTGGCAATTCCTAATGCGGCTCTAAGTGCATTATTTTGCAAGGTCTGGATTTTCTTGATGATTTGTTTATTAGCACCTATGAACAACGCGTTGCAATAATCCAACTTTGACAAAATAAGTGCTTGGGCTAAGGTGATGCAGCTACTATTTGATAGAAAGGGTTTGCTAGCTCTAATCAATTTACACGTGTATGCTGCAGATGAGGCCACAGCGTTGACTTGCTTGTTGAAGGATAGGGTTGTGTCTAGTTAAAAACCTAAGGTCTTCACCTCTTTGGCCACAGAGATAATGTTGTTGTCAATATTGAAGGCAGAGTAGTTGGAGCTTAATTTATTAAGGGATGCAGTAGTGCCCAGGCTGATCATCTCAGTCTTGTCATCATTCAGGCATAGACCATGGGTGGCCATCCATGCCTGGATGATGAGGTATATCCTGTTCACCAAGACCAAATCCTTGTCATAATCACCAGAAAGAGGTAGGAGGATCTGGGTGTCATCTGCATAGTTAGTGTAGGTGACACCAAGATGATCCAGGATCATCGAAAAGGGGCTTAGTGAAGAAGTTGTAGAGGGTAGGAGAGGCACAGGACCCCTGAGGCACTCCACAGGTGATAGGGATAGGGTCAGCAGCTGCGGTCGGAGAGAAAACTCTCATGGAGCGGTTCCTAAGAAAAGATTGTATCCAGATTGTGCCTTCAGCTGAGAAGTGGGTGGCTGTGTCGAGGTGACTACATAGGACCCCATGGTCGACTAAGTCGAATGCCGCGGATAAGTCCAATAAGAGAAGGAGAGCAGAAATCCCTTTGTCTTTAAGCTCGTCAATCTGTGCCTTCAAGTCTAGTAAGGCTGTTTCAGTTCCATGCTGGGGCCGAAAACCAGACTGACGTGAACCCAATAAGGAGTTAGATTCCAAATGTTTTTGGATTTGTGAGTAAGCCATTTTATCAAATATTTTCAACAAGAATGGCACAGTGGTGATGGGTCAGTAATTAGTGGGGATCGATGGGTCCAACGTCTGGTTTTTTTAGAAGTGGGAGCACCCACGATTCCTTAAGGTTGGCTGGAATTTTACCTGATGAGAATGAAGCGTTAATAAGTTTGGTGATGAACGGGGCCAGGTCTCTAGCGGCATCCTTTATAAGTTGTGGCGGGCAATGATCTCCCTTACAGTTGGAAGGTTTGAGCGACAAGATGATTTTTTCCGTGTCAAGTATAGTAACGTTAGTGAACTTAAAGCGTGAAGTAGACATACTAGCGATCCACCTTGCAGGTCAGTGCTACATTTTTTGCTTGTACAAAGGTGTACCTGTCGGCATGGAAGGTGAAGGGTTAAAGACCCCTACCTGTGTGGGCCGTGGGCTGTTGATGCTGAACTGAAAGACCCAGAACCTTTCACTGCCGCCTTCGAGGACTGACTTTTCTGGGGGGAAACAAGTTGTTGCCATCAAACGGCATATCAAGGACTTAAGCCCGAATATCCAGGGCAAAGCCTGAGATCATCATCCAGGATTACCTTCTCAACACCGTCCCTGTACTCATGGCATGAGCTACAAAGTTGGATGTGTCCAGACCCGCCATAAGAATTTAATGGGATGCCTCCTTACCATCATTGAGCAGGATCTCAAAGCTCTCTCTCTCAGCTTCCCCTCAGTAAGGTGCTCTGCAGCCCCTGAAACTGTGGACCAGAGACCAAAAGAGAATTTGGCCTGGCCACAGTGGACGTTAATGAACCTTAAGCCCAGGCTGCCGTTCCTTCCCTAGGCATCTAGCCACTTATTCTCCCTCATGATAGGAAAAGAAGGGAAGGACAGTGGGCCTCATTATGAGTTCAGCAGATAATACAGCGTTAATTCTGCCAAAGTGGAATTACTGTTACCGCCATGGTATCTGGAAGAATTACTGCCGTCTTACAAATGGACCTGAGCGCGCAAACACAATTGGCGGTAGCAGTAATTCCGTCTGGCAGATTTACTGCTGAAAACGAGTATCGAATGTTAATTCCGCCGAAAATCAGCAGAATTACTGTTACTGCCGATTCATCCGGTGCTAATTCTGCCGGCAGAATTACAGCCACGGAACCGGAAGCACATCAGCCATATTGAAAAACAAAATGCACTCCAAATCCCTCATTTCCTGTAGCCATCCGACCCAGAATGGAGTGCAAAGATGTCTCAGGAGAAAGGGAAAGCACAGGTGCCTGACATACAACTCCACAAACAAAAATTCAACGAAGCAGAGCTGCAGGTGCTCAATGAGGAAGTATTGGCCCATGACAAAGAGCTCTATGACTCTTGGCATTGAAAAACATCTGGCCAGAGGAAGGCAGCTATCTCAGCCAGCAACCGTGAAAAGGTCATGGCAGTGGGCACAGTCCCACGGGACAGCAAGTACTGCAAGAAACGCTGGAATGACCTCAAGGATAGGGTCCGCAGCCTCCTGTCAAAACACTGGCAGGAGACATTGGCCACAGAAGGTGGTAATGCGCACTCCCTTGTCCTGACCACATGGGAGGCGAAAGCCAACTCCATACTACACATGGAAGGGATTGAGGGGAGCGGCAGCGCAGAAGCTGGAGCAGCAAGACAAGGGGATGTCAGGGAGTCTATCAGTACCTACTCCCATATGAATGCACTGGCCAAAGGCATGCATCCCCCAGCATAGATGGTCCCTGGACCACCAATGCCGGCACTTCACCAAGGCCACTGCTGCAATCGGCACAGTTGGGCAGAGAATGAAGGAGCACACTGAGGGTATGTCGGCTTTAAGTATTACTTTCTTATTCACTTATAGCAAGGTTAGGACATTCCTTTTTTTGTGATTGTGATTTATTCAGTGCGTGGCTATACACAAAGGTGAGCAGCATGTGATTATCAGTGTGATCAGAAATAATTGTCTATTAATTCTTGCCACACCAGATGACCATCCCTTCTGTGAGAAACGCATGGTATCAAAGCAAGACAGACACAAGTGACCACAGTTCAACGGTGTTTATTGAACTTAATCAAGGGTGTGATAAATGCCTATCTAAACCGAAATCTAAGATGGGAGCAAGCTACGACCATCAAATAATAATAATGCACTCCTAGTGGAGCCTCGTCAAAATAAAAGGGTCTATACTAAAATAAAACGATTGCCAATCCTTACCTCTAAGTTACAAATAGTGTGGGGTGCTGTTCATGAAAAAGAAAGAAGTGTTCACAAAATGGTAAATCAGGATGTTCAGGCTGTTGGCCTTTCTTCCCACGTTTTCAGCACGGGACAAGGCAGTACACTCGAGCATAGCACACTCTTGGGCTTCTTCGGCACAAGGACACAATTCTTTTATAAGCATTAGGGCCTTCTATGCCCAAGTCTCTTCAGTTCTCAAAAAGTCTCTGGCTTCAGAAGGTCTGATGTATCAAACAAACAAAAAGTTCCTTTCCAAGTATTCACATAGGGCGATTCACTCTTCACCCTGGATCCCCCTCATCTGGGCTCATATCCCTTTTCTCAATTAGTCAATCTCAGCCGGGTTTGGAACAATTCCTGTTCATAAATCTTTTATTGGGTGATTCACGGTTCACCCCGGATCCTCCTCAGTCGGGCTCTGATCCGCTTTTCACAATTAGTCTCCCTCAGTCTGGCTCGGACCAATTACAGTTCCTAGTAGCTATCAAAGACTTTCTAATGTGCACATGGTTTGGATTTACCTGTTGCAGGACCATTTCAATGTTACAGTTCACAATTTTATACTCTTAGTTGGATACCTAAATAGTCCTTTGAATGAGTTCCCATGTGGTGCAGGACCACTCTGTACATGGTACCTTGGGTTGTCTCCCAACGTTCAATCACAAAGTTCAATTACTTCTTTAGTTCCAGTTATACTCACATCACTCATCGCCAACGCCTCACACACGGTGCTCTTTATACAATGTTGCCGCTTGCAACCTTGGTTCTAACACAGGCCAGGTTGCTATCAGTCTCTCTGACTTACCGCCTTTGCTGACTTTACTGGAACTGCTATGTTGTGGGAGCTAATGACAGTACCACAGCAGCAATCGCTCCTCCCCGCCTCAGCCATCGATGTGGGAGTGCCCCGGGTGCCTTAGACAAACAATACACCTGTCTTCAGCTTTAATTCCCAGTCTTGTGTTTCTTATTCTTGAGGGCTCGTGAAAGTAACGTTTTTCCTCCGATATGGCCAATGGCAACTTCCGCCTTGCAACGCTTTCTGGTCTTGCCATTTTTCTCCTCGTATACAACTGTCATCTCGGAACTGCTGCTTCCTCGTGTGTTTGCTTTGCTCAGAGTGTGCTTTTGTGCTCCACCTTTTATCTGTGTGGGGAAGTGTGATGGGAGTCAGGTGTGTGTAAGAATCAGTAATTGCCTGACCTTGCCTGACCATGGTATTGGGACATGTCAGGTATACGGATCTGGTGTTAGTCCGTTGTCGCTCACAATGAACTGTCCATGAGAAAGTGTTCATGTCGGGAAAGGGTGGAGGAGAGTTGAGCTACTAGGTATCCTACCTGGTAGGATGGGGAAAAGGTGTTACAGGGAAGGGAATACTGCATCTCACTCTTCAGTGTCCCACTTCCACTCCCCTCATCCAGGTGATCAACCCGCACTGGTCCACCCCCAATAGTGGTGGCTGTGTCCTGGCCACCTGGATGACAGATCCCCGTGGACTAGCGGGAGAAACCTTCAGGTTTCTTACACTTCCCACCTGCTCAAGGTGTGGCAGCACTGCACTTGCAGATAGTGAGTCATTGCCTTCTACGGGTGAAATATCTTCATCAGGGGGCAGAGGGAAATGTTGCCTGTGGCAAATGTTGTGCAGCATGGCACAGGCAAGAAATATTTGTCCAACCTTCTCTGGCCTGTGCAAAGAAGTCATACTGGCCTGTCCCTTCTGGGCGAATGATGATTGAGGACCCCCCTTGCACATGATATAAGGCCCTAGACCCCTTGTGGTTTCATGTGGAACTCTCCCCAAGCTCCCACCCTCTCTTTGTGCACGTGGTATAATGCCCTGCGACCTCTTGTGCATGTGGAGTGCTACTCTTTCCCCACACGCCCACGGGCACTGCACATAGCATACTCTGGAGTCCCCACTGTGTGCACATGGCACCTGTTCCCTCTGTCCAGACATTGCATACTGCCCTGTCCATTTGATGTAACTCTCGCTTTTACCATCCGTGTGAATATGGCATCCTCCCTTGCACCCTTTTGGGAACATGTGGAATTCTCCCCTGCCCAACTGTGTGCAGGACATACCTCCTGTGCGCAGTGTGGATCTCCAGTGTGGATCCGGCCTAGTCATAGGTGGCAGTGGCACTGGCAGTTATGTAACTTGCTGACACTGAGGAACCAGGTTCACGCCATTTAAGCGATTCGCCAAATCTAGCCAATTCTAGCCATGTGATCTGTTTTATAGAAGCAATATGCACCATACCCTCATCAAAGCTGGATGTATCATGGCACATGCACAGAGAGAGGTGGGGGAGAGTTCAATACGCACCCAGCAGCAGGGCCAAGGCAGTGTTCCATGTGTGCACACAGAACGGGGCAAGCAGGGGCAGTGCAGTGTGCTCCACACTCTACGCCGGGACAGTGGGGCATACCGTGTGCACGCAAAGGGGACAGGAAGAGCGGTCCCCATACACGCCCCAGGGGAAACAGTATGCAAGCTGTGGGCTTACAATGTAGGCGAGAGAGAGAGTGTGCTGAACACATAAGCAACAGGATAGAATAGATACTAGCCATGTGCACAACAGAGCAGAGGTGCCCCCAAAAGAAGTATGCTAGTGCCACGCTCCTGCAAGCTCAGGTGCCTCTTGCAGTGCTCACCTGAAGGTCTCCTTATAAGAGTCCGGGAACTGGAGGTTCTTCTTGGCCTTCGAGCGTCTGGACAGGCACACGTGGGTCCCAGAGCTGGATTGTAGGTTGGCTGCTGGCCTGCTGCTGCACTGGCTGCTGGGCTGGGGGGCTGCTGCTGTGGTGGGCAGCCTCCGTGCTGGGCTGGGTGCAGTTGACTTGCAGTGCCTGTGGCCAAAATAATCATGCCCAGGGTGTCAGGGAGGCCCGGCAACAGCAATATCCTCTCTCTCCAGAGTCACGTGGTATTGACCTGGCACCTGGACCTGGGGTTTCAGGGCAGCCGCTAGCCAGGGACTCCCTGCAGGAAAGGGGTTGCAGCAGGTGGATAGAGGAGACGAGAAAGGAATGGGGCACGGGCCTGCAAAGGCAATGAATCGCAATAAAAGGAGCGGCTCCCACAGGAGCCTCTCCTTTTGTTTTGATTGATTGCATTTGCAACAACTTGCATCACGCCGGCGGCGGATAGGCTCAGGGCCCATGGCACTGCCAGGCCAGCAGGCCTACGGCTACGTGATACATTCATCAAAGAAAGGTAACACTTGTGTGTTACCTTTCTTTAATGAATGCATCCGCTGTGGAGGGAGATGGCTGCTGAGCAGGCTGCAGGCAGCCCACAGGCAAGCCAGCCAGTGTCCTGAGCCAAGGTAACCTGGCACACCGGCCCACATTAGAAGACTAGCCCCCAGGGCCTCAGATCGTATCGGCCACGGGCCGGATGGGCGATGGAGCCAGTCCAACCCTGGCATCAATTGACATGCATTTGCATGCCCAATTGTTATTCACTATTACTAGGTGAATCCAAGTCATTGTATGCCAACATGTTATTACACTCAAATTGAATAATTAATCACATTCTCCCAGCAATCGAATTTCATATGGGGCAGCACAATGGCAGCCATGGGTGGAATTCGAGCAGGGATAGCAGCTTTCAGCAAGATTGACATGTGTGGGGCAGAACTGGGACAAGAGGCAGGCAGCATGAAAATGTGTTACATTGGTAATGTGTTGTAAATTAACAGACACATGAACCCTCCATAAGTAGCATTTTCTGTAAAGTCGTGAATTGATGCGATTCACGAATGATGGTTTGATGGCCACTTTTTTTGAGGCAAGGGGCGGGCCATTTTTTTGAGGCGAGGGGTGGGCCACTTTATTTTGGGTGTCCGGGCCTATTTCTTGCCCCAGTCCGACCCTGTCGGTCACAGTGCATTGTAGAGCAGTTTCCTTTTCTAAAGGAATGCTGATTGACACCCTGTTCATGCATTTTTCCAGCATTGTTGCACAACATGGTTTTACATCCCAGTAATCGAATGTAGTGTCATGTTACACCATGCACACAGCAGTCGTCAACTTTATGGCCTGTGATTGGCATTGTAGGGTGCATGTTACCTGTGTTGGGCCTGTGCACTGCTATCATGCATGTGCTCTGATGGGTGATTACTTGTTCTTGTGCATGTTTGAGGTTTCTGCTTTCATTTCATTATGGCTTCACATACATGATTACCAGATTACATGCAATAACTGTCTGCCAGTGTTACATTGTCTTTGTGCAGTGTTGAACTGTGACACTGGATGGATGTCTAGGTATGTGTTCCCAATGAATTGTGGTTCATGCAGTCATCTTCGTATTACTTACTTGTCGGGGCAATATGCATCATGGACATACCACTATACTCCCTGGCATAGCCTAGTCCTGTGGTTTGGTGGCTGTCATGTGTGGGGTAAGAGGGCATATACAGTGGCTTGCCAGGGCATGCACTGATCAGTTGTGGTTATTTTCACATAGCATTTCACTAGTGCTGTGAGATTAGTTTGTGTGATGGCACTTGTATTCACTTATACTCACCCAGTATCCATGTCTGTGGGCCTCTGTGGCTCTCCATGTATGCAGGCAGTATGCTGCTCCGCAGGACCATGCCATTGTGGGTGGAACCAGGGAAGCGGGCACAGCAGTGTGTGATCACGAGGTCAGCATTGCAGGTGACCTGGACATTCGTAGAGTGATACTGCTTCCTGTTGCGGTATACATCTTTGGATGTCTGGGAGTGCACCAAGCTGCTGTGTAAAAACGTACCTGCGTGGCATTTATCTGTGCCAGAGTGATGGGCAGGGAGATGTGCGGGGAGACATGGCGCAGGAGTGCATCAAGCACCTGCACACACATGTGAAAATTTGGGCTGCGACATGCTGTCCAGCATGCCTACAGTGTGCTGGAAGGTGCCAGTAGCAAGGAAGTGTAGGAATGACACAAGCTTCAGAAGGTAGTTCTGTCATTGATCCTGCTCTGTATGCCATCATGGATCAACGTAAGTAGCTCAACGATGGTCTTCCTTTTCAACCGGTACAGAGTAATCAGCTAGGTGTCAAAGTCACGGGTGAGGGCCTGACCCAGGGAATGTGCCCTCAACTTGCATGCCGTCTCCTCCTCCTCCTCCTCTCTGCGCCATGTGCCTTGTGCTGCTGTTCCTGCCTCTCCAGCTCAATGTGGAGCAGGAGGAGCTGCATGCCCCAGTTTTCAATAGCTAGTGGTTGCATGGTGTTGGCAAGTGTGTTAGGGTCAGGTGCAGGCCTTTTGCAGTCTTTCACGTGGAGTGAGTGCACTTATCACTTGTTTTCCATCACCTGTATGCATTTACCTCCACCTTTTAGGTGGAAGTAACTACACTGTGTTTTTGGTGGAATTACCACCCATTTTTGGCAGTGTTTCAGTAGTATTGTGTCTTGTAATGCAGCAGACATACCGTTTTGGATCTCTGCGGTCATTCCGCCAGCAGAATTAGCCCCAGTGCTAATTCTGCCATATGTTGGCGATAATTCTGCAGGCACTAATTACACCGGGGTCAATTCCCCTGATTGACTTAGCGCTGACTGCTTAATCAGTGGTATGGTAAAAGTGGCCACAATTCCATTACCACCACTTTTACTTTATACTGCTGAACTTATAATGAGCCCCAATGTTTTCAGGCCCGACATGTCTGTCTGGGCCACAAGTCTCTCTGGGGAGGCGTGTGAGAACAGGAAAGCTGGGTCTGAAGGAGCTGGTCTATGTTTCTTCGCCATACACCATTCAATCCTCACCATACTGGAGACTAGGTGATCTGATCCCCACTGCTTTGTCCCCTTGTTACTTGTAGATCCATTGCTGACAATTGCCCCTGCTCCCCTGTTGTTAGATCCCCAATCCCTTGATTCTTTGCTCCCAGAACTTGTTCTTCCCCCTATGATTGTAAAGTGCTCTGTTGCTTTCTGAAGCTAGGTCCACGCTCAATAAATACACTAATAATAATAATAATAATAATAATAATAATAATAATAATAATAATAATAATAGTAATAATCAATAATAGTCAAGACCAAAGCAGGTTTCAACCATAATTCAAGGACCGGGCCTCATCTGCCTGGAGAATGGGCAGAAGGGTCTCCCTCTGCAGACCTTTGTCAAGATTGTCCGTCAATTCAAACTGAACTTTAGGTCTTGAAAGAGCTGATAACCTTAAGGTTTCAACTACCTTGGCCATCAGGTGTTGAAAAGAAACCTGAAGTTTCCATGCAGTTGGTGCAGGGAGCATTTCCAATTCCAGAAACATGTCCAGTCCATTTGCATTTTGCCAGTCAGCTGCATGATCCATTAAGACCCCTCCTCACTGTACTTTTCCTCAATCCCTGACCACTGTGGGGCACAAAGGTTCAAGCCTCCATGTTTAACATGAACCCACCACCCCTAGGAAGCAGGAAGTACTCTGAAGGAATATTGCCACCACTGACATGGGTTGCGCTGGGGGCACTGTGGAGGGAGGAGCTTGAGTCGGATGATTAACATTGAAGATGGAGCAGCGTGGCATAAAGACGGGTCATCGTGGGAGCTGTGGCAGAGCCTAAAGGTGTACGGCCGCCGTCTTTTCCGTAATCTCTTCGGGCTGGTCCGAGCGTGATGGACACCGGTGGCTATGTAAGCGCTGGGGCTTTGGCAAAAAATGTCAAGCATCTTGAGCCGAATGGCTTCCGATTCCTCCGGCATGGAATACTCGGTTGGAAAAAGGTACTTTTGGTGCCTGCTCCTCAGAGGAGGCTCCAGAGCGATGACTTTTCTTCTTCGAGGAGGTAGAAGAATAAGGCCAGGAGGAACTGCTGGGTGTTTCTTCTTTTTCGTGTCCTTGCACACTATGGTTTTGCTTTTCACACCCTACGACCTCCATCTGATGCCATTTTACTTGTGGAAACAGGTAAAACATTTTGGGGTGCATTGACTGGATGACCCACAGTCTGCAAGTTATGTCTGATCCCTGAACAATATAAATATATATATATATGTTACCGGTAAGATAGGCCATCAGGTTGAGCACTTGCTGTTGTCATCAATGTGTGATCTGTAGGTCTCAGGTTTGAATCCCGGCAAGGCAAACTCAGCCTTCCTTCCTTCCGAGGTCGATAAATGAGTACCACCTTCCGTTGGGTGATAATTGTATGTAAATATGATCTATGTACAGCGCTTTGTCAAAAGCGCTATATAAGGAATTAATCATTATCATAAACAAATCCTGTGGGGGTCGTAAACAGACATTTGACATCTGCAGTCGATGCAAGGTTTAATCTTTGCTGGATTCGCAATGGCATGAAACATCAATTAAATACGGCTAACGA
Organism: Ambystoma mexicanum; assembly: GCF_040938575.1. Lineage (NCBI taxonomy): Eukaryota > Metazoa > Chordata > Amphibia > Caudata > Ambystomatidae > Ambystoma > Ambystoma mexicanum. The sequence goes on from NC_090936.1 coordinate 1,045,099,564, forward strand.
ATCAGTGTTCCTGAAGCTAGCAAAAGGGGCGGGAAAAAGGAAAGTAAGGGTCACAGCGCCTCATTATATACTGGTCCCACCGTCATAACTACTGCAGTGCGCAACAGGCGTTGAGCAGATCTGACAAGGAGCCTCCATGGCGAAAGAAAAAGTTTGCAAAGAGCTGCTCTGCTGGTAGATAGATATCATAGATGGAAAAGTGCTGAGCTCTATTGCTTTGGATTGAGCCCCACTGGTGCTATGACCGCTAATGTGTCACATACCTACATTGGGTGCTGTCCTCATGACAGAGCTTTCAATTCCTTGTCTAGCGACACCCCTTCTTTGAACTTTGAGCAAATGCCTTAACTGGAAGTCAATCACATATAAAGTATATTTCCACATAATACACTTGTATGAGCACAATTCGTAACATTTTTTTTAACTTTGCTTTTCACAGTATAATGAATCTCTTGCTTGAATGAAGAGATGTACGAAAAACCCCAATCAGCAAGGCCTCAGGCATCGTTGGCGTAAAGAGTTGGCTCGACTTTCTCCACCTTCGAAAATGCTGACTTCTGATACCAGCGTAGAGCATTAACAGCCTCTCCCCAAGTTTGATCTTATGCAGTTTGAATTATTTCCAGGAAAAATGGCATCACCAGGAAAAGATCAATCTTGAGCATCCAAAGAAGGCATCTCTAAAGGTATAGGAGAATCTAAAGTTGATCTTAATGCTACAGGATGGAGGGTGGATCTGTGAAAGTCCTGGGACCATGCAAGATAATGCAAAAGGTAAAATGGAAGCAGTGCAACAAATGGTGCAAGCATTGGAATTTAAATGGAAGATATGGAAAACTGCCCAAAGCGGATAACATTTGGATTCAAATACTAAAAGAAGGGATTGAGGAATCTGTCATTATCGGGTGTATGCAAAAGCTTTTGAAAGCTATTTTGGTGCCATCGCCTGCAACAAATATGCATAAAATAAGCTCTCGTGGAGGCAAGCCCAGGTACAGACACATCCGCTAGTCCTCGGGACATTATCGTAGAAATCTCTTAATTTCTCTTGAACGGGACTATCCTGGGGATAATAAGTTAAAAGGTTCAACTGTGCTTTTATGGGCTCTAAGTCCACCTTTATCAGAACATTGCTCTATCCAACCTGGCAAGGATACGAAACTTCCAAGAAGGGACGAGAGAACTTATTAATAACCACCAAATTTGGTACAATTGGATTCATCTGTTAGATCACCTATTTCTATTGAAGAACCAAATGCCTGTTGTCACAACATTAGAAGAAGGCTGCTGCATCCTTGTCATGCTTAATATAACGCCGACTGGGTCTGCTTCATCCTCTCTGGATCCTAAACCGTATCTTCGAACGTGGTAGACAGCAACCTCAAGGAAAGAAAAATATCTCGAACTACGACAACTACTGGAATATGTGGGAAATCATACAATGTATGTTTTATGTCTCTTTAATTTATTCATATAATGAAACTGATGAATCAACGATTGATGCAAATCTTAAGGGGGTTCAGAGGGTAGGTCCATCTTGGGGATGCATGCAGAGGTATTTGCGTTGCACTATTTCTTATTGTGGAAGGAATCCCTTGGGCAAGCTTTGATAGCACATGTACTACTTAAAGTCACGAGTTAGACTAAATGGAGGTTTTATTTGCCCGGATTGCCCATCTTGCGTCATATTACTTGTGGAGTGTTGTTTAGCTTTGCTTTTGGATTTATTGTTAGGAGGATAGGGGTGAGGGTTGTTTTTACTGCTGGACTGACACTTACTTTAACTTGCTATGGTTATTTGCATTGGAAAAAAAGCACCATTTATGACTTCAATGAGTTTAACTTATTGCTTCTAAGATTAGCCTTTGGAGGGTTCTCCATGGTGAGGTGTTGACTCAGCATCAGAATATGAAAACCGCTTATACAAAATGGTTGCGAGTCTATCCTTAAATTTGAGGGAGTTTAATTATCTGGTTCATCTTCCCCCCAATTACATTTCAAGGATCTGCTAAAAATAAAACGATGGGGTTATTATTAGTTTACCATTGAGACTCCCTGATTGACCAGCCAATAGTTAAAAAATATGCCTGAGGACATTTTCTCTTTGTCTGAGGTAAATGGAATAGGAGGGGGATCATACGAGAAATGATAAACGCCCCATACATTCGCCAGGATACCTTTATTCATGGTTCTATGATAGAGCGGTATGACTTTGCAGGATGAGACATTAGACTAAAGCCAAAACTGAAAACCAAAATGACGCAAATGGCATGCGTGATACATGGAGAGAGACACTTGGGTCTGAGGTGGACTTTACTTCTTTTTTAATGTGCTCCTCACACTTATACATTAGGTTAGCCATTCTTCACCTACACATTGCGCTCCTATCTGATGTTGGGTAAGTATATCAGGGCACACCCCACCTCAATATTTTATCACATGTGCATGTAGCACTTCCTAAAGCATCCTGGTCATTTAGTGAACGCTTTCTTAAACAGGTGGGCAAGCTTTCTGGTATCAAGATAAACTGGGCCAAGTAAGGTTTCTTTCCTCTGGCGACACTGAAGAACCATGAGCAGTGGCCAGCAGTGGACTCAGCATTGACCTGGGCGAACAGCTCCTTTAAGTATTTGGGAATAGAGATCCTCCATGAACTGCAGGACACATATTTAAACAGCACATAGGCGGCTGTGCGCAGGATGGACCCAACCCTAGCACCGTAGAAAATGTTACCATTCTCAGTGATGGGGAGAATAGCACTGGTGAAAATGGTTCTCCTTCCCAGAATGCTCCATTTGTATACCAATGTTGCATTCGAGATTACCAGTAGCAACTTTGCATTGCAGCATGACAAAATGAGGGACCTGATATGAACGAAATCTAGAAGGATGATAGAGCAAGGTACTTGCAGAGACTTTATGGATATGGAATCGCTACAGCTTCCGGATTTCAAACTTTATTATTTTGCAGCACAATTACAATTTGTGACGAAGTGGCTGGCCGATGACTCTAGCTCAGGACTCTTAGTTCCACCAATAAAACCATACAATATAAAGGAAATCCTCTGGGCGCTGCCTAAAAAGGGGATAGCGGCCATATGATATTGGAGCTGGGAAGGAGAGTGTGGGAACGGGTGCTCAGAGGGGGGGGGGGAACTGTGTAGATCCTTAGCCTATTTAACCAAAAATATTAATTTAATTAATTACCCATTTGGCAGAACGCTACAGGATGAATTTGGTTAAAATTAAAAATTAACAAAACTCACTTCCCAGTGTGTGCTGAAAACTATTGCCTATAATTTAATTGGGTAATCCTTGTTGTTCAGCTGACCCCGACTTCTTTAGGGAAGAGGGGTATCTTTGTTCTTATCAGTCCGTATCCAGCTTCCCCAACACAGGCCTTTCAATTAGGTGGGTCTGAAATCCAAAATTCGCAAAAGCATTCCAATTTTTCTATCTGACGTCCCAACATAGACCAAAGCAAGGGGGGGGGGGGCTGAAAAACAAACCACTAAATCACCTTGTGTTTACTTTAAACCAAAAGTGTGGGCAAAATCATAATTACCAATCTTGAAATCCTACTGTTAGCCTTTTTAGCCTGCAGGAAAATAAAAATCGCACACCATTACATGATAAGTGCCTTTGTTGTTGATCAGTGTAATTATTTTGTGAAGTGGAATTTGTAGAAAGTGAAGAATTGTGATTGTGTTCTTTTTAACTCACTTTTGTGATTTATTTATGCTGAGAAAAGTTGATTGTGTTGTGCCAGGGATGAAGTAGTGTTTGACATTTCCGTGCTAAATTCTATTACGTTTCATTTAAATAATGACCAATATATTTCCTGTAAACTGGCCTGGTTCTTGGCTCATTGTTAGCTCAGGGGAGAGTGACCCACGGGGTATGATATGTGTCTGAGATGGGGCTAAAGAAAAGAATGTGTTAGTTTGTTGTGTCACCACTTGAGTGGGGAGGGAAGGAACTCTCTGTTTTGAGGGTGGCTTCTCAACAAACTGTTACAAATTGGGTCTCGGGCCAAGCTTGACCCATGACAAGCACATTGTGATAGTCTATTCATTTTGATGCTTGATGCAATTGCATTAAGGTGGAGGGAAAGTCATCTTTGTTTTGTTAAAGTGTCGCTAGGACTTGACTCCTGAGTTCCAGGGAGATGTATGGGAGAGGTATAGGTATAATAATTAAGAGTGTGTAATCATTTATTTGAGTGAGGAACAGGGTGATTTTGCCCCTGAATAAAGGAGTTTTTATAAAAGTGCAAAAAGCCAACTGTGAAATGACTACTGTACAAATTGGGGAAGTAACGGAGCATCTCTTATTTCTCAAAGGAGAATGGATTGAGGATGATGCAGGAAACTGGCAAACCAGAATTGTGTGGGAGGTTACCTCATTAAGCAATGATATTTGGTTTGAAGCCGGAATATTGCACAAAGCACTTGAGGCTTTTTATATGACCACAACTGCTTGTGATGAACAAATACAAATACAAATGGCTCAGCTGACTGCTCAGTTATATTTTCAATTGCTGTTAGTAGAAGGGCATTGGCAAAATAGTGAGGCTAGTATAATGAATCAGGCTGGAGACCTGTCACAGGCCCAGTATCTTGTTCAACAAAGCTGAGTTAAAAGCACTGCAGCAAGAGAGTGCAGAGCATGTAACAGTTTTTTGCACTGATAAATTCCCAAAAAGAGTATGTAGAAAATCTGAGCGACTGCAACACAAGCTACATGACCAGTTTGCTCATAATAGAGTATTTTTGGAGGACATTATAGCATTCCCATCAGAAATAAAAACAATTGAAAACTGAAAATAGTGAATTAACTATCAAAGGGGTTGATTCCCAAAATGACTTTGATCAGATGGATCAGCAGGTAAGTACTCTGAAACAACGGAGAACACAGCTGGCTCGGGGGTGGATACCTCTTGAATCAGGATAAATGCATCCTATTTCAGAGGATAAATTAGTTGGAAATAGAGGTAGAAAAAGAACAGTCAGGTTCTCAGGATCTTACCAGGATTAGAGAAGAAAGGAATGAGCTTGTAGAGTGAGTGAGGTAAATAGAAGCTGAACTATTAGAGGCAGCAAAGTGTAGGGATGAACAAGAGAAAGAGATTTGTCTCCTGAAGGAAAAGCACCTTGAATATGCACACAGCTTGCAAGGCTCACAGAGGGAGAATGAATCACTTGAGCAAGAGGTGCAGCAAACAAAGGATTGGTTGCTAGCTCAGAGCAGGGTGAGATTAATCAGGCCTTAGTGTCAGAATGAAATAGCCAGCTCTCTGACTACCAACAGCAAACAAATAAAGAGAGACGCAGGTATGAGCGCTTCACCAAAGAAATAAAAAATGTAAAACACGACCCAAGGCACCTTAACCAATCAGGATATGGGACAAGTGCACTGATCAAGGGGAGGTACCCTTCCGAACAGAGGCCTCATGCCAGTAATTTACAACCTCTTGTGCACAAATGGGAAACAACCTCATGCATGCCACCTATCAAGAACAGGGTGACATGAGGCAGTTGGACTTACCCAGGCCTAGTCCAACTGATCAAGATGGCCAATCCTTGTCTGATATTGATGAATATTCATCTCTACCACACAGAAGGGAAAGTGGCCAGACCAGTGTGTCCTGGAAAGTAAGGAATAATACGGTAAGCACTTCAAACCCTAAACACTCTTATGAGGAGAAAGTTGGGGAGTTAGATTGGCTGAAGATGAGACTACAAAGAGACCACCTTGCCTGCTTTGCTGAAGGAGAAAAGCCAGACCCTCAGGCTAGGAAGGGCATTATAAAAACTTCTGTATATTCAGGGGAAAGGGGGACTTCCCCAGGCTCCCTGGTACGAGGGATGAGGAAACTGGGTTCTATCCTGAGCCTAAAAGCAACTCCAGGCAGAGTGACCCTGAGAGTCCAGGCAAGAGGAGTCCAGACCCTATTGTTCTGGGAGATATTCCCATTCTCATAGAGATAGGGAGCGCCTAGAAGATAGGGAAGGGAGTACCGGTAGCAGGTAGTCAGAAGGTGAATGGACTCTGGTGCAGAAGAAGAAAAATACAGAGACAAAAAGAACGGGTTTTGTCAAAGACCCAATAAGACAAATCAAGGCCACAAAGAGCTTCCTGACCCCTTACCACAAGAATGACAAGTATTCAGTATGGGAGCACCTGGAACTTTATGAGCAGATGACGGCATCCTTCCAGATCAGGAATGATGTGAATTGTATAGCATTTGCTAAATGATTGTTCTAACCTGAGAACTCCAGTTTCTTTGCAGGACTCGGGGACCGCAATCATCATAAATGGTCCACCTATAAGGCAGCCCTATTGAAACATTTTTCCACCCATAGGAACCCACAAGACACAGGTAAGGTTGCATATAACTTGCAGTGTGGGGAAGATCAGGCACCTAGTGAGTTTGTGCAGGAGTTAAATTGGGCATTTGCTCAGACTTCCCGGCGGGTGAACACCAATAGTAGTGAGTTCATAACTACATATTTCCATGCTCTTCCCAAATACATAATGACTCAGTTGGTGCATGACTTTCACGAGCATAGGACCATGGATTGGGTGATTGAACAGGCCACCAGGATTTATGAGATCCGAAAGACTGCTGAATGTAAAAATACTGTCAAAACCGACAAACTATCTAACACCCCTGCTGCTGCAAAGGTGGCAGAGGTAAAAACGACCCCTTCATTGGATCTGGAGATGGGGGGGCCTAAAGGTAACCCTCCTGCCAACAAGCAAAATGGAAATCAGAAGAGACCCTCCAACCCTGCCCAATCGAATGGCAGTCAGGCGGAGGCCCAGGACAATAATACCTCTGACCCTGCCATCTATATAAGTCCTAGGTACAAGGACTACTAAGCCAATCCTTGGGTATGTATACTTTCCCCCAGCCCAAGGGGGGGGGCTAATCAGGTAAGTACTGCCCGGGAAACTTCCCTCCAAACTGCCCTCAGGAGAGGAGTATCACTCCACCTCCAATTCTGAAGTTTTTTCCCAGATAACTCCCAAACCAGAACTTCCAAAACAATCCACCCCTCACTCCCCGGTTCCAGGAAAATAGATCCCTGAACCCAGGAGAAGGGAGATTCAGGATGCAAAAATTATGGGGGGAATTTCCAGTACCCAAGCTGCTCTGGGAGAAGGGACAGTTACCCCTTTCATGAGCAGCAGAGGTTTGACTTGAGACCTCCCTTCCACCCAGACAAGGTCTTGCAGCTGGAGCAACAGGCACAGCAACTGACCAATGACCTGGGGCGCATGCTGAGGGCTCAGTCCAACTCTCAACCTAACCCTGCTTCCCAGAATTCCCCAATACCCAGATCTGATGCCCGAGGGGGGAAATGACAGGAGGAAACCTCTGATAAACCACAGGTTCGGGAGGAGGGGGCTTGGGTGGAGGGGAGATGCCAAACCGTTGAGGAAGCTTCCTTTCTCACCCAAACAGAACCCCTAATAAACTCTCAGCCTGGAAGAGTCTCTTCTACCCCTAACATTTTAGAACCCAAAGAGCAAAGGGTAAGTAGGAGAGGCCAACGAAGAACCCATTTTGTGGAGGAACTCTGGATTATCCCCTTTGAAAGAGAAGAATCCCTGGAAAATTCAGGTAAGCAGACCTTCTCTTTCAAAAATGGGGGATCCCTCCTAAAGAAAAATGGGTCACAAAAGACCCTGCATGGGACAGGGGAAGTATGGAGACCGACCCAAAACCAGAAACTATTCAACCCCAAACATGTGAGCCAAACAGAAGTGTCCTTTCTCCAAACAGGTTCTGAGAACGGTTGCAGGTAACGGGGACAGCCAAGGAGCCGGGAAAAGGATGAATCCCCAACAACTCCCATTGCGAGTTGCAAAGTTTTTTTTACAGATTTGCGAACTCCGACACAGAAAACTGGCCAAGATCAAACAGTGTCGGAGTTCAATATTAAGAAAATGACCACCGGGCTGTTAAATAACTCATACTTTCTTTGCACCTTGGAGGAGAAAGAAGGCCGATTTTATGCACTGGTTAAGGTGCAAGGTCAGTGTGAATTATCAGCTCTGGTGGATACTAGATCCCAAGCCACCCTCCTGTGGAAAAGGGCCTTTGACTAACTAAACACCACCAAATTCCACTCACACCACTTCCCAGACAACTCCAAAATTTCGACCAGAATTATTTTTCCGTCGAACGGACTGCAGATCTGGACATAAAAATTGTACGACACTGGCTGCAACATCCGATGATCATTGTGACTCCAGAGGTCTCACCTGTTTACTGGGAAACGATCTCCTGAGGACGTTATCAATTCCGATCGACTGTGTAAACAAGGTCCTCTGGACTTAGACTAACCGCCCTATCAAATTATAAATGAGCACCAATTATGTAAGCCTGAATGGTACTTGTCATGTAATTGATCAACATTCTGAGAATGTAGAGTTCCATTCAAGAATAACCAGTAGGAGAACACACTGGTGATGGGAACCCTTCTCCATTCTTGAAAATCAACCTTACTCCTAGTGGCAATTCACACTGGAAGGGAACACCCTAACATTTTACACCAGTTCAAAATCAGAAGAGTCTTGTGAAACCAGACAAGCAAGAGTCCGCTCAAAGTCTGACAGACATTCAGAAAAAGGGAGGGTAGTTGTTTTTCCCCATTCAGGTAAATGAGGGGAAGGAATAGGTGCTCGCCAGAGTATGCCTGAATAATGGAAGGAGCTTCATCAGCTAAGGATTATTCAGGAAACTCCCAAAAGATCAAACCATTCCCACATTTAAATTGATTGAGAAATGGGAAGTAGGTCTGGAAACCCTAAATTCCAAACATCTCTAGCCTAGCAGGTGTATGCTAAAAATGTCCATTGGCAATAAAAGGATAGACCATAATTGTTGGGTCGTGAGAGATTCTGCTTCCGCCATTAATCTGGGAAGTGACATTCTCAACCGATTCACAATCATTTTGGTCCTAATTAATAATAAAGCCTGGTCCCGATTGGGGAATAACCCTATGGGCTTTCACAACATTGAAAAAGCATTCCGGTCAGCTCAATTGCTGCCTCATACGGTTGAAGTTCAAATGTGAGAAAAGGTTACCATCCCAGGATAGGTGCGACAATTTACTATTCCCCTCAAAATTAAGTGAAGATAGAGACTCAAACATCAGGACGCATATATAAATCTAAATTCCCTCCTCCAACAACAAGGGTTATATTTAAATCCAACACCTCTTGTAGACCTAGAACACAACACCATTTGAATATTGGTGGATAACAGCGGCCCTTGAAGTATCACTTTGGGCGCAGATCCGTTTATTGGAATGGCGGTTGATGCCAAACATTATTCTATCGATGTAGGTAATGTAATCATGGTACCAATCCCAATCGATTGTTTCGACATCAGCAATGGTATTCGTCCAGAAAAGATTTTTACTATACATAGGGGGAATTTCCTGGTGTACCTTTCCTGCCCCTACAGTGTGGAAGAGGTGACCTGTGACATTAGGTGGGAGGAGGTAGTGTTCAGAGACAAGGACCACTACCTTGAAATCCCTGTCCAGGTCAACACCATCAAAAGAGATCTCTCCACCTAACCGGAGGATCCTGATGAAATTGCCAAGCCCAAGGTCTTTCCAGGTTTCAAGCAGATGGTTGAGAAAGGGATCAATCTGGCTGATGCCTGTGAGACCGAGGAGCAAAGACAAAAGCTAAAACGGGTTTTCTTGGAATTCCAAGATATCTTTTCAGTGGACTCATGTGACTGTGGATGCACATCCATTCATTCAACCACCATTCCCACAGATCCAGAGATGGCTCCTGTATTTGTGAAACAATAGCGATTACCTCTTGCATCAGTGGAGTAACTCACAGAGATTATTAAGAATTTAGAATCCTGTGGGATAATTTGTCCAAACCACAGTACCTTTAACAACCCGGTACTGGGGATCCTCAAACCAAACGGCCAATGAAGACTGTGAAGACCTGAGGGAGTTGAACAAACGGATCCACATGTCAAGATGACCCCTTCCCTACATCGATCAGGGACTGGCCCAGATCTAAAGGTCAAATGTGTACACTGCCATTGACCTGACCAACAGTTACTGGCTGTCAGGTACTGTCAGGTTGGAGTGACATATTCTTTTACATACAGTATCATGTACTCATTTACATTGGGTCATGGGAGACACATATATAGTATAGAAAGGTTTTGGGAAGTTATTATGTGTTATATTTTTAAACAGCCAATTTTGCCCTTAACCTTCATTGCAGTCTATGGAAAATGCCCCAAGCCAAGATGGAGGTTCTCAGTCTAAATTCTAATTGGCTGGAGATTGTTTATAGGGAGGACAGTGAACATTCTAAACTGCCTTTCATCGTCTTTGCCCAGCTGAGAGGTCGTGTGCTATGCTGCTCCTGCTTAACTTGTTCAGGGGTGTCAAGTTTCAAGCAGTCGAGCAGCATCTTTGAAAATATAACAGGAGTCATGTATGGAGTTTCGTGGAGACACAGGACAGGAGTGAGAAATTTCCAATTTTCTGAGAAAAGAAGTTTTCAAGACTCAATCACAAGATAAGTGACTTTCCATGTTTTGATGAACTTTGTAAAAAGGTTATATTAATTTAAAAGGATTGAAATCGCAAACCTGTATCTAAAAATTGAAGCGCGTACATTTGTTTTCTTTCCTACGTATCATTTCAAACTAGCGCGTGATTTTTCCGTTACCTTGAGCCTGCGCGTGTGACTCTGCGTGTGAGAGTGAAGCGCAAGCGTGAACTTTTGACTCGCGTTTACTGTTCATATACGCGAGGGTTTTGCTACGTGAGTTCGCGTGTGTATTTTATTACGCGTTTCGTATCTGCGCGTGCGCAAGAACAAATCTATGTGGAGCCTCCGCGCGAGCTCTCAGAAGTGTCACATGATAAAATAAAAGCGCGTGTGCTTTTTTCCCGCGATTTGGTTTTTGCGCGTGTGCGTATTTTTTCGTGGGTTGGACTTTAGCGCGAGTGTGTTTAACTCGCGTCTTGGACTTTAGCGCGTGTGCATCTTACCCGCTATTTGGATTTTCAGCGCGTGTGCGTATTTCCCGCGACTTGGAGTAAAGCGCGTGTGTTTTATCCCGCGGTTTGGATTTTCAGCGCGTGTGCGTATTTCCCGCGTCTTGGATTAAAGCACGTGTGTTTTATCCCGCGGTTTGGATTTTCAGCGCGTATGCGTTTTACCCGCGGTTTAGATTTTTAGCGCGTGTGCTGGATTTTTCCACGTGAAGATTTCATCGCAAGTTTTAAAATCGTTCAAGAGTAAAAGACACTCTAAAAAGAAAATATAAAAAATAAATACAAGATCTTAAAAGAACTTCCTTAAACTTATTTAAAGAACTTTAGACTTTGTTCAAGAATCTTGAGGTTGAGAAGACGAACTACAAAGTTAAATATTACATTCATGGACCTGCTGAGAAGGCTGAATGATCTTTAAGATTCTGGTCAACAAGTAAGGAAGTCTTGTCTGCTTATCACTTCTCTGGGCGTTCTGAAGAGAAGTACCAGGTATGGTTTTTTGACTATTTTGGTAAAGGATATAGAGTTTTAAGGTTAGTATATTAACCCATTGAGTAATGAGGTGTATTATATGTTTATGTTTTTAACTACAGGTAAAGAACCAGCTAGTTGATAGCTTCCAGCCTGGTGTTTGTTAATTTGTCCCTTCCCCCTTTCCCCTGGAAGTGAGGTAAACTGAGCGGTTATATATATTATCAGCTCAGAGTGCCACAGTTTGGGTGGATTGTCGGGGGTTCAGCAGCTTCCGCAGACACCAGGATCTCAGCCTGACAGAATGAAAGGCCAATAAAAAAAAAGTGTCTGCCCAAGCTGTTATGAACCCCGACGAGACAGCCATGGAGGCATTGGGAGTAATGGTTAGGGAAATGAGAGAAGAGTTACGGGTGGCTCATCAGGAATATTCAAGTCTTTGTCAAAGAATGGATGAGTTAAATTTAAAGGTAGCTCAAATACAAGAAAGAGAAGTTGAAGTTTCGGAAGGTGCAGGAAACCCACCTGAGTTGGTGAGAGTAGGAGAAGAACAAGAACCTAGACTTCCCAGAGGGGCAGTGGGAGGTTTAGGAACTTTAGCTATGCCTGTTCCTTTGGCCGCTCCCAAACGTTTTTTAGGAGATTCAAGAAAGTTTCAAATTTTTCAGACTCAGTGTGAATTGCATTTTTTAAGTTGTCCAGAGTTGTTTTCCACAGATGCTTCAAAGGTAACATTCACCTTATCATATTTATCTGGAGAAGCTTCTGCGTGGGGAAGTCTTTTGGTGAGTCAAAAGAGTTTGGCTTTGAATAATTATTCCCTTTTCCAGACCGAATTTAAGAAAATGTTTGATAAGAGACAGTTATCTTTAGAGGTTGATGGAGAATTACTGGAACTGCGCCTGGGAGGAAAGGGGTTGATTTCTTATATCACTCAAGTTAGAACTTTAATTTTAGAAAGTAGATGGCCAGAGGAGAAGAGGGCTTCCTTATTTCATAGGGGCTTAAAGGATGAGTTAAAAGATGCTCTGGCTGGAGTTTTGGAGCGACCAAATACTTTAGATGCCTTAATTGATTTGGTAGTTCAGTTGGATTTTCGTTTAACAGAAAGACGTTTAGAGCGTAGACGTTCTCAGGGAGAGGTTAGGTTTCCAGGAAGAATGGAGAGGCCAAAAGTTGAGGTGGTGAACAGAGAAGTGAAGTCAAAGATAATTGACCAGCAGAGTCGGGTGAGAGGTCCGTTGTCCAAGGAAGAGAAGGCAAGAAGAAGGGAGAATAATTTGTGTTTATACTGTGGTAGGAGTGGCCATTTTCTTAAACTGTCCTTTTACCCCCAAGAAGATCTCCAAATCTTCAGGCAGAGTACAACAAGTGGCTAACACAATACAGACAGCGGTTCCTCACATAACTCTGAACGTATCCTTGATGTTTGAAAAAGTAATTTTAGGTTCTGGGCCAATAATTATTGATTCAGGAGCTACAGGTAATTTCATGGATAGGGGATTGGCAAAAACTCTAGGTGTTCCTTTAGTTGCAAAGAAAGAAGTGGAGCAGGTCAGGGCAGTTGATGGGACATCTCTTTCTTCAGGTCCAATCACTCATAATACAGAGTTACTTGAGATGGAGATGACTGGAGGTCATAAAGAAAATATCTCTTTTGAGTTAATTGATGCGCCAATCTTGAAAATTATTTTGGGTATGCCCTGGCTTACTCTTCATAATCCAAAAATTGATTGGAGTGCAAGAATTGTATCCTTAGAATCAACCTATTGTCTGGAACATTGTTTTTCAGGAAAATCTCTTGAAGAGAAAGAAAAAGTTGTGAATTCCGTTTCATTTTCGCTTGCAGAAAGAGGGGCAATAGGTTTTGACATTGGAGCAGTTGTGGGTGAACTTCCTACTTGTTATCAGGATTTTTGGGACGTAATTGATGAAGGAAGCTGGAGAGTTGCCTCCTCATAGACCTTTTGATTGCAAGATAGAGTTGGAGCCTGGAGCTATTTTACCTAGCAGTAGGGTTTATGCCTTGACAGAAAAAGAGAATGATTATTTGAAAGAATATTTAAAGGAAAATTTGGCTAAGGGATTTATTCGGCACTCTCAATCGCCGGCAGCCTCACCATTGTTGTTTGTGCCAAAAGCTGATGGTTCTCTCAGAACTTGTATAGATTACAGGGCGGTAAATAGAATGACAGTGAAAAATCGGTATCCTCTCACTCTCATTTCAGAAATGTTAAATCAAATCCAAGGTGCTACCATATTTTCTAAGTTGGATTTACGTGGAGCTTATCATCTTGTAAGGGTCCAAGAGGGGGATGAGTGGAAGACGACATTTAAGACCAGATTTGGCATGTACGAGTACCAAGTGATGCCTTTCGGTCTTTGCAATGCCCCAGCGGCTTTTCAATTTTTTATCGATGAGGTTCTTCGGGAATTTCTTGATGTTTTTGTTATCGTTTATATTGACGACATTTTGATTTTTTCCCAGAATTTGGAGAAACACAAAATTCACGTTCGACAGGTCTTAAGAAAATTGAGAGAGAATAATCTTTACGCTAAATTGGAGAAGAGTCAGTTCCATACGGATTCGGTAGAATTTTTAGGATTTGTGATCACTCCTTGTGGCCTGGAAATGAATCCAAAAAAGGTGGAAGCGGTTTGTGATTGGCCTACTCCAACTAAGGTGAAGGAGATCCAGAGCTTTTTTGGATTTGCCAATTTTTACCGAAGATTCATTGAAGGCTTCTCCAGTTTAGTAGCTCCAATTACTCGACTTTTAAAAAAAGGAGTTCCATTTGTTTGGGAAGCTAAGGCTGATGAGGCTTTTCAAATTTTGAAGGAGAAATTCATTACCTCTCCTATCTTGATTCATCCTGATACTTCCAAACCATTTTTTGTAGAGGCTGATGCTTCCAATGTGGCAATGGGAGCAGTGTTGTCTCAGAGGCATAATGTTACAGGACAATTGCATCCAGTGGCCTACTTTTCTAAGAGATTTTCACCTGCGGAAGAAAATTACACCATTTCAGACCGAGAGCTTCTTGCTATCAAAGCAGCATTTGAAGAATGGCGACATTTTTTAAAAAGGAGCACGTCACACTGTGTCAGTATTAACTGACCACCGAAATTTACTTTTTTTGAAGACAGCAAAAACTCTGACACCTCGACAACTTATGTGGTCCTTATTTTTTGCGGATTATGACTTTATAGTTACTTTTAAGCCAGGTAATCAAAATTAAAAAGCAGATGCTCTGTCACGGCAGTTTCCAGAAAGTGAGGTTAAGTCGGTCTGTGAGCTACTTCCATTGATCGCTCCAGAACGTTTTGTTCTTGCTGGGATTGAAAAGGAGAACGAAATCTTCAAGAAAGTACGGGAATCCATTTCTGAGACACAACTTGAAGATTGGGTTCGTTTGGATCCAGCTCGCAAAATTAAAGATGGTTTACCTTATGTAGATGACAGTCTCTATTTACCATCAATTGAACTTAGAGAAAAAATGTTGAAGGAGTGTCACGAATCAGTTTTGGCAGGACATCCAGGGTATCGAAAGACTCTTGAGTTGGTCAGAAGAAATTTTTGGTGGGAAAAAATTCGACACGATACCCTTAATTTTGGTAAGACCTGTGAAGTTTGTGCTAGATCTAAGAACCTCATTGGAAAGCCTTCTGGGTTATTGGAGCCGTTACCAGTTCCACCGCGGCCTTGGTACTCAGTGTCCTTAGATTTCATCACGGATCTTCCACAAGATAAAGGGTGTACATCGGTATTGGTTGTAGTTGATTTACTCACTAAAGAAGCACATTTCATTCCAATGAAGGGAGAGGTTACCGCTGATAGTTTAGCTCACAGTTTCTTGCAAGAAGTGGTAAGACTACATGGAATTCCCAGTCAGGTCATCTCAGATAGAGGGTCTCAATTTATTTCTAAGTTTTGGAGAGCTTTATGTAAGAGATTGGGAGTTGAGGTATGTCTATCATCAGGTTACCATCCCGAAACCAATGGGCAGGTAGAAAGGATAAATCAGGAGTTGGAAAAATATTTGAGGTGTTATCTGCAGACAGGTGAAGAGTGGGTAGATCTGTTGTGGGTTGCAGAATTTGCATATAACAACTGTAGTAAGGATGCCACCTCTATGTCTCTGTTTTATTTGGGACGAGATTTTCATCCTCGTTTTCTTAGTATTGAGATCAATAATGATTCAGGAAACCCAGAAGTAGAAAAGAGACTAGAAGTCATGAAAAGAAACTTGGAAAAGGCAAAAGGGGTGTTGGTGGAGAGTAAACAAAAATACAAAGGGTTTGCTGACCTTAAAAGAAAGATTAGTCCTCAATATAGTGAGGGAGATTTGGTGTGGTTATCAACCAAGTTTTTGAGAATTAAAGGAAGAAATAAGTTTTGCCCTCGTTTCGTAGGACTGTTTGTTGTCGAAAAGGTGATAAATCCTGTAGCTGTTCGTCTTAGATTACCCAGACATATGAAAACTCATCCAACTTTTCATGTTAGTTTATTAAAACCTGTGGTTAAAGGAACTAGATTGACACCTACTCCTTCAGCAGTTGTGATTGAGGAAGATGCTTCAGAAGAATTTCTGGTTAAGAGAATTCTGGACTCTAGAAGAGTAAGAGGAAAGCTACAGTATCTCATTGATGGGGAGGGTTTTGGTCCTGAAGAGCGCACTTGGGAGAAAGCAAGTGATGTGCATGCTCCTCGTTTGGTTGAAAGATTCCATAAAAAATTTCCATTGAAAAGTGGCCCAGGGACTGGGCGTTAGGAGGGGGGTACTGTCAGGTACTGTCAGGTTGGAGTGACATATTCTTTTACATACAGTATCATATGCTCATTTACATTGGGTCAGGGGAGACACATATTTAGTATAGAAAGGTTTTGGGAAGTTATTATGGGTTATATTTTTAAACAGCCAATTTTGCCCTTAATCTTCATTGCAGTCTATGGAAAATGCCCCAAGCCAAGATGGAGGTTCTCAGTCTAAATTCTAATTGGCTGGAGATTGTTTATAGGGAGGACAGTGAACATTCTAAACTGCCTTTCATCGTCTTTGCCCAGCTGAGAGGTTGTGTGCTATGCTGCTCCTGCTTAACTTGTTCAGGGGTGTCAAGTTTCAAGCAGTCGAGCAGCATCTTTGAAAATATAACAGGAGTCGTGTATGGAGTTTCGTGGAGACACAGGACTGGAGTGAGAAATTTCCAATTTTCTGAGAAAAGAAGTTTTCAAGACTCAATCACAAGATAAGTGACTTTCCATGTTTTGATGAACTTTGTAAAAAGGTTATATTAATTTAAAAGGATTGAAATCGCAAACCTGTATCTAAAAATTGAAGCGCGTACGTTTGTTTTCTTTCCTATGTATCATTTCAAACTAGCGCGTGATTTTTCCATTACCTTGAGTCTGCGCGTGTGACTCTGCGCGTGAGAGTGAAGCGCGAGCGTGAACTTTTGACTCGCGTTTACTGTTCATATACGCGAGGGTTTTGCTACGTGAGTTCGCGTGTGTATTTTATTACGCGTTTCGAATCTGCGCGTGCGCAAGAACGAATCTATGTGGAGCCTCTGCGCGAGCTCTCAGAAGTGTCATGTGATAAAATAAAAGCGCGTGTGCTTTTTTCCCGCGATTTGGTTTTTGCGCGTGTGCGTATTTTTTCATGGGTTGGACTTTAGCGCGAGTGTGTTTAACTCACGTCTTGGACTTTAGCGCCTGTGCATCTTACCCGCTATTTGGATTTTCAGCGCGTGTGCGTATTTCCTGCGACTTGGAGTAAAGCGTGTGTGTTTTTTCCCGCTGTTTGGATTTTCAGCGCGTGTGCGTATTTCCCGCGACTTGGATTAAAGTGCGTGTGTTTTATCCCGCGGTTTGGATTTTCAGCGCGTGTGCGTATTTCCCGCGTCTTGGATTAAAGCACGTGTGTTTTATCCCGCGGTTTGGATTTTCAGAGCGTATGCGTTTTACCCGCAGTTTGGATTTTTAGCGCGTGTGCTGGATTTTTCCACGTGAAGATTTCATCGCAAGTTTTAAAATCGTTCAAGAGTAAAAGACACTCTAAAAAGAAAATATAAAAGATAAATACAAGATCTTAAAAGAACTTCCTTAAACTTATTTAAAGAACTTTAGACTTTGTTCAAGAATCTTGAGGTTGAGAAGACGAACTACAAAGTTAAATATTACATTCATGGACCTGCTGAGAAGGCTGAATGATCTTTAAGATTCTGGTCAACAAGTAAGGAAGTCTTGTCTGCTTATCACTTCTCTGGGCATTCTGAAGAGAAGTACCAGGTATGGTATTTTGACTATTTTGGTAAAGGATATAGAGTTTTAAGGTTAGTATAGTAACCCATTGAGTAATGAGGTGTATTATATGTTTATGTTTTTAACTACAGGTGAAGAACCAGCTAGTTGATAGCTTCCAGCCTGGTGTTTGTTAATTTGTTCCTTCCCCCTTTCCCCTGGAAGTGAGGTAAACTGAGCGGTTATATATATTATCAGCTCAGAGTGCCACATTTTGGGTGGATTGTCGGGGGTTCAGCAGCTTTCACAGACACCAGGATCTCAGCCTGACACTGGCTCCTTGTTTGGCTCACCACATAAAGAACAAGGACTTTTTCTTGGAAATGGGGTTCTCAGATACTTGCATAACAGCAGTATTATACCAAGAGCAACAGTGTGGGTGCTGGAAAATTACTGCCCATTCATACAGGTGGAGCAAATCATTGTTGAAACCCCTCATCAACCCATGCAATACCTACAAAGTGACAGAATCTGGGCGGGACCGTTAGTAATTCCAGAATTACTTCCTGGCTTCTGTCCATGCAAGGCTTTTCTGTGGAGGTCAGATATGGCCAGAAAAAGAAGAGACCCTAGCCCAAGAGTTGGCAGACTTGCATGATTGTGCTCAAGAAGACTGTCTCGAGGACGAAAGTCTAATGACCAACAACAACAACATGGAGGCATACTTAACTTCCCCACACAAGGTCTATGAAGAAGACACGTGTCAGGGGATACCCACAGTTTATGTATATGGGTGATCCTACCATGTTGATAACAACTGGGAAAAATACCTGGTGGCTGACATTAGGAATGCCTGGGTGAATGATAGCCTGGAGCCCTGTTTATCAAGCCATCATCACTGCAGCGCACTACCAACTCAATGAACTGGTCATAATCACTGATTCTGATTATGTCAGGAAGGGGTTTGTGGAGCACCTGCTTAACTGGAAGAATCGAGGCATGCTTTGTGTCAACAACAAACCCCTAAAACATGACAAACT
Organism: Ambystoma mexicanum; assembly: GCF_040938575.1. NCBI lineage: Eukaryota > Metazoa > Chordata > Amphibia > Caudata > Ambystomatidae > Ambystoma > Ambystoma mexicanum. The sequence goes on from NC_090936.1 coordinate 1,045,118,372, forward strand.
GATCCAGGCAATCGACGATCTGGTGACCTCCAAAGAGGTGACCATCTATTAGACGAAGATAAGAGGTCATTCCAAGATAGAGGGGCAAGATAAGAATGGGAATGACCTGGCTGACCAGCTGGCTAAAGCCAGAGCTCTGCAGTGGGATTTCATAGAAACGGAATCCCTGCTGGGTGCAATCCAAATGGCAGCTATCACCACGTCACAAACTCTGGCTAACAGCAAACTCTCAACAGCCCAGTGTAGTAAAGATACCCCAGATGCAGATTTGATCACTGAACAGAAAGAGGAACCGATCATTGGGAAATATTATCGAAACACTGAAGACCCTGTAAGCTTTCCTCTAACCGAGTTGGTTTATGCTGGTAAAGAAGATTGCCGGGTGCTGATGAAGTTTTCCAAGATGTTCCGGATCCAAGACGGTTTGTTGGTAAGGAGAGCCCTATCTGGCAGTGACCAGTGGGTGGTACCTACCTCCTTCCGAAGCCTTATGTTGAACCACGCCCATGACGCAGCCACTGCCGGTCATAGAAGATTTCATACGACATTGTAAATCTTGCACGAGGTTGCCACTGGCCACATATCGGCCAGGACCTCGACACTTACCTAAAGGGGTGTCTTGTGTCTGCTCAATTCCAATCCAGTTCTCTCACACACAGAGCTCCGCTACAAAAAAGGGGAATGACACTGCCTTGGTCAGATTTGCAAGCCGATTTTATCTGGTCAGTGATTCGCTCCTGTAAAGGAAACAAGTACATGTTGACTGTGACATGCTTGTTCGCAAAGTGGGTAGAATGTCTTCCGGCCCGAATTGTAAGGCGGAGACAGCTGCTGTACTAATGATCAACCAGATCTTCTCTCTTTTCAGCCTCCCGCAATGGATTGAGTCGAACCGAGGAAGCCATTTTACCAGTGAGGTGATGGCAAAGATGTGGGAGATTCTAGGGGTAAAAAGAAAACTCCACATTGCCTACCATCAGGCCTCAAGCTGGGGGTTGGAGAGATACAAAAAACAATTGTAAGTATCTTAAAGAAGTTTGTGGCAGACTCTGGACCCAGTTGGGACATCCGATTGCCATTTGTTGTGATGGGTATTAGGTCCACGCCATCTTCTGCAACAAAGAAGTCTCCATTTGAGCTCATAACCAGATGAAAAATGGTGTTACCACAGTATCTGCTCTATAGGACTTAGGAGCAGACACTGATAAATGTGTCCACTATTCATGAGTACATTGAAAATCTGAGGAAGCACCTCTAGCATGCTTTTGCTTATGTTCAGTGCAATCTAGAAAGGTCAGCTAAAGGAATGAAGACCTACTATGATCTAAAGACCACCAAGAAAGAGTATGAAATAGGTGACAAGTTTTACCTGTACAATTTTCAAATGAATCAGGGTAAGAAGCGGACATTCCTCCCATCTTTACGTGGTGCCCTTGAAATTGTAGATAGAATATCACCTGTTGCTTACAAGATCCGCATCCCAAAAGGAGAACAGACAGAAGAAAAATGGGTCCACATCAATCAGTTGAAAAGCTGTTATCCCAGACATGCTTTACGACTGATTAATGAGCCAAATGAAAGTCAAGCAGAGGAACCATCTGCAGAATGAAAAGGAAGGATGAAAAATCAGATAGATTTACTTGGTGTTATTGTACAAATGAAGAAAATAAATAAAATGTGTTTTGTGAAATGGAAATGTCATGTTAGAACTGTATGTTTTTGTAAATTCTATGTAAATCTTCCCATGGAAAAATGTGTAGCCTCGGGACACAGAGAACGTTGATAACCGCTGAAGAACAGCTGGTCGCAGAAGCGCTGGTGCTGAAGCACTTGACGTTTCTTTAAATGCAACGGTTGGTGTTGTGGGAAATCTAGTTCCCGATCAGAGCATGTGGGGTGCAATTAAAGGCCCTAAACAGAAGTTCCTTTCATATGAATGGCAGGATTTTAAAACACTGAAATAATAACAGCTTAGCCTTTGTTTTTCAAGTAAAATTAAACAGCAATGCGGAAAGGGGCCTACCTGTCATTACCAATGGATAAGCAGCATTTTAATTTACAAAAGAAAGAGGAATCAAAGATCCCTGTCACATGGAAAACAGGAATTTTAAAAATTGAAAACAAAAATGGCCAGCACAGGTGTGTGCAAATGAAAACAGTTTTAAAAAGTAAAAAAATAAATATCACTGCTCACAGAAAAAATGTCAGGAAAACAAAACATGATATCTGGGTTGACAAAGAGCAATGTATATGATGTTTCACCCACAGAACTCCAGTAACATTTGAAGAGCCACTTTCTCTTCATGAAAATATGTCAGCCGAAGGCAGACCCTTTTGCTGACTGTGGGCAAACCTCACAAGGAAAACTCCCCCCTCGGCCTGGATATCACATCTCTCATCTAATGACCAACCACAATAAAAATTCCTACTAAAGGAATTGAAATTCAGTGTTCTCCAGACTGGCTGGCTCTGAAAGCATTGACTTCAAGAAAAAGTTACCCTTGGCTGGAGCATGACTAATATGTGTGAAAATTGGGGGCATCCACTTCAAAGAGCAAGCTTCCAGCACAAAGGAGACTGATTAAAAAAAATAAAACTCTGGGAACAGGCTTACCCAGTGAAAACAAATGGCTGGGAGGCCGGAGTCAGGGCCATTTGTCCCAGATTAAGATTCACAATTAATTTAAAAGGACTATTATCATTTAGGCCTTTTTCTCAGCCATCATAAGACGGATGGATTTCATATATGTACAATTTTGTATGTAATTTCCAGGAGTTTTTGGTAATATAAAATGTATCTACCTTGGAGAACTGTAATGGTCAGTTAAACTAGGTTTCTGGTTGATCTGAACATGTTCCAAATGCGAGAGTTTGTGAGCGGGTGGAAAATGAAATAACTTACATATTCATAACTGTTGTGCTTGTTATGGAAACAGCAGAAAGGTGCCACATGGCCGTTCTACATGGTACAGATTTGGTTGCTAGTAAAATTATGAAGTTGTGATACATAACTAGTTTTTGACAAAAGTTGAAAGGAGAACAAAGGGCGATTACAAATGGGAATTGCCATATGTTGCTCCAGACCCCTAAACCGATCCAGACATGGAGGATGCATTTGGGAGGAGAGAGAAGGGTAACTGTCCAATCCTAGAGGCAGGGATTTTTGCAGGGTACTTCCCCAAGATTGTAAAATTGGTAGTGTCATCGATGCTATATAAGGGGGACTGCACTAGGACAGAGAGACAGAAAAAGGAGAGACGGGAACAGACAGACAAGAGACAGACCATCAGGAAGGCTGCTGAAACTTACAATCAGACAACTATAAGGAGACACCAGAGGAGATTGGTGAGAGTGCATCTGGATGGAGCTGTCTATTCCTAGGAAGGCCTCAAAGCTGAATGGGTCCTATGGTGGAGAGCGGGAGGCTATCTTTGAGAGTAGAGTGACCAGACGCATGTCCTATCTTTCCAGAGTTTCCTGAGATGCAGCTGGGTTTCCTGAAACCTAAACAGAGGCTTGCTATTTAAGTAGAGCTGAGCCCTGGGAAACCAAAAGGCAGGAGAGTCTGCTTGCCTGAATCCTTTCCATTTATAGTGGGTGGGGGAGCAAAACTGTGTAGATCCTTAGCCTAGTTAAACAAAAATATTAATTTAATTAATTCCTCATTTGGCAAAACACTAGAGGGTGAATTTTTGTTAAAATTCGAAATTAACAGAGCTCACTTCCCAGTGTGTGCTGAAAACTATAGCCTATAATTAAAGTGGGTAATCCTTGTTGTCCAGCTGACCCTGACTTCTTTAGGGAAGACGGGTGTCTTTGTTCTTAAATCAGTCCAACCTTTTTATCCAGCTTCCCCAACACAGGCCTTTCAGTAAGGGGGTCTGAAATCCAAAATTCCCCAAAGAATTCCAATTTTTCTGTCTAACTTCCCAACATAGGCGCAAGGGGAGTCTGAAAAACAAACTGCTAAATCAATTTATTTTAAATTAAAGTGTGGGCGAAATTCCCAATCTTGAAATCCTATTGCTAGCCTTTACAGCCTGCAGGAAAATCAAAATCGCACAACATTACATGATAAGTGTCTTTGTTATTGATCAGTGTATTTATTTTGTGCATTTTTGGAAGAGCATATTTCTAAGAGCAGTTACTGCAGTGGAAGGCTGCTCTATGCAAAGTCTGCTGTGCGAAGACAAATAAATCAACTGGTGTGCATTTTGCCTGTGAAATTTTCCAACTGCCCAAGCTCCTCCCTGAACTTCCATCATTCTATTTACTGTGGGTGTGTGCGCGCGCATTTTTGGAAGAGCAATTACTGCAGTGGAAGGCTGCTCTATGCGACGTCTACTGTGCGAAGACGAATAAATCAACGGGTACAACATTGTCTTACTGTGGAATCTTACCCTGGAACTGACTGACATGCTATTCAGTGCCTAACAGTGACTTTGCTTTGCACCGTAGGTGTACGTTTTGCCTGTGAACTTTTCCAACAGCCCAAGATCCTCCCTGAACTCCCAGAATTCTATTTACTGTGGGTGCATGCGCATTTCTGCGTGCGCATTTTTGGAAGAGTATATTTGTAAGGGGCAGTTACTGCAGTTGGTGCAGATGAGGCGGGACTACTTTCACTGGTATCACCACCCTAAGGCATCGTCTGTATTCATTTATAAACCCCCTTTCAGATATTAAATCACTGTGAGAAATATTCATTGTTATTGATGTCCTGCTGTCACATGTCAGTAGGAATTTATACCATAAAGTCGGGCATGCCAATCCCCTCTTTCCTTTCATTAGATCAAGAAGCAGGGTCTACAATAAAAGCGCCGCGGAAGAAAATCGCGGGAACCAGCCTGGCCAAGAGACGTTGCCTAAAACCTCTAGGGGGACCATGTGCTATGGGCCTTGATATTAGATCTTTTTGTAAATCGAATAGAGTTATAGTGGTACCATCATTACTGCATCACGAGACGCACTCATCCGTGCAACTGGTTTTGGGTGTGCATGAATCACTGATTGATCTCTCAGGTGACACAATTAGTGATTCTACGATGCAGTCAGCGGAATCTGCTGTAGAAATCACAACTGTGGATGTTACCCAAAGTACGGCTGAAAAAACACTTATCACTCACAAAGACCTTGTGCCACCTGACAAACTCTGTAAACAAAACCCCTTAGAACTTCTAGACAGGGAATTAGTTAAGATTACTACGATAGCAATGGTATATGATACCTGTACAAGAGATGCCACTCTCAATTACCGAATTCTGCAAAACTTGAATGCAAATGACAGGTGCAGTTCGATCTGAATGTAGAAGAAAATGAGTCGATTGATATGGGAGAGGCAGAAGAAGAATCTGCTTGTGCTTTCATACCAATACACTCAGATTCTCAACAAAATAACTTAACAACTCAAGGTGAGGATTTATCACAATCACCAGTTATGTTTGATCCTTCGCCTAATCACTCCTCTGTACTATCCTTATCTTCTGTCAATCCTACTCCTAGGCGGGTTAGGCCATCGGCTAATGCAAACTTACAATCTCCTTTGCAAGACAAAACACAATATAATGCTGCAATAATTACCAACACTTTATCAGCAATGAATACTGCCCTTTTAGCAGTTGCAAAACTATACGAGACTCTGGATCAGAAAGTAACTTATCAGTTGGTCTTAATTATGCAGCTGATTGATAAATCTTCCTCTCTAGGTTTGGGCGATAATACTAATAAAATGATGAACACCTTAGATATGTTAAAAGGGAAAATGACAACAAGTACTGGTACCCAGACATCTATTTCATGTAAGGAAGATCAGAATAAGACAATACATATAGATAGGCAACTTGACACTGGAACACAACCAACTGAGGTAATTAACCTACTAACGCAAACGCAGAATCAATGGGAGCCCATTGACTAAATTGATATAGATCGAGGTTTAGAACATAACTTAGTGCAGATTATTGACCAGAATAGACAACTTAATGAAATATCACCTTAAGCAATCTTTACAGGTGCACAAAAAAAGACAATGGCTAGATCCATAAGGACTAAAAAAAACAAAAATCAATCTGCGAGTAGAACTCAGATCAGAACGAAACTCTTTATTGACAATTTAACAACACCAAAACGGCAGATTGTAAGGTCGAAAATAGCAATGCAAAAGAATTCTCAAATGATTGCAAATAGGAAATGGCCTCAAGCAGAGGCTGACTCAAATAGACTAGAATATCAACCTCTTGATGATCTAGTTTCAGCCTCAATTACCCTACAAAATGGGAAGGAACAAGTTACTTAACTGTAACTGTTGTTCTCCAGCATGGGTCTGGCATGGATTCACCATGCTGGAGAACAACAGTTACAGGTAAGTAACTTGTTCCTTCTCCAGCATGGGGTCTGGCATGGATTCACATGCTCATGAATATAAGAATATATAGCAGTACACACATGCACAACCACGGGAGGTGGCAAAGGCTCAACATTAAGCATTACATAAACTCAACATTAAGCAACTCTTACCTCCTCACCGGGCCCACCTTCAGGCGAATAGGTTGCACAGCACTGCTTGGCCGACCCTGGACTCCTCCCTGGAGTCCCGATCGACGCAGTAGAATCTCGTGAAGGTGTGCGTCGACCTCCACGTAGCAGCCCTGCAGATGTCCAGACAGGTACGCCGTAGTAACAGCGATCGCTCTGGTCGAATGGGCTCTCAGACGGCTGGGCAGCGGTCGGTTTGCCAACCGATGACAGTGCATAATGCAGCCGGAGAGCCATCTGGAAATGGAAGTCTTTGAGAGAGCCTTCCCTTGGTTCACAGGTCCAAAGTTCACAAACAGTTGTGACGTCTTCCGAAAACTCTTTGTGCGGTCCACGTAGAACTTCAGCGCTCTAGCCACATCCAGCGAGTGCAAAGTCCTCTCGGCCGGCGACGAAGGCGACGGGAAGAAAACTGGTAACACCAAGGGCTCGTTGAGATGGAAGTCCGACGGCACCTTGGGCATGAAGGAGGGGTGTGTCCTCAGCACCACCCTCGTGTCGTGAAAAGTCAAGTATGGAGGCTTGCAGGATAGGGCCTGGATCTCTCCCACATGCCGTGCGGAGGTGATGGCCACAAGAAATGCTGTTTTCCACAACAGGAACTTCAACGGTGCCGAATGCATCGGCTCGAATGGCGCCCCCATGAGCCTGGCCAGCACCACATTGAGCTCCCACGCCGGGGCTGGAGCCTTCACCGGCGGGAACGATCGGAACAGTCCCTTCATAAATTCCTTCACCAGGCGATGAGACCACAAGGACGGCCGTCCTGTAGATCTGGTGTATCGGGAGATCGCTGCCAGATGTATCTTGATGGAAGCGAGAGCTAATCCAGCCTTGGCCAGCGACAGTAGGTTTGGTAGCACTTGAGGGGCCATAATCCGTAGAGGGTTAATTTTCTGTGCACGGCACCAGACAGAGAACCTCTTCCACTTATGTCCATAGGACTTGAGAGTTGAAGACGCCCTAGCCTTTGCAAGAACCTCTCTGCAGTCAGCCGGGATAACGTACCCTCCAAACTCTAGTGCTGCAGGAGCCAGGCCTGCAAGTTCAGCGACTCCGGGTCGTGATGAAGGATGGCGCCTCCTTCTCTGGAGAGAAGATCGCGTCCATCGACAGTTTGACTGGTGGAGACGCTGACAAGTCCAGAAGGTCCGGGAACCAGATTTGTCTCGGCCACGCCGGTGCGACGAGGATCATCCTGCACCAGGACTTCTTGAGTTGGTTGATGAGTCGGAGCAGCAACGGCAACAGAGGGAACGCATACAGGAACAGGCCGTCCCAGGGGAACGAGAAAGCATCGCCCATGCTCCTCGGCTGGGGAAACCTGCTGGCGAACCTCCGGCACTTGGAGTTTGCTGCCGTCGCGAACAGGTCTATCTGGGGATTGCCCCAACGCTGGAAGAGACGATCCACTTGATCCTGACGCAGTTCCCACTCGTGGCATGAGTGCAGCTCCCTGTTGAGTGAGTCGGCAATGGTGTTCTTTATCCCTGCCAGATGAAAGGGTACCAGAAACATCCCCTCGGCGACGGCCCAATGCCACAGATCCTGTGCTTCCTTGGATAGGGCTGGGGATCTGGTTCTACCCTGCTTCCGGCTGTAGAACATCGTGGTGGTGTTGTCAGTGAAGATCCTCACCACCTTGCCCTTGAGGGACGGGAGAAAGGACCTGAGGGGCCAGAAGACTGCTCAGAGCTCCAGGATGTTGATGTGGAGCGGTTTCTCCTCCGGGAGCCAAAGGCCTCTTGCGTGAAGATCTCCCGTGTGCGCTCCCCACCACTCCAGGGAGGCATCCGTGGTCACCGTCACCTGGTGAGCTGGGGTCTGAAAGTCTGTGCCCGCTGCAAGATGCTCGCGGGTGCCCCACTACCGGATCACCTGGCGGAATGTCTTGTTGAGAGAGATCCTGTCTTCGAAGCTGCCCGTTGCTTGCATCCAACGGGCGTCGAGGAACTCCTGTAGAGGATGCATCCGAAGCCTGCACAAGCGCACTAGATGTATGCATGAGGACATCATCCCGAGAAGGGACTTGATGGACCTCACCCTGGCCATGTCCATGGCCAGCATATGCTGCACCTTGCCCAGGATGGCCTTTGTCCTTTCCTCAGACGGCGAGGCTAATTGCGTAACTGTATTGAGCTTGGCTCCCAGAAACAGCGCGACGGGACCAGGTGGGATTTGGGGAAGTTGATGGAGAATCCCAGGTCCGTGAGCAGCTGGACGGTCTTTGCTGTGTGTTCGACGGCGAGATCCCTTGTTCTTGTCTGGATGAGCCAATTGTCCAGGTAGGGGTAGACGTGGATCCCCTGCAGGCTCAGCCGCGCCCCCACCGGTGCTAGGCACTTGGTGAACACCCTGGGCGCCGACTTCAGTCCGAACGGGAGGGCCTTGAACTGGTAGTGTTGTCCTTGGACCACGAACCTGAGGAACTTTCGGTGTCCTTTTAGAATGGGGATATGAAAGTACGCATCCTCCAAATCCAACGACGATAGGAAGTCGCCCTCCTCCAGCTGTCCCAGCACGTGCTGGAGGGTGACCATCCGGAACTTCTGTGCCTTGATGTACTTGTTTAGTCGATGCAGGTCCAGGATGGGTCGCTATCCGCCTGTCTTCTTTCTGACGAGGAAGTATCTCGAGTATACTCCGAAGCCCCAGACCTCTTTGGGACGAGCTCAATGGCATCTTTTTTGAGCATTGCCTTTACCTCCAACAGCAGTTGAGGGACGTGGTTCTCCTTCCTGGCCACGGGAGGCATGCGGGGGCACTTCTTTAGAAATTTGAGCATGTGACCTTGGCCAGGGCCTCCAGCACCCAACGGTCGGTGGAGATGGACTCCCACACACTGACGAACCTCGTCAGCCAGCCTCCCACCGGGGTGCTTCGGTGGGGGCCCGACGCAACGGCCGGTTCGTCTTGCTTGGCAGCAGCCTTGCCGCCTTGGCCGTCTTGGCAATGATGGCGAGATCCACCTGACTTGCCTTGTCCCCTGTAGGCTTCTTGCTACGAGGAACGGGCCGCTTGACGGTACGTCGAGGAGCCGCAGCTGAATCCCTTGCAGGCGGTTTATAGTCATTTTTTCAAATACAAAAATGCCGAAAGTCATTTTTTCGAAAAAATAATATCGAAAAAAAGTCGCATTTTTTTGTATTACGTTTTTTATTCGAAATGGGGGGTTCCCCCAAACCCCCTTTTTTGATTTTTTTTTTTTTGTTTTACCCATTTTTTTTTTATTCCCGGACCCCAAAATAAATATATAATTTAAAAAAAAGAATTCGACTTTTTTTTCGATATTATTTTTTTGACATTTTTGTCTTACGACATTTTTTTTGTTAAAATTATGACCGACCACCCTTGGAGGCACCTTGCTTGCCTCCGGAGTTCCAAAAGGGCGGCCGTCGCTGCTGCAGAATTCCCAAAGCCCGAGCCGTCTCCGTGTCGGTCTTGATGGCCTGAAGGGACTCATCCACCGTCTTCCCAAACAGGTTGTTCCCGTCGAAGGGCATGTCCAAAACTTTGGCTTGTACGTCTTGGCGGAAATCCGTCGCCTTGAGCCACCCCCGCCGTCGAAGGCAAACGCTGTTGCCCAATTGGCGGAAACCGGTGTCGGCAATGTCTGTGGCCACCGTTATGGCATGGTCCGACGCCACCTCACCCTCCTGCAGGATCGCCAGGGCCTCTGCCCTCTTGTCGTCTGGGAGGAAGTCCAACAGGGGGGCGATCTTGTACCCCAACTCCCTGTCGTAGCGGGCCACAATCGATAGGGCATTGGCCGACTTAATCGTCGTCACCACAGACGAGATGACTCGTCGTCCCATGGCATCTAGTTTCTTTCCCTCGCCGTCCGGCGGGGAAGTAGAAGTCGAAGCCGATGCCCCCCCCGCTTTCTTCTTGGCCGCTGCCGAGACAACCGAATCCGGGGTTGGTTGCGCTCTAACGCACAAAGGGGCGCCGTCGGGGACCCGGTACTTCTCGTACCGGTCCCTCTTGGCAGGCATCTTGGACGGGTTCTTCAGGAGAGCAAGTCCCTCGTCCCATATGTCATCTAGCAACGACACTGCGAGGACCGTCTTCCTCTTGGCCTCGTGCCGTTGGTAGAGGAGGCCTTCCTTCTTCTTCTCTTCGGGGCAGAGCTGGAAACTTGGACAAACTGGCAATCATGTCGTGAAGCGAGCCAATTTCGTCAGGCGGGGAAGCCCGAGGAATCGGTGACGGGAGGTCAGTCCCGTCGTCACCACCGTCGTCATCCGTCCCCGTTGTGGCCGTATCTGTTTCCATGTCATCCCTCGGGATCGGGGAAGGAGACAAAGGCTGAGAGGGCGGTGAGGGCTGAAAAGGCGGGGCTGGATGAATCCTCCTCCTCTTGTTTGAAGGGCTTCCCGACGGACCCCGATCAGTCGGGTCGTCCATCGGGGGCAGGGGCAATCTCGTCCTTATCTCCATGCATAAGGCTTGGATTGCTGGCAAAATGGCCGCGGAATTGTCTCATGGCTCGGGCTGTGACGGGCACGACAATTGCTCCTCCTCCACGGGTGCCTCGTCGTTGCCACCCTCGCTCTCGTCGTCCCCCTCGTCGGGATCCCTCCCGTGGGAACTGGCCTCTTCCAAATTCTTGTTGAGTCCCTCTTCGACTTCGACCAGCTCCTCCTCGGAGGCTGTGTCCGTGTCCGTAATGGCCACCGCCCCCCTCTTTTTCCACTGGGGTCTTCACGGGGGTCTTCTCGACGGGCTTAAAAGAGGATTCCCTCCGCGGAGGCAGGGAAACTCTGGGCCCCAAGGTTGTCTCCACTGGGGTAGCCTTCACAGGCTTCGCCAGGGCCGCAGCAACCCCCTCAATAGAGGCCTTGGCTGGGTGAATCAAGGCCTTCACCACCTTGGGCGCGCTTGAGGCCTTCACCTTAGGGGGAGGGACACCACCTCGCTCCCCTTTGGATGGTTCCTTCGAGATCGACCGGGGCCTCTCCAGTAGCTTAGCTGGGTTCTCGGATTTTCTCTTTCCCGAGCCAGAGCGTTGGCTCGTGGTTGATGGCATCGGTGAAGGTGCGCCCTGCCTGGCAGCCGAGGAGCCCGACCGTTCGGGGCTCCCGGTGCCCACGGACCCGCGGTGCTTTGCCTTCTGTTGGGCCCCCGTCGCCAGGGCGCTCTCACAGGACTTAGAAGACCGCTCAGACTTCTTCTTCTTCTCACCTGCTGAGCTCTTACCTTCCAGCCAGTTGGCGAGACGGGTCTGACGATCCCTCACGGTCCGTTCCCACATGTTCATGCAAAATGCACAGTCCTTCTCCAGGTGCGTTTTGTCTTTGTGAAGGCAGTAGAGGCACCTCGAGTGCTCGTCCTCCTTGAACAGATTCTGTAGCTTGCATCCAGGGCAGTTCCTGAACAGCTTGCCGGGTGTCGAGCTTCCTTTCTCCTGGGCCATGTCCACGAGCTAGGCCTCAGAAACATCTAGAATCCTCCAAGAAGTGTAGCTCGACGAAAACTTCACCCTTGAGGGGCGTAGAAAATTCCGAAACGGGTCCTCGTTGATTGGAAGTAGAAACGGTGGAGCTTGAGGCTCGATTTAACTGAAAAATTTGATAAATCTCTATGAAAAAGCGCGAAACGCAGAAAAAGCTTGAGAGCTATAGCACGAGGACTCCCAACACTTGAACGTGCGGTAAAAATCTGAGGATGGCTGCCAGGGGAGGGGCTTAGGGAGAGGGCAGTCTTTGGCTGGGGGCAGTATGACCCAGAGATCAGTGATTGGTTACTACTAAGAAAGACAGATCAGCAACTAAACTGATACTGATTTTTTCTCTTTACCGAGGATTCCCAGCCTGACGACTGGGAATATTCATGAGAATGTGAATCCATGCCAGACCCCATGCTGAACCAATTTTGACTGCTAATTCCCTGATACCTCCTTTGGGAGTGAATGATAATTTTGACAGCCCCTGAGATTATCCCACATGAATCTTTACAACCATTGAATAAATCTCAGGAGAAACAGACAAGTATAGGGAGTAAAATACTAGTACAACAGGCAAATAATATAGACAAGGTTGCAATTGATAAAACCTCTATCTCTATTCCGACACTAGAAGATGTAAAAAATTAAATATGTAAATCAATGGAGGCTTATATTACCTACAGTAAAGATAGCCTGCAAACAGAAAGGGACGCATTAGTACCTGCATACCAACCCGAATTGCAAGGACCACAGGATCTCGAGACCGTTCAGAAATGCGAATCTAATCTGGATACCACTAGGATCCAACTCGTTACTTAACGAGAAACTCAAATAAATAACAGGAATACTCTTAGTGCAGATCTTAATAAATTGCAATATAATACTGAACGAGAATCGCAAGTAAAGAACAAACAAGTATATGACAAAAGATAAAATTAATCAGCGTGGGAAATACCATCAACTAATAATTCGCTGCAGGGCTCTACCAGTTGAACAGTATGTCATGAGCCGGACAAGTATACTTAATGTATTTTCAGACGTAATTCTGTTGGAAGATATTACTACAGTTGACAATGAAACTATAGAATTCATCCATGCGTACAATCTAACAGTTGCTCGATTAACTATAAAATCAGGTTTTGTACTAAACACATTGTGGAAAGCACGATTTTAGCTATACCAAATGGGTTTTCTCCTAATACGAGATCTGGTAAAAGAAGACTCGAGACCAAATTATTCAATAAATTAATCTAGACATTATGAACAACATCAAAGACGAGAAGGAAATTTAGATCAGAATCAAACTGATACTATGAACTATCCACAAGCATAACAAACTCAAGAGCAAGAGATGATTTGATTGTTGTCATGGAATTCTAGGGAACTTTGACATTCAATAAACTCTCAGAATAATAATCTTCAAGAATTTGATATACTGGCAATACAAGAGACTGGGACTATCTTAACCCTTAGTATGGGACGGATTTGATGTTATAGCTATTCCCTCTGCAATTCCAGTCATAGGCCGCCGCATGGCAGGTGTATTCGTTGCAACCCGTCGATCTAAGAGGCTTATATTAGAGGAATGGTGCTCTTTTGCCCCGTATATTCAAATGGTGAAGATTAAAAAGAGCAAATATAAAATTGCTTTAATAATTATCTATTGGGGTCGAACCAACTTATCTCCGGATGTTTTTTCTTTTTTTTTATTGTATATGGTCTACAGTTTCTGTCTAGCAGACATGAAAAAGAAACCTTTAAACCTTTACAATCTTTTTAAACAACATACTAAAAATAACAGCCAATAATAAAACATTTAAAAAAAGAGAAGGGATATGAGTTCTTCTCTTGAGTTAATTGGTTCAAGTGAATTGCTTTCTAACCCCTCTAAGGGAGGGGAAACGGGATGGCATTTGTTCCCCTATAGCAGATGTAGAGATTGAAGAAAATTCACCTCTGCCGCCGTTAGCTACATCTCGTGGCCTGCGATTATTCTGTGCCATGTGTTTTCTGATGTTAACCATTCGGTTCTCTCTACAAATCTTCCTCATTTTTTCAAATGCAGATTCCACGTTCCCTTGCAATCGATAAGCAGGTGTTTTCCTGGGGTTGCACAATAGATCACTGTCTTTTCTGATTGTTTCCGAATGTTCAAGATCTCCCCCGTTAGAAGAATGTTCATTCTTGCTCTGAGGAAGTTGTTTCTAATTTTTTCATCTGGAAATTTTTCTAGGTACTTTGGCAGTGAACCTATTTTTTTATCAACTGTAAGAAAGGTATACCTTGATTTTGTGAATCTTGTTTCTTCTATTGTTTTTATCCAGTCCAGGGTTACCAGCTCCTGCTTTATCTTCAGTGGGTTTTCCGTCAGAGTTTCCATGTTTGATTCTGTCTTTGATATTACCATTTTTATTTTTTTATCCAAGGTCTGTAATATATCAGATCTTGAATTCCTGTGGTGCTCTTTGATGTCTTCATATAGAGAGCCTTTTTTTGGGTTTATAATTTCTCTATAGAAGGATGTTAGTTTCCAGTCTGCCATACAGTTCAATGATTTCAATCCTAATTCAAAATGTAGTTGTCCCCTGATGTACTCCATGGCAGGTTTCAGGCTTTTTTCCAGATTCTTCCTTCAATTTTGTCCCAATTAAAGTTCCATAATTGTGGTTTAGCTTCTAAACGGTATAGTAGAACTGGAACTATTTTGCTCAGGTAGTATTTTGCCACTGGGACAGTTGAGAACTTACAGAATCTGTTCCTGATTTTGATCAATTGGGGGATTAACGCTTGTGTTTTGGAGATAGTGTCTCTCTCCACTTTGTGGCTGGCTGGACTTGCATAGATCATATATCTCAGATATTTAAGGCTTTCAACTTGGGGGATTCTTTGCCCATCCAGGGACCAATGCTTGTATGATGTCTTCTTCCTTGGGTGTTTGAATACTAGGATTTTTCGTTTTTGTAGGGTTTATTGTCAGCCCGTTCTCCTTGGCATATTTCCCCAGACTATCTAACAGTCTTTGCAGTCCAATGGCTGTTCTATCCAGCAGGATGATGTCGTCCGCATAGGCAATCCAGAATATTTTCCTGCCATTTATAATCGGACTTGCCAATGCGGACATACTCAAATGCTCTACTATGTCTGCTAAGGTTAGATTAAAGAAGGTGGGTTCCCCCAAGCAACCCTGTCTTACCCCCCTTTCCACTAGGACTGCCTCGGAGAGATGAACGATGTTATCTAGGCGAACTCTTACACTTGTACCCCTATGTAGTTCCATTAACATTAATAGCAATGACTCCGGTATTCCCTTTTTCCTGAGCTTGTGCCATAGTCTCGTTCTATCGATCTGATCGAATGCCTTGGAGAGGTAGATCCAGGCTCCATATAGGGGTGTTGCTCCTCTGTCACATGTTGTTTCACTTAGTATGTTTAATAAGGATCCATTCAGAGCCGTTGATAATCCTATTCTGAAGCCTGTTTGGCATCTGGATAACACCCCCTCTTGTTCTGTCCAAGATGAAAGCTCATTCAGTAGCAGTCTCATAAATATTTTGCTATCTATGTCAAAGAGGGTGATGGGTCTATAGTTTGATGGATTTACCCTGTCGCCCTCCTTGAAGAGTGGTAAGATCAAGGCAGTTTTCCATGATGATGGAAAACTCCTTTGCTTCAGTATCTCCCTGAAGAGCCTGCTCAACAGCTTGGCCCATAATTTTGGGTTTTCCCTGAATACCTGGTATGTGATACCATTTGGCCCTGCTGCTCTTGATGATGAGGCTTTAGATATAATTTCCTCAATGTCCTCCTCCTCGATTCGCAGTTCCCAACCTTTGTCTAAGGGCGGACAATTTTGTTCTTTTAATGTGTTTTTCGAAAATGTTTTGTTAAATATTCCACCCAGATTCCCTCTGGGACCAGGTGCATAATGTACTGCTGGAGCTTGATTCTAGTTCTCGTATCAGTGACCAAAAACTTCTTGATGACGAAGATGAAACTCGTTTTAGCATCTCCTCCCCCTCGTTATGATAGAGCATGAATTTGTGATTCTTTGTCCATGCTTTATAGTTACGTCTAATTGTTTTCAGTTGCTGAGAGTATTCTTCACTGTTGAGCTTTTGACTTTTCAGGTCTCTGATGCATTTCTCAGGATTCTTTTCCTTTGTCTTGTTTCTTCATCAAAGCTATGGAGGTGCATCTGTTTGCCAATGCTTGATGGCATTTTAGGAGGAACGAGTGACCATACAGTGGACACAAATTTCTCTGGGCTACCTATCTCTTGGGCTGTCTGATCCGACATATTTAGTAGTTTTTATTGAGGAATCTCCCTCCTTGTCCATACTATCTTAATCTTACTTTACTTTTCATTCCTATTATTTCTTGATTGTGAACTACGTTTGTAAAACCAGAATCATACTTCATTGATAGTTCCAGTCTTGAGTGGTCGCTTCCTCCTTCGTTTTTTATTTTTAATTGTGATTTCCGGGTGAATAGATTTTCACTAACAAAAATATAGTCCAACACAGAGGCTGATTTCCCTCTTTGCCATGTCTTACAGGGCTCATCACATCCTTGATTTGCATTATTCATAATTTTCAAGTCCCAGCTTTGGTGAATTCTAGCCAGGATTTCCCTTTGTTTGATAGGGGTTGTCCTCCCACCTGCTCTTTATGCCCTTTATACATTCTGTGTTAAAATCGCCTGCTAATAGCAGCAAAGAAGTGGGCACCACTTTGTAATCTTTACTCGGATACTGATTTTTTAGAAAATTAGTTTCTTATGTGATTTCTTGTCCAAAAATTGTAAGAGGGAGCCAGCTGAGATAAATGAGGAGACACCCAAATCTAAACTCAACTAAAAAAGCAAAAGACCAAGTACACAACTAGGTCACTCAACTGCTCTCCAGAAAACCCAACCGGGTACATTGATAATGCAAATTCATCAAAAGTTTAATGTATTTCCGAAATTATATGTTCACATATAATAACCACGTTAGTCCATTGATTTTTCAAAAAAAGAGAGTTTTTATCAACAAATAGTTGCGTGAAGGCATAGTAATCTGCCTCGTGGTGTGAGGCGTTACCAATATTTCCTTAGCGAGGAAGGAAAAGCCACTTAACATCTCATGTCAGACAAAAACATTTGCCAATGCATTTCGGATTCATATATCCTTCTTCAGGGCAAGTCTGCAAATTGTACATGTGTCATATCATAATATTCCAAAATTAATGTATCGACAATAATTAAATGAATAAAGTAAATAACATACCAATAATTGTTGTGGTGGAAAAGGTCAAAATTGATAGATGCGGATAACAGGAAACAGAAGGAGAAGAAGAAAACAGCAGTGAGAGGACTGATGCATATAAAATTTGCAAGAAATAAAAATTCGAATAGCATTTACCTGACTGAGTAGTAAAGTGCTTGCATGCGTGGTGGCTTGGTGTGCGAAAACATGTGGACGGCAGTGAACTGCCCGGGAAAATGTCAGCGCCGTAGCGCAGCCTTCGGAATAGGCTGAAATGTAATGAAAGTACCATAAGCTATGGAAGCAGACAGGTACGATCAGTATAGATAAATCTTTAAGAAGGCTTACCGTGTGACCAGCGAGCGATAGAACTGTTCCTCTCGCTAGCTCACTTGAAACTGCGATGCACGCATCGGCGCGTTGTCAGGACAACGCCTCTTGAATTTACCACGTGACCGCGTTCCCGAAGGACTCGCGGGTAGGGATAACAGACTGTGTGTGGATCTCCGGAAGGGAGTGCAAAGTCAAAAAATAATTTACATTCTACCCAAAGGTAATCACGGAATAATGGTGACTCAAAATTATCAATAATGAAAAACATGGAAATAGAAGAAATACTGCCAAAGTAAAGAAGAGTAAAGACAAGCAGTAGCCAAAGGTATGAAAGTGAGATGGCAATTAAAATGGTGTCCAACCCAGAGGCGGGCTGCTAAATATGTTAAGCACAGTATACATAATATTAGTAACACATGGTTGTGGAATTACATTCTGAAATTACAATCAACATACAAAATGCAGTGTCGAACAGTGGCGACACCAAAGGGAGTAACACTGATGGTGCAAGCCTCCCCACTGCTATGGTGGCGCAAAACAACGCCACCTTGGGTCCCAGACAATTGTCCAGGAGACGTGGCGGGGAGGACACAAATAGATCAGTCATATGGAAATTCACAGTATATAATAGCTAGAAACATGTCTATAAAGCAATTCACAGTATATAATAGCTAGAAACATGTCCATAGAATCAAAGAAAAGGTAAAATTATAAAAAACAGTGATAATTGATCTCCTCGTTCATTCCATGGGGAACCAAACTCCCAAGTTTGTCGATCCAAAATGTCTCTCTTCGGTTCAACCGCTGGTTCAAATCTTCGTGAGGATTATTCTTAGTCAGTACCTCCAAGATCACAAATCTGATTTGGGTCAAATTATGACCATTCTCCATCCAGTGGCGGGCTACAGCAGAGTTGGTGTTAGCAGTCCGGATGCATGAGCGATGCTCATTCCACCTCACTTTAGCCATTCTTGTGGATTGTCCCACATAGAATTTTCCACACGGGCATTCCACACGGGCAATCTACGGCATCAAATGCCCGTGTGGAAAATTCTATGTGGGACAATCCACAAGAATGGCTAAAGTGAGGTGGAATGAGCATCGCTCATGCATCCGGACTGCTAACACCAACTCTGCTGTAGCCCGCCACTGGATGGAGAATGGTCATAATTTGACCCAAATCAGATTTGTGATCTTGGAGGTACTGACTAAGAATAATCCTCACGAAGATTTGAACCAGCGGTTGAACCGAAGAGAGACATTTTGGATCGACAAACTTGGGAGTTTGGTTCCCCATGGAATGAACGAGGAGATCAATTATCACTGTTTTTTATAATTTTACCTTTTCTTTGATTCTATGGACATGTTTCTAGCTATTATATACTGTGAATTGCTTTATAGACATGTTTCTAGCTATTATATACTGTGAATTTCCATATGACTGATCTATTTGTGTCCTCCCCGCCACGTCTCCTGGACAATTGTCTGGGACCCAAGGTGGCGTTGTTTTGCGCCACCATAGCAGTGGGGAGGCTTGCACCATCAGTGTTACTCCCTTTGGTGTCGCCACTGTTCGACACTGCATTTTGTATGTTGATTGTAATTTCAGAATGTAATTCCACAACCATGTGTTACTAATATTATGTATACTGTGCTTAACATATTTAGCAGCCCGCCTCTGGGTTGGACACCATTTTAATTGCCATCTCACTTTCATACCTTTGGCTACTGCTTGTCTTTACTCTTCTTTACTTTGGCAGTATTTCTTCTATTTCCATGTTTTTCATTATTGATAATTTTGAGTCACCATTATTCCGTGATTACCTTTGGGTAGAATGTAAATTATTTTTTGACTTTGCACTCCCTTCCGGAGATCCACACACAGTCTGTTATCCCTACCCGCGAGTCCTTCGGGAACGCGGTCACGTGGTAGATTCAAGAGGCGTTGTCCTGACAACGCGCCGATGCGTGCATCGCAGTTTCAAGTGAGCTAGCGAGAGGAACAGTTCTATCGCTCGCTGGTCACACGGTAAGCCTTCTTAAAGATTTATCTATACTGATCGTACCTGTCTGCTTCCATAGCTTATGGTACTTTCATTACATTTCAGCCTATTCCGAAGGCTGCGCTACGGCGCTGACATTTTCCCGGGCAGTTCACTGCCGTCCAC
The DNA here is from genome assembly GCF_040938575.1 of Ambystoma mexicanum. NCBI lineage: Eukaryota > Metazoa > Chordata > Amphibia > Caudata > Ambystomatidae > Ambystoma > Ambystoma mexicanum. Next base: position 1,045,138,098 of record NC_090936.1, read on the forward strand.
ATGTTTTCGCACACCAAGCCACCACGCATGCAAGCACTTTACTACTCAGTCAGGTAAATGCTATTCGAATTTTTATTTCTTGCAAATTTTATATGCATCAGCCCTCTCACTGCTGTTTTCTTCTTCTCCTTCTGTTTCCTGTTATCCGCATCTATCAATTTTGACCTTTTCCACCACAACAATTATTGGTATGTTATTTACTTTATTCATTTAATTATTGTCGATACATTAATTTTGGAATATTATGATATGACACATGTACAATTTGCAGACTTGCCCTGAAGAAGGATATATGAATCCGAAATGCATTGGCAAATGTTTTTGTCTGACATGAGATGTTAAGTGGCTTTTCCTTCCTCGCTAAGGAAATATTGGTAACGCCTCACACCACGAGGCAGATTACTATGCCTTCACGCAACTATTTGTTGATAAAAACTCTCTCTTTTTTTGAAAAATCAATGGACTAACGTGGTTATTATATGTGAACATATAATTTCGGAAATACATTAAACTTTTGATGAATTTGCATTATCAATGTACCCGGTTGGGTTTTCTGGAGAGCAGTTGAGTGACCTAGTTGTGTACTTGGTCTTTTGCTTTTTTAAAATCGCCTGCTAGCAGAATCTCTGCATCTTGCCACTTTGTCTTAATCATTCCCAGTATTTCTGCTAGCTTATCCTGGAAGAGTTGGATTTTGATGAATGCCGGGTTCCAGTACATATTAATCAATATCAGGGCAACTTCTTCTTGATTTTACGGGGAGTGGACTTTGCAGGCCAGGATTCCATTTTCATCTTTCCATATCTGTGTGGCGTATTGGAAAGTGCTATTTTTAATAGCAGTAATTAGACCTCCCGCCGGCCTCCCTTTTGCTTTCTGGCTCGCCGGTAAGCAAAATGTTGTAAATCCCTCTATTTCTATTGGGTTTACTAACCATGTTTCCTGGAAAGCCAGTATGTCCATTTTCTCCAATAGAAAGTTTTTCACTTCTTTTGCCCTGAACGTGCTGGAGCCTCTTGTGTTCCAACTCACCACATTCAGCTCTTTCTGCATAAAGGTTCTGAATTCCTAACCCCATGCTTTTCAGGACTTGCGTGAGAATGTCGGGTAGGGCCGCTAGTGTTTTTTCTTGAATTGAATTTTCAGAAGTCTTTTCCCTTCTCCAGTTGCGTCCCTAGGGGCCCTACTTTCCATTTGAGTCGGATCTTTTTGTTGATCTTGTTCACTCCTCTGTGGTTGGTTATTTGTGGGATCAGACGTTTCGTTTAAATGGTTAGCCCTTCATGTTCTAATTCTTAACTTGCCTTTAAAATTGCTGCAAAGGCTTTTTTTGAGCTCAGTCCTATCTCTACTAGGAATTAATTTTCCCGGTCTGGAAATTTCACATACTCAAGATCTTCTGTAGAGAATAAGTAAGGGTCTCTGTTTGTTTTGATTATGGATAGTATTGCCATTTTGCTGAGGGCCCTTGTTCCTTCAACTTGGGCGGTTCCGGTGTGGTTATTTTCTTTTTTTCAAATATCGGGGCTATTCTTATTTTGGGTCCAACTTCATCTATTGGCTTTTTGAGTTGTTTAATGAAGATTGGAGCAAGTTTCAATTTTTTTTTTATTAGTCTGTGTCACCTCTACCTCAATATTCTTAAATTGGCTCTCAGTTTGTGAACGTGTATTTACACCTGTTTTTTTTTATGTGTTTGAGGCTTCCTGGCCTGTGCTTTTCTTTCCTTTTTGGCTATGTATTTGGCCTTCCGAGTTGCTTTTTAATGATTCTTAGCCTTTCTTTGGGTCCTCTTCTAGACCTTTTTTGTCTTTTCTCGTGTTGTCGCTTCCTCAATATCATGTGTGTTTTCCTTGTTCTCCCTTTCCCTTTTTTGGCTGTTGTTAATCTGTTTCTTCTTTTCTTGCTTTTTAGTCAGATGGGGGGGATTTTCCTGATCCTTCTTGTTCTTTTTTTGTTTTTTTCTTGCATTCCTTCTTCTCCTGGAGTTTTGATTATTTGCCTCAGTCCAAATTATGATTGAGTCATCTTTAGAGTCCTCTTTGCCTTCATTTTGCTTATGTACGATGTCTCCCCCCCCCTGATCTTGTTCTTCCATGAGTTGGGCTGTCTTTAAGAGTTCCTCTATTGTTGACTCAGATAAGGGGGTATCTCCCTGATCCTCAAATTGTTGAATGTCAGTCTGACTTCCTATTTCTTTTTGCGCTGGTTTTTTCGTTCCAATTCCACAAAGCCTTCAGCATCTGATCTCTTCCAGACTCTTCTGCTTTCCCAAGATCTTTCATGAGGGTTCGGAGGAGGGCTGTTTCTTTTCTGTGGTTTAAGGAGACTTTTTTATCTATTCTATTGATGGAATTATTACTGTATTTATCACATTACTGAGACCGACCATTGATGTTTCACATCTTGCTACTTCATTGGTTAGTTCCATAACAATTCCTGTTTGAGATTGGACCGCCCCTTTCAATAGTTCGAAGACTGACACCAGAGAATTTAAGACATAATTGAGAGCGCTCAAGGTTGCCCCACTTGTAGGTGGAGTTGTGTCTTGCTTTTTTTCTCTTCCCTCTTCTGAGGATTCATTGTTTTGACTTTCCATTGAGAGACGTCCTCTACTTGTCTCTAGGATTTCTCTTTCTTCATCCTTCTCAGTTTCCATCTCGCTCTCAATGTTTTCCTGTTTTGTCTGTTGTTTCTCACTTGGTTTTATCCTCATGTCATTTTCTTCTCTCTGGTGTGTATCATTTTCTTCTCTCTGGTATGTTAGGTCCTTTGATGGATATTCCACCAATTCATCCAAACTTCTGCTTCTCCTTTTCTCAAAGTATTCCTTAAATTTTTTTCTGTATGTTTCTAGTGGTGACTGTGTACTCCAGCCCTTTTTTCCAGTGATTCCTACATTCTGCCTGGTTTCCGTTATCAGTTCTCCCTTCTTCTGATCTTGAGTACGGGGTATGAATTTGTGCCTCCACTGAATATTGATTAGGTATTGTGGGTTCTTGCTCTCTCCAATCAGAAGGTGACCCTACTGTGGTGGAATGTGCCACTGGCTCCAAGTAGGAGCCGTCCCACTCTGGTACTTTTGTTGCATCCGAAAGCACTGTGCTCCTTAGTTTCATTTTGGGAGCTGGTGTTGCCGACGGATTTGTTTGTTTAAATGTCGGATTGTGGTTTTCCTGTTCTTTCTCTTTATTTTCTTTTTGTTTATATTTTTGCTTTCTTCTGACAAATTTGGGTGGAGTAGGGCTGTTTACTTCCCAAATTTCCTAATTACTGTCCCTCCCCAAGGGATGTGTTGTTTAAGCTTTCCCAGTCTGATTATGGGCTTGTTTTCCCTTCCCCTTTTTTTTTGTATTTCCTTCTCCCGAAATGCTTTGATTGCTAATGTTTGTTTTGGGAAATGGACAAAGAGGAGGGGTAAATGACGTAGGGGTACAGGGATCTCTCTATATAGGATTTAGTAGCACAGTGCTTACCATATGTTGTGATGTCTTTCGGTGAATCTTGACTCTAGTAGGTTTTTGATGGCATTCTCCCTCTCTGCTGTCTCTCCCGATCTGCCGATGTACAGCTATGCAGGATAGACGTGTAGTTTCCTAAAATGGAGCCCCGACAGAACGGAGGTTGAGCTCCCAGCGCCAAAGCCGCCAAACAGCAAAACAGCTTTACACCAGCCCTTCTGCCTCAGGGCTTACGCCGCAAGGGCGCTCTGGGCGTGCTAATAAACCCAGCTGCCTGCCACGTGACTTGAGCGTCGGGCTTAGAAAAATTCCTGTGTTTCAAGGCGAAGGCGTCCTTTTCACCTAATCGCCTTAAATAGCGTTTGTGTGGGCAGCTGCAGGGAAAGGTTGCTGCTCTGTATTCCTTCTCTCCTCTCAGCCCGCAGCACTCCAAAAGTCTGGTGCTTCCCACACTTCAATCACAATTAAAGGGTTTGCAGCGCCGCCACAGCAAAACAGCTTAACACCAGCCCTTCTGCCTCAGGGCTTACCCGCAAGGGCGCTCTGGGCATACTAATAAGCCCAGCTGTCTGCCACGTGACGTGCGCGTCAGGCGTAGAAAAATTCCTGTGTTTCAAGGTGAACGTTTTTTTCTATCAAATACAAAACATGTTAGATATGATAGGAATGGAAACAAACATAACGTTCACGTTAATATTAGGTGATCTGAACATTCATTGTTTTCCACCAAATGTGGGGCAGGAAGGTCTAATTGTTCAGAGATGGATTAGTCGTGTATGCTTTGAGTGTGGTTGGTGGCCTGTGAGTCAGGGATGTTAAAATCTCTGAGAAAGACATTAGTCTAGTGTGATAATTTGGCAGAGGAAAGTAAGCTGGAGATGTTGGCAATGGAAGAGTCACTTCTGTGAGGTGGTCTGTAGATGAGGTGGACGGTGATGGATTCCTTGTGTGATAACGGGAACCGGCAAGAGAGAGACTGAAATTAGCTTGTTCTAGGAAAGCGGATGATGGAGCATGGCAGTCTGCTCCTGTTGATGATTGCCACTCCACCTCCTGTCCTTCCTGGCCAGTCCATATGTTGCGTGAAGTAGCCTTGAGGTAGGAGAACGTCAAAAATATGCTTCTTTGATGAACAGGGCATCAAGGTTGTTGTATGAGATGAGTGAGTGAACTTTGAAGCGTGAGTGACTGATGAGCGAGCATTGATCAACATGAGAGGGTGTGTGCGTATGGTCTGTGGGTGTTGGATGGGGATAAGGGTGATATTGATGAGGTTCGCTAGGGTAGCTTGCAGAGTTGCCAGGACCCATTCGAACCCTAGGCTGTGGAGGGAGGAGACACATGGTGATCTCTTTTGGTAAGAAGCAGTAGTAGCAATTGATTTGTAGATGAAATGCACAAGCAGGTGAGGTCCTTGTCTTCATCTGTCCTTTGTTGAGGAAGCTGGTGATGAGGACGTCTAAGGAGGACTGGTGAAATAGGTGGAGGGCAGAACAGCTGAGTGGTCGGCTTGGTCCCATGACCAGCAGCCCATACAATGCAGTCTGCCTGGAGCTGGTTTAGAGCCCTTTAGTAGAGGTCTGCAAGGCGACAAAAACTGGTGGTGGGCGGATCAGCTGAGTGGCAGGGCCTGGTCACGTGACCAACAGCCTACTCAATGCTGTCTGCCTGGAGCTGGCCTATAGTCCTAAGTAGCAGCCCGGAAGGCATGAAAACTGATGGTGGGCGGAGCAGCTGATTGGCAGCAGCGTACTCAATGTTGTCTGCCTGGAGCTGGCCTAGAGTTCTTAAGTAGAGGCCTGGAAGGAGCAAAAACTAGTGGTGGGAGGAGCAGAAGAGTGCAGGTCCTGGTCATGTGACCAGCAGCCTACTCAATATTGTCTGTTTGTCCAGATCACCAGATAGTGATGTGGGAGGGACAGATAAAGTGAATGGAGAGTGGGTGGCTTAAGTGGAGGTCATGATGTCTGCCATCATAGAAAGATCTGGGTGGATCATGGCAGTGATGAATGATGAATAAACGCAGATAGTCATAACATATATAAGCTAAGGGTGGACACTTGAGGCAGCCAGGTCATCGGCAAGAGACAGGTGAAGCAGGTGAAATTTTGTGATATTGTGAGGTTAACGAATGATATCACTGGTAGAATTCCAATGTTCTTGGGTGCAACAAGCACACAACGGCACATGGGTAAATGCCAAACCAAGAGAAGATTAAGATCCAAGTTCTGGTGGCATGGTAGGGACGTGATGGTGGAGGAGGGAGTGTGTGCCATGAGTGCTGAGTAATAAGTCAATGAGGAGGCAGATTCAGGACATAACTCCCATGGAATTATCAGATCAGGTGTGGGAGAAGTTTGTAACTGATTCCCTGGGTCGTATGAGGGGGTTGGGTCTAGAAAATAGGCTTCCGATTGCATTGGTGGATTATGCGTGAAGGTGGTTTGATGTTAAGTTTGTGATCAACATAAAAACGTCAACTGTTATACAGTTCATGGAGGTTTTGTCCTTCAGGGAGGGATATCCTAGGATATTAGCGCTGCAGAATAGTGTACAGCTCTTATTGAGGAAAATGCAGGAATATTTAAAAGAGATGGCATTACGAGTTGGATTAGAGAAGTCTTGAGGTGTACTTATGCCCCCTTCCATTACAATTGACGGATGCTTTTGGAAGCGCATAAAAATTAATTAAAAAAGAAACGCTCATTGTTTTTGGACACGAAAGAGTTGAGAGGTGCGATTTCATTAATGACATCTGCAAGAGAGGGTTCAGGCCCACACTTTGTTGGGGAAGAAGTGCCCAACTTTCTTATGGCACCAGGTGCAAAAAGAGTAAACATGTCTTTTTTACAGCTTTTTGGGGTTGCCGTAGTGCTGCTTTTTGTTGTGTGACTTGGCGGCGAACATGGTCAAATGGCGGTTCAGATTGTAGATTTGCCAGGAGGGAAAGGAGCGACAGCTCCACATTGGTCCCATCAAACTTTTATTTTTTAATTCAACTCCTGGCATCAATATTTCGAGCTGTATAGACACATTCTGTCCTGCAATCCTATAAGCAGCACTGTCTGGGTAGTAGTTGCTTTTGCCCAACACGGAGTTGTATTACTGTAAAAAGCCTGTGTGTAGGTCTCTCATGTTTGCTGTTATAACCGCCGTTTAGCCTGAAATGCAACTAGATTAAACAGCCGAGCCAGGAAAACTGACCATGTTTCTGGTCTGGGGAAGGCGCTAAATGGGCTATTCAATGATGCACGTATCACTATCATATTAGGCTGTATCATCCCCACGACATTGCTTTCATACATACTAGTATCTTTCTACTTGCGATTGTATCAAAAGCAGGCAGCTTATCATCCAGGTGCTGTTTTCCATGCCTTACTGACTAGCCATAAGTATGGTGCAGCCCTCTCTGAAGCTGGCTCTGCCCACAGATGCGCCCTTTACAATCCTATGTCATTCGAGGGTGAGGGGCACTGGCGGAGGTGTTGGCATGAACTGGTTGGTGGTAGAAAAATATGCTGAAAAATATGCAATCCGTAAAAGAACATGGATATCCCGTTTGAGGGTGCTATGTGTGGCGTTGGCCCTTTAAGGGTACGCACGCGACGGGGTGACGTTCACTCCGTCGCGTGCGTTGTTAAATAAACGTGGCGTTCCCGGTGACGACACAATCACCGGGGAGCCCACACTGGCAACACCGCTGTCTCCGTGTCTCTGTGTCACGGGGGGTGGGGGGCTCACGGACGGCGGCATCCGGAGACCGCCAACAGTGGCGACGAGTGCCGGGATCACTTCCTGGAACAGGCGGAGACATTCGCTGGGAGCGTAGATGATCCTACGTGAACGCTCCAGCGAATTCTGACCGCGGAGAAGGGAGAGACACACGAGGCCGGCGGCCATCTTGATGAATAGGCCTCGGAGACTCACGGCTTCATAACGAAGCATCGGTGAGCCATCCGGACATAATTTTTGGATATTTCAGCGGCGGACAGTTGCTGGAGACAACACGTGTCGATTTCAGAATGATTAATTGACATTTTCACTGTTTTTCACCGAGTAGATGGGTAAGACTCTATGGGAAGCCTGCTGAATGCACTAGGGGTCTTCCCCCCCTGCTCAATTTTTGGACACTTCATTGTCTGCATGCTGGCTGGAGTGACACATCTGCGAGGAGTGCGCCTGGTGAGAGGCAGAAGTCAAACCATCTCGAGAGGCTGACTGCTGGTGGTGAGTTGGGGCCCCATCACTTATATCTTCTGGGGTGCCTGTGCGCTATCCACCATGAGTCAAGCTGCTGCTGCTGCTGCTGCTGCCCCTCCGCCTGCTCCCCCGCTAAAACCACCTGGGTCCCTACAGCCAATGCCTGAGTTTGATACCTCGGGTGCTCCATCAGGCCTGGGACAGAGGTGGAAGATGTGGATGGATAGGCTTGAGATGTACTTCAGGGCCACGATGGAGACAAGCGACGACAGCAAGCTGGCCACTCTCCTGTACTCTGCTGGCCCAGCAGTGCATGAGATATTTCTGTCCCTGCAGCCGGCGGATGGGTCGTTTGCGGCGGCAAAGGATGCACTCCATAATCATTTTCTGCCAATGGCCAACGCAGATTATGAACGTTTTCTCATGGGAACGGCTCGACAGAAGGATGACGAGACTCTGGATGTGTTCTATGGGCGGCTGCGGAGACTGGCGGCGCCATGTGCGTGGAACGACCCTGAAGTCATGATTCGCAACCAACTCATTCAGGGGTGTGTCTCTGGGAAACTGAGGCGCCAGATATTGCGCGAGCCTGGCATCACCCTTCCTCGCATCCTAGAACTGGGAAGGTGCCACGAAGTGTCGGAATTGCGGGCGACCAGAATGGAAGCTGGTGCCCGCCCAGGCAAGGTGGAGGAGGTCTGCGCGGTCAGAAGAGGCCGTGGAGCGAGGCGCCCCATGAACACTCAGAGTCCGCGCCCGCCTGGGACGACTTCCTCGTGCCCAAAGTGTGGGTACGATCTCCCGCACCCAGCTGAATGCCCTGCGACTGGGGTTAAGTGCGGTAGGTGCGGAGGCGCGGACCACTTCGCCAGGATGTGCAGATCTGCAGCTCCCAAGATAGTGCCTAGGGGGCCTGTTCGAGCCGGTTTCTTCCGACCCCAAAGGACGTCCAACGTTGCTCAGGTGGACCAGGGTGACGAAGGGGCCCCTCAGGAAGGGGAGGAGGAGGAAGAGGACGAGGAAAACGTCTTCTTCGTGTCCAGTGTGAGCATGCTGAAATCCCGCTCCAAGAGACAGCCCAGGTGCAACGTGCTTGTCAATGGAGACTCTGTACCAATGCTAGTGGACACCGGTGCGTCCGTGAATGTGATGGCCAGACAGCACTATGATACCATGCAGGCCCTGCCCACGCTGACCGCACCGAGAGCACGCATATTCGCTTTCGGCGGCGATCAGCCGCTTCCTCTGGATGGAGTATTCGTGGCTGATGTTCAATATGGTGACTCACACATCCGGGCCAGGTTCTATGTCACACCGGTGAGCGACAACACCCTGCTGTGCTGTGCTGCGGCTGAGGCGCTGGGCATTGTCACATTTGCATACTCAGTGTACTTAGACGACATTCAGGTGCTCTTGGCCAAACACAGCTCCCTGTTTGAAGGCATTGGACAGTTGGTGGGTGAGCCGGTCCGGCTCCACATTGATGAGTCGATCCAACCAGTGGCGCTGAAGCACCGGCGAGTTCCTTTTCATCTCAGGGATCTGGTGGATCGAGAAATGAACAATCTGGTGGGGCTGGACATCATTGAAAAGGTTGAGGGCCCCACCCCGTGGGTGTCTCCCATTGTCATTGCGCGCAAGCCGAAACAGCCGGATGCGGTGAGGAACATGCGACTCCCCAATAAGGCCATAAAGAGGGAGCGACACTTGACCCCTACCATCGATGACATCATAGCAGAACTGCAAGGGGCGAGGTTCTTTTCCAAACTGGACCTGAGAGCAGGCTATCATCAGGTGGTCCTGCACCCCGAGTCCCGCTACATCACAACCTTTACCACTCATCGAGGTCTTTACCGATACAAGAGGTTGAGTTTTGGGGTGTCTTCCGCGGCGGAGGTTTTCAAAAACATCATAAGAGGGGCACTAGCGGATCTGGATGGAGTCCTTAATATTAGCGACGACATCTTGGTGTATGCCAGGTCGGAGACGGAGCATCTGGCACGCCTGGCCAAGACCTTTGAGCGCCTGCGCTCGCGGGGACTCACCCTGCACAAGGACAAGTGTGAATTTCTGAAAACAACGATCGAATTCTTTGGGTTCGTGTTTAAGGCGGATGGGGTGTCGCCGGACCCCCGCAAAGTGAGGGACATAAAGGAGGCGCGTCCGCCAGAGAATATTGCGGAGGTGAGGAGCTTCTTGGGCATGGTCACTTACTGTGGCCGTTTCATCAGGAACCTGGCGTCCCGCTCAGAGCCGTTGAGATCGCTCACAAAGAAGGACACCACCTGGCAGTGGGGCCCCCTTGAGCAGGCGGCATTCGACGACATCAGAGGTGCCTTGGCGGCGGACGACACCATGGCGTTCTTCGATCCGAGCCTGCAGACAGAGATCGTGGTGGACGCCAGCCCATATGGACTGGGGGCAGTGCTTACACAAGTGGGGAATGACCAGGAGATTCGACCCATAGCATACGCCAGTAAGGCGCTCTCCAACACCGAGCAAAGGTACTCCCAGATTGAGAGGGAAGCCCTGGCGGTGCTGTGGCGTTGCAGACATTTTCGCCTCTACATTCTGGGGCGCCCCGTGACAGTGGTCACGGACCACAAGCCGTTGTTGCCGATCATGGCGGGCTCATCATCCCGTCCACCAGTGAGAATAGAGCGCTGGATGCTCGCCCTGCTCGAGTATGGAGTGTCGTTGACATATCGTCCAGGGGCTAACAACGCGGCAGACTACCTATCTCGGCACCCAAGAAGGGACTCGCAGGAGTCTGCATCAGCGGAAGAGGCCGACGAACATGTCCGTCTGGTCGTGGAGACGGCCACCCCAAACTCCATGCAGGTGGAAGAACTCGAGGTTGTGTCAAAAGGCGACCAATGTTTCGCCATCCTGATGGAAGCCATGCAGAGGGGTACCTGGAAGACGGTACTGGAGGCCGTGGAACGCAGGACATGTGAAGCCAGAGTGGCCCTTGAGCAGTTATGGAGAGTGAGAGAAGAACTGACATTCTCAGAGTCAGGGCTGCTACTGAGGGGTGAGAGGATTGTGGTGCCCCAGGCCAAAGTGGCACAGGTCATCGCCTTGGCGCACCAGGGTCACCAAGGGGCGCCCAAAACCAAAGCTCGCCTCCGCCAGAAGGTGTGGTTCCCGGAACTCGAGCGGAAGGTGGAAGCATTTGTGGCGTCGTGCGTATGGTGCCAGGCTGCGGCACCGGCCCAGCGGGAACCGTCCATTGAAGCGATGCCCAGAGGGACCCGGCCATGGGAAGTAGTGCACGCAGACTCCGGGTCCACGTCGAGAGGCACTCACTTCCTCGTTGTGGTGGACCAGTGGTCTCGATACCCGGAGGTCGAGTTCATAGAGTCCGTCGCATTTGAGAACGTGGTGGTGGCGCTGGAGAAGATTTTCGCCACCCATGGCCTGCCCTCTGTGCTATGCTCCGACAACGGGGCACCGTTCCAAGGCGAGAGTTTTGCCGAGCTCATGAGGGAGTATGGCATTCAACACCAGCGGGTAACCCCACTGTGGCCCCGGGCCAACGGGGAGGCAGAGCGCATGATGCGCACCCTCAACAAAGTGTTCAGGATCGCCCATGGAAAGGGCGAGTGCTTGCAGAGGGCCCTGTACGTCTTCCTGCGGGGATATCGGACCACACCTCACTCCTCAACGGGTGGGGCCCCGGCGGAGGCTCTCTTCCAGAGATGCCTGAGAGACGTCATACCGGAGGTGGGGGACAAGGACCCTGCCGTCATTGACAATGAACAGGTCGAAGAGGACAGACGAGTCAGGACGCAGATGGAAAACATCCGGAGGGGCCTAAGGCCCCCACACATCGCGCTGGGAGATGAGGTGCTGGTGAGGAATCGTCACCCACAAGGAAAGTTGTCCCTCACGTATGAACCCGCTCCTCTAGATGTCGTGGCGGTCAAGGGTTCTATGGTAACAGCCTCTGATGGGACGTCTGTAACAAGGAATGCTTCATTCTTCAGGAGAATCGGCGACCCGAGAGTGGACAGCCCGGACAACCGAGAGGGTGAGGGTGCCTTGGATGAAGGTGGGGGTGACAGCCCCGCCGTGGACTCTCCGGCTCGAGGCAGACCCGGTCAAGAGACACCGGCCAGGGACGTTGGCAGGAGGTACCCCCTGAGAACAGGGCGTGGGAAACCTGCCCGTCTCACAGACTATGTGACGGACTGAGCTGGGGAGGCTGACCGGGGGCTAATGGTCAGGCCGTGACAGGTACCCGCGGGGGATCCAGGGTGGCTGTGAATAAATGGGGGTTTTTGGAATTGACAGAGTTGTGTGCTTTATAAACGTGTGATAGTTAGTCCCTCCTGTTTCCAATTTGTTGTTATGGAAAAGGAGGAGTGTGGCGTTGGCCCTTTAAGGGTACGCACGCGACGGGGTGACGTTCACTCTGTCGCATGCGTTGTTAAATAAACGGGGCGTTCCCGGTGACGACACAATCACCGGGGAGCCCACACTGGCAACACTGCTGTCTCCGTGTCTCTGTGTCACGGGGGGTGGGGGGCTCACGGACGGCGGCATCCGGAGACCGCCAACACTATGTTATGACGATACGAACAATAAAGTGTTACTCCGTCCCTACAGTCAAGTGATAATGCATATATGCGCCTTGAAGGTACCGTGCATTGTAAAAACAAAAGAGCACCTACCGAAGCTCCTGTAGTGTCTGGTTACTCTTCAAGCTGAGAGCTGTGGTTTCTTTGTCCAATGTACTGATGTTGTTGTCATTCAGCGAAAGTTTTATCAGTCTTTTGTTCTTTCCAAGACCTCTGAATACCTGCTCAGCACCTTCGTTCCCCAGAGTATTGGTCCCCAGACTGCAAGATATATAAAACACATAAAACAGTAAATACACTAAAACATAATGGTCATCATACAAAATCACACAACATCAATACAGTTCATAAAACCATCTTAAAACAAAGAAATATCGAATAAAGGAAGAAGCAACTTTAGAAAATTCATCACAGTAATTAGCAGACGATCATTAGGGTTTACTAACAAGTTCGACCAGAGCATTTCCCAAGTGAACAAACGGCGAGTGATAAAATAAAGCCTGAAAGCACTCAACAATTAAGTGTTTCAAGGTTTCACAAGTAAGTCTACAGCAACGACACAGACGATCTTCAGACGACACGGAAGACCAACCACCTAAGACTGCATTTGTTGAAAGAAAGTTTCATTTTATACGTAACCAAAGGTTTCTGAGCGTTGTAGAGGCATGTTTTAAGATACATTTCGGAGTAGAATTAAAGGGTTTAACATCCAGAGAGAAATGCTCCAACACCTTGTAAGGGAGCAGTCTTTTTCTGTTTTCGATCCAGTCACTTTCAAATAACATCTTTTATACCTTAGCTGGGTTACGCTCTAAAACTAGAGCGTATTTTTAAAACTATTCCATGCAACCATGGCAACTTCTATTTTCATACACCCAACGTAAGTAATCTTTTTCTTGAATATGCCTTCACCCATGGTGGCACACAAGTGGGGATACATGGGAAGCATATTTACAGTGCATGTATGATGAAAATGCATAGTTATGCATGTATTTAATGGTGCATTTATAGTGCATATCACTCAACATGCCACTTATGACTATACAAACGCAGTAAGCAGAAAGACGAGCTTTATTATAAAATGTGTACTACTGTATCATGGAAAAAGAAAAACTTTGCCTCCCATCAAAGACAAGCATTGCCAAATCCAACAGTGTGGCTTTTGTTTAGTATGTGATAGTCACTTGCCTGGTACCAGTATCATTTTACTAGCTGGCCATACGAGTACAACAACTGGAAAATGGTGTGATTACCTGGACATATATTGCATAGCTTGGCAAATACCTATCTGTAAATCCTTTAGGACTGATTTCTGGAATGCTTCAAGAACAGTTTTGAACCCGTGGGTACTCTTTGGTTTCATCTTCAAGTATTCTGTTTGTCTACTTTCTGTTATTTCACTGGAGTAAAAGAAGAGTTTTAGTTTAATTTTCCGAGTTAGTTTAAAGAAATCTATCTTCTCTTTAATTAAAGTACTGTTATGATGAGTAACAAAGGAGATCCCTTTTTGTAGTTTATACCGTTCAAATTTACTCAACTTGTAACTTGAGATATTTACCACTAAGTCTTTTTTGTTGGTACGTTTACTTTCCTCGTTGGATTTTTTTCTTTTGGCCTCTTCTGACCTGACGCAGTCTAAAAAAGAGTAAGTCGTGAGTGGTGCACTCGACGATGGTTTTGAGGTACTTGGAAACTGACTGGTATTTTTCGGGTCTCTGGTGGTTTCTTGTTAATTTCTTCTGGGTTATCGACTTCTCCACTCAAATCTTCTGATGAAGATGGTGTTTGATTTAGAGTATCTTTGTTCTTGTTGTGTGGTTGTCTCCCTCCCTTTGATAGTTTCCCTTCGGAATTTTCTTATTTTTTTAGACTCAATGGGCCTCATTCTGGCGCTAAACCATGGTGCTATTAGCACCATGGTCCATGCCGGAGTCCGCCATGGCAGAATGGGGAATTACCACCCCATTCCGAGGTTGGTGGGGTGGTAATTCCCCATGCCGCCATGGCCCTTCCCCATTCCCATTTTTGCCCCATAGGGCTCAATGGGAATGGGGAAGGCGTTAATTATGGTGCCGCAAATTGTGGTACCGTAATTAGCACCAAGGTCCCTTTGTGGGTCCCTACTTTAACGGCTGGTAAAACCAGCCGATAAGGTCGGGTCCTGCAAAGGGAGCTCGTAATTAGGCACTAGGTGTTTAACGGCGCCACGCCTTTTACGGCGCCGTTAAACACTTAGCGCCTGGGTCATAATGAGGCCCAATCTCCTTCTTGTAATCATCAAGTTTATTATTGATCTCCTCCAGTAATAGGGATAATTCCTCTTTCGTTATTAGTGATGATAGTGCCTTCTCAGTGGTTTCTAAGTCTACTTCAGTTGTTGCAAGGGATTTTGATAACTCTTCAATCATTATGATTATGAGCTCCAATTAACATTTGTTCAATATGAGTCTCCACCTCTTAATGCATTCTGGATTCTCTTTACAGAGTGTAGGTTCTAGGTTTATCCTTAATCCACGTGGGCTGTGTTGGGCTCTATAATATTGGGATAATGTTCTAGCATGTAATTTCTGGCTTATTTCACGTCGATTTAATCTTTCAAGTTGGTTTACTATACTAGTTCTTATGTCTTGGCAGTAGAGCAAAGATCTTATCTGTATTTTTAATTAATTTCAATATTCCGGCAGTTTCTTCTTGAGAAAAGGCTAATGTTTCCGCTCTGTTTGTAGTTAAAAATTCAATTTTAGAGAATGACATTCTATAATTAAGATAGGCGGTGCAACCTAGAAGAAGTAAATGACTGAGACATCTCCTAAAGTGTGGTATGAACAGTCTATGATTTACCAAGTATATTAGAAACAGAAAAGCATAGTACACATTATAACAACACAAATTGTCTAATATAGAACATCCTCTTGCAGTCACTGGAAGTTCATTGACTTCACTTGTGTATGGCATAGTCCACACATCATTGGAACAGAAATCAGACCCTGCACAGAGCAAAAAGAAACCTTGGTGAGTCTTTATGATAAATGAAATGTGATACTTCTTGATTGAATGAAGTGGTCCATTAGTGGGACACAGCGCTTTGTTAGCGACTTGTCCCGCTGGTGACCACATATTTATAAACATCAGTAGCATAAGTAACGCAGTGCTTTTACCCACAGAATTAGTATGTGAACATTATGGACAGATTGAAAGACCACCGTAGTTGGCCCACTCGTTCTTCTAAGGTTAGTGCACTAGTGCCTATTTATCCTCTAATTAGTATGAAAAAGGAATATGAACTCATAGTTACTGTATTTAAACAGTATTACTTTGATTTATATTCAGAGAATAGAATTAAACCCAATATCTTTACCTGAAGAAGGGCGCGAGAGCCCGAAACGTGTAGTAGCATATAGGTGACACATCAATACAATCAAAAACAATCCCTATCGAGATATATGGATGGTCAATACCCAAGGAATGTATATTGTTTTGAATGTCTGTATGTAATGAAAAAATGCCTTTTTGATGTATATGAACAATTTGGTTAATTGGAAGTGAATTTGAATTACTATTGATTTGTAATTTTACTATAAAATCCTCTTTTGAAGAAACAAATAGCCTACTTTGTGAAAGTTGAGAGAAAAAAATCCAACAATTATATTGTTTATAATGTGCCCTTGTTTGTCCCCCGTTTCACTTCGAGGGATCCGCTCTTATCCTGAGCTGATAGCTGCCCTGGTGGACTACCAGACTGATTATGAAACTCTTGATGATGGGGGGATGCAATCAATGAGGACAATGCCCCTGGGGTTGTTACTGAACCTATGTCTGGGATTTCCACCTCTCCTGCTGCCTCTATTTCTAAACCCCGCACTGCTCTTGAGGGGTAAGACCTGAAGATTGAACTTTTAAAATTGGAGATACAACGAGAACAGTTAGCCTTTCAATACAAAAAGTTGAAAACAGAAGCAGAGTTGAAGAAAGAGGAGTTAGCACAGCAAGTGATACACAAAGATAGGGACACTGAGCATCAGAAAATCCAGCTATAGAAAGCTAGAGTGGAGACTTCAGTGAAACCAGTTGAGTGTCAGGTCCCCTGCCACCAAGTTTATGAAAGATTTGGTTGGTGTGTATGCGGAGGGTTCAGATATCCTCCAATGGATTGAAGCATTTGAAATGACTTGTGGAATCCATGATGTTGATAAAAGAGATTGGGCTAATTGTTCAGCAGAGTGCCTCAGACTGGTTATGACTATATTCTGAAACTGAGTGTGGAAGAAAGGGGTCAGTATGAGTGAATGAAATCTGCTTTGATTGCCAAGTTTGGCAAGACACCGACCCAATACCTTAAAAGGTTCAGGGAATTTAAGAAACAAGAGAATGTGTCTTGGATAGACTGGGTGAGTGCTGCACACATGAACATGATGGGGTGGATTGATGGAAGCCTGTTCACCAGAGCTGCGTCAGTATGTTGCTGACCAGAACATTTTAGATCCCTTTAAGCTGGCCAGGCTGGTTGACAAGTGGGTCTACCACAGGGTGTCCCCTAAGGAACCCAGTGGGAAGGACAAGGATAAAGAAAAGGGGGCCTCTCAGAAGTCTGAGGAGTCCCAAAAGCAGTCACAGTCGAGTAAACCAAAACCTTCCTCTCCTAAGACCCAAAAATCTAGTGAGGATAAGTCCTATGTGGGTGGGAGTAAGAGTAGTGATCCACCTGCTGCAAGGCTGCGTTCCAGTGGCTCCAGTACTGTACCCTGCATTCCCGGCACTTGTTGAGCTGCGGGGTTCTGGACCACAAGAAGAGTGACCCTAAGTGTAAAGGTAAGGCACTTGCAGTCCAGGCTGTCGGCCTGACCTACCCTTCCCCCATATCTGAGGAAGAGGCCACTGTCCTCCCGGTCCTCTACAGGGATCACATCCGGTGCTCCTGTAGAGATTTTCCTAGTGTCGCTTGGGGTCTGGGACCAGTACGCAGAAGTACTGGCTACAATCCCACAGAACAGCTGTAGGTTTTTGAGCAGTGTCCCCTTGTAACGCTCACCTGGTATCCACGGGGACGTCACTCAGCCTGTTCTGACCTCCTACAACCTCAAACCCTTCCCTGGAGGCTATTCGACTGGAGACTGGGCCTGAAACACAGGATTGGTAGAGTTTAACTCCCTATTGTCTTTGTGTGCTTGAACCCCTTCTTCCCCAGCATCCAACCCTTCCCTTTGATCCACAGCTCACCTTGTTTTCTTGGATAGTGTGCTCTCTGTCCTGCTTTAAGCGCAGGGTCGCGTTGATTGATGCGGGCTCGTTGCTGACTAGTTACTTCACTGGCAAGAGTCCGACAGGTAAGTATAATGAGTCTTTTGAACAGTTCTCTAACTTCGTTCCTTTCCTTCCTTAGATGATGGCCGGCGTCCAGGGATGGCGGCGTGCTGCTGAGATGAGTAGCGCTGAAGGTGAGTGAGAGCGTGATGCGCGATGCACCCCTTTCGTATTTGCATTGAACTGAGTTCTTTTTCTGTGTCTTTTAGGTGCTGCAACGTTTTTAGCATGGATGCCGGTTATGAAGAACAAATGCGGTGGGTAAGCGCAGTATGCGGCGCCTCTAGATGTTTCCACGCTAACCTGGAGTGTCTTTTCCCTCTTGCAGATGGATGAGAAGTTCCGGAGACAGAGTTCCCCAAAGCGGCTGGGATTCAGGTAAGCGTTTGAAGCTCATACAGTATTTAAAAATAAGCGAAGATTTGCAGAATGCTTACTAATGCCTTTTTTCAGTTCTTTTCCCTTTTCCTTGGGAAGCGGCGTGCCGGGATGGGAATGACACCGCCGAAGATGCCCGCAGAACAGAAGGAGCGTTGAATGATGGGCAGAAGCGCCGCAAGGTAAGGCTGTTCCTAACAGTGTTCTTGCAGAAGCTGAGCGCAGAAGAAAGATGCAGGCCTACTGGAGACGCTGCAGGTGCAGAAAACGCAAAGCATGTTTCTCAGCCTGGGTGTGGCTTAAATAGTCTCTGGATATCCCAGGTGTCTCTTGGCTGAACCACACCCAAAAGACTAGACCGCACATGCAGTTCTGGGAACCAAAATATGTGGGGGCATCCATCTTGTCCCCATCAATGCACTACAAGTCCAATCCCCAATGTTATCCTATGGGAGTGAGTGAGTCTGGTGCCACAAGCGCCAAGTCTGACTCCAAGTGGGTCTTTGGAGGGATGGAGAGGCCCTTGAGGTCCATGTAGTTGATTGGGGGCTGGCTCCAGCCTGACATCTTGGAGGGCTGGGGACATGAGGGGCAGGAATCATGACACCCCTTGAATGGCCAGCCTTCTACTGGTTTGAGAGAAACTGGGGAAAGCATGACAGTGGTGGGCAGGACCCTGCTCATGCCAGAGGACTATGTAGGTGCACCTCTGAAAACTACCAGGTTAGCTTGTGGGCCTCCCAAATTATTGCCTGTAGCCTTAGTCACCATTACAAATGGAGACAAGACAGCAAAGCTTCCTGTTCTGGTTCAGGACAATGTACCTGCTAACATTTTGTTAGGCAATGATTTGTTGGAAATGGGGATGATCGCGGATGGTCTACTCAGGTCTGCTGCGGCAGTCACCCGATCACATGTCGTGCCGGGTCCGGTTGAGAGTCCGGTACCCAAGCCGAAGGGGAGACCCAAGGCACGAAGAAGGAAGAGTAAGAAAGTCAACTCGGCAAAGGGGGCTCCTTCTCTTTTGGCTGCTTCTGCAGCACCCACTAGATTCATGCTCCGGGCGGGCTGGGTCCAGTGGTAAACCCGAACTCAACTCCTGAGGGAGAAGAACCAGAAGACCCTCCTGCAGGAGAGGTGCTCAACCCAGAGAACCACCCTGACCTTCAATGCCTGCTGGCTGAAGGGGGGCCCTCTAGAGGTGACTTCTATAAGGGACAGAGAGAGTCTCTCGAGGGTCTGAGGAAGAACTTCTGGATTTATTGGGAGGTTGAACTCCTTTGTAGTGAGCCCACTAAGCCTCAACCTGGTGCCCTCAAGAGGTTGGTGGTACCCCAGGTTTACAGGGCCTTCCTACTGCAGTTGGCACATGAGGTGCACTTGGCTGGTCATCTTGGTACCAAGAAGACTAAGCAGAGACTCTCTGCCCATTTCTACTGGCCCTGGATGGGAGTAAAAGTGGAGTCCCACTGCAAGACCTGTCCCACTTGTCAATTGTCTGGCAAGACTGGAGGCAGTGTCATTGCCCCGCTGCAGCCATTGCCAGTGGTGGGCACACCATTTGAGAGGGTGGACACCGACATTGTTCATCCTGGTCTTGGTAGATCATGCCCCGAGGCTATACCTCTTCGGACTGTTACTGCCAAGGTGGTTGCCAGGGCGCTCCTGGGCATTTTTACCATAATTGGATTCCCTAAAGAGGCAGTCTGTATCAGAGGATCAGAGGATCCAACTTCATGTCGAGTTACATGAGTTACATGAAAACGATGTGGAAAGAGTGTGGAGTAACCTACAAGTTCTCACCCTCTTACCACCCCCAGACCAATGGTCTGGTTGAGAGATTTAATAAAACTCTCAATGGCATGCTGGGTGCTTTGGAAAAGCCCCTAAGGAGGAAATGAGATCTCCTCCTGCTATGCTTGCTGTTCGCTTACAGAGAAGTACCTTAAGAGGGTTTTGGTTTCAGCCCCTTTGATTTGCTCTTCGTACATCCCGTGAGGGGGTCCTTGCCTTGAGAAGGTTTGGAAGCCACCCCTCCAGGTCATGCCAAGCAAGTGGGGGACTATGCGCTAGGCCTCAGACGGAGGATGACTGTTAGGGAGAATTTTTCTATATGGCTAATCCCTTACCTAGTGAGTCCCTCTGCAGCTTTGCTGGATTTCTGAGGTTTATTTGTTTCCACCTGGTAAGAGTGTGAACCTTATTTCCCACTCTTACATGTGTTTTGCCATGTGTATTTCTACTTTTGTGTGACCTTGGGCTCTGGAGCCACACCACTCCATGAGCCCAACATTTTGTGTGTGTTACACCGCACCTTCAGTGCAGTGACACAGGGTTGTCTCTAAGACTTCACACTGACTCCCTTTTTCTGGGGCTGACTACTGTCCCCCAGAATCAGGTAAAGTTGCCATTTACTTTATGTAGTCATTTAACCTACAGACCCAGTACACCCCATTTTACATGGAGTATTGAAAAGGGTTAACTCTGATCCCTTTTTGTCTGCACCTCCTGGAGCATTGCTTCGCTCCCTTAACACTAAGACTTGGATGGTGGCAGTGGTATCTACCCTAACTTTTCTACCGCGATTATAGTATAAACGTGGTACTGTTTTAAGGCTATTGTGTTAGCCTCGAACATAAACCAGCTTGACCAAATATATTTTATTTTGGCTCCGGTCGAGTTTATTCGCCATTTCTTTGTGTTAACATCCTTCTTATGTTTTACTTTGTGCGGCAAACCAGTTTTGCGAAGAAGCCCTCCTTTGGCGTCTGGGTGTCTAGGTGGGCTGAATGTGAGGGAAGGGTTTAGTAACCCCCTGCGCAGGGTCTCCTTGTAGACCCAAGTCGCCCTTTGTGTCCATTGGCTGAGGTGGTGGTCCGGGCTGGACAACCCCCCTGCTGTGTGATTGACAGCCAGGCTGTGTGAATGGGGGATTTTGGCATAAAAGGCAGGACTCTCGGGCTGGAAGTCAGAGTCGCCACTGGAACTACAAGAACTGAAGAGAAGTGGAGAAGAAGACTGCTGCTGCAACTCTCGAGTCCCGGTGAAGCCCTGCTGCAGTCCTGAGCTATCTACCCTTCAATGACAGAGAAGATCCAGTCCGGAGTCTTCTTCCCTTGAGCCTGGTGGGACCAACCAGCTCACCTTTCTACAGCCAGAGAATCCTCTCCTGGGTCGAAATCGCTGCACGAAGCTGTAGTGGTCAGGATAGCCATCAGAAGAGCCCTCTCCTGTTTTAAAGGAGCACACCTTTTATTCACTGTTGCTTTACTGCTGCTGGCCTCATCCCTGGGTAGTGAAGATTGCTCCAGACGTCCTCCTTCTTGTCCCCATGACTGAAGCTTCAGGAACTGTGAGTCTGCAGGAAATACCAGGAACAACTGCCGTTGCACCAGCTTTCTTCATTCGAATAAGGTAATGTGTCCTTTGGTCGTTCTCGATGTCCGAACTTGAGGAATCGGGGTGAATCCCCTTTTTCTTGCCAAAGGCTTGTCCTTTCTTCCTTCCCTCTTATAACTTTTGCTTCCCTTTGACAATATCCAAGTACTCCTGGCAACGTTAATCTCGAACTGTTCTAATCGTGTGATCTTCGCCAACAGAGCCTGGCTCCATTTGACACTGGCGCAGGCCTATTGACTTTATCTGTCTCTTAGAACACGTCTTCTGATTTGAGTGCCTTGACAAAAGTATTGTCTATGATTTTTATCCCCTATTCATTGGTTTTTATTCAATGTGCTAAATGTGTTTTGATTACGGTTACAATTTTTCCCACGGGTGCGCTTTTCTTTCGTAAGACTGAACTGTCATTACTGTCAAAAGGTGAGCGCTGCTTAAACCCCGGTAACACTTTTTTTTCACAACACCGGTCTGTCAAATCCCAATGTACTTACCTTGAATTGACCTGAACCAAAGGAATTGGTTGTGTGTAGTATATTTAGAGTGTGGTTTTGTTTAATAGAAGTGAAATGTTTTGTGAACAGATGGTTTAAAAATAAATGTACTTATATATTTTTTTTAACCAGAAACCTTGAATCAGTGTTGTTTGAGTCACAGTAATTGTAGTCCTTTGTGTAATCCCTGTTACTGCTCATTTGCTCTTGAGATAAGTCTGGCTGCACCACTACTGCTACCACTATAACTGTGTAGTACAGGCTTGTACCAAAGGTGAAATTGTACTACCACTTGTAGACTTTTTTGTCTGTAGTGTTCCCTAAGGGTACTGTAGAGGATTCTGCCTAACAATGACACAGATGATAGGCCAGGCGACACCGAACCTTAAGGCCAGCCAGGAATTAAATAAGTACTGGCATGACCTTAAAGCATCACATGTGGGTTGGACTCAAGGAAAGGAGATCCTTGTGATGGAGCTTACCAAGCCTCAAGCCTTGGCAGACAAATGGACTGGACCCTTCATGATCATCTCCAAGATGTGCAAAGTCAATTATTTGGTTGACATGGGAGTCCCTGGGGTAGCCCCTCAGGTATTCGACAGCAACAGGCTCAAGCCTTTCCATAGCCGAGCAGAAGTTTCATACCTCTTGCTAGCCTCAGAGCAAGAAGAGGATGAGAGTGAGCCTCTTCCTGATTTGCTGCATAGCAACCCTCAGGATGGCTCAGTGGAGGAAGTGCATCTCTCTCCAGATCTGACGACTGAGCAATAGAGGGCCTGCAGGGCTTTGCTCTGGCAGAATGCACCTCTGTTCTCACTGATGCCAAGCCGTACCCTGTGGTGTAGGCACAAAATTGACAGTGGTGATAGTGTGCCTGTCAAAAGCAGGTGCTACCGTATGTCAGACACAGTTAAGAACCACATCCAGGCTGAGGTCGCCAAGATGTTGGATCTGGGTTTTATCAAACCCTCAACCAGTCCCTGGTCCAGCCCAGTGGTCCTTGTCTCCAAGGCAAGTTCGCAGACAAGGCACCAAGGATTGGCGGTTCTGTGTGGACTACTGAGGAGTCAATGCCGTCACCAAAACTGATGTGCACCCATTGCCCAGGGCTGATGAGCTTGTGGCCACCATAAGTGCTGCTAAATTTGTGAGCAGCTTTGACCTTACCTCAGGCTATTGGCAAATAGCTCTGACGGACCATGCCAAGGGAAAGACTGCGTTCTCAACACCTGAGGGGCTCTACCAGTTTAGAGTCATGCGTTTTGGGTTCAAAAACGCACCTGCCACCTTCCAAAGATTAGTCAACCATGCGCTCAGTGGGTTGGAGGCCTTTTGTATGGACTACTTAGATGACATTGCTGTCTACAGTTCCACCTGGGAGGAGCATTTGACTCATTTGGATAAAGTGTTGCAGGCCTAGAAAAGGGCTCACCTCACTATCAAGGCCAGCAAGTGCCAGACAGCTCAGGGGAAAGTCATGTATCTTGGGCATGAGGTAGAAGGGGGATGAATCCAACCTCTCCCCAGTAAGGTACAGGATGTACATAGCTGGGAGACTCCCACTACTCAAACCCAGACGAGAGACGTTTTGGGCCTCACCTGGTATTACTGCAACTTCATGGTGGACTATGTAACCATAGCTGCCCATCTGACAGCTCTGACTTCACCCAAACGACCGAGGAAGGTTAATTGTACGGAAGACTGGCAGAAGGCCTCTACTGGCTTGAAGAAAAGTCTGTGTAGGGCACCTGTTTTGGGTGCGCCTGATTACAGCAAACCCTTTATCGTTCAAACTGATGCCTGCGACACCGGAATTGGAGCTGTCTTGTCCCAGTTAGATGACAAAGGAAGAGAACATCCGATCATATTCATCAGTAGACAACTCAAGGGTAGAGAACTTAGGTGGGCTACTGTTGAAAAGGAATGTTTTAGCATAGTTTGGAGCCTTAGGCATTTTAGACCCTACCTTACATAAAGGTAAATGCATACGCAAGGCCCAGGTGAGCTACTGTGATGTTGAGAATGGAGGTACGCGATACACAGGGGCAGCAAGAGAATGGATAATGTGTACCGTTAGCATCAGAACATAGGGAAAAGTACATGTGCGTGTGTGCAGAGGCAAATCCCCCACCAAAACAAGAAGCTTGCACTGTGACAGTAGTGGACAATTGCGTTGCTCCCCCAAGATCTCCAAAGTCCACACGTCCGTCCGCTCCAATTCGCACGTACGTTTTGATGTTCTCCTATGCACTACTTAATCCCGAATGTGAACGCCAATGCCCCATGTGTGTCGTGTAACTTACGCTATGAGCCCCTTTAGAGGTAAGTGGCAAGCCTGTGGCAGCGAGGCAGTGGGCTGTCAACTTCACTGACAGAGAAGTTAATATCCTGGTGGAGCATGTCCTGGGGCATTATGATGCCCTCTTCCACGGCCCAACGCAAGTCGGCAAGGGAGGACGGAAGCTGATCTGGGACCAGATCATGGATGCCATCAATGCGGAGGGGGTGACATCCCGTTACTACCACCACGTGCACAAGCGCTGAGAGGGCCTCAAATCCAGGACCCACAACAAGGCCCTGTGCTTCCTCTGGGCTGGTGACAACCAAGGGGGGCGCAGGGGCCGCTTGAACACCACAGACATGCAGGTCCTGGAGAAGGTTTACACTGCGCTGCACGCCCTGGTCAGCAATTTGCAGCACCGTCTGGAGTCGTCAGGTGAGTGTCCATGTGTTGGTTGCATCCATTGTGCATGTGCATGCTGATGTATGGTGGGAGTGTGCACCTTGGCCTTACAGCAAGTATGCCTCTTCTATGGATGTGTGTGTGCATGTCCAGACGGCGCTCCACATGTGTTCTATGAATCATGCGTAATTTTGACAATCTCACTTTTGCATTGTGTGTTGTACTGCAGCATATCACAGTGCACGTGGTTTCTTACATGTCTCTAAGACGTGCCCATGTGAGAGGTGTGACAGATGGGTGGTGTTGTGTACATCATGAACATGCATGGTCTTTATGTGTCTCAGATGTGACTGTGTGAATGGACATCACTTCTGGATGGATGTAACTGGTGTATTTCAATGTGTGCCCTAGTCTTGTTGCGTGATTTCTGTTGAGGGGACTCTGATGTGATGGCTCAGTGCACTGCTTGAGGACTGTCGGGTGATGTGTGTGCATGACATGTGTATGGCCCATGACGCATGTGTGTGTAGCATGCACCATTTGTCGATTGTGACCGTTCCATTTCCATGGATGTGATTGTCTGTTGTGAAGGACAGACTTTTATGTGTATGTATGTTCATTGCATGTACCTGTGTGTTGTAGAGTGTGATGATGGCTGTATGATTTAGCAGTGTACTTCATGTGCATGTTTTTGGTGCCAAACACACATCTGTACAGTACCCCGATGTCTGTGTCCTATGTCTCCTTTTCCACAGCAGCTTTGGAAGAAGAGGGTGGAGAAAGTGCTTTGGAGCAAGGCAGCAGGGATGCCTCCACCAGGCAGAGACGCAAGGCCCAGTCACGCCCCCTGGCAACGACATCATTGGGGAGCAAGAAGGCTGGTGCTGCGTCTCCAACATCGGCCACAGCTGCTGAGGGGAGGTCCAAGAGGGTGAAGGTGATGTGGACTCCTCGGCAGTGGGGAGGGGGGAACAGGTGAGCACACACAGAGGCCAACTACTGCGGAAGACGCTGGGGAGGCATCCAGGTTGGCGGGGGAGGAGGTGGAGAAAGGGGCCGTATTAGCCCAGTCCATGGGGCCCGGCGAGGGTGGTGAGGTGGGTCTGACTGCTGCAGTCCTGACCCAGGGGCATGAAAATGTGCAGGTCACCATGGAGGTACGTGTGCAAATTCCTGTCCCTGTGTCTGCGCCTGCAGCAGTATGCACCTGCCGGCATTCCCCAGGCCGTACCCATCCACAGGTGTCAGTTGTTTCCACCCAGACCGACACCCCATTGCCTGCAGATGTTGCCATTCGGGACAGAGTGGTACCCCTTCTAGTCGGTATCGGGAAGCGTACCAGCGGCATTCGTGATGATGTGCAGGCTTACACTTGTGTGCCTGCACATCATCACAATGACGTCTGGCGTCTCCTGAACTGGCTAGTAGCATTCCTGGTCTTGATTTGGATGTGAGGGCTGGCCACTTATGCAACCCCCTCTTTGTCTTGCTCCCCTGTGCGTCAGTCATCCTCCCGCGCGCCTTCTAGCCCAGATACCACCAGTGCCCCCTGTACACCAGTCCCACCCACGTCGGCCTGTCTGGTGGAGAGAGCATCCTTGCCACAGTTGGAAGTCGACGGTGGATCAGCCGAGGTGGTCACCATGCCGATCCAGGGAATGACAGGAGCAATGGCAATGGAGGGAGAGCAGGCACCTGTCATGATGCCTACCTCCAAGGAGCCAGACCAGGCCCAGCTACCCCAGAGGCAGGTATCATGTCTCCGAGGGAAGTCTCAGCGGGCCCAAGTAGGGGCCCTTTGGACTCGGTCCTGGCGCCTTTGGCGCCAGGCTCATATTGGACCACAGTCCTGGCGCCATAGGCGCCAGGCTCATAAAGGATGACTAGTGTTTAAAGTGATTGGTGTAAACTTACCTGATGCAGACCATGCTGCAACATCCAGGCCTTCTAGAGGCCTGAATGGGACTACTTTATCTTTGGGACTACTTAACCACACGGGTGTGGCCAGGGGAAGAATACATACCTGAGAGGAAGGATACATACCTGGAACTACTTTAAAGGCTATTTAAGCCACGCCCGAGCAGCAACTCACGCTTCGCGTTGTTCTGCATCTAGCAGCTGGACGCTCACCGTGCCTGCTCCTGCATCCTGACTTCTGCCACGCCTGCCAGCATCCTGGAACACCTGCAAAGGGAGAAAAGAAGAGAATAGGTGAAAGAAGAGTCCCTACCTGCTAAATCCGCATCCCGGAGACATCTCGCCGACGATCCTGAAAAGGAAGACATTTATTTAAAAGCACATCGCGTCGATCGCTGCAGCGCCGCATTTCACTCACCTTTACAGGGCGCCTCCATGTACAGCAGCGATCATCCGGATTCGCAGCCACATCCCAGCGCCTAGGGAGAAAAAGACAAGAACAAAAGGTGAGAGAGAGAAGGGAATAAGGAAAGCTTAATTTCCATTTTAAGACTTACCTGTTGGGTAATTCCCACTTCATTTCGGGTCTTCGCCGCATCCTGGCATTTCCGGCCCCCGGCCCCTAAGGGGAAAAAAGAGACATCAGCGTTAATGAGCGTATGAAAAGACATTACCTAACGCTCATTAAAGACTTACCTGATACCTACAGGGATTGCACCTCTCACCTCGGGTCTGTTCCTTTTCCCCGGCATTCCGTACCCCGGACGCTATGGGGAAAAAGACACTAGCATTAGCGCATTAAGAGACATCAGCGTTAATGAGCGAATGAAAAGACATTACCTAACGCTCATTAAAGACTTACCTGATACCTACAGGGATTGCACCTCTCACCTCGGGTCGGTCCCTTTTCCCCGGCATTCCGTACCCCGACCCCTATGGGGAAAAAGACTCTAGCATTAGCGCATTAATGCGTGGACACAAGGGGAACCTCTCATCAAAAAACTCACCTGAGTTCCTTCGTCGGTTCCATTGCTCATCTCGGAATCTACGTTCTGCACCTGAAAAAGAGACAACGGACAATCATTATTTTGGTCTTCTACTTACGAACTGAATCCTTGCGGTACTTTACCGGGAAGGTCAAGCAAACCAGAACTTTCTACAATTCAAGATCCAGTGAAGTAACTGGATTGCAACGCGCCCCTGTATCAGAAGCAGGATGGAGAGCTCGTCTTTTCTGAACCTAAGGTGAGACTTTAAGGGAAATCGCAGAAGAGTTTCGTTGAGGGTGTGAAGGGAGTGGGAGGCTACACATTATCCAGCAGATTATTAACATCCCCTTTCACACACAGAAGGATATTTCTGCGAGCCAGACAAGCCAGATTTGAAGGACCGGTCCAGTCCATCTTCCGAGTCCTGCGCTTCACCATAGAAAAAGCAACAGCATTCCAAACCAGGCCTGCGCCTCCGTGGGAGTCAGGTGAGCGTAACAGCACCCAGGAGCAGGGCACGGGCCAGACGTCCCGGGTGATGTCATCAGCCCGGAGGGCGTCCTTACGAAGCAGGCACTGGGCAATTTGGCAGCAGCAGGCTCAAAGTAGGAGGCTATTGTATTCAGGGCATACAATCCCAAGGAGGCAGTTATCCGGTGTCGGGCAGGATGCAAATATGGACCTTCGAACAAGGGTGTCTTCCGTGTTCGTGCGGTACGGGCAGCAAATCCGGGCAGAGAGGCAGCAGGCTCTAGAGGCGAGAGTCCCCATAGCCAGGGCGGAGATTAAACTGCGTCGAGCAGAGGCAGGCTGACATCTTTGAGGATACTTGCAGGGAGTGGGAGGCAACGGAGAGGGCCATGCTGGAGTCCCTGCAAGCCCTCGAGGAGAGAGCTGAGCCCCTCCTAGGGGAAGTGGACGCAGTGTTCGATGATGCCCTGGCTGAGACATTGGATGAGATTGGTGACAAGGAGGACTAGCCTGCTGCCTGTGTACATGGTTTTGTAGATATATGTTTCCTTTCATTTTTCATTATGATTTGGAGCTCGCATCACGGACATTACTCCAATTGTTTGTGCATAGTTCTGTAGGTGTAAGTTTCTTTTTAATTTTATTTCTTTTGGAGTGGACTGTGGACCATCCTCCATGTTTTATTGTACATAGTTTTTTGGTGTGTTTTAGTATTTAAATTTGTGATTTTAGTGATTTTTTGGGGAATTGTTTTTTGTACATGTGGACATTTTTTTATTTTGTATTTTTACATTTACATCTTTTGATACTATGATTTATTGTATGGTTTGAATACTACTGTTTAATATATTTACTCTCACAGTCATTGCCGTTCACAGTTATTTTTCCAGTGTGCCTGTTTGGTAGTGCATTTAGTAGCCCTTATCCTTCCTATTGTTAGTCATGTGTGTGGTTGCTTACTTGCATGTGTTATGTTCGTGGTTTGTTTGCAGGGTGAATATACACATGGGGTGGACCGGTGGTGGTGTGTGGAGTGGGATTTTGTGTGTGCATGGGCAAATGGTATTTCCTTTCAGATGTGCAGCATCACTGTGTATTTGCACTCACTGTGTTTGTGAGTGAGGTGGGTGGGGTGACTGTGGAAGTGTTGCATGTTCATGACATTTGC
This sequence comes from Ambystoma mexicanum, assembly GCF_040938575.1. NCBI lineage: Eukaryota > Metazoa > Chordata > Amphibia > Caudata > Ambystomatidae > Ambystoma > Ambystoma mexicanum. The sequence continues at coordinate 1,045,167,139 of NC_090936.1, forward strand.
ATATGATTTGCTTGATGCTCTCTAACACACAAGGGGTGCTTTTCAAATTCGCCTGCATGCGTTTTTGGAGTTATCATCATCTCTGGTGTTGGTCAACCTCTTGCACTGGGATAGACTGATTGCCATGTCCTTCACACATGGGCATATCCTGCCCATTGTTAGTCATGTGTGTGGCTGCTTACTTGCATGTGTTATGTTCATGGTTTGTTTGCGGGGTGAATATACACATGGGGTGGACCGGTGGTGGTGTGTGGGGTGGGAATTTGTGTGTGCACGGGCAAATGGCATTTCCTTTCACATGTGCAGCATCACTGTGTATTTGCACTCACTGTGTTTGTGAGTGAGGTGGGTGGGGTGACTGTGGGAGTGTTGCATGTTCAGGGCATTTGCACATGTTTTGCTTGATGCTCTGTAACACACAGGTGGTGCTTTTCAAATTCACCTGCATGCGTTTTTGGAGTTATCATCATCTCTGGTGTTGGTCAACCTCTTGCACCGGGATAGACTGATTGCCATGTCCTTCACACATGGGCATACCAGTGAAGTGTTTATTAGGGATTCTCTTTTTGGAATGGCAGCTCAATGAAGATCAGGCTGTGGGGAACACAGCCAGTGTTTGTTCATGTGGTACACATTGAGGTCGTTTGGATTTCTGTCATTGGTGTACATTTTGTCCCTGATTATTGATGCCATGGCATTGTCACATGGCCAGCAGGCACTCACTTTTACATTCAGTTGTTTCATGTGTATGTTGGGAGATGGTTGCGGACAGCTAATCTGTTTGGCCAGCTGCCACACTCATGGATGTGGCCCATGTGTATGCATTCATTTTTACTTGCAGGATACATGTTCCAGTGGATATTCTGGCTGGCGTCACTACACAACAGTCAAGGTGCACCACACACAATTGATGGAGTGATGATGTGTCACTATGTCAGGCTTCATCATGCAGGTGATGTCCCATATGGAGGGGGGTGCCTGCAGGGTGGCGTCACTGGTGATGGGGTCTGGGGTGTCCCATGTGGAAAGGGCTACCTGCAGGGTGGGGTGACGGGTTATGGAGCGTCCCATGGGGAGGGGGCTGCCTGCAGGGTGGTGTGACAAGTGATGGGGGCTGGGGTGTCCCATGTAAAGGGGTCTGCCTGCAGAGTGGCGTCACGGGTGATGGGGGCTGGGGTGTCCCATGTGGAGGGGGCTGAATGCCTTGGATAGTGAGGTGCAGACACATATTTTGGCAGGGGTGTGGCCAGGAATTGGGAGGTATTGGCGTGCGATTTAGCTGCTGGAGGGGCACCATTGCATAGGAGGGGAACGTGTTTTCTCTGGGGTACGTCGGGGGATTGCAGGGTGTTGTTGCGTGTTTATGCTGGGGTGTGGCCGGGGATCGCGGGGTGTTTTCGCGCAATTACGCTGGGGTGCGGCTGGGGATTGCGAGGTGTTGGCACACAATTTGGCTGGTGGAGGGGCACGTCTTGCGTGGGAGGGCATACCTTTCTCTGGGCTGCATCTGGGGATTGCAGGGTGTTTTCGTGCATTTATGCTGGGGTGCGGCCGGGGATTGAGAGGTGTTGGTGCATGATTTGGCTGCAGGGGGGCAGGCCTTGTGTGGGAGGGCACACATTTTCTCTGGGGTGTGTCCTGGGATTGCGAAGTGTTGGCGCACGATTTGGCTGGTGGAGGGGCATGCCTTGCATATGAGGGCAAGCGTTTTCTCTGGGGTGCGTCCGGGGATTGCGCTGTGTTTTCACTCGATTACGCTGGGGTGCAGCCAGGGATTGCGAGGCGTTGGCGTGCAATACGGTTGGTGGAGGGGCAGGCCTTGCGTGTGAGGGCATGCGTTTTCTCTGGGGTGCCCACACGAATCGTGGGGTGTTTCCGTGCAATTTCGCTGGGGGGGCTGTATGCTGGACCAGGGATAGCCTAGAGGCTTGCACGATGTTAGGCATTTCACTTGCTTTTGACTGTGCGTGGGGGCGTGTTGGGGGCGTTACTCGCACAGCTTGCTGTTATTTGCGCCATGGCTACTGATGCCTCTGGGAATCCATGAATACGCGTGTCGAACAAAGATTTTTCGAGTGAGGTGGTAGATTTGGGCCGCAATACACATCTGTACAGATGTATTGGAGAGAACAAGGTAAATAGTGTCCATTTTTTTTTAAATGGTGGAACTGAAGTAATTTATCCCCTTAACTGCCATGGGGTTTCCCCCACCAGTGCCAAGGCATTTTTTGGTGATTTCGGTATGTCGCCATTCAATCCCTTGTAACTTTTTTGTTGCATGAGAAATCTCGGCCAAATGTGGCCCCTTTTTTCCCACATGTAGGTGGTCGTAACGCCACCAAGGAATCCCAGTTAGCTGTTGGGGGGTGAGAGAAAATAACCCAAAAGTGGAGAAAAGTTTGTTTTTTTTTCAGAAAATGGCAATAAAATGATGTACGAAGAAGCAGGTGGTTATTTTCCTTGTAAGAGCTAGGAACAAATGGTTTGCTTTGCTGAATTCGCAATTTTCCAGGGTTTCAAGAACAGGTTAAGTGGAAACCAAAAAAACATTTTGATATGCTGCAGCCGTTTTGTGAGAGGTAGGCGATTTTGGCCTTTTTTGTCCAATAGGACATGCGTGGACAGAATGGAAGAGAAGGGTAGGAAAGCTGAAAGGGAAGACAGAAATGCATACATTTCTGAAAAGTAGACACAATTCCAAGTTTAGGAAGGGGTGATTTGAGCAGGTCAGGCAACAACTATGTAGGGAAAAATTCCAGTTTGGGGAAAAATTGGGAAAATGACAGAAAAAAAGGTATGTGGTGGACATGGTTGGCCCGGTTAGGCAACGGCGTCTGTGAATTTTGAGAAATACAATGCTCCGCTACATATCCCCGGCTCCTCCAGTTAGGAAATCACACATTTTTCATGTTTCACAAAACAAGCAATACCACAAGCCAAAAGCTGAGCCATGGTACATATGATTTGTATGCTTACAGCCTAAACAGACATACTTAGCATGTGTAAATAAGGAAAACAAATGTGGTGAGGAAGGGAAAACATTTTTTTGAAAGACCACAGGCAGTCCTTTTGAAGGGTAGGTGACTTGTGCAGGTTAGAAAAGTGTATAGTGCCTAAAGCAGCGACTAAATGTAGGTCACATTTGGGAAATGAAAGGGTTGTGTGACAAAGTGCAGCAGCAAATGTGTCGAAACGTTAGGAAAACCATGCAAACACAAAATATGTCATACCTTCCCGCGTTTCCACAGGTGTCCCGATGAAAACGGTACCTCACATGTGTGGGTGCACTTACCTGGGCGCAAAGGGAAAAGGCTAAACCACTGGTAACCCCAAGTCTTCCGGCAGAGCAGATTTTGAGGAATTTTGCTCATGTGGACAACCTACAGATTTGGGCCTAGGGTGTCGAAGCCAACAAGGAAAACAGGGAACCACACGCATTTCCGAAAAGAGGACACCCGTGGAAATCCACAGAGGTCTGACTTGCGCGAATCTCCCCAGAATTTATTACCCACAATCCACAGCAAAGTCAGGAATTTGGCGAAAAAAACCCACAATTTTTGGACATTTCATTCTGCTCACCCACCGAAAACCCCCGTCAACAACACATGTCCTACCTTCCTGCATTCCCACAGGTGTCCCGAGGAAAACGGTACCTCACATGTGTGGGTGCATCTACCTGCGCACAAAGGTAAAAGGCTAAACCACTGCTATCCCCCAAAGGGTTTGGGGAGCCAACCTACAGATTTGGGCCTAGGGTGTCGACGCCACCAAGGAAAACAGGGTACCCCATGCATTTACATAAAGGGGACACCCATGGGAATGGCTTTCCACAGATGTCTGACTTGCACGAATCGCCCCAGAATGTATTACCCACAAGCCCCGGCAAAGACCCACATGGGAGATGGGTGCCCAAGGCCAGAGACATTACCTCCGACTTTCGTGGAGCTCTGGCTGGCCTGTGTTGCAGCTTCTCCCTCTGGGAAAGGTTGGGGACCCTGCCGGGTCTCCCTGGGACTGCCGATGCACTTGGGGATGGTCAGCCCACATGGGAGGCAGCCACCCAAGGCCAGGGACATTACCCCTGACTTTCCTGGAGCAGGCCAGCCAGAATACCAGAATGGCTGGAGGATCACGTACCTTGCCTTGGGCACCCATCCCCCTCAAACCGAAACTTTTATTATTACTTTTTTTGTTTGGGCCCCTTCCCTAGGGGCAGATTGGGAGATAGGCCCATGCTTTGGGGAGCCTCTTTGGTGTCCCTCCAAAGCATGGGCAGATGCCCCTACCTAGGGGAAGAAATCCACCCCCAGGGAGGGCTACATGAGGTGCCCCCCATCCACTTGGGGTAGGGCCGAGGGGCTAGAGGGCCACCCCCCTTTCATAACAAAAAGAATCCTGATGGTCTAGTGCCCCCCCCAAAAACAATACATTTATTATTTTTTTTTTGGTTGGTCCCCTTCCCTAGGGGCAGATGGGTACCCATCTACCCCCAGGGGGGCCCAAACCTGCAGCCCCATGCTTTGGGGGTTCTTTCTGGTGACCCTCCACCCCACACGTAATGGATGGGGGGCATCTCATGTAGCCGTCCCTGGGGGCAGATGCCCCTTCCTAGGGGGAGAAATCTGCCCCCAGGGAGGCCTACATGAGGTGCCCCCCCATCCACTTGGGGTTGAGGGGAGAGGGCCACCCCCCTTTCATAACAAAAACATTCCTGGTGGTCTAGTGGCCCCAGACCCCCCAAAACAAAACATTTATTATTTTTGTTGTTGTTTGGGCCCCTTCCCAAGGGGCAGATGGGCACCCATCTTCCCCCATGGGGGCCCAAACCTGCAGCCCCATGCTTTGGGGGGCCTTTCTGGTGGCCCTCTCGCCCCCAATTCAAATGGATGGGGGCATCTCATGTAGCCCTACCTGGGGGCAGTTGCTCCTTCCTAGGGGCACAGATCAGCCCCAGGGGGGGCCCAAACCTGCAGCCCCATGCTTTGGGGGGCCTTTCTGGTGGCCCTACCCCCACCCCAAATGGATGGGGGGCATCTCATGTAGCCCTACCTGGTGGCAGTTGCCCCTTCCTAGGGGCAGATATCTGCCCCCAGGGTGGGCTTCATGAGGTGCCCCCATCCACTAAGGTGGGGGGGGGGGAAAGGGCCACCCCCTTTCATAAATATAAATGCCTGGTGGTCTAGTGGGGCCTCACCTATATTTATTATTTTTCCCCATCTGCCCCCGGGGGGATACATGTTTCCCCATCCTTTGGGGGTGGGGGAGGGAGAGGGCCACTTGCATTGTAAGCAGCCCCCTCCCACTTTACACACAGATCCCTGGTGATCTAGTGAGCGTTGCTGGGCGCGGATCGAGCGATCCGCGCCCAGCAATGCTTCAAAAACTGTGTTGTTGGAAAGGGGAGAGTCTCCCCTTTCCAACGACACCTCCCTCGATCTGAACGGCACAATAGTGCCACAGATCGAGGGGGATAATGGTGGAAACTCACCTTTTATTTTGACTGCGGCAGCCGAAGCCGTGGTGAAAATTACTTTCAGTTAATGCGTGCTGACGTTAAACTGACAGAAGTCCAACCCCTGGGCCGTGAGGAGGAACCTCCTCCTCACATAGCCTGGGGGTTGGATTTCAGTTTTGCAGGGATTGAACAAAACGAAGTGCCAGAAAGGGCAAACTATCTCGTCCTTGGCACTGTGAACTAAAGAACACTAGAGGCAGTAGTTTCAGGCTTGGAAGGCTCTTCATAAGAAATAAAACAACCACGGGCAGACCCCTTCCCCCTTAAGCTCATAGTTAGTGCCTACCCCGCCCCCTTTTTAGGTGGAAGATGGTCCAAAACTGAAAAACACAATTAACTAGCGGTACGCGAAGGAGCATAAAATAGTGTATAGTGTAGCATGAGATATGATGGTTTAAAGTGGAATACAGAAAAGATTAAGATAAGATAAGGCACAGAAAAAGCACACCTTTGGCCAAAGGCCTGCACAGATACGGGTGGACCAGAAACACTATCTGGAAATATTCCCCACAAGGCTTTGCCTTAAAGTTATGGGTCACACTGTTAAGCAGCAAAGAGTTGATAAAAGTTGGTGTGCTGACCCTTGGCCTAAGGCATGATACGGGGGGGCAAAAGCATGGCACGACTATCTACACATACGATTAAGGGTATAGACGAAGAAGAAATTCAATGGGTCAGGCATATGGCGCACCCCATTAAATATGGTAAATACGGGGGGAGCAGACCATTTTCAATACTGCAAAACCTTCTCCACATAAATTGTCTTAAAGCTATGGGTCACCCAGTTAAGCCGCAAAAATCTGTCAAAATTGGTGCTGACCCTTGGCTAAAGGCTTGGCACAAACACGGGTGGGTCAGAACCATGGCAATACTGGAAACGTTTCCCACATGAAAATGCCCTAAAAACTAGGGGCCACAAAACGTTTTGAAGAAAAGTTGCTTTTGCAGACCCTTGGCCAAAGGCATGGAGCATGCACGGACGACCAGGAGCATAACACTGCTAGAAATCATTCCCACATGGTCTGCCTTAAAGCTAGGGGTCGCAGAGTTGAACAATAAAGAGCTGGTAGTCTGGACCGACAATATGGCGTTATTTAGCATCAGCAACAAAAGAACAACGTCATGCCAATGGGTGTTGGGAGAACTAATCTCTCTATATAGGGAGATCATTACCGGAAAAGAGACCACTCTCTATGGCGACATAAGATGTCACATGTTGAACCCTAAATCAGCAATATTGTCGTCATTGGGGATCAAAGTAATGAAGTCTCTCTCTAAGATTGATCTTGATGTCGAAACTCTTATCTCCAATCCGCTCAAGAAAAAGAAAGAACACTTTGCTCTGAGTGCTTCTGGATTCTGCTCTCGCGATCCATCTTTTTGTTTCCCCAGATCCTACCAACCCCTGCAAAAGGTACATTTTGGCAAGCACAGGACAACGGTCGTTGTCTGAAAGTCGTGGAACAGAAGAACAGAGAAGGCGGCATGGGCCTGGAAGCAAACTGCCATCAGGCAAAGGAGTGCTCACCAGCCAATTTACAGGTCCCAAACACACGGACCTGGGAGCTCACGCTGGGTGCACCCTTTGAGCAAAGAAGGGAAACTTCTTTTTAATCATGCTTATCTACAGAAACCGATTGATGAAAGAAGTTGGTGAGTTGATGCAACTAAATCACTGATACCAGTTTAGGCACTTATACCACTAGGGTGATACTCACGCCATGCAAATGCAGGGAGCGGATTCACAACAGCACTATTGAGCCTACAATAAACTGGTCATGTCATTTTAAGCACACCCATGGTGCTGGAACATAGATCAAACAAACACAAGAGATTAATTGGGTGAGAACTGGCAGATCACCCATGGTACGATAGGTGGTGAACAGCATTTTGACATATTTCAAGTCCTGAATGTACTTAAGATGGAATTATGTATCATAATTTAGGCATGAATCAGGATTAATTGTTGATGATGTACCTAGACCTAGGTATGAACCTTAAGCACTTTAGATTCTAGACCAATATGGCACTGTGTAGAATTTGTGTTGAAATGACAGATGTTTTCTGTTCTGTTTTCCTTTTTTGCCCTCTCATCTGACACCACATTATGTGATAGGTATGTAACAATAATCTTTTCCTTGAAATGGATTCTGTTTAATGTGCTGATGTGATGTCTTGGACACATAACATTGGTAAAAATGTGTAATTATGATGCATATCTTGCAACTCACATTGAACAGCCTTGAGGACGACCCCAGTTCGAAACACGTGCCGGCTGTGATAGATACCATTATTAAAACTGGACTGCACATTTGCAGAGTTTGAAGGCATAGCATTTTGAAAGATATTCAAGGACATTAATTTTATTTATTTATTTTAATTCTTGCAAAGCGCCATATGCCCGTGGGCCTCATGGCACACAGAAAACAAGAAAAGACAATACAACAGAGGCAGGAGAAGAGTTATACCAAGAGTTGTGTTTTAATGGCTTTTTTAAATGAAGTAAGGTTGTTGATAAGACGCATGGGGGCATGAAGAGAATTCCAGAGAAAGGGGCGCCTGAACGTCAAAGCTAGTGCCGCCAAAACACACCAATTTGAATCTTGGTTGGACAAGTGTGTGTACCGAGGATGACTGAAAATTTCTGGTAAGTATATTGTGCTTGCCACGATCAGATAAATATGCAGGACATGAATGAGACAAGCATTAGTAGGCCAGTGTTAGGATTTTGTTTGAAATCCTTTGTTTCACAGGAAGCCAATAAAGGGCTCTCCTTGACATCGAAACATGTGTACGACGAGAGAGATCAAAGGTTGTTTGTATCGCTTTATTGTGAGTAACTTGCAGAGCTCGAATGTTAAGAGCGGTGGTACCAGCCAGCAGGCTATTACAATATTCGAGCCTGGAATTGATTAAAGCAGTAGAAAGCAAGGCGCAGTTTTCAGTGGTGATAAAAGGCGAATGTAGTGTATGCGTTTAGTAATAAGACTGCATGTAGAGCGGATGTATGACACATGAGGCTTCATGGATAGTTCATTGTCCAAAACGCCTTCCAAGGTTTTGACGTTCTTGGAGAAAAGAATAGTGTGACCCGCAAATAAAAAGCTAGAGTACTCCAGTTTAAGCTTGCTCAGACCTGCTTTGGTGACAAAAATCAAGAGTTTGGTCTTTTTACAGTTGAGAGCAAGAGAATTACAGGCCATCCAGTCATGAATGGCCTTATAGATGGTATTAATGGCACAAAGGTCCTGTTTGTAGTGCCCACTGAGCTGAAGAACCACCTGGGTATCATCAGCGTAATTGGTATATTGGACACCCAGGTTGTTCAACAAGTCAAGCAGAGGCCGGATGTAGATATTAAACAAGAGCGGGGACAAACAGGAACTCTGGGGGACACCACATGTTTTTGTGATGGGAGAGGAGTGATCGTTCCCAACACAGACCCGTACAATGCGAGATCCCAAAAATGAGACGATCCAAATGGATGCCAATGTGGAACAGTGGGCGACCTCTCCGACCTATGTCATAGCGCTGTTTGCCAGCAACACACTTGCAGTGTGCAAAAGCCTAAAACATAGCACCTTTGCTGGTTTTGTCACTTTCACTGCTAAACACTCGTTCACTCTTTAAACATGGCATCGAAATTGCCAACCATGTTGCTGAACACAATCCTGACATTTTTGGAATAACGGAAACCTGACTGAACTCTAATTTGCCCACTCAAGCCACGCTCTCTAAACCTGATGACTACACTCTCCACAGAGCAAACCGTACACAAGGCAAAGGAGGCGGCGTTGCGCTTATGTGCAAATCAAATCTCAACTGTCATGTTATGCCTCATATTACAACCGATGGATGTGAATCTTTATGGATAAAGATTAAAACTACCCCTAACACATCCCTCAATGTGCTAACAATCTATTGGCCCCCCAAGGACATGCCATCCTTCGAGGAACGACTCGACTTGATTGCACAAATCTCCAAATCCAAAAGTCCCCTCACATAATGGGTGACTTTAACTTTTGGGCTAATAATCTGCTCGATAAAGTTGGCACCAGCCTACCAGAGTCTATCCACTCTATAGTTTTAAAACAATGGGTAAACACACCAACAACAAAAAAGTGGTCATATACTTGACTGGCTCATTTTGTAAAATCTGGATATATCTCAAGTGACAGTAGTCCATGCATCTAGTCAGACCATGGTCTCATCCAGGCTAAACTCACCCTGCCTAATCCCCCCCCTAAACTTAACACCTACCCGCGTATTCGTCAGCTGACGAGGAACTTAAAAAACATTACTGCCACAAAGTTCACTACTTTGCTGTCATCTAACCTACATCCACTTGCTAACTTTACAGACTCCTCTGCTCTAGTTGAACACCTCACTTCTGCCATCAAGCAAATCATTAACAAACTAGACCCCTTGAAAATGAAGGCGACCAAATCTGAAGCCATAAAAAAACACCTGGTTCTCAGAAGAAATAATTTCTGCCAGACAATCAAAAAGGGCCTTAGAAAGATCCTGGCGAAAGAACCCTAATGCGGATACTCTTTCTGCCTATAAAAAATCCGTACTTGAATTCAAAGTACTCATCACTTCTGCCAAAGCTACTCACTACAATAAGAGAATCCTTAATGCCCAGTTTAATGTTGGGGAACTGTTTAAAATCCTGGCAGACTTTCAAGATCGCCCAGCTCCTTCGAACAATCCTACTAAGTACTCAGAGTGGTGTCAAGATATCCACAATGGGTTTCTATCTAATATTAACACCCACGAGGAAAATATTGAAAACTCCCTTAACCACAAGGACCTAGTGCTTCCGGCCCACACAACCAACTTGCCCACCAACAACCTAGACAACATTCCTCAGTTCTCTTTCTCTCACTATTCAGAGAAACAAGCGCTTAAGGTGATACAGGATCTCAAAGCCACCTCCTGCCCAGGTGATGATTGTCCTACCAGTATCTTTAAAGAATCATTAGATCTCCTAGTCCCCTGGCTCACAAAGCTGATCAACCTATCCTTTGATGAGGGAACGGTTCCATCTGCTTTGAAATCAGCATGGATAACCTTGTTACTAAAAAAAGATAACCTAGATCCAACAAATAGAGACAACTATCGACCCATCACCAATGTACCTTTCATTCTGAAGGTCCTTGATAAGCTGGCATGTATCCAACTCCAAGATCATGTTGAAGAGTATAACATCCTGGACACTCGTCAATCGGGTCATAGGGCTCGCCATGGCACAGAGACTGCTATGCTTGACCTTCAGTCCACCCTGGCAAGCATAGCAGATAAAAAAACAATCTGCTCTGCTGATGCTATTAGACGTCTCCACAGCCTTCGATCTCGTTGATCACACCCTTCAAGTGATGAGGCTCGGAGAGGTCGCAAACTGTTCCACCTTGGCATCAAAATGGATCGCCTCCTTCTTAGGACCACACACAGTGAATCTATCTTCTCTTTAATTAAAGTACTGTTATGATGAGTAACAAAGGAGATCCCTTTTTGTAGTTTATACCGTTCAAATTTACTCAACTTGTAACTTGAGATATTTACCACTAAGTCTTTTTTGTTGGTACGTTTACTTTCCTCGTTGGATTTTTTTCTTTAGGCCTCTTCTGACCTGACGCAGTCTAAAAAAGAGTAAGTCGTGAGTGGTGCACTCGACGATGGTTTTGAGGTACTTGGAAACTGACTGGTATTTTTCGGGTCTCTGGTGGTTTCTTGTTAATTTCTTCTGGGTTATCGACTTCTCCACTCAAATCTTCTGATGAAGATGGTGTTTGATTTAGAGTATCTTTGTTCTTGTTGTGTGGTTGTCTCCCTCCCTTTGATAGTTTCCCTTCGGAATTTTCTTATTTTTTTAGACTCAATGGGCCTCATTAGGACTCTGGCGCTAAACCATGGTGCTATTAGCACCATGGTCCATGCCGGAGTCCGCCATGGCAGAATGGGGAATTACCACCCCATTCCGAGGTTGGTGGGGTGGTAATTCCCCATGCCGCCATGGCCCTTCCCCATTCCCATTTTTGCCCCATAGGGCTCAATGGGAATGGGGAAGGCGCTAATTATGGTGCCGCAAATTGTGGTACCGTAATTAGCACCAAGGTCCCTTTGTGGGTCCCTACTTTAACGACTGGTAAAACCAGCCGATAAGGTCGGGTCCTGCAAAGGGAGCTCGTAATTAGGCACTAGGTGTTTAACGGCGCCACGCCTTTTACGGCGCCGTTAAACACTTAGCGCCTGGGTCACAATGAGGCCCAATCTTCTTCTTGTAATCATCAAGTTTATTATTGATCTCCTCCAGTAATAGGGATAATTCCTTTTCGTTATTAGTGATGATAGTGCCTTCTCAGTGGTTTCTAAGTCTACTTCAGTTGTTGCAAGGGATTTTGATAACTCTTCAATCATTATGATTATGAGCTCCAATTAACATTTGTTCAATATGAGTCTCCACCTCTTAATGCATTCTGGATTCTCTTTACAGAGTGTAGGTTCTAGGTTTATCCTTAATCCACGTGGGCTGTGTTGGGCTCTATAATATTGGGATAATGTTCTAGCATGTAATTTCTGGCTTATTTCACGTCGATTTAATCTTTCAAGTTGGTTTACTATACTAGTTCTTATGTCTTGGCAGTAGAGCAAAGATCTTATCTGTATTTTTAATTAATTTCAATATTCCGGCAGTTTTTTCTTGAGAAAAGGCTAATGTTTCCGCTCTGTTTGTAGTTAAAAATTCAATTTTAGAGAATGACATTCTATAATTAAGATAGGCGATGCAACCTAGAAGAAGTGAATGACTGAGACATCTCCTAAAGTGAGGTATGAACAGTCTATGATTTACCAAGTATATTAGAAACAGAAAAGCATAGTACACATTATAACAACACAAATTGTCTAATATAGAACATCCTCTTGCAGTCACTGGAAGTTCATTGACTTCACTTGTGTATGGCATAGTCCACACATCATTGGAACAGAAATCAGACCCTGCACAGAGCAAAAAGAAACCTTGGTGAGTCTTTATGATAAATGAAATGTGATACTTCTTGATTGAATGAAGTGGTCCACTAGTGGGACACAGCGCTTTGTTAGCGACTTGTCCCGCTGGTGACCACATATTTATAAACATCAGTAGCATAAGTAACGCAGTGCTTTTACCCACAGAATTAGTATGTGAACATTATGGACAGATTGAAAGACCACCGTAGTTGGCCCACTCGTTCTTCTAAGGTTAGTGCACTAGTGCCTATTTATCCTCTAATTAGTATGAAAAAGGAATATGAACTCATAGTTACTGTATTTAAACAGTATTACTTTGATTTATATTCAGAGAATAGAATTAAACCCAATATCTTTACCTGAAGAAGGGCGCGAGAGCCCGAAACGTGTAGTAGCATATAGGTGACACATCAATACAATCAAAAACAATCCCTATCGAGATATATGGATGGTCAATACCCAAGGAATTTATATTGTTTTGAATGTCTGTATGTAATGAAAAAATGCCTTTTTGATGTATATGAACAATTTGGTTAATTGGAAGTGAATTTGAATTACTATTGATTTGTAATTTTACTATAAAATCCTCTTTTGAAGAAACAAATAGCCTACTTTGTGAAAGTTGAGTGAAAAAAATCCAACAATTATATTGTTTATAATGTGCCCTTGTTTGTCCCCCGTTTCACTTCGAGGGATCCGCTCTTATCCTGAGCTGATAGTTGCCCTGGTGGACTACCAGACTGATTATGAAACTCTTGATGATGGGGGGATGCAATCAATGAGGACAATGCCCCTGGGGTTGTTACTGAACCTATGTCTGGGATTTCCACCTCTCCTGCTGCCTCTATTTCTAAACCCCGCACTGCTCTTGAGGGGTAAGCCCTGAAGATTGAACTTTTAAAATTGGAGATACAATGAGAACAGTTAGCCTTTCAATACAAAAAGTTGAAAACAGAAGCAGAGTTGAAGAAAGAGGAGTTAGCACAGCAAGTGATACTCAAAGATAGGGACACTGAGCATCAGAAAATCCAGCTATAGAAAGCTAGAGTGGAGACTTCAGTGAAACCAGTTGAGTGTCAGGTCCCCTGCCACCAAGTTTATGAAAGATTTGGTTGGTGTGTATGCGGAGGGTTCAGATATCCTCCAATGGATTGAAGCATTTGAAATGACTTGTGGAATCCATGATGTTGATAAAAGAGATTGGGCTAATTGTTCAGCAGAGTGCCTCAGACTGGTTATGACTATATTCTGAAACTGAGTGTGGAAGAAAGGGGTCAGTATGAGTGCATGAAATCTGCTTTGATTGCCAAGTTTGGCAAGACACCGACCCAATACCTTAAAAGGTTCAGGGAATTTAAGAAACAAGAGAATGTGTCTTGGATAGACTGGGTGAGTGCTGCACACATGAACATGATGGGGTGGATTGATGGAAGCCTGTTCACCAGAGCTGCGTCAGTATGTTGCTGACCAGAACATTTTAGATCCCTTTAAGCTGGCCAGGCTGGTTGACAAGTGGGTCTACCACAGGGTGTCCCCTAAGGAACCCAGTGGGAAGGACAAGGATAAAGAAAAGGGGGCCTCTCAGAAGTCTGAGGAGTCCCAAAAGCAGTCACAGTCGAGTAAACCAAAACCTTCCTCTCCTAAGACCCAAAAATCTAGTGAGGATAAGTCCTATGTGGGTGGGAGTAAGAGTAGTGATCCACCTGCTGCAAGGCTGCGTTCCAGTGGCTCCAGTACTGTACCCTGCATTCCTGGCACTTGTTGAGCTGCGGGGTTCTGGACCACAAGAAGAGTGACCCTAAGTGTAAAGGTAAGGCACTTGCAGTCCAGGCTGTCGGCCTGACCTACCCTTCCCCCATATCTGAGGAAGAGGCCACTGTCCTCCCGGTCCTCTACAGGGATCACATCCGGTGCTCCTGTAGAGATTTTCCTAGTGTCGCTTGGGGTCTGGGACCAGTACGCAGAAGTACTGGCTACAATCCCACAGAACAGCTGTAGGTTTTTGAGCAGTGTCCCCTTGTAACGCTCACCTGGTATCCACTGGGACGTCACTCAGCCTGTTCCGACCTCCTACAACCTCAAACCCTTCCCTGGAGGCTATTCGACTGGAGACTGGGCCTGAAACACAGGATTGGTAGAGTTTAACTCCCTATTGTCTCTGTGTGCTTGAACCCCTTCTTCCCCAGCATCCAACCCTTCCCTTTGATCCACAGCTCACCTTGTTTTCTTGGATAGTGTGCTCTCTGTCCTGCTTTAAGCGCAGGGGCGCGTTGATTGATGCGGGCTCGTTGCTGACTAGTTACTTCACTGGCAAGAGTCCGACAGGTAAGTATAATGAGTCTTTTGAACAGTTCTCTAACTTCGTTCCTTTCCTTCCTTAGATGATGGCCGGCGTCCAGGGATGGCGGCGTGCTGCTGAGATGAGTAGCGCTGAGGGTGAGTGAGAGCGTGATGCGCGATGCACCCCTTTCGTATTTGCATTGAACTGAGTTCTTTTTCTGTGTCTTTTAGGTGCTGCAACGTTTTTAGCATGGATGCCGGTTATGAAGAACAAATGCGGTGGGTAAGCGCAGTATGCGGCGCCTCTAGATGTTTCCACGCTAACCTGGAGTGTCTTTTCCCTCTTGCAGATGGATGAGAAGTTCCGGAGACAGAGTTCCCCCAGAGCGGCTGGGATTCAGGTAAGCGTTTGAAGCTCATACAGTATTTAAAAATAAGCGAAGATTTACAGAATGCTTACTAATGCCTTTTTTCAGTTCTTTTCCCTTTTCCTTGGGAAGCGGCGTGCTGGGATGGGAATGACACCGCCGAAGATGCCCGCAGAACAGAAGGAGCGTTGAATGATGGGCAGAAGCGCCGCAAGGTAAGGCTGTTCCTAACAGTGTTCTTGCAGAAGCTGAGCGCAGAAGAAAGATGCAGGCCTACTGGAGACGCTGCAGGTGCAGAAAATGCAAAGCATGTTTCTCAGCCTGGGTGTGGCTTAAATAGTCTCTGGATATCCCAGGTGTCTCTGGGCTGAACCACACCCAAAAGAGTAGACCGCACATGCAGTTCTGGGAACCAAAATATGTGGGGGCATCCATCTTGTCCCCATCAATGCACTACAAGTCCAATCCCCAATGTTATCCTATGGGAGTGAGTGAGTCTGGTGCCACCAGCGCCAAGTCTGACTCCAAGTGGGTCTTTGGAGGGATGGAGAGGCCCTTGAGGTCCATGTAGTTGATTGGGGGCTGGCTCCAGCCTGACATCTTGGAGGGCTGGGGACATGAGGGGCAGGAATCATGACACCCCTTGAATGGCCAGCCTTCTACTGGTTTGAGAGAAACTGGGGAAAGCATGAAAGTGGTGGGCAGGACCCTGCTCATGCCAGAGGACTATGTAGGTGCACCTCTGAAAACTACCAGGTTAGCTTGTGGGCCTCCCAAATTATTGCCTGTAGCCTTAGTCACCATTACGATTGGAGACAAGACAGCAAAGCTTCCTGTTCTGGTTCAGGACAATGTACCTGCTAACATTTTGTTAGGCAATGATTTGTTGCAAATGGGGATGATCGCGGATGGTCTACTCAGGTCTGCTGCGGCAGTCACCCGATCACATGTCGTGCCGGGTCCGGTTGAGAGTCCGGTACCCAAGCCGAAGGGGAGACCCAAGGCATGAAGAAGGAAGAGTAAGAAAGTCAACTCGGCGAAGGGGGCTCCTTCTCTTTTGGCTGCTTCTGCAGCACCCACTAGATTCATGCTCCGGGCGGGCTGGGTCCAGTGGTAAACCCGAACTCAACTCCTGAGGGAGAAGAACCAGAAGACCCTCCTGCAGGAGAGGTGCTCAACCCAGAGAACCACCCTGACCTTCAATGCCTGCTGGCTGAAGGGGGGCCCTCTAGAGGTGACTTCTATAAGGGACAGAGAGAGTCTCTCGAGGGTCTGAGGAAGAACTTCTGGATTTATTGGGAGGTTGAACTCCTTTGTAGTGAGCCCACTAAGCCTCAACCTGGTGCCCTCAAGAGGTTGGTGGTACCCCAGGTTTACAGGGCCTTCCTACTGCAGTTGGCACATGAGGTGCACTTGGCTGGTCATCTTGGTACCAAGAAGACTAAGCAGAGACTCTCTGCCCATTTCTACTGGCCCTGGATGGGAGTAAAAGTGGAGTCCCACTGCAAGACCTGTCCCACTTGTCAATTGTCTGGCAAGACTGGAGGCAGTGTCATTGCCCCGCTGCAGCCATTGCCAGTGGTGGGCACACCATTTGAGAGGGTGGACACCGACATTGTTCATCCTGGTCTTGGTAGATCATGCCCCGAGGCTATATCTCTTCGGACTGTTACTGCCAAGGTGGTTGCCAGGGCGCTCCTGGGCTTTTTTACCATAATTGGATTCCCTAAAGAGGCAGTCTGTATCAGAGGATCCAACTTCATGTCGAGTTACATGAGTTACATGAAAACGATGTGGAAAGAGTGTGGAGTAACCTACAAGTTCTCACCCTCTTACCACCCGCAGACCAATGGTCTAGTTGAGAGATTTAATAAAACTCTCAATGGCATGCTGGGTGCTTTGGAAAAGCCCCTAAGGAGGAAATGAGATCTCCTCCTGCTATGCTTGCTGTTCGCTTACAGAGAAGTACCTCAAGAGGGTTTTGGTTTTAGCCCCTTTGATTTGCTCTTCGTACATCCCGTGAGGGGGTCCTTGCCTTGATCAGAGAAGGTTTTGAAGCCACCCCTCCAGGTCATGCCAAGCAAGTGGGGGACTATGCGCTAGGCCTCAGACGGAGGATGACTGTTAGGGAGAATTTTTCTATATGGCTAATCCCTTACCTAGTGAGTCCCTCCGCAGCTTTGCTGGATTTCTGAGGTTTATTTGTTTCCACCTGGTAAGAGTGTGAACCTTATTTCCCACTCTTACATGTGTTTTGCCATGTGTATTTCTACTTTTGTGTGACCTTGGGCTCTGGAGCCACACCACTCCATGAGCCCAACATTTTGTGTGTGTTACACCGCACCTTCAGTGCAGTGACACAGGGTTGTCTCTAAGACTTCACACTGACTCCCTTTTTCTGGGGCTGACTACTTTCCCCCAGAATCAGGTAAAGTTGCCATTTACTTTATGTAGTCATTTAACATACAGACCCAGTACACCCCATTTTACATGGAGTATTGAAAAGGGTTAACTCTGATCCCTTTTTGTCTGCACCTCCTGGAGCATTGCTTCGCTCCCTTAACACTAAGACTTGGCTGGTGGCAGTGGTATCTACCCTAACTTTTCTACCGCGATTATAGTATAAATGTGGTACTGTTTTAAGACTATTGTGTTAGCCTCGAACATAAACCAGCTTGACCAAATATATTTTATTTTGGCTCCGGTCGAGTTTATTTGCCATTTCTTTGTGTTAACATCCTTCTTGTGTTTTACTTTGTGCGGCAAACCAGTTTTGCGAAGAAGCCCTCCTTTGGCGTCTGGGTGTCTAGGTGGGCTGAATGTGAGGGAAGGGTTTAGTAACCCCCTGCGCAGGGTCTCCTTGTAGACCCAAGTCGCTCTTTGTGTCCATTGGCTGAGGTGGTGGTCCGGGCTGGACAACCCCCCTGCTGTGTGATTGACAGCCAGGCTGTGTGAATGGGGGATTTTGGCATAAAAGGCAGGACTCTCGGGCTGGAAGTCAGAGTCGCCACTGGAACTACAAGAACTGAAGAGAAGTGGAGAAGAAGACTGCTGCTGCAACTCTCGAGTCCCGTTGAAGCCCTGCTGCAGTCCTGAGCTATCTACCCTTCAATGACAGAGAAGATCCAGTCCGGAGTCTTCTTCCCTTGAGCCTGGTGGGACCAACCAGCTCACCTTTCTACAGCCAGAGAATCCTCTCCTGGGTCGAAATCGCTGCACGAAGCTGTAGTGGTCAGGATAGCCATCAGAAGAGCCCTCTCCTGTTTTAAAGGAGCACACCTTTTATTCACTGTTGCTTTACTGCTGCTGGCTTCATCCCTGGGTAGTGAAGATTGCTCCAGACGTCCTCCTTCTTGTCCCCATGACTGAAGCTTCAGGAACTGTGAGTCTGCAGGAAATACCAGGAACAACTGCCGTTGCACCAGCTTTCTTCATTCGAATAAGGTAATGTGTCCTTTGGTCGTTCTCGACGTCCGAACTTGAGGAATCGGGGTGAATCCCCTTTTTCTTGCCAAAGGCTTGTCCTTTCTTCCTTCCCTCTTATAACTTTTGCTTCCCTTTGACAATATCCAAGTACTCCTGGCAACGTTAATCTCGAACTGTTCTAATCGTGTGATCTTCGCCAACAGAGCCCGGCTCCATTTGACACTGGCGCAGACCTATTGACTTTATCTGTCTCTTAGAACACGTCTTCTGATTTGAGTGCCTTGACAAAAGTATTGTCTATGATTTTTATCCCCTATTCATTGGTTTTTATTCAATGTGCTAAATGTGTTTTGATTACGGTTACAATTTTTCCCACGGGTGCGCTTTTCTTTCGTAAGACTGAACTGTCATTACTGTCAAAAGGTGAGCGCTGCTTAAACCCCGGTAACACTTTCTTTTCACAACACCGGTCTGTCAAATCCCAATGTACTTACCTTGAATTGACCTGAACCAAAGGAATTGGTTGTGTGTAGTATATTTAGAGTGTGGTTTTGTTTAATAGAAGTGAAATGTTTTGTGAACAGATGGTTTAAAAATAAATGTACTTATATATTTTTTTTAACCAGAAACCTTGAATCAGTGTTGTTTGAGTCACAGTAATTGTAGTCCTTTGTGTAATCCCTGTTACTGCTCATTTGCTCTTGAGATAAGTCTAGCTGCACCGCTACTGCTACCACTATAACTGTGTAGTACAGGCTTGTACCAAAGGTGAAATTGTACTACCACTTGTAGACTTTTTTGTCTGTAGTGTTCCCTAAGGGTACTGTAGAGGATTCTGCCTAACAATGACACAGATGATAGGCCAGGCGACACCGAACCTTAAGGCCAGCCAGGAATTGAATAAGTACTGGCATGACCTTAAAGCATCACATGTGGGTTGGACTCAAGGAAAGGAGATCCTTGTGATGGAGCTTACCAAGCCTCAAGCCTTGGCAGACAAATGGACTGGACCCTTCATGATCATCTCCAAGATGTGCAAAGTCAATTATTTGGTTGACATGGGAGTCCCTGGGGTAGCCCCTCAGGTATTCGACAGCAACAGGCTCAAGCCTTTCCATAGCCGAGCAGATGTTTCATACCTCTTGCTAGCCTCAGAGCAAGAAGAGGATGAGAGTGAGCCTCTTCCTGATTTGCTGCATAGCAACCCTCAGGATGGCTCAGTGGAGGAAGTGCATCTCTCTCCAGATCTGACGACTGAGCAATAGAGGGCCTGCAGGGCTTTGCTCTGGCAGAATGCACCTCTGTTCTCACTGATGCCAAGCCGTACCCTGTGGTGTAGGCACGAAATTGACAGTGGTGATAGTGTGCCTGTCAAAAGCAGGTGCTACCGTATTTCAGACACAGTTAAGAACCACATCCAGGCTGAGGTCGCCAAGATGTTGGATCTGGGTTTTATCAAACCCTCAACCAGTCCCTGGTCCAGCCCAGTGGTCCTTGTCTCCAAGGCAAGTTCGCAGACAAGGCACCAAGGATTGGCGGTTCTGTGTGGACTACTGAGGAGTCAATGCCGTCACCAAAACTGATGTGCACCCATTGCCCAGGGCTGATGAGCTTTTGGCCACCATAGGTGCTGCTAAATTTGTGAGCAGCTTTGACCTTACTTCAGGCTATTGGCAAATAGCTCCGACGGACCATGCCAAGGGAAAGACTGCGTTCTCAACACCTGAGGGGCTCTACCAGTTTAGAGTCATGCCTTTTGGGTTCAAAAACGCACCTGCCACCTTCCAAAGAATAGTCAACCATGCGCTCAGTGGGTTGGAGGCCTTTTGTATGGACTACTTAGATGGCATTGCTGTCTACAGTTCCACGTGGGAGGAGCATTTGACTCATTTGGATAAAGTGTTGCAGGCCTAGAAAAGGGCTCACCTCACTATCAAGGCCAGCAAGTGCCAGACAGCTCAGGGGAAAGTCATGTATCTTGGGCATGAGGTAGAAGGGGGACGAATCCAACCTCTCCCCAGTAAGGTACAGGATGTACATGGCTGGGAGACTCCCACTACTCAAACCCAGACGAGAGACGTTTTGGGCCTCACCTGGTATTACTGCAACTTCATGGTGGACTATGTAACCATAGCTGCCCATCTGACAGCTCTGACTTCACCCAAACGACCGAGGAAGGTTAATTGTACGGAAGACTGGCAGAAGGCCTCTACTGGCTTGAAGAAAAGTCTGTGAAGGGCACCTGTTTTGGGTGCGCCTGATTACAGCAAACCCTTTATCGTTCAAACTGATGCCTGCGACACCGGAATTGGAGCTGTCTTGTCCCAGTTAGATGACAAAGGAAGAGAACATCCGATCATATTCATCAGTAGACAACTCAAGGGTAGAGAACTTAGGTGGGCTACTGTTGAAAGGGAATGTTTTAGCATAGTTTGGAGCCTTAGGCATTTTAGACCCTACCTTACATAAAGATAAATGCATACGCAAGGCCCAGGTGAGCTACTGTGATGTTGAGAATGGAGGTACGCGATACACAGGGGCAGCAAGAGAATGGATAATGTGTACCGTTAGCCTCAGAACATAGGGAAAAGTACATGTGCGTGTGTGCAGAGGCAAATCCCCCACCAAAACAAGAAGCTTGCACTGTGACAGTAGTGGACAATTGCGTTGCTCCCCCAAGATCTCCAAAGTCCACACGTCCGTCCGCTCCAATTCGCACGTATGTTTTGATGTTCTCCTATGCACTACTTAATCCCGAATGTGAACGCCAACGCCCCATGTGTGTCGTGTATGAGCCCCTTTAGAGGTAAGTGGCAAGCCTGTGGCAGCGAGGCAGTGGGCTGTCAACTTCACTGACAGAGAAGTTGATATCCTGGTGGAGCATGTCCTGGGGCATTATGATGCCCTCTTCCACGGCCCAACGCAAGTCGGCAAGGGAGGACGGAAGCTGATCTGGGACCAGATCATGGATGCCATCAATGCGGAGGGGGTGGCATCCCGTTACTACCACCACGTGCACAAGCGCTGAGAGGGCCTCAAATCCAGGACCCACAACAAGGCCCTGTGCTTCCTCTGGGCTGGTGACAACCAAGGGGGGCGCAGGGGCCGCTTGAACACCACAGACATGCAGGTCCTGGAGAAGGTTTACACTGCGCTGCACGCCCTGGTCAGCAATTTGCAGCACCGTCTGGAGTCGTCAGGTGAGTGTCCATGTGTTGGTTGCATCCATTGTGCATGTGCATGCTGATGTATGGTGGGAGTGTGCACCTTGGCCTTACAGCAAGTATGCCTCTTCTATGGATGTGTGTGTGCATGTCCAGACGGCGCTCCACATGTGTTCTATGAATCATGCGTAATTTTGACAATCTCACTTTTGCATTGTGTGTTGTACTGCAGCATATCACAAAGTGCACGTGGTTTCTTACATGTCTCTAAGACGTGCCCATGTGAGAGGTGTGACAGATGGGTGGTGTTGTGTACATCATGAACATGCATGGTCTTTATGTGTCTCAGATGTGACTGTGTGAATGGACATCACTTCTGGATGGATGTAACTGGTGTATTTCAATGTGTGCCCTAGTCTTGTTGCGTGATTTCTGTTGAGGGGACTCTGATGTGATGGCTCAGTGCACTGCTTGAGGACTGTCAGGTGATGTGTGTGCATGACATGTGTATGGCCCATGACGCATGTGTATGTAGCATGCACCATTTGTCGATTGTGACCGTTCCATTTCCATGGATGTGATTGTCTGTTGTGAAGGACAGACTTTTATGTGTATGTATGTTCATTGCATGTACCTGTGTGTTGTAGGGTGTGATGATGGCTGTAGGATTTAGCAGTGTACTTCATGTGCATGTTTTTGGTGCCAAACACACATCTGTACAGTACCCCGATGTCTGTGTCCTATGTCTCCTTATCCACAGCAGCTTTGGAAGAAGAGGGTGGAGAAAGTGCTTTGGAGCAAGGCAGCAGGGATGCCTCCACCAGGCAGAGACGCAAGGCCCAGTCACGCCCCCTGGCAACGACATCATTGGGGAGCAAGAAGGCTGGTGCTGCGTCTCCAACATCGGCCACAGCTGCTGAGGGGAGGTCCAAGAGGGTGAAGGTGATGTGGACTCCTCGGCAGTGGGGAGGGGGGAACAGGTGAGCACACACAGAGGCCAACTACTGCGGAAGACGCTGGGGAGGCATCCAGGTTGGCGGGGGAGGAGGTGGAGAAAGGGGCCGTATTAGCCCAGTCCATGGGGCCCAGCGAGGGTGGTGAGGTGGGTCTGACTGCTGCAGTCCTGACCCAGGGGCATGAAAATGTGCAGGACACCATGGAGGTACGTGTGCAAATTCCTGTCCCTGTGTCTGCGCCTGCAGCAGTATGCACCTGCCGGCATTCCCCAGGCCGTACCCATCCGCAGGTGTCAGTTGTTTCCACCCAGACCGACACCCCATTGCCTGCAGATGTTGCCATTCGGGACAGAGTGGTACCCCTTCTAGTCGGTATCGGGAAGCGTACCAGCGGCATTCGTGATGATGTGCAGGCTTACACTTGTGTGCCTGCACATCATCACAATGACGTCTGGCGTCTCCTGAACTGGCTAGTAGCATTCCTGGTCTTGATTTGGATGTGAGGGCTGGCCACTTATGCAACCCCCTCTTTGTCTTGCTCCCCTGTGCGTCAGTCATCCTCCCGCGCGCCTTCTAGCCCAGATACCACCAGTGCCCCCTGTACACCAGTCCCACCCACGTCGGCCTGTCTGGTGGAGATAGCATCCTTGCCTGAGTTGGAAGTCGACGGTGGATCAGCCGAGGTGGTCACCATGCCGATCCAGGGAATGACAGGAGCAATGGCAATGGAGGGAGAGCAGGCACCTGTCATGATGCCTACCTCCAAGGAGCCAGACCAGGCCCAGCTACCCCAGAGGCAGGTATCATGTCTCCGAGGGAAGTCTCAGCGGGCCCAAGTAGGGGCCCTTTTGACTCAGTCCTGGCGCCTTTGGCGCCAGGCTCATATTGGACCACAGTCGTGGCGCCATAGGCGCCAGGCTCATAAAGGATGACTAGTGTTTAAAGTGATTGGTGTAAACTTACCTGATGCAGACCATGCTGCAACATCCAGGCCTTCTAGAGGCCTGAATGGGACTACTTTATCTTTGGGACTACTTAACCACACGGGTGTGGCCAGGGGAAGAATACATACCTGAGAGGAAGGATACATACCTGGAACTACTTTAAAGGCTATTTAAGCCACGCCCGAGCAGCAACTCACGCTTCGCGTTGTTCTGCATCTAGCAGCTGGACGCTCACCGTGCCTGCTCCTGCATCCTGACTTCTGCCACGCCTGCCAGCATCCTGGAACACCTGCAAAGGGAGAAAAGAAGAGAATAGGTGAAAGAAGAGTCCTTACCTGATAAATCCGCATCCCGGAGACATCTCGCCGACGATCCTGAAAAGGAAGACATTTATTTAAAAGCACATTGCGTCGATCGCTGCAGCGCCGCATTTCACTCACCTTTACAGGGCGCCTCCATGTTCAGCAGCGATCATCCGGATTCGCAGCCACATCCCAGCGCCTAGGGAGAAAAAGACAAGAACAAAAGGTGAGAGAGAGAAGGTAATAAGGAAAGCTTAATTTCCATTTTAAGACTTACCTGTTGGGTAATTCCCACTTCATTTCGGGTCTTCGCCGCATCCTGGCATTTCCGGACCCTGGCCCCTAAGGGGAAAAAAGAGACATCAGCGTTAATGAGCGTATGAAAAGACATTACCTAACGCTCATTAAAGACTTACCTGCTACCTACAGGGATTGCACCTCTCACCTCGGGTCTGTTCCTTTTCCCCGGCATTCCGTACCCCGGACGCTATGGGGAAAAAGACACTAGCATTAGCGCATTAAGAGACATCAGCGTTAATGAGCGAATGAAAAGACATTACCTAACGCTCATTAAAGACTTACCTGATACCTACAGGGATTGCACCTCTCACCTCGGGTCGGTCCCTTTTCCCCGGCATTCCGTACCCCGACCCCTATGGGGAAAAAGACTCTAGCATTAGCGCATTAATGCGTGGACACAAGGGGAACCTCTCATCAAAAAACTCACCTGAGTTCCTTCGTCGGTTCCATTGCTCATCTCGGAATCTACGTTCTGCACCTGAAAAAGAGACAACGGACAATCATTATTTTGGTCTTCTACTTACGAACTGAATCCTTGCGGTACTTTACCGGGAAGGTCAAGCAAACCAGAACTTTCTACAATTCAAGATCCAGTGAAGTAACTGGATTGCAACGCGCCCCTGTATCAGAAGCAGGATGGAGAGCTCGTCTTTTCTGAACCTAAGGTGAGACTTTAAGGGAAATCGCAGAAGAGTTTCGTTGAGGGTGTGAAGGGAGTGGGAGGCTACACATTATCCCGCAGATTATTAACATCCCCTTTCACACACAGAAGGATATTTCTGCGAGCCAGACAAGCCAGATTTGAAGGACCGGTCCAGTCCATCTTCTGAGTCCTGCGCTTCACCATAGAAAAAGCAACAGCATTCCAAACCAGGCCTGCGCCTCCGTGGGAGTCAGGTGAGCGTAACAGCACCCAGGACCAGGGCACGGGCCAGACGTCCCGGGTGATGTCATCAGCCCGGAGGGCGTCCTTACGAAGCAGGCACTGGGCAATTTGGCAGCAGCAGGCTCAAAGTAGGAGGCTATTGTACTCGGGGCATACAATCCCAAGGAGGCAGGTATCCGGTGTCGGGCAGGATGCAAATATGGACCTTCGAACAAGGATGTCTTCCGTGTTCGTGCGGTACGGGCAGCAAATCTGGGCAGAGAGGCAGCAGGCTCTAGAGGCGAGAGTCCCCATAGCCAGGGCGGAGATTACACTGCGTCGAGCAGAGGCAGGCTGACATCTTTGAGGATACTTGCAGGGAGTGGGAGGCAACGGAGAGGGCCATGCTGGAGTCCCTGCAAGCCCTCGAGGAGAGAGCTGAGCCCCTCCTAGGGGAAGTGGACGCAGTGTTCGATGATGCCCTGGCTGAGACATTGGATGAGATTGGTGACAAGGAGGACTAGCCTGCTGCCTGTGTACATGGTTTTGTAGATATATGTTTCCTTTCATTTTTCATTATGATTTGGAGCTCGCATCACGGACATTACTCCAATTGTTTGTGCATAGTTCTGTAGGTGTAAGTTTCTTTTTAATTTTATTTCTTTTGGAGTGGACTGTGGACTATCCTCCATGTTTTATTGTACATAGTTTTTTGGTGTGTTTTAGTATTTAAATTTGTGATTTTAGTGATTTTTTGGGGAATTGTTTTTTGTACATGTGGACATTTTTTTATTTTGTATTTTTACATTTACATCTTTTGATACTATGATTTATTGTATGGTTTGAATACTACTGTTTAATATATTTACTCTCACAGTCATTAGCGTTCAGTTATTTTTCCAGTGTGCCTGTTTGGTAGTGCATTTAGTAGCCCTTATCCTTCCTATTGTTAGTCATGTGTGTGGTTGCTTACTTGCATGTGTTATGTTCGTGGTTTGTTTGCGGGGTGAATATACACATGGGGTGGACCGGTGGTGGTGTGTGGAGTGGGACTTTGTGTGTGCATGGGCAAATGGTATTTCCTTTCACATGTGCAGCATCACTGTGTATTTGCACTCACTGTGTTTGTGAGTGAGGTGGGTGGGGTGACTGTGGAAGTGTTGCATGTTCATGACATTTGCATATGATTTGCTTGATGCTCTCTAACACACAGGGGGTGCTTTTCAAATTCGCCTGAATGCGTTTTTGGAATTATCATCATCTCTGGTGTTGGTCAACCTCTTGCACTGGGATAGACTGATTGCCATGTCCTTCACACATGGGCATATCCTGCCCATTGTTAGTCATGTGTGTGGCTGCTTACTTGCATGTGTTATGTTCATGGTTTGTTTGCGGGGTGAGTATACACATGGGGTGGACCAGTGGTGGTGTGTGGGGTGGGAATTTGTGTGTGCACGGGCAAATGGCATTTCCTTTCACATGTGCAGCATCACTGTGTATTTGCACTCACTGTGTTTGTGAGTGAGGTGGGTGGGGTGACTGTGGGAGTGTTGCATGTTCAGGGCATTTGCACATGTTTTGCTTGATGCTCTGTAACACACAGGTGGTGCTTTTCAAATTCACCTGCATGCGTTTTTGGAGTTATCATCATCTCTGGTGTTGGTCAACCTCTTGCACCAGGATAGACTGATTGCCATGTCCTTCACACATGGGCATACCAGTGAAGTGTTTATTAGGGATTCTCTTTTTGGAATGGCAGCTCAATGAAGATCAGGCTGTGGAGAACACAGCCAGTGTTTGTTCATGTGGTACACATTGAGGTCGTTTGGATTTCTGTCATTGGTGTACATTTTGTCCCTGATTATTGATGCCATGGCATTGTCACATGGCCAGCAGGCACTCACTTTTACATTCAGTTGTTTCATGTGTATGTTGGGAGATGGTTGCGGACAGCTAATCTGTTTGGCCAGCTGCCACACTCATGGATGTGGCCCATGTGTATGCATTCATTTTTACTTGCAGGATACATGTTCCAGTGGATATTCTGGCTGGCGTCACTACACAACAGTCAAGGTGCACCACACACAATTGATGGAGTGATGATGTGTCACTATGTCAGGCTTCATCATGCAGGTGATGTCCCATATGGAGGGGGCTGCCTGCAGGGTGGTGTCACTGGTGATGGGGTCTGGGGTGTCCCATGTGGAAAGGGCTACCTGCAGGGTGGGGTGACGGGTTATGGGGCGTTCCATGGGGAGGGGGCTGCCTGCAGGGTGGTGTGACAGGTGATGGGGGCTGGGGTGTCCCATGTAAAGGGGTCTGCCTGCAGGGTGGCGTCACGGGTGATGGGGGCTGAGGTGTCCCATGTGGAGGGGGCTGAATGCCTTGGATAGTGAGGTGCAGACACACATTTTGGCAGGGGTGTGGCCAGGAATTGGGAGGTATTGGCGTGCGATTTAGCTGCTGGAGGGGCACCATTGCATAGGAGGGGAACGTGTTTTCTCTGGGGTACGTCCGGGGATTGCAGGGTGTTGTTGCGTGTTTATGCTGGGGTGTGGCCAGGGATCGCGGGGTGTTTTCGCGCAATTACGCTGGGGTGAGGCTGGGGATTGCGAGGTGTTGGCACACAATTTGGCTGGTGGAGGGGCACGTCTTGCGTGGGAGGGCATACCTTTTCTCTGGGCTGCATCTGGGGATTGCAGGGTGTTTTCGTGCATTTATGCTGGGGTGCGGTCGGGGATTGAGAGGTGTTGGTGCATGATTTGGCTGCAGGGGGGCAGGCCTAGTGTGGGAGGGCACACATTTTCTCTGGGGTGTGTCCTGGGATTGCGAGGTGTTGGCGCATGATTTGGCTGGTGGAGGGGCAGGCCTTGCATATGAGGGCACGCGTTTTCTCTGGGGTGCGTCCGGGGATTGCGCTGTGTTTTCACTCGATTACGCTGGGGTGCAGCCGGGGATTGCGAGGCGTTGGCGTGCAATACGGTTGGTGGAGGGGCAGGCCTTGCGTGTGAGGGCATGCGTTTTCTCTGGGGTGCCCACACGAATCGTGGGGTGTTTCCGTGCAATTTCGCTGGGGGGGCTGTATGCTGGACCAGGGATAGCCTAGAGGCTTGCACGATGTTAGGCATTTCACTTGCTTTTGACTGTGCGTGGGGGCGTGTTGGGGGCGTTACTCGCACAGCTTGCTGTTATTTGCGCCATGGCTACTGATGCCTCTGGGAATCCATGAATACGCGTGTCGAACAAAGATTTTTCGAGTGAGGTGGTAGATTTGGGCCGCAATACACATCTGTACAGATGTATTGGAGAGAACAAGGTAAATAGTGTCCATTTTTTTTTTAATGGTGGAACTGAAGTAATTTATCCCCTTAACTTCCATGGGGTTTCCCCCCCCCAGTGCCAAGGCATTTTTTGGTGATTTCGGTATGTCGCCATTCAATCCCTTGTAACTTTTTTGTTGCATGAGATATCTCGGCCAAATGTGGCCCCTTTTTTCCCACATGTAGGTGGTCGTAACGCCACCAAGGAATCCCAGTTAGCTGTTGGGGGGTGAGAGAAAATAACCCAAAAGTGGAGAAAAGTTTGGGTTTTTTTCAGAAAATGGCAATAAAATGATGTACAAAGAAGCAGGTGGTTATTTTCCTTGTAAGAGCTAGGAACAAATGGTTTGCTTTGCTGAATTCGCAATCTTCCAGGGTTTCAAGAACAGGTTAAGTGGAAACCAAAAAAACATTTTGATATGCTGCAGCCGTTTTGTGAGAGGTAGGCGATTTTGGCCTTTTTTGTCCAATAGGACATGCGTGGACAGAATGGAAGAGAAGGGTAGGAAAGCTGAAAGGGAAGACAGAAATGCATACATTTCTGAAAAGTAGACACAATTCCAAGTTTAGGAAGGGGTGATTTGAGCAGGTCAGGCAACAACTATGTAGGGAAAAATTCCAGTTTGGGGAAAAATTGGGAAAATGACAGAAAAAAAGGTATGTGGTGGACATGGTTGGCCCGGTTAGGCAACGGCGTCTGTGAATTTTGAGAAATGCAATGCTCCGCTACATATCCCCGGCTCCTCCAGTTAGGAAATCACACATTTTTCATGTTTCACAAAACAAGCAGTACCACAAGCCAAAAGCTGAGACATGGTACATAGGATTTGTATGCTTACAGCCTAAACAGACATACTTAGCATGTGTAAATAAGGATAACAAATGTGGTGAGGAAGGGAAAACATTTTTTTGAAAGACCACAGGCAGTCCTTTTGAAGGGTAGGTGACTTGTGCAGGTTAGAAAAGTGTATAGTGCCTAAAGCAGCGACTAAATGTAGGTCACATTTGGGAAATGAAAGGGTTGTGTGACAAAGTGCAGCAGCAAATGTGTCGAAACGTTAGGAAAACCATGCAAACACAAAATATGTCATACCTTCCCGCGTTTCCACAGGTGTCCCGATGAAAACGGTACCTCACATGTGTGGGTGCACTTACCTGGGCGCAAAGGGAAAAGGCTAAACCACTGGTAACCCCAAATCTTCCGGCAGAGCAGATTTTGAGGAATTTTGCTCATGTGGACAACCTACAGATTTGGGCCTAGGGTGTCGAAGCCAACAAGGAAAACAGGGAACCACACGCATTTCCGAAAAGAGGACACCCGTGGAAATCCACAGAGGTCTGACTTGCGCGAATCTCCCCAGAATTTATTACCCACAATCCACAGCAAAGTCAGAAATTTGGCGAAAAAAACCCACAATTTTTGGACATTTCATTCTGCTCACCCACCGAAAACCCCCGTCAACAACACATGTCCTACCTTCCTGCATTCCCACAGGTGTCCCGAGGAAAACGGTACCTCACATGTGTGGGTGCATCTACCTGCGCACAAAGGTAAAAGGCTAAACCACTACTATCCCCCAAAGGGTTTGGGGAGCCAACCTATAGATTTGGGCCTAGGGTGTCGACGCCACCAAGGAAAACAGGGTACCCCATGCATTTACATAAAGGGGACACCCATGGGAATGGCTTTCCACAGATGTCTGACTTGCACGAATCGCCCCAGAATGTATTACCCACAAGCCCCGGCAAAGACCCACATGGGAGATGGGTGCCCAAGGCCAGAGACATTACCTCCGACTTTCGTGGAGCTCTGGCTGGCCTGTGTTGCAGCTTCTCCCTCCGGGAAAGGTTGGGGACCCTGCCGGGTCTCCCTGGGACTGCCGATGCACTTGGGGATGGTCAGCCCACATGGGAGGCAGCCACCCAAGGCCAGGGACATTACCCCTGACTTTCCTGGAGCAGGCCAGCCAGAATACCAGAATGGCTGGGGGATCACGTACCTTGCCTTGGGCACCCATCCCCCTCAAACCGAAACTTTTATTATTATTTTTTTTGTTTGGGCCCCTTCCCTAGGGGCAGATTGGGAGATAGGCCCATGCTTTGGGGAGCCTCTTTGGTGTCCCTCCAAAGCATGGGCAGATGCCCCTACCTAGGGGAAGAAATCCACCCCCAGGGAGGGCTACATGAGGTGCCCCCCATCCACTTGGGATAGGGCCGAGGGGCTAGAGGGCCACCCCCCTTTCATAACAAAAAGATTCCTGGTGGTCTAGTGCCCCCCCCCCAAAAAAAAAAACATTTCTTATTCTTTTTTTTTTGGTTGGTCCCCTTCCCTAGGGGCAGATGGGTACCCATCTACCCCCAGGGGGGCCCAAACCTGCAGCCCCATGCTTTGGGGGTTCTTTCTGGTGACCCTCCACCCCACACGTAATGGATGGGGGGCATCTCATGTAGCCGTCCCTGGGGGCAGATGCCCCTTCCTAGGGGGAGAAATCTGCCCCCAGGGAGGCCTACATGAGGTGCCCCCCCATCCACTTGGGGTTGAGGGGAGAGGGCCACCCCCCTTTCATAACAAAAACATTCCTGGTGGTCTAGTGGCCCCAGACCCCCCAAAACAAAACATTTATTATTTTTGTTGTTGTTTGGGCCCCTTCCCAAGGGGCAGATGGGCACCCATCTTCCCCCATGGGGGCCCAAACCTGCAGCCCCATGCTTTGGGGGGCCTTTCTGGTGGCCCTCTCGCCCCCAATTCAAATGGATGGGGGCATCTCATGTAGCCCTACCTGGGGGCAGTTGCTCCTTCCTAGGGGCACAGATCTGCCCCAGGGGGGCCCAAACCTGCAGCCCCATGCTTTGGGGGGCCTTTCTGGTGGCCCTCCCCCCACCCCAAATGGATGGGGGGCATCTCATGTAGCCCTACCTGGTGGCAGTTGCCCCTTCCTAGGGGCAGATATCTGCCCCCAGGGTGGGCTTCATGAGGTGCCCCCATCCACTAAGGTGGGGGGGGGAAGGGCCACCCCCTTTCATAAATATAAATGCCTGGTGGTCTAGTGGGGCCTCACCTATATTTATTATTTTTCCCCATCTGCCCCCGGGGGGATACATGTTTCCCCATCCTTTGGGGGTGGGGGAGGGAGAGGGCCACTTGCATTGTAAGCAGCCCCCTCCCACTTTACACACAGATCCCTGGTGATCTAGTGAGCGTTGCTGGGCGCGGATCGAGCGATCCGCGCCCAGCAATGCTTCAAAAACTGTGTTGTTGGAAAGGGGAGAGTCTCCCCTTTCCAACGACACCTCCCTCGATCTGAACGGCACAATAGTGCCACAGATCGAGGGGGATAATGGTGGAAACTCACCTTTTATTTTGACTGCGGCAGCCGAAGCCGTGGTGAAAATTACTTTCAGTTAATGCGTGCTGACGTTAAACTGACAGAAGTCCAACCCCTGGGCCGTGAGGAGGAACCTCCTCCTCACATAGCCTGGGGGTTGGATTTCAGTTTTGCAGGGATTGAACAAAACGAGGTGCCAGAAAGGGCAAACTATCTCGTCCTTGGCACTGTGAACTAAAGAACACTAGAGGCAGTAGTTTCAGGCTTGGAAGGCTCTTCATAAGAAATAAAACAACCACGGGCAGACCCCTTCCCCCTTAAGCTCATAGTTAGTGCCTACCCCGCCCCCTTTTTAGGTGGAAGATGGTCCAAAACTGAAAAACACAATTAACTAGCGGTACGCGAAGGAGCATAAAATAGTGTATAGTGTAGCATGAGATATGATGGTTTAAAGTGGAATACAGAAAAGATTAAGATAAGATAAGGCACAGAAAAAGCACACCTTTGGCCAAAGGCCTGCACAGATACGGGTGGACCAGAAACACTATCTGGAAATATTCCCCACAAGGCTTTGCCTTAAAGTTATGGGTCACACTGTTAAGCAGCAAAGAGTTGATAAAAGTTGGTGTGCTGACCCTT
Organism: Ambystoma mexicanum; assembly: GCF_040938575.1. Classification (NCBI taxonomy): domain Eukaryota; kingdom Metazoa; phylum Chordata; class Amphibia; order Caudata; family Ambystomatidae; genus Ambystoma; species Ambystoma mexicanum. Next base: position 1,045,199,555 of record NC_090936.1, read on the forward strand.
GGGCTTAGGCATGATACGGGGAGGCAAAAGCATGGCACGACTATCTACACATACGATTAAGGGTATAGACGAAGAAGAAATTCAATGGGTCAGGCATATGGCGCACCCCATTAAATATGGTAAATACGGGGGGAGCAGACCATTTTCAATACTGCAAAACCTTCTCCACATAAATTGTCTTAAAGCTATGGGTCACCCAGTTAAGCCGCAAAGATCTGTCAAAATTGGTGCTGACCCTTGGCTAAAGGCTTGGCACAAACACGGGTGGGTCAGAACCATGGCAATACTGGAAACGTTTCCCACATGAAAATGCCCTAAAAACTAGGGGCCACAAAACGTTTTGAAGAAAAGTTGCTTTTGCAGACCCTTGGCCAAAGGCATGGAGCATGCACGGACGACCAGGAGCATAACACTGCTAGAAATCATCCCCACATGGTCTGCCTTAAAGCTAGGGGTCGCAGAGTTGAACAATAAAGAGCTGGTAGTCTGGACCGACAATATGGCGTTATTTAGCATCAGCAACAAAAGAACAACGTCATGCCAATGGGTGTTGGGAGAACTAATCTCTCTATATAGGGAGATCATTACCGGAAAAGAGACCACTCTCTATGGCGACATAAGATGTCACATGTTGAACCCTAAATCAGCAATATTGTCGTCATTGGGGATCAAAGTAATGAAGTCTCTCTCTAAGATTGATCTTGATGTCGAAACTCTTATCTCCAATCCGCTCAAGATAAAGAAAGAACACTTTGCTCTGAGTGCTTCTGGATTCTGCTCTCGCAGATCCATCTTTTCGTTTCCCCAGATCCTACCAACCCCCGCAAAAGGTACATTTTGGCAAGCACAGGACAACGGTCGTTGTCTGAAAGTCGTGGAACAGAAGAACAGAGAAGGCGGCATGGGCCTGGAAGCAAACTGCCATCAGGCAAAGGAGTGCTCACCAGCCAATTTACAGGTCCCAAACACACGGACCTGGGAGCTCACGCTGGGGGCACCCTGTGAGCAAAGAAGGGAAACTTCTTTTTAATCATGCTTATCTACAGAAACCGATTGATGAAAGAAGTTGGTGAGTTGATGCAACTAAATCACTGATACCAGTTTAGGCACTTATACCACTAGGGTGATACTCACGCCATGCACATGCAGGGAGCGGATTCACAACAGCACTATTGAGCCTACAATAAACTGGTCATGTCATTTTAAGCACACCCATGGTGCTGGAACATAGATCAAACAAACACAAGAGATTAATTGGGTGAGAACTGGCAGATCACCCATGGTACGATAGGTGGTCAACAGCATTTTGACATATTTCAAGTCCTGAATGTACTTAAGATGGAATTATGTATCATAACTTAGGCATGAATCAGGAGTAATTGTTGATCATGTACCTAGACCTAGGTATGAACCTTAAGCACTTTAGATTCTAGACCAATATGGCACTGTGTAGAATTTGTGTTGAAATGACAGATGTTTTCTGTTCTGTTTTCCTTTTTTGCCCTCTCATCTGACACCACATTATGTGATAGGTATGTAACAATAATCTTTTCCTTGAAATGGATTCTGTTTAATGTGCTGATGTGATGTCTTGGACACATAACATTGGTAAAAATGTGTAATTATGATGCATATCTTGCAACTCACATTGAACAGCCTTGAGGACGACCCCAGTTCGAAACACGTGCCGGCTGTGATAAAACTGGACTGCACATTTGCAGAGTTTGAAGGCATAGCATTTTGAAAGATATTCAAGGACATTCATTTTATTTATTTATTTTAATTCTTGCAAAGCGCCATATGCCCGTGGGCCTCAGGGCACACAGAAAACAACAAAAGACAATACAACAGAGGCAGGAAAAGAGTTATACCAATAGTTGTGTTTTAATGGCTTTTTTAAAATAAGACGCATGGGGGCATGAAGAGAATTCCAGAGAAAGGGGTGCCTGAACGTCAAAGCTAGTGCCGCCAAAACACACCAATTTGAATCTTGGTTGGACAAGTGTGTGTGCCGAGGATGACTGAAAATTTCTGGTAAGTATATTGTGCTTGGCACGATCAGATAAATATGCAGGACATGAATGAGACAAGCATTAGTAGGCCAGTGTTAGGATTTTGTTTGAAATCCTTTGTTTCACAGGAAGCCAATAAAGGGCTCTCCTTGACATCGAAACATGTGTACGACGAGAGAGATCAAAGGTTGCTTGTACCGCTTTATTGTGAGTAACTTGCAGAGCTCGAATGTTAAGAGCGGTGGTACCAGCCAGCAGGCTATTACAATATTCGAGCCTGGAATTGATTAAAGCAGTAGAAAGCAAGGCGCAGTTTTCAGTGGTGATAAAAGGCGAATGTAGTGTATGCGTTTAGTAATAAGACTGCATGTAGAGCGGATGTATGACACATGAGGCTTCATGGATAGTTCATTGTCCAAAACGCCTTCCAAGGTTTTGACGTTCTTGGAGACAAGAATAGTGTGACCCGCAAATAAAAAGCTAGAGTACTCCAGTTTAAGCTTGCTCAGACCTGCTTTGGTGACAAAAATCAAGAGTTTGGTCTTTTTACAGTTGAGAGCAAGAGAATTACAGGCCATCCAGTCCTGAATGGCCTTATAGATGGTATTAATGGCACAAAGGTCCTGTTTGTAGTGCCCACTGAGCTGAAGAACCACCTGGGTATCATCAGCGTAATTGGTATATTGGACACCCAGGTTGTTCAACAAGTCAAGCAGAGGCCGGATGTAGATATTAAACAAGAGCGGGGACAAACAGGAACTCTGGGGGACACCACATGTTTTTGTGATGGGAGAGGAGTGATCGTTCCCAACACAGACCCGTACAATGCGAGATCCCAAAAATGAGACGATCCAAATGGATGCCAATGTGGAACAGTGGGCGACCTCTCCGACCTATGTCATAGCGCTGTTTGCCAGCAACACACTTGCAGTGTGCAAAAGCCTAAAACATAGCACCTTTGCTGGTTTTGTCACTTTCACTGCTAAACACTCGTTCACTCTTTAAACATGGCATCGAAATTGCCAACCATGTTGCTGAACACAATCCTGACATTTTTGGAATAACGGAAACCTGACTGAACTCTAATTTGCCCACTCAAGCCACGCTCTCTAAACCTGATGACTACACTCTCCACAGAGCAAACCGTACACAAGGCAAAGGAGGCGGCGTTGCGCTTATGTGCAAATCAAATCTCAACTGTCATGTTATGCCTCATATTACAACCGATGGATGTGAATCTTTATGGATAAAGATTAAAACTACCCCTAACACATCCCTCAATGTGCTAACAATCTATTGGCCCCCCAAGGACATGCCATCCTTCGAGGAACGACTCGACTTGATTGCACAAATCTCCAAATCCAAAAGTCCCCTCACATAATGGGTGACTTTAACTTTTGGGCTAATAATCTGCTCGATAAAGTTGGCACCAGCCTACCAGAGTCTATCCACTCTATAGTTTTAAAACAATGGGTAAACACACCAACAACAAAAAAGTGGTCATATACTTGACTGGCTCATTTTGTAAAATCTGGATATATCTCAAGTGACAGTAGTCCATGCATCTAGTCAGACCATGGTCTCATCCAGGCTAAACTCACCCTGCCTAATCCCCCCCCTAAACTTAACACCTACCCGGGTATTCGTCAGCTGACGAGGAACTTAAAAAACATTACTGCCACAAAGTTCACTACTTTGCTGTCATCTAACCTACACCCACTTGCTAACTTTACAGACTCCTCTGCTCTAGTTGAACACCTCACTTCCGCCATCAAGCAAATCATTAACAAACTAGACCCCTTGAAAATGAAGGCGACCAAATCTGAAGCCATAAAAAAACACCTGGTTCTCAGAAGAAATAATTTCTGCCAGACAATCAAAAAGGGCCTTAGAAAGATCCTGGCGAAAGAACCCTAATGCGGATACTCTTTCTGCCTATAAAAAATCCATACTTGAATTCAAAGTACTCATCACTTCTGCCAAAGCTACTCACTACAATAAGAGAATCCTTAATGCCCAGTTTAATGTTGGGGAACTGTTTAAAATCCTGGCAGACTTTCAAGATCGCCCAGCTCCTTCGAACAATCCTACTAAGTACTCAGAGTGGTGTCAAGATATCCACAATGGGTTTCTATCTAATATTAACACCCACGAGGAAAATATTGAAAACTCCCTTAACCACAAGGACCTAGTGCTTCCGGCCCACACCACCAACTTGCCCACCAACAACCTAGACAACATTCCTCAGTTCTCTTTCTCTCACTATTCAGAGAAACAAGTGCTTAAGGTGATACAGGATCTCAAAGCCACCTTCTGCCCAGGTGATGATTGTCCTACCAGTATCTTTAAAGAATCATTAGATCTCCTAGTCCCCTGGCTCACAAAGCTGATCAACCTATCCTTTGATGAGGGAACGGTTCCATCTGCTTTGAAATCAGCATGGATAACCTTGTTACTAAAAAAAGATAACCTAGATCCAACAAATAGAGACAACTATCGACCCATCACCAATGTACCTTTCATTCTGAAGGTCCTTGATAAGCTGGCATGTATCCAACTCCAAGATCATGTTGAAAAGTATAACATCCTGGACACTCGTCAATCGGGTCATAGGGCTCGCCATGGCACAGAGACTGCTATGCTTGACCTTCAGTCCACCCTGGCAAGCATAGCAGATAAAAAAACAATCTGCTCTGCTGATGCTATTAGACGTCTCCACAGCCTTCGATCTCGTTGATCACACCCTTCAAGTGATGAGGCTCGGAGAGGTCGCAAACTGTTCCACCTTGGCATCAAAATGAATCGCCTCCTTCTTAGGACCACACACAGTGAGTGTTTGTGTTGGCAACAATCACTCTACTCCTATCCTTCAAACCTGTGGTGTTCTACAGGGCTCTTGCCTGTTGCCACTATTCTTTAACTTGTATATTCGGCCACTGTTAGATCTACTGAACAGCCTGGGTGTCCAATATACAAATTACGCATACGACAGGTTGTTATTCAGCTTAGTGGCCATTACAAGAATGACGCAGCAACCCTCAATAACATCTACAGTGCCATTCAGAAATGGATGTCCTGTAATTCTTGAGCTCTCAATAACAAAAAAACAGAGCTCATGATGGTCGCCACCAAGAACACTCGTAGCAAGTTAACACCAGACTATTCCAACTTCTAGATCACAGATCATGTTATAACAGTCTCAACAAAATTGAAAACACTGGGCGCTATTCTTGATGACGAACTCTCAATGAAGTCTCATGTATCCAATATCCGGTCGAGCTGCGGACTCATTAACAAACGGATACAATACATCCCACCATTCATAACAAATGACAACTACGCTTTGTTGTCCACAGTGTTGATACATTCTAGACTGGACTATTGCAATAATCTGATGACTGGCACTACTGCTGCCAACATACAGGCACTCTAGGTCACTCAGAACAACGCTGTGCGCACCATTTTCAAACTATCGTGTCGCACATATATCTCTACTTTCAGAAAAACTCTATGTTTGGGAGAATTCTCAAGAATGGCTAATTTCCCTTACCTACTGAGTACCTCAGCAGCTTTGCTGGATTTCTAGTATTAATTTTTTTCACCTTGTAAGAGTGGGAGCCCTTTTCCCACTCTTACATGTGTTTTGCTATGTGTGTGTAACATGTATTTGTGTTCATAGACTGTGGAGCCTCACCTACGCCACAGGCATCATCTTTTTACTGTGTGTTACACAGCACCTTCAGTGCAGTAACACAGGTTTGTCTTTTAGACTTCCCAACTCCGACTCCATTTTCTGGGACTGACTACTGTCTCCCAGAACATGTAAGGTTGCCATTGACTTTATTAGTCTCTTTAAATCCACAGACCCAGAACAAACTATCTTACATAGAGTACTGGAAACGGTTAATACTTATCCCTTTTTGCCTGTTTCTCTTGCTTTTCATCAAGACTTGGCTGGTGGCAGTGGTAACTACCCTATTTTTCCTACCACTGTTATCTTAAATAACCTTGGTATTGTTTTAGGCTATATTGGTGGCCTCAAACTTAAACCGGCTAGACCATATACTTTTTTACACGGTTCCAGCTGGGTTTATTCGCCATTTCTTTTTTAAAATGTCTTTCTCATGTTTTACTCTGCGCACCAAACCAGGTTTGGTTCCTTTGTTCACCGTTCTTTCGCGGGCTTCTACACAGAAGCCCTACTTAGGCGCCTGAAAGTCTGGGTAGGCAGGATGTGAGGGAGGGGTTTTAGGACCCCTGCCATGGGTTCCCTTGGTAACCCAAGTCACACTCCTGTTTGATTGGCTAGGTGACTGTTCAGCAAGGACAGCCACCCTGCTGTGTGAATGACAGCCAGGCTGTGTGAATGGGGGAAAACAGCATAAAAAGCATGTCTCTGGGACTGGAAAGGCAGAGTCACCACTGGAACGAAAGAACCGACGAGGAGCTGACAGAAGAGGACCCCTACAACGACTGAACTGCCCCGTGAAGCCCTGCTGCTGGTCCGAATCTTCAGACTCCAACGAAAGAGAAGATCTACCAGGAATCTTCTTCCACTGAGCTGGTGGGACCAACCAGTTCACCCAAACTGCAAGTCAGGACTCCTTCCTCTGGTCGAATTTGCTGTACAGAGTTACAGTGAACCGGATAGCCAGGAAGGTCGGACCCTGCTTGGGTTTTAAGGAGCACACCTTTTATTTGTTGCTTTGCTCTGCTGCTGGTTTCTTCCCTGGGCAGTGTAGGACCCTCCAGTCTTCCTACTTCATGTCAGTCCGACAGTCTCTTCACGAACCGTGAGCCTGCAGGACCTGCCAGGAACGTCCGCCTCAGCTACAGCTTCTTCTCCATTTAAAGGTACTGTACAAGTCCGGTTGTTCATTTCGTCCAGCCGCGGCGAAGGTGTGTGAAACCTTTCGCCAAACCGAGGTCTCGTCCTTCTCTACTAATTAAACTAACTTTTCTATCGACCAACTTCGTCCGGAACTCTTGGCAAAGACTTAACCGCGAACTACCCTGAACTGTGTGATCTTGAACAAAAGACATTTGTCCTATTGACTTTGGCCCTAAGCCTTTTTGATTTGATTCCATCACTGTAGTTCCTCTTTCTAGATTGTCCGGCTTACTTACGTGTTGGTGCTGCTCAATTTTAGTCTAACTTTGTTTTTCCCTCCCTTTTTAAATTGCTGGAGTACTATTTTGCTCACACTACAATTTGAGTTTAACTTGTCCAGAATCTATTGGGAGTGGTGTGGTGTATTAAGAGTGTGATTTTTCAACTGTTTACTTTAGTGATTTTTTTTTACAACTGATGTGTAAATAAATGTATATTCTTTTACTCAGAAACCTTGAGTCAGTGTTTGTTTGAATCATAGTAATTGCTGTCTTGGTGTAACTATTGATACTGCTCATTTGCTCTTGAGATAAGTGTGGCTGCTCAGCCATCAATACCACTTTACTGTGTAGTACAGGCTTGTACCAAAGGTGAATTTGTACTGTCACTGTAGACTTAATTGTGTGTGGTGTTTCCAAAGGGTACTGCATATAATTCTGCCTAACACTGGAGTACAGTGGTGAGGATCAAGTATAGTAATTACACTTAGAGTGCTGCTATTACCTTGGATCAACTAACCACAAGGCTAAACATCACTAATAAGCAATATTAATTATGTCTGATATGGAAAGCTACAGTCAGGAGACCCTCCTTAGTTACACTGTGGATTATCTAAAAAATATGTGTAGAGAAAGGAATCCCTCTGTTAAAGGCAAAAAGTCTTAATTGATTGAAAGGTTGTTGGAGAAACAATGTCTGGAGGGTGGGTCTGAAATACCTGACCCCTCAGCAAATGCGGAAAATAATGAGGATGATAATGTGTCTATTATTGATGAGTTAGAGGAAGTAGATGTGTCTCATAATGTAGGCCTCAATGCTCCCTCACCTGCTCAACAACCTCAACCTTTGTCCACTGGGACCCCACCAGGTCCTACACTCAGTCCTGAATTCATTGCTCTAGAAAAGATGAGGCTTGAATTGGAATTCAAACGTTTAAATGCTCAAACTGAAAAAAACACCAAGAACTTAAGCTCAGAGAAATGGAGTTGAATCATGAACTAGAAATGAAAAGGTTATCTCTTGAGAATGCTCCTCTCCCAGAGTCTTCAAGGTCTTCCAGTCCTAAGAGACCCCGTATGCCTAAAGAAATTGTGGGTATGTATGAGGTTAAGCTTGATATTTTGGATTGGTTGGCAATGTTTGAATATAACTATGGGATTCAAGGTCTTACAGGGAATCAGTTGCTATCCTGGCTCTTCTCTAGGCTACCCACTGTTGCATCTGATGTTGTGCTGGAGTTGGGGGAGGTGGATAGGATGGATTATGAGTGTGTGAAGCTAGCTTCAATTGCTAGATTTGGGAAGACCCCTTTTCAGTACCCTAAGAGGTTTAGGACCCTCAAAAAGCTTGATGGTATCCCTTGGGCTACCTGGGTATGTGAATGTTTGAAAAATGTAGATGGTTGGGTTAAGGGTTACAGAGTAAACACTTATTAAGGTATGAGGAATCTTGTTATGTTGGAGTCAATTTATGATGCCTGCTCTCCTGAGCTCAGAGAGTACTTGGCTGAATCTAAGGAAATAGATCCAAAGAAGTTAGCTAAGGCTGCTGACTTGTGGGTTGCCAACAGGACTACTCACACGTATTCTGGGGCAACTCAGAAGAAGGATGAGGGAAAGCAGCCAAAGAGAGATAACAAGGAGAATTCTAATACATCCAATCCAAAAGAGGGCCACAAACAGCAACATAAGGGTAAACAACAGGGAAAACCGAATCAGGCTAGTGCACCATCTGGACCCAAACCAGATGGAGGTCAAAACAAACCCCCATTCATCAAGACATTTGGGAAATGTTATGTTTGTGGGTCAACTGACCATGTGAAAGGGGATACCAGATGTAAGGGTAAACCTTCAGGGGTCCACACTGTCTCCTTAGCCTTCTCCCCAGATGAAGCAGTACCTATGGCAAGTGGAAACGTTCACCTACTGGCTGATAAACCCATGAGAGTCTCAGCTAGTGTTTCTTTAGTGTCCCTGGGCTTGTGGGAACAACAGAACTTAGATGTCTATAATTCCTTCCCAGATAATACTAAAGAGTATTATAAAGATAGTGTTCTTGTGAATGGACAGGAGGCCCCCGCCATCAGAGACACTGGATCCAGCATAACTGTGGTGGATGAATTATTTTTCAAGGTGGAGGATGTTGCTAAGGCACCCAAACGCCTCACCAAGTTAGCTGGAGGCCCTGTGCAAATGCTTCCCCAGTGACCAGCTCTCATCCAGTGTAATAATATGACAGTCAAAATACCTGTTAGTGTGCAGAGTGAAGTGCCTGGGAGATTTCTGTTGGGTAATGACCTGAAAACTCTTGGAGTAGTGTCAAGTACCCCGAGACCTCCCAGTAAGAGGAGACAGGAGCTCCCTAGACCCAGAGGACCTTGAGAGGCTCTCCAGAGGAGTTGACAGAGGAAACTATCACTCCCACTCCACAGGAGTTGCTCACTGCTATTTCTGGAAAGAAAGAGGCAAAGGGGAAACCCAAGACCTCAAGCAAAAAGTCAGACATCACCCCTGTGCTACCAACAAGGACATCCCCAAGATTGTCCAAGATCATACCTGTGATCCCTCCACCTACTGAGGCAGAGTGTGAGGTATACCCCTGTGTGGCTGAGCCAGTTTCTGAAGAGTCAGATCTGGAAGATGACACTGTATTGGTTGGAGATTTAGAACTTGACCCTGTTGACCATCCTGAGCTGCAGTCTTTACTGGCAGAAGGTGGACCCAACAGGGCAGACTTCAGCAGAGGACAAAGAGAGTGTCCTACTCTCGAGGGTCTTCAACAACAGGCCGCTAACCAACTTGATGGGCAAGAAGTTGGAAAGCATAGGTTGAGCTGGGAAGATGGCCTCTTCTACAGTGAACCAACTGAGTTTATCCCTGGGGACTTCAAAAGAATTGTAGTGTCCCTTGCCAACAGACTCCAGTTCCTACAGTTGGCCCATGAGATAACTTTGGCTGGTCATTTGAGTTTCAAAAAGACCAAGGAAAAGCTCTCCTTATACTTCTACTGGACTAAGATGGGTTCAGAAGTTGACAAATTCTGTAGGAACTGTCACACTTGCCAAACCTCTGGCAAGAGTGGAGCCAAGAATGTGGCACCCCTGGTGCCTCTCCTAGTGGTGGGAGTTCTTTTTGAGAGGGTGGGCATCGACATTGTTGGTCCCCTTGACCCTCCCACACCTTCAGGGAACAGGTTTATCCTGGTTGTAGTAGAACATGCTACAAGGTACCCAGAAGCCATACCTATGAGAACTGTTACGGCTCAGACTGTGACTAAGGCTCTACTTGGTATTTTTTCCACAGTAGGGTTTCATAAGGAAGTGATATCCGACATGGGATCCAATTTTATGTCCCACTACATGCAAGCCATGTGGAAAAACTGTGGTGTCACTTACAAGTTCTCTGCAGCCTATCATCCACAGACAAATGGACTGGTAGAGAGGTTTAATCGTACTATGAAGAGCATGATAGGTGCTTTAGAAGAACCCCTTGAAGGAAAGTGGGACCTTCTACTGCCATGCCTTCTCTTTGCTTATAGAGAAGTCCCTCAGGAGGGAGTTGGATACAGTCCCTTTGAACTTCTCTATGGCCATCCAGTAAGAGGTGTATTGGCCCTGATTAAGGAGTGGTTGGAGAGTGCTCCTTCCCCCAAGCCAGTCAGAGTGACTGACTATGTGATAGGTCTCCGGAGGAGAATGTCACACATGATGGCAGAAGCTAGTGATAACTTAAAAGCAGGTCAGGCTCTGGTCAAACATTGGCATGACCAGAAGGCCAGCATGGTTGCGTTCGCTCAAGACCAGCTTGTATTAGTTATGGTGCCAACAAGGCAGAGGGGCTTGCAGGACAAATGGATAGGACCCTTCAAGGTTGTGGGCAAACTTGAAAGGTGAACTATTTGGTGGACTTAGGCAGACCTAAGAAGGCTTGCAGACTCTTTCACACCAACCGTTTGAAGGTATTTGTCTCAAGACCAGAAGTGGAAGCTTTGCTTCTAGCTTCAGCTCAAGAGGAGGAGGAGAGTGAACCTCTACCTGACCTCCTCAGAGGCCAACCTTTGGATGAGAAAATAGAAGGAGTCAATCTCTCTTATCAACTGACTTCTGAGCAACAAGAGGAGTGCAAGGTTCTGTTAAATCAGTTTGCCTCCCTATTTTCACTATCACCAGGCTTGACCCCTTGGGCCAGCATGATATTCGCACTGGTGACTGTCTACCTGTGAAAAGCAGAGGTTACAGAATGTCAGAACATGTGAGATCCCACATCAGAGGAGAGGTCAACTAGATGCTTGATCTCGGGGTTATAGAGCCCTCTACCAGTCCATGGTCTAGTCCAGTTGTTCTAGTACCAAAGGCAGGATCCAAGGAGTTGAGATTCTGTGTGGACTATAGAGCTCTAAATGCAGTCACTAAGAATGATGCCCATCCTTTGCCAAGGACAGATGAACTGGTGGACATACTTGGTTCAGCCAAGTACCTCAGTACATTTGACCTGACATCAGGCTATTGGCAAATAGCCCTGACAGACCGTGCTGAGAAGAAACTGCATTCTCAACCCCAGCAAGCTGCTACCAGTTCAAGCTGATGCCCTTTGGATTAAAGAATGCACCTGCTACATTCCAAAGGATGGTCAATCAAGTTCTGAATGGGATGGAGGACTTCTGCATGGCATACTTGGATGACATTGCAGAGTTCAGCCCTACATGGAAAGAACATATTGATCACTTAGGATATGTTTTGCAGGCTCTTGAGCAGGCCCATCTGACAATAAAAGCAAGCAAATGTCAAATTGGTCAGAGTAAAGTGGTCTACCTTGGTCATGAGGTAGGAGGATATGAAATAAGGCCATTACCTAGAAAAGTACAAGCTGTACAAAACTGGGCCACTCCTACTACTCAAACCCAAGTGAGAACTTTCCTAGGTCTCACTGGGTACTACAGGAATTTCATAGATAACTATAGGACCATAGCTTCTCCCTTGAATGTGATCTCCTCTCCGAAATTCCCTAAAAAGGTTAGATGGAATGAGGAATGCACTCAAGCCCTGGAAAACCTGAAAAAAGCCCTTTGTCAAGTTCCAGTCCTAAGAGCTCCTGATTATCACCAACCCTTCATTGTGCAGACAGATGCATCCAATACAGGTATAGGTGCAGTCCTTAGTCAACTGGATGAGGAATGTAGGGAGCACCCCATTTGCTTCATCAGTAGAAAACTGAAGGAACCAGAGACAATGTGGTCAACCATAGAGCGTGAATGCTTTGCCATTGTGTGGTCTTTGAAGAAGTTTAGACCATACTTGTATGGATCTACTTTTGTGATTCAAACTGACCACCAATGAAAGGGGAAAACCCAAATCTTCTGAGATGGTCAATCTGCCTGCAAGGGTTTGATTTCACCATTGAGCACAGATCAGGATGTCACCACCAAAATGCTGATGGTCTCTCTAGGATGTTTTTAACCGACTAGAGGTAGAGATTCATCCCGGAGTGGATTAAATTCTCCTGTCCCTTAGTCTGGGGGGGGGGCGAGTGTTAGGGAGAATTCTCCAAAATTGCTAATTTCCCTTACCTACTGAGTCCCTCAGCAGCTTTGCTGGATTTCTAGGATTTATTTTTTTCACCTGGTAAGAGTGTGAGCCTTTTTTCCCACTCTTAGATGTGTTTTGCTATGTGTGTCTAACATTTTGTTGTGTTCCTAGACTGTGGAGCCTCACCTACTCCACAGGCGTCATCTTTTTACTGTGTGTTACACATCACCTTCAGTGCAGTAACACAGGGTTGTCTTTTAGACTTCCCAACTCCGACTCCATTTTCTGGGACTGACTACTGTCTCCCAGAACATGTAAAGTTGCCATTGACTTTATTAGTCTCTTTAAATCCACAGACCCAGAACAAACTATCTTACATAGAGTACTGGAAACGGTTAATACTTATCCCTTTTTGCCTGTTTCTCTTGGAGCACTGTTTCTCTCCCTTTTCATCAAGACTTGGCTGGTGGCAGTGGTAACTACCCTATTTTTCCTACCGCGGTTATCTTAAATAACCTTCGTATTGTTTTAGGCTATCTTGGTGGCCTCAAACTTAAACCCGCTAGACCATATAATTTTTTATACGGTTCCGGCTGGGTTTATTCGCCATTTCTTTTTGAAAATGTCTTTCTCGTGTTTTACTCCGCGCGCCAAACCAGGTTTGGTTCCTTTGTTCACCGTCCTATCGCGGGCTTCTACACAGAAGCCCTCCTTAGGCACCAGAAAGTCTGGGTAGGCAGGATGTGAGAGAGGGGTTTTAGGACCCCTGCCTGGGGTTCCCTTGGTAACCCAAGTCGCACTCCTGTTTGATTGGCTAGGTGACTGTCCCGCCAGGACAGCCACCCTGCTGTGTGATTGACAGCCAGGCTGTGTGAATGGGGGAAAACTGCATAAAAAGCAGGTCTCTGGGACTGGAAAGGCAAAGTCGCAACTACAACGAAAGAACCGATGAGGAGCTGAAAGAAGAGGACCCCTACAACGACTGAACCGCCCGGTGAAGCCCTGCTGCAGGTCCGAATCTTCAGACTCCAACGACAGAGAAGATCTACTAGGAATCTTCTTCCCATGAGCTGGTGGGACCAACCAGTTCACCCAAACTGCAAGCCAGGACTCCTTCCTCTGGTCGAATTTGCTGCACAGAGATACAGTGAACCGGATAGCCAGGAAGGTCGGACCCTGCTTGGGTTTTAAGGAGTGCACCTTTCATTCGTTGCTTTGCTCTGCTGCTGGTTTCTTCCCTGGGCAGTGCAGGAACCTCCAGTCTTCCTACTTAATGTCAGTCCGACAGTCGCTTCAGGAACCGTGAGCTTGCAGGACCTGCCAGGAACGTCCGCCTCAGCTACAGCTTCTTCTACATTTAGAGGTACTGTACGAGTCGGGTTGTTCGTTTCCTCCAGCCGCGGCGAAGGTGTGTGAAACCTTTCGCCAAACTGAGGTCTCGTCCTTCTCTACTAATTAAACTAACTTTTCTATCGACCAACTTCGTCCGGAACTCTTGGCAAAGACTTAACCGCGAACTACACTGAACTGTGTGATCTTGAGCAAAAGACTTTTGTCCTATTGACTTGGGCCCTAAGCTTTTTTGATTTTATTCCATCACTGTAGTTCCTCTTTCTAGATTGCCCTGCTTACTTACCTGTTGGTGCTGCTAAATTTTACTCTAATTTTGTTTTTCCCTCCCTTTTTAAATTTCTGGAGTGCCATTTTGCTTACACTTCAATTTGAGTTTAACTTGTCCAGCATCTATTGGGAGTGGTGTGGTGTATTAAGAGTGTGATTTTTCAACTGCTTTACTTTAGTGAAATGTTTTACAACTGATGTGTAAATAAATGTATATTCTTTTACTCAGAAACCTTGAGTCAGTGTTTGTTTGAATCATAGTAATTGCTGTCCTTTGTGTAACTATTGATACTGTTCACTTGCTCTTGAGATACGTCTGGCTGCTCAGTCATGGCTACCACTTTACTGTGTAGTACAGGCTTGTACCAAAGGTGAATTTGTACTGTCACTTGTAGTCTTAATTGTGTGTGGTTTTCCCAAAGGGTACTAACACTCTACTCTGGCTTCCCGTAAGGCAAAGAATATCACACAAAGCGCTCACTCTGGCTGGCTCATAAATGTGTGTCTCTTACCAGCCCCACATATCTATCAGAGCGTATCAAGATCAAGCCTAAAAATAGGAATCTTCGCTCTACCATGGTCACGGTACTCATCTATTCGAGATTCAAAATGGCCCGGTTTGGTGGCACCAGCTTTGTCACTCAGGCTCCTACTCTATTGAACGCGCTCCCAGAAGCCATACTCCAAATACAGAACTACGCTCTCTTTAAGAAGGCCACAAACCCACTTTTTCAACCATGGCCCAGAATAACTGGATTTAGCTCCCGCCTGCTTTCTGTTTGTGCTTCTTGTAACTGTTTTTATGTGCGCTCTGAGGCCTGCGGGCATGTGGCGCGTTATAAAAATTAAAATAAATAAATAAGTGTACCTTATTTTTTCTTGAGAACTTCTGGGAGGGTTAGGGGTACCTCCTAATGCTGATACTGCTGCAAATGACACACATATAGATTAGGAGATCAGCGCATCCCTCCTAGGTTACACCCCAACCCTAACGTATTTGTACAAAAAAAACTATTTGAGTACTTCTTTATAAACTACATTAGTGGTTCTCCCTTCAGGTGCTAGGATTACCGGAGTGTTAGGTGAGCTCACTCTGGAACAGGCCATGTAACGAGAAGCAGTCATCCCTTAAGTCACTTCCCACTAATTTTAAAGTCTGCCCCTGAGATTTGTTGATGGTCATGGCAAAACAAACCTTTAAGGGGAACTGAAGTCTTTTGAATTTAAACGGATATCCTGAAGGTATAAGAGGTATTTGTGGTATGAACACAGACTCCCGGTGGACAGAACCGGTTAGCACCATAGCCTCAATCACATTTCTGTGGAGAGCCTTCACTCGCAATCTGGTGCCATTACAGAGCTTACGTGGTTTCCCACTTTGAGAAATGTGTGTGTCTGGGAAGACCAGGAGGATTTAAAGTGTTATGGACTGTGTCATCACTTTAAATCACTGAGTTTACAGATTTCTACTCCATTTTGACTCCTCTGAAAGAATTAATAAGTATCTTATTGATTAGAGCAGCCATGCTGATCTCTGGTGTTGAAATGGCATGCTCACATAACCATTATGTAGATTTCTCCATTAGATTTTTATATGCCAGGGTGAATTTTGGATGTGTGGTCTGATAGGGAATTGACGACTGTACCTAGGTCGGAAGGGATGACCATTTTGCTCTCAAATACGGGAAACTCTCAGTTACCAATTTTAAGACGCAGTTTGGAAACTTATTTAATGATGAAGATTTCAAATGTGAATTTTTACTTTTCTAACATATTCATTTTGTGGAATACACATGTTTCTCTATTTTTGAAGAAGAATCTAAATACTAATTTTCACATCTGTAACATCTTCGGTTTTTGAGTTATAGGTATACTCATTAAAATAAATCACCCCCCCTTTTTCACCCCCTTAGGGACAGAATTTCCCCAAATCCTTCCTTAGTGGGTACCTATGTCATGAAAACAATGTACCTCCCAAATGACATGTTCCTAGGTTGAACCGTTTGAGCTGGGCGTTGATGAGTCAGTGAGGGCGACTTCTTTTACATATATAGATTTCAAATGGCGCCAATTAGTGGGCCTTGCTTAAGGGGACTGTGTTTTCTTTTCCTTTTCATTTTTCGTCATGCAAGCACACGGTAATGGCAGATGGCCGCCTGTGCATTACCTCACATTCCCTCCTTTGCGAAAGAGGGGACTGTATATTTATTTTAGTTTCTAATTTTTCTGGCCCCAATATTGTATGCGAACTCTATGCTTCTTAAGAGAGGAGGTATCCCTTAATTTAGCAGATGATGCAGTGCTTTATCAGTGAGCAGATTTCTTGTTCTCATCAACTTCTGTGTTTGGGGGCTTTCACATCATTTTATTACACCATCACTCCTCTGTTTTTTTTTCGTTTATGGTGGCTGGGAGCTGAGGAAATGCTGTGCTTCAGCGCATATCTGTTTGGCGTTTGGCTGGATTCAGTAGCACGATAGGAGGTCCCGTGGCACAATCAGTTATTGCATTTGGCCACTAACTGAAAAGTTATTGACTCCTGCCAGGGTTGAGCCCACCCAATGATGCCAGAAATATATAGTTCCCACAGGACACAAATAAAGATCAGAGAAGAATCAGTGTCTACAGTGCACGGGTGGGCCATGCACAGGACAGTTTTATGTATAAATTAGGAAGGTTTTTCCTCCTTTAAAAAGCATATCCCTGGATATCACTTGAACACTTCAACACATCTTTTTGATCCTTCTTTCTCCGTGCGTCTGATCTTACTGAAATTGTGACACTGAATGTTCAGATTGTATATAATGGCGGCCCCGCCTGCAGTCTATTCACTATGTATAGCTAGCCTTTAAGATTACTAAGTCTACTTGCGTTGCTGCATCTGTACAGTTATAAAATGACTTGCATTTTCCGCAGTGCTCTTTACACGTGCAATCTTCATTCCGCATATGAAAGTTTACTCAATTATTTATTTCGTCATCAGATTCTATATGGACTATACATCCTCTTCTTAAGCCACTCTTCTCAGTGAGTCATGCTTGCTTCTTGTGACATCACCAACTTCTCCTTTTCTCATCTTCATATTCCTTCTGGGATTTCTTCCAAGAGATTGTCATCTCTACGGGGATACATCAGATAGGGTTTTCTCAATGGATACCTTTTCTCAAAGAATCTTCGTGGAAAAGGCACCATCACTGGTGTCGTGCATGTCACGCTCTCTGGCTTCCAACATATAGGCAGGATGGGGGCGGGACTTCCTGCAGAGGCATTCAGCTGCTCTTCTACACTCCCCCCTCAGGTTGATTCATCGACCACACCTTCATTATTCTCCACATCTTGATTTCTTCTCTTGAAGAAATGCTTCTTTGGAGTCCAGATCTTTACCACAGCTTTTAGGGATTCTGCTGATTTAACATGTTCATCAACACTCCAGGTCATGTGCCTGCACTGTCCACTCGGATTACAGTAGATCCATCGTCCCACATACTTCTTGTAATCTCTTGGATGCAGGAACTTTGTTCCCTCAGGTGCTATGATGCTGTCCTCTATGTATTTTCTGATTTCTTCATCCATCAAATCCTTGGGTCCAAACCCTGATTTGACATTGATCATGATCTTCATTCCTACTGCCTTCTTTGCTGTCTGCTTGCAGTGTGTGATTATTATCCTGATCACACAGAATCCAAACACAATCATCACCAATATTGCTCCAAGGAACCTAAAGACATTCACCATCCAGTGTGGAATCCATGAGAAGATTGATGCAAACCAACTGCCATCTGCAATGTCTTCTACTTCATCTTCCATCTTGCTGTGCAAGTTTGTAAACAACGTTATGGCCTCTGTCAAGGTCCCATTCTCATCATCGTGAGAAGGTTTGAACTTGCAACATGATGACCCGATTTCGGCGCAAACTCCTCCATCCATCGCCGTGATCATGTCAAGGACATATCTATTCTGTAGGGTCATCAATCGTATGGCCATCAATTCTTCCTCGATAGCATTGAATCCCTTTATGGTAGTGTTGATCGCCTGCAGGAGCTGCCAGCGAGTGATTTGTAACCACTTTGCATTGGCCATCGTCTGGATCCCTGGCATAAAGATAGTTGTGAATATTGCTGAAGTCTGGTTGAACAACCTGTGCTCATAAGGAATAGAATCAAAGTCTTCTATTGATTTAGCTGAGAAATAATTCTCCCTCATTGTCCGATTGAGAAATTCGAGCAATCTTCTCCTTCTCAAATTGGCATCTGCTTTCGGAAATTCACCAATGTTCAGGTCACTCTTAGGAATCACTAATGCTGAAACATGGATGAGTACTAAGGAGCACAACCCTCCCAAGTCCTTGGGCAGCTTCATGTAGGCCCTAAACACACAAGCCCAATATTGATCCATCAGGATGGCTGTCCCTGCTCACATTCTAATAACGTCAACTGTAGTTTTGCAGCCTTTATTTCTTTCCACATAATTATTTTCTTTTCTTTGAAAGCATAATGTCGCATTTATCAATGGAACCACCATCATCGGGCCTGATTCATCTTCTACCCATGTCAACAGTCTGGCGTAGTTAGCACATGACTTAAACAAGCATCGTTCACTCTCTGTACTTCTGGCAAATATTCAACTTCAATAGATGAGCTCTGCAGGACATCAGGCTTTCTTCCCATCCTTTTATGGATTTGAATTGTCCATAAACTAAGGCTTGTGTTTGTTCCCTACATCCAGGCCATCCAGCTACTTCCTTTTTATCAGGCAATTCAGTTTCTTCATCTCTGCAACTACTACCGCTTCATGTCCTTTCTCAGGATAGGTAAGCATCTTGCTTTTCCACGCAGGTTCCTTTTCCATCTGTGTAGGCTTGATACAATCATCTTGAAATGAAAACAACCATTTCGATCTCCATCGCAAAGGGCCCAACTTCCTTGAAATTGGCCTCTTGTCATGCATGCTGCAAGATGAATGAGACATCTGGCATTGTACTCCGGGATTTCTCTGGAAATTAAAGTTTGTGTTGCATCCATGGCATAGGGTATGAGAGCGCAGCCATAGCAACTCTCCTTAGATGTTCTTTCTCCCACTTTTTTCATGTGCTGGTACCACATGTTATTACCCAAGTGTGCTGTACTGTCTAGATATGTGTTTATTCCTTCATTATCTTCCTCTGCATTTCTCTTATTCTTACTACTACTAAATCAGTGCTTGCATGATGATCATGAAGTATATCAAAAAGAGTTATCTGCCTGAGGAGAACCACAGGAGTTTCTACCTTAATGGAAGTAAACAAATCAAGAGCAGAACTTGCAGTAGGAGAAATCATAGTAGTCTCTATCTTAACAGGAGCATCAATATAATTGGGAATGCTAAACAGAAGAAAAAGAAAAACACAAATAATGGTGGCACATACATATATCGTGAACCAACATATTAATCCCCACCATTTGTGCCACTCTGGAATTGGCTGGGCTTGCTCATTCTCTGAAATCATTCAATGTTCAACAGTCCTCATTTTTTTACAATTTAAGGAAGGAAGGAAAACACTTTACTCCGACAACTGTAATGAATTTGGTAGCTGCAGTAATTCCTCTACTATTGCTACGAGCATCCATCTGATCATAGGGCCATTCTCAGGATCCTGTAAAAAAGTGTGGATGTCCACATCTCTTCTAACAAGGGCTGGATAAGCTTGAAGAATAAACAGAAAAACAGTAAGCACAAGATGATACACATCACTCTCTGGGAGGACCACAGAGTTAATCAAATAAATGCTCAGTGAAAAACGAATCAGGGTACTGCTCACGTTTCCTATTCTTAATCAAATGTTGTCGTTCAGGCATAATCGTGATACATCAGTACATCCCTAAAGTTCTAGCAAAGAATTGCACGCCTGCTATAATATCTATAAGGAGTGTCCATGGGGAGCCACAGTCCAAATGCAAATCTGCATTTACTAGTCATTAACTTTATTGCCCTTCCTTGTCATCGATCGAGTCTGCACACTCTGAAATTCTTCTTCTTGTCTTGCTTCTTAATCGATGGCTGGGGGTGCTGCGGTCTCACCGACGTATAGCTTGACGTCACTCTATTGTATCTACGCTCATCTGCCTTGGACCTTTACTGCTGAGGGAGTAACATTTTCTACAATGAATGGGCCCTCAAACCTTGGCTGTGCCACTTCCTACGGATGTTTCTAAATAACACGGAATCATCAACAAAAAGTCTAGGTGCTGATAGTGGTTCTATGAATGGTTTTCATCTGTGTTCTGAGACCGACACCGCTGATGCTTGAGTTGATCTGAAATGAGAGAGATGCTAGAGCTCATATATGTCAAATATTCACGTAACTGATTTCCTAACATTTTTGCTGTACTCCGGGCATCACTTCTACTCCTCGATGGAGAAGTCAAAGGCATTCTCTTTCACCTTCCTGTCACTAGCTCGTGGGGTGTGAGGTGGTGGTCCGAACCAGGCTGATTCCTTATGGCGTATAAAGCTAAGGGCAGGCAATGTAGCCATCCCTTTTTCAGCATTAGCTTGAGCTTGGCAATCCTTACTTTAAGGAGGCTGTTGAGTCTCTCACATATTCCGTTCACTTGCAGATGATAAGCAGAAGAAAACCTGTGTTTTACATTCAATAAAGTCCGATCTGTTCAAATACTTCATTGACAAAATGTGGCCCATTATCAGATCTCAGCACTTCACACACTCCCCATCTTGGAAAGACTTCATGTACTAAAGACTTTGTTGCGCAAGAGGTGTCAGGGTATGTACATGGACCTGCTTCGATCCACCTGGAGAAGGGACACAACCCCACTATCAAATACCTGTATCCACTACACACCTGCAGCATTAATATCCATTAATTGGGTCTTTGGCAACTGATTAAACCCTTCTCGCATTAGCATAGTCATTTTCTTATACTTATACTAGTAGTATCAAAACCTGATATATCTGAAGAACTTGCAACTCTTTTCACCTCTTCGTCTGTGGCTTAATTCCCGCAAGAGACAAAATCTGTTTGCTTAGTATGCGCTGCACATTTAACTATTGCTATGGCTGCTGGGAGCTGTAGTGATTTAATAACCCTGTCTAATAAGGATGTGTGTTGCACTTGAGTGGCGTCTGCTCAGAGGTAGCCCCTCCTTTTCAAATGTGCTAGCCCTGCGTGTACGCTTGATGTCACATAGGGGGAGTCAATGTACACCATTACTTCCTGTCCTTCGTGTTTCGCGAGCGCGACAATAAGCGCCACTAATTCTGCTGCTTGTGCTGAAAAATGAGATTGTAGCTTTATGCTTACTACAACCTCAAACTCTGTGTTTTCCTCATGCCTTACTACAGCTGCGCCAGACTGCCTTTCTACACTTGTTTGATCAGTTTTTGAAGACCCATCAATAAAGTGGAGTTTCCCCCTGACAGGTCGTGGTATATCGTCAGAATATTCAACATAGTTTGCATATGCTCACCCTCTGTCACTAGCTCGGCTACAAATGTGGCCAAATTCACTATTTTACATCTGACAATTTTGAACGCTGGGTTTGAGATCATGACTTCATATGCAGAAGTTCTCTGAGATGTCAATGTACCTTTGGGTTTCTCCAAAATGGCAAACAAAGCATGTTTTACAAAAAGTGTCACAGAGCAGCCCATTACAATACTTGTAGATTTCTCAATTGCAACACAAAGGCTGCCAATGACGGTGTGCAAGGAAAATGCCCTTTCATAACTGGGTCTAAAATACCACTGTAATATGCCAGAGGTTTGTACCCTAATGTAGTCCTCTGTATAAGCACTGCTGTCATAACTGTCCAATTTGTGTGCGATAATAAGAAAACTCCTCAGCATTATTGGGAATTCCTAAAACAGGAGCTGTACAAATTGCTTTCTTCAACTCTTCAAATCGTTCCTCCATCTCCTCAGTCCATTCTATTTTCTCCTTGTTCACCTGTGCTTTCTTTAAAGCCTGCAAGAGGGGTCTTGTATACGAACTGTAGTCAAATACCCAGGTTCTGACATAATTGCAGAGCCCCAAAAACTGTTGCTTCTGCTTTACTGTGTGCGGTTTTGCGGTTTTCATGATCGCCTCAGCTCTCTCAGGTGTCACCTTCTTTCCCTCATGTGAAATCAACTGGCCTATGTATAACACCTCCTCTTGACAGTACTGTAACTTTTCTTTGTCCACTTTATATCCTTTGTCTGCTAGAATAGTCATCAACTGAATCGAGTCCTGTCTGCACTCATCCTCTGTAGTGCTACAAATTAAAATGTCATCTACGTACTGAATCACAACACTTTTCAAATCAAGTCTAGTGTGTTTTGGGCAGGTTTGGCAAAACGTAAATGAAGTCAAGTCTTGTGAGTCTTTGTGCAACGGGATTGAGAAAGAGCATTTTTCAAAATCGATCACTGTGAAATATTGTGCTTCCATGGGATATTGCATAGTATCGTCGCTGGATTAGGAACTAGAGGAAACTCTGCCTCTACAATCTGGTTAATAGGTCTTGTATAAATCTCCACGATCCTCCCTTTGATCTTTTCACAGGATACACTGCAGTGTTGCACAGTGATTCTGACGGTACCAGAATACCTTGTTCCATCAGTGCTGAAATAGTCTTGAAAATACCATTATCAGCCTCTCGAGACATTGGAAACAGTCTTGCTTGAGGTAAAATCGCCCCTGCCTTCAGTTTTATTTTGACTTCCCCAATTCCCTTTAATAGGCCTACGTCTTAAGGGCCTGTAGTCCATAAGACACTTGGCACCTTCTCCAAGTCTTCATCAAAAAATGCTTGCCTCTGCCGCATTATCGCCATTCGCTGTGGAATCTCCCTTTTCTCTATTCTAATCCAATATGTAATGCTCATAAAGAACACTACTTCATTATTGCTGGGTCATCTCTAAACATGTCATCATCAGAAATGTCAGTCCGCCTGCACCCCTCATCAATAGCTATCACTGTTCTAAATGGTCTACGCTCATCGTCTGTTCCTTTTAGTATCGCCATTTCCCCTCGTACTATGGCTGCATCTAATTCTAGAGGGATTGTCTGCCCCCCCTCTTCGTCCATGGGTATCTGTGGTCTAAACAAGAATTTGCCAGGCATCCTCATAGTTCTTCCCACCAAGCCAGGTAGGAATGTCAATAGAATGCTCACCTGCTCACCCCATAAAGAAAAACTTCTGGTTCCATTGGTATACTTCGCAGAGCCACTTGCTCTGTCAACGCCAATATAAATTCACCCACGTTCATGTAGTGTATTCCAGTAGTGAAACACACTATTTCTTCGTCAGTAAAAGAAATCGTCATGTTAGGTTTTGTCATCAAATCACTTCCCAAAACGTTAACTGGTGTCTGCCGTGGAATGCAACAATGTCACACTCTCCTGTAGAGACTGGTAATTCGTCAGTAAAAGGAACTCAACTCGTAGCTCCAGAGAATCCCTGAGCATTCATGGCAATTCCCGACATTGGATATTTTCCCTCTCGTATACATGAACAAGTAGCCCCACTGTCTCCTAGAAAAGATTTGCCTCCTATCGTCACATCAGCCCTTGGTTCCTCTTGGGGATCTGGTGTCGCTGATAGTACTGAACACATCAAGTTGCCCTGTGAGCTGTCCTATTGTGGGTACATGCATACCCCTGGACCCTGTACTTGTAAAGGGATTCCCTCCTACCACAGTGACACCCCCTATTCTAGGTGTCAATAATTGTCCTGTGTTTGTATTCTGCTGTATCTGCATAGGGGCATGCTGCGACTGTCCTTGCAGTGGATTCATTTGTGGTTGCTGTGCCTGTTGCATTTGCAGGGTCTGTGTCTTATACTCTGTCTGATCTTTGGCGAACCCTTCCCTAGCTTGTAAACTATATGCTGGAGGATAAGCTGTCCCCCTTTTGAAAATTGGCCATTGTGTACATACCCTTGGCTCCCGCATACACCCATTGTACCCTGTCACCCCACAAGTCTACCATACAGGAGGAGCCTGTCTGATTAATCCACCTTGGTTGAACCCTCCTTGCGCATTCTGATTCTCATTCTGTGCGTTCCGAAACCCACCTTGATTGCTTTGGAAACCACCCCTTCCTGTATAGCCCATGCCTCTACCTTGTGGCAGGAACTCATTCCCACCTTGGCTCATCAGACACTGATTATTCGTCTGTGATGTACCCGCTGCTTGCTGTATTCCCAACCCTTCTCCGCTTGTCAATACCGCCCATTCCATGGTATATTTTGACAATTTTTTCGGAACTAATGTAGCCTCCTCAAGTTTTCTAGTGTCATTAGCCTTATTTTTCTCCTGCAACAGCCGACAGTGATGCAGTATTGTCAACTGTATCTCAGCCCATGGCTTTGCTTCCATTCCCACTTGCTTCTTCATTTGCCTCTGTACTTGCCCGGGCAACCCTTGACATAAAATGTGGTAAAATAATGCTACCGGTTTTTCCCATGGCTCGCGTGTTTCAAGGGTCCAAAGTTCTTGAATGTCCTGAATGTAAGCAAGAGGATCCTCGTCTTCTTTCATCTTGCATGTCATGATTGCACCCATATCTGATGTGTCGGGATACTGCACCGTGAGAGACCTCCAGACATCAGCTCTCCAATTATTAAACAGCGCTCCATCGTGTGCTGTGTTCTGCGCTATCACACTTGAATAGCCTTCTCTCTTCCATATGTCATCAGCTCTTTCCCCATGAATGGCTGCTAGGAGACCCTTAATGTCCCCTATTGCCAATGTATTTCCTCCTGTCATTTTTTCTAATTCATAAATCCATTTTCCCATGCCCAATGTTAAACTCAGGAGTTTGCATCTTAAATTATCTTTATCGATCTGCAGCCATGGAATACACTGTAGTCTTGCTCCCCCTTTTTCCAATAAGGGAAACTTTGTAAACCCTAGACTGCAATCGGCTCCCATTGTCTGCCTATCCATAGTAGGGACAATGGATCCAGGCCGCCTCCTCCCTGGCAATGATCTTAACCAAGAATCAAGGTACAATATTCTTGTAAAGAACGCAATCGTCTCGCTGGACTTTTGGTACTTTATGGAGCAAAGATCGCTCCGTTGCACTGTACTTTCTTCTGTGCACTCACTGAAACCCATTGTGAGCATGCCATTCCAAGATGGCTGTGCCCTCTTGATTCGCACTGGAGTGCTGGGGCTGGCGTGAGTGGGGCCCAGGATTGGCCGTGGCCTGCAACATCTTGGCCAATCAGTAGGCCGGCAGGCTTTTGCCCGGCCCTCCTCCAAAGGTCCCGATCCTAAGGCCCCCTGTCTACCCATGTCCACCATGGCTCGCCACTAGCCACCCTTGTATGTGCTGTGTGTGTCTCCTTGTCCCCGCTGCCCCCGCCAGTGTCTCCTTGTCCCCCCTACCCCCCGCCAGTGTCTCCTTGTCCCCCTTGCCCCCACCAGTGTCTCCTTGTCCCCCCTGACCCCTGCCAGTGTCTCCTTGTCCCCCCTGCCCCCGCTAGTGTCTCTTTGTCCCCCCTGCTTCCCAGTGTCTCCTTGTCCACCCTGCCCCCTGCCAGTGTCTCCTTGTCCCCCCTGCCCCCGCCAGTTTTCTCCTTGTCCCCCTTGCCCCCTGCCTGTGTCTCCTTGTCCCCCCTGCCCCCCGCCAGTGTCCCCTTGTCCCCCCTGCCCCCACCACTGTCTCCTTGTCCGCCCTGCCCCTCGCCATTGTCTCCTTGTCCCCCTGCCCCTCACCAGTGTCTCCTTGTCCCCCCTGCCCCCACCAGTGTCTCCTTGTCCCCCCTGCCCTCTCTCCCTGCCCCCTGTATGTCCCTTGGCCCCTTTGTATGTTCTCCTGCCCCCCACTCTCCCCTCCTTGCCTTTACGCCCTTGCCCCACCTCTTTTCCTTCTACCTCTCCCTTCCACCCCCTTCCCTTCTTTCCCTCCCACAGCAATTCCGGCACTAACCCAGTTGCCATCAGGCATAGCAATTCATAGCTTCCTGTCTTCTCAGCCTTTCTTACCCCCTCCTCCTTGAACTATATCTATTGCACTTACTTTTATCATCGCCCCTTAGACCGCTGATATCAGCTTGTCTGTCCCCCATTACCCTTCCTGTTTTCTGCCCCCATCCCTTCCTAGCACAATCTTAAACAGTCATTGACCTTTTTGATAGTCACTTGTTTTGTTCCTCTCCCTATCCCTTCTCTCCTCCCGCCCCCTGCATTCATCCTACCCATCCTCTTGTCACTTTTGCACTGCAACAATTGCCGTCAGGCATAGTAATGTTACTGCTAGTTTTGTCTCCTGCCTCCCTCTCCTCTCCCTTTTTTGTTACATGCACTTGTACTATCTAATATGATTGATAGTTCATTTTCACATTCTGAATTGTTTCAAGGACCTGTAAGAATGTAACAGTATTTTCCCATGTTCCCTCCCTCCTTGAAGCGCTTTGAAGCACACTGTATATAGGCGCTATATAAATAAACAATCAATATCAATATCAATAACCTGCTCACATATGGCGGTGACTCACCCTTCTCACTATACGATCGTCCTCTAGGATGCTCTGGATATGCCATAGGGTCTAGCGTCCTATCCTTCGGTTGCTCTAGATCAGACCATCTTACTTCCTTGTCTGCATGCAAGCTTCACTGGAAAAACATGCACCTCCTCCCTCTTCCCCACATAAGGATTCTCTCTCCTCATCTGACATATCTAGTCCCCAACTAGTGTGACTCTCATCCCCTTAACCCTTATCGAATTTCAGTCGGCCTAGGGATAAGTTTCAATGCTCGAGACCGAATGGATTTTCCTATTTGCTTCATAATTGGAAGACTAAGGTTTGATCTCTCTTCCCTCAGCTTCCCGATTTGCCACTTTCCCTTAACTCTTGATAGGCCTTATCGATTCTGTCTCCGATACATCCTGTATCAAAGTTCTCTTCTAAGGCCCCTCTAGATGGCCCTGACGTCGGATCCTTTAAAGGTAGGAACTCTTTCATTCCGTCCCATCGTTGGACTTAGCTTCATTAACTCCTTTTGAATTAGATCAATATCACGCTCTCGCTATCTTATCTTTCGTTCTAATTCTTCATCTAATTCTCTTTGCTTTTTTGCTTCCCATCTAACTCTCTCCTCTTCTTGTCTTATCTCTTCGCTTCTTACTCCTGCTCTACTTTCTTGCTCATCCTTTCATCTCTGCATTCGTTTGTCCCTTAATTTCTGTGCTTCTTCCTCTTCTCTTTTCCTTTCTTGTTTATCCTGTTCTTCCATTGCTCTCTGCTTTTTTTCACACGTTCTTTGCTCCTCTGCCCTTTCTTCTTTCCTTTGTTGCTCCTCCTGATACATCTGTTCTCGTCACTGTCTGCTCTTTCTTTTATGTTCATCTTCCTTCAATCTTTTTTTCTTTTTCCCTGTCTTTTCTATCCTGTTAGTCCTGATCTTCCTTTTGCTTTACTACCTCAATACTTTTCCCATCGAGCATGAGTAATATCTGTCCTCCCATCCATTCGCTCTGCACGAGCGTAACCTCGTGAGCTTTATCCTTCTCTCCTTTCCATCTCTTAATCTCTCGTTCTATCTCTGTCGATATATCAGATCGCTCACTTTTCTCTTCCTTGTTTTGCAAGATCTTAAAGATCTCCTCTTTTCTACCATCACTGCTATAAGCAGGAGGTTTGTATATCAGGTCAACTATACCCTGTTGCTACTTTCAATTTCTTTAATGGATACAATCCCCCATCTTCCGTACTATCGACTTTTACTTCAGGTGAGGTAAGTGGAGTAGAAGGCTCGACACCTTCCTCCCTGCACTGGTTAAGCATCCACTCTTCGGGTGACGGATCCTCTCTCTCTTCCTGGTACATCTTCCAAAATTCTAAAATAGCTAATCTTTTCTCCAACTTATTTCCTGTGTACGCAGCGTGCAAGTGTTTGGTCATGTGTTGCAATACCGCTTTTAACAATGATCCCCCTTGTGGCCATGGCATGAACATATTATCTGTCATGCCTTTCACCCATTCTGCACTGTACTGTTTGAGCTTGGGCATGTGCTTTGGCAACGTCTTACATAAATATAAAACCAAGGATAGGCAACCCCTACAGCATGGACCCGGGGAGCAATGGACAACCAAATATACAAAGAGAAGAGAGTGGATCACACGGAAAAATGACTATAAAGTCAAAGGATGGATTCAACTTCAATTATATGGACCAAGGAGGGGATAGGCCAGGTCAAGGAAAGTATAAAAATAGCATATTTTATTAATCACATATCAAAAGCATATATAAGAGCACATAATACATAGTAAAAATACATATAAATTCACAATTCAAATTTGGTACAAAGAATTAAAGTGCATGTCTCACAGAATTGTTGGTAACTGTGGTTACAGTTCCGATATATAGATAGTGGAAATAAAGATATTGGGCCTCATTACAACCTGCCAGTCCGGGACCGTGCAAAATCCGTGACGGCGGTAAAAACGTTTCCGTGTCCGTAAGGTTGCGGAAAAACCGTCCGATTACACGCTGTCGGTCGCGCGCACCACACGGACTCGGAAACGTTGTTACCGCCGTCACGGAAAACCCCACGGAAATGGAAATAACGCAGCCACAAGTGGCGCAAAACCTGTGTCCGCCTCCGCCGCCACGGACACGGAACCGGAAATACCATGATCGCCGAAACAGAGAGGCGGCCATCATATAAAAGCACAATCCAGTGCCATCCAGAGCCAGCACAAGCACAATCGTAACTCTGAGAAGCCAAAAGGGACCACCAGCATGTCTGCAAGGATTCCTGCTCAGAGGCAGCGCAAACAGCGCTTCAGCGAGGCGGAGCTAACCGTCTTGGTGGCGCACATTATGGACAATGCAGAGATGCTGTTCAGCGCCGACCAACGGCGTGCCACACAGCAGCGGAGGAAGGAGGTGTGGGCCGAAGCTGCACGCAAGTGCACCGCTGTGGGTGTGACAGTGAGGAGCGTGAAGGACTGCCACAAGCGGTGGTTACGCAACCTCATTTCCACGCACCGCCAACGCAGCAGTGGGACAGGCGGAAGACCCCCTTCCCCACTGAGGCTGCAAGCATGGGAGGAGCGTTGCGGCAGCGTCCTCCACCTAGAGGGAATCCATGGGATCGGGGAGGCTGAGGCAGGAGTGAGCCCACCTGCAGATGCCGGTAAGTGCCCAAACATGAATGCCACATGAAAATATGCAGTTGTGAGTACTGGGCCAAAGGACCCATTAACAACCCCCCCCCCAGGCAGTGCATGTGTGGGCCAAAGGACCCATGATGATCCGTATGGCAACCAATATCACAGAATGTATACACCAGCAATCAGATGCATGTGACTAACACTATTCAATGTACAATCTTAATGACGCATGTGATGCACCCATCTGCCACCACAACAACACTAATTGCATGTCCTTTGTGTCCCCACAGCCGTTTCAAGTGACAGTGATACTGCACAACAGGCCAGCCAATCTGCACCGGCAAGTACACAAGCCACCGCCACCACACAGGAGGATGCTGCCGGCAGTTCTGCACCTCTGGCCACATTACCAGCCACTACAGATGTGCCGCCCACCACCACCACCGACATCCCCACCGTCTCCACACTGCCTGAGTCTAGACAGGTGCCACAGGAACCTATCATGGCCACCCAACACAACACCGGAGGCAGCAGCACTGCAGAGGGGGCGGCCTGCAGTGATAACAGTGCCCCGCAAGAGCACTCGGAAACGGGGCCACAGGGGGAGATGCCCACATTGGAAGACCTGGGCTCCTTCCATGAGCTGGAGTTCAGCCCCATATCACTGAGGAGTCCCATGAGGTCGCCCACCCCATCCATGGCCGAACTGAATGCCCGCATGCAGCGGATGGAGGACCAGCAGGCTACCCTCACCCAGCTGGTGGAGAGGCAGCTAGAGGAATCGAGGCTGCAGAAGGAGAGCTACAGCGCCTCAGTGCATCGCCTGTCGAGGTCCATCGGACGCTTTGCGAGCACTATAGTAACCCTTGCACGCCATGTGCGGGAGGGCAACGACCACACCTCCAGGCTTGTAGAGGCCATGTTGGTTGGCCAACAGGCAAATCTGGCACGGATGCCCTCAATCCCAGATTCTGCGCAATCAAACACAACCACCCCATCCAGCTCCACTACTGCCAGTCCAAGGAGGCGCTCGAGTAGGCTAACGGGTCCCTCGGGCAAGGTTGCACAGGCACAGAAGCGCACACGGAAGTGATGGCATGTGTGTGGGGCAGTGCAGGACACATGTGGACTACAAGGGTGTGAGAGGGGTGGGCACGTTTAGGTGGTGGGGTAGGTAGTTTTGGGGGTTTGAACAATGGGGCCCGGGTGGGGGTGGGCACGTTTGGGTGGTGGGGTTGGTAGTTTTGGGGGTTTGAACAATGGGGCCTGGGTGGGGGTGGGCACGTTTGGGTGGTGGGGTAGGTAGTTTGGGGGTTTGAACAATGGGGCCTGGGTGGGGGTGGGCACGTTTGGGTGGTGGGGTAGGTAGTTTTGGGGGTTTGAACAATGGGGCCTGGGTGGGGGTGGGCACGTTTGGGTGGTGGGTGGCCCCGGGTGTACAGCTTCCCTAACCAATGCACCTCCTTCCCTGTTGTTATTACATCAATACATCACCATTTCGAATCAAGACATACATGTGTGGACATTGATCATTTATTTTGCAGTGCAACTATTAATTAATTGTCGTCACCATGGTCGTGCATTTCTGTGAATGTGCTGTGACTCAAAAGTAAATGCGAATCAGGGCATCCCGTGCTCTCTGGTCATCATGTGGACCCCCATAGGGAGGCGGTGCCATCCCATCCCCATCTCCATCCCCATCCCCAACTCCATCCCCATCCCCATCTCCATCCCCATCTCCATCCCCATCCCCATCCTCATCCCCATCCTCATCCCCATCCTCATCCCCATCTTCCTCATCTGCGTCTGGTGGCATTGGGATGTTCCTGCGCAGGCATATATTGTGCAGCATGGCACATACGAGCGTGATTTTACCCGTCTTCACTGGGCTGTACAGCAGTGATCCGCCAGATCTGCTCAGACAGCGGAAACGGGCCTTCAGCAGTCCAAATGTCCTCTCAATCATTCCACGTGTGCGGATATGTGCCCTATTGTATGCCTCTTCATGCCTGTTCCTTGGTCTCCGTACAGGTGTCATCATCCATGGCGTGAGTGCATATCCCGCATCACCTACATGGGATGTAGATGGGGGAACATGTCAGTGTTTGTGGCATCATGTCCTCATCTGCTGCTGTGCATTCTTGTATCATCATTCATTCATGCATATGTACCATGCAGTGTATGGAGGTATGTTTTGGCATCACGATGTATGTCGCTAACTGGATATGGGCCTACACATTAACTTGCATGTTTACTGTGCCCTGCGGGTGACATTTGATTGTGTGCATGTCACGGTGCAGTGCTGTCCACACATGGCAGAGTGACTACACTGTACGGAAGTAGTAAATACACGTCGTCTCATTTACACGCCTCTCGTGCCTTTTGAGGCAGTGTTTCAATTGAGGGTGGGTGTCTGCAGTGGCACAAGGTTCATGGGACAGTGACAGGATTGGCTGTGCCAGCGTGTGCACGGGCACATTGTGGTGCCCTGTCATGTCTTCCTTCATGATGTTTGGCATCCACTGTGTATTTGGTAGATGGAAGGTGGGTGATGCATGTGCGGTCACAGCTGCACACTCACAATGCTCATTGGCCTGGACACACACACACCACTTCCACAGGGTTGTAGCATTGTCAGCTGTACTCACCCAATAGCCATGTGCTTTGTCCGGCATAGCGTTCCATGTACCGTGGCAACGTGGAATTCCGCAGTACCATTGAGTCATGTGATGAGCCTGGGAAACGTGCGCAGCAGTGTGTAATCAGTTGCATGGCATCACAAACCATCTGGACATTCAAAGATTGATACTGTTTCCTATTGCGGAACACCGCCTCAATTGCACGTGGTACTGTCAGCTCAACGTGGGTGCAGTCAACTGCGCCTATGCAATTTGGCATGCCTGCTATGGCATGGAAGGCCAACTTGGTGGCAATGACCTCGGGGAGGGTGCGGGGTAGGGCTATGTTTTCCGACACATGGCGCAACAGGGCATCCAGTACCTGTACCAGGATTTTTGAGAAACAGGGTTGTGATATACCGTGTAGCTCACCAACCGTGTGTTGATAGGTGCCAGTGCCAAGGAAATGCAGTACTGAGACAACCTTCAAGAGGGGGGGTGGCGGTGGGGGTGTCAATTTGGCTGCTGATGTTGTCCTCAATCATGGCGGTGATGTGCAGGATTGTTGCACGGTCCAGCCGGTATAGTGTGTGGATCTGTCCTGGGGTGAGGTTCCAGGGTGAGGCCCTGATGCGTGGTATTGCTGGCTGGCGGCGGGGTCGGACTGGCTGGGCAATGGGGTTTGCCATAGCTGCAGGGTTAGCTGGTTGCCGCCTGCGCCTCCTCCGCCTACGCCTCCTCCTCTGTGCCATTACTGCCACCATGTGCAGTGCTGCCTGTTGGTTGAGTAGGCCCAGTCCCAGTGCTACTAGACCTGCTGCCTGCATGGTTCTGTGTTGTGTTGGGCTGGGTGTGGCCCTTTTGTAGGCTCTCAGTGGCCTGCTAGGTCCAGCTGGGCTGATTTGGTGCACCTGTGCCCTGATTCAGTTCAGCAGGCAGTGTATAACACCATGTTCGCGGTGGCGGCGGTTCCGCCACCATGATCACGGTATTTACGCCATTTTTTTGCCGGTATTTCCGTGTCCGCGCTAGTTGTGATGCTCACGGTGTTTCGTGTTGACGGTAACGGAGGGGTTTCCGTGCAGACGGACTTAACGGGACCCCTATTTCCGCAGTGGCGGTTGAGGGTGGTGCTAATACCGGGGCCGCGGGTCATGATTGGGCGGACATGGAAACGGTGCCGGTATGGTTTTACCGGCAGTGTTAATTCCGGACCGGAGTACTTGTAATGAGGCCCATTGTTTTTCTTTTATATATATCCAACTAAACCCCACTGCAGTTTGTTAAGCTCACCTGGTCTCCCGGGAGGCGTTGGGCACGGTTGCTGCCCTCCCTGAACTTGAATCCCCCCCTTCAGGCCTCTCCCTCAGTAGAAAAGCTGTGAGCGGTGGTACTGCTCATGCGTGGAAATAAGAATGTGTGAGTGTGCCAATCTGTGAATGTTGTACCTCTCGAAACCTTTCACCCCAAAGTACAGTTTCTGTGAGCATACGCCGGCCCATAAAGCTCACCTGTGAATTATGCAAGATAAGCTCTCCGTCCTGCTACTTCTGGCAGGGGCGCGTCGAATGGGATCTAGTTCCTTCACTGATCCCTGATAAGGATTAGTCCAGTCCAGCTGCGACTATGCATCTCCTTATGATTGGTAAGTCTTTCTTGAGCTCTTGCGATACTGTTCGATCTGTTTAATGTCTTTGTATGTTGCTCCTATTTATGCCAGCAATAATGTCTTTCTTCTGTTTTCTTCCCTTAGATGGAAATGCGGCCTCAATGCAGCTGTGAGACCCGAGACGCGGCCGGATGGAAGATGGATGCTACTGCAATGTTCAACAGCAGGTAAGTGATGGTTTAAGGAAAAGCGCGAAGTATGGCGAAGTGCAACCTTAAACGGACTGCTTTTTCGATGTCTAACCTTGTCTTCTGTTTTTCCTTGCAGGCCTTGCTGTCGACGATGGAGCGTGTCATGCTGCGGTGCCAAGATGAAGATTTTGGCGTTCCGGAAAGTGTAAAAATGAATACTTGGTTCGCCGAAGAGATGTACAGGTAAGAACAGCTTCCCCCAGTTGGTAAGTATGCTGGCAGGAAGCAGGATGTCCAGGAAGCAGGATCTACAAATGTAAGTCTGACCTCAGGCGACGGTGAGCGTTACGCTGCTTGCAAGTGCAGAATAACGCGAAGCGTCTGTCTTGAGGATCGGGGCAGCTTATATAGCTGAGATCATGGGCACGCCCATTAGGGCCGGCTGACCAGCCACACCCTGCCACTCCTAGAAAGTGAGCATGTGCAAAGGCAATCCATTAGCCGCCACACCCAAGAATACACTTGGGGCTGCTTAATGGATGGAATGTTCAAGGTTAATGCATCCTGCTTAATGGATGGAATGTTCAAGGTTAATGCATCTGAAGTGCTATGTCCATAATAAAAGCTTTTTGGTGTTAAATGGATGTTCTTGTTTACTTTTGTTCATGAGCCTGGCGCCAAAGACGGCAGGACAGTGTCCACCCAGGTCTCCTGTGCATGCAACCCCTGCATGCCTGTGCCCCTGACTTCATGACCATGACAGCACTCCCCCTCAAAGCCCCTCTCAAGGGTGGTTCTCCTCCCGGTCCTGGTTTGGTGGGATTATTGCGATGGAAATGACTGATTAAACGCGGAGCATGGACGATGGTCACTGGGTTCCCAAGTTCAGTCTTGAGGTCTGTAACCTTTCCAGTAAATTAGGTAATACAATTTTGATCGAACCACCTTGAAGTCCAGGATGGATTTGACTTCATATTCTGGTTCTCCATCTATTAGTTCGGGCTCTGGCGGAGAAATAAGCCATGTATTGGATTTCATGGGTTTGAGGTGAAAGACATGAAATACGGGGTGAATTTTCATGTGAGATGGTAACTCCAATTTCATGGCAACAGTATTGATTATGGACTTTATAGCATAGGGCCCAGGTATCTTGGGCGGAAAGCTCTTGGCCGCTTCAGGTGAATATATTTGGATGCTATCACACCTTTTCTCCAATCTGGTAGGCTGGAGCTTCCTTCCAATGTCGATCAGCAAACAGTTTTTGTCTTTCCTTAGCCTTGGTCAGATGCTCTGTCGCCTCCTTAAGAGCCTGAGTGATGGTTTTATGCAAGTTTATTATGGCTGGCATTTCCAGGGTATCGGGTGTATCAAATATTGATGTCCTCGGATGTCTTCCGTGCACAGTGTAGAATGGAGTTTGCCCTGTGCTTGTTTGAACGGAGTTGTTGTATGCATACTCAGCTATCCAAAGTATATTTTTCCAAGAATCCTTGGACTGTTGCAACATACACCTGAGATATTGCTCTAAAGTTTGGTTGGTTTCTCCAGTTTGCCCATCAGTTTGAGGGTGATGGCTTGTGGACAACCGGAAATCGATATTGCCAATCGTACAACACTTTCTCCAAAAGGCAGAAACAAATTGAGTTCCGCGCTCAGATACTAATATTGATGGAAATCCATGAAAACAAACAATTTGCTCTAGGAACACAGAAGCGAGAGTTGACGCAGTTGGCAGTCCCTTCAGAGGGATGAAATGGGCCATTTTGGAGAATAAATCCACAACGACTAATATGGTGTTGTATCCATTTCAGGGTGGATGATCTGTGATTAAGTCCATCGACAGGGTATGCCAAGGTGCTGGCGGTACTGTTAGGGGATGTAGTAAGCCAACAGGGTTCTGTTTCTGAGACGTGTGTTGTGCACAGACACCGCAGGTTTCAATAAAATGGGCAATGTCTTTTCGCAAGGTTGGCCACCAGTAGTTTTGTTTTACCTTAGCCTGAGTTTTGGCTATTCTTGGGTGTCCTTCCACCAATGAATCATGGTAATTTGTGATGATTTGCTTTTGTAGTTCTTGGTCTTGAACATAAAATGGTCCTTGGAAATACGGTAGATTGTCTTTGATGGTGCACTGGTCACCTTTAAACAGCCATTCCTGTTGTGTTGATTGGTCCATCAGGGATTGCAAACAGTTTTTTTGGTCATCCACACACGTGGTGGCAGCTATTCTGGTTTGAATCCTTTCCTCAAGAATTATGGCCACGGGGTCGGCTGCTGCAAAAGCCTCTTTTTCTTCACTCATGCATGATAGAGCATCTGCTTTCCCATTGCGTACTCAGGTCTATAAGTGATAATAAAATCGTATTCCGTGAAAAAGAGAGCCCAACGAAGTTGACGCGAGGATTGTGCTTTGGCGGTTGTCAAGTATTGCAAGTTACGGTGGTCCGGCATGACAGTGACCGTATGTCTCGCCCCAAGAAGGTAATGACTCCAGTCCTTGAATGCTGCTTTAATCGCCAGTAATCCCTTATCTGTGATTGTGTAGTTCAACTAGGGGGCTCAAAATTTGCAGGACCAGAATGCGACAGGGTGTAGTTGTCCTGTTTCCGGGTCTTGTTGTGACAATACTGCTCCCATGGCTATTTTTGAAGCATCTGTCTCAACTATGTAAGGTAGGTCTGGTCGTGGGTGTCGAAGGACTGGTGCTGTAGTGAATGCTAGTTTCAACTTCTGGAAGGCTTCTTCAGCTTCAGTCGACCAATGGAACTTTTGATTTTTCTTTAACAAGGAGGTAATTGGATGTACAATTTGTGAAAACCCAGGTATAAACCGACAGTAAAAGTTGGAGAATCTGAGCACGCTTTGCACTCATTTCATGGATGTTGGTGAGGGCCATTGGAGGATTGCATCCATCTTTCGTGTATCCATATGTATGCCTTGTGGTGTGAGCATGAAACCGAGAAACTCAACCTCGGTTACATGGAAAAAAGAAATTCCAACTTGCCATACAATTGGTGTTGTCGAAGCTTCTCTAAGACTGCCCGGACATGGCCTACATGTTCTTCCATGGAATTTGAGTAGATAAGAATGTTGTCAATGTAAACAAGAGTGCAAACGTCCAGTAGTTCACAGAGTACATCATTCATAAAGAATTGGAACGCCGCGGGGGCATTGCATAGCCCAAAGGGCATGACCTTGTATTCAAAGAGGCCGTACTTCATGCGGAAGTCCATTTTCCACTCGTCTCCCTCTTTTACTCTTACAAGATGGTATGCTCCTCTTAAATCCAGTTTTGTGTAGGTTTGAGCATGTTTCACTTGGTCCAGGAGGTCTGGTAGAAGTTGTAAAGGATATCGATTTTTTAATGTGATCTGATTGATGGCTCTATAGTCGATGCAAGTTCTTAAGTCCCCCTCCTTTTTAGGCTCAAAGAATAAGGGCGAGGAGGCAGGTGACTTGGACGGGCGAATGAAACCGTTTGCCAGGTACTGATCCAGGTAAGTTCTAAGATGCTGATTTTCCTGTTCTGTCAGAGCGTAAATTCGGCTGCAAGGGATCTGGGCTCCGGGTACAAGATCTATCTGACAATTGTAGGGTCTGTGCGGGGTCAGAACGTTGGCTTGCTCTTTTTTGAAGACATTCTGGCGATCTTGGTATTCAAGCGGTAAGGAGCTGATGAGGCCCAATACGATTCCTTTCTTCGGTTTCAGATTGGTGTCATCTTTTTAGTAACATGTGTCGGCACAATCATGAGGAAATGTCAGAAATTGTTTTCGCCAGTCGATCCTAGGATTGTGGGTCTCCAGCCAGGGCATTTCCAATATCATCTGGAACTGAGGAGCACCGATGAGATCGAAAGTAATGTCCTCTTGATGCCCGTCCTGACACAGAAGCTTGACTTTCTCTGTGTATTGTGTCACCGGGCCAGATGATAGCTGAGAACCATCCACAGCAGTGACGTTTTCCGATTTCTGCTTCTGTCGGAGAGGAAGGCCTATTTGGAGAGCCAAATCTCGGTCAATGTAGTTACCCACAGCTCCACAATCAATATATGCCTCCAAGGCATGTATTTTTGATGGTTGCTTGTGATTCACCAAAAGCACTGCAAGGACTAGATGTGAGGTCTGTACGGATTCCTTTTTTATGCTCGACAAGCAAACCCCTACACTTGCCGGGCATTGGCGTTTCCCGAGTTCTGTTCTTCTTCTTCATCAGTTTTGTCTGTTGGCCCAACCGCTTTCTTGGGTGGTTTTACTGGGCAGTCACGGAGGAAGTGACCTGCTTGTCCACAATATAAGCAAAGCTGTTGTTGTCTTCTTTTTTCCCTTTCTGCTTTGGTAAAGGGACTTCGTAATCCACCAATTTGCATTGGCTCAGACGAGGTCGTACATAAACTGACCGTCCCTTTGATCTAGCTCGATCCATTTTCCGATTCTGCAACCTATGATCGAGTTTCACCGTCTATGTAGTCCACACACTTCTCAGGGGGATTCACCACTTGCACCAACACATCCTTAAGTTCTCCACATAACCCTCAGTAAAAGAATGTAGTCCTCTTCTCTTCTGGCCAGTTGGTCTGGGCTATGAGACGATTGAAGGTTGCAATATAGGTTAATAGATCTTGACTCCCTTGTCTGAGTGACAACAACTCGTTGTCCAGAGCTTGTGCTTGAGTATGACAGGCAAACAATTTCTCCATCTCATGTTGGAAATTCCCAAAGTTCCAGAGTAAAGGATCATCTTGATTTACCAAAGGTATAGACCATTCCACCGCACTACCTCCTAAATACGAGAATACAAATGCCACTTTGGCTTGGTCATTAGGAAAGGCTCCTGGTCTGCACAAGAAATGAAGGCGACATTGGTTCATAAATACAGCAAACTTGTTTGGGTTGCCAATGAACCGTTCGAGAGGGGCTAGAGGCACTGGAAGAACCACCTGAACCGGTGTTGATTGATGTGGTGTGGAAGAATGAGAAGAATGTGTCACTCCAGGCAGTGGAACCTGTCCTGCTTGTGCTTGTAGCATTTGTCTTGCCAATTTGTCAGTTCTTTCTCGAGTTACAATAAGATCCCTCTGTAATGCATTGGTTTCCTGTCTTGAAGCATGTACTTCAGCCCGTAATTCCCCTAGTAAGGGCTAACTGATCTGTTTCTGAAGTTTCCATAACCCCTAGGCAGAGAGTATTAGAGGCTTCACGTTCTGTTATGCTCACCTGGTCTCTGCAGAGGCGTTGGGGCACGGTTGCAGCACTCCCTGAACTTGAATCACCCCATTCAGGCCTCTCCCTCAGTAGAAAAGCTGTGAGCAGTGGTACTGCTCCTGCATGGAGATAAGAGGTGTGAGTGCGCCAATCTGTGATTGTTGTACCTCTCGAACCCTTCACCCCAAAGTACGGTTTCTGTGAGCATATGCCGGGCCATAAAGCTCACCTGTGAATTATGGAAGATAAGCTCTCCGTCCTGCTACTTCTGGCAGGAGTTTGTCGAATGAGATCTAGTTCCTTCACTGATCCCTGATAAGTAATAGTCCAGTCCAGCTGCGACTATTCTTCTCCTTAGGATTGGTAAGTCTTTCTTGAGCTCTTGCGATACTGTTTGTTCTGTTTAATGTCTTTATATGTTGCTCCTTTTTATGCCGCAATAATGTCTCTCTTCTGTTTTTTTCCCTTAGATGGAAATGCGGCCCCAATGCAGCTGTGAGACGCGAGACGCGGCCGGATGGAAGATGGATGCTACTGCAATGTTCGACAGCAGGTTAGTGATGATTTAAGGAAAAGCGCGAAGTATGGCGAAGCGCAACCTTAAACTGACTATTTTTTTGATGTCTAACCTTGTCTTCTTTTTTTCCTTGCAGGCACTGCTGTCGACGATGGAGCGCGTCGTGCTGCGGTGCCAAGATGAAGATATCGGCGTTCCGGAAAGTGTAAAGATGAATACTTGGTTCGCCGAAGAGATGTACAGGTAAGAACAGCTTCCCCCAGTTGGTAAGTATGCTGGCAGGAAGCAGGATGTCCAGGAAGCAGGATCTTCAATGGTAAGTCTGACCTCAGGCGACGGTGAGCGTTACGCTGCTTGCAAGTGCAGAATAACGCAAAGCTTCAGTCTTGAGGATCGGGGCAGCTTATATAGCTGAGATTGTGGGCACGCCCATTAGGGCCGGCTTACCAGCCACACCCTGCCACTCCTAGAGAGTGAGCACGTGCAAATGCAATCCATTAGCAGCCACACCCAAGAATACACTTGGGGCTGCTTAATGGATGGAATGTTCAAGGTTAATGCATCTGAAGTGCTATGTCCATAATAAAAGCTTTTTGGTGTTAAATGGATGTTCTTGTTTACTTTTGTTCATGAGCCTGGCGCCAGAGGCGCCAGGACAGTGCCCAGCCAGGTCTCTTGTGCATGCAACCCCTGCATGACTGTGCCCCTGACTTCATGACCATGACACAGTTAGGGGTAAGAACAGCGTTATGTAAATATACTGCTGTTCAAAAAAGAGGGACTGAGCCTAGAGTGGGTCCCTAAATGAGTGCAAATAGTCATCCTATTGTATTCATACATACAATGGCGGAATATTGAATCAATACATTCATGAGACATTCAATTAATTATGGATGGATATTACCAACAGACGTACCAAGTGCAACAAATATTAAAGTGCTGCATGTGGAATTCCAAACCATTTTCAGCCTAATAGTCTGAAATATTCAATTAGTTATTAATAAATGTTGTCAAAAAAGCTTGCAGTGGAACAGATCTTGGAATCTGGTATGCAATACTACACACCATTTCAAACCTAATAGCCTTACATAAATGCATTAAAGGGGTAATATCTCCCATTATGATGAGTCTCAATTGACTGTCAATACTTACCAGACTTTTTATAAAATACCTTTACCAAAAACAACAAATATGAGCACGCTCCAATCCATCAGCCTCTCAAAACCTCTCCTTTGCAATAATCTTTATCTACCTCTGGCTTGGTACCAACCATTTCCCTAAGTAGACAGTATAACTTCTTGACTTTGTCTCAATTCTAACACAACTGTTTGTGTGCACTCCTCAACACCTTAATTCAACACAAATATATAAACAGACAGACTAGTCGACTCTTTAAATTTAAACTTCAGTGATCACCCTTATTCTCTTGGCCCTAATCAATACCCTGATCACATAATTTAGATTGTCTTCTTATGCGGACTTGTCCTGCACGTAGCCTAGATTACTCCCATTGGAGTGTGAGACAACTGTGATGCTGGAAATACATTGGAGGTACAGGGCCTTGATGTCCTTGTCCTGTACTCCTTTTATCATGTGTGTTCTGTGTTGTCTTCTGCATAGGTGTCCATGTGGATCTCCTGGCAGTGCAGCTCTTCCTCTTTTTGGTTGTGGTAAACAGACCCTTCGGATACACTTATGGCACCCATGGGTGGGGGTATAACCCTGTACACCCAGTGTATGTTTTTGGGCACCTGTGTGTGGCCCACAGAGCAGGGTATGGGCTGGTGGCAGTTCCATGCTGAATTTGACTGGTGCCCTGAGTATCCTCCATTTTGGGATATCCATTTTGGGATGCCCAGGCCCTGCCATTGGAATCAGTTGATTCCTGATAGAAGACAAGATGGCCCCTGTGGCTTCTTGGTTTCTATTGCCTGTTACCTTGTTTTTTCAAGGTCCTGGGAAGCCCTGACTCAGTCCCTTCCCCTGACTGGCTGTTGGGTGGAGGTTTCATATATGGTATTGTGGGGAAGTCCAGGCCAGACTGGCTGGAGACTTCCCAGTGACTGTATGTTGTAGGTACACGCTTGGGGTGGGACCTGGGTGAGTGGAGTGTGTGACCAATATACATTTCATGTTATGGGTGTCTGGTTTCTGTTGTGTGACACAAGGAATGAGACAGTCCTGCCCGAAACTGGTATGAATCCAGTGTGGTGTGCTGAAAGGCTCGGTGCATGCCCCAATTCACATTCCTTGTGGTGAGTGTCTGGATGGAAGTGAATGGCCTGAATGCACTGTGAGCCTGATTGGCTGCCTGCCTTCTAAATGCCCTTCTGCATGATTGGCTGTCAGAACCTGGCTCAGCAGTGTGAATGAGAGACCGGACAGTATATCTGGGGACCTCTCACTGACTAGAATCGTTCAGAAGCTGAAGTCGAAACTTGAAGCTACTTATCTTCGAAGCCGAGCCAGAAGAAGAAGAATTGCTCCTTCAACGCAATCTGAAAGCTGTTGTGTCTTCAAAGACTGATCCAAGAGAGGACCTGGCTAGGAGACCTCTTCCCGAGCTACGAGGGAACATCGTGCACCAGCACATCTTCACTGAGGTACCCTGGATGTTAGTCCCGAAAAGACTGTCGACCGGAGACGGGGCCGCCGAGGAATCCTGAAGTGAAGCACCCAGATATCAAAGTCCATCGTCGGCGACCAGGGGTTGGAGGACCCCCGTAACTGCCGGAAGTCCCTCGAGTCATGTGGCCCAGAAGCGGGGACCGGGGACAGCTTGACCCGTGCTGCTGATGACCGGAGCCGCATCGCTCCACCTCTGCCTAAGACACTTTGAAACACAGGACTCCCTTGCCATCACCGCTGACCGCTTTGTCCCGCCGGAGAAAGTCGAGGTCATCGACGAGCCAAGGAGAATCCGGCGGTGGGTTTCCCGCCACCCGAAGTCCACAAAGACACACATCAGCGAAGATCCAAAAGCCAGCCGTGGTCGACGACGACAGTGTTCCCATTCCTTGAAGGAATCTCAACGCCCTGTGGCTCCTGTTTTAAAGGGAGTTCACCCATGAGGAATCCGTCGACGAACCGTCGAAAAAACTCTGTAACGCTCACCTGGTATCCACGGGGACATCACTCAGCCTGTTCTGACCTCTTACGACCTCAAACCCTTCCCTGGAGGCTATTCGACTGGAGACTGGGCCTGAAACACAGGATTGGTAGAGTTTAACTCCCTATTGTCTCTGTGTGCTTCAACCCCTTCTTCCCCGGGGTCCAACCCTTCCCTTTGATCCATAGCTCACCTTGTTTTCTTGTATAGTGTGCTCTCCGTCCTGGTTTCAGAGCAGAGGCATGTTGATTGATGCGGGCTCGTTGCTGCCTAGTTACTTCACTGGCAAGAGTCCGACAGGTAAGTATAATGAGCCTTTTGAACAGTTCTCTAACTTCGTTCCTTTCCTTCCTTAGATGATGGCCGGCGTCCGTGGATGGCGGTGTGCTGCTGAGATGAGTAGCGCTGAAGGTGAGTGAGAGCGTGATGCGCGATGCACCCCTTTCATATTTGCATTGAACTGAGTTCTTTTTCTATGTCTTTTAGGTGCCGCGACGTTTTCAGCATGGATGCCGGTTATGAAGAACAAATGCGGTGGGTAAGCGCAGTATGCGGCGCCTCTAGATGTTTCCACGCTAACCTGGAGTGTCTTTTCCCTCTTGCAGATGGATGAGAAGATGCCCGCAGAACAGAAGGAGCGATGAATGATGGGCAGAAGCGCCGCAAGGTAAGGCTGTTCCTAACGGTGTTCTTGTTCTTGCAGGAGCTGAGCGCAGAAGAAAGATGCAGGCCTAGTGGAGACCGATCCGAACACGTTGAGTGTCACGCTGCAGGTGCAGAAAACGCAAAGCATGTTTCTCAGCCTGGGTGTGGCTTAAATAGTCTTTTGGTATCTCAGGTGTCTCTGGGCTGAACCACCCCCAAAAGACTAGATCGCACATGCAGTTCTGGGAACCGAAATATGTGGAGGCATCCATCTTGTCCCCATCAATGCACTACAAGTCCAATCCCCAATGTTATCCTATGGGAGTGAGTGAGTCTGGTGCCACCGACAAGCGCCAAGTCTGACTCCAAGTGGGTCTTTGGAGGGATGGAGAGGCCCTTGAGGGCCATGTAGGTGATTGTGGCATGGCTCCAGCCTGACATCTTAGAGGGCTGGGGACATGAGGGGCAGGAATCATGACAATTGGGGTAGTCGAACATGTTTAGCAGGAAACAAGACTATCTTAAACATTTATGGACTAGGCTTGTTAATACACTTTATTTACAGATTGCCCAGTTGGGGGGATCTTCACACAGAACTGTGTCTTAGGTAGGGACAAAGTATTCTGCCATTGTTTAATCCAACTTGTCTTCCTTCCTATGTCTATTGTTGATTCACTTTACTATTTGACTTGTATACCATTGAAACTGTCAGTAGTTGGTGAATTTTAAAGGTGTCAAGAGTTAACTGTGGTACCACATAGATACTGTACATATTTATC
Source organism: Ambystoma mexicanum (assembly GCF_040938575.1). Classification (NCBI taxonomy): domain Eukaryota; kingdom Metazoa; phylum Chordata; class Amphibia; order Caudata; family Ambystomatidae; genus Ambystoma; species Ambystoma mexicanum. Next base: position 1,045,243,597 of record NC_090936.1, read on the forward strand.
ATATTAGTATTGCCAAAGCACAAAGTGTGTTATTGTTATATAGTATATATTCTGAACCTTATTTATATAAAGAGCTGTGTTATCACTAGCATAGTGTGTGGACATTCCTTTGTGGGGGCTTTGGGACTACACTGTACTTGAGAACCAGCGTGCATCGCCTCCTAAGAGCTAAGCCTTGATTGCTCATCCATTGCTACCAACAATAGAAAATCTTGGATGGGGTGCTCTGTGCTTCTACTCTGCCATATAGAGGGCAGGAGTACAGATAACCCCCCTCCAGGCTTTACACTGGTAGCAACAGTGGGTTTCTAATGGTTTTAAGAATCAGTGTGTAACCTGTCACTTACAAAATACCCACACTTTGTTGAATTTGAGGTTTAGTTGTTTACTAAGATAACTACATTACAATCAATGGAATCTATTGCAAATGGTAAATTGACTAGGATGAGCTTAGCGGCTCTCCAGAGTGTTTGTGAAGCCAGCGACTTAGACTTTGAAGATAAGTCTAGGGCTGAGCTGATAGCTGCCCTGGTCGGCTACCAGACTGATTGTGATGCTCTTGATGAAGGGGGGGGCGTGCAACCCTAAAGGACCCTGCCCCTGGGATTGTTATTGAATCTGTGTCTGGGAATGCCACCACTCCTGTCTCTATTCCGAAACCCAGCAATGTTTCTTCAGGGGATGCCATGGAACTTGAATTATTGAGGATGAAATTTGCCTTTGAATATACAAATTTGGAAACTGAAGCTGAACTAAGGAAGAAGGAATTGGCACTGCAAGTGATACTCAAAGAAAGGGATCTTGAACTTAAAAACAAGGACACTGAATGTCAGAGAATCCAGCTAGAGAAAGCTAGGGTGGAGACTTCAGCCAAACCAGTTGAGAGTGTCAGGTCCCATGCCACCAAGTTTATGAAATATTTGGTTAGTGTGTATGTGGAGGGTTCTGATATCCTCCAACGGATTGAAGCGTTTGAAATGGCTTGTGGAATCCATGATGTTGATAAAATAGATTGGACTGTTTATTAAGTAGAGTACCTCAGATTGGTTATGACTGTATTCTGAAAATGAGTGTGGAAGAAAGGGTGCCTGTATGAAATCTGCTTTAATTGGCAGGTTTGGCAAGCCACCTACCCAATACCTTAAAAGGTTCAGGAAATATAAGAAAAGAGAGAATGTGTCTTGGGTGGACTGGGTGAGTGCTGCGCATATGAACATGAGGGGGTGGATAAATTGGCTGCAAGGTGAAAACCTTTGTTGAATTGTCCCACCTTTTTGTTTTTTGAACATTCTTCTGAAGCCTGTTCACCAGAGCTGCGTCAGTATGTTGCTAACCAGAACATTTTGGATCCTTTTAAGCTGGCCAGGCTGCCTGACAAGTGGGTCTCCCACCGTGTGTCCCCTAAGGAACCCAGTGGGAAGGACAAGGACAAAGATAAAGAGCCCTCTCAGAAGTCTGAGGAGTCCCAGAAGCAATCACAGTTGAATAGACCAAAACCACCCTCTCCTAAGAACCAAAAATCTAGTGGGGATAAGTCTTATGAGGCTTATGAGGTGGGAGTAAGAGTAGTGGTCCTCCTGCTATAAAGCAGGCTCCCAGTGGATCCAGTACCGTACCTTGCATTCCTGGCACTTGTTGGGACTGTGGGGCTCTGGACCACAAGAAGGGTGACCCCAAGTGTAAAAGTAAGGCACTTGGAGTCCAGGCTGTCAGCCTGACCCACCCTTGCTTCATGCCTAAGGTGGAGGCCAGTGTTCTCCCCTCCTCTACAGGAATCAAATTCGGTGCTCCTGCAGAGATTTCCCTTGTGTCTCTTGGGGCCTGGAAGGAGTAGGCAGGAGTACTGGCTACAATCCCACAGGACCACCGCCAAATATTTGAGGAGTGTCCTCCTGAATGGCCAGCCTTCTACTGGTTTCAGAGACACTGGGGCAAGTATGACAGTGGTGGGCATGACCCTGCTCATGCCAGAGGACTTGTAGGTGCTCCTCTGAGAACTACCAGGTTAGCTGGTGGACCTCCCAAATTATCTCCTGTAGCCCTAGTCACCATCACGATTGCAGACAAGACAGCAAAGCTTCCCATCCTGGTTCAGAACAACATACCTGCTAACATTTTGTTGGGGAATGATCTAGTGGAGTTGGAGTTGATCTCTGATGGTCTACCCCGGACTGCTGCTGCAGTCACTAGATCACAGGTTGCACCAGGTCTGACTGCCAGTCAGGTACCCAAGTCAAAGGGGAGACCCAATGCAAGACGGAAGAGCAAGAAGGCCACCTCTGTGAAGGGGGCTCCTTCTCTTCATGCTGCTTCAGCAGCACCCACTGGGATTCAGGCTCCGGACGGGCTGGGTCCCAAGACTCAACTCCTGAGGGAGAAGAGCCAGAAGACCCTCCTGCAGAAGAGGTGCTCCACCCAGAGGATCGCCCGACCTTCACAGCCTGCTGGCTGAACGGGGGCCCTCTAGGGGCGACTTCTGTAAGGGTCAGAGAGAGTGACACTGAAAACAGGCCCAGACACAAGGTGAACTGCCTAGGTCATTCAAGATTTATTGGGAGGGTGAGCTCCTTTGCAATGAGCCCACTAAGGTGGATCCTGGTGCCCTCAAGAGGTTGGTGGTGCCCCTTGTTTACAGGCCCTTCCTACTGCAGTTGGTGCGTGTGGTGCCCTTAGCTGGTCATCTTGGGACCAAGAAGACTAAGCAAAGGCTATCTACGGGCCCCGGATGGGAGTAGAAGTGGAGTCCCACTGCCAGACCTGCCCCACTTGTCAGTTGTCTGGCAAGACTGGAGGCAGTGTCATTGCCCCACTGCAGCCTTTGCCAGGGGTTGGCACTCCATTTGAGAGGGTTGGCATCGATATTGTCTGTCCCCTTGACCTTCCTACATCAGGTGGACACTGGTTCATCCTGTTTGATCATGCCACTAGGTACTCTGAGGCACTACCCCTTCGGACCATTACTGCCAAGGTGGTTGCCAGGGCTCTCATGGGCATTTTTATCAGTTGGATTCCCTAAAGAGGTGGTCTCCGACAGAGGATTCAACTTCATGTGGAGTTACATGCAAGCGATGTAGCAGGAATGTGGGTTAACCTATAAGTTCTCCACCTCCTACCATCTCCAGACCAATGGTCTGGTTGAGAGATTTAATACAACTCTCAAGGGCATGCTGGGTGCTTTGGAAGAGCCCCTAAGGAGGAAATGGGATCACCTCCTACCATGCCTGCTGTTCACCTACATAGAAGGGCCTCAAGAGGGTGTTGGTTTCAGGACCTTTGAGGTGCTCTTTGGACATCCCGTGAGGGGGCCCCTTGCCTTGATCAGAGAAGGTTTTGAAGCCGACCCTCCAGGTCCTGCCAGGCAAGTGGGGGACTATGTCTGCCTTAATGGGGATAAGATTGAACTACTACTGTTAGCCCCCACTGACTCTCGCATTAAACTTGGTGACCAGTACCTATCCTTCACCATAGACAACACCATCTTTCCCGTCTCCCAATCCGTTAAAACCCTAGGAGTCTACTTAGATGCCAATTTAACTATTTCTAGACAAGTTAGCGCAATCGCTACCTCGGCAGCATATTACTCCAAACTCCTCAACACCACCAGAACGTTCCTTTCCTCCTCAAAGTGCCTAGCCATTGCCATAGCCTTAATAGGCTCTAGGCTTGACTACTGTAATGCCCTATTCTCAGGAACATCGGCTAAAAACTTGAATAAACTCCAAACTATACAAAACAACGCCCTCCACGCTGCTTTGGGTAATCCCAAAAGGGAACACATCTCAGCAGCCAGACAACAGGCACACTGGCTTCCTGCCCGCCAGCGCATCCTCTTCAAAACGCTAGCCATCACGCACAAATGCATACATCACACAGCACAAGACTTACAAGAACACCTTACACAAACTTACTGCATGTTCCCAAAGTCAAATGGGCCGGGGGGGTGGTATTCAAGCTTCCCGTTCATTGCCGCCAGGCACTGGAACTCCCTGCCACAGGCCCTCAGAGCTGCACCCTCTCATCTCACCTTCTGCAATGCAGTCAAAACCGGACAGCTCGCTTAAACACATGCCTTACAAGTCCCCACACCCCCACCGTGATATGTTTATGCCTAACACAAATAGCCAACTGACACTGAACTATGTGTGGAGGAAGATGTATGTATCTAGTCAATCAATGTGAGCCAAACTCAGTTAGGGACTAATGTAACCCAGCCTCCTACTCCAGTAATTGAACTAAGCCATGTAAGTTTGTGGGCTAATGTAACCCAGCTGGCCATCTTTACTTACTGTAACTACGATGTTTTCTTGGAACATCGCCTCAATGCCCCCGGCTCTGTGAGCGCTCCCAGCTCCTACACCCTCCCAGTTCCTGCAGACAAAGCATACTTAGGGGAATTAAGAAAAGTGTTATGCAAATGTACAAATGTAATGATATGAACTAAGCCTGAAACGTAACAGCAGGACATTGTAATTGAATCTGTATGTATTAACACTATAAGTTAAATGATATGACTTGGACTAAGCCTGAAAACTAAATGGATGTAACCGTATTCTTAAGCTCCAGCGCCCAGATGCCCAAGGGTTAGTCGCGCTATAGAAATGTAATAAATAAATAAATATAAATGCAAATATATAAAATAAATATGTGTTAGGCCTCAAACGGAGGATGACACAGATGATGGGCTAGGCAACAGCGAATCTTAGGGCAAGCCAGGAATTGAACAAATACTGGCATGACCTTAAAGCATCACAAGTGGATTGGACTCCAGGACAGGAGATCCTTGTGATGGGGCCTACCATGCCTAGAGCTTTGGCAGATAAATGGACTGGACTCTTCAGGATAATCTCGAAGATGGGCGAAGTCAACTATCTGGTTGACATGGGAGTCCCTGGAGTAGCCCCTGAGGTATTCCACGTCAACCGGCTCAAGCCTTTCCACAGGCGAGAGGAAGTCCCATGCCTTCTGCTAACTTCAGAGCAAGAGGAGGATGAGAGTGAGCCCCTTCCCGATTTGCTGCATAGCAACCCTCAGGATGGCTCAGTGGAGGGAGTACATTTCATGCAGATCTGACACCAGAGCAGCAGAGGGGCTGCAAGGCTTTGCTCCGGCAGTATGCCCCTCTGTTCTCACTGACACCAGGCCTCACCCCGTGGTGCAGGCACGGAATTGACACTGGTGACAGTGTACCTGTCAAAAGCAGATGCTATTGAATGTCAGACACTGAAGAACCACATACAAGCTGAGGTCACCAAGATGTTGGACCTGGGTGTAATTGAACCCTCAACCAGTCCCTGGTCCAGTCCAGTGGTCCTTGTCCCCAAGGCAAGTTCCCAGCTAGGTACCAAGGATTGGTGGTTCTGTCTGAAGTACAGAGGGTTCAATGTCGTCACAAAAACTGACGCGCACCCATTGCCCAGGGCTGATGAGCTTGTGGACACCATAGGGGCTGCCAAATTTGTGAGCACATTTGACCTTACCTCAGGCTATTGGCAAATAGCTCTGACGGACCATACCAAGGAAAAGACTGCATTCTCAACACCAAAGGGACCCTACCAGTTTAGAGTCATGCCTTTTGGGTTGAAGAATGCACCTGCCACCTTCCAAAGATTAGTCAACCATGCGCTCCTTGGGCTGGAGGCCTTTTGTGTGGCCTACTTAGACAACATTGCTGTCTACAGTTCCACCTGGGAAGAACATTTGACTCATTTGGATAAGGTGTTGCAGGCCTTGAAAATGGCTAACCTCACTATCAAGGCAACCAAGTACCAGATAGCTCAGGGGAAAGTCACTTATCGTGGTCATGGGGTACGAGGGGATGGAATCCAACCTCTCACCAGTAAGGTCTAGACCAGCCGTTAAAGTAGGGACCCGCAAAGGGACCTTGGTGTTAAGTACGGTACCGCAATTTGCGGTACCGTACTTAGCGCCTTCCCCATTCCCATAGAGCCCTATGGGGCGAAAATGGAAATTGGGAAGGGCCATGGCTCAATGGGGAATTACCGCCCCGCCAACCTTGGAATGGGGTGGTAATTCCCCATTGAACCATGGCGGACCCGTTACAACACCGGCACCAACCATGGTGCTAATAGCGCCATGGTTTAGCGCCGGTGTTGTAATGAGGGCCAATGTATGGGAGCATCCCATACCCAAGACAATACCATCCGCAGCCGCCTTTTTATGGACATGGGGACCCCAGGGGCACACACTGGGGTCCCACTCCAATGCAAATGTTTGGGTTCCCAGGTTGGAGACAACCGAGGGGCAGACGGAGGTCCCATTGGAGACAGTAGAAAATAACAAAATCCTGATCTTTAACATTTCTGGTCTCACATTGACAACGGACAAGACCAGCATCCTAACGAAAGGCCTCTCCTTTGTTTCCACAAATCCAACCAACTGGTTCAACATCAACACAGTACTACAATGTTTTTTCAGTAAAATCAGGCTCAAATCATTTTTTGAAGATCACAAGGGTGAACCTGAAGAAATAGATACGGGGTTCAGACCCAAATCCACGTTCTTCCCAGGAGAAAATGAAGTGTCGCCAGCAATCATAACGTTTGAGAAATGTGTGCCGAGGGAAGTCCAAAAAATTCAATCAAGCACCAGGAATCAAAGACACAACATGACGAACAACGAATGAAAAGCCCTGGAAACACTTGCAGATAACAAAGACATTGTTATCAAGTCTGCAGATAAAGGGGGTGGCATCGTGATCCAGAATGTGAACCAATACCGGGACATGGTGTGTTCCCTGCTAGATGATGAGACCAATTACAAGAAACTAAAAAAAGATCCCAGCCCCCAGATTAAACAGCAGATATAGGAAATAACCACATTTGCTTTGGAACACCGTTGGATCACAAAAAAGGAGGAAGCATTCCTTAATACATTGGAAGGCGGAGCACCTGCCTTCTATGCTCTACCAACAATCCACAAGGATGCCCAAAACCACCTGGGAGACCCATAGTATCTGGGTGTGGATCCATCCTGAAACACTTATGCAAATGTGTAGATTATTTTTTTAAACTGCTTAGCCAACAAACCCTTACATATCTAAGAGACACCATGGCCGCAATCCAAGTCTTTGAAGATGTTCCTTACAAGTCATCTATCAACTTGCTTACCACCATGGACATAAAATCTCTATATACGAGCATTCCGCAAACTGAGGCCATCAAATGTATACAAGAACATTTAACACACCACATGATGCAGAGAAGGGTACCAATCAATTTCATCATTGAACTGCTGGAACGGGCTTTGGCAAGAAATGTCTTTTCCTTCAATGACTGTTTCTATTTACAAACCTGCAGCACCACAATGGGGGCAGCATTCGCTCCCAGTCTTGACATCATTTTCATGGACGAATTTGAAAGAACATTTGTGCTGAATGAGATCAACCCATTCTTGAATAACATCACCAATTACAAAAGATACATAGATAATGTGATTTTCATCTGGCAAGGGGACCACGCAACTTTAAAAAGCTTCCACACTTCAATCAACTCATGCCATGAATCAATAACATTCTCTTTGGAATCCGACCCGACAACAATCAATTTTCTTGAGCTCAAGATACAGGCCAAAGATGACCAACTGATGTGCTCATTGTTCAAAAAGAACACGGACAGAAACACTCAACTCCATTACAAAAGCTGCCATCCGCGCAACCTAAGGGATAATCTTCCCTATGGACAATTTTTGCGAGTAAAACGCAATTCCACGGAGAAAACTGAATTCCGCCATCACGCATTGGAGTTGCAAGGGAGACAACTTAATCGGGGATACCCCAACAATTTGTCAAAAACAACTACAAAAGGGCACTTAATACTCCCTGTGAAGCGTTACTACAACCAAGCCCCAGCAGTGATGACCAAGACAGCATGACCTGCGTGACAACCTTCTGTCAGGCAACCACACAAATCAAACAAATCCTCAGGAAACGTTGGCCTTTAGTTCAACTCAAAATTGCGGATGAACCATACCTTTGTCTGGCGCTAAAACGCTCCAAAAATCTCAAAGAACATTTGACACATGCTCGACTCACTAACAAAGCATCCAGGAACACTTTATGGAATCTCAGAGACCTGACGGGGCACCACCCGTGCAGCATATGTTTCATGTCCAGATTCACCGGCAAAATGACATATCGGGTAGAGAATGAACACTCCGACACTTCTCAAATTGCAAGAGTAGCAACTTTATCTATATTATTGAATGCCCCGGTGCTCTTAGATATGTAGGGCAGACCAGCAGACCTGTACACAAACGAATAATTGAGCACCGCTCAAGAATCAGGTGCAAGAATCACACTGCTCCGCTTGTCTCACACTACACAGAACAACAACACAACCAAGATGACATGAAGTGGTGGGTGACAGACAAAGTGCATGGAAATACCAACATTGGGTATGCGCTTAATTACAAAGAGGCCTGGTGGGTTTTTAAACTTGATACGGTTGACCATAGGCTTAATGAAGCCAGTGTTGCGACTCCATTCAGATAAAATCACTTCCACCGGGCCAATTCTCCTACTTCACCCCCGGTTCATATCACCAAGAGGCATTTATTCTGGCCTCTAGCCAGGGGCTTGTGATCATCACCATGAAGTCATCTCACTTTCTAAAGGAAACTACGCACCCCTTTGATGACAACGCCTCTCACTAAGGCTTGATACCACACAGAGGACCCTCTTTCAGGTCAGTGGTGCCAACATAGGCATAAGAACAATTTGATTGTGCCTCTCCAACATATGTTTCTTTTTCCATTGAACCCCTGCAAACAAACTCCCAGCCCTGTACTTTTGATTCAAGCCAGGCCGCCTCCCATTTAAACATTTATGTGCTCTCTTCCTTGTAGAGACACATCCTTAGGCCCAGACGAAGGCGGCCTCCACTGCCTGCTGAAACGTCTTTGGACCATCATCCCTCATGCAGTCCTTATCACGCCATCAAGAAGTAATTTTCTGACGTCGACCTTGGATTGATCTTTACTCACTCCCTGTGACTATGAACTGGTCGCGCCTGTATCCAGGACACATCTTTGAACTGGTCAAGAGACAATGATTTAATTAACTTTAGTCAGAAACACATATACTCCTGCTCTGACCACATTGGCTCTAATTCTATGGGTTGCTCACTTGATACAAGTTCATGTATGCATTAACTGACTGGTTTTGAATTCCTTTGTATAACATGTCTGTTTGAAACAGAGGCTTTTCTGTACTCTTATGTATGTTTGTATATCCATTGTTCTACAATGTACTAACTAACAATGTAAACAATGTAAATATGTGTGTGTAGTCATTTTCCGTTGAAAATAATTCATACTGAAACTATAAGTGTGACATAATTATTGTGAATGGGAAGACCAACCCCCCTAGTTCTTCCCTCTGAAAGCTCTGACTTCGCCCAAGCAACCGAGGAAGGTTAATTGGACAGAAGACTGTCAGAGGGCCTTTGTTGGCTTGAAGGAAAGTCTGTGTAGGGCACCTGTGTTCTGTGCGCCTGACTAAAGAAAACCCTTTATCGACTGATGCCTGCGACGCCTGAATTGGAGCTGATTTGTCTCAGTTAGATGACAAAGGGAGGGAACATCCTATCATATTCATCAGTAGGCAACTCAAAGGTAGAGAACTTAGGTGGGCTACTGTAGAAAAGAAGTGTTTCAGCATAGTTTGGTGTTATGCTCACCTTGTCTCTGCGGGGACGTCAGGCGTTGCTGGGAGGACAGCTGTCTGGACTGCTGGGCTTGATAACTCGGGAGGTATAGTCTGCGTGGGGTCTGCTCCTAGGATGGGAAAGCGAGGTCAGCTGTGGGCTACTGGTACATGTGTCCGCCCAGACGACCCTCCCTGGTTGCTCTTCCCCTTCCGTGGGTATTGAATTCTCCCCTTGAATGCTCCTCACCTGATATTTGTGGTTGGTGGGCTATCCGTCCTGCTATTTGTTGCAGGGTCACTGCTGCATGGCTCAGGCTCTGATGGACCAAGTTACGTCACTGGTCCGCTTGCCCAGTCCGGCTGTGGCTAAGACTAGCCTGCCCTGATCTGCCAAGGTAAGTCTTTACTTGTCTCCTGCTTGTTATTTGTCCTTCTCTTGCCTTTTCCCGTTGTTTTGCTCTGTCTACTTTCTTGTCATCTTGCTTACCCCCTTTTAAGGTGTTTTAGCGTTGTCCTTGCTGTTAGCATTAGCTTTAACGTGCTGATCTTTCACTCAAGTGTCTTTTCCTTCCTCCGCAGGTGCCGAGATGAAGTTGGTGTCCGCGGGGCAAAATGCTCAGACCTACTCCGCTTTGGATGAGCTTGCGAAGAGATGGAGCGTTGCGCACCGTAACGCTGTAAGTGTGGCTGCGCGGGGTTTAAGTTGCAGAGTGCACGTGAATCTTTTGTTTTCCCAAACTAACCTGTTGTCTTTCTTGTTCTTTCTTCCAGGTGCCAAGTAGCTGTGGTTCTGAGGATCGATGATTGGGCTGCCGATGGAATTCTATGACTGTTTCCAGAAACAAGTAAGTATAGTTCTAATCGTGTTTGTTTTGTCTTCCTCCTTGCAGCTGAAGCTGAATGTCATTGGAGCCAAAGCGGGTCCCGATGCGGCAGAAAACAGAGAGCTGGTCACCGTGAGCGTCGCATGGATTTCAGCAGGGGTGGAGCGTAAATACTCAACCACACCCTGCCACTCCCAAAAGACTAGTCTGCATACACTGCTTGCAGGTAGAAGCAGTAACTCACCAATCCTTCATCTTGGAATAAGGGAGGAGCACTTCCTGTTCCATATGAGCCTGGTGCCAAAGGCGCCAGGACTGAGCCCATGTTATGACCAACTACTGGTCATAGGGTTCACTCATCAAGGACACTCAGGATACTCAGGGTTGGTACTCTTAGTGGTTACTTTATTTGGCTTCTTAGTTACTGGATCAGATGTCATCAAGTCATTGAGAGATCAAGGGGAACAAGGGACATTGAGCCCACTGGCTCCCACCACCCAAGCTCACATATTGTAACTGCCTGGGTTAGAACCAATTCAACTCCAAACATTCTAACCTTACACTCCCCACTCACAGCCTACATTCTGATGATGACATCAATCCTGGCACAGAACACATGCAAGCATAAGAGCCAACCCTAACAGCCCAGTTGACTACTTTTGGTGCACAGCGCGATCTGTGCAGAGTGGGGCCCAGGAAATGTTTAAAGGCTCCCACTACATTATGGGGGAGTGGTGCCTCTGAGCACCGAATTGTGACAGCAATCCCCCACAAGGCCCCCTTCTGGGACCTGGCTTAGTCGGGTGGTTGCGATTGAAACGCTTCACCAGCCGTGGTGCATGGACGTGATCACTGGGTTCCCATGTTCTATCTTTCGGACCGCAGCCTTTCCAGTCTATGAGGTAGTACAGCTGGGACTTGACCATCTTGGAGTCTAGGATGTCGTTGACCTCATATTCCAATTCCTCGTCCACAACCACAGGTTCTGGAGGTGTTTTGACTCGTGTACCAGGCTGAACAGGTTTCAGTAGCGAAACCTGGAACACAGGATGGATTCTCATGTTAGGAGGTAGAGTTAGCTTCATGGCGGCAGGATTGATTATGGCCTCGATGGTGTATGGGCCTAGGTATCTTGGCCGAAATGCTCTGGGCCCTTTCAAGGGTATGTGCCAAGAGGTTAACCATAGAGTCTCTCTGACTTGGTAGACGGGTGCCTTTTTCTGATGTTTATCTGCACATTTTTTCTGTCTTTCTTCTGCCTTGGCCAGTTGTTCTGCTGCCTTCTTAAGAACACCAGTGATTGTGTTATGCAAATTTGTTACTGCCGGCATTCCCAGTTCCTCAGGTGGATCAAAGATAGAGGTTTGTGGGTGTCACCCGTACATTGTATAGAAAGGACTTTCCATACCATACCGGTATGGATGGAGTTATTATAACTATACTCAGCTATCCACAGCATGTCCTTCCAGGTGTCTTCTGTTTGGTGGAGCATGCACCTCAGGTATTGCTCCAAGGTCTGGTTTGTCCTCTCTGTTTGGTTGTTGGTCTGGGGATGGTGTCTTGTGGAGAGCCGAACATCGATTTGTGTGAGTTTCAACTCTTTCTCCAGAACTTTGAAACAAATTGGCTGTCACGGTCAGATATCAGGATCGATGGGAATCCGTGTATGCGGACAACTTGTTCCCGGAATACCTTTGCCAGGGTGATGGCAGTTGGGAGGCCTTTTAAAGGAATAAAGTGGGCCATCTTTGAGAACAAGTCTACCATGACCAGAATGGTGTTAAAGCCTCGACAGGGGGGAAGATCTGTGATGAAATCGAGGGATGTGTGCCAGGGTGTTGGAGGGATTTCTAGAGGCCGTAAGAGACCTGCGTGCTTTGTCTTTTGTGATTTGTTCTGTGCACAGATCCCGCAAGTTGATACAAACTGGAACAGGTCCTCCACCAGGTCGGCCACCAGTAACTTGATTCTGGCTAGTGCTTTGGTCACTCCCGGGTGTCCCTCAATTAGTGAGTCATGGTAACTTGCAATGACCTGGTTCTGTAAGTCCTTATTTGGAATATAAAGACGCTCTTGATAATATGGCAAACCGTTGGTGACCATGTGTTTTTTCCCCTCTGAAAGCCACGCCTGTTGCGCCTCTATGTTCATGTGACGTTGGACCTCAAGTCTTTAGTCCTCCAGAGGTGAAGTTACAGTAAGTGCCCCCATAATTTTTTCTTCTGGGTGTTATGCTCACCTGGCTCCCACAGGGGTGTCGAGCGGAACTGGACAGCCACGGTCTCCACCAACGTGATGCGTAGTGCAGAGATGACTAACTGGACTGGGCCACCTAGCTTCGTCTGCTTGACCCGTAGAAGTAGTCTCCTAAAGACGGGGACAGGGAATTAGCCACCCATGGATTTAAGTATTAACACCTCACTGCGTGCCCACTTATCACTTCTGACATTCCCTTTCCCAAAGCTCACCTTATAGTTTTGTATGATGAGCTCTCCATCCTGCGAAGAATGCAGGGGCGCGTTGATGGCCAGTTACTTCACTGGCTTGAGTATATTGGAAGAGTTCTGGACAAATCTTGCCTCCAAACCTCCGGGCGAAAGGCCGTAAGTATATAGTTCTAATGAGTTCAAAATGTCTGATTAATCACTCTTGTCCAATTCCTTGTTTCTTTTGCAGCTTAGACCCAAAAGATGATCGTCTTGTGGCAGCTGAAAGCGTTCAGGTAAGAGTCTGTGTTTTGTAACACTGTCCGGTAAATGATGCCAAGGTTTAACTCGCTTCTTTCTCTTTTCTTGCAGGTGCAGAGTAGGAAGATTTAGCGTGCTGGTGGATAATACCTCCTGCGGTAAAATCAGGTAAGCATATGGTGGCAAGAGATTGTCCTTGTTTGTTCCCTTGGCTCACCTTGGTGTTTTCTTGTCCCCCTTAGGCGCTGGAATGCGGCAACCAGGTGATAGAGACAGCACCGGATCATAGAGATGCTGCGAGGAACGGTGAGTATGGCGTGGCGCTGCTGCTGGCGATGCAACGCGTTTAAAATGAAGTCTGTTTCTGGTTCGAAGATGCGCTGAATCCGAAATCAGGTAAGGAATCCAGTAAAGTTCTTGTTCTTACCTTTCTTCTTCTTTCCCTTCTTTCTAGGCGTTCTGGACTCGAGGCGGGAGTGGCAGGATGCTGGATGCTGACTGCAGACACGGTGAGCGTTACGCTGCTGGATGCAGAATAACACGAAGCATGTGCTGCTCTTCGGGCGTGGTTTAAATAGCCTTCAAAGTAGTCCCAGGTAAGTATTCCTCCACAGCCACACCTGAGTAACAAAATAGTCCCTAAGATAAAATAGTCCCTTCAAGCCTCACATGGGCTTGGATGCTTGGATCACTTGCAGCATGGTCTGCATCAGGTAAGTTTTAACATATGAGCCTGGCGCCATAGGGGCCAGGACTGATGTCCCATATGAGACTGGCGCATAGGCGCCATGACTGTACCCAGATAGCCCCTAACAGGGGTTGCTGGGTTTGCTCCAGGTAACATGATGCCTTCTTCCGGGGTTGATGGACTTGGTCTGGATGCCCGGGGGTAGACATCATGACACTGGGATGATAGCCACTGGATCTGGCATTGCATACGCATCTTCTCCTTCACCCTTGCAGGAACAGAGCGTCAGCCTTGCCATTAGGTACCCCGGAGCGGTAGGTGATCACGTAGTCATATTTGGCAAAACAAATGGCCCACCGGAGCTGACGAGATGACAGCGCTCTTTAGATATTGCAGGTTGCGATGGTCCGTAATCACGGTGACCGTATGCCGGGCCCCTAGGAGGTAGTGCCTCCAAGCTTTGAAGGCTGCCTTAATTTCCATGAAGTTCTTTATCGGTAATGGCGTAGTTCAATTCCAGGGCTGAGAATTTACGCAACCAAAATGCCACAGGATGCAGTTGACCAGTGTCTGGGTTTCTTTGCGAAAGGACTGCTCCCATAGCTATGTTGGAGGCATCAGTTTCAATCACGTATGGGAGGTCAGGCCAGGGATGTTGTAAAATTGGGGCTGAGGTGAACTGCTGTTTCAGATTCTGGAAAGCTTCTTCCGCTTCTGTGGACCACTGGAAACGCTTGTTCTTTTGTAACAATGAAGCCATAGGATAGACAATTTGTGAGAATCCTGGAATGAATCACTGATAAAGTAAAGGGAGTCCAGAGAACACTCTGGACTCCCTTTACTGATGGTGGTGAAGGCCAGTTGAGGATGGCGTCTACCTTTTGTGTATCCATACGAATGCCCTGTGGTGTGAGGATGAAACCTAAGAACTCGACTTCCGTTACATGGAAGGAGCATTTTTCCAGCTTGGCGTATAGATGATGTTGCCGGAGTTTCTCGAGCACAGCCCGGACATGTTTGATATGATCTTTCTTGGTAGCCGAATAGATCAGGAAGTCGTCAATGTAGTCAAGTGTGCAGACATCAAGTAACTCCCGGAGTACGTCGTTCATGAAGAACTGAAATGCAGCAGGGGTGTTACAAAGCCCAAAGTGCATGACCTGGTACATGTACAAGCCATATTTAGTACGAAAGGCGGTCTTCCATTCATCGCCCTTCTTAACTCGAACAAGGTCGTAGGCCCCTCTAAAATCCAGTTTGGTGTAAATCTGGACATCCTTGACTTGGTCCAGGAGTTCTGGGATGAGTGGCAAAGGGTAGCAGTTCTTAACCGTTATCTGATTCAATGAACGGTAATCGATACATGTCCTCATATCCGCTCCTTCTTAGGGACGAAGAAGAGGGGTGATGCTGCAGGTGACTTTGACGGGCGGATGAAACCATTTGCTAGGTATTGGTCGAGGTAGGTTTTCCAGTGGGGATTCTCCTGTTCGGTGAGTGTGTAGATCCGGCTGCAGGGAATCTGGGCTCCCGGTACAAGGTCTATTTGGCAGTCGTAGGGCCTGTGCACAGGTAGCCTATTTGCCTGATCCTTACGGAAAACATCCTGGTAATCCGTGTATTCGGATGGCAACGTGCCCGTTAGGCCCAGCATCTTTCCTTCTATTGAAAGAGTTCTAACTTGTGCCCCTGGGAGTGACTTCGCCTGGTAACAAGAACCAGCACATTGTTTCGAGAAGGTTAAGACCCTTGCACGCCAGTCTATTTGAGGGTTGTGGGTTTCCAGCCAGGGTATCCCCAGAATCATCTGGAATTGCGGAGCGCTGATAAGGTAAAAAATGATATCTTCCCGATGTCCGTCTTGACAAATTCCCAATTGCTCCACAATATATGTATGCTTCCAAAGCGTGCATTCTAGATGGTTATTTGTGACTGCTTAGGATCACTGGTATAACTTGGTGCGAGGTATGTGAAGGTTCCTTTTTAATGCTCGACAAGCGGACCTCTACGCTTGCCGGGTGTTGAGGTTTTCCGAGTCGAGTTCAGCATCCCCTCTATCCGTGGCTCCCACCGTCTTCCTTGGTGGTTTCACCGGACACTCCCAGAGGAAGCGACCCGCCTTTCCACAGTACAGGCATTGGTGCTGCTGTCTCCTTTTTTCCCTCTCTACCTTGGTTCGTGGGCTCCTCAAGCCCCCGATCTGCATGGGTACAGGATGGCTCTCGGGTTTCCGGGACTGAGTTTCTGTAGCCCGGACGTACACCGTGCGCCCCTCGGACCGGGCACGATCACACTTGCAATCCTGCAGCCTGTTGTCAAGTTGCATGGCTAAGTCAATGTACTCTGCACACCCGTCGGGGGGATTCACTACCTGAGCCAGAACGTCTTTCCGCTCTCCCCGCAGACCTCGGTAAAAAAGCGTGGTTCTCTTTTCTTCCCGCCAGTTTGATTCGCCCACTAACCTGTTAAAAGTGGCAATATATGTCAATAGATCTTGGCTGCCCTGCTAGAGCGACAATAGTTTGTTGTCCAGGGCCTGGCCACTTATGTTTCCTGGCCAAATAGCTTTTCGAGTTTGTGTTGAAACCCCACGAAATCGTGGAGCAGCGGGTCATCCCTGTTTACCAATGGAATTGACCAGTCTCGGTGGCACTCCCAACCAAATACGAAAGCACAAATGCGACCCTTGACTGGTCGTTGGGAACGCTCCTGGTCTACATAGGAAGTGTAAGTGGCACCGATTCGTAAAGATGGCGTATTTGTTGGGATCGCCAGCGAAACGTTCAGGTGGGGCCAAGGGGACAGCACCAGGCAGAACGACTTGCGCCAGTACGGGTTTTGATGTCGCAGAAGATGGAGTCGGTACAATTGCCTTGCTAAATCATCGGTACAATCCCGATTCACAATCAATTCCCTTCTCAGGGCGTTGGTTTCTTGTCGGGCCACGTGTACCTCCGTTCGTAACTCTCCCAGTAACTGGGCTAATTGGTCAGTGTCTGAGGTTTCCATGACGTCCAGGCAGAGGTTCGGAGGAGACTTCGCGTTCTGTTACGCTCACCTTGTCTCTGGGGGGACATCGGGCATTGCAGGGAGGACAGCTCTCTGGACTGCTGGGCTCGATAACTCGGGAGGTATAGTCTGCTCGGGGTCTGCTCCTAGGATGGGAAAGCGAAGTCAGCTGTGGGCTACTGGTACATGTGTCTGCCCAGACCTCCCTCCCTGGTTGCTCTTCCCCTTCCCTGGGTCGTGAATGCTCCCCTTGAATGCTCCTCATCTGATATTTGTGGTTGGTGGGCTATCTGTCCTGCTATTCGTTGCAGGGGTGCTGCTGCAGTGCTCAGGCTCTGATGGACCAAGTTACGTCACTGGTCCGCTTGCCCAGTCCGGCTGTGGCTAAGACTAGCCTGCCCTGATCTGCCAAGGTAAGTCTTTCCTTGTCTCCTACTTGTTATTTGTCCTTCTCTTGCCTTTTTCCATTGTTTTGCTCTGTCTACTTTCTTCTCGTCTTGCTTACTCCCTTTTAAGGTGTTTTAGCGTTGTCCTTGCTGTCAGCATTAGATTTAACGTGTTGTTCTTTCACTCACGTGTCTTTTCCTTCCTCCGCAGGTGGCGAGATGAAGTTGGTGTCCGTGGAGCAAAATGCTCAGACCTACTGCGCTTTGGATGAGCTCGCGAAGAGATGGAGCGCTGCGCAACGTAACCCGGGAAGTGTGGCTGCGTGGGGTTTAAGTTGCAAGGTGCGCGTGAGTTTTTGTTTTCCCAAACTGACCTGTTGTCTTTCTTGTTCTTTCTTCCAGATGCCGAGTAGCTGTGTTTCTGAGGATCAATGATTGGGCCGCTGATGGAATTCTACAACCGCTTCCACTCTTGAGATATGAACTGGGCCTAATCTCGGTTTATGCAATTTATAAATGGAAATTATGTGCACTGTATCGTAAATGTTTATTGAATCAACTGACAAAAGGAATTACTAACATTATCTCTACTTATCTACTGAGTTCATTGGATAACTTTCCAAAAATATGGCGTTTAAAAATTCAGTCTATTCTAGAAAAGGCACAAGTAGATGCAATCTTGTTAATGGAGACCCCGTATAGAGCTAAAACAAAAATTTGGGAATCCGACTGGATATGTACTCGCATGGCTTGTGCCAATTACAAAAAAAATATGGAATACCCTTTTGAATTGAAACGCTATCATAACGTGCCAAATTATATGGTAAGGTCACCCAACCCAAACCATCGTGATGGCTTTATGAGATTTAGGCTGAATTTATGGTAAACAAATGATGTGCTGAATAGACGTAGCAATGATGGTACTGTTTTGCATTGTCGATTCTGTAAACAGTATGCAGAAACTCCTAAACATTTATGCTCTGAATATGAAGAATTATTATTAGTCTGCTGTGTTCATTTTAAACACCTATTTACTGAATATCAGGATTTGACAACAGAGAAATGATGGGATCTATTATTTTATACCAAGA
This sequence comes from Ambystoma mexicanum, assembly GCF_040938575.1. Taxonomy (NCBI): domain Eukaryota; kingdom Metazoa; phylum Chordata; class Amphibia; order Caudata; family Ambystomatidae; genus Ambystoma; species Ambystoma mexicanum. The sequence goes on from NC_090936.1 coordinate 1,045,261,946, forward strand.
GAAAGGCAGTGAGATATGCTGTTGTAAATTACCTCCATCAATTGAAACTAGCAATGTATGTACCCTCGAAATGATTGTATAGAGCCTTGCTCAATTATTGAGGAGGAGACTGGAAAACATTAATTGTTTTATTTCAGGCTTTATCTCTTCTTGTCTTCTTGTTTTAATTATGACTGCATAACTGTTGTCTTATTGTTTCGATGTTCTTGTATATGTTTCATTTTCCTATTGTCATTATTTTGTATATTATTAAGTTGAAAGGTCTCGAGTTTCTCGTGACCAAAACAACTAATAAATAAAAAATATAAAGAACTGTGTTATCACTAACATAGTGTGTAGACATTCCTTTGTGGGGACTTGGGGACTACACTGTACTTGGGAACCAGCCCGCATCACCTCCTGAGAGCTAAGCCTTGATTGCTCGTTCATTGCTACCAACAATAGAGAATCTTGGCTGAGGTGCTCTGTGCTTCTACTCTGCCATAAAGAGCGCAGCAGTACAGATAATCCCCCTCCAGTCTTTACAACAACCTCTTCTAAAACCCCTAAAGATTGGCCTGTAATTGGTGGGGGCATTGTTATGGGAGTGACTGACCTGGCAGTCGGATATCAGAGGTGGGCCGTCCTCACTAGAACGGAAACAGAAGTGATCCATACAAAGGTTATGGGAGTCACTGACCTGGCAGTCAGATACCAGAGGAGGTCTCTTCTCACTAGAATGGAAACAGAAGAGATCCATACGAAGGTTATGGGAGTGACTGACCTGGCAGTCAGATACCAGAGGCTCTCAAGGCTGGAATTTGTGTTAACATACGGCAAAGGTTTTTCCTCGTGGAGGCTCGCAGCTCCAAAATGGGCAGGATGAATGTAAGCAGACATTGGGGGTCATTACGAGGTTGGAGGTAGCCATGGAGCTATTAGCACCATGGCTGCCTCCAAAATTGTTCCGACTCCGGTCTGGTGGGTGGAGCAATTACCGGTCCATTCCGAGGACGGCGGGACCGGTAATTCCCCATTCACCAGAGCCATTCCTCATTCCCATTTGAGCCGCCATAGGGCTCAATGGTAAGGGGGAAGGTGGCAATAACGGTACCGCAAATTGCGGTACCGTTATTGACCCCGGTATCCCTTTGCGGGTCCCATCCTTAACGCCTGGTGAAACCAGGCGTTAAGGAAGGACCCGCAAAGGGAACTCGTAGTAGGGCGGTAAGGGATTACTGGCACCGGTGCCCTTACCGGTTCCGGTAATCCCTTACCGCCCACCTCGTAATAACCCCCATTGAGTGTAGGTGCATGAAGATAAGGTCTGAAGTAGGTGGGGGCATTGGGGGCAGCCAGGGGCTGCCCCAAAGCATGGTGTAGATACGGAGCGGTGCTAGGTAGGGAGGAGTGTTTCGCTGCAGTACCCGATGGCCGTGCTGGAGCTAGTTTTGGGGTTCAACAGGTACTGACCCCTTACGGTCAGTTAAGCCTCCTTGTCAACTGACTGCAGTGGTCCCGGGTTTATTCGCTCCACGCTAGGGGATTGGAGCTATTACCTGGCAGTTAGTAACCAAAGGCGGACGTCTGCTACTTTACAAACAGGAAGTGACATAGGTCACCCAAGGACAACAAAATACTGGTAAAAGCCCAGGAAATGAAAAGGGCCACCTTAAAGATGCTGTAGGACATTGTGCTAAAGGAGGCTGGACCTGGCCGCATTTTGTTTGCTGGCTCCAGTAAATGTGATCTGTTGTTTTCAAAAAGTATAAAGCATTTCATCAAATGCATGATTACTTCGAGTACAGCAAGTATGGTCCAGACAAATTTGGTCTAAAGTGTGTTGAAATGCACTCTTTTGCCTGTGGGGTTGCTGGAACCACTAAACCTGGAATAACAATTGTTTTCCAACTTTAAAGCATTACTTCCTCAACCCATGCATGCTCCTTCCTCATCCATTCCACTACTAGCTCGCGCCAGCAGTTGATGCAGCACCAAATATGGAGCAGCAGCAGTGTAATGGGCTGGTGGTGGCAGATCTAACACTGAGGCAGGCAGCTGCGGCGGTGCTGCCGGGGCCAGCATTAGTGAGCCAATATGTTTTGGGCCGTGGCACTTCGTTTTTACAAATTAAGCACTGGGTGAGGCGTTGGGTACCCCTGGGGGGCAGGGGGGTGAAAGGGGTGGCCCGCTATGCCGGTTGTCCATCTGCCATGCCCTCTGGGGACCGGCCATTCCCTTAGCGGGGCCAATCTGCTCCTTTGCCCCCCCACCCCAGACCCAGAGGCAATAGGTTCTTTCAAAATAATGACCACAGAGACAAGAGAGCCTAGAACCACTACCTTTTGTGTGTTTTGAGTCCTTTAAAGAAGTACCCTCCCATTTCCATGTGGCCCCTGCATGTGCATGGTTGTATTTCCCTGTAACCCCCTTTACGTGCATAGTGCTTTGCATAGTTTTCTGATTATTCAGCTGCTTCAATGTGCCATGCTCTATGCACGGCTGGAGAGTCGACACGTACTCATGCTGATTATTCGCTAAACTCCTCCCGGCTGGTTGATAACTACCCATGCCTGATGTTCGCTACACTCCTCACTTCTGCACCTCCATAATCCTCAAAACTGCCTTCCCTTTTGGTAATTGCTCCAGTCCTGAGCTGGATTATCTCCTCTGCTCCTGGTAACATGGCATTGCACAACCCATGCCTTTCAAGGCCGTAACTTGCCATTCTTTATAGCCTCTGTGTGGCCTTACTCTTTTGACCATGGCCTGTTCAGCAATGATATCTCTTTGACTCCAACACATCCATTAAACTCCACTACCAACGTTACACCCCAGGCTATTTTTGCAATACTGATTCTCCTGGCCAGGACCATGGATCGATGGCCATTATACTTAATTAATGCCCTATGTTGTGCTTGGCAGTCCGAATTTGGTAAATGAATGCAGTGAAATCTTATACTAATGAGCTAATGCCTCATGGATATGCTTCATCACATTACGCATGTTCAGGATAATAAAACCAAGGAGATACCCGTGGTAATGTGCATGCATTGGGAAACCTATTTTGGACCCCTCAGCTGCCCACCTCCGCCCCACTGGTCACCTCCAATGGAAGTTCTTTGCCCAGGATGCACCGAATGCCTTCGTCCCATTCCGTATGTATTTGTCACACATGTGCTCCTCCTGGGATACAAACTGCACAAATTGAAACTTTGAGCGCACTAAAAACATAATTCCCCTTTTCCACAGAGAGTTGGCATTTGAACATTTTAACCTAATGCAGATACATTTTCCTATAGCGGGGGCATCTCATCGCCATGCCCCCCCCTCCTCCCTTGCTCCATCCGACCCAGCCGCGCAGGCCGGTACTTCCTTCCCAGCCCTTCTGTCATTCCACCACCTCCTCCACCCCTGTTCTCGTGCCGGCCTGCCGCCGAAGTGATCTGTGACCCGAAATAACAAGGCAGACAAATTGTAACGTTTGGAAGAGTTAATGCCTCAGCAGCTTTATTTGCATAAAGTCTTGGAGTTATCTTACAAGAGATCCGTAATTCACCACACCACAGGTTCTTCTGCTCTGTGTGAAGTTACCTAGGAACGCCCCCCCCCCTCCCGTCGGCGTCCGGTGGACGCCTCCGGTGGAGCCCGGCCCTTGCTATCAAACTCTGTCTACCCCTTGGCCATACAATGTTTCGTTTTCCTTGGTTCATACTTCATACTTTATCCCCCCGTTTGCTCTAAGGACCGGTGGGTAGCCCCCGCCGACACCCCTCAAGGTGTCCAATGTCCGCTTCTATCTAAAACAGGCAGCCACTTGGTGCCTCGCTAATAACAGGTTCCTATACAGACACCACCAACGGTGTCCCAATGCAACTCATACCCCACATACTTTACCACAAGGGCCGACACCGCCCTCCGGTGCCGACTCACAACTTTCTCCCTGCCTATACAGTCCTCGCTTTTCGATGTCCAGCTATCCTAGCGCCCCATTCTACACTACTCGGCCGCCCCATCTCCTACCGTGCCGCTTCTGCAGCAAGCCTCTCACCCCAACTGGCCCGGCCCCAGGTGTCCCCCTATCGCCTTGCCGTCCCCCCGGCCAGGGCTTCGTCGGGCCCCCTGAACCCCCTGCACCCTCTCTCCCCAAGCCTCCCTACCGGTTCTCGCCCGGAGCCCCCCACCCTCATCCTCCTCCGTGATCCCTGTCCCTAACCCTGACCATTCCTATCTCTGGTTTGCTCATCCCCTCCCCTGCCTCCAGGGTTCTAAGCCTCGCCCCCCCCCACTCAGCACAGCCTAGGCCCTCTCATCCCCCTAAAGGCCGGCTTCCCCAGCCCCGGTCTGCCGTCCCCCCGTCACTTACCCCCCAGCCTTGATCATTGCCTGCCCCCCCATTCCCTCCTAAACCTTGAGTCCCCCCCTTCTGCTCCCTCTGGTCACCTTCTTGCCCTGTCTTAGGCCCCCCCCTCGCCCTCGTGTCTCCCTCCTTCCGTGAAGACTTCCCCTTAATGTTTTGTCTGTTAACGTTACCTGAGCCCCCGTAGTCTCTTCTTGCTCCCCCTCCGACCGGCTTCCCTTGAAGACCTTTGTTGTAGGTTTGTGTTTCATTCCTTTTATCCCCCTCCCACCCCGCACTTTTGGGTTTGGAAATGGTTTCCAAGTCCCCTAACTCCCTCCCCTTTTTCCTAGGGCCTCCCCTGAGTCTAGGACTCTTGGGGCGCAGTAAGATCTAATCTGTTGTCTGTGCATTCCCCTATGGGCCTGTCAGTGCTTTGCTAAAGGGATCGCAATGTAACTCCTCCAAGACTCTCTGCTGGCTGCCGGCGGCAGAGAATTCCCCCCCTGTCTGCGCCGGATGCTCTCCTCTCCCGAGCTTCTTTTCTGTTCAAGTCTTTTTACCTGTCGGGTGTGCCCACCTCCCCCCTGTTCCTGTTGTCCAGTGACCTCCCCTGGGCTACTATGTGCAACCCACCTTCCTTAGAGCCTCCCTCCATTCTAGGCACATGAGAGCGGTACCCACCTCCGAGAGGTGCGTTCTGTCTGACTCAAAATAACCGGGTACCTTTAGAGTGATCAGAGGGTGTCGTATCCAGATCATGCCTCTGCTTTTCAAGAAACACCCCATCCTGCAATTGGTTTTCCTCCTAGCCTCTTCTATTGCCTCATGTCGTAGCGCTCCCCTCCACTCCAGTCTAGGAATTATTTCCAACCACATGACCTCGGAAACCTGGAAGACCCTACCAATTCTGTTGAATAGTGATTTTAGCAGCTCCGATAATTCCTTTCTGCCTTTAGCCACTAGGTCGTTGCCCCCAATGTGGACCAACAAAACGTCAGGTAAACAATGTTGATGGATTGCCTGTTCGAGAGAGGCCCATAGATGGTCGCTTTGGAGTCCTGCCTTGGCGATCCACCGGATCTGCGTATTTTGAAGTCCCAGGTTACCATCCTTGTGTGCCTTCCGTGCTCTTCCCGCTGCCCTGGACACGAAGGAATGTCCCACGATCCATACCCGGGTGGAATCTGAGGAGATATTTGAGATCGATTACCTAGAGTGAAGTGGTGCCCCCTACCCCGCATCAGGCGAGCCCCCCCAACCCTCTCCCCTGAGGCCCGCTATGCCATTTAACGTACATAGAGTTTGTATTTGTCCGATTCCCATCTCCCTATTTTTTTTTACCATGTCCTCTCCCAGGCCCTCTCTACTTGCCGTTGTTGCTGCGCCTATACGGAATGAATGAGTGGAATATAGAACCGCATTTACTCCGGATCTAGCCAATGTTGCACCCAGGACCCTTCGGAACTGGAACTGTGTGAGGGGTGCCCCGGTGTCCGGTCGAATGGTCGAAAATAAATGGTCGAATGACCATTTGATCGAATCAAAATGGTCGGAAAAAAAAGGTCGAATTTTTTTAATTTATTTATTTATATTTTTTTTGTTGCTTAAAAAATATTTTTAATAAAGACAAAGGGCGGTTGGGGGGGAACCCCCCCATAAAATAAAAAAAAATATATAAAAAAAATTCGACCTTTTTTTGTTGTTGACCATTTTACTTCGATCAAATGGTCATTCGACCATTTGGTTTTCGACCAAATGACTGGTAACCGGGTGCCCCATCCTCATGCATGAACAGGTACCCCGCTGTGCCCTTCCTAACCCTTAAGTATGCCTCCATGTTCTGCACTGGACAGAATGCCTCCTGCCCCAGTCTCGCAAAAGCCAACGCGCAGCCCTTCGCCCCCAATCTGTTTTGGATATCCTGATTGTGACAAGAGTCTCGTTTTTTATATCCACATCGCCCCTTAGCAGTGCCCTGTGTTCGTGGTCCGCTTTAGCCTTAGCCACCAGCTCCCAATGTATCTTCCTTAAATCAGGAAGCAGAGCACCCAGTTAATTACACTTCCCCAATGGAAACACCTTCCCCGCACCACGCTTTCCACCCTTTTAAAGCATAAAGCTGATGCATTCCCTTTCGCAAACTACACATTGGAACATGCGTCCCAAATATAAACACCTTCCCCGCACCTCACTTTCAACCCTTTCCAGAATAATGCTGATGCATTCCAATCCTGCCCCCTACGAAACGAAACCTTCCCATCGGCAAGCAGAGCACCCAGTGAATTGTACTTCCCCACCAGAAGCCCTTCCCCCGCACCTCCCTTTCAACCCTTGCAAGGCGCACAAACCCTATTAAATTGAACGACATTGCTGCGCCCCTTGCGGCTGTCTGACCGGGAATGGTAGGGCATATGCATTGCGACAAGCGTTCGTTACGGGGAGGTTAATACGTGGTCAGGGGGCAAGCTAGGAAGAGGTCAGGGTGGAAGCCGAAGGGTGGTACGATGTCCCGAGTTCGAGGCGCACTGTGAGGAGGTCAAGCACCCAACAATGCATCAGTGATGGCCAGGAGGCTGCTGCGCAGCAATAGGTTTGGGGGCGAGCACACGGCGCCACCCCAAGCGACTCACCGACAACACATAGCTACTGTGAGATTATAATTTACACACGTACCCTGCACGCTCGCTGTGGCCATTTGTCTTGACCCGATGCATTCCTCGACTGCATTTCCAATCCTCCCCCACCTATGGCTTAGTTTGTTTCAACCCCGAACCTGACCTCGCCCTTAATTGCATTCCATTCGTACTGCCCTCTGGGCCTGCTTTCACACTGGCCAACACATATCATTCCAAACAGAGAACCTCGGTGGCAATGTCCCTGCCCGATTCGGCACTCACCGCTTGCAATGCCCCGACAGTAGCTCCCCGTGCACGCTTTTGTTTTAGAGCAATCAATGCCCGCGGTCCCTCCATGTCGTTGGCGCTTGTACCTGGACCGCAGCCTTCACACCGGCCACCCCAACCGCATTAGTGGGCTGCTGCCCTGCTTTATAATTCGTATCTTCCCATTTGCTAAATCATTCAACAAAACAAAACCCATTCTTTCCCCTCTCGGTGTTTATGATAACCGGGGAATGGCCCAGCTGTTTCCCCCAGCTGCCTGTGTACAACCCCCAGGCCATACCGTGAAAAACCCTTGCGAGCCATCCCCGAATCTTTAAAAACCCAGCATGTGCATAACCCCCGGCCATCCTGGGCTACATCCCTAAACCTTTTACAAACAGGGACTGGCCTAGTTGTCCAGCCCTGGCGCTCCGTGTCCAATGCGCCATTTCCCCCGCCGCACCCCGTGCCCGAATGCCGCCCTAAAACAAAAGGAGGGGTCGGGGGAACCTTTCGGAAAGATGGCCTCACAGCTCCGCTCCCCGAGGCGCTTTGCCTGCAAGGCGCTACCTTAATACACAATTAACATTAGAATCGCGCTTCCCGGGGCCCAAGTATCCTGACTAGCCTCTGGCAAAACCCAGGTACCCGAACATGCCATTACCGTGCAACAATAAAAGACAAAACAACTGTACATCACTCAACCTCTTCTTTGGCAAGCCAAACCAATTCCCATTAAATGCGCTTTGAACCGTGTTATTATTACATTTGAGTGATAACCTTTACATGCGACTATACAACAGCCCGCTCCCCTCTCACATGATGCTCTTTACCTTACACCCTTTCCCGAAATCTCAGCTGTGTCCCCGCATGTCCTTGGCGCGTGCATCCCTACCCCCAAGGGTCATTTTGGAACCCATTCTGAACTCGCTCGCCCACCGCGTGCCCCCATAAATCTGGAGCCAAACCCTAGCAAACCCCCAACGGCAAACCATATTACCCACCCAGTGCTCGCTTTCCCAGCAAGCCTCATTGCGTCCCTTGCACTGTGTTACCATCACCCCCGCTAGACACACGTGCCCCCAGCCACTGATAACACCGGGCTGTTACCATCTTCCTTCGGATTGTAAAACCGCAGACTACAGGCTTGCATTCCGTCTTCACCCTTTCTGCAACCGTCGTTCGTGCGGGCCCAAGTAGGTGTTCAAAGCGGACTTTTGTTCTTGTGGACGATCCTGGTGCAGCACAGGGGCCTTCACACTGCAGCTGGAAGTCTTACCCGGCGTATACCCGCCTACCCATGTACAACCTTTATGCGCATTGCCCGACGTGCTGCTTTACCCGCCCGTACGAGCCCCGCACTCTCCCAGCCTAAATGTACCGCATTCCAGCCCACACTTCGACAATCCAAAGGCCCCACAGATCCAGCATTAAACCCCTCGGACCCCTACCTTCGCCTCCTCAGATCCTCAACTCGAACCGATAAACCTCTGACACACCACAACACTGAAAACTTCTGGAACTTCCTCGTCAGGACAATGCAGCCCGCCTCCACTGGAACTCCCGCCACGGCAACACGATCACCAATACAGGAGCCATGCTGGACGCAGGAAACCCCACACGAACGCTGAACACAAAACAAATTTAACACCACAGCGCTCACGGGCGGGAGACAGGAACTGAAGAAAGTGACCGCCTTGGATGCGATCCCACTCCTTTATAGGGCTTCCTCCCCCCTCGGTTTCCTGCCCGCCCCTTGTCTTGTGCCGTCTTCCCTCCCGTCTTCCGGGGCCAGGTCTCCTGCCCTGGGCTGCCCGCCCCCCCCACGTTGCAGAGGGGGGGGGGAGTTTGGCTGGGCAACCCCCACTAAGGCGCGGCACCCGCCATGCCTCATACTTCGGCGTGTTCGTCCGCCAGAGTGAGAGGGCTCCAACATCATTTTTGAATTGGGTCCCTGCATATTGTTTGCCATCCGACATACCTCTGTTGCACTGGGTGCTTAAAAACAGCTGTGTTTCTTATACATTTACATTTACTCAGCTCACACTGAGCTTAGCCTACACTGCCTGAGCATGGAGCTGAAGCCGGAGGAGACGGCGTGTCATGGACAGGACAGCAGGAGGACTACTGGACTGCCACTGTGTATGCTGATTGTGCACGCCGCCCACTGCCGGCTGTGTGCCCCAGCCAACACCAGGGTGTGGTTTCAGACGCACTGAGTCTGCGCCCACTGCCTGGCTGGCACACAAAGGCCCAGCAGTGTCAGTCACAGCATGCTCACAGCCGTGTGACTGACTGCTGTGACCTGCTGACCAGCAAGCTACACGTCGACAGGCACTGCAGGCACCTGTGTCAGACATACACACCCCCCACATGGCAGCCAGACCACCCTGCGTGGGCGACCCATGTCGCAAGAAAAAAACCATTTACGCTGTTGGTTTCGCCGCTGGAGCATTTTTGTAATTGTATTTTATTTGGTTTTATATAGTGCTGAACATAAGAACAAAAACGGTACAATAAAATGTCATTATAATTGATACACAGCATACATCTGTGGTTACGATAACCTTCATTAAGTATTCGAAAAGAGGTAGGATCGCAGAGAGACTCGAAAGGATAAGTAAACAGTGATAGAGCAAAGAGAGAGAAGAGAGAGTGGGAGAGCATTCCAGTTTAAAGGTGCCAAAAGAGAGAAAGAACGGAAATAAGATTGAGCACAAGGAGGACAAGGAACCTTACTTAAGAAGATGAAAAGAAAAACGAAGTGAACGAGAAAGAGTAAAATGAGATTAAAGTAGAGAGATAAGCAGGCCTCCATATAAGGTGCGTAGTAGGCCTTTTAACACATGAAAATCTTGTAAATGCGACAGCTTTATTATTTTCCTGTGTACATTTACACATAAGTTTAGAGCAGAGGGCAGTGCAAAGGTCAGGTTACTTGACAGAAACCAGAAGGCTTCTTGTGATTTTTATCTACATGGATGTAATTGCAAGCCACCTCTAAAACAGAATATATTTCTCAGAAGCCTTTCAAAAAAATAAACTGCACACTGTGATAAAAGGAGTGGTTTCTTTCCATTCATCTTCTGCTGTGTTGATGCTCATGGAGCAAACAGAAGCACGGCGCATATTTATTTTCCTAGCATTTTAGGACTGTATAATTATTAAGATTGAACACTAAGTTGCAATTGAGAATTAATCTTTTGTAACAAATTATCCAATGAAAGCTAACCAGTATTGCACAACTGTATTTTCAGCGTTCCTGTGCTGTGTGCATAATCATGCAGCGGCAGATAATTTTTACACGTATAATTTAATTTACACTCTAAGTATAAAAACAGTGTGTAAAATGAGTATGCACGGTCTAGTTTACATCCATTCAACCTTGCAGTCAATGGGGTACATTACTATAAAAGGTCAGTGCCAGGAGAGTTTTTGCTCAAGCGTGATTGTCATTACACCAATCACAGGTGTTCTAGCCTCTCGAATCTTCAAGACTACAATTAAAACATCCTAAGCCTGACTCTCCAGGTAGTGCAAGTGCTGTTCAAAAACAAACAAATGAAAGTTACATTTGTAATTGAAATAGAAACTCAGAAAAATCTGTCCCTGTGATCCAGATAGGTATTTAAACTTTATGTAGTGCTTCATACATTGTCCGTCCAACATCTAGGCACTGCGATTATACTCGATACTCAGTTTTCCAACCTCTGAAGGATGTTAACCGGAAAGATAGTTCAACTGGTTGATCGCTCGTGGCTGCGATCTATGCGTGATTTGTAGGTTGCAGGTTCAAATCCCGGCAAGGTTGACTTAGCCTTTCATCCTTTCGAGGTCGATAAAGGAGTACAGACTTTGGTTTGGTGATAATTGTGATAAACATGTTCTATGTACAGCACTTTGCCAAAAGCGCTAAATATTTGACCATGAGATTAGATATAGAATTTAGAATGGAGTCCTTTCCTCTCTGCACTGTTGCATCATAACATTGGTATACCATTTGGAAGTAATAGCTCCAGGAAATGAGGCTTTTTCATTAAACATCAAAATATAATTCTGCTATCGAACCTCAAAACACACAATACAATTCATGTTTGCTTTACTATGTAATTGGCTAGGTTTTTGTGTTTTCAACATTTAAATATATACTGGAGAGATCAAATGGCCAGACCTTAGAGAAATAATAAAAAAGTGTATTCTGTCACAATGCAGAAAGCTGCAGCATAGTAATGATTTCCATACCGTTTTTCCACACGTCGGCTGGATTTCAGATACATTTTACTCTCTTGCAAAGGAGAAAACTCATTTTTACTCTCTTGAAAACGCATTTACTCTCAAAGTTTAGAAATAGGGAGTAAAATACTCCCACCTCAAAATCTTATCTGGAGCACTGGAGATAAGGGGGTTCAAGGCCATGAAGGGATTTAAAAACTAGACATAGAATATTAAACTTTAAACGATGATGAAAAGAGAGCCATCCTATACCAGTCAAAGAAGATGAAATAGAATCACGAGGAGTAAGAAGACATAGAACACAAATGGAAGCATTAAATACAGATTTCAGAGGAGCAAGGCGAGATAAGGGAAGTCCAAAGAGTGCAGAGGAACAGTAGCAGACACCAACAGTTGAGTGGCCTTGAAAGTCATGAAACACCAGGCTTTTCAAATGTTCAAATGAAATCGACAGGAACAGACAGATAGGGAAATATGCTGACTGAAAGAAAGATCTGAATCAAGATAAAAACCCAGATTACAAGCCACAAAAGATATAGGTATCTACGAAGGAGGAAATGATCTGAATGAAGAGGGCGGAGAAGGAGAAATAGTGGTGGAAGGAAGGAAATAAAGCATGATTACCGTGCGGTGCAGCAGGCAGCGCAGGCAGAGTTTTGAATTAATTAAATCTCAGGGTGTGCCGGGGGCCCACAAAAGTCCAGGGCTTTGAAGACTTGTCCACGTTGCAGGCCCAGACGAACTCCCACTCACCGACCCTCTTGTTTAGGTAGCTAAGGGGAGGTTGGAATAGGGTAGAATAAGATGGGTTTGGACATGTATTTTAAAGAACAGGTTCCTGGCGTAAAAGGTTAAGGTTCTGCAAAGTATGTTCTGTGATTACGATGTGCTAATAATTTGTTCTGTTCATAGGTTATGTGGTTATTGTTGCTAACTTTTCTTTTTCTGTCACAGGCAGAGTTACAGGGCAGTCCTAGTCAGGGAGGAGTTCTTCGCTGGTGGTTTCGGCCATGAGCGGGACCCGATGGCCACGCTCTAGCCAGGTTCTGGGTTCGACTGGCAATGACCTCCTTACGGACAGTTGAGACTCCTCATCAACTGTATGCAGTGGTCCCAGGTTTATTCACTCCAAGCTAGGGCATGGGATGCTACTGACTAGCAGTTGGTAACTAGAGGCAGATTTCAACTACTTTACAAACCGGAAGTGACATGGGTCACCCAAGGACAATAAAATACTGGTGAAAGCCTGGGAAATTAAAAGGGCCACCTTAAAGGTGACATTAATGTGGCAGCACTTGCTGTATATGGACCTAAACTGTAACCTAACCAATTTGAACGTATGCAATCCCCAGAATGTTACTTGATTGTACTTGCTGTAAATGGACTCACTACCTATTTGTACCTGCATAATTGATGTAGCCGCCCGTACCATCAGGTGAGGCTTTCCCAATCTGTGCACCCATGTTAAGGTTGCTTTCAACCTATTGGTACCTCTGAAATGTGTCTCCTTCTCGAAGACTTGGTTCAATGCCAGCTCTGTCACTGCTCTGGAAACTCCTTCTTGAGGGCTACAAAATCCTCTCCAATCCCAAACTCAACAAGTCTGGAGGTGGAATGGCACTCATCTTCCCTGAGTCGGTCCCTGCTTCCATCATTGCTACTCAACCCTACTCCTGCTTTGAATGCCTCGTCTGAAGACTTGGGGTCTCGCCTACTCTCCCTCTCACCCTCGCCACTATCTACATACACCCTGGCCCTATCTCCCTTTCCCTCTGTGAATAGGCTGACCTTGCCTCTTCCCTTTCAACCTCTTCTTCCAACCTCCTCCTCCTTGGTGACTTCAACATTCACCTCTACTCTCTTGAATCATCCACTTCTTAGTTCTGGGTCCTCTGTGACGCCCTCTCTTGCACTATTCTTACTTCTGGCCCAACTCACTCTGCCGGTCACACTCTTGATGCCCTCATCTCTGGTGACACCTCTATCGTTATTTCGGTCACCACCCGCTCTCCTGGTCTGACCACTCTCTTCTTTCCTCCCACATGGAGCCCTTGGCCCTCTATCCAAGCGACAACCTGCACTGCCAACCTCCTTTGCCATCATTCGACCCAAGAAGCGAGTGTCAGTTGCTGCTTTTGCCTCTACCTTCATCCCCCCTCTAACCCCTGTTCCTCACTCTCCCTATGATGCTATCCTTGCTAACCTGCCCCTTGCCATCTCTAACACCCTTGACATCCTTGCCCCTGCCATGAGGATCCACCTAAAAACTGTCACCAAGAACAACAGACGGTATGACTCTGATCTAGCATCTATGAAAAGCAAGTGCAGAGTTGCTGAAAGGAAGTGGCAGACCTTGGGCTTATCCTCTGACAAACTGGCCTGCCGCCTGCTCCAAAGGCAATATCGCTTCTCAATCCGCTCCAAGAAGCGGGCCCACATTCAAGCCTGCATCTACGGAGCCACTAACAACACAGCAGAACTTTTCAAAATCTACAAGGAAGTCGCCAATCCACTTGCAGTCGCCACCTCTCTCCCTTCTTCCCTTGCTCTTTGCACTGCCTTGGCCTCCCACTTCTCACCCAAAACTCAGGACATCCTGTCCTCACTCTCCTCCACCCCATCTCCTCTCCCGTGCCTGCTCCCCTGCCTCCCTTGCCCCCCCTCCTCCCACCACCCTCACTCTCACTCTCATCCCTCCTGCCCATAGCACTGGATGAGATTTCTAAAGTGGTCCTCCAAAAAGGTGCTCCCCTGCTCCTCCAGAACCATCAACGACAACATTTCCTCTCTCATCCTAGGCTCTTGCTGACTTCTGTAACCACTCCTTTGCCACTGGCCATTTCCCTCTATCCCACAAGCACTCCCTTGTGCACCCTCTCCTAAAAGGCTGTCTGCTGACACCTCCTGCCTGGCTAACTATTGCCCTATCTCTACTACCCCTTTCCTGGGCAAACTCTTGGAAAAGTTGGTCCTCCCCCAACTGACCCTCCACACTGATCTTGTCGGTTGCCTTCATGACCATCAATCTGGATTCCGGGCAACCAGAGGCACGGAAACCGTGCTCCTGAACACCCGTGAAACCATGCTCGCAAAGTCTTGACTACAACTCTCCTGCTGCTCTCATTCTCCTCGATCTCTCCTCTGCCTTTGACACAGACAACCATTCCATCCCCATAAAATAACTCTGTGACACCCTTGCATCACTGACTGGGCACTGGATAGGCTCACCTCCTTCCTCACTAACCAACCTTGCCAGCTGCAACTAGGCCCTTTATCCTCTATCCCCATCCTCTCCACCTGTGGTGTCCCCCAGAGCTCTATACTAGCCAGACCTCTTCAATATCTATCTCGCCCCTGTTGCTCACTTGAGCTCCTCCTTCTCGCCTCATTTTCAGTACTATGCCAATGACGCACAAGCCCTAAAATCTCTCCACTGGCTCCCGGTGGCTGCTAGGATCAGATCTAAGACCCTCTGCATCATCCACATGGCCCTATGGAGCAAAGCTATTTCCAATGTTCCCCCCCAAATACTCCCTGCTAGAGCTCTCTGTTCCTCTAATTCCAACTCTCTGACTGTCAAACACTTCTCCAAGCAGACAGTAGAGGGCAGGTCTCTTTCCTCGGCTGGTGCCTCCCTTTGGAACAGCATCCCTGCCCCTCTCAGACTTGAGCCAGACCTCCTTAAGTTCCGGAAACTGCTCAACGCTCTGCTCTTCTCTACCCCTCCATGTCCAACTAGGAACAAAAAGTGTATCACAAAAGACAAAGTGATTCCCGCCATCCTACCCACTCTCAACCAACTAAAGGAACACTTAGACCCGGAAATGCTTGTTGAAGAGTACAACAAAATCATGTTAACATCCCTGGACAACATTGCCCCTCTCAAAATCAGACCGAGTAAACCCAAATCCCATCTCAATAAATGGTTCACCCCTGAATTAAAGGATCTACAACAACTTAAGAGGAACTGTGAATCCACATGGAGGCTAACCCCTTCGGAAGACCATAAAAATAAACTTCTAGAAATGTCCTCCCACTACAAAAAGGAAATCCTCCTGGCCAAACGCAATTCATACAATAACGCATCTCTAATGCTAACTCGAGCATGAGGGAACTGCTCTCCATCCTTAAGGAACTAGAGTCACCTATTCCCATCCCAGATACATGCTCCAACGATAAAATATGGTGCACAGAGATACAACAAACACTATCAAACAAAATAGCCTTGCTCCAAAAGAAAATAGCTATAAAGAAAGCTTCACTTAATCAATTAACTCAAGCCAATACCAACCTACAGCCTAAGGAACAAAACTCAGCTATTCAATTTAGGTTCGCCAAGACTTCCATCCTGGAGGTAGATAAAGTCATCCTTTCCCTCAAGACCTCTAACTGTCAAGGAGACCTCTGCCCAGCCCAATTTATAAAAGATTCTGCCAGAGAACTCTCCCCCTTCATATCCAAACTTGTCAATGCTTCATTCGCCTCGGGTTCTGTGCCGACCAATTTGAAACAATCCTGGGTATTGCCTCTGCTTAAAAAACTAAATCTAGACCCCCTCATCCCCACTAACTACCGTCCCATCACGACAGCCCCTTTCCTGTTAAAAATCATGGACAAGATTGCATACATACACATTCAAAAATTCCTAGAACACATACACTTTTAGGAGCATGTCAATCAGGTTTCCGACCGCAACATGGCACTGAGATGGCCCTCATCGATTTAAAGGCGCAAATAGATGAGTTATGAGATAAAAGCAAAACAGCCCTCCTCTTACTATTAGATCTTTCAGCTGCATTCGACCTCGTTGACCATGAGTCCTTTGCAGTCACCTTAACTCAGCTGCTTACTTCTCCAAAGAAGCTATAACTTGGATAGAATCCTTCCTCAGCGACAGGACCATGAGGGTATTCTCTCCGTCAGCTGCGGCAGACCCAATACCTATTCTGTGTGGAGTTCCACAGGGATCATGCATATCCCCCACCCTATACAACATATTTACCAAGCTCCTTTTTGATGGTCTGGACCTTCTGGTATCACCTACACTAACTATGCCGATGATACCCAGATTCTCCTCCCACTTTCAGGAGATTATAACAAGGATTTGGCCTTGGTAAATAGGGTGTATCTCATCATCCAGGCATGGATGGCAACCCACAGTCTATGCCTGAATGATGATAAAACTGAATTAATCATCCTGGGCACCCATTGAAATCTCAAGAAACTAGGCCAAGGCTACTCTTCCTTCAGGATTGATGGGAATATGATTAAGGTAGCCAAGGAGGTGAAGACACTTGGTTTTTACCTGGATGCCTCCCTTTCCTTTAACAAACAGGTGAATTCTCTAGCCTCAGGTACAGCTTACACATGTAAGCTCATTAGAGCAGGCAAACACTTTATCTCAGATGATAACTGCATCATCCAAGCTAGAGCACTTATATTGTCAAGGCTCGACTATTGCAATGTCTATACATCGGCGCTAACAAATCTATCCCCCATAGAATCCAAATCTTACAAAATAATGCTTTGAGAGCAGCTCTCGGCATACCTAAAAGATCACATATATCAAAGGTAAGGCGTAAAAACAATTGGCTGTCTACCCAAAATAAAATTCTTTTAAAAGTCGCTTCCCTTACTCACAAAGCCATGAATAACGCTGCACCATCCTATCTCACGGATAGATTCCTTAAGAGAAGCTCTACCAGACCATCAATAGCCTCATCATCCATAGATTCAAACTAACCAAGGCTGGTGGCGCCAGCTTCCCTGTCCAAGCGGCACAAATTTGGAATTCACTGCCACACCCCCTAAGCATCGGCCAATCCTACATCAGATTTAGATCCGGCTATATTAACCTTCTGAAATCTTCTAACAATTAGATGTTCACTAGCTCAGACCTATTCCTCCCACCTGGTTGAACATAACCCCAACCCTGCCCATCCTCATCTTTACTTTGATGCCTGTTTTTTGTAACTCTTATTGCCTGTATATTATTACCTGTATATTTTATCTGTAAACATGTTACCTGAAGCTTTGCATATCCTGTACTGCTGCGCCCTGTTACCCTCGGGTTTGGTGCGCATTACAAATGAATAAAACAAACAAACAAACAAACAAAACAGACCTCATTCCCTCTTCTCCTTCCCTGCTGATCACCTCCACTGGCTCTGTGATTGTGGCCTGATCCTCATGAATCTCACAGGATCCCAGGCCCTTCTTTCCAGTCAATACCAGCACCCTCGCGCCTACCACTGCACTGCCTTGCAGGCCCCTTCTTGGTGGCACCACATCCCACATTGACAGTCGCCAGTACCAGCACTTAGCTTTAGGTTCTCCTCCTGGCTCCCCTTAGCACTTCCCTCCCGGGCCATCCTTCAGCACTTGTCCACTTCTCTGTTCCCCATTCCGTCCCCTTCCCCCACACTTCTCCCAATGCACTTGCACGGCCGAATGCCACAAGGCCTAGTGGGACCACAACTGTATATTACTGTTATACATTGTTTTTATTTCCCCTGTTTAGCCTTGTGGTGCTTTAAAACACAAATCTGTTGTATAAAGCGCATTACAAATGCTCAATAAAATAAATAAATAGTTGATGTAGCCCTCTGCCATGAGGTGAGGCTTTTCCAATCTGTGCACCCTTAATAATGTTGCTTTTACCTATTTGTACCCGCATAATTGATGTAGCCCTATACCATGAGTTGAGGCTTTCCCAACCTGCGCATCCATATTAACGCTGCTTTTTACCTATTTGTACCTGCATAATTGATGTAGCCCCATACCATGAGGTGAGGCTTTCCCAATTCGTGCACCATTATTAATGTCGCTTTTTACCTATTTGTACCTGCATAATTGATGTAGCCCCCATACCATGAGGTGAGGATTTCCCAATCTGGGCACCCATAATAATGCTGCTTTTTGTCTATTTATACCTGGATAATTAATTGTTACCCCATACAATGAGGTGAGGCTTTCCGAATCTGTGCACCCATATTAATGCTGCTTTTTACCTATTTGTACCTGGATAATTGATCTAGCTCCCCCACACCATGAGGTGAGGCTCCACCAGTTTGTGTATGCTCAACTATTCTGTTTGTAACCAATATGCACACTCTTGCACTTCTGTAGGTACGAAACACTTTCTGTAAGTAGTGAGCGCTTAGATGCCCCTGGGGTTTGTGTGCTGCAATAAATGCAAAAGTAAATAAATATGGCCATATGGTGGGCAGAACAGAAATGTTGTCAGGTGCTTTACAGTGTTTGGGCATTAAACAGATTAGATGATACAGAAAGCTGGTGGTGGAGGTGGAGTGAATGAGAACAATTAAAGGGGACATCACTGCACAACAGAGGATACATATACTGAATATACAAATGTTTATTTGACAGTAGTTACGTATGGATATAGTAGAGGATTCTGCTGAAGGTTGGGTGTGTGGTGCCTTCCTTCACTCTCCCCTTCCCCTGCCAATGTGCCCATCTGCCCCTTTTTGACTGATTGCCTGGTCCCTTCTGAGTCTTACAGGGTACCAGCCCCTCCTAGCCCTATCTACCCCATAACCTCTGTCTCCCCTGACTCCCCCATTCCTACACCTGCCCTACTGGGCTCCCTCCCTTTGTATCAGCCTGGCGGGACCTGCACCCCACTCAGCCTGGTCCAGCCCCGTCCTTGCACTTAGCATGTGGGCCTTCATGCCCTGCACTCCCTGCACTACCCTGACACTTGTCCACCTGGCCTCCCCTTAGCACTCGTCTAACCCAGGGGCCCTCTTCCTCCCCCCAGCACTTGCACGCTCTCTACTCAGGCAGTCACTTGCCTTCCCTCCTTAGCATTCTCGCATTCCGCTCTGACAGGCACTAGCCCCCTATCCCCCCGCCACTCCCCTGCACTTCTTGTTTCTACACTTGCACAATCCGAATGACACAAGGCCTACTAGGACTGTTTTTGTTGTTCTTCATCCCTGTCCCCTGACGCCCCCCCCCTTTTTTGTCTTGTGGCACCTTGAAACACCATTTGCTGTATAGGTGCTTTATAAATACCCAATAAATAAAATAAATGCAAGTCTCTGGGCTTCTTCTGTTAATTGGAGGTGTCATGTAAGAGTGCTCTTGGATCATATGACTTTGGATATGATCTTAACCTCAGAATATGAGGAGTTCCAGCAGTGATGAGACATTATAAGACTAAGCGTATACTGGAAGTAGCACAGGGTGGACAGATTTGATGAGGTTGCAGAGGGCTTGGGTTCAAAGAAAAGGGAGGCTAGCTTAGTGGAGGATATAGTCAGGCAAATAAGGGAGGAGCTCTTACATGGACAGATTTGAAAGACAGAAGAATACATTTAAAGCAGTAACTATTTTGCACAGAAAGCCACTTCACACAGAGTCAGTATACAAAAGTGGGTGAGAGCAATGGGGAGTTGTAGGGGACGTGGGTGGCAAAGTGCAGAGAGGAATAGAAATAAATGGGGCGTCCATGATGAGGTCGGAGCAGTAATTCAGCCGGCTGAGGGCTAGGATAGAGTTAGGAGTCTTACTAGAGTGATAGAGGTGATGGGATGGAATTTAAAGATGTTTTAAAGATGTTCAGGAGGCTGAGACCAGCAGTGGTAGCAGCAGAGGTCATTACATTTTGAAGTTTGGGGTCGCTGACCAAGAGGACTGCCCAGGATACAAGCTACAGGGGATGAGATGAGGAAATCAGGGGGAAGGAAATCAGGTGTGGCTTTTTTATGATTATAAATATAATTACATTTTAACCTGCACTTCCCAGTATTCCACATGCATAGGCACAGCCACATATATGTTGCTTGTAAACAATACTGTTCCATACCGAATAAAACCTTTTTCATGCAGATTAATTATAGTTCCAGTAGGTCATATGGGTTGCCCTTCAGCACTCTCCATCTCAAGTCTATATTCTGGCAGATTCTCTATCCATAAATGTCTATGTACAAAAACCCTATACCATCTCGCTCCCAAAAAATGGGACAGGCCACTGTAACCAAAATATGAACTGAAATCAGCATCCATTTGTAATCTGTAACAGCTCTTTTGATTGCCCAAAAGGCAACCTAGAAGAACTCAATTAAACTACTTACATAATTAAATAATCAAAGAAATGCACTTTATGGTAATGCTGAACCCTTCTTTGGTGTTAGCCATTGTAATAGAAGATCAGTTCACAAGGATTAATGGGGAACATCATTGGATCTATGTTAGGAACAGAAATTGGGTCTCATGAGGATACCAAATGCTACTTACACCAGGTTCTCAATGGTACAATCGTCAACTTTTAAAAGATCTCCTAGTAGTTCACCAGATTCCGCAGTCAGATTGTTTGAGCTCAGGCTGAAAAGGAATTTGATACAAAAAAAGTAAAATCAGGATCTCTTGGAATGGATTATACAAATTATAGAGAATATGTTTGGGACATTTTACAGGCAACAGTTTAAAAACATGATAACAATAGCATGCCCGATTTCCCTGGCACCTGCTATAAAACACCAGTGAGCCAAGATCTCTTTTTGAAATGTGAGGAAAGATTCCCGGGCTTTCCAAATACTTCTGGGGCAGTCTTGTAAAACATCAATGAAGATTTGTATAAGTAAAGGAAAAACGCAGGCTTTTTAATAGGTAAAATCAGGATATTTTAAGGAGTACAGGTATTATTCCTTGTTTAAGCATTGATTCAATGACAGACTTTGTACCTTTAGTTTAAATGTTACTTGAAGTGTATACTTTGAAGGAGCTGGAGAGGCAGTTGTGGACGGGATTTGTATGAGGTTATGTGATTTGCAGGGGTGTGGATTTTGATTGCATGATCTATGTGCTCTTAATGCAGTTTACTTCCTGCTTTTTTCTGTCGTTCCTAATCTTGCTACCATTCTACCCTGCATTCTTGCCACCACTACTCTCTTTGCCATAGTAGACCTAGGTTCTGCCTTCTCTTCTATACCCCTGCACTCTGCCAATCAGTTTTATTTTCATTTATTTATAGAAACCTTTAATGTTATTTTATGTGGCTGTTACAGAGGTATTTGGAAAGGCAATCTTTGCTCAGATTTTAAAAATAGATCTTGACTCACCATTGTTTAGAGAGGGGCAGTTGTAGTTAATTCCTCTTTTTAGCATCACCTTCATTGAAGGATTGCAAACGCGATTCTGTGCAGCTATTCAGGGCTCTTGCTTTGGAGGGACACATGGCCTCTAAAAAAAAGCTTCTATTGTGTTCCTTATTTCAGTCATTTATCACTGCTGGGGAGAGACACGTGTCTAAAGATGGAACAAGTGCTCAGACCCCAAATTCGAATGCAGATTTATTTATGACATTTATATAGAGCCTTTATCCAAAGTGCTGTACAAGTTTCACACAGTACAATATTTTACTAAATCACAAACAATGATAGACATGGTGCAACCAGAAGTCAGGGGGAAACATTGAGGAAAAGCAGATTGCAACGAATGAGTTTTGAGACGTTTCTCAAACAAAAGTAGGTTACAGCACAAACAAATATCCAGAGGGAGAGAATCCATAGTTTAGGAGCTAGTAATTGAAAAGAACGAAAACGAGAATATGCACATGCAGGACGAAGAACAGCAAGAAGGAATTGGGCATCAGAACGAAGGACCATAGGAGGATGATATAAGGAAACTAAAGAAGACAAGTAATCAGATGCCAGTGCATGAACACATTTAAATACCAAATAAAGAAAAGGAAACGCAAATCTTTGTTTGATTGGAAGCCAGCGAAGTTGGATCAAAAAAGAAGACATTAAATACCTCATAACATAAGTGGTTAATAATAAGAAAACAGAATGTGACATTGGAATGGGAAGGAAATTGCCACAGAAAAGTTCTAAGTGGTAACAAATATATGATTTGTACTTGAAAATAGGGCCAGATTCATAGAATGGGGAGCAGAAATGGCACAAGGTCCGCGCGTCGAGAACGACCTTGCGCAAGCCATGGCGCAGAAGAAAATATTATGCACCACGCGTATTCATGGATGTAAAGATACATTACTAGCCATTGCACAAGTAAAAACAAGCTGCGCTAGGAACGCCCACAACAAGCCCCCAAGCACACCAAAAAGCAAACAAATGGACAAACACGGTGCAAGCCTCTGCGCCACCCTTGGCCCACCACCCAGTAACCCTGTGAGAAGGTGTGCCTCACCTTGCAAGTCCAGGCTGCACCCCAGCGAAAACGCGTGCCCTCCCTCGCAAGGCCAGCCGGCACCCCAGTAAAATCACGTGCCTCACTTTGCAAGCCCAGTCCGTACCCCAGCGAAAACGCATGCCCTCCCTCGCAAGCCCAAGCTGCGTCCCAGTGAAATTGTGCGCCTCACCTCGCAAGCCAATGCCACACCCCAGCGAAATCGCGTGCCTCACCTCATAACCCCACGCCGCACCCCAGTGTAAACGCATGCCCTCCCCTGCAAGTCCAGGCTGCACCCCAGCGAAATCGCACGCCTCACCTCGCAAACCCATGCCGCACTCCAGCGAAAATGCGGGCCCTCCCCCAGCAAGGCCAGGCCGCACCCCAACGATAAGGCAGGTCCCCTTCATAACTGGAGGCTACACCCCTTACCAAAACGTGAGTCCCCCCTACACCCTCAGCCCCCATTCAGGCCTCATACCCCCTATTGCACATCAACCACTCTAGCCCAGACAGCACACCCCAGTCTCCCTCACCTGTGACACCCCTCCAGACTGGACAACACCCACCAGCCCCCTCCAGACTGGCCACCAGCCGCTCTCACCTGTGACACCCCCCCAGGCAGCCCCCTCCAGACTGGACAATACCCACCAGTCCTCCTCCAGACTGGACACCACCCACCAGCCCCCCTCACCTGTGACATGCCCCCCAGGCAGCCCCCTTAAAACTGGACAACACCCATTGGCCCCCATCCAGACTGGACACCACCCACCAGCCCTCCTCACCTGTGACACCCCCCCAGGCATCCCCCTCCTGACTGGACACCACCCACCAGCCCCCCTCACTTGTGACACCCCACCAGGCAGCCCCCTGCAGACTGGACACCACCGACCAGCCCCTCTCACCTGTGACACACCCCAGGCATTCCCTTCCAGACTGGACACCACCCGCCAGCCCCCCTCACCTGTGACCCCCCCACGCAGCCCCTTCCAGACTGGACAACACCCACCAGGCCCCCTCCCGACTGGACACCACCCACCAGCCCCACGCACCTGTGATACTCCCCAGGCCTCCCCGTTCAGACTGGACACAGTTGTTGTTAGCCGACATCCTGCCCCTGCACGCAAGTTGCACCTCTGCGGCCTTGTTGTGGATCCTGTATTTCAGGTCCTCCCAGCGCTTGTGCACGGTATTTAAGGTACAGAGTGCTGTGTTGCATCATAGGGTTGAAGAGGGCATTCTCCACCAGGATGTCAACTCGATGGCGGTGAAGTTGACAGCCCTCTGCCTAGCTGCCATGGGGTTACCACTCTGATCAAAGGATGATGGTGCTGATGTGGCAACCCCAGAGGCTGGTGTGGGTGGGCAAGGTGGTACTGGAGCGGGTGTGTGGAGCAGTGATGGTGGAATGGCACGGTAGGAGTCCAATGAAGCAGCTGACCAAAGAGGTCAAAGAAAAGAGCACACACAATGGCTGGACAGCAGGCACTCCAAATGCAGGTGCAGGTGGGCAGCAGGCACACACACTGCACAGGCAGCAGCAGATGGCAAAGTTGGAGGCAGCACAGGGCAGTACGAGGCAGGTAAAGGCAGGAGCGTGGGTATTCCATGACTCACAATGTAGGCAGCCGGAAACAGAGTCAAGGGACCTTGCACATAAAAAATGAGAAAAGCGCGGACACGTGAAATCCGAGGAAAGGCCCTCAGTGCGTAACTTACATGACACACGCTGCACGCAGGCATTCAGAACACCATATTTGGGGATACATTAGTACATGTAGAAGCATCTCTGATCGTTTGTGCGAAGGGGATGAGATAGACGAGTGGAGTACTGCGTATTTTGGGGTGCCACACAATCCATTCACTTCAGGGACCGTATAAACTTCTTATTTTGGTGAGGGTTTAGCCTCAGCGCATACACGCATCTACTTTTGATTTTTGCAAGGCTAACATTTTGTCGCATATGCCTTTTTTTCAACTCTGGGTGCCCCTGTGTATCACGTACCAATATTCGTACATTTCTGTTAGCTTTCCGGAGTTCACGTATGCATTTTTTGTGTTGCTGGGTGCCACTGCATATCGCCTACCGCTATTTTCTTATTTTGTAAGCTATCCTGGTATCGCATACGCATTTAATTTTATTTTGGGGGCCTGTGTGTTAGGCATACCGTATTTTTCCCACCTGGGGTGAATTTGAGCCTTGCTGGACCACAGAACTACGTCTTCTATCATGTAGTGCCCCCTCACTCAAATTGCTCAGGACAATTACCTGGTGTGCCTTCCATATTTTCGTTACACCTGGAACATTAGTGCAAAGGCCCCAAGAGGGAAAGGGGGCAGACATGGCCGGGGTCAGTGACGTGCTGCGGAAGCAGCTGTCCCAGCACCAAGGGTGCCGGGACCTGCTGAGTAAGCAGCTGCCCCAGCTCAAAAGGGTAAGGGACATGCTGTGGAGGCAGCTGCCTCAGCCCCACGGGGTAGTGCCATGCCCCAGGCCACTTGTGGTTTGGCATCTGAGCCCCAGAGTGGCCCCAGCCACACAGGGGTGGCACCAACACCTTGTGGCAAGAAGGCAAATCCTGCACAGCAGGAACAGGCTCAACCCCATTGCACGGAACAGGACACTGGCACTTTGAGGAAGAAGAACTTCGATGATGAACTTAAAATCCTCATGGACTACATGGCTATTCACCACTGTGGCATGTGCCAGCATCCGTGGAGCACACATACAACTGCTTAGCGTATGGTGCACTGCAGCATGTCACAGATGAGATCAACACCTTAGGGTTGAGAAGAGCACTGCTGCACAGGTATTGAAGCGATGGAATGATCTCACCTGTCGCACCAAGTCCAAGCTGGGTGCCAACCTGGCCTCTGCTCTGACAACTGGAGGGGGGTTACCAGAGGAGGAGCTGACCGAGCATGAAGAGGCTATGAGCCAATTCATTCTACAGGAGCAGGTGCAAGGCGTGGGAGGCCTGGAAAATTACGAAGACACGTCCGGTGAGTGACCAACATTGTGCATCTTGAGTATGTGAAGTAATGCATCAGCAAGATGTATAATTGTGCTGCACATCTGGCTGCATTGGAATGACTGCCCCAGGTGAACCATGTCTTGTGGTGTAATGACTCCTGCCCAGTGTACACAAGAGTGGATACTGTTAAGGATTTCAATCAGGCAATACACCCTGGTCTCAGCCTAGTATGCAGTGCGCAAATGAAATACTTATTTTATTGTGTCTATAGGTTCAATATTCTGAGTGATATACCACTCATATCACCCTGGTTGGTAAAGGTAATATTTATTTATGTATTTAAAATTCAAATCAAACTTATGTTTTAATATTTGGGGCAGCAATCGCCAATGTGGTAAAACACAGAGAAAAGAACAGTTTTGGCTTGTTTGAAAGATAGCGCTTAAGTTAAGATTTCCCCCTGCAAATTTCTCAACTCACAAAAGGCAATTCTACACAGATGTAAGTAAGCAGCAGGTATTCGGGAATAAAGAACAGTGTACAGAATTTAAAGATAACCCCCCCCCCCAAACAATAGAGAAAAACGGTTTGGAAATCCTCAAACCAATATAAATCTCTATGGGAGCAACATTGGAAAGATCCTAACAAACATCAGCTATAGGTTAAGCGGCAGTAAACACTTTGAATCTTGATGGAAGTTTGGAAATACTTTAAATTGAAAATCACACATGTAAAACTTTGCAGAAATGCAAATTCCTGTCTAAATTTCACTAAACAGTTTTGTTGGATGTGGTTCTTGTGTTGGGATGTAGCTACAATTCTTATGTTTAAGTCAGAGGTGAAATGAAGTCTCTAGCTATTAAATTGAGGGAGTTATGCAAGGTTGAATGAGAGGTGTTTTAGAAAAATAGAGCAGAGAACAACAGAAAATCGGTTTTAAAATGACAGGTTAATTTTACTTAAACTAGATTTAATGGGTAAGAAAAAGAGAATGCCACCCGTGAATCTCCACAGTTACACAGCCGCTTGTAACCCTTCACGGGGTGGATACCCCGTTTTCTTTATGGGAATTACTTTATTTAATCAAAATCACTGATGGCTTACGTCTAGTAATACAAAAATGAAGATAAAATCGGCGCTAACACTATGAATTACAGACAGGGTTGCAAGAATGGTTCTGACAATATTACAGGTTCTTAAGTTACAGATAGGATGGTTGAGAGATTGGGATATGACAAGGTAAGGCAAGATTTGCTATGGTTTACTATGATTCCTATTATTACTTACAGTCCACTTTAGGATTTTGGACCATCAAGGGTTCTGGTCATCTGGATCAGTCTAACCAAGGACAGCAGGGCACCTCTGACAGGATAGGATCACGTGGGCGGTTCCGGTCACCGGACTGGCACCTCGGGTTACTGCACTGGACTGCGCTGGTTATCGGAGACAGGAAATCAGTGGAATGGCGAGTTTGGAGCAGGAGAGCATTAATGGTAGCAAGCCAGACTGGATCAAAAATGCTTCCCTTAGGTTTTGGGATTGCTTCAGGATTTGGCCTAGCTGAAAAGGAGCTCAGCAATGCAGAGGCCTTGGCTTTGTAAAGAAATCTGGAATCAGGAACAAGATGGAGAATTCAGGAACAGGGTGCCACACAGAAAATCAGGATGGAGTCAGGAATCAGTGTCTGTGTGCTGTGAGATTCCCTTATTTATCATGCCAAATGACATCACTAAGGTTTATGGTAGGGGCAGACTGACAACCCACACCCACAATGCTGTGATTGGTCAAAGGCATAGTTTCCGCCTTGCTTTTCACTGATTGGATGACAGAAAGGGATGTCACGTTTTATGAGATGATCTGAAAACCTCCCAAGTATTGGGACCCAAATCTAACTTTCCCACAAATATATTTATGGAGTTATGCCCTCTAAGAAAATCAGATACATAAATTACATATTTTGTGGGTCACATTCCAATCCAACTCCCAAGTCAGTGGGACCTGGTTTAGTCTTTCCATTGAATTTTGGTAATTTTAACCATAAAAGGTTCGGCCTAACATTTCCCAATTCTGTGCATGCGCAATTACCCCTAGAATTAGTGTACACAACGTTATATTTGCAACATTAATAGTTTCTGCATAATTGGTCATTCTTTATAACTTATGTTCCTTACGCAGTAAGAAATTCTACCAAGTTTTCAAATGACTAGCATATATTCAGATTTATATGTATGCACTTTTCATACCTTTTCACCTTCTTGCTGCCAAGTTAAATGTCTTGAAGTTCAGTGGCAAAATAAGCATTTTAAACCCAAAAGTCACATGTCAGTTTGTTTTTCTTTCTTCCCAAGTGTAATCATATGTTGAATCCTTTGAAGTTGAATGAGCGGCCTCTCCCTGGAGAGTGGAGCTTCCTGCCCCTCCCTGGAAGGGTGAGTGTCCAAGCCTGCTATTGTCTTCGCCTGGGGCAGAGACGAATGTCTAATGAAGTTCTTTTGTCATGAGTATGCAAGGCCTTCCAGCAGCAATTAGCCTTTTCTGTGCCGGCAGTGGAGGTGTCAACCTATCTCAGGCTAATAACTGTCAGAGCAGGTTTTTTTCATAGTTGATTAGCTCAGACTGGGTTTAGCTTTTACGTTTCATCTTTTAAATCATTCCTTTAAACATATAAAATTAAACAGTTTATAGGTGGATTTTTAACATGAGCAAATCCTTTGACATTCTTAAAGAATTAAGCCTATACACAAGAACATGCTTTCACAACAGGTGATTTTGCTCTTTATTCATGAAAAAGCGCATTAAACTTATTTCTTTAAATCCGGTTCATATCTGCAGCAAATACAATAATTCTTCCCTTGGGTGCTGGGATTGTTTGCAGCCTGGATACATGTATCATGCCTTTGTTTAGAGTTTCTTTGGACAGTTGTTTCCTGATACGTGTTGCAAAGAAATAGCTGCATTTTTCCCCATGGAAATTGAACACAAGGGTTCTTGGGTTGCTTTTTCATAGATACATTTTGTAGGAGCTGTCATTCCAATAAGGCCTGGTTCCTCTGAGCCACACTGGATGATCCTGAGCATTGCAGGGCCCTTTAATGTCAATGATTTAATAGAAATGAATGGATCTAGTGCCAAAAACAGCACTTTTTAAGGTTAGAAAAATGTCATTTTAAAAGGAATTTTTGGGTTTTCAGCACAATGATGCTATTTCATTCACTTTGCTCCATGTTGACTGTGGCAGAGCCCACTGGCATGCTCCTGTAGTGATGACTCTGTTTTCACCCCCCTTGAACTGTGTGTGGCAGGGTGTTCAGCCTTTTTCTGGTTGTGACACACACGCAGTTTTGAAGATTTTGGCACGCACAGAAGTCAGCGCGGTCATTTTGGGCTGTTCCCTTCACCATTGCAGTAAAGTGATGTAGTGGGGCACATTGGAATGGGTCAAAATATCCCACAATACAAACCATGTGTTGCACATCAGTTGAACATGCACGTGTGACAGTACTTATTCCCCACTAGCATACCCCCCAGCATCTGCAACATGATGCCCCAACATACACAGTTGTTTGCTGCATCCTTGATGTGAGCGACTCTGCTCTGCTAGACATGTGCATGTGTCTGAAATCCTAGTTACACCTCATGCCATGCAGGGTATTGAATCTCCTTTCACACATGTACGTATGTGCTGCCATGCTACATAAAACATCCAAAATGACACCCAACACACCTTCTGGCATGCCCTGAGTGAGTGTGCATATGTCCAGACTGTGCACAGCCCCACTGCCCCAATGGCAATGACTCCAGAAACAAATTGTTGCGAGTCCTGCTCCCTGTTACCCTCTCACACTCAGACCACACTCCATGGGTCCATGCCCCTCTCCCTCTTGTGGGTCACTGTACCTTGTTCCTATCTACAACTCCATTGATTTACTCTCTCCACTTATAGCTATAAATCACATGGGACTATTTCCCAGATTTACGGCATGTTCCCATTGTGTACAGTCCCTGTACCAAGACAACACTGGTGTGGCATGTGATGGATGCAGACTTGGTTGTGGATATGTGTCTGCCTATTGCCATGTGATGTAATTGCACGTCACAGAGCCACATGTCCATACCCATTTCACTGGTATTAGTCAACAGTTTGCGGTGCCATCGGGCCATAATGTGCTTTTTAACAACCCTGTTGGTTGGCAATGTGCAGAACGGCCCAGAGCAGGGAATTTTGTTGCCAATCTGCATATGCCTTGCTCAGATAGCTTGTTGTCCATAGCATGTGAATGCTGTATTTGTTATGGCGACATGCCCTGCATTTTGTTAAATGACAGCAATGTGATACACATGTTTTCTGTAGACACGTTGCACATGACTCCACATGTCTTTTTCTGTCCATGTGTAGGTGAGAAGGCACCAGATGCAGAGGAGGAGGAAGAGTCTGTGGTGCTTCAGAATGCCAGTGGAGGACGTTGCGTGGCAGGCCATGACACTGGTGCTACAGACTATCCTGAGCCGTGCTGCAGACACTTCTGACTCTTTGGCCTCAACTGGCTCTGAAGCTGAACTGGATATGCAGTCCTCAATGCTGGTGGAGGTGAGTGCACCAATGGGTGGAGCAGTTGGGGCACATGAGTCTGCAGGGGGTCAGATGACTTCAAAAGGCCAGTCAGTGGTGGCACGCCCGTCTGTGGTGGTTACAGCCGCAAGGCCACGCTCCCATGTATTGGTTTCTGGTCCTGGGACAGATGTCCAAGGGAGTGTTGCAGTCCCGCAGCCAGGGACAGGGGCATCACAGCAAGGGCCATGCTCCCTTGTATCAGGTAGGCGTGGGCCCTGCAAACGTGGGGGACATGTGCAGGCTGGGCGGACAGAGTGGGAGCAGCAGAGGTTGCATTTCGCACACTGACAGGGTGCTGCCTTTGAGAGTTTGGCTGAGGGCATGTATAAGGTAGCCACTTCCATGATCCCCCAGCAACACAGGTGGAGCAACAGCTGCAGGTCATGCGGTCCACGTGCCGCTCCCACAGTCTGAACATGGAGGCCATCATCAGGGGCTGACGGGCAGATCTGCAGTGTCTACAGGCTTTCCTGCTTGCAGAGGGTCGGGCACACAGGGAAGGCCGGAGGCGTAAGTTGTTGGATGTTGACATGCTCCCTGCCCCTCCCCACTCCTAGGTGGACACCCCCTCGATCCCCCGGTCCATGATGGACATTTTTGTAGACCCAGGCCCGGATGTTGGCATGTTATTTTTGAGTTGCTCTTTCCAGGATTATTTTTTTATTGTATTTTTGCCTTGAGTTGTGCAGCTGCCCTCTCAAGGCCATGACGTTTCCAGTGGTGGACATGCAGGCATGCATAGTGAGGTCAACTTGCATGTTTGCATGGTGGTGCGCAGGATGGAATGTGCAGGTAACTATGGGTTATGTGTATCCTCGCACATGTGTTATGTGTGAATGGTACTTCACTATGCCTGTTGTAATGTCTTCTCCCATGTTGTTTCAGTAATTCGTAATGTGGTGGTAACTGCTGTCCCGAGGAGACACCCTTTACCCTTTGACGTCCATGCTCTCCATGCCCTCCACCAGGCACTGGCCCTCCTGTCACTAATTTGGAGACACAGTTACAGGTGAAAGTCTTGCATGTTGAGCATGCGTCATTGCTCACCATGTTTGCTGCATGTGGAAATTATCTTAGATGTGCTTTGCAT
Organism: Ambystoma mexicanum; assembly: GCF_040938575.1. Lineage (NCBI taxonomy): Eukaryota > Metazoa > Chordata > Amphibia > Caudata > Ambystomatidae > Ambystoma > Ambystoma mexicanum. The sequence goes on from NC_090936.1 coordinate 1,045,293,219, forward strand.
GCTACTATGCCAGGATGTTTTTTTAAGTGGTACTAATTGTCACTGTGTTACCTCCCCTGTAAACTCATCTATGCTTGCACCTACTGTGGTGTTGTGCATGTCATTGTCCATCTCCAATCCAGCCAGTTTACTCCTTGATGTGTGTTTAACTTGGCCTTCCCTCCCACTGTCACTCTCTATCCCTCTCTCTGTTGTGCTATGCTGCACTCATGGGCAGATCACAATCTATGTCCTGTCACCCTCTTGCACCCTGCGGTGCTTCTGCATTGGGTGCTCTCTGCATATTTTCAGTATCCATTAATGTGTTGTCATGGATGTGCATGTTCTTTATGTTGTTACTATGCATGTCATTGTATTTAAGGGATGCCTCTCCCGATGGGTTGCATCGTATGCAAGGCAGGTGGGTACCCTGTGCAGGTAAATGAAGAATAAGTGAAGGGCATTTGCAGATACTTGTGTGGTGTTTGGCTGGGAGTCCTGCACTGTGTATGATCACTTTAGATTGACTTGTCTTGTGGAGCACCACTACTACTTCATGGGTGCATGTTTCACTGGGTGTGGTTCTGGTGATAGATATGGGCATGGTTTTGTTTATATGGATTAGTGGGGCCACAGGTTTCATATTAAAAATTGTGGGAGTTCCAACTGTGTGGGCCTTTCTTGGGTCGTTGGGAGTGGGTGGCAGGGCCGGCTTTTTGTGGCCTGTGTCAGGCATTGATGGTTGTGCTGGTGTTTGTCCCATTTGCACTTTGACCACGTTTACTGAGTGACACTTCACATCAATTGCAATGTTTGTGGGGTAATAGTTCTGCGGCACGTTTGGCCTCTCTTGCTTAGGGTTCACCAATTATGGTCTGCAACCCCACTTACGAGCCACAACCATGGAACCATTGATGCACATTTTGGGATGCTATGTTGTGAACTGGCACATTACGTTGTGCGGTGTTGGCGTTTTCACATGCACGTTCCATGCATGCTGCACCATGGTGTTTGCAACTTCAAGTTGACCGCAGCTGGGTGCATGGTACTGCTGCATTCAACTGAATGAACAATTGTACCAATTGTATGCTGTCACAATGAAGTCTGTATTGACCTTGCACTTTTATTTTGCATCCTACGTTTAGCATGCATGTATCCTTGCTTGCAGTATCACATAGCTTTGTCTTGTCTGCTTATGTCTGCAGTTGCCTCAGTGGCCAGCCTTTCAGTCTGACATTGGCCTCTGTGAATTACTGCCTCAAGCATGATCCTGCCTGGAGTGAAAGAGGTGAGTTTTTGTGTACTGGCACTGGCAATCTTGTGCTTTGCATCATGGGCTCCCATGACTGTGTTCACTGCTCTGCCCCAATACTTTGCAGGTGATGGCATGCCTTGTCATGTCATTGATAGTCTTCCAGGGGTGTGCCTGCTTTTTTGTGGGCTCAATTATCTGTATATGTGATGTTGTCTCATTTTCATGCAGCATGTTGACTGATGCGTGTGTTGTGTATGTGCCATTGTCTTGGGAATGGGTTTATGTGACATGCACATTTGCTGCATGTCATTCATGGGGGCAGGCAGTGTGGGGGTTGTTGTTGTTTGTCGTTGTGTGTGTTTTATTTGCATGCAGTGTGCAGGTGTTGCTGCCTGTGTGATGGTTGTCTTGTGTGTTGTTGTTTGCATATGTTGCATGTCACTGAGGTGGATGTGTGGGTCTTGAGTTTTTGGGTGCATGGATGTGTTGGCTACCCTCTGTTTCATTTTGTTCAATGTCTGCAGTTCCTTCCGTCAGTGAATGATGGCTATTTCATGGGATGAAATCTGACTGGCGACTGCATGCCAAGGGGACAGGTAAGATGTGCATTATCTTCATCGGTATGGAATGGCTATAGTAGTTCCTGCATGTCTGATGTGGCCATTCTGGTGTGTCGCCCACTTTGTCACAATTGTAAATTACCTCTTGTTAATTAGTACTTTTGGGATGGGGTTTATTGTGGTCATGTTGCCCGATTGTGTCACATGTGTATCGTTACTGCACTGCTTTTCTACACCCCACAATAGGAACATTTTTGTACACATCATGCACATTCTTGGACATGTGTGCAGCAATATACCATTGTGCTTGTTGTATTTTGTGTGCATGTTAATTTATTAGGCCATGTATGGCTTGCAGCTCAGATATGATGTTTCAGGATATATCACTGCTTACACATTTGACAGGCATGTTAGTCATATGGGATGTTTTTGGTGTCAAAAGGGTGATTTCACTAAATGGTTAGCATGATGGTAGTGGTGTCCTCCCTCGTCAAAGTGTTTCTTTAGGAAACAGAAAATGAAATGTCTTTTTAGTTCTATGGGATGCACACACACATGTGCACTTGCAAGGGCACTTTCTCAGGGTGATTTTGTGGGCACAGTGAATTGATCCATTGTCATCATTAAATCGCACCTGGGATTTGGCCGGATCGTGTGCACTCCACAGAGAAAGGATTTTAGGTGAAAAAAGATTGCGCTAGCTGGGTACGTGCAGCCTCTCCACATGCCCTTTGCCCAGCCATACACTAGCGCTGTGCCTGTGGGTGTGGATGGTTTGCCACCATCATGTCGACCGGGACGCCACGCTGTGTTGCAACATTGTGCAGGACACATGCTGCCAGTTCCTAAAAGATAACTGTGGGGTAAATTCAGCCACAGTACATTAGAGAACTGCCCACTGCCAGGTTGGACCCAAAGGTGCAGAAATACGAAAGCACACCGGTGACTGAAAGACAAAAAAGCCAGCATTTCATTCCCAACTGCCAAATATAAAAGGGCTGATTTCAGGAAAGTATAAATTCAGAGTGGCCTGTATTCGAAAAGCCAGTTGGCTAAAAAAGAGAGATAAAGCCTCTGGGTAAGGCTCTTGTAACCAGGACTCATGTCTGGCAGATAGTCTTCCAGGACCCCCCTTGTTATTTGCATATTTCAAGTAACTTTGGGTCTCACCCCAAGTTACTAGGGGAATCCAGACGTGGACCCCTTGCTCACTATTCTTAGAGAGGCACAGCTCCACCCTACTGATGAGGTTCAACCAGACCGAAACACGTGTCTGGGGTTGCTGTTGCTACTCTTGTTCAGAGGAGAATTGCCTAGCATTTCAGTGCTGGACTGCCCCAGGGCAGGACAAAGACTGATATGTTTAGGATATTTCTCCTCTGTGAAAGATGGTGAGCTAAAGACTCTGGCTAAGGCTCTTGTAACCAGGACTCATGTCTGGCAGAGAGTCTCCCAGGACAGCCCTTGTTATTTGCATAAAACAGAGAGATGCCAGGGAGAAATGTGTGTATTTTGCAGCTTGGAGGGAAATTACTGAACCACAGACGAAACTCTTCTGCAGGAGTAAAGTCAAAGGCACACATTAAGGAAACTGGTGGCTACAGAAAAACAGTTTTAAAATAAGCAGAGAGAGGGAAGATGCAGGAGCAAAAGGCATCTCGTGTGATACAAGACATTGAAGCAAGCATCATGTAATAGAAATATAAATGCATTTTTAAAGCACTAGTTTCTGTTCATTAGAGCACTGAAAACCTTCCCCAACAACAGATTCAAAGATCAAGCACTGCTCACACCCCCTGTATGTACCAAACACAGCCGGCCAACCTTTGAAGCCTCAGTAGAGCTAGGAAAGGACAGCGTCTGTGCCTGAGAAGATGTTTTATTGGGGATGGAATGACAACACTGAATAAACAATTATGCTGCTAATGGATGGTGAACTCTTTGAAAAATAATTGTCAAAATTAAATGCAGGTTGCATTAAGGCCCAGGGGCTGATGACAATTGTCATGTTACAGGAGACTGCCACATGATGCCAAGGAGCAGGGTTATACCCCTCTGTTCAGGAAGATAAGAACAAATGTTCAGGCCCTGGGCATTTAAAGAGTCTTACGTGATTTATTGCAGGTTGTGTCAACAAGTGGGAGATAATCAGGCCTAGACACAGATCTGGGAACCACAAATATGCCAGTTAATTAGTGAAAGGTATGTTTTTATTGATTATTGTTACATTGGGATTGCATGGGAAATACTATTTTGTCCAGTAACCTGGGAACTGTGGCACCTATTAAAATGGTTGAAATATTCCCGAAATCATACAAAAAGCCTCATCTGATGATACAACTCCCTTCATAATTTCACCATGGAAACCAAAGTTATAAGCTAAAATGTGATTGTACTTTCCAGAAAAAGTTACGGAGCGGAGAGTCGAGAATATGATTGCTTATTGAATCCGATAGCTGTTTGTAAAATCCTAGGATTCTACGTTTTGTCCTTTTTGAATAAATCACAAAAATCCTCCATTAACACATGTAGTCACGTGCCCGCATAGGACATAATGCATTGGGACTGGCACGATCAGACCAATTCAAAAATATATAGTTTGGGACTCTTATCAATACATTAAAGAAAAGTGTCATGTTGAAGATTTTTAACTTCATATCTGAAGTTGTTCAGAAATGTAATTCCAAATGGGTGGAGCCATAACTCCCAGAGATGGAGCCCAGAAACCGCAGGAACAATTAGAGGAAAGAGGCTACACCTTGTTTAAGGCGGAGGACAATAGATGTCCAATCCGGATCATGAGCCAATAAGCTGGCACCTCATGATTAAGAGATTTTTGGTGTGTGATTAGGAGTTTAAAAGTAGATGCACAATGGGAAAAGGGGGTCTCTGTCCAAAATGATGAGTTGAGTAAAATGAGGAGAGCTGTCTGGCATGATCTGAGTCTAAGTTGTCACAAGCTCTATACAATTATTGAACGGTAGACAGAAGGAGGTGTATGAGACCAGGAGAAGGACAAAATCTGGAGGGAACCAGGAGAGGCGAACAGAGCATGGCCCATTCATAACGAGGAGAGAGGCAGATGCTAGAGGCCTCTATAATAGAGCCTGCAAAGGCTGTCTAACCAAGTCCACATGCTTCCCATGAAATGACCCAGGAGCCTGGATGACTTTTTCCTGAGCATAGACCCTGAGGGATGTAAAGTAAGTACATAAGACAAACCAATGGTGGGGTTCTGTTTGAATTAATACCTTCCCCTTATTGATTGGGTGGGCACAAAGAGGTAGATACCTAGCATTTTCTTACTAGCTAATAATGTAACTAATTCCCACATATTCAATGGAAACTGGAGTGAATTTATGGAAGTTCGAAATCCCCAACACCTATTCAAGTGATGATAATGATATAGATAAGTAATTGGGTATCCCTACATTATTCTTGCCAATCCCCAAACAATTCCCTAAAGGGGAGGGATGCATTTAAAAAACGAAATTCCAAATTGGTCATCTCTCCCTGAATACAAAAGCAATTGGGGGGCTTAATTATAACTGAACCTCTGGGTCTGTGCTGGGCAGAAATGTGCCTTCCAGGTTAAACAAAGTGAAATAACTGATTTAAAACCACACTCTACTGAGAGTGAGAAAGAGACTCAAAATGGAAGAGAGAAAATGGGTCAATATGTATTGAGAAAAGTATTGTGTTAAATATTGTGGTGTATGAGAAACCTGAAAGTACTCTAACATCTACTCCCCAGGGATCTTCTGTTCAGGTTGCGAGGGAAGGGCCATCGCTGTTGGATCCCGACCCTGGGGGTGGACAAGCGAGGATCACTTGGATGGAGGGTCGCTGGGGATTGGAGAGAGGGTATCCAAAGGTGAGACATGCTATCCTCCCTTCCCTAACACTGACTTACCCTCCCTTCCTTCAGTCTTTATGGGATATTGTCAATCTTATCCCATCCTTCCCTGTACTTTCCTACCAAGTACTGAGAAGAAGAAGAGGCAGCTAAGACTAGTGCAAACACCACAAGAGGGGCCTGCAGGCATTCATTATTGAAGATCAGGCATGCCACACTAACAGGCTTATAAAAGGACAATTGAGTTTAACTCACTTCACCTGCAGCCTGTTAACAATGGAAAAGAGTGTAAAAGGTGGAGCCCAAAAGTGCAAAGCAGCAGCAGAAGGGAGAGAGACAAGAATCTGCTGTGCTGGAGGACCGTGAAGTCGAGACGCGGACAAAGATCCTAGGAGACCGTTGTACGGGAAGGCGGGCAGCAGGCGCTAAAGTACAGCAAAGGTAGAGCAGAGCACAGAGGCCGATGTGCAAGTGACGAAGCGCCTGCCAAACTGGTGGGTTGGTTTCCCATTTGAGAGAGCTGCAGAGAGGAGCTGCGAAGAGCTGTTAAGTGTTGGAAGACTGGGGAGATTGGTGCGCTCCAAGGGACCTAAAATAAATACCGGGCCACGAACGCCAGTCAACACTGCATTTATTGAATACTGAACTGAAAGAAAGGTGCTATTTGACGGGGTACAAGTTAAGGCTGCATTTGTTGAATACCGTGCTAAAGGAAAGGTGCTATTTGAGTGAACAAAAGTTAATACTGCATATATTAGAATGACAAACTGAAAGAAAGCTGTTATTTGACTATAATTATGATGCACTGAACTGAAAGGTATCTGTTACTTGAATAAACTATGAAGTGTTGTATGGTGCATGAACACTTTAAGTCAAATAGACATATCAAGTGGCACACTGCCAGGAAAACGCAATATGAAAAGAACTAAAGTTCAATGATGAAATTGAATCGTTGTTTTGAGCATCACTGAGCAACAGCTTTGGGGAGATTTATGTTTGTGCGACCTGTGATGGGTGGACCATGTGGTCTGATAACTGCGCCTAGACCACGAAACCCTGAATGATGGTGAAGCAAACTTGAAGTGTGAAACCTGAAGATGGGTAAAGTAGACCCAAAGTTTTCTTGTGAACTTTGAACAGATGAAACAAGTTGATTGCTCAGTTAAAATCTTGGGGAAGGGAACCTTGAGAACTAAGCAACCAGAGAATTTTATATTGGGAAAATGGGTCCTAGAACCTCAGTTTTGTTTGATCTGTGTTACATTTGTACTTAAAGTCTTGGGGAAGGGAACCCTGAGATACAAATCACCAGAGAACATTATCTTGGGGAAGGGAGTTCCAGGATCTCCGTTTTGTGTGAACTGTATGACATTTGAACTTGGGGGGGAAGCCCAGGACCTTCATTTGGTGTGAATTGTGATGCACTCAAACTTAAAGAAGGTAATTTTCAGAACTTGACCAAACTCTATTGAAGTGCAGTTATATTGTAACTATGTGAACTTGAGCTAGGGATCTCAAGAACTCAACCTGCAAGTAGCTTCAACTTTACTTTTAAACACTTATATTTTGCTGAGAAGATTTCCCCACTATGTTTAGTTATAGTTGTGAGGACAAGCATAGGTTTCTGTCACATATATATTCTAATTTTGGACTTGTAGACACAGACCTTCCTTAGTTTCTTTAGGTAGGGAAATTCCCACCGTAGCATAGGGCAAGTTAGGTGTTAAACCATCCTGATCATTAATAACGTTTTGTTTGTAACTACACATTTGTTGTCTGTGTCTTCTCTCTTGATACCATGCCTGTTTCACAGGTTTCAGAACATTGTTAGAAATAGAAACGCGTAGGGATGTATTGTATTGTATTCGCCATTTATATAGCGTCCTTTCCCCATTTGTATGGCCTCAATGGCTTTGTGGTTGGAACACCATTGGTGACTACAGTCCATGTGTGGGAGGTTCAAAGAGTTAAATTAAAAGATGCATGTGCATTGTTGCCAGGTAAGGACTTAGGTGGGCTGACTAGGCTCCATTAGGCAACCCGGATGTCAGGCACATGGGTGGGTGCTGTTGGTGGTTTAGGATAGGGTGCTAGTGCTAAAGATTTGATATGTGCCCAGTTAGACCAAATCTTTTTTCATAAGTTGTTGCTGTATACTAATGGTAGAGGTGTTGAGGTACATCAGGGGTTTCTTTGTGGATGGCTACGTGAGCTGCTAGACCAGAATAGCATATCCAAGCTGCATTCTAGGGTGCATGGCTGGGTGGCCATGTCTGTGGCCTGTGTCCACCTACGTGGTGTAAGGTACACGTACCGTAAGCTTGGATGGAGTTCGACTGCAATGTTATTTTTCTTGGTCCATTGCGATTGGCTGGTCTCCCTATTCGTGGTCTCCCTGGAGCGAAGCTCTGAGCAGTGGGAGAAGGGCCTGGAGGGACAGGGGTTGCAGGGCTGAGGAGGGATGATAGTCTCTCATGCTGTGCTGCTGCAAACACTGCCGGCATCCATGGGGTAATGGTGGATAGGAGTGTTGTTGCGTTTGGGTCAGGTGTCTGTGCACCTATCGACAGTGTATAGTGTAAGAGGGTTTCAAGAGGAGGGAGGGAAAAGTCAGGTTTTGAGGGCATATCTGTTACGCTCACCTGGTATCCACGGGGACGCCACCCAGCCTTGGTTGGATGATTTGCACTCTCAAACCCTCTCCCGGTCCCTTGGTAAGGCCTCTGGTTAAAGATGGGTCTGCAATATAGGAGAGCTGGATTCAATACCAGATTGTCTTTATGTTATCCCACCACCCTTGGCCTCAACTCCTTCCTCCCCCTTGGGCCTTCTCCTCACCTTAATATTGTAAAAGGTGGATTCTCTGTCCTCCTTCTCGTGACAGGGGCGCGTAGATGTGGGGGGCGAGCAGCGACCAAATTACTTCACTGGTGCAAGCCCCCCTGTGGGAATCCAGGCCTGCTGCGATTCCGTAGGTTTGCTGCTTTACAGTCTTTATATGCAAATCTTATGTTCCTCTTAGTTCGAATAATAATGTCTTGCTTCTTTCCTTTTAGGTATGGAAAGGTATTTTGGTGCTGTCATACAGTTTGAAGATGAGCATGGGCCAGTAGGCGAAAGCGTGGTGTGCGCGATGCTGTCCGGTGAGTATTGCGCGATGCGTGGCTCTGTTTCGCCTTTTATATTGCTAACCTGTGACTTTTCTCTCCTTGCAGGTTGTGATGTTCCTCGCCGAGCGCCGTAATGTTCCAGCAATGATACTGACCAGGAGATGACTACCCAGGTAAGAATTGTGTGGCTTTCTTCATTCGGGAGGAAACGTGAGTAAACGCTTGCTAATGCTGTCTTTCTTTCTCCTCTTTCCAGGATATGGTATTCCAGGATGCATGCAGTGCCGGATGATGGAGTTCGTACCTTCAGGTGAGTGGAACTGAAGTCGGCGATGGATTGAAGACAGGATACTGTTCCAGGTAAGTTTCGTATTGTTCTTTCTCTCTCTGCAGGTCCTTGGTTTCAGGTAAGCTGGCATCAAAGAACTGGACACGGTGAGCATTACGCTGCCCACAGCAGAATAACGCAAAGCATGTTCTGCTGTTTGGGTGCGGTTTAAATAGTCTCAGGTAAAGTAGTCCAGGTAAAATAGTCCCAGGCCTTCCACACCCAAAGTAGTCCAGGTAAAGTAGTACCAGGCCTGCCACACCCAAAAGACTAGACCGCATAGCTCAGTTCCTTGTAACTGAGCTTTGTGTGTGCCTCCATGTTGGCTGAACCCACCCAAGTTAAATAGTCCCAAGTAAATAGTCCCATTCTAATGTTGGTCTTCATGATGGTTATGACCCTGGCGCCAAAGGCGCAAGGACTGACTCTGAGAGAGTCTTGGATGAGGTTTTAAGGCCTTTGACCTGGCCCTAACTGGAAGGCTGACGTGCCAGTGAGGGCCAACGGCAAGGGTCATGACACTTTCTGAATGCCAGGTGATTGTCAATATTGCGGATGTGCAGGAGAAGGGAGTTCCAGATGATCAGTGCTTGGACGGAGAAAGAGGATCCGCCCAGTCTGGAGGAGTTATAATGTGGGACAACTAGGAGAGATGTTTTGTGAGATCCAACAGTCCTTGAGGGGTGGTAGCGAGTGTCTTTGTATTGAAGGAATTCTGGGCCAGTGTTGTGGATGATGCGGTGGGTGATGCACATGGCTTTAAAGGTAGTGTGTGGACCAATAGCGAGCCAATGGAGGACTCTTAGTGTAGGGATGATGTGTTCTCTGGGAATAGGCTAATGAGCAGGCGGGCTCCAGCATTTTGGATTCTTTGCAGTTTCCTTTGCTGAAACACTGGTGCGCCTAGGTAAAGGCAGTTTGCGTAGTCTAAGCGGGAGAGGATGATGGAGATGGTGGTAGAGAAACAGTGAGGATAGGTGAGGTAAGGGAAGATATGCATGAGTATACGTAGATGGAAGAAGCAGGGTCTGGATACAGAGTCGATGTGTTGGGAGAGGGATACATCTGTGTCCAGTGTGCATTCAAGGTTGCCGAAGGGGGGTGGCGTGGATGGGGGGGGCTAGGGTTTGCAGCCAGGGAATAGGTTTGCGGAGGAGCTTTGTAATCCTGCAGACTAGGATTTCAGTTTTCCCGGGATTGGGGATGAGATGGTTGGTCATCATCCAGTAGTCAATATCAGAGATGCATGATGACAGATCTGGATAGTTTTGGGGATTTTAAGGATGATCTGGGTGTCATCTGCGTAGTTGTAGCAGGTAAGATTGTGGGAGCGGATGAGTGTGGGGAGAGGGTTTAGATAGATGTTAAAGAGCAGGGGAGATGGGGATGCTCCTTGTAGGACCCCTTTTGTTAGTGGCTGTGAGGTGGAGGTGAACGGGTGGAGGAGCCTGATTTGTCAGCGATTAAAGATGAAAGAGAAGATCCAAGAGAGGGCAGTGTCTCTGATTCCTAATGAGTATAGCATGTCTAAGAGAATGGTGTGATTGATGGTACATAAGCCAGCGGAGAGGTCAAGAAGGAGGAGTACAGTGCAACCTTCTGCATAGTCTCTTCTTTTTAGGTCATCCCAGATGGACACTGGGGAGGATTCTTTTCCTCAGATTGTGCATGGTCCAGAAGGTTGATAGCTTCAGTTAAAAGGCCAAGCTTCTTGTATGCTGTGTAGTCCATGTTTTTGGCCATGAAGCAGCTGTTGGAGATGTGCCGGTAGTTCTGGGGGAGGAGTGGGTCGAGGGTAGGTTTTTTGAGAAGGGGTTTCATGTAGGTTGTTTTCAAGGCTTCCGGGAAGGTTCCCAATGTTAGGGAGCGGTTGAGGTTTGAGCATGCGATACTGCCTATACAGGTTGAGGCTAGGATCCTCAGCAGAGTCTGATGGGCGGCTTTGTGCTAGGATCGAGAAAAACTCCTGGTGTGAGATTGGAGAGAAAGCAGTGAAGGTTTGCATCGAACTGGGTTTCGACTGGGGTTGGACTGTGGGTGGGTGTGGGGCAGGGGTCTGTGTTACAATTTAGAGATGATGGCAGAGTGTCTGTGGATAGCAACATTATGTAAGTGTTCTGATAAGGAGTCAGATGTGGATTGGGAGATGGGTGTTTTTTTTAGAGCAGGCCGGGATGTTGAATTTGAAAATTATTCTATGCAGTTCCGTGCTCTGGTTTGCTAGAGTTTAGGTTCCTGGTCCCATAGAATCCTTTCTTGGTTTTCTGATTTTCAATCCACATGCTTTGGTTAGTCTTGCTATGGCACTTTGTTCTGGGTTGTAGGGATGTTTCTCCATATCCGTTAAAGACAGTGCTTGAGGGTTTTTAGTGATTTGAGGTTGGCGGTGTAGCACCTGGGTGTGGGTCATGATTTTTGATAGGGCCATTTTGTTGGGGTGAGGGGTGCGAGGGTGCTCGAGAGCCAGAGGTCGAAGAGTTTGATGGGGGTGGCTCTTCCTGGAGGGAGAGTGTTGGGAGTGAGATGAGGAGGAAGTTGGCTAGATCTGGGGAGATGACTTTTTTCCATAGTGGACTGAGAGGAGTGGAGGTTTGAGGTGGTCAGGCGTAGCTTTGGCCGTGGGCTGCAGTGATCAGTGGTATGGAAAAGAAGATTGCTGAGTGATCTGTCCATGATAGGGGGCGTGGAGGCAGTGTGGATATGTTTGTGGTGCTGAAGATTGCATCGAGGGTGTGACCTCCAGTGTGGAGATGTGTTGTGTCAGGTTGAAGGCCAATAGGTTGTCTGGGAGAGATCGGGCATAAGGTTTGAGGGTGAGTCAAACCAGATTTTGAAATCCCCTAGGAGGGTAAGTGTTGGATGAAGTTTGAGGTTAGTTGTCAGAGCATCACAGAGGGTGTCTGCAAAGTTTCTGTTGTAGCCAGGAGGTCTGTAGATGACCAGAAAGCTGGGCAAGGCGGAAGGTGAGGGTTGGAGTTTTACCATCAGGGATTCGCAGTCTGTGGTGTTGGCTGATGTGTCCTTAATTATTAGTGGGAATAGGTGTTTGTGTAGTATCGCACGGCCTCCACCCCTTCGTGATCTGGTCTGAACAGTGAGGTTTTATGGGTGAGAAGGTCTTGTGTGCAATGGGGTGTAATCATCAGCAAACCAGGTCTCTGATGATAAGGACATCTGGATTTTCTTCTGTGATGAGGTCAAAGATGTGGAATTTGTTATTGGAGACTTACTTACCGTTGATGAGGGTGCAAGAGACTTGGTGGGGTATGCTTGCAAGTGCTGGATGGATCGTGTTGGGGGTGGTAGGAGGAGCGGGAGTGGAGGAAGTGGGAGTGTCGGGGGGTTGGGAGAGGGTGTGATCAGGGGAGGGCGTAAGGGGAAAGTGGTTAGTCAGGGCAGGTGGGGGCAAAAGGGTGGACAGGGAGGATATGGGCACAAGGCATGGGATGGTGGAGGTGGACCCGGGGGGATGGGCGGAGGGGGGAATAGGGCTATGACTGGGTTGGGTGCCGGTCGGGAGGTCTGGGCCCTGTAATGAGGTGGCAGGGTTTGGGATCTGGATTGGAGAACAGGTGATGCTAGGAGGGGCCTGGTCTGGGCCTTTCCTACCTTGACTTTCGGGCAGCCCATGGGGTGTGGGTGAGAGTGGGGGCCTGTGGAGTTTGGGGTTTTGGCCAGGTCTGCTCTTGTTGAACTAAGAGAAGTGAAGTGTGACTTGGGGTTGGGGGTGCTATGTTGTTCGGGAGAGGTGTGAGCAGAGGGTCAGGTGAGTAGCTAGTGGGGGGGTGGGGACGTTGTTTTCCCTGGGTCGCTTGGCAGTCCGGTATGTTCCGGGGGACAATGTTTTCAGCTCCTGCTCTCCATGATTGAGCGGAGCAAGATCTACGTGGAGTATGTAGCAAGTCGGAGAGAGGGGGGGGTGACCAGGTGAGGAGGAGCTATGTACACCTTGGGGTTTTGGAAGGTGGGTGTGGGGCTGTGAGATAGGGTGGAGGGTTAGGATGATGGGCTGTACGTTGGGGATGGTTGGGTTATGGTGGGGTGGGTCTCGTCAGGCCTACTGGTGCACAAGCGTGCGGCTCAGATTTAGCCTGTGTGTGGCATAGTCTCTAACCTGTGGGAAGGATACTTCGGATTTTGTGACTGATTAGAGGGGGGGCAGGTCCAACTGGGGTACAACAGTATATGTGTACTCACCTTGGGGCACCTGGTCAGGGGGGGGAGCATTTAACGTTTAAGGTGGGGGCAGTAGGAGCTGGTTTTGGAACACCTCGAGGGGGGGCACCTAAAAGGGGTAACACAGTAGACAATAAAATGCAGTAGCACATGATTCCAAGATGGCCACCGGGGAGAATAGGCGCATCTGAGCTGCGCTCCACCCGGACCATCAAATACAACAGCACAAATTATGCAGCTGAAGTGGCCGAAGTAGTGGTATTCCCCCGCTGCACCCAGAAACCCCCCCAGCGATAGCGACGCAGATGCACCGCCCCCCACGACGGAACGGGAGCTGAAAACCAGCATGGTGGCCCTTCCCCCCACAGCGGGAGACAGAAGCACTCTCGGACGCCGGAGCGCAGGAGTGAGGTCAGGCAGTAGACGACACCCTACATGATAGGGTGAAAGACCGGGGGCCTCATCCCTGCAGGACGAGGAGTAGAAAGTCCCGAACCCCGGGACACGGGAGCGCCAGCCTAGCGGGACCGACCCTCCCCCACTCCCGCGGTGGCCCAGGCTGACGGTGCCGAAGAGCCGCGCAGTCAGCGGAGCAGCCTGGCAGGACGAAACACGCAAAGGCTACCAAGAAGAGGAACCACAAGCTGTCGGTGCGGAGCCCTGTGGGAGGGGGAGCGGTGACGACGGGGAGCGGCCTACAAGGACGGCGGCACTAAGGGCAGACCGCTCAGACCTTCGAGCGGGGGCCGCCCTGTGGATCCTCCAACTCCATAAAAGAGGTGAGTCTGGCCTGGCAAGGAGTGGAGGGAACGGGCAAAGAAGTCCCCCAGCGGACCCCCAATACATATGGACAAGGCGAAAAACCCCCGGGGGGTAAAGCAAGAAGGAGGGACAGTTATAAAGATTAAAGAACTAACGATTATGAACCTGCCAAAAATCACCCACTAATTAAACAAAGCCCTCCAAAGGAAGCCCCCCCCAGGTGGTGGGAAGGTCATGAACGGGGCGAACAAGCCAAAGGGAAAAGAGTGGGGGATTTAATCCCCCCCGGAACAGCGCTCCGAAAATCTTGCTACTCCTACCCACTAAACCCCACAGGCAAGGAGCGGTATCCACTTAAAAGAGACACCGTGAACCTTGCCCAGGGGGAGGAGAGGAAAGAGAAGGGTACAAGAGGAACATACAAGGAGGAACTCAAGGAGCAAACAAGGAAAGGAAAACACCAGGAACACCCCGGTGATAACAGATGCACAGGATACAGGACAATACGGGGTGGACAGGATACAACAGAATATACGAGACCAGACTCATATGGGGTCAGGGTCGCATTCACAACTTTGAGCACTGTAAGCAACGGGCCGCCAAGCAAATAGCTTCACCACCACAGGAGGACACTAAAAAAAAAAAAAAAAAATCCGCCACCACCCCAGAAAAAGCAAATTAAGATGTCAAGAGCTAAAGGGAAGTCTAACGCCACGCAACAAACACCACAATCCTCAAAACAAGACGCAAACATCCTACAAATGTGGTCGACGGCGGGCTCAACACAACATAGTGGTAAAACCCAGGAGGATCCCCATGGGGAAAGCGACACTCCTACCCTCCAACAACAACCGCCCACGAAAGAAGATATGCAAACTTGGTTTCAGGACCTGCAAGAAACATTCATGGCTACAGTACAGGAGGAGCAGTTCACAACTATGAAAGCCGACATGAAGCAAGCAGTGCAGGACTTGAAATTAGACATGGCCAAACTAGAAGAGAGAACGGACATAATAGAGAGATCATTCCAGCACTCCGAGGAAGAAATGCAACAGGTCAGTGATACACAAGAACAGCTGGTTAGGCTCACTCATAACCTGGAAATTCAGTGCGAGGATCTGGAAAACCGCTCCAGAAGATCGAACATACGCATCAAAATCATGGTGGAATCCGTTCTGGATAAAGACCTAAAAATGGCAGTGAAGGAAGTCTTTAGAGATGTCCTGGGCACCCAATAGTCCATAGGGTGGGACCGAAAAGGACAGGCACTCCGGGTGAGAGACCAAGGGATGTACTGGCGGCGCTCTCCTCCTACCCACAGAAAGAACAGATACTAAGGAGGGCTAGAGAAATGGAACATATCAGAATGAACGGACAAGACATACAACTATATCAGGATTTAGCTCTTGTAACCCTACAAAAAAGAAGAGCTATGGCCCCGCTGGTCAAGGCGCTGGGGCGAAACAGATTCGCTACAAATGGACCTTCCCATTTGGGATAATCTTCACTTGGGAAGGGAAGCAGAGAAGAGTGACCACATGGGAGGAGGGCCTCAACCTAATGGGGCTCCAGGAAGAAGAGGTTCCGGGAGGAACCAAAATCAAGGGGTGATCAAGCGAGAAAGCCAAGAGGCTGGGAAACAGTCAAATACAGGAGGACAAACACAGGAAGGGAGAATGGGAGGAATCCACGATGACAGAAAGAAGGGGTAATGAACAGTATGGACAGAAACGCAACAACACCTAATCAAGATCCCCGCAGGGGGGGAATGTTAAGGAAGGGAAAGCCACTATTCATATGGAGGAGGCAGTCCAGGTAGAACTCACAGGTTTGGAACTCGGTAAGGACCGATGAAAATGTGGGGTTTAGGATCCCCTACAAAATTATTCCCCGAGGGTAAGGTGGGCAGGGAGCGAAGGGCGCAACGCCCTAGCGACATTAGGAACCCTCGCCCAACTCGGGGGCAAGTTGTTGTTTGGTTTAAAGTTATTGGTTGGGGGGGGGCTCGTTAAAGGGGAAGGGAGGGAGGGTGAGGGGCTGGACAGCAGATCGATTGCTTCGCCTTAAACGATGTGTGGAGGGAACTGAAAGGGGAACAAAGGGGGTACACATACTTCTTGCATGTACATAATTCCATGTCAAGAATAGACTACTTTTGGGCATCAGTGGGTCTTATGGGAATGATACAAGGGATAGAACGAGGAGCGATTGCACTCTCGGACCATGCACCGTTATGGCTCAATCTGAAGCTCCCGGGGAAAACAAACGGGCTATGGAGGTGGAAGCTGCCTCAAGATATAATCCAAGACCCAATAACGGGGGACACCATAAAAGGAATGATAGAAGAATACTTTACACATAACGATACTGGGGAGGTTTCCTTGGGTACAGTCTGGGATGCGTTCAAATGCGGGAAGATCATAGCGCTGAAGGCCACTAGGGAGAATCAGAGATTCATGTGGGAGAAGGAACTGGAAAGGCAATAACAGAACTACAAGAGAAAATCTTGACCCACCCCACTAGGGCGCTATAGAAATCGCTGAAACACACACAGGGCCAACTAGAGCATTTGTGTGTGAAAGGGGCAGAAAGAAACTTACTTTCCCTAAGACAGAGATACTACATAAAAGCAAACAAAGCTGATAGACTCCTAGCTAGACAACTTTGCGCAAAACAGAAAGCAATGTCCATCAAGGCCATATGAAACACCAAAGGCGAATTACAGACGCGCACTCTAGATATTGGGGAATCATTTAGAGAATACTATCAAAAGCTATACTCCTCGGACCTCGCAAACGTGGAGGCACAGGCCTCTTATCTAAAATCCCTTCCCATCCCACGAATATCAGAGGAAGAGAGATTGGCCCTCGAGAACCCAATTAGAGAAGAGGAAGTTAAAAAAGCGATAGCAGAACTCCCTGTGAATAAAGCACCTGGCCCAGATGGCTTCACGGCCCCATTCTATAAAAAATATGCAGACCAACTAATCCCAGTTCTCACTAGGCTCCTAAACTCATTCAAAGATAGCGGCAACGTGACACCCACAATGAACGAGGCAAAGGTGTTAGTTTTCCATAAAGCAGGGAAAGACCAGACATACCCAGAGTCATATAGGCCCATATCCCTGATTAACATGGACGCAAAAATATATACAAAGATCTTAGCAGCGAAACTATCCCTGCTCCTTCCAAATTTAATTAACTTGGACCAATCGGGGTTCATCCCAGGTAGACAAACCCATGATAATCTCAGAAGGCTTATCCACCTAGTGGAAAAAATTGGCATAACACACACACCAGCGATATTACTATCAGTAGATGCCGAGAAGGCTTTTGACCGAGTAGAATGGCCAATGTTATTTAAAGTCTTAACCTGTATGGGATTTGGGGAACAACATATAGCTAGAATCAGGGCGAACTACAACTCCCCATCCTGTAGAGTCGCAGTCAATGGAGAGGTCACAAATAGGATAAGGATATCCAGGGGAACAAAGCAAGGCTGCCCGCTCTCCCCATTATTATATGCTATCTTCTTAGAACCCTTCTTAATAAAAATAAGGGAAACATTTCATATCAAAGGGATTGAAATGGCAGGACGCAACATAAGGTAATAGCATATGCTGACGACATGCTGATAACCTTAGAAGAACCAGAGACGACACTACCAGCAGTGGTTAGGGAATTAGAAGACTTTGGAGCCATATCAGGATTAAAGATTAACAGGAAAAATTCAGAAATCCTAATTTTGGCGGGGGATAGGGCAAAGATAGAAAGGGAAGCCAACCTATTGGAGCTTAAGATTGCAGGACAGGGTATTAAATACCTAGGTGTAAGAATAACCCACAAAATAGGGCAGCTAGATGGGGAAAACTACCCGCAACTCCTAGCAAACATTTGTCGAGACCTAGATAGATGGAATCCATTATTGATTTCTTGGTGGGGCAGGATACAATCAGTTAAGATGACCATCCTCCCAAGGATACTATACTATTTCCAGGCTCTCCCGATAGGTGTCCCCCACACCTTTTTTAAAACTTTATCAAAAGCGATTTCATCCTTCATATGGAAAGTGAAGACCCCGAGAATTGCTAGGGCGATCCTCACAACGCCAACAAAAGAGGGGTGTATGGCGCTTCCCCACTTCAAGAAATATTTTCAGGCGGCGCAATTAAAGGTCCTTAAGGAATGGATGGGGGAAAACCTGCAGCAGATTTGGGCGAAACAAGACAGGGCAGTTGCAAGGACACCACTAGTGGAATTACTATGGAAACAGAAACAACATAGACACCCTAACGTAGAAATAAGTGAAATTATGAAGACCACTTTGGAAGTGTGGGACTGCCAAACACGGAAAGGCATCATGACCACTACGCTAGGACCCTTCACACCCATTTGCAGGAATCCTCAATTTCCACCAGGTATGGAATGTGGGGCGTTTGAAAACTGGGAAGAGGCAGGAATAACAAAGATAGGGGAAATGTATATAGACAACGAAATCAGACCACTTGCCTCATGCTACTCAACTTCATCACTCTCCCAAAGAGATAAATACAGGTACGAACAACTTAAACACTGGCTAAAATCCCCGAACATTACTAAAGCGTCAACGAGGAGCCTTACGCCATTTGAGAAATATGTCATCTCCAACACTGGGGCGAAGAAATGGGTTTCGACACTCTACTCATTCATAAACTCACAGGAGGAACAAATCAAATGGGCATACATGACTAAGTGGGATAGAACTCTAGGGGAACATCCGACAAGAATTCAGTGGGAGGACCTATGGAAACAGATCCCCAAGTTGACGCGCTCGGCACAGACAAGAGAAATGTGGGTCAAAATAATGACACAATGTCACTACACCCCAGAAAGACTGCATACTATGTTCCCCAAAACGTCTAATAAATGTTGGAGAGGATGTGAAGAGGTGGGGACATGGAGACACATTTGGTGGGATTGTAAAAAGATAAAACCGTTTTGGGAGGAGGTAATGGAAGAGATGGGAAGGATATTTCTGGAGGTGAGGCAGATGGGAGTGGAAGTATGGCTATGTGGAATATGAGGCCAAACCGCAAGAAAGTATAAAAAGACTGAATGGAGAGGCTTTATGGGGCTTCTCATAGCAGCATGGTCAACCATTGCCCAGAACTGGAAACATAAAGACACCCCACTGACTTTCACTTGGTTACAAAAAGTATGGACCCAAATAACGATGGAAAAAATCACCCACACGATCCAGGGCACGAGGGACGAGTTTGCAAAGGAATGGGATGGGATTCTGGAATATCTTCGATCAGACTTCATGGCTCAGTGGTGCCCCCATAACATTAAAGTAACGGATATCTTCAATGCATAAAAGAAAAGTCCGCAAATAGACAGTTACATGTGCCCCGAGGGGCGGGGGGGGAGTTCGGGTAGGGGGGAGTTTCTTTTTTCTTACTGTTTATGACATGTTGATGTATAAAGCTAATAAACATATGTTTTTTTTTAAAAAATGTAGCACCTACATTTGGGACACATAGATCGCAGAAAAAACACCTAATTGGGGATGCAACCATAGACAGTAAAATACAGTAGCACCTTAGATTTGGAACACCTGGATAGATGAAGAGATGCCTAAACGGGGATACAAGAGTAAACAGTAAAATGCAGTAGCCCCTAGATTTGGGGCACCTGGATATAAGGAGTAAAAGGGGTACCACAATAGATAGTAAAATGCAGGAGCACCTAGATTTGGTGAACCTGGATAGGGGGAGAGACGCCTAACTTGATTGACGTTTTATTTCTATCGCGCTCGTACACAAGTGTTTCAGAGCGCGAATGGGGCAAGCAATAATGTTTTTACTAGGTTGTGAGAGAATTCAGAGAGTGCAAGTGCAAAACAGAAGAGGGGCAAGCGGGGGAGGAGGGGAGGTGAGAAGTTGGGGATGAGCAGGTAAGAGGACAAACTGTAACGTTCCTACTAGGTTGTGAGACAATTAGGAGACAATTAGGAGTGTGCAAGTGCGGAAACAGAAATGAGGGCAGAGGGGGAGGTGGAGTAGTGCAGGAAAGGAAGGAAGGCTAATGCTCAGGTGGGAGTGAGGAGAAGGGAACATAAAGTGCGAGTGAAAAGGCTCACTTGCACTTATGGGGAGTACTAGAGGAGACCCGAAAAAGGAGTAGAGTGAACGCAGAGACTGACAAGGCTAGTGCAAAAGAGGCAAAGTAGTCCTAGAAAGTTCAGGAGGAGCAGGGGAACACCAATTTGATGAGACTCTCTGAGAACTGAGCCATGCAGGGACCTCACCAGGTGATGTGGGAGAGATAGAGGAGATCAGGATGCAAGGGAGGCCTGAGAGCGGGTGAGGGAGAAGCATGAAGCAGCTTCAGCACAGAAGCAATGCAACCATCTACAGCCAAGTGTCCTGGTTAAAGGGAAAAGCCTAAATTCAACATACAGCATAAAAGCAAGACCACTGAGATGCAAATTTCCATGAAAGGGGAAAAGGCCTGGGTTTCAACATACAGCAGAAAAACAAAAACACCAAGTGCAAATTTCCTTGAAGGGGGAAAAGGCCTAGATTTACATACATCAGAAAAACAAAAACACCAAGATGCAAATTTTCTGGAAAGGAGAAAAAGGCCTAGATTTCAACATATATCAGAAAAACAAAAACACCAAGATGCAAGTTATCTGGCAGGGCCTGAGTGCCTGGAATGGACAACAAACAATAGTGGGCGACGTACAGCAGACTAAAGCAAAGGTAAAAGGAGTAATAAGAGAGGTGGGACAGTTTAATAGGGAGCAATAATGGCAGTTCCCCCAGCCCGCACCTTTCTTACCTTGTCAGTCGCTACTGGTTGACGCTTTGCTGCATGCTCCACCGGCAAACACAGGTAGACACAGTCAAGAGCTGCTCCTGAAGGAGCTGCTCTTTGCCTCAGGGCCCTTTGCCTTATTCTACACCATCTGTTTTGATCGACTGTTGCACGTATCCCTTCCCCTTTCATGTATTCTGGTGTGATACACTTGCCCCTCCTATACACTTTATTCAGGTTCGGCATATGCTCCAGTCTTTCTCCATCGTGTGTTCATTTCATGGTGAGACAATGTTGTTCATTCATTTTCGTCCCACTCAGAGATTAAGGTTTTTATAAGTTTTCTGAATTTTAGGTGGTCCTTCATAGTTCTTATTTCTTTGGGCAGGGAGTTACAAAGTTTTACGGCTAAGCAGCAGAATGCTGATCCACCAAGTTTCTTTCTCGTGTACGGTTTAGGTTCTATGCGAATGTCAGTGGATCTGAGTGTTCTAGTAGGCTTATAGATGGTGATTTTCTTTTGTATGGATTTCGCTCCTAGGCCGTGGATTGCTCTATGTGTTATGCACCTAGTTATGAAGGTGATTTGTTTTTTGACTGGGAGCCAATATAGCATCCTTAGCCCTGGAGTAATGTGATCCCTTTGTGAGAGTTTTAGGAGAAGTCTGGCAGTGTAACGCTTACCTCTGGTGCCCTGCAGGAGTACCTGGTCTGGGTCATCGAGGTGTGGTACTTGACTCTGTGCTGCTGATTCCAAACCACTGTCTCCCCTCTGTTGCGCTGATGGACTTGTTGCCCAGCGGACAGTATGGTTGAGAGTGATTTGGTCGGGTTCTTGGGTTGCTTAGATGGATATGGACCCTCTGGATGAACCTACGGATGGACAATAGAATTGAGTAAATAACTGTGTAGATACTCTTCCCTCACCACCTCCCATATTGTCTCCCTGGGGACGTGCTAACTGGCAGTGCAAACTCCTGCTTACTTTAGTGACACTCTGTGATGAGGATGTTAATCAGGCTCTGTTTCTCCAGTTTCCTCACTGGATTTGGTGGCCCACACCAGCTGCGGTGCACAAGATGCCTGTAGTACGTATCTTTGCTGTCTTAATGTCTCTTACAGTAGATCTCGTCTGTGCTTTGCAAACTGCAGCATACACCAGCCAGCAACCCTTACAGTCCAGGCCTTACTTACATTATGTGCCTTCACCTTGCTAAGGGTCATGACAGCACTCCCCTCTAAAGCCCCTCCTCCAAGGAGAGCTATACCCGCCCTGGTCACCCCAGGTGGTTGCGATGGTAGCAAGCTAAAATACATGCGTCCTGTATGGTTTCTGCTGGTTCTCAGGTTCGATCTAACACGCTATACCCTGTCCAGTGAACAGGATAGTAGAGCTTTCGTCGTACTACCTTGGAGTCTAGAATGTCCTTGACCACATTTTCGGCCTCTTCTCCCTGAATGTTAACTGGAGGGGGGTTGCTTTAGGGAATTCCGAGTACCTGGATACATAGGTTTCAGCAATGATATGTGAAAGACTGGATGTATGTGAAGTGTGGGAGGTAGGTCCAGCTTTGCTGCCACAGGGTTAATAATGGACTTGATGCGAGTATGGGCCGATATGCTGTGGGTGAAGTTTCCTGGGCCCCTTCATTTGGATGTGTTTTGTGGCAAGCACACTTTATCCCCCACTTGTTATTTGGGTTCCTCAGATCTTTTTGTTGTCTGCAAAGCACTTGTGAACTGTTTTTGATTCATGGAGGGTCTGGGTAGCCTTTTTCAGGTTTTCCTTAATGCTCGTGTGTAAGGTACTAATAGCGGGCATTACTAGGGGTACCGGTGGGTTGAGTGCGGTGGTGCGTGGATCTCTCCCATATAGGAAAAAAAAGTAAAAAAACCCATAGAGCTATGGGTGGTGTTGTTGTATGCATACTCTGCAGCCCACAGGAGTTCTACCCAGCTTGAATCTACTTGAGTAGGCATGCATCGTAAATGTTGTTCAAGGGTTTGATTTGTCCTTTCGGTCTGGCCATCGGTCTGTCGATAGTGACTGGTAGATAAACGGACCTCAATCTGGGCTTTGACACAACAGCTTCTCCAGAACTTGGAAACAAATTGACTACCTCGGTCCGAGATGATCACTGACGGAAAACTATGTAGCTTAACTATATTTTCTAAAAATGTATGTGCCAATACCCCTGCGCTTGGTAATCCCATTAAAGTGATGAAATGTGCCAATTTAGTTATATGGTCAACCACAAGCTGTATTGTGTTATAACCATTACAGGGCGACATGTCTGTAATAAAATCTAAAGAGATTGTGTGCCACGTGGTTGGTGGAATAGACAATGGATGAACTAGACCTTGTGGCTTGTTTTTAGGCATCTTGTTTGTGGCAAAGATATCACAGGTCTTCACAAAAATGTGCCTATCGTAGTTGGCAGGGGAATTGTGCCTTGGCTGTCTGTAAGAATTGCAAATTGTAGTGATCAGTGAGCACCGTGACAGTGTGACATGCTCCGAGAAGATGATGTCGCCATTCCTTGAAGAGGACTTGATAGCTACTAATTCTTTATCTGTCACAGCATAGTTCAATTTAGCTGGATTGCATTTCTTGGACCAGAATGCTACTGGATGTAATTGGCGGGATTCGGGGTCTCGTTGAGACAGGACTGCCCCCATAGCAACACTGGATGCATCGGTCTCAACCTAATACGGGAGTTCAGGATCTGGATGCTTGAGTATCGGAGCAGTGGTGAATTGATGTTTTAGTTGCACGAAAGCCTGTTCTGTCACTGGTTTCCCCTTTCCTCACCTGTTTTCTCTGTTTTACGGAGTCCTTTGTCAGGGTTTTCTTCCGAGCAGTTCGGGTCTTGTACAAGCCCGCTCGGCCGTCTTCGGATTCCAGGATTCGTTCAGCTTCTTCGTCCGGGATCAATGGTAACTCCAGGAAGCTTGGAAATGGAGGCAGCACACGGAGGCGGTCTGCGTGGAACGCCGAAGAAACAGGATCAAGGAAGGTAGAAGGGAAGGGGAAGGAGGAAGGTCCGGGAACCAGGGAGCAACACAGTTCAGGAGAACGAACTACGGAGCACGTCAGGCCACAGCTATCGGTAGCGTTGAGACACGCCGAACCGAGGGGGAGTGGCTAATTTATAGAACGTGCTGCATAGGATGTAAAGATCGATATACTGCGTTCCGTGTATACGGCCATGGTGGGTGTACTACAGCGAGTAACCTCCGATGTGCCAGAGACCAGGAAGACCAGAAAGGGCGTGATCGACGGATCATGACAGCATGCCCCCTTCTAAAACCTGTTCCACCGGGTTTACCTGGATGTATTCGGTGGAACCTTCTGAGCAATCTGGGGGAGTTCAAATTTGAGACTGGTTCCCAGGTACGTTCGCTAGGTGGATAACCTTTCCATTCCAACAGGTATTGAAGTTTGCCTCGTCTATATCGGGAATCACAAATACGAGAAACTTCATATTCCAGCTGGTCATTGACAAGCACAGGACTAGGTCTAAGAGTAGTCCTGGTAGTTTGGATGAAAGGCTTCAACAGGGATTTGTGAAAAACGGGATGTATCTTCTTCCAGGAGTCCGGGAGTTGGAGTCGAAAGGCCCCAGGATTGATGATCTCTTTTATAGAGAAGGGTCCATAATACCGGGAGCCTAATTATTCGGTCTGAGGTGTCGGGGTAGAAGTTTCGAGGATAGCCATACTTTATCCCCAATGGAGTATGAAGGCCCTGGTCTTCTCCTTGAATCTGCATAGTGTTTGGTTTGGATTTGCGCTCTTTCGAGATGTTTCCTTGGCTTCTCTCTGAGCATTTATGAGTGTTTCAATCCAGGAATCGACAGTAGGAAGAGGTGTAGGGTGTGGAAGAACAGAAGGTAAGACCAAAGGGTGAAATCCTTGGCTGCAGAAAAAAAGGGCTGGTCTTAACGGAACGGCCGAATGGTCCGAATTATTGTAAGCGAATTCAGCTACTGGTACTAATAGTGACCAATCATCCTGGACTTTGGTAGACAAACAACGAAGATATTGTTCAAGGGTTTGATTTACTCGTTCTGTGACACTGTTGGTTTGGGGATGATATCCCGAGGAGAGAGCTTGTTGAATCCCTAGTATCCTGCAGAGGTGTTTCCAGAACTGAGAGATATACTGGGGTCCTCTGTCCGATATGATCTTGGAAGGAAGTCCATGCAGTTGGAAAATGTGTTCCAGGAATATACCAGCAAGTTCTGAGGAGGATGGTAATTTATACAGAGGAGTAAAGTGAGCCATATGAGTGAATAGATCAATGGTGACCATGATGGTGGTATAACCTCTAGAAGGCGGCAATTCCACAATGAAGTCTGTAGCAATGATTTCCCAAGGTCTGGCTGGTGGTGTAGGCTGTAATAAGAGAACTGCTGGTTTCTGGTTATCATGTTTGTTCTGATTACAGACGGAGCAAGATTGAATATACAGTTGTACATCAGTCTTCATCTTGGGCCACCAAAATTGTCTTTGTATTAGACGGAGGGTGTTGGAAATACCACGATCACCGGAATGAAGAGTTTCATGGCAGAGATTTATTATTCTTTGTTGTAATTTTTGTGTAGGAATTACCAGATTGGTATCTTTGAACAAGTATACATCCTTTACTCTCAAGACCCATTGATTCCTTTCTGAAATTCCTTTCAAAAGTTCCGAAGTCTGAGTTTGCATACGAATCTCTTCCAGGAGGTTGTTTGCTTGAGCTACGAATATGGTATGAGGAATCATCATGGGATACGTCCGATCTTCCGGAGGTTCATAGTCAGGACGACGAGAAAGTGTATCAACTATTACATTTTGGGTTCCAGGGACGTGGTGAATCTGAAACTGATATTGGGCAAAAAAGAAGGCCCACCGAGCTTGGCGACTATTCCTACATTCCAGGGCTTGCAACACTTGTAGGTTTTGATGATCCGTGCGGACGTGGACCGGAAATTTGGCTCCTAGAAGTAAATGACGCCATTCTGTGAAGGCTTGACAGATGGCTAGCAGCTCCTTTTCTAGGACGGAGTAATGGGTTTCACTAGGAGTTAATGTCCGAGAAAGGTAGGCGATGGGATGTTCCAAGCTATCCTCGAATTGCTGTTTTAGGACGGCTCCAATGGCGTAATTGGAGGCGTCTATCTCCACTGTGAATGGTCGATTAACATCAGGATGAGCAAGAATGGGAGCTTGTGTAAATTCAGACTTTAACTGTTGGAAGGCTTTCTCTTGGGCCATGGTCCAAAGGAAGGGAACATCTTTTTTCAATAAGGCAATTATTGGTTGGACAATCTCGGAAAAGGAAGGTATGAATTTCCTATAGAAATTAGCCAAGCCCAGGAAGGATTGTATCTGTTTCACCGAGGCGGGGCTAGGCCAGGATAAAATAGCCTTAACCTTGGATTGATCCATACCGATACCATCGGGAGTAAGGACAAACCCTAGGTAGTGAACAGTAGAAGTATGGAAGATGCATTTCTCGGCTTCGCCAGGAGTTTATTTTCACGTAAGCGTTGTAATACTGCTTTAACATGTTCTTCGTGCTTGAGAGGGTCCTTCGAAAATATTAGAATATCGTCCAGATAGACAATCACAAAAAGGAACAGCATATCCGAGAACACTCGATCCATGAAACGTTGGAACACCGCTGGGGCATTAGCAAGTCCAAAGGGCATGACTAAGTATTCAAAATGCCCAAAGGGTGTTCTAAAGGCTATTTTCCACTCGTCACCTGCCCTGATCCAAATCAGATGATAGGCGCCTCTGAGATCCAGCTTGGTGAATACAACTGTGCCTCTTACTGCCTCCAGGATGTCTGAGATCAAGGGCAACGGATAACGGTCCTTGAGAATACATTGATTTGGACCTTGATAATCCAGACACGGTCTGAGTTCTTTAGTGTCTTTCTTAGGTATGAAGAACAGGGAGGCCCCTGATGGAGATTTAGATGGTCGTATGGTGCCATTTGTGAGATTTGTATCCAGGTATTCACGAAGGGCTTTCTTTTCAGGTTCTGATAGGATGAACATCCTTCCAAAGGGAATCACCGCGGAAGGTTCTGTTTCAATAGCACAATCTTCAGGTCTGTGGGGAGGTAAGGCCTGAACAATGGCAGAGGAGAAAACATCGGAATATTCCTGGTAAGCCTCCGGAACCCGGATGATGTTTGAGACTGAGATTGTGTTTTGATGAGTTGTAGGAAGTCCTTTCGATGGCGTAGGATCAAGGTCGGGATGTAAGCAGTGGGACATACAGAACCCAGGAACAAGGATCCCACTGCCCAATTGATATAGGGGTTGTGTCTTTGAAGCCAGGGCATTCCCAGAACCATGGGGTAATGGGCTTACTTGATGATGTCAAATCTTATCCTTTCTCAATGTTGATTTATAGCAAGCTCGATTTCCTTGGTCTGCAGGGTTATAGGCCCAGGTTTGTGTATGATCTGACAGTCATACTCCTGGAGCATGATGTCCCACCGTTCGATGCGTGGAGCATTTTGGTTTTGGGGTTTCCAAATAAGGAGAGTAGTGCCTGGTGGTCTGTGATATGTGTGAAACCTCTGCCTATAATGAAGTTATGAAACTTTTCACATAACCATACCGCTGCTGGGCTTTCTCGTTCAGCTTGGGAATATGCCTGTTCTGTGGGTGACAGGGCTCTGCTGGCATACGCAACTATTTCACGCTTGTGGGGTTTGCTGGGGCTCGTCTAGGCGAGTATGGCACCTAGGCCAACGGGGCTGGCCTCCACGTTGAGTTCCGTTTCCCACTCCAGGTTGAAGTAGGCGAGTTGGCGATTTTTGGCGAGTTCCTCCTTGAAGGTGAGGAATGCATCTTGGCAGCTCATGTCCCATTCGAACAGGGAGTTCTTCTTGAGGAGTCTCCGGTGGGGGTCCGTGACGGTGGCATAGTTTGGCAGGTAGTGAACACAGTAGTCAGCCATCCCTAGGAATTATTGTAGTTCGGCAACTCCGATGGGGGCCGTTAGGCCAACAATGGCGCTGATTAAAAGACGTGTCTGAAGAAGCATAGGCTTCGTTTGTTAATGGCGCACTTGGGGCCGTTGAGGATGAGCCCTGCATTATGAAGGATGTCACACACTGCCTTCAGTGCAGGGTCATGTTGTTCTTGAGTGATACCATAGATCAGGATGTCGTCGCTATAGTTTAGGGCATTAAGCACCGAGGATATCAGTCTGCGGATTGTCTCTTCAAATATTTCCAAGGTGGAGGATATCCTGAAGTTGAGTCGTTTGTAGCAGAACAGCCCTTTGTGTGTTGCGAAGGTGGTGATTGGTCTAGAAGCGTGGTCAATTACCAGCTGGTGGTACCCTTGGTTTAAATCTAGTTTGGAGAAGCGGGTGGCCTGGTTGAGCCTTACCAGCATGTCTTCAATGTTGGGTCATGGGTGTCTCTCTCTCTGGATTGCAGTGTTTGGGATGCTCACGTGCACACAGAGGCGCAGGCAGCCGTTGTCTTTTGGTACGACTCTCTCAATGATGTCACTGTCGAGCAGTAGTTGTAGTTCATGCGTGACTTGGGCCTGTAGGTGGAATCCAACTCTGCGGGGGTGCTGAGGCACCGGGCAAACTCTTGAAACAATGTGAATGGATCAGACTGTTTTTTATCATGTCCACACCTTCGAATAGTTTTAGGAAGGAGGATTTAAGTTCTTCAATGTCCAGTGCTCGGCACAATATTGGGCTCAGGATCTGGGCCCCTGTGGGTAGGCCATGTACAACTTCAGATGGGTTGTTTTGGATATCAATCAAGCCTAGGGCCCTGGAGGTCCAGTAGCTGAGGAGGCATCGCCCTGTCATCGGGCTGTGGATGACATGAATGGTGGTGTGTACTCTTCTTCCTCTGTGTAGTAAGTCACATCGGAATTGGCCTTTGGATCAGAGTGGGTGTACTGCTCCCCACTGAAATATGTGAGCCTGAGACGGGCATAGCGGGTAGGCGATTGCTATGGCTTGGTAGGTGCCCTCGTCTATGACGTTGACTGTCGCCCCAGTGTCCACGATGGACTGGTTGCTTAGGCCTCCTATTTGGACTGCAACCTTTGGCGCTGTGCTGTCATCTGACGTGTCGCTGATGAGCCAGGCATATTCTTTGCAGTATCTGTCATAGGTGTAGTATTGGTCGTCTGCTTGGTGAACCCCTTCGTTTGGTGGCGGGATCTAGTAGGGGTCATGGACTTAGTGAGGTGTTGGATATGTGTTTAGGTCATATTCATGACTGGGTTCCTGCTCAGGAGTGTAGTCTGTTGGTGGGTTGGGTGCATAGTCATATGTGTTGGAGCATTGCGCTGGCGGATCAATGTTGAGATCTTCTACTTCCCTTATGAATCCTGGTTGCGCGGGGGCTGGCGTTATGCTTCTGTCTTGGAACGTTCTCGAGGTCTCTCAATCGTGGTGTGGATGAGGACCCGGCCCTCGTGGCTGTTCAAGTCTTCTGGCTGGGCCAGACAGTGGGGTTGGCCTGTATGCGGCGATGATTGTCTATTTTTCCCTGCACATCACCTGGAAATGGTTTTCTTGGCCACACTACATACACATTTGTCCTATGGCTGAGCACTGGCTCCTGTGGGGGAATTCAAATCTGCACCTGTAGCATTGCTTGTCCCTTGGGTTCGTCGGTTTGGCTTCTGGGTTCTTGCCTGCCCTGGTGTTCCTTGGTAGAGGGTGTATCCTTGGGGCCCGGCGGCCAATGCTGCAATGGTATCACCTTTCTTTGGGTTCTCCATGGCTGCCGCCTGTGTGTCCACCCTTTTGTATATTATTGCCAGATCTACGATTTCTTGTAGTGGGAGGGGTTTCTTCAATAGGTGTTTCCTAAACTGCGAAGAGGTGCACCCTTCGATTATCCTGAGTATGATTGTTTCATCTTCGCTGAAATTGACAAAGTCGCAGTAGGTAATCTTTTTTTGAAGCCAGAGGATGAATCCTCCAATTGTTTCATGTGGCAGTTGTGCACACTGAATGAATGTATATTTTGCATCGTTTTTTTAGGGAGGGTTATTAATTTCCTGTTGACAGCCAAGATGAGACGTTGATGGGTGGTTTTCTCTTGTGTTGGTATTGTCTTCAGGATTCCATTAATTTCTTTGCCTGGTAGATTAGCGAAGATGTCATTTTTGTTGGGGGAGTCCTGGTACCCTATTGCTCTCATGAAGTCCTAAAATGCCTCCATCCATTCTTCCCACCTCTGCCCTTGATCATGGTGTGGGTGAAGTGGGAATGGGTTGGGTTGGGTCATCTTAGAAAGGACGCCATGGAGGCCAGTCCTGTTCCAGTGGCAATGTGGGCTCCTGCAGCCGCCACTAGCCATGCTTCCTCAGTCATGGTGCTAGTTGTGGGTACTTCTGGGTGTTGTGGGTCTCCTCATGGTCCCCGATTGGTGGGCTGGGGGCTTCTGCGGGTGATTGCCTCACACCCCGGTCACTGGTTGGCCATTGCTGTGCAGACTGGTTGTGCCCTGCTGGGTAGTAGTCCTGACCAGTATTCCTGTCCCTCTAGCCTGGCTGTGCCTTGGTGCTTCGTGGACCCCTTGTCAATGTCAATTGTACTTGCTGGTGTAGTGTGGGGGGCACGTGACTTATCGTGCGCCTTTGTTTTATGGTCCCTAGTGCCATAGTCGATTGGCCATGTGTGTTGTCCCGTTGGTGTGTGTGCCCTCTTTATTTGGTTGGTGTGTGCTTTTGCACTCTTGCCGCTGCCTGCTCCCATTGCGGGTATGCGCCGTTCTGTGCAGCCCTGTGTGATGATGGCTCCCCTAGCAGGCGGGTAGTGCGTGTGTCTGTCCGACTACGTTTAGACGCGTGCTCTGCGCTGGTCCCTCCTCTCCCCACTGCTGGTGCGTGGCTTACTGCGGGTGATGCAGGTCTTCTCTGCCTTCCTCTCGCTGGTTCCTCCTCACCTCTGGTGTGTCGTCCTGGTTCTGCTCCTGTGGTTCACGAGACACTCTTTGCTCGCATTGGCTGTGGCGGCCTCCTCCGCTGTTTCCAGCATTCTGTTGGGTCCTCTACACCAGTTCCTGCTACAGCGTAGTCCTGGCTTCACAGATAGGTGCTTGGTGTGGCTGATGGTTATTTATTTATAATTTATATAGCGCAAATCCACTGACCCTAAGGCTTAAGGGCGCTAACAACATACAGAAACAGATAAAGCGTTCAAAGAATAAAAAGGTCACAGGTAGAAAGAGTTATACCAGAAGGCAGGAACTCAGATCAAAAGAGGATGTTAATTAAACAGATAGGTTTTAAGTCCTTTCCTGAACACTCTATTAGAACTTTCAGTTCTAAGTTTCAGTGGAAGGTTGTTCCAAGCGATGGGAGCCGTGGAATAGAAGGCTCCAATCTTTGTCTGAGATAGTCTGCAGTTTGGAACAGTTTGGAACAACAAGCTGAGAGAGACCATTGGCTCTGAGACTATAGTTGCTGGTCTTAGGCTTAAGTTCGTCATTAAGGTAGTTGGGACCAGAGCCTGTCAAACAGTTGGAAGGAGATGGACAAAAGGCGAAAGAGAATACGTTCCTTAATAGGAAGCCAATGAAGTTCCCTTCTTGGTAGAGAGATATGGTCTGATCTCTTTTTGTCCATAACAACCCTGACAGCGTTATTCTGCACTACCTGTAGTCTATTCACTTCGCATTTTGGAAGACCGATAAGAAGACTGCTACAATAGTCTATCCTAGAACTAATCAGTGCTCAGGCCAGCGTCTCTCTACTAGTTTGAGAGAGGAAGGGGCGTGCATGAGAAAGTAATTTGATGTAATACGAAGATGAGGAAACCAGATTACTGACCTGCGCTTTCATGCTCAAATTACAGTCCAAATAGATCCCCAGTGTCTTAACTTTTTTCTTAATCTTTATGACACAATTATCAATCACAAACTGGGAGTATAAATATTCCAGTCTTTGAATTTTCGGGTCAGTGCCCACAAGCATGAGTTCTGTCTTGTTGGTAGTAAGGGCCAATCCATTGGCGCACATCCAACTTTGGATGAGCGAATATATCCAGTTGATTTTAGTTTCATCGTCCGAGAAGATACCAGTAATAGGAATAATACACTGAGTATCATCAGGGTAATTAGTGAACTCTATGTCATTACTGTCCAAAAAATCAAGGAAGGGAACCGTAAAGATGTTATAGAAAATTGGTGATAGACAGGCTCCCTGTGGGACTCCCTGCGTCAAATCCATGGCGTTAGCTTCCGCAATGTTACTGCTCACTCGCCATTGGCGCCCCATGAGAAAAGAGGTAACCCATGCGGGGTCGAGAAGCCTGCCACCTCCTTCAACCTGCAGACCAAAATTGAGTGGTCTACCAGGTCGAAGGCGGCAGAAAGGTCAAGCAACATCAGCATGCAGGGGCTACCCTGGTCCATATGGCGAAGGGGCCTAGATTTTAAATCCAGCAATGCAGTATCAGTGCCGTGTTTTTCCCGAAAAACAGATTGGCCCTCATTAAAAGTTATGCCGGTAGCCATGCCGCAATTTGCGGCATGGCTGCCGGCAAAACCGCATCCGTGTCCGTGTCATCGGAATGAGGATTTACCGGACCATTCCGAGTCCGGATGGCCCGGTAATTCCTCACTCGAGAACACGGACACGGTTCATCCCCATTCCCATTTCAGCCCCCATAGGGCTGAATGGGAATGGGAGAGGGAGTAAACAACGGGCCATTACGGGATGGCCCGTTGTTTGCTCCCTCTTCCCCTCGCGGGACCCGGTATGCACGCCTGGTTTTCCCAGGCGTGCTTAACGTGTCCCACGAGGGGAACTTGTAATGTGGCAGAACGGGTTGAACGGCGCCGCAGCCTTTTACGGCGCCGTTTAACCCGTTCCGCCAGGGTCGTAATGAGGCCCATTGTCTCTTATTAGAATGTCATTAGATCTTAGATGGGTTAGGAGTTGAGTGTACGCAACTCTATCGAGAATTTTAAACAAAAAGGGTGAGTTGGAGATAGGACGATAATTCAAAGGATCGTCACGAGAAAGATCAGGTTTTCTTAATAGAGGAGTTACCCAGGAGTGTTTTATGCAGTTAGGAACAACACTGTCCCTGAAGGATGCATTGACAAACTTGCAGAGAGTAGGGATCAGAGAGGAAGCGCAGGCTTTTATTGTAAGTGCCGGGCATACGTCACCCTTACAGTTAGATGGTTTGAGGTTCTTAATTAACACTGTAAGGTCGGCCTCCAAGATGGGCTTAAATGAGAACAGTTCTTCATTATTCCAACATTTAGTGGGGGTCGCCGGGTCTTTGAAGCCCCTGAGCTATAGAGTGGATCTGGCTTTGGTGATACCTTCATTAATTCTGGTAAGTTTAGTATCCATCGCCTCCTGTATTTTATTACATCATTTGGTGTCTTTAACAATCGGATCCTGTGTAGTATTAGTGGTTGTTTCCAACTCTTTAAACACTTTGAACAGTTCCTTTGGTTTGGACTGAGCTTTAGCTATCCTGTCATCAAGAAAGGCTCTTTTGGCAGCAATCACTGCTTTTTTGTACGCTCTAACATGACCACTGTATGAGTCTCTATGAGCTTCTAAGAGCGATTTTTTCCAGATCTAGAGAGCCTTAGTTTTGATACTTTTAAATTGTTGTAGTTCGTGAGAAAACCACAATTTGGTTTCCCTCTGAATATTTTTTTTTGGGAGCTAAGGTATTTACCGCCTCTTGAAGAGTATTTTGGTAGATTGCAGTGATATCTTCGATCGAGGACTCATCTTTAATCATACTATTCAAGGTGATAAACCAAGGGTCAAGAGCCTCAGGTGATAGTTTTTATAGATTTCTACTACACATGGTACTAGAAACAGGTTTCCTATTGTGAATAACTTTGTCTGATAATAGTTCAAAGTGGATGAAAAAGTGGTCCGACCGAGGGCATGGACTCACATTTAGGTTAGCTGGAGTGATATTAACAACTCAGCCAATCGAGAGAGTGTCCCTTCACATGGGTCGGCACATCAATTATTTGAGAAAAACCTAAATTTGACAATGCTATATCTACTTGATTGGCTTGTGGGTTAGCCTTGTCCCCAAACCAGTAGTTTAAGTCTCCTAATAATAGGACATTAAATAACGGTTTTAGGAAGGTTAACAATACTTCAGATAACTGATTGCTAAAATCTTTCATAAGGTCGGCAGGCCGATATATAAGAATGATGTTAAGTGTGCTTTCAGCATGCATGCTGATTTTAGCATGCAGTATGTCGCACCTGGCTATATTACATACATCGACTTTCCATATTTTGAGTTTTTCTTTAAAAATCAGGGCAACTCCACCCCCGTCCCTTCCAATCGGTCCTGAAGCAGGATGTTAGTATGGGCCATCGACTCATCGCCAGTTGTTATGCCTCCTTCATCCCCATAACACAAGACACGGGAGCCTCTTGTTAGCGTGTCTACCTTTCTTTATTCTCATTTACACTCCCCCTTTCCTCTGCATACCCCTCCCTTTCCGCGCTCCTCCCGCCTCCCTCCCCGGGTCCATAGTACACCCCTCTTGAAGGGGTTCCTCTCACTTTCTCGCCACAACACCCTCTGCCAAGAAGAACATTTTTCCGAAAGCAGCTGAAGCTGGAAACGAAGATATCATAAGATGAGGAATATGTGGGAGGACACAATCCATTCGCAATATGTTCATTTGAGGGCAGATGTATAGATTATTAATGCGCAAATGATAGCTTGCAGGTGTCCTGCCTGTCAAGCACTAGGGGCAAGGGTTTCATCTATAATTTAGCATTCTCCACGAACAAGCAAAGAGGAGCAACCTTCCCTACCGACAATTAGGTGACAGCGAGTACTATTCCGAATCCGTGTGGCACCTGTCAATCTAGAGCGCCAAGCCTGCACAAATACATTTCAGAAAGAGATAGGGGGTGGGGGGCCGGGGTCAGTTGATTGAGAAATGCCAATAAAGGAGAAGGTGAGTGGCATGCTTTCTTGTCTTCCGGGAGAGCTTGTCTTGCACACTTGCCATTGCTGAGGTATCACAGTGAGTATGCGTTGAGTATGTGTGTTCCAGGGACTTAAGAAAGCCTGGAGAACACTTGGCCTTGGTATGTGGGAGTAAAGATGAATGCACGCATTCCATACAATAGAATGTTCAAGCACTGGTCCTGTCCCACCTGGATGGGGGCAATACACTCCTCGAAGGCCTCCCGTTGTCCTCCCTTGTGCACCTGAGAAGTGTTCTACATGCGGCTGCACACCTCATCAAGGCTCTACACAGATACAACCATATTACCCGGGCCCTCCTCGACCTTCACTGGCTCCCACTGCATGCACAAATCACCCTCAAGTCTTGCTGCATCATCTACATGGCAGTCGCCTTCAAGTCACCCAGTTCTCTTGTGGAGAAACTCAGCATCTGCGGCAAAAAACGCACCACCAGAATCCAGGACATGTGCAGACTTGAAATCAATGCAGGAAAATGTAAAGGACCAGAAAACAAGCCTTTGCTGCCTATGCCCCAAGACTTTGGAACCTCCTCTCCGTCAGCATCAGACGCACCCCCACAATCCTGCAATTCAGAAAGGCACTCGAGACCCACATCTTCAAGGAATCTCTCCGCCTCAACACCTAGGCCATCACATCGCCCCTTGTGCCACCCGACTCACTAGACAGTGCCCGCCGCGCTCCTCCCTGCCACCCATTACAGCTGTTCCCCTCCTCTGTATGCCACCCCCCACTGTGTGGTAGGCAGAATCCTATTCAGATCCCTTAGGGAGCACTACAGAAGATTAAGACAACAGGTATATGCAATAAATCCCCTTTGGTATCAGTCTGTATCACAAAGATTTAGTTGGTAGCTGTGGCTAAGCAGTCAGACTTATCTCAAGAGGGAGATGAGCAGTATTCAGGGTTTATACAACAGGGCTACTATACTATGGAACAGGGAAACACTGACCAAAGCTTTGTATCAAAAAGAATATATATATTTATTTTACACACTCTTAAGTTCACACACAAATCATGATCATTAAAGCAAGTTAAAACAGTCAAGAAAAGTATACACAACTCCCTATTTAAATTGTAGACAAGTTTGAGCAAGAGTGAAAACTGAGCAAAACGGCACAGTGAAAACCAAGCAGAAATTGCAGTCTAACAATTCCTTCATTGGGAGGGAAAGGACACGTCAAGGTTAGACTCCTAAACACACCAGAAACACTTCCCAATTGGATTGTGAACAAGTTAGGCAAAGCAATACTTGACTATAAGCAATACTTTGGTGAAAACCGAGCAAAATGGCACTTCAGCAATATAGAAAGGGGAAGGAAAGGTGGTTATAAAAGTTTAGGTGCACCAACACATTTCTTAGTGAAAAACAATCTAGAGAAGGCAGTTGTAACAGATTTAGCCAGAATCAAGAGGCCTGTGCCAGAGTCCATGGTACAAGGCAAGTGCCCCAGATCAAACGGTTCTAGTAGCTGCAGTCAAGTCTTTGTTTAACGAGTTGAAAAGGCGGTTGCAGATGTAAAAAGATAATGTTAGACGAAAGGGGTGGCCAACCCAGGAGGTAAGTAAAGGATTTAAAACACCTTTAGCAGTACCCAAAAAAACAGGAGGACTGGCAGAACAATGTACCTTAAAAGTGGAAGAGGCTCCTGCGGTGGCGGTAGTTCCTGGCAGTTCCTGCAGTTCGGGAGATCCAGCAGAGGAAGAGAGACTCTCATCGTGGAGGAAGGTTTGAGTTACTGCACTGCCCAGGGATGAAGCCAGCCGTGGTGATGCCAAAACGAAGTAAAAGGTACGCTCCTTTAAATCGTGGCCGTGGTGGACGGGTGCCTGGCTATCCGGTCTCCTAGTGCTTGGTACTGGCGATTCGACCAAGGCAGGTCCTGGAATGCGATTGGCGAACTGGTTTGCCCCACCAGCTCAAGGGAAGAAGACTCTTGCAGGTGAAGATCTTCTCAAGTCGTTGGAAAAAAGTGGTGAGGATCTGCAGCAGGGCTTCACCGGTGGTTCAGTCGCTGCAGATGTCATCAGCTTCTCTCCTCTTCGGGTTTCTTATTTCCCATGGCGACGTCTTGTCCTCCAGTTCTCGGAGCCCTGCTTTTATGCAGAAAACCCCCCATTCATACAGCCTAGCTGTCACTCACACAGTGGGGTGGCTATCCTGGCGGGATAACCCCCCAACCTATCAGGGCAGAGTGCGATTTGGGTTGCCTAGGTAACCCTGTCTAGGGTGCCTATTCCCCCTCCCACACATCCTGTCTACCCCAGACTCAGTGGTGCCGAAAAGAGGGCTTCTGTGCAGAAGCCTGCCAAAAGGACGAACGAAGGATCTCCGACCTGGGTTAGGATTTCAGGAAAGACACGAGAAAGATTCAGCTGCAGCTTTCCTGCTCTGGTCTCCGGTCCACGTCCTCCGCGTAAAGCACCAATGAAGGAAAAGCCACCCAGCGGTAGCTTTTGTTTACTACAGCTGGCTGGCGCTCCCTTCATTAGTGCCGCAAAAGCAAAAGCCAGCCCAATGGATGCGCCCATGTGCTTGTTTTTGCAAATTTTGAGCTTGAATAGCTCAAAATTTTACATAGGAAGTTTTAAAAAAAAAGTGCTAGTATTATTTTTTTAATGTTGCCTATCTATTTTTAAAATAATTTTTTTATATCAGACATAGCATGCTCAGTCGAAGATCTGAAGCACAATCCGGAAAGAGTTAAAAGAAAGTTAAAAGAACTTGATTGGATCCTGACTCTATCGAAAGCTCAAACAAACAAACTGACCATGAATCTCCCTCCCACCTTTAACAGACTCAACGTACCTATCCCATACTGCTCGAAGTTCCCAAGTCAACAGCTAAGAAAATTCTTCATGCGAGCTCGTTTCAACCTCCTGCTGACGAGAGAAATTTTAGCAATCAGATCCAGTTCAACTGACACTATCTGTCGCCTTTGCCACAATCCCACTACGACAGAATCAATTAAACATCTTTTACTCAGATGTCCTATGGTGAGAAAAATTCGAGCCACCTACCTATCGACACTGGTCTGCGAACACACATCCTTCGGAGAGGAAGAAGAACTTATGTGGTGGAACAGGTTAATGTCGGGAGAAAAAACCAGATGGACAATCGCGACTGTCAAAATCCTGGAGTCTGCCTTTGAAATGATCAGTTCCAGTTCACAAACCACGAACGAGACCAATACCTCCAAAGCCACCACTTTATCACCATAATGGTAATCAGGGAGATTAAGCTTCCTCTGGTATCTTTTACGCATTCGGCCCTTTACGTCCGCTTGAGCCCAACCAATTCCATCTAAACATTACATTGACCTGGAAGAGGTAATCCTATTCTCACCAGGAATCTGACATAACTACATGAAAGTTCGCGGCGCATCTCATTAAGGGTTGCTGTCGCTCTCAACTGTTTGTAAAAATTCATTTCATTGAATTGTAAACAAATAAATAAATAAAAAAAAAAAAAAAAAAAAAAAAATAATTTTTTTACTGGACTATCCCTTTAATCCAGTATTCATGGAACACAAGTGTGCGACGACTAAGGGGTCGTTCCCCCCGTAATGAGTCACGTTGCGAGTCATTTCCCTGACTCAAGACGAGAACAAAAAAGACTTGAACGACCCAATCTAAATGCAAACCTTTGCACTTTGTGTTTTGGAAGCTATACCAAACCACTTGTAGCATCTAGATACGAGCATGGCGACCCCTGGGTGCCCTCTCTCAGGACATTGCATGTTGAGTGGATAGAAACGACATGGAAGTAGATAGCTGCGGTGCCTCGCAGTCTGACCCTTTCGCGGCAGGGGGTCCCTCTTCGCAGCTGTTTTGCCAGGATGCAAGATGAAGCTGTTGTCAAGCTTGCGCTGCGCAGCAAATGGCGGAACTTATTTGCATTATGCATTCATGCGCCCATGGCCGAAGCACTTTCAGCAGCGGAGGCGCTGGCCAGTCTAGGCCAGGGACTGGGGACATTGTGCACTCTGCTGCTGGTGGCAGTGGCTGGGGGTCGAAATGCTTCACTCTGCTAACAAGGGCCGGAAGCCTTCGCCCAAGGCAAGTGAGAGACGCTCCTTCTTTGCCTTACTCTTATGTGGGGTTAGGTTCTTTGAATGTGTGCGGCTGAACTGTGCTGGCGCTGCCATGAGCCCGGGCAGTCCCTAGCACCAGAGGGGTGATGCCTGGCTCACGCTGGCTGATGCATTGGGCTGATGCAGCAGCTCTGGATGTGGCAGCTTCCCGGCGGCTGCCAGGATGTTGCCGCGGCCCGTTGAGCTGTGAAAAGCACGCCTTCAAAGGGAAAACACAGGGATGGCGATGGGGGACGGAGAACCTATCCCACACAGGCCCTTAAAAGGGAGGCCTTCCTGGCTGCCTCACTCTCTGTCTCGAAAGAGATCACTCTGGGGCTCCAGCATTGAAGTCACACAGACTTGTGACATGTGACAGTACTCCTGATTGGGAGAAAATATGTTAAACAAGCCACTATTGGATTACATCTGCGTAATACAACAGGGATTAAGATTTAGTTACAGGGATTAACACTTAGTGCTTCTGCGATTGCATGCCACAGCATTTCCACTTGTCATGCCAACGACAAAGACTGCCTCCTGGCTCCGCTTTATTATCTGTAGCAATGTGTTGGCGATAGTTTGGTGGCTACGCCACCAAAATGTGCCAAAACCAAAAAAGGGGGTTGAGGCTGCATCAGACGCACTGGCTCACAGTGCCAACAGCCATTGCAGCATCAAACTCCAGTGGTAGCACAGCAAGCTGACTACTACAGTCTTCCACACACTTCAAGGAGAAGGAGAAAGTGTCAGGGCTCAACAGAGGTCTCTGCACCCTGGAGGCCTCATTAAGCCCATGCACTGCATCAGCATATATGGTTGCATGCAAAGGAATAATATTTTGATTCTAGGCCATTCTTATGATTGAGTTTTGGACTTCTCAATATTTTTCTTTTATTCAGTGAATCATATCATCACTTTTGTTAGCAATTATTTTGCTTATGTTCTAATTAGTACAAGCCATCCAATGCTTTTTTTATTAAGTGGCTATATTTTCAACCTGTTTGAGTCCTTACTGGTGTGTTCACATACGTCTGTGTATCAAGTTGCCAGAGAAATATCTCAATATTTGTTCACAATGCTCCCTAGAGTTTGCTGGCTTGGGGAGGTGGATACGCATGTGTACGGTAAGGTAAGCGGATTACTGAAAGGGCTTGCACACATATCGGACATACACTGCAATTGGGTTTGTATTGAAACTTTCAGATCATTGTGTTATAGCATGCTGCTTGCATATTGGAGAGGAAGATCATTAAACAGGAAACAGGGGTAAATATTTTTATAGGAGCCAATGAGGCCCATATAAAGATGTTCTATGCTGATAGGAAGGAGGTTGATATAGTGGGACAGATCCACACGTCAGACAGGATTGTCTATTGGTGTAGGAGCATCAGAGAATCTTTCGACACAAGCTAAAGACTACCGACAGGCTAGTCTATATAATCCTGTGGATCAGTTATCACAGGTTTTACTCTTAACACGCACAGGATTCCCACGTGGTCTGATCAGCATGTCTCTGCCTTAAAAACACTATGGGGCTCATTTTGGATTTCCCCATCAATTACGTGGACTAGGACTCGTTACATTTGTACCTTAACGTACACAGGTCCCCTCTGTGTAATTTTCAACATCACTGGCCCAACCATGCCACAGTCCCCTACCTGCTCACATTTAAATACTGTATTTACTGTAAATGTTGTGTATACTATATCTTATCTGTAATGTTAATACAATGCATTATGTCTGTCTTGTATATATTCTCTGTGTAACAACTGCAACTGTAACATTTCTATCCTGTAAGAAAGCGCCCGGATGCCTTTGGGCTTGGCACGTTATATAACGCTATATAAGCTTCAAAATAAATCAATACACATTTGCACTGCAGAGTGCAAAAGTGCAGTGTAAAAACGTGGCATACACCCGTGCAAAAGGAGTAAACACTGTCTGCGTTTACAAAGGATTCCTATGGAATTTGCCTTTTTAATGCTGGTGTAAAAAGCAGGCGGATGCATAGCATTACGCAACATTTGCACCAGCATGAAAATGCATGCTGGTGTAAATGCTGGAGGAATGGTGAGGCGAAATCATAACTTACAATCTGCTCCTTATCTCTGCCAAGTAATTTGTTGAAAATGAGTCAAACAGTTAATTGAATGTGTAAAAGACCTACGCAGGAATTTAATTTATAGAACAGCTGTAAGAAATTGAGCCCCGTTCAAATTGTAATGCATGGGACTCTTTCTACTGATTTATTAGAACGCCTCCCTTTAGAGGCATTGCACGTATATTACATTTTTTTTTAAAACACAGCTCTAGGTGCATTTGCTCGGGAACTATTGAATGAATGTGTTTTCAAAAACAAAGTGCGCCGTTTTATTTGGAAATCCTCTACACCTTCACTAAGTAAAGGCCGCCATTAAGGAATGTCTGTGGTTAATGAACCACTTGCAAATGTCTGTGTGCATCTTGCAGTATACCTCAATTCGGTATACTAGGTTATAGAAAGATGATGTAACTACATAAATATGCATATGGCGCTGGTTTCAACAGGTGCACCCAGCATTCCTCCTTCTGAGGTTACAAGTTTCCGCAAGTGAGCACATGAAATTACATTTTTCCAAATGAATACATCAAAGTTTTAATGTGACATTCTCAAAGTTCAACTTTTGTATTTTTGGCAAAAGTTAATTTTTCGTTTTTGATTTTATTGCAAATATATAACATCTTCAACATATTAATTTGATGAATATTCTAGTGTCTCAAAATGCAAAACAATTGTAAAGTGCATGTTTTCCCGTTAAAACTCTGGAAATTGTGATCTCGCAGCAGTACAGAATGAGAAGGTGTGACACAAGCGAGGTCAGGCAGGAGGAATGTTGTGGGGAACAAAGTTCTATGTAGTAATGGATCACAAGCTGTTGATACACATGCCTATCCCTGGAGATACAAAAACGTCTACCCCAAGATGAGAGTGCATTGCAGCAATATTTGCAGAATACACCTGATATTTAATACATTTTACACACACCAGGATAAAAGAAGTGAAAAAGGAAGATATTACAATTTTGAAAGGGAAATGCAGGGGGTCCTCCAAAGAAGGCATTGCTGAAATAAGAATTTTTTGAAATGAGCAGACAACATGGGACTGAAGAGACAGCACAGGATGCATCCTGCCCAAATTAATAGACTGGTTAAGGAAAGGGAGGCCTATTGAGAGAGCAGTACCAGAGTGCTTGCGACCCTTCCGGAAAGTAGCAAATGAACTATACTTAAACAATGGGCTACTGTTTTTTAATTTTATTTATTTTATTGTTTTAATGCGCTACATGCCAATAGGCCTCAGAGTGCAACACACAATACAAACACACAATACAACAAATAATATAGAAAAGGAGAGAGGAAAAGTCCAGAGTCAACAATACTATAAGTCAGTGAAGTCCACTACTAACTTCATGTCCGATGACACTCTCAAAAGATCATTGCAAGTGGAAAGATAGGCTGGCAGATTACTTTTGCCACACCCAACCAATATACAATCCCTGCCCTTCTGAGTACACCACTGATCAATCTTGATCCTTCGAATAGTCTTGTGGTCTGATACTCTTACAACACTAGGCCCAGTCTTCTGACGTAACCAGGTCACCACCTTATTCTTCA
Organism: Ambystoma mexicanum; assembly: GCF_040938575.1. Lineage (NCBI taxonomy): Eukaryota > Metazoa > Chordata > Amphibia > Caudata > Ambystomatidae > Ambystoma > Ambystoma mexicanum. The sequence goes on from NC_090936.1 coordinate 1,045,335,767, forward strand.
GGGCATCCCTAGGTTCATGTCCTGTTTGTATTTTCACGTAAGTGATAACAAAGTTTCTGTGGTCCATCACAGTCTTCCTCACGAAGACTTCAGCGATTGGGGGCATAAATGTGTTGCCAATACGCAAACTTCTAAGAGAGAAATATTTACGGTTAGTGATATCCTGTTGGGTATGATGTACAGTAGCTTGAACCAGCTCTGATTAAACCTGCAGGGTTGACATAGTTGTTTGTGCTTGCTGTTCAATTATGATGGACGTGTTAGAGGATATCATTTGCAGATTATGTAAGGCTTTTTGCAATTTCATGGATATATCATCAGAAAACTGTACTGTATTCCTTAACTCAGAAGTCGTCTGACAGGAATTGTCTCTAGTATCCCTGGTGTTTTTGTCCTTGCCATTCACTGACGGTTCATTTATGCGCACAGGGGCCTAATCACTCAAATTACATTGGGTTGTTTGGGATCTCTGAATTGTTTCACTTATTTCAATTGGCTGATCCTATTGACAGGATTTATCTATTTTATCTGGCTGGAAATTCACTTCAATCTTATCCATCACGTCTATCCAAGCATAGAAATCTATAAAAAAATGTACATACATTCAGTTCCCCAATTATCCTTTCCTTAATTTGTGACCATAGCATGGAACTAATCTGGTCCGGTTGGTGACTTTGTTCATCTCTTCGCTCCAGCAATTCTGGTGCAGACTGCAGGAAGGGCTCCACAGTAGCTGTCTCACAACTTTCCATCATCGGTTGTTCAAAGATTATTTCATCACTATTCACTGAAGACACATTAAGGGTAGTCAAGAATGACGTTAAAATATCTAACGGGGCGCTGTTGAGCAGCAGAGGAAAATGGCTGCCTAGCCAGTGAGCTCCGTCTCTGCCCACCTGAATCCGCTGGACATCGGCGCTAATCCGCACCCTTGCCCAACGAAATTACCACGATTCTTCCTCTTTCATTCTCCTTGCTGCGTGGCCGAAGTCTGGACAGAAATCGGTTCCTGGGGACAGCGGGATGAGCGCCAGGGCCTGCGGCGCCATGCGGACTCCTCTCAGACCCTTGCGCGGCCGCTTGCGGCCACTGGAAACGCTGCTCACACTGTCCCTTAAGTGCCGCCACCCGCGGGCTCCCTGCATCGCCTCATCGCCCGGGAGCTCCGTCCCCCCCGCTGATTTTATTTATTTATTTAACATTTATAAAGCGCTCACACAGCCCACAGGCATCGAGGCGCTGTTACAGGAATTGTTTGTTCTTCTTAGTTGCGTAATTGTGTTTTTTTTGTTGTCTTAGTTACGTATTTATAACGCGCTTAAACACCCAGAGGTTTCTAAGCGCGGACTCGGGGATCGAACCTGTTGTTGCTTCATGTCGTCTTGCTTCCAAGACGTGCACGCTGTCGCTGAGCTATCCTCCCGGGATGCCCTGAAGAGCGGGCCTTCAAACAGTGCACCGCCTAACCGCAGGCCAGGACTGTGCCGGCCGGGGCTGCTGGTCCGGCGGCCGCCGGGATCTCGGGGCGGCTGATCGGCTCCAGCGGCCTCTCTGTCCTGGCCGCGGTCTCCCGACGGGCAGTGACATCCTTCCCAACTCCGGTCGTGGGGTGTGGGCGCTGCCCCCCCTGCGGCCCTCTGAAGCTGCGGGCCTGCGGCTCCATCGGGGGCCTACCAGCGCGGCCCCATAGACACGCCTGGCCCGGAGGTATTTTCCTGTGACCGCCTCTGCTACGACTATGGCGCTGTCCGCAGGCCAGCTGTTGCCTCTACGCCACATTGGCCCCAGATCTGGGCCTGCCCTCGTGTGGCGCGGCTCGGCCCCTGGGGGAGGACCACACGCTGCGAAACTCACGGGTCCAGCCACCCTGAAGGCTGCAAGGTGGGTGAATGAGCCTGAACTGCGCCCCTCTGCTCCACACTGGCAGGGCCCCCTGCCCACCCCTGCATTTCATCCTGTTTGTTCTTACTGGCGCTTGCCCTGCTTCCCCCCCAACTTTCGCTGCTCAAGGTGCCTCAGCCCTCCACGGACCATCCCCTGGAACTTGACTCTCCGTCAACCCATTGGAGTGGCGACATCCTCGTGTGGCTGCCGCCCCATAGGGCTCCACGTATTGGGCTGCAGCTTCTGGGGTGCGGATAAAGGCTGGGACTCCCCACCCGATCAACTTGCACTGCTGAACACGGGGGCACCCCCCCAACCTGTAGGAGGCCCCTACCTGTCTCACTAACGGTTCATTGCTCAGCGCACCCAACCACACTTCGGAGTGACACGTACAACATAAGGCTAGCCGGCCCCCCTTGGCTCGCCCCCACCTGCGGCCCCGCCATCACTGCCTCGATACTAACAGCCGTCTCCGCCCTGGCTTTACAATACTACACCTAATGCTCTTGGTAGCTCACGCGCCGAACCACAGTCCTACTACCATCCTATCATTAAGGGACTATCCTGGAGACACCACCGATCCTAGCTAAGTAGGCGCTACCTCCCTCCATTGCAATGCCCAGAAAGGCGCAGCCAACGGCAAAGTGGGCGCCATGGACAAGTTCGCCAAGATAGCGCCTAGAGCGGACCAGGCATCGTCCTCCGCGTCACAGGAGGAGGACGAATGCAGGCCAGACCCCCCTCAACCAGATCTATCCGCGATGATGGCATCCATGACAAAGAATTTCGTTGCTTTCCACAAAAAGCTAGACGACATCAACGCAAATGTAGCCTCCTTGAAAGCGAAGATCAGCCACCATGGGGCCAGGATCACCGAGGCAGAGCAAAGGATAGGGACCAATGAGGACAACGTCCATACCCTACAAAACACAGTCTCAGAACTCGTCCGTGACATGAAACAGGTCAAAGCTAAGTGTGATGACCTCGAATCGTGGTCCCGAAGAAATAATGTCCGCATAGTGGGGGTTCCCGAATCTGCACTGAACGGCCGCATGGAACTTGCGGTCGAACAACTCATCAGAGACCTCCTTGACAACCCGGCACTCTCACCATTCTTCACTGTGGAAAGGGCACATCGCTCCCTGGCACCCCAGCCTAAACCAGGTGATTTCCCCAGACCAATAATTGCAAAACTACTGAGCTATAAAGACAGAGACCATATACTCCGATTGGCCAGGGAGAAAGGGGAACTGCGGCTGGATGCACAAGTCATCAGGATTTTCCCTGATTTTTCAGCGGCAGTGCAGGCGGAGAGATGACAATTCAACGGGGTGAAGAAAATATTGAAAGAACGGAAAATCGAGTACGCAATGCTTTTTCCTGCTCGCCTAAAATTCACCCACCGCAACAAACACTACTTTTTCACGGTCCCGGATGAAGCCGTCAAGTTCATCGAGGCTCAGATCCCACTGGTAGATCCTCCTGAGGAACGGATGGAAGACGACTAATATCTCGATTCCCAGGCTCCCGAAGTGGACCCCAGTGGCTGTGGTGAACCGTCTGTTGGCTCCCCTATTGGGCTCAAGGCTCCCCCCTTTCTGTCCCGCGGCAGGCCCACCATGGCCCAGTACCACTGCAGCGAGCGCATAACTTCTTGAGAGGGACGCACCCTTAGCTCACCTAACTTTAACACCACTCACTGGGCCCGAACTTCGCAAAGCTGAACATCACTGTGGTACACTGTCCTAGGCAGTGCAAGCTATGACCTTGCTACTCTAAACCACGAGTGTCCTTGCCTCGTAACCTAAGTTTCTTAGTATCCTTACTTTGAAACCGTTTGTTCATCAGCTGATTTTCAGATCTATATGGTATTATCGAGATTGGTACTAGTATATGTGGGCAGAACGGCAGCGGCAGCCCCCACTGCTGGTCAACTTATACACGCCCAATACTGACTCCCCTGAGTTTTTTGACAATGTGACCGCCATTCTAATGAGATATTTAGACATCCCCATCATATGGGGGGGGACATGAATCTGATACTCGATAATGTCCTAGACAGAACAACAACCACTCACAGAGCCACAACGCGTGTGGCCAGGCGGCTCCTCATACACATGGCCTCTCTAAATTTACACGATATATGGAGGACACTCCACCCCCATGAAAGGGACTATACTTTCTATTCAACGGTACATGATAGTTCCTCACAAATTGATTTGTTCCTTTTGTCTGGCAACTTAGTGGGTAGAGTCTCAGATGTTAGGATCCTTGCACGCACGTTATCTGACCATTCCCCTGTACTACTACAGATCCAGCTCGGCAACACAAAGCCATCACGACCCGCCTGGTGCTTTAAATCTGCCGCCTTGTCTGACATTGTCTTCAAAGCTGAGATATTAGCGGACATTACCACATTCTTTGAAAAAAACAGGGCATCTGACACACTTGAGGGGGTCAGATGGGAGGCATTTAAGGTTTACATCAGGGGGATGTGCATCGCTAGGGAGGTTGGTGTTCTGAAAGCTATAAGGCAAGCCCTAAATAATTCTGAAACTAAGCTCAAAGCCCTAGAACGGGAATATCTCGCCACTCCGTCCCCGGTGACCCTAGCAGGGATCAGAGCTGAGCTGGAACAGTTCCAGTCACATGCCATGAGAGAGGTGCAATACCATGCTCGTCCTGTTGCCGCCCGTAGATTTGGAGAGGGAGACAGACCGGGTAGAACCCTGGCCAGGCTGGTGCGAGCGGAGGGTGGTAAGACCCGAATTGATTGCATTATAAAAGAGCAGGGACTGAAGCACTGGTCTGACCAATCCATTCTTGACACATTTGCTAGCTTCTATGCCAATTTATATGGTCCCCAGCCTGAACACTCAGCCCAGGACTTGGACGACCTACTGGAAAACATCGCTATGACTCTTATTTCCCAGGACACCAGAGAACGCCTTGAAGCTCCGTTCACCCTGGAGGAGATAATCCAGGTGATATCTGACCTTCCCAAAAACAAGGCTCCTGGCGCGGATGGGCTCACCTCAGAGTTCTACCAGGAGCACGTGGCCGCACTGGCCCCAGCGCTACACGGGGTCTGGCCCGAGGCGCTTCGATTGCACACCCTCCCCCCTCCTTAAGGGAAGCCTTAATAACAGTCCTCCCCAAATCTGGAAAACCCCTGGAGGAGTGCGGGTCGTATAGGCCCCTATCCCTCATTAACACTGACATGAAAATCTTTGCCAAGATAATCGCAAACAGGTTTCTCCCCTTCACGTCCCACATGGTCCATGCGGACCAGAGTGGGTTCATTCCCGGTCGGTCCACGGCACTCAACATCCGCCGCCTATTTAATGTGATGTCCAGAATTGACCCCAACGCTGATGCTGTGGCAGTGACAATAGATGCTCAAAAGGCTTTTGATATGGTCTCATGGCAATATTTGTGGGCTGTTCTGGAGAAAATGGGAGTAGGCCCAAATATGGTCTCTTATATAAAGCTCTTATATACGGGTCCGCTAGCTAGGGTCCTTGTAAACTCGGTTCCTCCTCTCTCTCTTCGCGCTACACCGTGGTACGCGCCAGGGATGCCCATTCTCCCCCCTCCTCTTTGCGCTTGCCATCGAACCCATGGCTGACCATGTTAGAGGGCGTCACATCAATAAAGGTATTCGGTTAATTGACACACCAGAAATCATCTCAGTTTACGAGGATGACGTGCTCCTGTATATCAGAAACCCCTCCACATATCTGGACCCGATCATCCAAAATAGGCACGTACTCCGGTTTCACGATAAACTGTTCTAAATCTGATATTTTCCCTCTCACTGTAGCAACTCAACAACCAACATGTGAGTACCCCCTACGCTGGTCCCCGGAGGGAGTTAGGTATCTCGGGGTTCAGGTGTCACTAACCAAACCCTCCCTACTAACGGACAATTATGAGCGCAATCTACCGCTATCCCTGGCGGCAGACTCTCTCTAATAAGGATGATAGTGGTCCCCAAGCTCCTCTACGTCTTCACTAACGTACCAGTCTGGCCCGGTAGGCAATACTTTAAGAGGCTCCACTCGAAGTGCGCACAATTTCTCTGGCACTCGGGGTCGGTCCGCAAGAAGTGGCAGCATATGACATTACCCTATGATAAAGGGGGGTTCGCAGCCCGAGACCTACGTCTGTACTGGAATGCGGCGCAGGCGCAACACGCCTCTCATTGGTATGCGTTTCAGAATCCGGCTCCGCATGTAAAACTTGAGAAATTGGCGGGGGGAGGGACCAACATCATGGCCCTATTATTGCACCGCACATTCCAAGCAGACGCCCAGGCAGACCTGGTGCCCACCACGATCAGGGCTTGGAATGCTATTCTTTACTCTGAACATGAGCGACACCCATACTATAAGTGGCTTCCCATGTGGCAATTTCCCAGACTCCCCCCCCACACACGACCAACACCTCTCACGACACTGGGAGAATCTCGGTTATCGAGCCCTAGCTGATGGTATGTTTGTTACCCCTCAAACATGGCGACCAGAACACTCCAACTCCCAGCTCGAAATGTTACAGTACTACAGGCTCAGAGCTGCGGTTCGTGCTATGTGGCTCTCATACCAAGACGAGCCCCCAGAATCACCCGAACTCCGATACATAGCAAACTCCACGGGCTCCAAGGGTGTGATATCCAATTTGTATAAAATGCAGCTGGAAAAAACACTGCTTGGGTCCCTCAAACCAAGTGAAGCATGGGCTGGGGAGCTTGAAACGGATATAACCGATGAACTGTGGGGTAAAATGTGCGCACATACGCGCATGGTCTCCCTTAGCGCCAGATTCCTCTGCATACAATTCAAGCTCCTCAACAGGCTCTACTACACACCGTATAGAGTGGCGAAATTCACAAGTACCCTGTCACATACATGTCCTAAATGCAAATCTTCTGAGGCAGATCACATACACATGTTCTGGTCCTGCCCTGCAATCAACACATTCTGGGTGGCTGTGACGGAAGCGCTCTCCGAAATAATAGGTTTCCCGGTGGATATGGACCCACTTGCCCTGTTGTTTGGTATCTGGGAGGGGGAAAATGTAAGGAAAATGTCTAAATTCTTAAATGTGAGCGCCATTGTTGCTAAAAGATGTATATTGCAAAGTTGGAAGCACTACAACCCCCCCACCCTTATGATGTGGCTCAAAGCCCTCACCTGGATACAAATGTGCGAAGAGGAATACATTGGATCCTTGCCACTCACATCACGCCCCAAAAATGTGTGGTCAGAATTCTGCAGCTACCTGAACAATAGAGACGAAGTGGAGTGGAGTTCTACCCCTCCACTAATAGGGCCCACTACGCCATGAACATTGTAACTCTCCTTCCTTTCGTCCTGTTTGTGCCACTCCATGACACTAGTCATCCTCTTCCTGAGAAGTTGTATCCAGCCATGTTGTGCTGCCTTTTGTGATGCGATATTGATTGATTATTGCTATGTAATCTGTACTGTGCCTGTCTTAACTTTCTGCCAATAAACAAAAGTTAAAAAAAAAAAAAAAGTCCAACACATGTACACAACTTTCGATAAAATCATTCTTGAGGAGACACCCCGGCTCCTTAATGTCAGTACTCAACTCAATGGGTAACTCCCCATTAGTTGATGAGGTAACCTGCAGACAGCCAGGATCATCCTCATCAGCAAGAGGACATGGCTACATTTCGTGCAGCCACTGCTTCCTTCGGGCACTCAGTGCCAGTACTTCCGTTAAGAGACTGTTTTTGGGCAGAGGGGTTATACAATGGGTCTCTGGTAGTGTGGGCATTTTACTGGCTTTAGTTTTAGCTCTGGTAGTAGACATAATACAAATAGAAAGACGATATTTAAAGCAGACAGCAGTTCATCCAACTGGGTAACTGCATTGTCTGACTGATGTTGCCACAGTATCAGGAAAACCTAAACATAAAATTTACCATATGTGCTGGAGAAAAAAAACAGAACCATAAAGGTTTCCAAACATGCAGCTATCCATCAGCCTCATGGCCCACAGCACTTACCAGCACCTGAATATGAGTCCTCAATCAGGTTAACAGGGCCTGGGAATATCACAGCCCCAGAGCCCTGAGGCACCCTTTACCCTTCCACTCCTCGCATCTCACCAGGCTTGCTTTGAATGTGAGCCCATAAGGCTGTCCATCTTCTGTCTCAATGCGCCCTGGGGAACAGGACACACTCTATCCCTTTCACTTTTTCTCACGTTTCACAGAGCCTCAGAAATAGAGCCACAGAGCGCTGTCCAATTCTCGCCTCCATACACCTCGGAGATCATCAGACTAATACACTAGAGGAGAGGACCATGCACCGTCAAACTGCGCTGCACTGCAGCTGCTTCCTACGTGTGGAAATGAGAAAGCGATTCTACCCCAGACATTGAGAAGTACCATAATTGAACAAGGTCATTTAGCTCACTAAGCCACCAATATGAAAAGAAAAAGGATGAGAGAGTCATACTCAGGTGGATGCTGAGATAGTGGCTGTTGTGGAAATATGACAAATGCTTACAAGTAAGGCAAGCCCCAGGTCATGGGAAAAGATTGGGCTAGATTTCATTGGCCCACTGGAAGTCATGGAACCAGTACACAGATAAGGTTTTGCAATAGTAGTTTATTTGCCCAAACGTGCAGAAGCCATATTTGTACTCAACATTACAACCAAGGCGGTAATTGAAGCTCTCAAAATGCTATTCCAAAGAGAGGCGTTGCCCAAAGAAATGGTAATGGACAATGGGGTTCAACTCACATCCTCAGAATTATGGCCTTTTTGGAATAAGCAAAACATTAAACAAATATAAGCGGCCTTGTACCACCTGCAAGCAAATGGATTGGTTAAGAGGGCCAACCGGTTCATAAAAGGAGTGATTCAATTAGCCACAGCCTCTGGTATGAATCCTTACAACAAGTCCATGGAAGCAATCGGAGCACACAGTTTGACTCCCAATGCCACTCCTGCAGTGGCTTCCTTCCACTTGCTGACAGGAAGAAAGGTGACACCCACAATGGTTTCCATACAACTTCCCAGAGTAATAGAAGATACAACCTTATACATGGAAAGAATTGTATGGAGAATACAGAAAAATAAGGACTGAATGAGAACATAGATTGATGGCGCAGAGCTGGATGAAGAACTAGTGTAGAAGAGGGTGACACAGTAAAAATAAATATTTCTCATAAGTCACAGGATCCATGCCAAGTCAACCAATGAGAGTCATGAGGAAATAAACAAATATCTGCACACAAGATGACAAGAAATGGAACCTCGGAACAGTGACTATGATTGCCATGAAAGCGCCAAATGTTCAAGGTGGAAAAACGTCTAGAGAGAGAGGGGGGATCCATGGCTGGAATGCTGAAAAATAAGAACACCACCACCCCCAGGCTGAAGGCCAAGAACATATGGCAACTTAAAGAGAAAACTTAAGAGAGAATGCAGACTTAAACCTGTCACGTGGACTGGACGGACCATGGGTCACAGAAGGTCGAGAAGATGAAATTGAAAAGGCAAAGCTGTCAGATGCAAGTGAATACACTCGTCCATTCAGAGTAAAAAGGACAATGGCTAGATACAATGACTTTGTTATGGAACGAACATTGCCACACTTCTCAAGAAAAGGAGGTATGTAGAGTGCATGTGTTCTTGGGAGAACTCAGAAAATGATATCTCACGAGAGCACAGAATGAAAGGGTGCACCATGAGCGAGGCAGCACGCGAAGAGATAAGAAAAGGCACAGAGCACGGTGTGAGCGGATGGTGAGTCTGTGGCTCCAGTATAAAAATCCAAGAAGAGTCTAAGTATTTTCATGGATGCAAATATATATATTTATTTATTTATTGAGCATTTGTTAGGCGCCTATACAACAAAATGGTGTTTCCAGGTGCCACAAGGCTAGTGGGGAGGGAACAAGGGGATTAAATAAAAATGACAAAACAGTAGATATTCGATCATGGTCCTACCAGGCCTTGTGACATTCGGACGTGCACGTGCAGTAAAGAGCAGTGCAGTAGGTAGGTAAGGGAGGGCAGGGTGGGAGGGGACAAGGTATGGGCAACTGTTGGTGAGAGCCCCGGAGGGAAGTGCCGAAGGATGCCAGGGGGATGCAGCTGGTTAAGTGCTAGGGCGGAGGAATCCCAGGGTGGCATGTAAACTGCCAGGTGGGTGGCCTGCAAAGTCAGTGCTGGGGGTGGTGCTGGTGTCAACTTGGCAGGAGCCTTGTAGCTTGTAAGATCCATGAAGGTCCTGGGTGCTGCCGTGTCAGTGGGGTGATTAGCAGGGGAGGCAAAGAGAGAAAGAGGTAGAGAAAAACAAGGTTTTGAGGAGTTTCCGGAACTTGAGAAGGTCCGGCTTAAGTCTGAGAGGGGCAGGGAGCCTGTTCCAAAGAGAGGCACCAGCAGAAGAGAGAGGACTGCCCCCACTCTCTGCTTGGAGAAGCATTTGACAATTGGAGAGTTGGAGTAAGCGGAGTGGAGGGCTCTAGCAGGGAAGTATTTGAGGAGAGAAAGTTGTACAGCAGAGTAAACACCAGTACAACTAATGTCAGGCACCAGTGTATTATTGAGTGATTGAAACACACAACAATGCTGTTAAATTTGTAAGAGAGTATTGGGCTTTAAGTGGGCTGTGGCTAGACTAGGCAGAGCCCAGACAGTCACCAAAAAGTACTGTTGAACTGGGAATCCCTGATATTGATATTGATATTTTATTTCTATTGCGCTCGTACACAAGTGTTTCAGAGCGGGACAAGGCAAGGGAGGGGAACAGGGGAGAACAAAACAACGATCTTACTAGGCCCAGTGACATTGAGAACCCGCAAGTGCATGGGAGTGGGAGAGGGGAAAAGCGCATGGAAGGGGGAGAAGTGGAAAGTGCGCAGCAAAGGAGAAACAGATAAATAATAATAAATACATAAATAATAAAGGAAACAAACAGTGGTAGTGCAGCCAGCAAGTGGCAAGTGCTAGGTTTAAGACAGCAGACAGGGTATGTCTGATAAGTGCAGAAGAAAGGGGGGGCTGTATGGGTACAGATACAGATCCCAGTGCGGGAGGGTGGCAGGGTGAGCAGGTACCTGGGCCCGAAAGACAGAGGGTTGGCCAGGTGCACGGTGCCCTGCTTAACACCAGTATGATACCTTTGCAAGTGTGCTAAAGGGAAAATGGTCATAAGGCGAGCAGGCCCAGCACTCCAGCAGTACTGATAGAAGGGTCAGCGATCCATCACGTTGTGCCCCATTTTTTCTACTCCTGAGGGGATCAGCTGCTTTTGAAATGCTTTGTGCTGCCAGAGGCCAGGAGAGTGATGGGAACACCAAGTGCCAGTGTTCCATTATACACTTCCACAGCCACACCACTCAGCCTTCAGGTGAGTTTCGGTTACAGTTCACTTCAGTTCCATGTGAGGGTTACTTTTTATGACCTGCAGCCTGGTGAGGGAGGGATAGACTCATGAGAGGCAGGCCCGATCATACTCTCCCAGTCTAAGGTCTCAGAACTGGAAGCCCTCATACTTGCCATGCATGTACAAGGCCCTGCAATGCAGGAGCATCGCCACCCTCGCTTGCTCAGTGGGGCCAACTCCTGCCTGCTGGAACAGGCATGGGGCAGAGGGCGCCTGGAGCTCGGGTGGCTGAATGCTCTTACATTCCCCATCAGGCACAAATCAACCTAATTGGATGACTCCTATGTGTTATCCAGAAGTGCTACTGTAAATATCATGACTAGGTCATTTCTCGCTTTTAAGGCAGCATCCGGGCCTGCTGGGAGGAACATGAAACGAAAGGGCACCTCTTCAGGGTGAGTCGCTGTGCCTGCCACCAGCCAAACCTGAACATTTAGGGTGTCCCATTTCATCAACTTTGAAAGTATTCCATACAAGAATGCATGCATCGTAGTGTAGCAGCCTCTGCTCTGTAGACTCTGCTGCCTCAGCACTGCCCGTGGGCCATGTGCGGGCCCACAGACACCTGCCTTTATCATTAGCCAGCTAGCATCTGTACAAACCTTACCTTTTTCGAATGGCCCCAGTGAAGGGTGCAATAATTCATAACTTGGTGATTTGTTATAATTTATAGGGAGATCATATCTAAGCAGGAATCTACCAAACAGTCAAGATTGAAATATATGCCTAGTTGGTCACACCACTCATGAGCATTCTGATCTTACTTTTGCTTGTTAGGTCACGCTCATCAATTCTTAGGCCACTGCCCCCAAATGAGAGCCCACTTTGATTTATTTTGCCTTTTAATGCACTGTGCGATGGACTGGTGATCTCAGAGTGTTCAGTGCAGTGGATTAAAAGGCAAAAGAAATCAAAGTGGGCTCAGGTACTGATACACCAACTGCAGCAATGACAGGCCCAACTCAAGCCAATCACCTGTCTAGTTAATAAAATGAATACAACTGAGATGGATGCGATTTTAAATTGCTATATAAAGTGACACTAAGCCACAATACTGTGCCAGTGAGCAATATGTAAAAAAAAAAAAAAACAATAGGTTACTATTGAAATCTAGATTTAAATCGTCTCTTTAATTTTGAAAAAACTGCACCAATACTCACATTACATTATTTAATTTTGTATTTGATAGTGGATGTTGGGGGCGGGTCGGAGCCCCCACGCGATCCCGTAAGCCCCTCAACATAAAGGACTCACACGGGCACCAGTCCTTCGTGTTCGGGCTTCCCGGTCGCTCTGCCGCGGCCGGGAACGCCCCCTTTATTTATACACACTGCGTCGGCGTGACACGTCACGCCGCCGCGTAAGCCCGTCATCGGGCAGCGCCACACTCCTCCTTTTCCGGGAGGAACAACAAAACAGATTAACAGTAACTTTATTAACCAGAAAACCACACATCTATCATAAACACTACTGCACACCCAAAACCCCTTTAATGTCATCCACCCAAATCCTCTCACCCCAGTTCACTAACCAAGTGTCCCACGACATATTCGCTGAGGTAGGCAGGTTTCCCTTGCCCAGCCCTCTGGGGGTACCTCCTGCCTACCTCCGGCACGTGACGTCCTTCCGCCGCTTCTCCCCGGACTGGGGATTTGGGTACCTCGTCACAGAGGCCTCCGCCAGCAGGCATGTCTGGTGGATCAGGTTCGGGTGGGGTTTCAGTTCGTGGATCACCCAGCTTCTTGAAGAAACTCACATTTCGGGTGACAGCAGATCGTCCATCCGAGGCCGTCACCATGGACCCTTTCACTGCCACTACATCCAATGGCTCCGGTTCATAGGGGAGTGAGAGCTTCCCGTGGGGGTGTCGGTTGCGGATGAGGACCTCATCTCCCGGTTCAAGTCTTTGAGGTCGGAGACCCCTGCGCAGGTTTTCTTGTTCAGTTCGGACTCGCCTTTCAGCCTCCACCCGCTGACTATCGATGACCCCAGGTTCTTTCTCCCCAACTTCCGGCAACAGCCCCCGGGGGCACCTCTTGAATAACACTTCTGCCGGAGCCACTCCCGTGGCGGCATGTGGGGTGGTGCGGTACACCCGCAGAAACTGATAGAGGGCGCGTTGTAATGATTGACCCCGCCCCGGAGCAATTCGGAAGGTTTTGTTCAGAGTCCGCATCGGTCTCTCAGCATCCCCGTTCGCTCGGGGCCACAGTGGGGATATCTTCCTGTGTTGTATTCCGCAGCTCTCCATCAACTCGGAGAACCGCTCACTTTGGAAGGGCGATCCGTTGTCAGAGCATAGAGTGTGGGGAAAACCATGGGCCGCAAATATTTTCTCCATCGCCACCACCACATGCTCAAAGGCCACAGATTCAACGAACTCGACCTCCGGGTATCTCGAGTGTTCATCAACTATTACCGGGAAGTGGGTGCCCACTGATGTTGAGCCAAAGTCGGCGTGGACGATCTCCCATGGCCTCGTGCCTCAGGGCATTGCCTCAATGGCAGGCTCTCGTTGCAGAGGAGAGGCCGCCTGACACCATACGCATGCCGCCACAAAGTCGTCCACCCTTTTCTCCAACTCCGGAAACCAGACTTTCGAACAGAGCCGCGCCTTGGTCTTGGCGGCGCCCTGATGTCCATGGTGGGCGAGACTGATCACATCGCTCACCTTTGACTGTGGAACAACAATCCGGTCACCCCGGAGTAGCAGCCCTGAGTCCGAGAACGACAACTCCTCCTTCACCTTCCACAACTGCTCCAGTACTGTTTTGGCTTCTTGCGTGCACCCGGACACAGCTCCGAGGATGGACTTCCAAGACCCATTACGCATCGAGTCCTTCAAGATTCGAAAACACTCGTCCTCAGCCGCCACAGCCTCCAACTCCTCTAGGGACATCGCATTTGGTGTTGCCGCCTCCACCACCATTCGTACATGACTGTCCGCTTCTTCTCCGCAGGTGTCATATCCCTCTCCCCCACCCACTCCCGGATGACGAGAGAGGTAGTCTGCGGCATTGTTGGCCCCTGGCCTACACACCAGGGTGACGGAATACTCCAGGAGGGCGAGCATCCACCTCTCGATTCTAGCCGGTGGTTTTGAAGAGGAGCCCACCAGTATTGGAAGCAGTGGTTTGTGGTCAGTTACCACCGTCACCGGACGTCCCAAAACATAGAGCCGGAAATGTCTGCAGCCTCACAGCACCGCCAAGGCCTCCCGCTCGATCTGGGAGTACCTCTGTTCCGTTTCGGTGAGCGCTTTGCTAGCATATGCCACAGGTCGAACAATCCTGTTGCGGTCCACTTGAGTCAGCACTGCTCCCAACCCGAAAGGTCTTGCATCGACCACGATCTCTGATTCCAATGCGGGGTCGAAAAACGCCATGGTGTCCCCCGTTGTGAGGGCACCCTTAATGTCCTCAAAGGCGGCCTGTTCGAGAGGGCCCCAATGCCATGGTGACTCTTTCTTGGTCAGCGCCCGGAGTGGTTCAGATCTCGAGGCTAAGTTCGGGATGAACCGCCCACAGTAGGTTACCATCCCCAGGAAGCTCCTCACGTCCGTCACAGACTCGGGGGCTTTCGCCGCTTTGATGTCCTGGACCTTTTTCGGGTCTGGCGACACCCCCCCCTTCCTTGAATATGAAGCCGAAGAATTCAATAGAGGAGCGCATGAATTCACACTTTTCCCTGTGAAGGGTGAGGCCCAACGATTGAAGTCGTTTCAGAGTCTTATCGAGCCTCTTCATGTGATCCACTTCGGTTTTGGCGACTACCAAAATATCATCGCTAATGTTAAGGACACCCTCCAGATCTGCTAGGGCGCCCCTGATGATATTTTGCAACACTTCAGCGGCAGACGATACTCCAAAACTCAACCGCTTGTATCGATACAGTCCCCGATGGGTGGTAAACGTTGTTATGTACCGGGACTCTGGATGAAGTGATACCCGGCTCGGAGGTCCAGTTTCGAGAAAACTCGAGCCCCTTGAACATCAGCAATGATATCATCGATCGTTGGTGTAATATGTCGCTCCCTTTTGATCGCCTTGTTGGGGAGCCTCATGTCCACGCTGATGCGTACCGAGTCGGGTTGCTTGGGCTTTCTGGCCACCACGATCGGAGACACCCAGGGGGTTGGGCCTTCAACCTTCTCGATGATATCCAGGCTCACCAAGTTGTCCAGCTCCTTATCGATCTGCTCCCTTAAATGGAATGGTACTCGGCAGTGTTTCAATGCGATGGGCTGCACCGACTCATCGATGTGTAGTCGAACTGGTTCCCCAGTCATCTTTCCGATCCCACTGAAGAGTGCAGCATATTTGTCAAGGAGATCATTAATGTCCTCCAGGTGGACGGAGTATGCAAAGCTGACGATAACTAAGGCCTCCGCAGCTGCACAGCTGAGCAAGGTATTGCTGCTCACCGGGGTCACATAGAATCGAGCCTTGATTTGTGAGCCATCATGCTCCACATCTGCCACGAAGGCACCGTCTAGCGGTATCGGTTCCTGACCCCTAAAAGCAAATATGCGGGCCTTCGGTGTGACCAGACCTGGGAGGGGTTTGAGAGAGTCATAATGCCCTCTGGCCATCACATTGACTGAGGCGCCTGTGTCAACGAGCACTGGGACTGGGGAGTGGTTGATCTCCATCACACATCTCGGCTGTCTCCTGCTTTTTCCTTTGAGTATTCCCACGCTGGAGACGAAAACGATGTTCTCCTCGTCTTCCTCTTCGGCTCCTTCAGCATGGGACTCGACTTCACCCTGTTCTACCTGGGCTACACTGGGCTGTTGGCTGTGGCGCGGAGTACACGTCCGTGCCTGACCTCTCGGCACCATCACCGGCCTGGCTGCACGACATACTCTCGAGAAGTGATCGGCCAGTCCACACCTCCCACAGGTTTTTCCAACCGCCGGGCATTCTGCCATGTGAGGGAGGTCGTACCCGCACTTCTGGCACGACTCCCCGGCTCTTCCTGCCCTGTCTCGGGGTCCTCCACCCGGGCGTCTCACTCCTCGGCCACCTCGCCACACGACACACACCTCCTCCGACCTCACCGACCGAGACCCTGCTTCCATCTTGTTGGCTCGGGCTTCTGCTACCTCGTGGCACCTGCCCAGCTCCAGTATGCGGGGCAGCGTGATGCCCGGCTCTCTCAGGACTTGCCTCCCGAGCTTGCCAGAGGAGCATGCCTGGATCAGCATCGTGCGTATCATGTCGTCTGCATCCCCCCATGCGCATCCGAGGGAGAGGCGGCGTAGGCGACCATAAAAAGTGTCCAGTGTCTCCTCTTCCTTCTGCTTAGCCGAGAGCATGATGAATCTCTCATAATCCACATTTGCAAGGGGAAGGAAATGTGCAAGGAGTGCCGCCTTGGCCGCATCATAAGAGTTATTAATAGGTGTAAGCGATTCAAATATCTCCTGGACTGCCGGCCCTGCCGAGTACAGCATGGTGGCAATTCTGCTGTCGTCATCCGTCACATGAGCAGCCCTGAAATACATGTCAAGGCGACTCACCCATCTTCTCCATCGGGGCCCCATGCTCGAGGGTGGACCAGATGCATCGAACTCCGGGATGGGCTGCAAGGCGGCATGGGCCGCGGGTGCTCGTGCTTGAGCCATGATGGGAAGTCCTGGTTGTCCAGGTAGCGGTCCTGCAGGGGCTTGAATCACCGGAGGTAGGACAGCCTGTTGTTGAGCCGCTGCCTGGCCACGATCGCGGGGGAGTGACGCAGCTGCAACACCACTGTCTGAATCCTCAGAGTCACCCATGGGCTTGAGCGCACAGGCACCCCCACCTACTGTCCTGAGGGCCGCGACTCAAACTCCCACCATCATAGTGCAACTCACCCCTTCCTTTCCGGGCACACGAACAGTTCAAACAGGGGGAGGCTTCCGGACAGGGCACCAATGGAGGCACAACAGAATAAGACACCCAGAGCAGCCAAACTTGATGATGAAGGAGACAAAGAAGAAGCCACAGCACTCTGATGATGAAGGGGACAAAGAGAACACTGTGGATCCACCTTGCCGTAGTCCAAATGGACCTGGGAGTTCCAAAAATTGAGCTGAGGCGATGGATTGGCCTAGACAGGCCCTGTCATGTAAGTCCTTCTCCTGGCTTTCACACGACGTAGGAGTCCCAAAACTGGGTTAAAAAGCACAAAACAGGCATGGGCGTGCAGGGTAGACTTCCTGCTATCAATGTTTCCAAAAATTAGGCCTGTGTTGCCTTCACGCTCCAAACCGGAGCCTCGTGAAGTTTCACGGCCTACAAGACAAAATGGCCGCCGGCCGCGTGTGCGTCCCGCGACCCGGCATGAAGCGAGATGAAGCTACGTTCCGCTTCGTTAGAAAAAAATGTATCCAAAGGATTTCACCGCCGGGCCCGGGTCTCCCTCACCACTCGTCGCCACTGTTGGGGGCGGGTCGGAGCCCCCACGCGATCCCGTAAGCCCCTCAACATAAAGGACTCACACGGGCACCAGTCCTTCGTGTTCGGGCTTCCCGGTCGCTCTGCCACGGCCGGGAACGCCCCCTTTATTTATACACACTGCGGCGGCGTGACACGTCACGCCGCCACGTAAGCCCGTCATCGGGCAGCGCCACGCTGGATAATAAATATACCAGGACCCTTATGCCATCCAAGATGTTCTGAGACTTTTATATCCAGGAAACATCCACAGTTGCACAGCATTTTAGGCATAAACATTTGTGCTCCTGCACTTTTGCAAAAAGCAACAGCATCGAGTCATTCTGGGCTGAAAGTCCCCTCTATGGCATTAGGGAAAAGAAACACTATGCATCAAAAATGTCACATCTCTGAAATGCATAACATATAACTGGATGGCAATATACAACTTACAATCTAGGATAACTGTTAGACAGAACTCCCACTTTTTATTACATGTGATAGCCCCATGCAATTCTGCTGGCTTTTCTGGGTTTGGATTTTGTGTTTCTCACAGCCCGCATTAATCCCCAACCTCGCAGAGAGTGTGCCTCTGTTTTCATGTGATCTGCATTAATAGTCCTTATTACTCCTAATGCATGAGTACCCCTAAGGGACCCTATCGTCTCCCAGAGAGGGTACTCTCTCCCTGTAAGTAATATAGCTAGACTGCTAGTGACGTTTTTGCCTGTGTAAAATGGTTCCCGTAAGTGGAATCCATTTGACCTGGCTGGGTCCTTTTTGACCCCATCCTCTAATCACGAGAATTAAACATATCTTTGTTTGCCTCAAAGACCTGTGTGTTAAAGGAGGTGGCCAACGTGGGCCACTGGATTCCTATACGTCAGGATAGGGTGCTGCACTAAGCCTGAAACCATCTTTTAAACAGCATATGCAGATACTTGTCTGTTATAATGTGGATATATTCCCTTGCGTGAAAGGGCCTTCAAACATGCATGGGTGTGCTTGGGTGGAAAGTCTGCCATTGCCTCTACCCCCCTCTTTGAATGATTCTTGGTGTCTAATTGGTTGAAGTCTTCTTCCTCCCAAGACGGATTTAAGCAGACCCCCCTTATCCTCTCACCCTGCCTACAGCTGGATTTTGTACCTGCTTTCATGAAGGCCTGTATGTCAAGAAAGGATCGAAGGTCTGTACCAGCATCCGTTAAAGCTCTGAAGAATCTGACACTGAAACTCTGCTGCCCCAGGAAGACCACAAGAAGGAAACTACAGTGATACTACTTTCCCACAAACTGGTGGGGTCTCCTTGAAGCTTCAGACTGTGCCTGAATCACTGGATGCAGAAGCAGATGCCCTTCTCTACCAGAATGTCAACGACTCTCCATCCAGAGAATCATTGCAAGTGCCCAGGAACGCATGCAAGTGCCCGGTTTCCATTTCCCCAACTGGGATTCCCCAGGGGCCTGTGCTACCTTTGTTCCTCCAAATGCACTGCCAAACGCCCATCCCAGTCCTTATTCCATGGCTGGCTCCTCTCCAGTAGGACTTCTTCAACCTGTCTTCAGTATGTGTTTTTCCTTAGGGTCTCTCCAAGCCTACCCTATCCTCGGAAGCCAAATCCTGTGCCCTAGGATGACTACCACCAACCGCAGCCGTCTCACCTTTGCATTTATTTGGCACTGACGTTCCATCTTGGAATCATCAAATCTTCAAATATCGTTAAGGGTCTTGGTGTCCCTCTTCACTGGAGTCTCACGCTTTCAATCCAAGGTGGTGGCTTGCACAGGAACCGCCTCTGGAAATGGGCAACCTCCTGCTACAGAAATGATTTTTCGGCGCCATAGTATTGCACTCCTGACTCTCCAGTGCTACTGCAGTCTTTTCACTGTGCATTGCTAGATCCCTGATTCTCTTCTTCTTTACCAAGCTTCTTCTGTGGGTTTTACTCTACAAGGAACCCACCAGGACCCCAGGAACCGCTCATTGGGGTTATTTTTGCCAAATGTAACTCTTCCTAGCCAAAGACTGCCCCAAACCTGCACATCTGATCCCTGTGAACGTAATGGGCTACATAACAATCTGTTTACATACCTGTCATAGGATTTTCATTACTAAAATGGACACTTACTGGACTCTATGTAACACTTCCTTAAACTGTCCCTATTTACCTGATCCATTGTGACATTTCGTTTTACAAAGTTTTTATCTGTAAGTGTTGCAATTTATATCTTTGCGTTCTCTTCTGTAAGGATTGTATGTTTTAACAATATAGTGTGTGGGCATCCTCTCCTTTGGTATAAATGAAAACTGTGTGATATACCTGCACACCAACCCACTCCACCTCCTGAGAGTTAGGCCTGGTCTGCTCTTTTGTGGCTATCACTTGGAGAGTACGCTGAGTGTGAGGGAATCACTAGAAGAATCTAAGTTAGGTAGATGGATCTAACTACCATGAGCATATGGCTTAAGAATAATCTCCCTAACTAACAAGTGATGCTCAGGGATGGGATGCTGTTTTCAGGACACAGTCAACAGAAAGCAGTGAATACCTGTGAGAGATTTACATACAAGGTGGCACAAAAAGAGATTTACCAAGCTTGAAAGTATTACTATAGAAAATGGGAGGGTTCACTGTTGATGTCCAGAACAAACGCAACATAAAAAAATAAGAGAGTTATGGGTATCAAGGGGGCTAAATTCAGATGGCACAAAGGTTGAGTTAGTAGAGGTCATTTCTCAATTCCAAAACCAGTTATCTACAGAGGAAGAGGGATCCTCTGAATGCACCTCTTCCCTTCATCACCAAACTCTGTCCACAGCCCTACCATGGACGAGTCTTTCAAACTGCATCAAATGAAGTTGTGTTGGGAGGCAGATGAATACATCATGCATAGCTAATGACCCTCCCCCACCCAATACCTCACAGGTGAGAAACAATACTCACTAAGACAAGTGCACCACCCATATCTCAGACTAGTACATCAGGACATGGATTCTAAGCTAAAGATGGCACAATTAAGCAAACTAATAAATGTAACACTACATGTGCATGCATTAGACTTGAAGCAAATATGCACTCAACATGAAGAAGGTGAACACCAGGTCAAATATGCATTTATAAGTGAATAATATTAACATAGTCTACCACATGAAGAATTGTGAAGAACCCAGGGCTTACCTCCCCTTTTTTTCAACAAGAGGACATAGCTCCAGTCCCTAAAATATGACATTACAAAAAGGTTTTCTACACTTCCCCTCATTCTAAAACTCATATGCCATACAGAGCCAAGTATTGCAAAATAATAATAACATCTATATGTACTACTAGTACTGGGACGAGGAGGCCACGTGGGGATGGAAGAATGAGACTTGGATTGCAGAATCAACATTCTAGTTATTATCTGATCCACAGAAACAGATCGGGAATACAAAGTGAAGATAGACAACACAGAGAGTCAGTGGGGGAACTTAGAAATTCACAAGGAAAATATAGCACCCGGAGGCGCCGTAAACCCAAGACGATACTCCAAACCAGCACAAGAGCTGTAATCCCAAGGTATAGGAAGAGAAGGGTAAGCAGCCAGGGAAAACCGGCGAACCGCAGAGAGGGTTTTCACGGGTGCTGCAAGAATAGTCTCGATCAAGCGTGATAAGGCTACTTCAGCCCATGGCTTGTTTGGGAGACCGACCATCAGTACTCAAAACGCAAGCGGCGTTCGCAAGCAGAACAAACAGCAATATTACGTGCAGCTGCGAAGTCGGCAGCCGAGCGTATGAGGCATTCATTATCAAAACCAATCACCCTCTCTAACAGTTACAGAGACAAAGGGCCTCATTACGACCCAGGCGCTAATGGGTTAACGGCCCCGTAAAAGGCTGCGGTGCCGTTAACCTATTAGCGCCTAATTACGAGGTCCCTTTGCGGGACCCAACCTTAACGGCTGGTGTAGACCAGCCGTTAAAGTAGGGACCTGCAAAGGGACCTTGGTGCTAACTACCGTACTTAGCGCCTTCCCCATTCCCATTGAGCCCTATGGGGCAAAAATGGGAATGGGGAAGGGCCATGGAAGAAGGGGGAATTACCACCCGCCAACCTTGTAATGGGGTGGTAGTTCCCCCTTTCTCCATGGTGGAGTCGGTAATTTACCGGCATGGACCATGGTGCTCATAGCACCATGGTCTTCCGCCAGGGTCGTAATGAGGCCCAAAGTATCAGCAGGCGGAGAACGCCTCCCTATCCACAGCCTACTGGCAATCAGTGGGTATCCTACAAACACAGGTTGGGAAGCCAGAGGATGACCTTTGACGGCTGGTGTCAAAAAGAGGTTAAAACAACATTGCGGGAAGGACGCTGAAAACCCATTAAAGCAAAGAAAAGCGTCATGCAGAGACGGCATCGACCTAAGGTGGCTTACGAAAGACCTCCAGAATTCACAGACTTGAAAGTAGGAAGTCATAAAGGTGAGCCGCATAGCAGAATCAATACGTACTATACAAAGATGACCTCTATAAATAACTTGTGGGTTAGACAGACAAGTAAGCCCAATCGATATGAGAAATAAACCAGGGAAGTAACAAGCACACAAGTGCTTATTGATGACATCTACTCTTCCTCGTCCCAGTAATTCTAGGAAACCAAATTGACACTTCTTTGCCGAAGAATAGACCAACTCTGCCACAGACAGGAGAACATTATTTTAAAAAATTGCTTGCATATAACATTAAGTGGAAAGACCAGGGGATGTGTATTGTCCCCCTTGGCATTACTAGACTCTGCTCAGGGGTAGAAAGCCACTTCCTCGAACAGTAAATTAACCAACAAGTAAGAGGTGGTTTCTTTGGGAACACTTTTGTGGCTTTTCTCTTCACATTTGAACTGTGGATAATCGAGTTGAGGAAGGCTGCAGGAAAGCCGCAGAAAAGGCACCTCATGTTCCCCTTGTAGTACGTTTTGTAGCATTGAAAGTGTGAAGGTCAGATTAGGTTTTTGGCATGAGAAGGTGAACATTTGTTTTAACATCCTGACAACGACTGTCTCATTAGTCCATTTTGTTGAGGCAGGGAAACCCCTGGTAGAGTTAGGGCTAGTGAGGCATTTTTCCAACCACTTTTATTATTTGAATAAAAGTAATTGGACAAGCTACCAACCCTTTTGTCTGTCTCTTAACTCCAACCCCTCATAGAATACTAACATAAGCAATGTATAAGTTCAATGCAACATGAACGATGCGCAAATATATAGCCCACTAACATAGAAACGCAACAGTAAGCGGCAGCCACCTTTCCAAAATGGAAGCTACAACATGCTTCGGAATATACAAAAGGGCTCAAAGCTTCACGAGGATATCAAATGTTGAAATACAGATCTATGCAGAGCTCAGACAGTAGCTACCAGCCCAAACCAAGGCTACCAAGAAACTAGGGAGGGTCCAAAGGCTACAGAGAAGGCACGAGACAATAATTCTCAGGATGCAAAAAGTATACTCGCCAATCAATTAAAACCCAAGAAGAGCTCAACTGACCATTGTGAGCCAAATGTGAGTGAACCATAAGCCAAAAACACTACATGAAGAATAACTCAAGAGTGTCCCCAGTGGCAAACGAAACCCTAACATGTGCACTAATATTGGCTAAAATACTACTGTAGGGTGAAATAATTCCAAGCATGATCCCATCACACAGGACCCATAACCCAAGAACACTGTCTATTCATTAGCAACAAACACAGATAGGTCACCTGCCTCCCTCCTCAGGCGGATTCCCAGACATGAGGCGCCACACAAGGCCAAATAAAAAAAGATTCACTTGGCTCATGGCCTCGGAAGTGAGGGATGGTATCTTCTTTAATTTAAAGGATAGCAGTCTGTGGACCTCAATCCCCCTACTTCTGTCTGGCTCATGTTGTGACGACATATCAGTTGCCTAAGGTTGGTCAGTAGAAAGCCAACGAATCAAGACCCCTGATGTAAGGGTGCCCATTATGTATTATGCAACCAATAGTTTATTATAATGATGATGTGTTTTTACTGTCATCAAGGTGATCTCAGGAGGAACCAGCAGACAAGCATTACCCAATCGGAAGTTTAACCCCTTTAGAATGTATATGTATTCATCCCTATAAACCAATCCTATTGCACCTTAGGTTCTTGTACCTACGATTACAGTATGATGTCAGTTATGATGAATTTCAAATATAAAAACAGTTGTTTTTGATAAGCCCGGCGAGAGCCACAAGATTTTTATGCTTGAATGTTGTCCCTGCTTTTTTTTAATGCTAATAGATCTGGCTTTTGCCTTGCACTTGGTTATTTTCATTATTGCAAATGGTTTGATCTGGCACCAGAATCTCGGTTTAATGTTGGGGACTTCTGAGACCATCTTAACAGATGGTAGCAGAGGTGATGGTCAGCTAGGAGTAGTTGGATTGTCGAGGTTTCCCTGCCGTGGCACAAAGACTGCAGAAGTGACCTATGGAGAGCTGAATTACGTGTAACAGAGAGAGGTCGACAGGAACCCCCCTTGTAGAAACATCTGTACGGTCCCCACACGATTCCCCTTAGGTAGAGGGCAGCTGGCTGTTAGAGGAGACTCAATACCAAAGACCCTCAGCGGATACATGGATGTTAGTTAGTATGATAAAGGCCTGGCAAAATGGGGGGAGGGGAATTTTGTATATTGGGATTGTGGAGAAGTTTAAAGATTATAACGATGAAGAGATAGCTTCTGATAAGGATCAGGAAATACCACATGGTACACCTCGTCATTGGGTAATAATAAGAGAAGAATAACTCAACATTAGTGTGTTTATTTGTGTAGTCATTTCAGGCTTCATGTTTGTTTGTTTGTTTGTTTGTTTGTTTATTTTTTTGGTAATGTGCACCGAACCCTTAGGTAGCTGGGCGCAACAGAACAAGTAAACTTAAGGCTCAGTTACAACAAATACAATGAGTGCAACATACAGAGACATACTTCGTTACCACCTATAGGTTACAGTGAGGCAGTGGTAGGTCACATATTACAGTCAAAAGTGCAGTGGGTCACACATAGATACAGTGATAGTGGTAGATCCACGGGCCAAGGCTACCGTGAGACAACAAGGTTTAAGATGGAGCAGAGAAAGGGTACAAGAATCGGGAAGCAGTCCGGGCTGGGGCAGGATGAGTGTCAGTGGTCATTTGTACGTAATCAGTTTAGCATGTTGCGTCTAAATCTTGGGCAAGGCTGTTCAGTTTTTAGTGCTGTGGGGAGTGCATTCCAAGATAGGGCTGCTTTGACCGGGAAGCTGGATCCACCAGCATTGGCTCATTTGAATCTAGGAATCTCTAGAAGGTGGGTATTGACAAATCTAATTGGGCGTGTGGAGGTTCTCCTGTTTATTCTTTCTGACAGGTATGGTGGTGCTATGTTATTCAGGCCCTTGGAAGTGAGTGAAGCTGTTTTGAGATTAATCAATGTTGAATGAGGTATAGCTAGGAATAGTTTTTTTTAGATTCGCCTCTGAACCCAGGATCAGTATCTCAGTTTTGTCGTCATTTAGGCAGAGGTCATGAGATGCCATCCAAGCCTGAATGAGGAGGTATATCCTGTTTACCAAGGACGAGTCCTCGAGAAAGTTGCCCGAAAGGGGAATGAGGATCTGGGTGTCGTCTGCATAATTTGTGTAGGTGACACCCAGTCTGTCCAAATTGTCGAAGAGGGGTTTGGTAAAAATGTTATACATAGTAGGTGAGACACAGGATCCCTGTGGCACACCGCAGGATGTTTGTATATGGTCAGCGGAGGGTGTGGGGGAGAAGACTCTCATTGTGCGGTTTGCTAGAAAGGACTGTACCCAAGTTATGGTATCACTTGAGGAATGGGCAGCCGACCTGAGGTGATTGCATAAGATTGCGTGATCCACCAATTCGAAGGCTGCCGATAGGCCAAGGAGGAGTAGCATAGCTGTTTTCCCATTATCCTTCAGTTCATCAATTTGGGTCTTATGGTCTATTGATGCCGTTTCTGTGCCGTGTAGAGGACGAAAAGCCGGACTGACAGGATCCTAATAGGTGGTAACCCTGAATTTGAAGGTAAGCTACTCTATCAATTATTTTGAGTAGGAAGGGGACTGCGGTGATGGGTCTATAGTTGGTTGGGATAGAAGGGACAAGTGTTTGCTTTTTTAGCAGTGGAAGAACCCAAGATTCTTTGAGATTGTTGGGCAGTGTGTTTGTCTTGAAGGAGGCGTTGATAAGCTTAGAGATGAATGGGGCTAGGTCTCTAGCTGCGTCCTTTATAATTTGAGCTGGGCAACTATCTCCCTGACAATTCGATGATATTAGGGAGAGTATGATTTTCTCTGTCTCAAGGATAGAGATTTTAGTGAATCTGAAGGGTATGGTGGTTCTGTCAGGTGTGGATTGAGGAGGGGGTTGCTGCTCAGATGGGAACACCAAGGCCTTTTTATTGGCTATTTTAAGTTGTAGCGATGCAATTTATTCGACAAGGCATTTTGTATGTCAGTGCACCATTGCTTGTCTTTGGGGACATTGTCAGAGGGAGGGATGGGCGTTCCCATTTCCCAGAGGATAGTGAATAATTCCTTAGTGTTGGAATTGGCCTTTGAGATTCTATCATTGAATGTGTTTCTTTTTGTGCGAATTATTTATTTTTTGTAGAATTTGGCATGGTCAGTTAGCTTGGCTTTATTCTCGTCAGTGGGAGAGTGACGCCAAAAGGATTGAAGTTTTCTTTTTTGGAGTATTAATTCTTTGAGATATGGTGTAAACCAGGCATTAAGGTGTGATTTCTGCCTGCCTTTGCAAAGTTTGACAGGTGCAATAATATCCAATGCCTTGCCTTAGTCATAGAGTTGTTAAAGACCTTCACTAGAAGGTAAGGGTCTGTATTACTGGCAAGGTAATTGATGGAGGGGAGGAGGTGCGGGAGTCAATTTTCAACGGTGGTATCCTTTTTTCTTCTAGTTGGGAGTGGTGGTGCCATGGCAATAGTTTTAGTGCTAAGGAGTTTTAGTGTGGAGGAGAAGGTGATTAAGTAGTGATCAGTCCATGATTGCGGGGCAATGTTGGTGATGGTGATATTGCAGTTCAGATCGGCCACCCAATCGAGGGTCCTTTGATGTTGGTGGAGGTAAGAACTTTTTGTGTGAGACCATGATCCGCCATTATGGCTGCTACTGATTGGGCATGTTTATTAACAAGGTCATTAACAAGGTATTAATAGGCCTTGAAACACTTGTGTATAGGCGCGTTATAAATGCCTTATCATATCATATATATCAAGTGGATGGTTAAGGTACGGTTACTGGATAGAGGAAGTTTGGCTGTGAGTATCTCGCCTGATTGGCATGTGGGTTGGGTGGCAAGTCTAGTGGTGAGGTTGGTTTTGGATATGATAGCTAGACCACCACCTCTGGCATTAGGTCTGTCAGCTCTAAGTATATGGTAACTATCTGGAATAGCTAGCATGAAGGCAGGGCCTGCTGCCTCATGAAGCCAGGACTCAGTTATTGCTAGCATGTACAAGTTCCCATTGGTTAGAATGTCTGAAATTTCAGTGGCATGTGCTTGGCATTGATAAGAGCTCCAGATATGGTTGTGGTGCAATTGGGTTTGGGGGTGGGAGAGTGTTTAGTTATAGGTGTGTTCATTCTCATCCGGGTTTTCATGGTAGAGGGATGTGCAGAGTAGGGGTTGATGGGGTTGTTATGCCTGTCCTCCTGCACTGGCCTAGCCGAGAGTTCACAGGCTTGAGTGGTGGTATTAGGAAGGCTGTTTTGGGTGGATTTACTGTTCGTTTTAGGCTCATAGAGATGGGGCAGTCTTGATCTAAGTCTGTAGTTTCTATTCCGGGGTGGGCATGTTGAAATTCTGATAGTGGCCATTATGGAGTAAAGGCCGAGTAAGAGTAAGAGTAACTGGTTCAGCTGGGTTTTACTCATATTCATGTTCTCGTTGCATGAGGGAGTGGCAGTCCTATTAGTCTTAGTCAGTAGGTCAGGATAGGATTCGGTAAGGGGTGTTGTCAGGTCCTACAATATTAAGGCTAGTTCAGATATGTTAAAGTGACGTGAGTAGACAGTTCACAGATAGGCTAGTCCAAGATAAATGGGAAATTCACAAATAGGTTAGTCCAACATGAGCAGGCATTTCACAATGTTGTAAGATAATTTAAGCTCTGTGAAAAGTGGATTTTTTGTGTATATTTGTATATATTGTGGAGGGCGTGAAGCTGTGATGTGGACCGAGGAGTGTGGTCCGGTGTGGGAATAGTGAGGTGGTGCTGCTCAGAGCGTGAGTGACTGTTGTCGTATCACTCAGAAGGTTTGGAGGGAACTGCGTGGTGGGGCTGTTCTGAGCGTGAGTGACGTTTGTGGTGTCGCTCTGAAACACTCGGGTACACAGGAGGCATGGTCTCAGAGAGAGACAGAGACGTATTAAGAGTAAGAGAAGTATTGTTGGAGTATGGTGTGAAACTGAGGTGAAAGAGGGGGAGCAAGAACTGAAATAAAAACTTTGGTAAGTATCGTATCGGTAAGTTAAACTGTGATGTATAATCATGGGAGACACTCCCATTGTTCACCTATGCAAAGCATTACCCCGGTACAAGGACAAAATACTTAAGTACCACACTCAGTGGGTGAAGGACACTGCAGGCAAGATGTTTATTGGATGGCCGCAGGAGGGAACTCATTCGAAATCAGTACTACAACATATGTGTAACTATTTACATGCCACGTATAAGGGAAAACATTTGCAGAATCGACTAGCCATTCTGGAACTGTGGAAAGAGTATGGGGAAGAAGCAGAGGATCCACCCGCGAAAGAATGGATGCTTAATCAGCATGACAAAGGGGAGATATCACCCACAGTTCTAACCTCCTCCTCCCCAGAGCAGTGATCCGCCTTCAGAAGCACAGGGATTATACTCATTACGAGCGTTAAAAACAGCAACAGGGTACACTAATGCCACATATGCACCCCCGCGTACAGTAGTGAAGAAGTTATAAGCAAACAAAGTCCAGTTCTCACACATGCAGAATATGACGAGCACCGCAATTTATAGGCAAAATTGATGGAAGCCGAGGAGAGGTCCAGAGAGAATGGGGCAGGTAGGGCGACAGGGATGAGACAGCGATCATGCCGAATGAATGGATAGGAGTACACATAATGCTTAAGTTAGATGGAAAGGACATGGGTGATTTTAAAGACAGGGAAAGACAAGTTAGAGAAAGGCAATAGAAAGAAGGAGGGAAAGGGAACAGGAGGAAAGAGAGCGGAAAAGAGAGGATAGAGATAGAAAGAAGGAATGCATAAGAAATGGAGAGAGAATAGAAGCCAGAGGCAGATAGAGAAAAAGAGAAGAGACGAGAAGAAGAAAGAGAGATGAAAGAGATGAAGAAACAGAAATGGGAAGGAAAAAGGAGCAAGAGAGGGACAGAGAGAGACAACGAGAAATGGAAAGAAGCAGGGAAACGTGATGAAAAGAATTTGATAATATTAGGGGACGTATGACCCGGACAGAGTGAGAGATGGGAAACAAGAACAGAGAAAAAAGAGAGAGGAGCTTAGAAAGATGCCTCAAGGAAGTGGATGAGATACGTAGGAAGCATACTCTTCCAGATGAAGGATAGGAAGGGGCCATACGAAGAAGGATTGGCAATCTGAAAAAAATCGGGAGAGATGGCACTAGCAGCATAAAGGGGAATACCGGAGAGTCTCTGCAAGATAGGGGTAGGAACATATTGGCGGAAGTGATGAATGTAACGTATAGGACCAGTCCCCTTAGGAGACTAGATTTTGAAGACAGGGAAGATGATGACGATGGTGACAGTGATGATACTATGTTTGGAGTTGAAGAGAGGGAGAAAAGTAGAGAAGAGGAGGCCACACAAGCCCCTTCTATAAGCACAGGGATACGGAAAGAGATAGCATGATTAGATTTGGAAGAACCAGAGAAGAGGCTAAAGCCTGTTGAATATCCCAGATGCCTGAAAGAGTGATCAGTTTAGAAGAGAGTACGCTATACCTGAATAGGTTCATACATTTACCGGGCTGAAAGAAAATTGGTATGACAGACGTTGTGACAAAGGGCTTTATCGGGGGTTGGGCAGAGCGGGAAAAATGCAGCAGTAACGCTATTACCACCGCATTGGCGCTCTGCCCAATCCCGAGTTTGGGGGAAACTCAGAGGATTCCCCACCAGCTCTGAGCTGGAGGTAAATCCGCAGCCTTTCCACCCATTTTCGGTGCAATTACCACTATGCAATTACCACTGGGGTAATTGCACCAAAAATGGGCAGAAAGTCTGCAGATTTACCTGCCATATTAGGGGAGCAATCAGATGACATTTGGAAGCGGGCGGGATATCCTGGGGGGACTGCACAGAACACTAACCATGACAGAGCACCTTTTAATAATCAGTGTACAGTACCCAGACTCGTCAGATATGAGTGCAATTATGACTCGAAAGTTGAGAGTGGACGAATATCCGACTGCTTCTATTCAGGATATTCAGGATAAATGGCGGTTAGAGACTAAAGAGGCCTTGGACAAAAACATAACTTTTTTAATCTCATTTTTGGTCATGCACTTCCAAAGGAAGGGCAAAGACAATTGAAAAAGATGGTTGGAATGAAAGCGAAGCCCTGGGCGGTGATTCAACTGACGATTGTTCACCATTGTCGGTTAAATCAATAGAAAGACAGAAAGAAAATTGAGGACAGGAAGATTGAGGAAGTGAGATTGGTTCAGAAAAAACTGTTGAAATTCTCAGTGTAAGGGACATTGTTGACAAGTGGAGGAGAAGGTTTTAATGCACAAGGAGCACAGCAGGTACAGCCAGCATTGAATGGAAACGTTGCAAGAAGGGGAGAGTATAACTATTTTCCATGAGGGCGAGGGTTTGCACACAGAGGCAGTGGGTTCGGATTTCAGGCTCGACAAGGAGAAGGGATTAATGAGGGGCAACCTAGATTTGGAGGGCAGACGCAGTAATGTTGGACATGTAGGAAGATGGGGCTCATTTCACGTGTATGCTGAAGCAGGGGAGGGATGCAAGAGAACTGGCAGACAGCTGATCCAAAAGGGGGGAGGCAACATATCCCCCACCATATAGTGCAGACCCACCTGAATAATGCTCCCAAGATCACACGAAGTATCAGGCACACGGATCACAAATACAACCAACGCAGCAAAGGATGCCACCCAAGCACAACCAGCACAAATGCAAATACAGTAAGCCCCAGTGCAGATACAGCACACACCAATGCAGGCACAAGCATTAGCACAACAGAATGCAGTGACACCATGTAACGCTAACATATTGCCACAGGCACCCACACCTAGAATAGGGGGTGTGACAGAAGTGGGAGGAAATCCTTTAACCGACACAGGACTGCAATTGTACCCACAATAGGACAACCACAGACAGACATGATGTGTTCCATCCTATCATTTACACCAGACCCACAAGAGGAACCGAGGGTCGGAGTGACCATAGGTGACAAAACATGTTCCTTTCTAGTAGATACAGGGGCGACTTGATCCTGTGTTAGAGAAGGGAAGTTCCCAATGTCAGGCATTGTCATGTATGCGCAAGGTTTTTCTGGGGAACGACAAGTACGGTTCCTTTTACAGACGCTTTACCCATTACCCTAGGAGAGCATAACATGTCTATGTCATTATTATACTCCCACAAGTCACCCGTTAATATATTGGGAAGAGACTTGATGAGTAAATTGAACATGACAATATAATTAACTGACCAGGGGATAATATGTTCAACCACAAGTATTCATTATGTGAATGCACAAGAATTCATAACAGCATTCTATGGCAAGAAAGAGCAAAGAGGGGTGCCATTAGACAGGGAAGTATTCCTTCATGGGTTACACATTTTGCTAGCTGTTCTTCCAAGGATAAAGGATAGACTATTGCGGTTTCCCACAGAATTTCACTTTCGACCTGAGGCAACCAAGGACGTGGAGCAAGAGCAGACAATTACAATTGAGGTAAACGCAGCAATATTGAGGGAAAACAGAGTCATTTTATACAGCGTTGATGAAGAAGGGGTAAACTGGAGGACAATTATAGCTCTTGACGAAGGACATAGGCTAAATGACTTAACAGATGAAAGCCTGTTTACAGATGACGACTCAGATGATGAAGTGATGTTTAATATAAGTCTTACATATCAGTTCAGAATTGAAAACAGAGTGATACCACAGAGAATGCCACTAGTAAAAAAGGTACTGCCTTTTCTCCAAGAATATTTGGAACACGTACCAAGCACATTGTGGACCAGCAGTCCATATGATGTTGGTCTCCTGAAAGGAGTGGGGGCAGTCATAATTAAATTGAAGCCAGGAACTATTTTACTATGAATAAGACAATATCCAATGCCAAAAGAAGCTGACAAAGGTATATACAACACTATTGCACCTTAGTGCGGCAAGGGATTGTAGTGCCATCGGAATCCCCATTAAACACGGCTGTGTACCCAGTGAAAACCGCAACAGGGGGGTCGTGGAGATTTATTCAGGATTTACACCACCTGAACAATATTGTTGAGGCAGAGTTCCCATTGGTTCGCAATCCAGCCACAATATTGTGTAACATCTCATCCAAAGCCACACACTGTACACTGATTGATTTAAAGAATGTCTTCTTTTCAATCCCATTGCAAGAAGAGTCCCAGTATTTGACCTTGTTTACCTATTGTGGAATTAAGTTGAAACACACCCGTTTGCCCCAGGGTACTGCGAATCACCCTCGGTCTTCAACTGAGTGCTACAGATGGATTTAGGAAGCATACAGCTTGACAGCACAGTAATACTATAAGTAGATGGCATTTTAGTGTGTAGCACGACCGAGGAACAGTGCAGGAGAGACTCAATTAAACTGATGACAGTATTGGCTGAAAAGGGGTACAAAGTTGACAAAGAGAAAATACAATATTGCCAGGAAGAAGTATTATGTATAGGTCAGCTAATATCAAGAGAAGGAAGGAAAGTGACACCTGAAAGAGCAGAAGCAATCATGGAAACATCCAGACCAGAGACAGTGAAGGAATTGCAGAAATTCCTAGGCCTTTGCAATTACTGCTGAGCATGGGGTTTCGACTTCAGCACGTATGTCAGACCACGCAAGGAAGCACAGAAGGACAACAGTGATAAAGGGACCCATTATGCGGTAGGGGGTTAACGGGGCCGGTAGAGCTGCCGGCCCCTTTAACCCCCTACCGCCTCATTACGAGGTCTCCTCAAGGTCTCCTCGTTTTACCAGGCGTCCTTAGTGGGTCCCGCAAGCAGATCAGGATGCAAACAACGGGCCTGTCATTAACCGGCCCGTTGTTTGCATCCTCCCCATTCCCATTGAGCCCTATGGAGGCTCGAATGGGAATGGGGATGTACAGGGTCTTGGTTCCTGGAATGGGGAAATACCAGGCCCTCCAAGGTCCAAGGTCGGAATGGCCCAGTATTTCCCCATTCCAGGAACCCGGACCCGGTACCCGGAATGGGAGTAACCATGCCGCAAATAGCGGCATGGCTACCTCCAGGGTCGTAATGACCCTCATAGTCAGGTTAGGCGAGATGATAGATGCATTTGGCAAACTGAAGCCAGTAATCAGCACAGCTCCTGTGTTAGGAATCCCTGATTATAATGAAGAATTCTTTTTATTTTCCCATTCAGATGGAGTAGTGATGACGGCTGTCCTTGCACAAAAGAATACCATGGGGCACAAAGCACTAATATTCTACAGCGGGATACTAGACCCAGGAATGAGAGGCCATTGTCCATGCGAGTAAGCAAAGGCAACAACAGCAGCCTTTGTGATTGAAACATTTGCCAACATAACTATGGTCTGCACAGTTACATTATATGTTGAGCACACCCTATTTGCTAGCCCCAAAGCACACTGACCACACAGAGAATCTCTAGCTATGAGGTAATTATATCAAACACATTGATCGAAATTGTCAGGTGCAGAGTGGTAAACACAGCCACATTTATAGAAGAGCCAGTAAGGGAGTAGTTTCTTACCTGTAACTCCATTTCTCTAGCATTGGTATCTTTCATGGATTCACATGCTTTGAATATTCCCTGTCGTCAGGCTGGGAACCTTTTTAAAATAGCATTTTCACTTGGAAAACTTCAACACTTTAGTGTCCTATCAAAGTCCTTTTGGGTGCTTAGCTCCCACCCAATAGGATGTAGGGTATAAATAGACCGGCCCCTGCTGGTTCCCTTCAGATTTTAACCTCCAAAGTAGAGGAACCCACTAGGTTTGCATGCAGGGGAGGCGGGTGGGCGCATGTGAATCCATGAAAGATACCAGCTCTGGAGAAATGGAGTTACAGGTAAGAAACTACTCCCTTCTCCAGCATTGGATCTTTCATGGATTCACATGCTTTGAATAGATTACATAGCAGTAGCCATCATGCATGGAGGCGTGTAATGCAAACCAATACATCAGGAAAGCAAACACATAAAACCAGCAAAGAAGACATTAGCAGTGGTAACATTGAAACAGACACCCCAAGGCTGTGGGGGCTTACCTTATTGAAACAGGCGTTGCAGGACTGCATGTCCCATTTGCACATCTGCACCATGCTGATGTTCAAAGCAATAAAGTAAAGGTATGCGGCACCGACCAGAAGGCCGCCTGGCAAATGTCCACCAGCGGAATCCCCGACCATAATGCCGCCGACGAAGCGGTAGATCTCGTCGAGTGCGCCTTCAGACGCCTCTCCAAAGGCTTTCCCGCCTTAGAGTGACAGAAGGAAATAGCCGATGAGACCCAGCGAGATAGTCCTTGTTTGGAGATTGCCTTTCCCTTGACGGGGAGGGGGGGGTCCATAGGCCAACAACAGTTGTTTTGAAAGTCTGAACTCCTGAGTATGACTCAGATAAAATTTCAATGTTCTTTTTACATCCAGCGTATGCAGCGCCTTTTCTGCCAATGAGGAAGCAGAAGCAAAGAATGATGGTAGCACGATAGAAGAAAGTTTATGAAAAGTGCTTGGCACTTTTGGAATAAAGTGCGGGTTAGTGACCAATACCACCTTGTCCTTGAAGAAACGTAAGTATGGAGGATCAATCACTAGGGCTTGCAATTCAGATATACTTCTTGCCAAAGTAATGGCCACTAAAAACGCCACTTTCCACGACAAGAACTGCAGGGGCATCGACAACATAGGTTCAAACAGGGCTTTCATCTGACCTGGCAGCACCAGATTGAGGCTCCAACCAGGAGGGAATTTCTTGGCTGGAGGAAAAGTCCAAAACAATCCTTTTAGAAAATGTGTGATCAGACGATCACTAAACAGAGGGGTAGCATGCCTCTTCCAAGTGAATCTAGAAATGGCCGCCAGGTGTACTTTTATGGAGGAGAACGCCAAACCTTTCTTTGCCAAATGCAACAAGTAGGGTAGAATTTGCTCCGGTGAAATGTTAAAGGGTCCATCCCAGACTGCCCCTTACACCACACACAAAACCTTTTCCATTTGCATGCATAGGAGACATTCGTAGACGGAGCTCTAGCCGCCTCCAAAATGCGGCGACAGTCACTAGAAATGCTCAGTAGGCCAAACTCAGAGAAATCAGGAGCCAAGCTGTCAGGCTGAGAGAGCCTGGATCGTGGTGCCAAACCGCATCCTTGTCCTGAAACAGAAGGTCCGGCGTCACTTGCAACCAAACCGGTTCCGCTACGGATAGATGGAGTAGCTCTGAGAACCACGGCTGCCTCGCCCAGTACGGGGCCACCAGAATCACACGGCATGGGTATTTCTGAATCCATTAGAGGGTCTGCCAAATGAGTGGAAATGGAGGGAATGCATACGCAAACCTGCCCATCCACGAGAACGAGAGTACATCCCCAGAGACCCGGGCTGAGGCCACCTGCTGGCAAACTCCTTGCACTTTCTGTTCTCTCGAGTGGCGAAAAGATCCAATGAAGGACGACCCCATTTTCGGAAAATGCTCGACACCTGCTGTTCTTTCAGCTGCCATTCGTGGTGTTGGTTTATTTCTCTGCTGAGCGAGTCCGCCTGCACATTCATCACCCCCGGCAGATGAAACTGTACAATATTGATGTTTTGTACCAGGGCCCAATGCCAAACTTCCTGAGCCTCTCTCGAGAGCACCCTGGAATGAGTGCCCCCCTGCATCCTGAGGTAAAACATTGTGGTGGTATTTTCTGTCAACACCCTCACCACAGAGCCGCGTGTGCACGGCAGAAACGATTTTAGAGCCCAATGAACCGCTCTCAGTTCTAGCACATTGATGTGAAGACTCGATTCGACCGGAGACCACAGTCCTTGAACCTGGAAGCTCCCCACCCTGTCTGAGAGGCATCCATCACAATTGTAGCTTGAAACTCCGGCTCCAGCAACGGCACTCCTCGATCCAGATTGTCTGAGAGCTGCCACCATCGAAGAGCATCCCGTAAGTCGCTGTTGTCCACCACCTTGTCGGACCATGATCTGTGACTCTGAGCCCACCGGTCCGCAAGAAACTCCTGCCCCGGCCTCATGAAGAGACGACAGTTCTTCACCAACGGAATGCATGACGCCATGGCTCCCAACAGCGACATGTACTTTTTGACCAACACTCTCGTTCAAACTTTCCACTCTGCCGCTTTCTGCTTGAGTTTTTGAATTCTCTCGATGGAGGGCTTCACCAGGCCTAGCTGAGTTTGAAATTCTGCGCCCAGAAATACCAAGCTCCTGAAGGGAGATAGATATGACTATTAGAAGTTGACGGCGAAGCTCAGTCGTTGCAACAGCCGCATGGTAACGCTGAGACTTGCCTGTGTCGCTGCCGGTGACAAGCTGCGTATCAGCCAGTCGTCCAGGTAAGGATAGACGTGATTACCTTCTCGTTTGTGCCACGCCGCCACTGGTGCTAAACATTTCGTAAATGTCCTGGGGGCCGATTTCAGACCAAACGGAAGCACTCGGAACTGGTAATGATCTTGACCCACTACAAATCGCAAGAATTTCGGGGTCGTTGACGCATGGGTATGTGGAAATATGCGTCTTGCAAATCCAACGACGCCAGAAATTCCCCCGGCTGTACCGACCCAATGACTTCTTGAAGTGTGAGCATCTTGAACTTCAGGCGGTGCAGAGTCTTGTTCAGTGCCCGAAGTTCCAGAATGGGTCACCACTTGCCGTTGGGTTTCTTCACCACAAAGTAACAGGAGTAAACCCCCTGACTTCTTGCAGCCACT
The DNA here is from genome assembly GCF_040938575.1 of Ambystoma mexicanum. Classification (NCBI taxonomy): domain Eukaryota; kingdom Metazoa; phylum Chordata; class Amphibia; order Caudata; family Ambystomatidae; genus Ambystoma; species Ambystoma mexicanum. The sequence continues at coordinate 1,045,372,729 of NC_090936.1, forward strand.
GGAACCAATTCTATAGCCCCTTTCTGTAGCATAAGTACAACCTCCTGCTGTAAGATGTGAAGATGACATAGCACAGAATACACGGGAGGAATGGGAACCGGTGGCCCTTGAATTCCAGAGAGTGGCCCAACCGTACCGTGTCCAATACCCAACTGCCTGATGTAATTTTGTTCCATTCATCGACGTGTAGAGCTACTCTGCCCCCCAGCACATTTCTTCGAAGACCGTCATTGTTGTGATTTTGTTTTTTTACCTTTGGAGGAAGAGGGCTATCCTCCTCTCCTTCTGGTGCCTGAAAATCTCGTCTTCTTCGCGTAGACTGTACTGCCCATCTATATCCTTGTGAGGAGTATCCAGACCGACCGTAACCCCTGTCTCTGGAGGCAGCAAACCGGGTATTTCCTGAAGCTCCATGGAAGGGGCGAAAGGGGCGAAACAACCGTCCGCTTTGCAAAGCTCCCAATGATCTCACCGTATCGGAGTCCTCTTTCATGCCCTTGAGGGCTTTGTCTATTTTTTCTCCAAACAATTGCTCCCCCTCACAGGGCATGTCCAGTACCTTGTGATTAACCTTCGGCCTAAAGTCTGTTCACTTCAGCCAGGCCTGCCGACGTAGTATTAATCTGTTTGAAACCAGATTCCGCTAAATCTACAGCAATGTTAATGCTGTGATTTGACGCTTCCTCACCTTCACGCACCAGCAACATGGAAGCCTTTCGGTGTTCCTCTGGTAGATGTTCTAACAGAGGGGCAAGCCGATGCCACATCTCACGGTCATAGCGCGCCCTAATCGCCAACGAGTTGGCGGCTTTTACTGTCGTCGCCCCCACTGTTAAAACCTTTTTTTCGAAGGCATCTTGTCTTCTAGCGTCGCTGTCAGGAGGTGTAGTGCATTTGTGTTGTGTTCTGGCTTTCCGGCTAGCCACTGTTGACACCACTGATTCAGGGGTGGGTTATGAAATCAAATACTTTGGCGTAGAGTCCAGGGCCTTATATTTTCTCTAATCTCCCTTTGACTGCAGGCTCTGAAAACGGGTGGCGCATGGTGCGTAGGCCTTCCTGCCAGACATGGTCCAGGATTGGAACGAGAAAACTGCCTTCCTTCTCTTTCCCATGTGGTCAAATGGTAAACATTCTTTTCGTTCTTCCTCCGGGGTCAGGCCAAACTCAACACAGGCTTTTGCCATCATGGCATGAAATGCCCCAATGTCATCCGGGGGTGATGGTTGCGCTGGACTCCTAGGAGCTTCTATTTCCACATCAGACTCCCATGTCGGGTCTCTCGATGGTGACAAAGAGACATCAGAGATAGAGCCACTGGGCACTAGGTCGGAATCAGAGTCCGGTAGCTCACCCTCCTCCGGATGTGAACGAGACGGCTCTGTGCTCATCGGCCGGGAAGCCGGCAACTCAGCTGTAGACGCTGAACGCGGAGGGACACCTGCCGAGTCGACGATAGGTGTTACCGGGGGCGTACCCACGGGAGGCAATCTTGAATCCAGTTGACTCAACAGGGACTGCAGTGTAGATAAGACCTGGAGGGACAGCACCGACTGCGTGTTCAGCAGAGGAGACGCAGATGGAACATTCTGTACTCCCGCCATCATCGAAGGGCCAACACACTGTAAGACGAGGCTTGTTGGGTTCACCACAGGCTCTCGTTCCTCCTCCATCGACGACACTGAAAGGGCCGAATCCTGCTGTAGCAAGGGCGTCATATGCTAAAGGCTGCCACGCTCCGATCACAGGTAGCACGTTGTCAGTCAACGACTAAAACCTCGGGCCCTCGTCGACTGCAGTCACTGAATCCGACAACACTTTTGTGGAGGCAGACACTGTAGCCGGCAGTGAAACCATCGACGACGGGACTCCCAACGACGGCGCAGACAGCTGTGGCGCGGATTTTTCAGGCGATCCCGCCCTTTTTGACACCCTGGATAGATGCTTCGAAGACTCCCTACTAGAGGATGACCTACGATGGTCTCCTGAAGAGGAGCATTTCGAAGAGTCCTTTTTGTCCTTTTTTGAAGAAGAAGAAGAAGAAATGTTCTCAGGCCTTCGGGACTGGTCAGACTGAGCATGCTTAGATGAAGGAGCCCCTTTCATCAGGTGTTTGCCCGAAGAGGGGCGGCCGCTCTTGTCTGCAGGCTCAGACGCTAGGCTGTGCACCAAACCCACCTCAGATGGAGGGTAGGCCCCATCGTTTAGCCACGATATCAACCGCTGATTGCAGTCCTTCAGTGTTTTCTGAGAGAAACCCTTACAGATGTCGCAGGAATCGGCGGAGTGATGAGGGTAGAGGCAATAGAGACAGTCCATGTGCCCATCCCCTTCATATACCTTCTTCAGTCCGCAAGTCGCGCAGGGCTGAAACAAAGCTTTTCCCGAAGACATTGGGAAAAAATTACCACAACACACCAAATGTGTAGAATCAAAACGAGCAGGAGGTGATCCTGACACTTTGGAGACGGTTGAAATCTGAAGGGAAGCTACGGGGCGGGTCTATTTATACCCTACGTCCTATTGAATGGGAGCTAAGCACCCAAAAGGACGTCGATATGACACTAGAGTGTCAAAGTTTTCCAAGTGAAAACACTATTTTAAAAAGGACCGAGGTTCCCAGCCTGACGATGGGGAATATTCAAAGCACGTGAATCCATAAAAGATGCAATGCTGGAGAAATGAAGGAGATAATGTGTATGATTGCACCAAGTACACTGAATATTATGATGAAATACCACATGTCAAGGAAAATGCCCTAGGAGGGGGAATAATTCTCTTTATTGATGGGTCATTGTCAAACTGGCTATAATACTGGCAAAAGGCGCAGTGGGATAGCAATAGTAAAAGCAAAAGAAAATGACAGCTTTGTGAAAGCGACAAGTACGACATTGCCAATGCATTTCTCGGCACAAGCAGCAGAATTGACAGCGCGCATTTCTGCACTTGAAGTGCATGAAGAGGAGGCGGTTATGGTGTATTCCAACTCTGCCTACATGATGTCAACAGAACATGCAGGACTGTCACGTTGGAAGAGACACCGCTTCCTACGTGCAGATGGCATGCAAGTGCGGCATCACGCTATTGGACAGGCTCGTAGATGCACTTAAACTCCTATCGGTCATTGCCATGGTGAAGTGCGCAGTGCACACCTGAGGTACAGATTTGAATCCTCACTGCAATGAGGCCGTCGACCTAGAAGTGAAAAAAGCGATATATTTTTCCAAAATATCTGATATTGCGACTGCACCGAACAAGTACACACGTGCACGTAACATGGTGATGAAAGAGGGTGTTAATACATTACCCATAGCACAAATAACTGAACTACAGGGGAGGGCACCACCAGAAGAGCAAGAGTTCTGGAAACAAAGAGGGTACTCATTGTCCTCCACAGATGCAATGTGATGACAGGACAGCACCGGCAAACCAGTTATGCCTTTAGGGCTGCTCAAAGTAGCACTAGACCAATTGTACCACCCAACACACACACACATCGAGAGAGTGCCTTGCAGTACTGATTTTGGAAGATTGGTTTGTCCCAAATTTGGTACAACATGCTGCAAATTTTGTTGTAAACTGTTTGACGTGCCAGAAGTTCACTGCTGGCCATACTTTGCGAACAGTGAGAGGACCATTTCAGCATTTGCATATTGATTATGTAGATATGCAAAAAATGTATACCGGCTACAGGTAAATGCTAGTAGTCACGTGTCCCTTTCCTCGATGGATTGAAGCCAGCCCATGCACAAACCTGGATGTCGCATGCACTGCAACGTTTCTCATACGTGAGGTATTTCCAAGGTGGGGAGTGTTTGAAGTGGTCCTGTCTGACAATGGACCACACTTTGTAAATGAGATATTTGAGCACACAACTATTCTTTTGGGTATTAAGCACAGATTTTCACTTGCTTACCATCCACAAGTGAACAGCAATTGTGAGTACCTCAATAGCCCCCTAAAAGAGCGAATTGCCAAACTAAAAATGACACAGGAAAAGGTTGACTCCATTGCCTTCCTTTAGCCCTGTTTGCATTATGTAACCAGCCCGGCTCTGACACTCACCTGACTCCACATGAGCCAGTGAAGGGATGCCGAATGCACATTCCCCTTGCTCCTCCCACTCAGTGCTGCTACTGTGCTAAGGACAGAAATGCACGATTATTTGATAGCTTTGACAGAGTCCCTTAAATGTAAGTCTCAACAGGTGCAGATGCGGCAGGGGGAATCAAAGAAGACTGATGAATAAAAGGAGCAAGTTGATCCAGAAACGTTACAGATGCCATTAGTACTGTACCTGGGCAACACAGTATTATGTACAAATGTTACCCGACAGTGGCACAAGTCACTGTTCGAGGGATCATTCATAGTTGAAACAGTTAAACAGACAGCAGTTAAACTCCAAGGAAGTAGGGCCTGAATGCACCTTGGTGACGTCAAGCTCTACAAAGGAGAAAGAAGGTGAAGAAGAGATGAGAAGAGATCCAACGAGGTCCATCATGAGACCCAATCAGCAGCAAGAAGAATACAACCGTTGTCTTCTCTATAGACACACAGACAAGTCAGCTTAACATTCTTTCGACAACGCTTACCTAAAGATAAAAGCGTGACACTCATACAGTACAAGAAGACTAACAAATGCTTCCTATAACAATTATGTTTTTTTTAATAGTTTTGTCCTGTTTAACAAACACTTATCCCTTCATAGGAGCCTAGAACATATGTTTTGCTGTATTGTTGTTTAATATAAAAGCCTACCTTACTTTAGAAAGAAACTTCCTTTCAATACTAGCACGTTTTCTTCTGTAAATATGTATTCCTTTTAAAAAAGGACTTTTTTCTGACAGAAAGAATGGGACTATTCAATAATTTTAGATATTTGTTTTTAGCATTTAGAAGGAATAACACTTCCAGTTATTTGCAGAAGGTAGACACGCCAGATATAATGCTGATAGCAACAGTGCTTACATTTTGTAGCCTCTATTTTATTATTCTTATGGCATTAAGAGAATTGCTTATTTACAATGCAGCTAAACCAGTAACTGGAATATAACTAATGTTACAATGACAAGGGAAATGGCAACAGAAGAATTTCCTATAGTAAACCGACAAATGAAGAGACTAAAAAGTAGTGTGCTAGATGACTCTGTGCACCAGAGCAAATATGTGACTCATTCTGCTCATGTCGCTTATAATTTGTGGTACAAGCACATGAGCAAAGTGGGGAGAGGGAGATGTCTTCTGAGAGCTGTTATGTGTGTTCCTTCATCCCCATGCCATGAGCGCTTCCAGGATATTTATGGCCACAGAATTACCTGCGCACAGAACACACTGCCTAATGCACTTAGCACTTTGCATACCTAAGGGGCAGTTGTAAAGAAGATGGGCTTCCTTGCGATGGATGACAAAAATGACTTTCCCTTATGATAGTTACATAAAAATTAAGGTCATGATGGATGACCCTGTAAGAAAAAATAAGGTGATGCAATACACATTAGAAGGCATGAATAGAGGAGAGGTTTAAATAACGGACCATAAGCTATTGCGGTGCATAAATGGTGCAGGGAAAGAGATACGTAGGTGCTGGGAAAGAACACAATTATTAATATATGGACAGGTATTTACCTCAGGAGGTTGGGTTGAAGGGATGATGGGGTGCAAAGCACAAGCACTCCTGACAGTACCAGTAGAGGTGGGGCAGAATGCAAATGATATATGCCTCAAAGAATGGACTGAATATTGCAAATTGCTCACCTGGGTAGAGGATGAAGCAGGCCCCATGCCCATAATATGTCTAATAAATGCCACATTATGTTTCAAGAATACTTGGCCAGTGAAAGTAGGGGAATACAAACGGTACAAATGCATTTTCGATGTATCAGGCATGAAAATAGGCACTGCTGTATTAATGGATCACTATTGGGCCTGTGGTTCAAGAGTTTATATGCAGCTCCCTCCAAAGTGGGGAGGGTTATGCTCCCTGGTGGTAATAAGTACACCAGCTCTTGTAGTACCGCAGAGTGAAGTACAGATTGGTGAATTCCCCGAAAGGCAGTAGAAATGAAAATAGTAATACATTTGGATGCTCACGTGCACGAGTATACCCAAACAGATGATCTGCCCCGTGCGGAGACAATGGAAAGCCCTATCACCCCCCCACCCCCAACCGCCGGATCAAAATTTATTTATCCTCAGGAACCTCACAATTACACAAATCAATGGGTATATTGTGATTCCAATGGAGAATGCTGATATATGATCTGGAGCGTGTATGTCAAGACATGCAGGCACCTTGAGGGGGGGGACTAAAAACTGGATACCCAAAGAGCCCTGTGTGGGGGAGGGCAAGGAGAAGAGTCTGATTGAGAATTTGACCAGAGGAGGGAATGTTGAGAGGCAGATGAATATGTCATCCATAGCTAATGCCCCTCTCCCGGCCCAATACCTCACAGGTGAGAAATGTTACTCACTAAGAAAAACGTACCGCCCATATCAGAGGCAGGTATAGCAGGAAATGGACACAATCTAAGCTATAGATGGCACAAGTATCCAAACTAATAAATTAAACAATACATGTGCATGCATTAGACATGAAGCAAATATGCACTCATCATGAAGAAATTGAACACTAGGTCAAATATGCATTTATACATGAAAAATATTAACATAGCATCCATAAGAAATAAGAATAATAACATAAGCAATGTATACATTGAATGCAACATGAACGACACCCGAATATAGCTCACTAACATAGAAATGCAACAGTAATGGGCAGCCATCTTTTCCAAAATGGAAGCTACAACATGCATCTGAATAAACAAAAGGCCTCAAAGCTTCACTAGAATATAAAATGTTGAAATACAGATCTGTGGAGAGCTCAGACAGTAACTAGCAGACCAAGTCACAGTTACCAAGAAACTAGGGAGGGGCAGAGCGCCACAGAGAAGGCACAAGATAATAATTCCCAGGACGCAAGAAGTATACTGCCTGATTAATTAAAAGTCTAAAAGAGCACAACCGACCATTGTGAGCCAAATGTGAGTGAACCATAAGCCAAAAAGACTCCATGAAGAATAACTCGAGAGTGTCCCCAGTGGCAAAAGAAACCATAACATTTGCACTAATATTAGCTAAAATACCAATAAATGAAGGGTGAAATAATTTCATACACGGTCCCATCACACATGACCCATAATTCAAGAACACTGTCTATTTATCAGCAACGAACACAGATAGGACACCTGCCTCACTCCTCATTCAGATTCTCAGACACAGGGTGCCACACAAGGCCACATACAAAGAGATTCCCTAGGAAGTGAGGGATGGTATCTTCTTTAATTGAAAGGAAAACAGTCTGTGGACCTCACTTCCCCTACTCTTGTCTGGCTCATGTCTTGAAGACATATCAGTTCCCAAAGGTTGGTCAGTAGAAAGCCAACCAATCAAGAACCCTGATTTTAGGTCACCCATTACGTATTATGCCAACAAATAGTTTATTATAATGATGATGTGTTTTTAGTGTTATCAATTTAGAGGTGGTCTCAGAAGGAGCCATCAGACAAGCATTACCCAATCAGAGGTTAAACCCCTACAGGATGTATATGTAGTCATCCCTATCAGCCAATCCCCTTACCCAATAGGTTCTGTTACGTATGATTACACTATGATGTCAGTCATGACAAATATCAAATATAAACATTGTTGTTTTTTCTGAGATCCGCACGATTTTTATGCTTGTATGGTGTCCATGCTTTATTTTGAATGTTAATAAAGCTGGGTTTTGCCTTGCACTTTGTAATTTCCGTTATTTTGCCCGGTTTGATCTGGAACCAGAACCTCTGTGTAAATGTGGGGACTTCCCAGACCATTTCAACAGCTGGATTACAAGAGCCCAACTGTCCCAGCAGGCGAAGGGCAGGGACAATGTGTGGAAAGAATTGGATTTGGAAAACTTGAAGCTCAGCAGGCTGGAAAAGAGAAAGAAAGAGAAAGTTGCGAACAGGAAAAGACAAGCACTGACAGAGTCTGAAAGTTGGAACTTAAAATCAAGCATTTTGGCTTGAAGCAGCAACTCCAAGAGCTCCCTTCACAACAAGACAGGTGATGGTATGGGATCATACCAATTTCTCAGAAGTCTCAATAGGTTGGTGAGTGAATACAAGGAGCAGAATAATGTCTTGTTGTGGTTCATATCTTTTGAAAGATCTTGTAGAATGGCTGGCATGACTGATTCTGGAAATGTCTGTGCTTGATGGGTAAACTGACTCAAAATGCTTAAGAAGCTAGATTGGAATTAGATGAACATTATGAATGTATGAAAATAAGATTGATTGTGAAATTTGGTAAGATTCACTCTCAATACCTTGAGAAGTCCAGGGAGCACAAGAAATGGTCAGTGTGATTTGACCCACTTGAGTGACTGCTTCCTTTAAGTCTAGAGATGGCTGGATAAGAGATTACAAAGTGGAGACCTTTGATGGTTTAAGACATTTAATAATGCATGTGCACATGTTGGAAGCTTGTTCACCATAGCTACCTTGCTGACTCCAAGGATGTTAGGGAGAACTCTCAGAAATGTGCTAATTCCTCCCTACCTTAGAGACCCCCAGCTCTTTTGCTGGACTTTAGGACTTAATTATTTCCCTGGAGCGAGTGAGACCTTTTTTCCTTGGAGCGAGTGAGACCTTTTCTCCACTCTCTTTGTACCTCCCCCTCTTTTTATTCATGCTAATAGGTCCTCTCCTATGTTGTAGCTATACCACACTTGCTACCTCATCACTGACCTGCCTTCTCACGAACCATTCACTCCTCTGCGGGCCACAACCTGCAACTATCATGTATCCTACCCCACATGCTCCTTGCATTAGTGACTCATTGTGCCTCACACGGCACCTAAACCCCATGCTGGCTACAGCCACTACTGCCTTTCCTAGTAACCCTTAACTCAACTCCCCTTCCCTCTGGCTTGAACACTTTGCATCCAAACCAACTCCTAACCAACCCTGCACGGGGCCCCTGAGGAATCTCAGACTAGGATCTAGACTATCTCACGCCTCCCACCACCGCAGTAATATCAACCAGCAGACCAACTGACCTCACCCGGAGTCAATAGCCCTCACCCTCCGCCACTCTCCCTCACCCACAGTGGGCATTAATCTCAACGTGAGCATCCAACCTCAGACCCACCCAGTACCTCTCAAGGCTGCCCGGATTAATACCAGATCACTCACAGCACACGCACTTGACGTGGACGCCCTCATCACCACTCACGACCTGGACTTTATAGCTGATACCGAGACCTGGCTGGATGCAGCTTCGGGCCCACTCCTATCTCTAGCGATCCCTGATGGTTATACGATTATAAGAAGTGACCGCAACACTGGTCAATCTAAAGGAGGCAGCATTGCCTTCATACACAAAAACACCATTAGTCTTTGTCTCACCACTGCTCTCCAAATCAGCTCTGCTGAACGTCTTTCAGTGAAGCTAGCCATCACCCCCAATCAGACTATTACACTCCACCTTATCTACCAACCCCCTCGTCCCAAAACCACATTTGCTGAGGATCTCTCCCACATCCTTACTGATAACACCAAGACGAAGCCACAAATCATAGTACTTGGTGACTTCAATCTAGGCTACCTAGACCCTAACGATGCCCCTGCACACAACATCAACAACCTGCTACTCAACCTAGGCTTCTCACAACAGGTCGACTCGCCAACACATTCCAAGGGCAGGACTCTCGACTGGATAGCTACCTTAAACTGCGACACTAACATTGTATCCAACCAACCATGTACCTTGACAGACCACCATCTCATCACCTTCAGTGTCCCCACTAAAATCATCTACACCGCACCGGATATTGCACCTGCTACTGCCACAAGAAATAAGCGCAACAGAACCTGTGCTAAATTACTCCCACTCATCCTCCCTGCTCTCAATGACCTATCCTTCTCATGCTCTGACCCTACTGTCATGGTAGACACTTACAATCAAACTATGCTGAAAGCACTGGACCTCATCGTGCCCACCAAACTTAGAAAACCCAAACCTCGGGCCCACCTCAACTCTTGGTTCACGCCACAATTGAGATCCCTTTGCAAGGAAAAAAGGGTTTGCGAATCACGCTGGAAAAGTCACCCAACTGAAACAAACAAAACTAGTGTTACGCTAGCTACTTTAAATTACAAAGAGGCCATACTGCAGGCCAAAAGAGATGAGTACAACAAATGCATTGAATATGCCCAATCTAACACCAAAGAATTATTCAGAATCCTAAAGGAACTGGAGTCGCCTGCTACTCCCCCTGACACCGGCTCCAAAGACAGTACCTGGTGTACTAACATTCAAAAGGCCCTCCTCGGCAAAACCGCCACCCTCCAAACTAAAATCAACGACAAAAAAAACTTCTTGCAGACCAGCTTGCAGCAAAAAATCCTCCAGGTCAACACCAACACCAATCGCGATAACCTCAAACCATTCAGCTTCGCACCCTTATCTACCCCTGAAGTTGTGCACATCATCAATAACCTCAAACCCTCTAACTGTCAGGGCGACCCCTGCCCAGCCTCCATTATTAAGGGGGCTTCGCACAGTCTAGCACCTTTCATCACCACCCTCATAAATTCCTCTTTCAGCTTTGGGATTGTCCCTGACAACCTCAAGGATGCCTGGGTCATTCCCCTCCTTTTAAAACCTACTTTGGACGCTGACATACCTATTAACTACAGGCCCATCACCACGGTCCCTTTCCTTCTAAAAATTCTTGATCGTGCTGCTTACCTGCAGATCCAAGATTACCTGGAAACTAATAATTTCCTGTGCAATCAGGCTTCCGCCCCCGGCACGGCACGGAAACCGCCCTCTTAGATCTTAAAACCCAGATTGCAGACCTAAATGATAAGGGCAAGTTAGCCCTCCTACTCCTATTAGATCTCTCTGCAGCCTTCGATCTAGTAAACCACCAAATCCTTTGCCGTCACCTTAAAACTGCCACCCACTTCTCGGACAAAGCCACGACATGGATCACCTCCTTCCTGGAAAATAGATCCATGAGAGTTTTCTCTCCTTCTGCTACTGCCAGCCCCGCGCCGGTCACCTGCGGGGTTCCACAAGGATCGTGTCTTTCCCCAACACTCTACAATGTGTTGAAGAAACCACTCTTTGACATACTGGACTATCTGGGTGTCACATATACTAATTACGCTGATGACACCCAGATACTCATCCCTATCACAGGTGACCACAAAACTGACACTCTATCTATCAACTCCATTTACCAAGTTATTCAGGCCTGGATGGCGCAACATGAATTGTGCTTGAACGATGAAAAGACTGAGATTCTTATCTTAGGCTCTCACCAAAGACTTAGTAAGCTAGATCCGTCCTTCAAAGCCTTCACAATTGACGGCAATACCATCAAAGTAGCCAAAGACACAAAAACGCTTGGCATCTTTATCGACTCCTCTCTCTCACTCTCCAGACAAATTAATGCAGTATCCTCTGCCGCATCATATACATGCAAGCTCATTACGGCATGCCGACCGTTCCTATCACCAGCCAACTGCACCACTCTAGCCAGGACCCTGGTCCTCTCTAAGATAGACTATTGCAACGCCCTCTCAGCACCAACCAATGCAACATCAACAAATTACAGATTATTCAAAATAACGCCATTAGAGCGGCACTAAACATCCCCAGGAACTCCTACATCTCCGACTCTAGACAGAGTCTCTGCTGGCTCTCAGTCTCCCAAAGAGTCTCACTCAAAGGGTTAGCGCTAATTCAAATAATCCTCACGAATCAAGCAACCAGCTACTTGGCCAGTAGATTTTCTCCACACACCTCCTCAAGACCACTCAGAAGTGCTCAAGCCAACTGTCTCTCCATCCCCCACTTCAACCTCCAGAGATCAGGCGGGAGCAGTTTCCCAGTCCTGGCTGCAAAACTGTGTAACACATTACCCAACCCACTCAGAGCAGAATCATCCTTCTTGGCCTTCAAGAGCAAAGCCAAAGCCTGATTGTCAGCCCAATATCAGCCATGATTCTTAGCACCCACTCCTCACTCAGACTTGCTACACCAGCGCCACCTTTGTTAGAGGCCTTTCCTGACTGAATGTCATTATTTATAGTAACTGCATGTTAGCCTAAATTATCTATTTATTGTACTGCTTGTATTCCCATCCTTATGTCTTCTGTTGTATGTAATTTGTACTATATCTGGTACCTTAGTGATGCGCCCTTATTATGTCTGTAACCCATGTTATGCGCCCGTATGCCCTTGGGCCTGGTGCGCTTTACAAATAAAATAAATACTAAATACTAAAGAAGCTCGCAAGAGCGGGGGACAACTGGATCTCCAACAGAGTCCAAGAAGGGGATCAACAGAAAGTAGAGGTGCGCAAGCCTGCCGCTAATAAACATCCTCCCCAACGTATTCACAAAATATATGGGGGAAGTACCATGGGGCTAGTAATGAAATTAGTGGGATGCCTGCCCAAAAACAGGAGGTCAAGAAACTCTTTTCACTTAATTTTGGAGATTGTTGGTATTCAGATTGTAGGAAAGGGGACCAAGGGTTGTAAAGGGATACCAAGAGGGATCCAGTCCACACGCCTTAATTTCCTGCCTGATTCTGGTTCCAATGGGACATGCTCGGAATTAACATTTGTCTCCCTGGTTGCCTAGGAAAACAACTCTGCCAAGGCAGCAGAAGTACCAAGAAATACTAGTAAATATATTTTGAGTGTCTCTATCAATTGCCAGGAGACCACTGGTCTTGGAGACTCTGGGGCTAGCAGGACTGCAGTGGAAACAACTCTGATCCAGCCTGAGAACTATCTACACATACAGCCCCAAATCACTAGACTTGCTGGCGACCCGCTAGAAAATGTCTGACGAAATGACTACTGCCCCACAAGAGTACAATGATGAGTAGTGGCTAACCGCCTACTCAGCGCTCGAACTTCTACAAAACAAAAGTGATCACAAAGGTGAAAGCGGAATAGTCAAGAGATATACTTCCTCTGCTTTTTCTGGTAACATGGGCAAAGGGAAGGTTATACTCCAGGAGAGGTGTGAATGTGAGATAGCTGCAACCCAAACAGCAATAGTACAATATTCCAAAATAAAGGAATGTCCAATGAAGGTTCTACACAAATGTATATTCTTTAATTAACCACACCAATATGCAATTAAAATGTACTAGAAAACAATAACAAACACCCACCCCTATAAAGGCAGATAGAGAAATGCAGAATGTAATGATGCAATCACTCTGGATATTTAGCAGGGAAGAAAAGGCAACAAAGTCCCAACAACAATTGATCAAAAAGTATTTGCTTATTGAATAAAAAGGTGCACAAGGGACTTAACAATTCTCAAGGCTCCCAACAAATGGACCACGGACACAGGGCCTCTCATTGTACCTGATTCAAATGCTCAGGGGGTCCAACAGGGTTCGAACCAAGCTTCGAGATGTGGTGCTCATGGGCGAATGGTTTTGGGAGCGTCAAGTAGTGTTGATCTCAATAGCCGGTCTGCATCGAGTCTGCTTTGAGTTGTGATCCGTGCAATTTGAAGGCAGCATCTGGGGCGGCTGTTTAATGGATCATCAGACGAGCTTCGACTATTGAGCATGGTTCAAAATGATGAATACTGCTGATTCAGGCTGACTGGTCCCGCAGTTTGAGCCTAGCTGCAATACAAAGTCCTGGTAGTTCAATGCTTCATTTGGTAATGCAGTGTTTCAAAGTCGTCTGCACAGTATGCTGGTGCTCGAGCCAGGCAGGTGACGGGCTCTGCTGAGGGAATGCAGTGTCTAACTGGTTCGAATGTGTGAGCAGTGATTTGAAGTTCGAAGGCGAGTGCCAAAGTCAGTCAGTCAAATCATGTTTATTTCAGATAATCAGCCATAAAACATACACAACACAAAAAATGTATCACATACACACATATACAATATAGATAAAAAACAGTTTCGTCCAAAAAGACCGAAAAGAAATGACCTACACAGCCAAAAGTCTGAAATAATGTACTACCAAATGTTCTATCTTCTAAAAGTTTGACTTTTGGTTGGGTAGGTCATTTCTTTTTGGGGGCTGTGGGGGTGTTCTTCCGCAACCCCCGCTCAGTATACTGTGAGCAGGGGTTGCGGGGGTGTCACCCGCAGCTGCCCCGCAGTCCTGAAACAAACAAAAAAAGGAAAGGACCCTGCAGCGCCGGTTCCCGATCACGGAAGTGAAAGGGAACAGGCCTTAAAGGGACCAGCAAGTCAGAGGCAAGGTAAGTAAGAGTGTGGTGGTGTGTAGCGGTGGTGGTGGGGGTGTGGGCAGGGGTTTGGCCAAGTCAGAAATGTTCAGGGGAGAAAAGACCGAACATTATTTTAAAAAAATAATCTTCAGTCTTTTCCCCCTCGAACATTCCTACCTCGGTCATCCAACCCCAAACCTAAAAAACAAATGATTAAAAAGTGCTAAAATGGATGAATCCAGGCTGGCTAACACCTGCAGAGTCTTTTACCTCCAGTGAGGTCATTGGTACTAGTGTAGCTGACAGTGGTAGGTCTTGCTCCATCAGCAGTTAACCCCCAATGTGGGTAGGGATTCAAGCTTGTCTCTGCCATTGGGGCACTCCTTTACCTCAATGGCTGAGGACTTTAGAAAGATCAACTCTCACAAAAAGGTCCAAATGAATTATTTGTGATGTCATGGAATCAATCCCAAAATGAATCGACGAACGAGGGAGAGACCCCTTCCTCATGAAGGCAGCAAGCCAAAGGGGATTGGTTAAAAGCAAGCCTGCTTTAAGCGCTTCAATCCTTGTTAAGAAAACAAGTTACCTGTGCCTTTCTGCATCAGACCTAAAGTGTTTTGCTGTGCAGGAAGTGTAGAGGACATGGAGGAAAGAAAGGCACACAGAAAAACAAGATGGAGGAATCCTTCCTCCCTTTGCTACTATTCTGCTTGCCTGTCTATACCCACCCCATTATCTAGCCCTGCACTTCAAAGGCCCTTTGGTGTAACCCCCCAATTCTGAGGAAGGCCTTGGTTATAGAATTGCCTCTTCGAAGCCAGGCTCCCAGGAGATCTGAAATTGTGAGCTACTGGGTCCTGCAGGGAAGAGTTACCCAAACTCCCAGAATGTCAACAAAGGCAGGCATCCTGCCTTTTGTCCCATTTCCTGGAATGCACGCAGTCTGGTGCTTGGAAGCCACATCGCCTCTTATACCTAATCTGAGCTCACATGGTTGACACTAGTATGCTACAAATCAATTGTGGCTTTAATAAGTATAGGTATGGCTTATATTTCTAGATTATCCTGCCACCAGGTGGTAGTTTATCATAATTATAAAGTATTTAGGACAGAGGTGTAGATTATAATGCAACCTCAGCACTGCAGTGACTTTGCTGTCACAGCAGCTGTCAAACCTTGCACCTGAGAATTCAGAACCTGCTCTGTGCCACTAGAGGGCAGGAACTACAGATCAGGAGACTGATGCAGCAGGGCACACATGTCACTATGTTTTTGCCATGAGCTTTTCTAAAATGGTGGTCTGTTCAATTTAGATGGAACTACTGTTATAATTGTATGAATTAATACAAATCAAAAGAGTTAGGGCTTCTATACCCTTGTCATGATGCCTACACCCGGGGACCCAGACCAGGTCCAGCAACCCCGGAAGCAGGCATCAAGTTATTTTGAGCAAGCCCAAAAACCCCTGCTAGGGGCTTTTTGGGTGCGGTCCTGGCGCCTATGGCGCCAGGCTCATATGGAGAGTCAGTCCTGGCGCCATAGGCACCAGGCTCATAGAGTAGAACTTACCTGATGCAGACAATGCTGCAAGAGCTCCAAGCCAAATGAGGCTTGGAAGGGACTATTTTACCTAGAGACTATTTTTTACTCAGGCGGGGCTGGGGAGGAATACTTACCTGGGACTACTTTGGAGGCTATTTAAACCACGCCTGAAGAGCAGCACACGCTTTGCGTTATTCTGCATCCAGCAGCGTAACGCTCACCGTGCCTGCAAGCCTGCATCCAGTCTTCTGCCACGCCTGCCTCGAGTTTGGAGCTCCTAGAAAAAGGGAGAAAGCAAGAGAAAAGGTTAGAACAAGAGCAATACACCTTTGATCCTTACCTGAATTCCCGATCCATCGTGCCTTCGAGCTGGAAGAAAGAAGTTATTTTATGCGAGTCGTCTCGCCTGCTGCAGCGCCGCGCTGAACTCACCGGTCTTCGCAGCATCTTCACATTCCACTGCATCCTCCTGCATGTTCCTGCCGCATTCCGACACCTAAGGAGTAGAAAAGAACAGCAAGGTGAGCCAAGGGAATACACAGAGGAATATTAGTTACCCCCCCATAGACTTACCTGATTTTACCACCGGGGGTACTATTCCTCTTCACGGGTCGGCGCAGCTTCCACTGCTTCTTCGCCGAACCCCGGCCCCTAAGGGGAAACAAAAGGACAGCAAGGTGAAACAAAGGGACTATCAAGGGAACCCCCCTCACCACAATAGACTTACCTGATTTTAGCGCCGGAGGTATTATTCCCCGAGACTTCATACTTTCTCTCAGCGCCTGAATAAGGGAGAAAGCAACAGGGCACATATTGACATTATTTATCGAACTGTTTTGGAAATACAACTCCTTACCAGAATATTACCGGTTGCCAGGAGGAACTCTCCACTAGGGTCAAGCTGCAATCTGCAAGGAATCGGACAAGAGTGAAAGTCAGGCATTTGAACTCTTATGAACTACATACTTTTCGGAATCAATATTGTTCTGGAACTCACCAATTCCTTCAAGCCAGTGAAGCAACTGGTTATCAACGCGCCCCTGCGCTCAATGCAGGATGGAGAGCTCTACTTTACAAAGCATCAGGTGAGACTATAAGAGGGGACATCAAAGGTGATCCGTGGGGAGAACAGCGGGGGTGGGGGGATTTACACTCAACTCCACGGGTGGTTAATTCCCTTTCTCCATTTGCAGAAGAATATTCCTACAGGCCAAGCAAACGAAGCTAGGTGGGCCAGTCCAGTCCGTCATCTCGGCCCTACACGTCACATTGGTGGAGACCGCAGCTGTCCAGTTCACATCGACACCTCTGTGGGAGCCAGGTGAGCGTAACAACCCTTGCCAGATGGCAATTCCTAACAATGTCCTAATGCCCAATTAACTGTATAGGTGTGTGGGATATCTGCTTCTGTTCCAGTGAGTGTGCAGGTAAATCTCCCGACACCTGTTCTGTTGGGGAATGAACTGGAAGAACTCAGCATAGTGGGGCAGGCTCTCCATCATTGCTGCGGCTATGGTCAGCACAAAAAGGACATGTTGACAAGTCTACTCTAACACCAAAGGAGCATCAACCCTCTAAGGTGTCAAAAAAGGCAAAGTGTAAACCTTAAGCCAATGGAAGGAAGAAGGAGACATAACTTCCTGTAGATTAGCCAGTCCCTGAGCCACAACCTAGAGCCGGGTTTATTACCTATGGGAAAGACTCTCTGGACCCTGCAGTGGTAGGACCACTTGACCTTGGGAAACCATCCTTAATTACAAAATCGTGTTGACTGCCCACAAGAGGTTGCTGGTGCACACATCCTTTATACTCCTGTTAGTGCAAGAGGTGTCTCTGGGTGGGCACCCTGAAGTGAAGAAAACTAAAGGAAAGGAAGGTTGACCCTTCACTTCTTTTGGCTCAAGATGGGAGTTGACAGAGGGCTACTCTAAATCTTGTCATGCCTGCCAAACCACAGACACTATGGGCCTCATCACGAGTTTGGCGGTAACCCTTAAATGCGGTGGTAGCGCTATTACCACTGCATGTAAGGGTCTGCCAGATAATGACCATGGCGGATTTCCCCCCCCAGCTCTGAGCTGGGGGGAAATCCGTGGCAAATTTGCCAATTTTCGGCGCGTTTACCGCCGATGGGAAATCCGCTGGCGGTAATAGCGCAAATTTTCCCCATTGGGCCCATTGGGGAATGAGGAATTCCCGAATGGGCCCAATGGGGAATGGGCAATAACCGTTCCGCCAAACCCGTGATCCGGCGCTAATAGCGCCGGGGGGTTTGGCGGTAGGGCTATTAGCGCCGGCGCTAATAGCGCCTGCGTTACCGCCCAACTCGTGATGAGGCCCTATGTCTGGCTAGTGCCACAAGCCTATTTGCCACTTTCAGTAGTGGGGGTACCCTTTGAGAAGGTATCACCATAGCTGGTGTCCTAGAGCCCTCTACTTTCTCAGGAAGCAGATTCATATTGGTTGTGGTGCACCATGCCACCCGCTATCATGAGGCAGTGCCAATGAGTACTGTCACTGTCAGAGCATTGGCTATGGCTTCATTGTGTATTTTTCCCAGGGTAGGATTTCACAAGCAGGTTGTCTTTGATGGGGATCCTACTTCATGTCTAGGTACATGCAAGCTAAATTGCTGGAATGTTGGATATCCTATACAGTAGCAACCCCATACCATCCTCAGACCAATGATTTTGTTCAAAAATACAAAGAAACCTTGAACAGAATGGTGGGTGCTCTAGGAGAGCACCTGAAGATGAAATGGGATATCTTCTTATCATGCCTTCTGTTTGCTTATAGAGAAGTAACTCAGGAAGACATTGGGTTCAGCCCCTTTGAGTTAATCTTTAGCCACCCTGTGAGAGGTCCCTTAGCCTTAGTCAGAAAAGGCTGGGAAGCCTCCTCACCTCGTCAACCCTTTAATGCGATAGACTATGTGCTGGGCCTCATGAAAAGAATGGACAGGCTGATAGATGAAGCTAAGAAAAACATGGAAGCAAGTCAGCCTCTAATGGAACTTTGGTTTGATCAGAAGGCGTCTGAGATGGATTTAACTGAAAGGCTAGCAGTTCTTGTCATGGAACATATGCAAGCTCCAGACAGACTGCATTGAGGAGGCTGCTGGTCATATGACCAGGACCTGACACCACTCAGTTGCTCTGCCCACCACCAGTTTGGGTGCCTTTCAAGCAGCTACTTAAGTATTCCAGACAAGATCCAGGCAGACTGCATTGAGGAGGCTACTGGTGGCGTGACTAAGCCCTGCCACCACCTATTTAACCAGTTCTCCTTAAGCGTCCTCATTGCTGGCGACCTCAGCAAAGGACAGATGAAGACAAGGACCTTTCCTGTTTGTGCCTGTTCTGGACTGATAGGGTCAAGGGCCAGACCCGCTATACTGCATTCATCTACAGAGTAGTACTTATTACTATTATGTTTTCCAAAAGACATCACTGTGTGTCTCCTCCCTCCACAGCCTATCCCTACCCTTGCTACGTTTTAAATGGCCAAGTGCCCTAGCCAATCCCGGCAAGCTACCCCAGCAAACCTCATCAATATCACCCATGCCCCCATCCAAAACCTTCAGACCACATGCACACTCCCCACATGCTGAAAATGTTCGCTCAGCAGTTGCTCACACCACAGACATCACCAACCTCATCCCGTAAAACAACCTTGACACCCTCTTCATCATCGAAAGATGGTTTACCCAATTCTCCACCCTTCTTTTTGATGGCCTCCTACCTCCAGGGTACTGCATCCAACATGAAGACCGGCTAGGAAGGGCAGGAGGTAGAATGGCAATCATCCACAGGAGTGATTGCCAATGATCCATTCAGATTACCAAGGCCAAATCCACTTACTACCCCACCACCATCGCGTCAGCCTCTAACAGAATCAAAGTCCTGTTTGAATTAGTAAAGCATTGTACCAAACACTCATCCGATCCAGAGGTGGAAGCAACTCAGGCAAAAGTGGGCTGGCAGGATAGCTCGGGGGCAACACGCTCGCCTTGGAAGTAAGACGATGTGGAGCACAGGTTCGATCCCCGGGTCCACGCTTAGAAACCTCTGGGTATTAAGTGTGTTATAAATACTCAATTAAAAATTACAAATTATCCACTCTCCCAGAACAAGCTTATTTGAATCTCTCACCTGCTGGTGTGATTTATCTCTCAAGGAATACATCACTGTCCACCTCATCTACAGACCACCTCAAAGGAGTGACTCCTTCAGTGCCAACATCTCCTGTGCCAAATTAGCACATACTAACAATGTCTTTCTCAAAGATCTCACGCTGACAACCACACTCAAAGCCTGCCATTTGCAATGACCGGATCCATGGATCGTAAGCAAATAAGCAGACTTTTCTCTCCCCCTTGTACAAAAAAGGCAACACCCTAGAATGAGTCTTTACATCTCCCCCATTATCACCTGCGCAGACCCTATCCTACTTGACTGCTCTGACCAAGCCATTATCCCACTGTCGATCACCCACTCAACCACGCCCCAAAAAGGTCAGGATAAATGCCCCCTCACTCAGCGCCACTCAATCAAAACCTTCTTGGTCAATGAACTAGAAGCAATCTTTTCAGACATCCCCACCACAGGGAATCCCTCGGTCCCCCTAGAATTGTTCAACAACCCAGCTATAATTCTGGCCCCCTCTAAAAACCATCCGGGTTAAGACCACACAATCTGCCCCTTGGTAAACCTGCAAACTGGCCTCCAACAAATGCTCAATCAGAGAACTAGAGAAACAGTGGCGCAAAAACCATAACCCTGGAGATCTCACTTCAAATCTCTCCATGCCGGCCGTAGGATTCAGATTACTGAGGCCAAATCTATTTACTACCCCACCACCATCGCATCAGTCTCTAACAGAATCAAAGCCCTCTTTGAGTTATTAAAGCATTGTACCAAACACTCATCCGATCCAGAGGTGCCAGCAACTCAGGCAAAATGTGACAGAATCAACAAATATTTTATTGAAAAAATCTGACAGATCATCGAATCAACCTCCAACTCCCTTAGCCCCCCCTACACTCCAGCAGGCACACTGCCCTTCCGGCTGCACTCTCTCCTCCCTCTCCCCTAGACACCCTAAAACAATCACCTCCATCAAACCTACTTCCTACTCTGACAACATCACCCTGCCTCCATCATTAAACAATTGATGTGCCCGGCGGTCATCACACTCCTTAGCATCATTAAGGCCTCCCTCACAGAAGCGTCATTCCCAGAAACCTACAAAACTGCTTTCATATGACCTCTTTTGAAAAAACCACTCCTAGACCCAGGTGACCTGGCCAATCACCACCCCATTACAGACGTCCCAGTTATTGTCAAAACGTTGGATAAAGTCCTGCTACACACCTACTTGCCAAAATAGTACAACTACAACTCTTAAACTACTATCAGTCAGTGTTCCATTTCAAGTGTAACATTCAGACAACCACAATCCAGCTGGTGGTTGCTCTCAACCAAATCATGGATAAAGGTGACTCATGCTTCCTCATCCTCTTTGTTCTCTATGTTGATTTTGACACTGTCGAAAACCACATCCTACTTTCCCTCCTTACTGACAGGATGGCCTTCACTACCACTATACTGAATTGGTCTATCTCCTGCCTCTCCGGCATACACCAAGCTGTCCAGATTATCACATTTCTTTCCAACTCACTACCAATCTCTGGCAGAGTCCTCCAGGGCTCCATAGTTTCACTGATCCTATTTAACATTTATGTGGAGCCTCTGGGCACACTCCTCCAAGATCCTGATATAGCCATCAACCAATATGTGTATGATACTCGGTCGTACATGAGAGTAAAAAGCCCACAGAACAGCATTTGTCTCTGCTGTTAAGGATTTCAATCAGGCAATACAACCGGGTCTCAGACTAGCATGCACCCCACAAATGAAATACTGATTTATTGTGTCTATAGGTTCAATATTCTGAGTGATATTCCACTCATATCACACCCCTTCTCGAAATACCCTCAGGTCACAACGGACCAGGAATCAGGCTGGTTGGTAAAGGTAATATTTATTATTTATTTAAAATTCAAATCAAACACAAGTTTTAATATATGGGGCAGCAATCACCAATGTGGTGACAATACAAATCAGAAAGTAAGTAAGGCAATTGAATTCACTTATAGCAATACAGAAGATAAAACACAGGGAAAAGAACAATTTTGGTTTGTTGAAAGGATAACACTTAGGTTAAGATTTCCCCCTGCAAAGTCCTTAATTCACAAATGAGCAATTCTACACAGATGTAAGTAAGCATCAGGAATTCAGGAATGAAGAACAGTGTATATGGTTTGAATGCAATCTTCCCTTTCCAAACAAGAGAGAAAAGCGTTTTTGGAAATTTACACTTTTAAAATGACAGTTGAAAATGGCTGTGTGAAACACTGAAAAGTGTGCAAAAATCCTTAAATTGATATAAATTCCTATGGGAGCAACATGGAAAAGATCCTAACAAACATAAGCTAACATATGAGCAACAATACACACTTAGAATCAGAATGGAAGTTTGGAAATACTTCGAATGGGAAAACACACGTGGAAAACTTTAGCAAAATTGCAAATTCCTGCCTATCTTTCACTATGCGATTTTTAATAAAAACGGATCAAAAATACTGGTATGCGGTTTTTGGTTGTGGATGTAGCTACAGGTCTTAGGTTTACCTCAGAGTTGAAATTAAGTCTCTAGCTATACAATTGAAGAAGTTATGCAAGTTTGAATGAGAAGCGTTTTTGAGAAAAATGAACAGAGAAAAACAGAAAATCGGTTTTAAAGATGACAGGTTGGTTTTAGATAAGCTATAATAATGACTAAGAAAAAGAAGAATGCCACCCGGGAATCTCCACAGTTACGAACAGCTGATTGTAACCCTTCACGTAAGCGGATACTCCGTTTTTCTTTTATGGGAATTACTTTATTTAACCCTTTAAGTGCCATGGGTATTTCTCCCCAGTGCCAGGGCCTTTTTTGGTGATTTTGGTATGTGGCCATTCAATGGCTTGTAACTTTTTTGTTACATGAGATATCTCTGCCAAATTTGGCTCCTTGTTTTCCCACATGTAGGCGGTTGTAACGCCACCCAGGAATCCCAGGTTGCTGTAGGGGGGTGAGAGAAAATAAGGAAAAAGTGCGAAAATGTAGGGTTTTTTCAAAAAAAGCCTATACAATGATGCACAAAGAAGCCTGTGGTTTTTTCCTTGTAAGAGGTAGGAACAAATGGTTTGCTGTGCTGAGTTCCCCAATGTCGTGGCTTTCAGGAACAGGTTGAGTGGAAATGGAAAAAAAATATTTTGATGTGGTTATCAACCGTTTTGTGAGTGGAAGGCGATTTTTGCCATTTTTGCCATTTGGACATGCATGGACGGAATGGAAGAAAAGGGCAGGAAAGCCAAATTGGAGGACAGAAAGGCATATATTTCTGAAAAGTAGACAAAATTACAAGTTTAGGAAGGGGTGATTTGCATAGGTCAGGCAACAACTAGGTAGGGGAAACTGCCATCGAATGGGGGGGAAAGCGGGAAAATGACTGAAAAAAAGGTATGTGTTGGACATGGTTGGCTTGGTACGGCAATGGCTTCTACGAATTTTGAGAAAAGCAATGCTTCGCTACATTCCCCCGACTCTTGCAGTTAGGAGAGCATACCATTTTTGTAGTGTTTTTACAAAACAAGCAATACCACAAGCCAAACACTGAGACATGGTACACAGGAGTTTTACGCTCACGGCCTGACCAGACGCACTTAGCATGTGTAAATTGGGAAAACCAATGTGGTGAGGAACGGCAGCCATACATTTTTTGAAAGAGCACAGGCAGACCTTTTCAAGGGTAGGTGACTTGTGCAGGTTACAAAAGTGTATCGTGGATAAAGCAGCGACTAAATGTAGGTCACATTTGGGAAAAGAAAGGGTTGTGAGACAAAGGGCACCAGCAAATGGGTCAAAACGTTATGAAAACCACACAAACACAACACATGGCCTACCGTCCCGCGTTCCCACAGGTGTCCCAATGAAAACGGTACCCCACATGTGTGGGTGCACCTACCTGGCCGCCAAGGGCAAAGCCTAAAACACAAGTAACCCCAAGTCTGTTTTCAGAGAGAAATCTCAGACATTCTGCCGACCGGCACAACGTACAGATATGGGCCTCGGGTGTCCAAGCCACCGAGGAAAACAGGGAACCCCATGCATTTCCGAAAAGAGGACACCCGTGGGAATCCGCAGAGGTATGATTTGCGCACATCGCCCCAGAATTTATTACCCAGACACCCCTGCAAAGGCCGAAATGTGGGGAAAAAAACGCTTTTTCCGCACATTTCGCTCGACGCACCCATCAAAACAAGCCCCCAACAACACATGGCCTACCGTCACGCGTTCCCACAGGTGTCCCGTTGAAAACGGTATCTCACATGTGTGGGTGCACCTACCTGGCCGCCAAGGGGAAAGCCTAAAACACAAGTAACCTCAAGTCTGTTTTCAGAGCGAAATCTCAGACATTCTGCCGACCGGCACAACGTACAGATATGGCCCTCGGGTGTCCAAGCCACCGAGGAAAACAGGGAACCCCATGCATTTCCGAAAAGAGGACACCCGTGGGAATCCGCAGAGGTATGATTTGCGCACATCGCCCCAGAATTTTTTACCCAGACAGCCCCGCAAAGTCTGAAATGTCGGGAAAAAACGCTTTTTCCGCACATTTCGCTCGACGCACCCATCGAACCACCCCCCAACAGCACATGGCCTACCGTCACGCTTTCCCACAGGTGTCCCGATGAAAACGGTACCTCACATGTGTGGGTGGACCTACCTGGCCGCCAAGGGGAAAGCCTAAAACACAAGTAACCCCAAGTCTGTTTTCATGGCGAAATCTCAGACATTCAGCCGACCGGCACAACGTACAGACATGGGCCTCGGGTGTCCAAGCCACCGAGGAAAACGGTGAACCCCATGCATTTCTGAAAAGAGGACACCCGTGGGAATCCGCGGAGGTATGATTTGCGCACATCGCCCCAGAATTTATTACCCAGACAGCCCCGCAAATTCCGAAATGTCGGGAAAAAACGCTTTTTCCGCACATTTCGCTCGACGCACCCATCGAACCACCCCCCAACAGCACATGGCCTACCGTCACGCTTTCCCACAGGTGTCCCGATGAAAACGATACCTTACATGTATGGGTGCACCTACCTGGCCGCCAAGGGGAAAGCCTAAAACACAAGTAACCCCAAGTCTGTTTTCAGAGCGAAATCTCAGACATTCTGCCGACCGGCACAACGTACAGATATGGGCCTCGGTTGTCCAAGCCACCGAGGAAAACAGGGAACCCCATGCATTTCCGAAAAGAGGACACCCGTGGGAATCCGCAGAGGTATGATTTGCGCACATCGCCCCAGATTTTATTACCCAGACAGCCCTGCAAAGTCCGAAATGTGGGGAAAAAAACGCTTTTTCCGCACATTTCGCTCGACGCACCCATCGAAACACGCCCCCAACAACACATGGCCTACCGTCACACGTTCCCACAGGTGTCCCGATGAAAACGGTACCTCACATGTGTGGGTGCACCTACCTGGCCGCCAAGGGGAAAGCCTAAAACACAAGTAACCCCAAGTCTGTTTTCAGAGGGAAATCTCAGACATTCTGCCGACCGGCACAACGTACAGATATGGCCCTCGGGTGACCAAGCCACCGAGGAAAACAGGGAACCCCATGCATTTCCAAAAAAGGACACCCGTGGGAATCCGCGGAGGTATGATTTGCGCACATCGCCCCAGAATTTATTACCCAGACAGCCCCGCAAATTCCGAAATGTCAGGAAAAAAACGCTTTTTCCGCACATTTCGCTCGACGCACCCATCGAACCACCCCCCAACAGCACATGGCCTACCGTCACGCTTTCCCACAGGTGTCCCAATGAAAACGATACCTTACATGTATGGGTGCACCTACCTGGCCGCCAAGGGGAAAGCCTAAAACACAAGTAACCCCAAGTCTGTTTTCAGAGCGAAATCTCAGACATTCTGCCGACCGGCACAACGTACAGATATGGGCCTCGGGTGTCCAAGCCACCGAGGAAAACAGGGAACCCCATGCATTTCCGAAAAGAGGACACCCGTGGGAATCCGCAGAGGTATGATTTGCGCACATCGCCCCAGATTTTATTACCCAGACAGCCCTGCAAAGTCCGAAATATGGGGAAAAAAACGCTTTTTCCGCACATTTCGCTCGACGCACCCATCGAAACACGCCCCCAACAACACATGGCCTACCGTCACACGTTCCCACAGGTGTCCCGATGAAAACGGTACCTCACATGTGTGGGTGCACCTACCTGGCCGCCAAGGGGAAAGCCTAAAACACAAGTAACCCCAAGTCTGTTTTCAGAGGGAAATCTCAGACATTCTGCCGACATGCACAACGTACAGATATGGCCCTCGGGTGACCAAGCCACCGAGGAAAACAGGGAACCCCATGCATTTCCAAAAAAGGACACCCGTGGGAATCCGCAGAGGTATGATTTGCGCACATCGCCCCAGAATTTATTACCCAGACAGCCCTGCAAAGTCCGAAATGTGGGGAAAAAAATGCTTTTTCCGCACATTTCGCTCAATGCACCCATCGAAACACGCCCCCAACAACACATGGCCTACCGTCACGCGTTCCCACAGGTGTCCCGATGAAAATGGTACCTCACATGTGTGGGTGCACCTACCTGGCCGCCAAGGGGAAAGCCTAAAACACAACTAACCCCAAGTCTGTTTTCAGAGCGAAATCTCAGACATTCTGCCGACCGGCACAATGTACAGATATGGGTCTCGGGTGTCCAAGCCACTGAGGAAAACAGGGAACCCCATGCATTTCTGAAAAGAGGACACCCGTGGGAATCCGCAGAGGTATGATTTGCGCACATCGCCCCAGATTTTATTACCCAGACAGCCCCGCAAAGTCCGAAATGTCGGGATAAAAACACCTTTTCCGCACATTTCGCTTGACGCACCCATCGAAACACGCCCCCAACAACACATGGCCTACCGTCACACGTTCCCACAGGTGTACCGTTGAAAACGGTACCTCACATGTGTGGGTGCACCTACCTGGCCGCCAAGGGGAAAGCCTAAAACACAAGTAACCCCAAGTCTGTTTTCAGAGCGAAATCGTAGACATTCTGCCTACCGGCACAACGTACAGATATGGCCCTCGGGTGTCCAAGCCACCGAGGAAAACAGGGAACCCCATGCATTTCCGAAAAGAGGACACCCATGGGAATCCGCAGAGGTATGATTTGCGCACATCGCCCCAGAATTTTTTACCCAGACAGCCCCGCAAAGTCCGAAATGTGGGGAAAAAACGCTTTTTCCGCACATTTCGCTCGACGCACCCATCGAACCACCCCTCAACAACACATGGCCTACCGTCACGCGTTCCCAAAGGTGTCCCGATGAAAACGATACCTCACATGTGTGGGTGCACCTACCTGGCCGCCAAGGGGAAAGCCTAAAACACAAGGAACCCCAAGTCTGTTTTCAGAGCGAAATCTCAGACATTCTGCCGACCGGCACAACGTACAGATATGGGCCTCCGGTGTCCAAGCCACCGAGGAAAACAAGGAACCCCATGCATTTCCGAAAAGAGGACACCCGTGGGAATCCGCAGAGGTATGATTTGCGCACATCGCCCCAGATTTTATTACCCAGACAGCCCTGCAAAGTCCAAAATGTGGGGAAAAAAACGCTTTTTCCGCACATTTTGCTCGACGCACCCATCGAAACACGCCCCCAACAACACATGGCCTACCGTCACGCGTTCCCACAGGTGTCCCGATGAAAACGGTACCTCACATGTGTGGGTGCACCTACCTGGCCGCCAAGGGGAAAGCCTAAAACACAAGTAACCCCAAGTCTGTTTTCAGAGGGAAATCTCAGACCATTCTGCCGACCGGCACAACGTACAGATATGGCCCTCGGGTGTCCAAGCCACCGAGGAAAACAGGGAACCCCATGCATTTCCAAAAAGAGGACACCCGTGGGAATCCGCAGAGGTATGATTTGCGCACATCGCCCTAGAATTTATTACCCAGACAGCCCTGCAAAGTCCGAAATGTGGGGAAAAAAATGCTTTTTCCGCACATTTCGCTTGACGCACCCATCGAAACACGCCCCCAACAACACATGGCCTACCGTCACACGTTCCCACAGGTGTACCGATGAAAACGGTACCTCACATGTGTGGGTGCACCTACCTGGCCGCCAAGGGGAAAGCCTAAAACACAAGTAACCACAAGTCTGTTTTCAGAGCGAAATTTCAGACATTCTGCCGACCGGCACAACGTACAGATATGGGCCTCGGGTGTCCAAGCCACCGAGGAAAACAGGGAACCCCATGCATTTCCGAAAAGAAGACACCCGTGGGAATACGCAGAGGTATGATTTGCGCACATCGCCCCAGAATTTATTACCCAGACAGCCCTGCAAAGTCCGAAATGTGGGGAAAAAAATGCTTTTTCCGCACATTTCGCTCGATGCACCCATCGAAACACGCCCCCAACAACACATGGCCTACCGTCACGCGTTCCCACAGGTGTCCCGATGAAAACGGTACCTCACATGTGTGGGTGCACCTACCTGGCCGCCAAGGGGAAAGCCTAAAACACAAGTAACCCCAAGTCTGTTTTCAGAGCGAAATCTCAGACATTCTGCCTACCGGCACAACGTACAGATATGGCCCTCGGGTGTCCAAGCCACCGAGGAAAACAGGGAACCCCATGCATTTCCGAAAAGAGGACACCCGTGGGAATCCGCAGAGGTATGATTTGCGCACATCGCCCCAGAATTTTTTACCCAGACAGCCCCGCAAAGTCTGAAATGTCGGGATAAAAACACCTTTTCTGCACATTTCGCTCAACGCACCCATCAAAACACGCCCCCAACAACACATGGCCTACCGTCACGCGTTCCCACAGGTGTCCCGATGAAAACGGTACCTCACATGTGTGGGTGCACCTACCTGGCCGCCAAGGGGAAAGCCTAAAACACAAGTAACCCCAAGTCTGTTTTCATGGCGAAATCTCAGACATTCTGCCGACCAGCACAACGTACAGACATGGGCCTTGGGTGTCCAAGCCACCGAGGAAAACGGGGAACCCCATGCATTTCTGAAAAGAGGACACCCGTGGGAATCTGCGGAGGTATGATTTGCGCACATCGCCCCAGAATTTATTACCCAGACAGCCCCGCAAATTCCGAAATGTGGGGAAAAAACGCTTTTTCCGCACATTTCGCTCGACGCACCCATCGAACCACCCCCCAACAACACATGGCCTACCGTCACGCGTTTCCAAAGGTGTCCCGATGAAAACGATACCTCACATGTGTGGGTGCACCTACCTGGCCGCCAAGGGGAAAGCCTAAAACACAAGTAACCCCAAGTCTGTTTTCAGAGCGAAATCTCAGACATTCTGCCGACCGGCACAACGTACAGATATGGGCCTCCGGTGTCCAAGCCACCGAGGAAAACAAGGAACCCCATGCATTTCCGAAAAGAGGACACCCTTGGGAATCCGCAGAGGTATGATTTGCGCACATCGCCCCAGATTTTATTACCCAGACAGCCCTGCAAAGTCCAAAATGTGGGGAAAAAAACGCTTTTTCCGCACATTTCGCTCGACGCACCCATCGAAACACGCCCCCAACAACACATGGCCTACCGTCACGCGTTCCCACAGGTGTCCCGATGAAAACGGTACCTCACATGTGTGGGTGCACCTACCTGGCCGCCAAGGGGAAAGCCTAAAACACAAGTAACCCCAAGTCTGTTTTCAGAGGGAAATCTCAGACCATTCTGCCGACCGGCACAACGTACAGATATGGCCCTCGGGTGTCCAAGCCACCGAGGAAAACAGGGAACCCCATGCATTTCCAAAAAGAGGACACCCGTGGGAATCCGCAGAGGTATGATTTGCGCACATCGCCCTTGAATTTATTACCCAGACAGCCCTGCAAAGTCCGAAATGTGGGGAAAAAAATGCTTTTTCCGCACATTTCGCTCGACGCACCCATCGAAACACGCCCCCAACAACACATGGCCTATCGTCACGCGTTCCCACAGGTGTCCCAATGAAAACGGTACCTCACATGTGTTGGTGCACCTACCTGGCCGCCAAGGGGAAAGCCTAAAACACAAGTAACCCCAAGTCTGTTTTCAGAGCGAAATCTCAGACATTCTGCCGACCGGCACAACGTACAGATATGGGCCTCGGGTGTCCAAGCCACCGAGGAAACCAGGAACCCCATGCATTTCTGAAAAGAGGACACCCGTGGGAATCCGCAGAGGTATGATTTGCGCACATCGCCCCAGATTTTATTACCTAGACAGCCCTGCAAAGTCCGAAATGTGGGGAAAAAAACGCTTTTTCCGCACATTTCGCTTGACGCACCCATCGAAACACGCCCCCAACAACACATGGCCTACCGTCCCTCGTTCCCACAGGTGTCCCGATGAAAACGGTACCCCACATGTGTGGGTGCACCTACCTGGCCGTCAAGGGGAAAGCCTAAAACACAAGTAACCCCAAGTCTGTTTTCAGAGCGAAATCTCAGACATTCTGCCGACCGGCACAACGTACAGATAAGGGCCTCGGGTGTCCAAGCCACCAAGGAAAACGGGGAACCCCATACATTTCCGAAAAGAGGACACCCGTGGGAATCCGCAGAGGTATGATTTGCGCACATCGCCCCAGAATTTATTACCCAGACAGCCCTGCAAAGTCCGAAATGTGGGGAAAAAAACGCTTTTTCTGCACATTTCACTCGACGCACCCATCGAAACACGCCCCCAACAACGCATGGCCTACTGTCACGCGTTCCCACAGTTGTCCCGATGAAAACGGTACCTCACATGTGTGGGTGCACCTACCTGGCCGCCAAGGGGAAAGCCTAAAACACAAGTAACCCCAAGTCTGTTTTCAGAGCGAAATCTCAGACATTCTGCCGACCGGCACAACATACAGATATGGCCCTCGGGTGTCCAAGCCACTGAGCAAAACAGGGAACCCCATGCATTTCCGAAAAGAGGACACCCGTGGGAATCCGCAGAGGTATGATTTGCGCACATCGCCCCAGATTTTATTACCCAGACAGCCCCGCAAAGTCCGAAATGTGGGGAAAAAAAGGCTTTTTCCGCACATTTCGCTCGATGCACGTATCGAAACACGCCCCCAACAACACATGGCATACTGTCACACGTTCCCACAGGTGTCCCGATGAAAACGGTACCTCACATGTGTGGGTGCACCTTGCTGGCCGCCAAGGGGAAAACCTAAAACACAAGTAACCCCAAGTCTGTTTTCAGAGGGAAATCTCAGACATTCTGCCGACCGGCACAACTTACAGATATAGGCCTCGGGTGTCCAATCCACCGAGGAAAACAGGGAACCCCATGAATTTCCGAAAAGAAGACACCCGTGGGAATCCGCAGAGGTATGTTTTGCGCACATCGCCCCAGAATTTATTACCCAGACAGCCCTGCAAAGTCTGAAATGTGGGGAAAAAAACACTTTTTCCGCACATTTCGCTCGACGCACCCATCGAAACACGCCCCCAACAACACATGGCCTACCGTCCCTCGTTCCCACAGGTGTCCCGATGAAAACGGTACCCCACATGTGTGGGTGCACCTACCTGGCCGTCAAGGGGAAAGCCTAAAACACAAGTAACCCCAAGTCTGTTTTCAGAGCGAAATCTCAGACATTCTGCCGACCGGCACAACGTACAGATAAGGGCCTCGGGTGTCCAAGCCACCAAGGAAAACGGGGAACCCCATGCATTTCCGAAAAGAGGACACCCGTGGGAATCCGCAGAGGTATGATTTGCGCACATCGCCTCAGAATTTATTACCCAGACAGCCCTGCAAAGTCCGAAATGTCGGGAAAAAACGCTTTTTCCGCACATTTCACTCGACGCACCCATCGAAACACGCCCCCAACAACGCATGGCCTACTGTCACGCGTTCCCACAGTTGTCCCGATGAAAACAGTACCTCACATGTGTGGGTGCACCTACCTGGCCGCCAAGGGGAAAGCCTAAAACACAAGTAACCCCAAGTCTGTTTTCAGAGCGAAATCTCAGACATTCTGCCGACCGGCACAACATACAGATATGGCCCTCGGGTGTCCAAGCCACTGAGCAAAACAGGGAACCCCATGCATTTCCGAAAAGAGGACACCCGTGGGAATCCGCAGAGGTATGATTTGCGCACATCGCCCGAGATTTTATTACCCAGACAGCCCCGCAAAGTCCGAAATGTGGGGAAAAAAAGGCTTTTTCCGCACATTTCGCTCGATGCACGTATCGAAACACGCCCCCAACAACACATGGCATACTGTCACACGTTCCCACAGGTGTCCCGATGAAAACGGTACCTCACATGTGTGGGTGCACCTACCTGGCCGCCAAGGGGAAAACCTAAAACACAAGTAACCCCAAGTCTGTTTTCAGAGGGAAATCTCAGACATTCTGCCGACCGGCACAACGTACAGATATAGGCCTCGGGTGTCCAATCCACCGAGGAAAACAGGGAACCCCATGAATTTCCGAAAAGAAGACACCCGTGGGAATCCGCAGAGGTATGATTTGCGCACATCGCCCCAGAATTTATTACCCAGACAGCCCTGCAAAGTCTGAAATGTGGGGAAAAAAACACTTTTTCCGCACATTTCGCTCGACGCACCCATCGAAACACGCCCCCAACAACACATGGCCTACCGTCACGCGTTCCCACAGGTGTCCCGATGAAAACGGTACCTCACATGTGTGGATGCACCTACCTGGCCGCCAAGGGGAAAGCCTAAAACACAAGTAACCCCAAGTCTTTTTTCACAGCGAAATCTCAGACATTCTGCCGACCTGCACAACGTACAGATATGGCCCTCGGGTGTCCAAGCCACCGAGGAAAACAGGGAACCCCATGCATTTCCGAAAAGAGGACACCCGTGGGAATCCGCAGAGGTATGATTTGTGCACATCGCCCCAGAATTTTTTACCCAGACAGCCCCGCAAAGTCCGAAATGTCGGGAAAAAAACACTTTTTCTGCACATTTCGCTCGACGCACCCATCAAAACAAGCCCCCAACAACACAGGGCCTACCGTCACGCGTTCCCACAGGTGTCCCGATTAAAACGGTACCTCGCATGTGTGGGTGCACCTACCTGGCCACCAAGGGGAAAGCCTAAAACACAAGTAACCCCAAGTCTGTTTTCATGGCGAAATCTCAGACATTCTGCCGACCGGCACAACGTACAGACATGGGCCTCGGGTGTCCAAGCCACCGAGGAAAACAGGGAACCCCATGCATTTCCGAAAAGAGGACACCCGTGGGAATCCGCAGAGGTATGATTTGCGCACATCGCCCTGAATTTATTACCCAGACAGCCCCGCAAAGTCCGAAATGTGGGGAAAAAAACGCTTCTTCCGCACATTTCGCTCGACGCACCCATCGAAACACGCCCCCAACAACACATGGCCTACCGTCACGGGTTCCCACAGGTGTCCCGATGAAAACGATACCTCACATGTGTGGGTGCACCTACCTGGCCGCCAAGGGGAAAGCCTAAAACACAAGTAACCCCAAGTCTGTTTTCAGAGCGAAATCTCAGACATTCTGCTGACCGGCACAACGTACAGATATGGGCCTCGGGTGTCCAAGCCACCGAGGAAAACAGGGAACCCCATGCATTTCCGAAAAGAGGACACCTGTGGGAATCCGCAGAGGTATGATTTGCGCACATCGCCCCAGATTTTATTACCCAGACAGCCCCGCAAAGTCCGAAATGTGGGGAAAATAATGCTTTTTCCGCACATTTCGCTCGACGCACCCATTGAAACACGCCCCCAACAACACATGACCTATCGTCACGCGTTCCCACAGGTGTCCCGATGAAAACGGTACCTCACATGTGTGGGTGCACCTACCTGGCCGCCAAGGGGAAAGCCTAAAACACAAGTAACCCCAAGTCTGTTTTCAGAGCGAAATCTCAGACATTCTGCCGACCGGCACAACGTACAGATATGGGCCTCGGGTGTCCAAGCCACCGAGGAAACCAGGAACCCCATGCATTTCTGAAAAGAGGACACCCGTGGGAATCCGCAGAGGTATGATTTGCGCACATCGCCCCAGATTTTATTACCTAGACAGCCCTGCAAAGTCCGAAATGTGGGGAAAAAAACGCTTTTTCCGCACATTTCGCTTGACGCACCCATCGAAACACGCCCCCAACAACACATGGCCTACCGTCACACGTTCCCACAGGTGTACCGATGAAAACGGTACCTCACATGTGTGGGTGCACCTACCTGGCCGCCAAGGGGAAAGCCTAAAACACAAGTAACCCCAAGTCTGTTTTCAGAGCGAAATTTCAGACATTCTGCCGACCGGCACAATGTACAGATATGGGCCTCGGGTGTCCAAGCCACCGAGGAAAACAGGGAACCCCATGCATTTCCGAAAAGAGGACACCCGTGGGAATACGCAGAGGTATGATTTGCACACATCGCCCCAGAATTTATTACCCAGACAGCCCTGCAAACTCCGAAATGTCGGGAAAAAAACGCTTTTTACGCACATTTCGCTCAACGAACCCATCGAAACACGCCCCCAACAACACATGGCCTACCGTCCCTCGTTCCCACAGGTGTCCCGATGAAAACGGTACCCCACATGTGTGGGTGCACCTACCTGGCCGTCAAGGGGAAAGCCTAAAACACAAGTAACCCCAAGTCTGTTTTCATGGCGAAATCTCAGACATTCTGCCGACCGGCACAACGTACAGACATGGGCCTCGGGTGTCCAAGCCACCGAGGAAAACAGGGAACCCCATGCATTTCCGAAAAGAGGACACCCGTGGGAATCCGCAGAGGTATGATTTGCGCACATCGCCCTGAATTTATTACCCAGACAGCCCCGCAAAGTCCGAAATGTCGGGAAAAAAACACTTTTTCTGCACATTTCGCTCGACGCACCCATCAAAACAAGCCCCCAACAACACAGGGCCTACCGTCACGCGTTCCCACAGGTGTCCCGATTAAAACGGTACCTCGCATGTGTGGGTGCACCTACCTGGCCACCAAGGGGAAAGCCTAAAACACAAGTAACCCCAAGTCTGTTTTCATGGCGAAATCTCAGACATTCTGCCGACCGGCACAACGTACAGACATGGGCCTCGGGTGTCCAAGCCACCGAGGAAAACAGGGAACCCCATGCATTTCCGAAAAGAGGACACCCGTGGGAATCCGCAGAGGTATGATTTGCGCACATCGCCCTGAATTTATTACCCAGACAGCCCCGCAAAGTCCGAAATGTGGGGAAAAAAATGCTTCTTCCGCACATTTCGCTCGACGCACCCATCGAAACACGCCCCCAACAACACATGGCCTACCGTCACGCGTTCCCACAGGTGTCCCGATGAAAACGATACCTCACATGTGTGGGTGCACCTACCTGGCCGCCAAGGGGAAAGCCTAAAACACAAGTAACCCCAAGTCTGTTTTCAGAGCGAAATCTCAGACATTCTGCTGACCGGCACAACGTACAGATATGGGCCTCGGGTGTCCAAGCCACCGAGGAAAACAGGGAACCCCATGCATTTCCGAAAAGAGGACACCTGTGGGAATCCGCAGAGGTATGATTTGCGCACATCGCCCCAGATTTTATTACCCAGACAGCCCCGCAAAGTCCGAAATGTGGGGAAAAAAATGCTTTTTCCGCACATTTCGCTCGACGCACCCATTGAAACACGCCCCCAACAACACATGGCCTATCGTCACGCGTTCCCACAGGTGTCCCGATGAAAACGGTACCTCACATGTGTGGGTGCACCTACCTGGCCGCCAAGGGGAAAGCCTAAAACACAAGTAACCCCAAGTCTGTTTTCAGAGCGAAATCTCAGACATTCTGCCGACCGGCACAACGTACAGATATGGGCCTCGGGTGTCCAAGCCACCGAGGAAACCAGGAACCCCATGCATTTCTGAAAAGAGGACACCCGTGGGAATCCGCAGAGGTATGATTTGCGCACATCGCCCCAGATTTTATTACCTAGACAGCCCTGCAAAGTCCGAAATGTGGGGAAAAAAACGCTTTTTCCGCACATTTCGCTTGACGCACCCATCGAAACACGCCCCCAACAACACATGGCCTACCGTCACACGTTCCCACAGGTGTACCGATGAAAACGGTACCTCACATGTGTGGGTGCACCTACCTGGCCGCCAAGGGGAAAGCCTAAAACACAAGTAACCCCAAGTCTGTTTTCAGAGCGAAATTTCAGACATTCTGCCGACCGGCACAACGTACAGATATGGGCCTCGGGTGTCCAAGCCACCGAGGAAAACAGGAAACCCCATGCATTTCCGAAAAGAGGACACCCGTGGGAATACGCAGAGGTATGATTTGCACACATCGCCCCAGAATTTATTACCCAGACAGCCCTGCAAACTCCGAAATGTCGGGAAAAAAACGCTTTTTACGCACATTTCGCTCAACGAACCCATCGAAACACGCCCCCAACAACACATGGCCTACCGTCCCTCGTTCCCACAGGTGTCCCGATGAAAACGGTACCCCACATGTGTGGGTGCACCTACCTGGCCGTCAAGGGGAAAGCCTAAAACACAAGTAACCCCAAGTCTGTTTTCAGAGCGAAATCTCAGACATTCTGCCGACCGGCACAACGTACAGATAAGGGCCTCGGGTGACCAAGCCACCAAGGAAAATGGGGAACCCCATGCATTTCCGAAAAGAGGACACCCGTGGGAATCCGCAGAGGTATGATTTGCGCACATCGCCCCAGAATTTATTACCCAGACAGCCCTGCAAAGTCCGAAATGTGGGGAAAAAAACGCTTTTTCCGCACATTTCACTCGACGCACCCATCGAAACACGCCCCCAACAACGCATGGCCTACTGTCACGCGTTCCCACAGTTGTCCCGATGAAAACGGTACCTCACATGTGTGGGTGCACCTACCTGGCCGCCAAGGGGAAAGCCTAAAACACAAGTAACCCCAAGTCTGTTTTCAGAGCGAAATCTCAGACATTCTGCCGACCGGCACAACATACAGATATGGCCCTCGGGTGTCCAAGCCACTGAGCAAAACAGGGAACCCCATGCATTTCCGAAAAGAGGACACCCGTGGGAATCCGCAGAGGTATGATTTGCGCACATCGCCCCAGATTGTATTACCCAGACAGCCCCGCAAAGTCCGAAATGTGGGGAAAAAAAGGCTTTTTCCGCCCATTTCGCTCGATGCACGTATCGAAACACGCCCCCAACAACACATGGCATACTGTCACACGTTCCCACAGGTGTCCCGATGAAAACGGTACCTCACATGTGTGGGTGCACCTACCTGGCCGCCAAGGGGAAAACCTAAAACACAAGTAACCCCAAGTCTGTTTTCAGAGGGAAATCTCAGACATTCTGCCGACCGGCACAACGTACAGATATAGGCCTCGGGTGTCCAATCCACCGAGGAAAACAGGGAACCCCATGAATTTCCGAAAAGAAGACACACGTGGGAATCCGCAGAGGTATGATTTGCGCACATCGCCCCAGAATTTATTACCCAGACAGCCCTGCAAATTCTGAAATGTGGGGAAAAAAACACTTTTTCCGCACATTTCGCTCGACGCACCCATCGAAACACGCCCCCAACAACACATGGCCTACCGTCACGCGTTCCCACAGGTGTCCCGATGAAAACGGTACCTCACATGTGTGGATGCACCTACCTGGCCGCCAAGGGGAAAGCCTAAAACACAAGTAACCCCAAGTCTTTTTTCACAGCGAAATCTCAGACATTCTGCCGACCGGCACAGCGTACAGATATGGCCCTCGGGTGTCCAAGCCACCGAGGAAAACAGGGAACCCCATTCATTTCCGAAAAGAGGACACCCGTGGGAATCCGCAGAGGTATGATTTGTGCACATCGCCCCAGAATTTTTTACCCAGACAGCCCCGCAAAGTCCGAAATGTCGGGAAAAAAACACTTTTCCTGCACATTTCGCTCGACGCACCCATCAAAACAAGCCCCCAACAACACAGGGCCTACCGTCACGCGTTCCCACAGGTGTCCCGATTAAAACGGTACCTCGCATGTGTGGGTGCACCTACCTGGCCACCAAGGGGAAAGCCTAAAACACAAGTAACCCCAAGTCTGTTTTCATGGCGAAATCTCAGACATTCTGCCGACCGGCACAACGTACAGACATGGGCCTCGGGTGTCCAAGCCACCGAGGAAAACAGGGAACCCCATGCATTTCCGAAAAGAGGACACCCGTGGGAATCCGCAGAGGTATGATTTGCGCACATCGCCCTGAATTTATTACCCAGACAGCCCCGCAAAGTCTGAAATGTGGGGAAAAAAACGCTTTTTCCGCACATTTTGCTCAGCGCACCCATCGAAACACGCCCCCAACAACACATGGCCTACCGTCACGCGTTCCCACAGGTGTCCCGATGAAAACGATATCTCACATGTGTGGGTGCACCTACCTGGCCGCCAAGGGGAAAGCCTAAAACACAAGTAACCCCAAGTCTGTTTTCAGAGCGAAATCTCAGACATTCTGCTGACCTACACAACGTACAGATATGGGCCTCGGGTGTCCAAGCCACCGAGGAAAACAGGGAACCCCATGCATTTCCGAAAAGAGGACACCTGTGGGAATCCGCAGAGGTATGATTTGCGCACATCGCCCCAGATTTTATTACCCAGACAGCCCCGCAAAGTCCGAAATGTGTGGAAAAAAATGCTTTTTCCGCACATTTCGCTCGACGCACCCATTGAAAAACGCCCCCAACAACACATGGCCTATCGTCACGCGTTCCCACAGGTGTCCCGATGAAAACGGTACCTCACATGTGTGGGTGCACCTACCTGGCCGCCAAGGGGAAAGCCTAAAACACAAGTAACCCCAAGTCTGTTTTCATAGCGAAATCTCAGACATTCTGCCGACCGGCACAACGTACAGATAAGGGCCTCGGGTGTCCAAGCCACCAAGGAAAACGGGGAACCCCATGCATTTCCGAAAAGAGGACACCCGTGGGAATCCGCAGAGGTATGATTTGCGCACATCGCCCCAGAATTTATTACCCAGACAGCCCTGCAAAGTCCGAAATGTGGGGAAAAAAACGCTTTTTCCGCACATTTCACTCGACGCACCCATCGAAACACGCCCCCAACAACACATGGCCTACTGTCACGCGTTCCCACAGTTGTCCCGATGAAAACGGTACCTCACATGTGTGGGTGCACCTACCTGGCCGCCAAGGGGAAAGCCTAAAACACAAGTAACCCCAAGTCTGTTTTCAGAGCGAAATCTCAGACATTCTGCCGACCGGCACAACATACAGATATGGCCCTCGGGTGTCCAAGCCACTGAGCAAAACAGGGAACCCCATGCATTTCCGAAAAGAGGACACCCGTGGGAATCCGCAGAGGTATGATTTGCGCACATCGCCCCAGATTTTATTACCCAGACAGCCCCGCAAAGTCCGAAATGTGGGGAAAAAAAAGGCTTTTTCCGCACATTTCGCTCGATGCACGTATCGAAACACGCCCCCAACAACACATGGCATACTGTCACACGTTCCCACAGGTGTCCCGATGAAAACGGTACCTCACATGTGTGGGTGCACCTACCTGGCCGCCAAGGGGAAAGCCTAAAACACAAGTAACCCCAAGTCTGTTTTCAGAGGGAAATTTCAGACATTCTGCCGACCGGCACAACGTACAGATATAGGCCTCGGTTGTCCAAGCCACCGAGAAAAACAGGGAACCCCATGCATTTCCGAAAAGAGGACACCCGTGGGAATCCGCAGAGGTATGATTTGCGCACATCGCCCCAGAATTTATTACCCAGACAGCCCTACAAAGTCTGAAATGTGGGGAAAAAAACACTTTTTCCGCACATTTTGCTCGACGCACCCATCAAAACACGCCCCCAACAACACATGGCCTACCGTCACGCGTTCCCACAGGTGTCCCGATGAAAACGGTACCTCACATGTGTGGATGCACCTACCTGGCCGCCAAGGGGAAAGCCTAAAACACAAGTAACCCCAAGTCTTTTTTCACAGCGAACTCTCAGACATTCTGCCGACCGGCACAACGTACAGATATGGCCCTCGGGTGTCCAAGCCACCAAGGAAAACAGGGAACCCCATGCATTTCCGAAAAGAGGACACCCGTGGGAATCCGCAGAGGTATGATTTGTGCACATCGCCCCAGAATTTTTACCCAGACAGCCCCGCAAAGTCCGAAATGTCAGGAAAAAAACACTTTTTCTGCACATTTCGCTCGACGCACCCATCAAAACAAGCCCCCAACAACACAGGGCCTACCGTCACGCGTTCCCACAGGTGTCCCGATTAAAACGGTACCTCGCATGTGTGGGTGCACCTACCTGGCCACCAAGGGGAAAGCCTAAAACACAAGTAACCCCAAGTCTGTTTTCATGGCGAAATCTCAGACATTCTGCCGACCGGCACAACGTACAGACATGGGCCTCGGGTGTCCAAGCCACCGAGGAAAACAGGGAACCCCATGCATTTCCGAAAAGAGGACACCCGTGGGAATCCGCAGAGGTATGATTTGCGCACATCGCTCTGAATTTATTACCCAGACAGCCCCGCAAAGTCCGAAATGTGGGGAAAAAAACGCTTTTTACGCACATTTTGCTCAACGCACCCTTCGAAACACGCCCCCAACAACACATGGCCTACCGTCCCTCGTTCCCACAGGTGTCCCGATGAAAACGGTACCCCACATGTGTGGGTGCACCTACCTGGCCGCCAAGGGGAAAGCCTAAAACACAAGTAACCCCAAGTCTGTTTTCAGAGCGAAATCTCAGACATTCTGCCGACCGGCACAACGTACAGATAAGGGCCTCGGGTGTCCAAGCCACCAAGGAAAACGGGGAACCCCATGCATTTCCGAAAAGAGGACACCCGTGGGAATCCGCAGAGGTATGATTTGCGCACATCGCCCCAGAATTTATTACCCAGACAGCCCTGCAAAGTCCGAAATGTGGGGAAAAAAACGCTTTTTCCGCACATTTCACTCGACGCACCCATCGAAACACGCCCCCAACAACACATGGCCTACTGTCACGCGTTCCCACAGTTGTCCCGATGAAAACGGTACCTCACATGTGTGGGTGCACCTACCTGGCCGCCAAGGGGAAAGCCTAAAACACAAGTAACCCCAAGTCTGTTTTCAGAGCGAAATCTCAGACATTCTGCCGACCGGCACAACATACAGATATGGCCCTCGGGTGTCCAAGCCACTGAGCAAAACAGGGAACCCCATGCATTTCCGAAAAGAGGACACCCGTGGGAATCCGCAGAGGTATGATTTGCGCACATCGCCCCAGATTTTATTACCCAGACAGCCCCGCAAAGTCCGAAATGTGGGGAAAAAAAGGCTTTTTCCGCACATTTCGCTCGATGCACGTATCGAAACACGCCCCCAACAACACATGGCATACTGTCACACGTTCCCACAGGTGTCCCGATGAAAACGGTACCTCACATGTGTGGGTGCACCTACCTGGCCGCCAAGGGGAAAGCCTAAAACACAAGTAACCCCAAGTCTGTTTTCAGAGGGAAATTTCAGACATTCTGCCGACCGGCACAACGTACAGATATAGGCCTCGGTTGTCCAAGCCACCGAGAAAAACAGGGAACCCCATGCATTTCCGAAAAGAGGACACCCGTGGGAATCCGCAGAGGTATGATTTGCACACATCGCCCCAGAATTTATTACCCAGACAGCCCTACAAAGTCTGAAATGTGGGGAAAAAAACACTTTTTCCGCACATTTTGCTCGACGCACCCATCAAAACACGCCCCCAACAACACATGGCCTACCGTCACGCGTTCCCACAGGTGTCCCGATGAAAACGGTACCTCACATGTGTGGATGCACCTACCTGGCCGCCAAGGGGAAAGCCTAAAACACAAGTAACCCCAAGTCTTTTTTCACAGCGAAATCTCAGACATTCTGCCGACCGGCACAACGTACAGATATGGCCCTCGGGTGTCCAAGCCACCAAGGAAAACAGGGAACCCCATGCATTTCCGAAAAGAGGACACCCGTGGGAATCCGCAGAGGTATGATTTGTGCACATCGCCCCAGAATTTTTACCCAGACAGCCCCGCAAAGTCCGAAATGTCAGGAAAAAAACACTTTTTCTGCACATTTCGCTCGACGCACCCATCAAAACAAGCCCCCAACAACACAGGGCCTACCGTCACGCGTTCCCACAGGTGTCCCGATTAAAACGGTACCTCGCATGTGTGGGTGCACCTACCTGGCCACCAAGGGGAAAGCCTAAAA
The DNA here is from genome assembly GCF_040938575.1 of Ambystoma mexicanum. Lineage (NCBI taxonomy): Eukaryota > Metazoa > Chordata > Amphibia > Caudata > Ambystomatidae > Ambystoma > Ambystoma mexicanum. The sequence goes on from NC_090936.1 coordinate 1,045,414,949, forward strand.
CACAAGTAACCCCAAGTCTGTTTTCATGGCGAAATCTCAGACATTCTGCCGACCGGCACAACGTACAGACATGGGCCTCGGGTGTCCAAGCCACCGAGGAAAACAGGGAACCCCATGCATTTCCGAAAAGAGGACACCCGTGGGAATCCGCAGAGGTATGATTTGCGCACATCGCTCTGAATTTATTACCCAGACAGCCCCGCAAAGTCCGAAATGTGGGGAAAAAAACGCTTTTTCCGCACATTTCGCTCGACGCACCCATCGAAACACGCCCCCAACAACACATGGCCTACCGTCACGCGTTTCCACAGGTGTCCCGATGAAAACAGTACCTCACATGTGTGGGTGCACCTACCTGGCCGCCAAGGGGAAAGCCTAAAACACAAGTAACCCCAAGTCTGTTTTCAGAGCGAAATCTCAGACATTCTGTCGACCGGCACAACGTACAGATATGGGCCTCGGGTGTCCAAGCCACCGAGGAAAACAGGGAACCCCATCCATTTCCGAAAAGAGGACACCCGTGGGAATACGCAGAGGTATGATTTGCGCACATCGCCCCAGAATTTATTATCAAGGCAGCCCTGCAAAGTCCGAAATGTCGGGAAAAAAACGCTTTTTACGCACATTTCGCTCGACGCACCCATCGAAACACACCCCCAACAACACATGGCCTACCGTCACGCGTTCCCACAGGTGTCCCGATGAAAACGATACCTCACATGTGTGGGTGCACCTACCTGGCCGCCAAGGGGAAAGCCTAAAACACAAGTAACCCCAAGTCTGTTTTCAGAGCGAAATCTCAGACATTCTGCTTGTCAGGACGAGGTGGGGGGGTCTGTACTTCCGCTCTCTATATGGCAGAGGAAAGGCACAGAGGACCCCAGCCAAGATTCTCTGATATGGTAACGATGGACGAGCAATCAAGGCCTAGCTTCTCAGGTAGTGATGCAGGCTGGTTCTTAAGTACAGTGTATCCCCAAGCCCCCACAAAGGAATGTCCACACACTGTATTACTGAAAACACAGTCTTTATATAATTAATATTCAAAGGTTATGTACACTTATCACAATAATGCACCTTGTGCTCCGGAAAATCAACAATGGTAAATATCTACAGTTCTAAAGTGGTACCACTAATATTCGATTAGAGTGCATCAACAAGGCTGTGAAAATGCCACACGGATCAATAGCAATGAAACCAGCAATATAGAGAAGAGAGAAAGCAGACGGATGAAACAATAGGCAGACGACTGGTCCTGGCTACTGGACACAGCTCTGAGTGGAGATCCCCCCACCTGGGCAACCTGTAAAATAACGATATATAAAACAAGCCCAGTCCATATATTGTTCAAGAGTCTCGTTCTCTCCTACAATGTTTTACCCCCCCAATGTACCTGGTGGAGTAGAGTTCGTCGGCGAGGCGTCGGCCGATCCTTCTGGAGTGACTCCCTTTAAGGCAGGAGCCACGGATCGTCGAGAGGCGTCGCGGACTCGGGGTTCGGTGTCGGGGAATCGGCGGCCCTTCTTGAATGTCGCCCCTTTCAAGCGGGAGACACGGGGCGCCGAACGTCCGACCGTGAACCGGTTAGAACGACGTCGATGAGGCAGCAGGCTTTGATCCGAGCGGTGCTCGTCGACGACAGAGCGTTGGCGTCCTGCAAGGAAGAGGCGTGCGGGGCACCTCGGTGACGATAGTTCTGGACCGCAAAGAGATGAAGAAGAACTGTGGCCCAGCAAGGGCGTCGAGTCGTCGGCGTCTCTGCGGTCTTTGGGTGGCGGGAAACCCACCGGTGGATACTCCTCGGCGCGTCGACGGTCAGGCCTTCTCCCACAGGAGACGGCACGGCGATGCAGACGAGAGCGTCCGTTGATCAAGTTAAAGTTCTTAGGCAAACGGGAGCACGGCGGCTCCGGTCGGCGACGGCGGTCGTCGACAGTGGCGGACAACAGTCCGGGCGCTTCGCTTTGGGATTCCTCAGCAGTCCCCGTATCGGATCGGCAGCCTGTCGTAGGTCTGTCTATCAGGGAGCGTTGGCAAAGGTCAGCTGTGCACGATGGTCCCTCGTAGCTCGGGAAGAGGGCGCCTTACCAGGTCCTCTCTGGGTCAGTCCTTGGAGACACAGCAGCCTTTAGATCGTGAAGGAGAGCCACGGCAATCCTTCTCTTCCAGCAGGGCCTCAAGGTCAAGCGTCAGTTACTCCAGTTACTCGTCGTAGTGGATTTCAGCTTCTGAACAATTTCCAGTGGTGAGAGGTCCCCAGATATACTATTCGGTCTCTCATCCACACTGCTGGCACACACTCAGCAGCCAATCGTACAGAAGGGCATTCATGCAGTCGGTCAGCCAATCAGGCACGCAGGGCATTCAGGCCACTCTTCTCCCGCTCAGACACTCACAACAAGGAATGTGGATTGAGACAAGTACTCAGCCATTCAACTCTACACACTGCATTCAGTCCAGTTTCGGGCAGGGCTGTCTCAGTCTTTGTCTCTCATGGCAGAAACCGGACAGCCACAACACGGAGTGCATATTGGTCACACTCCCCATTCACCCAGGTCCCAACCAACAGGATCCCACAACATACAGTCAGCGGGAAGGCTCCAGTAAGTCTAGCTGGGCCTTCACAACAACACCATATACAGAACTTCCACCCAACAGCCAGTCAGGGGGAAGGGACAGAGTCAGGGCTTCCCAGGACTTCGGGAAAACAAGGTATCAGGGGATAGAAAGTAAGAGGCCACCGGGGCCATCTTGTTTCCTATCAGGAATCAACTGATTCCAATGGCAGGGCCGGGGTACCCCAAAATGGCGGATACCCAGCGCACCTGTCAAATTCAGCATGTAGCTGCCACCAGCCCATACCCTACTCTGTGGGCCACCCACGGGTGCCCAAAAACATACACTAGGGGCTCAGGGTTGTACCCCTACCCATGGGTGCCATAAGGGTATCCCATGGGTCTGTTCACCAAACCAAAAGAGAGAGCTGCACCGCCAGGAGTCCCGCATGGACTTCTGCGCGGAAAACACGACAGAACACACGATAAGAACAGAAAAAGGACAAGGATACGGAGGCCCTGTCCCTCCGATGCATTTCCAGCATCACAGTCGCCCCCCCCAGACTGAGGTTAGGGTGCCTAATCTCCCACGGGATAGACACCCTCATCCAGACGGTCAACATACCTTCTGGAAAGGCCATCTGCATTATCGTGACTCTTCCCTGGTCTGTGCTCTATGGTGAAGTCTAGCCCTTGCAGGCTAATGGACCACCTGAGCAGTTTCGGATTTTCACCCTTCATCTGCATAAGCCATTTCAGGGGCTTATGATCTGTTTGGACCTTGAAGGTGGACCCCGTAAGGTAGGGCCTAAAACGCCTAAGGCTCCAAACTATACTAAAACATTCCTTTTCAACAGTAGCCCACCTAAGTTCTCTACCCTTGAGTTGTCTACTGATGAATATGATAGGATGTTCTCTCCCTTTGTCATCTAACTGGGACAAGACAGCTCCAATTCCGGTGTCGCAGGCATCCGTCTGGACGATAAAGGGTCGGCTGTAGTCAGGTGCACACAACACGGGTGCCCTGCACAGACTTTCTTTCAAGCCATCAAAGGCCCTCTGACAGTCTTCAGTCCAATTAACCTTCCTAGGCTGTTTGGGTGAAGTCAGAGCTGTCAGTGGTGCGGCTATGGTCCCATAGTCCGCCATGAAATTGCGATAATACCCAGTGAGGCCCAAAAAGGCTCTCACCTGGGTTTGAGTAGTGGGAGTCTCCCAGTTCTGTACGTCCTGTACCTTACTGGAAAGAGGCTGGATTTGACCCCCTCCTACCTCATGACCAAGATAGGTAACTTTCCCCTGAGCTATCTGGCACTTGGTAGCCTTGATAGTGAGGTTAGCCCTTTTCAAGGCCTGCAACACTTTATCCAGGTGTGTCAGATGCGCTTCCCAGGTGGAACTGTAGACGGCAATGTCGTCTAGATAGGCCACACAAAAGGCCTCCAGCCCACTGAGCGCATGATTGACCAACCTCTGGAAAGTGGCAGGGGCATTCTTCAACCCAAAAGGCATGACCCTAAACTGGTAGAGTCCCTCTGGTGTGGAGAATGCCGTCTTTTCCTTGGCATGGTCCGTCAGAGCTATTTGCCAATAGCCTGAGGTGAGGTCAAAGGTGCTCACAAATTTGGCAGCACCTATGGTGTCCACGAGCTCATCAGCCCTGGGCAATGGGTGCGCGTCAGTTTTGGTGACGGCATTGACTCCTCGGTAGTCCACACAGAACCTCCAATCTTTGGTACCCGCCTGGGAACTTGCCTTGGGGACAAGGACCACTGGACTGGACCAGGGACTGGTTGAGGGTTCAATTACACCCAGATCCAACATCTTGGCGACCTCAGCCTGGATGTGGTTCTTAACGGTATCTGACATACGGTAGCACCTGCTCTTGACAGGCACGCTGTCACCAGTGTCAATTTCATGCCTACACCAAGGTGTAAGGCCCGGTGTCAGCGAAAACAGAGAGGCATACTGCTGGAGCAAAGCCCGGCAGGCCCTCTGCTGCTCTGTTGTCAAATCGGGAGAGAGCTGTACTCCCTCCACTGAGCCGTCCTGAGGGTTGCTATGCAGCAAATCAGGAAGGGGCTCACTCTCATCCTCTTCTTGCCCTGAAGCTAGCAAGAGACATGAGACTTCTGCTCGCCGGTGGAAAGGCTTGAGCCTGTTGACATGGAATACCTGAGGGGCTACCCCGGAGGCACCCAGGTCAACCAGATAATTGACTTCGCCCATCTTGGAGATTATCCTGAAGGGTCCAGTCCATTTGTCTGCCAACGCTCTAGGCTTGGTAGGCTCCATCACGAGGACTCCTTGTCCCGGAGTCCAATCGACCTGCGAAGCTTTAAGGTCATGCCAATACTTATTCAATTCTTGGCTGGCCTTGAGATTTGCTGTTGCCTGACCCATCATCTGTGTCATCCTCCGTCTGAGGCCTAACACATAGTCCCCCACTTGCTTGGCGGGACCTGGAGGGGTGGCCTCCAAGCCTTCTCGGATCAAGGCGAGGGGCCCCCTCACGGGATGTCCAAAGAGTAACTCAAAGGGGCTGAAACCAACACCCTCTTGAGGTACCTCTCTGTAAGCAAACAGCAGGCATGGCAGGAGGAGATCCCATTTCCTCCGTAGGGGCTCTTCCAAAGCACCTAGCATGCCCTTGAGAGTTTTGTTAAATCTCTCAACCAGACCATTGGTCTGGGGGTGGTAAGAGGTGGAGAACTTGTAGGTTACCCCGCACTCTTTCCACATGGTCTTCATGTAACTCGACATGAAGTTGGATCCTCGGTCGGAGACAACTTCCTTGGGGAATCCAACACGGGTAAAAATGCCCAGGAGAGCCCGGGCCACCACCTTGGCAGTAATAGTCCGAAGGGGTATAGCCTCAGGGTACCTGGTGGCATGATCAACCAAGACCAGGATGAACCGATGTCCACCTGAAGTGGGAGGGTCCAGGGGACCGACAATGTCGATGCCCACCCTCTCAAACGGTGTGCCGACCACTGGCAATGGCTGCAGTGGGGCAATGACCCTGCCTCCAGTCTTGCCAGATAACTGACAAGTGGGGCAGGTCCGGCAGTGGGACTCCACTTCCACTCCCATCCGAGGCCAGTAGAAGTGGGCAGAGAGCCTCTGCTTAGTCTTCTTGGTACCAAGATGACCAGCCAAGGGCACCTCATGCGCCAACTGCAGTAGGAAGGGCCTGTAAACCTGGGGTACCACCAACCTCTTGAGGGCACCAGGTTCAGGCTTAGTGGGCTCACTAACAAGGAGCTCACCCTCCCAATAAATCTTGAATGTCCTAGGCACTTCACCTTGTGCCTGGGACAGGGCCTGCGTCCGCAGACCCTCGAGAGAGGGACACTCTCTCTGCCCTTTACAGAAGTCCGCCCGGGAGGGTCCCCCTTCAGCTAACAAGCATTGAAGGTCGGGATGATCCTCCGGGTTGAGAACCTCTCCCACAGGAGAGTCTTCTGTCTCTTCTCCCACAGGAGTTGAGTCCGGGTTTTCCACTGGACCCAGCCCGTCCGGAGCATGGATCCCAATGGGTGCTGTCGGAACAGCAGGAAGAGAAGGTGTTCCTCCCACAGAGGTGGCCTTCTTGGTCTTCCTTCTTCGTGCCTTAGGCCTCGCCTTTGGCTCGGGTACCTGACTCACAGCCAGACCCGGTGTCACCTGTGACCTAGTGACCGCAGCAGCAGTCATGGGAAGACCATCCGAGATCAACCCCAACTCTACTAGATCATTACCTAACAGAATGTTAGCAGGGACATTGTCCTGAACCAGGACAGGAAGCTTTGCTGTCTTGTCTCCAATCATGAGTGTGACTAAGGCTACAGGCGATAATTTGGGAGGCCCACCAGCTAACCTGGTGGTTCTCAGAGGAGCACTAACATAGTCCTCTGGCTTGAGCAGGGTCCTGTCCACCACTGTCATGCTTGCCCCAGTGTCTCTCAAACCAGTAGAAGGCTGGCCATTCAAGAGGACACTTCTCAAAAACCTACGGGTGTTCTGCGGGATAGTCGCCAGTACTTCTGCGTACTGGTCCCAGGCCCCAAGGGACACTAAGGAAATCTCTACTGGAGCACCAAATGTGATTCCGGTAGAGGAGGGGAGGACGGTGGCCTCCACCTCAGACACGGGGTAAGGGTAGGTCAGGCTGACAGCCTGTACTCCAAGTGCCTTACCTTTACACTTGGAGTCACCCCTTCGGTGATCCAGAGCCCCACAATCCCAACAAGTGCTAGGAGTGCGAGGTACGGTACTGGAACCACTGGGAGCCTGCTTTGCAGCAGGTGGACCACTACTCTTATTCCCACCCACAGAGGACTTATCCCCACTAGATTTTTGGTTCTTAGGAGAGGAAGGTTTTGTTTTATTCGACTGTGACTGCTTGGGGGACTCCTCAGCTTTCTGAGAGGCCCCCTTCTCTTTATCCTTGTCCTTCCCACTGGAGTCCTTAGGGGACACCCGGTGGGAGACCCACTTGTCAGCCAACCTAGCCAGCTTAAAGGGGTCCAAAATGCTCTGGTCAGCAACATACTGACGCAGCTCTGGCGAACAGGCTTCAGAAAAATGCTCAAAAAACAACAGGTGGGATAATTCAGCAAAAGTTTTCACCTTGTACCCATCAATCCACCCCATCATGTTCATGTGCGCAGCACTCACCCAGTCAACCCAAGACACATTCTCTCGTTTCTTAAAATCCCTGAACCTTTTAAGATATTGGGTAGGTGTCTTGCCAAACTTGGCAATTAAAGCAGACTTCATACACTCATACTGACCCCTTTCTTCCACACTCAGTTTCAGAATACAGTCATATCCAGTTTGAGGCACTCTGCTTAACAAACACTTAGCCCAATCTCTTTTATCCACATCATGAATTGCACACGCCATTTCAAACGCTTCAATCCATTGGAGGATATCTGAACCCTCCAAAAACACACCAACCAAATCTTTCATAAACTTGGTGGCTGGGGACCTGCCACTCTCAATTGGTTTAGCTGAAGTCTCCACTCGAGCTTTCTCTAACTGGATTCTCTGACATTCAGTGTCCTTATCTTTGAGCGCAAGATCCCTATTCTTGAGTTCCACTTGCTGTGCCAGCTCCTCTTTCTTAAGCTCAGCTTCTATTTCCAACTTGCGATATTCAAAGGCCAATTTCATCCTTAATAACTCAAGTTCCATGGAATTGCTGGGGTTCGGAACAGAGGCAGCAGGAATGGCGGCATTCCCAGAAACAGATTCAGCGACAACCCCAGGGGCAGAGTCCTCACTGGTTGCATCCCCCCCTTCATCAAGAGTTTCACCATCAGTCTGGTAGTCCACCAGGGCAGCTATCAGCTCAGCCCTAGACTTATCCACAAAGTCTAACTCCCTGGCTTCACAAGCACTCTGGAGAGCCTCTAAGCTCATCCGAGTCAATTTACCATTCGCAATGGTCTCCATCGCTTGTAATGCAGTTATTTGGAACACACCTAAACCTTAATTCAATAAAGTGCAGATATTTTGTAAGTGGCACGGTTATACACTGATTCTTAAAACCATAAGCATCCCACCGCTGCCACCAAGCTGTCAGGACGAGGTGGAGGGGTCTGTACTTCCGCTCTCTATATGGCAGAGGAAAGGCACAGAGGACCCCAGCCAAGATTCTCTGATATGGTAACGATGGACGAGCAATCAAGGCCTAGCTTCTCAGGAGGTGATGCAGGCTGGTTCTTAAGTACAGTGTATCCCCAAGCCCCCACAAAGGAATGTCCACACACTGTATTACTGAAAACACAGTCTTTATATAATTAATATTCAAAGGTTATGTACACTTATCACAATAATGCACCTTGTGCTCCGGAAAATCAACAATGGTAAATATCTACAGTTCTAAAGTGGTACCACTAATATTCGATTAGAGTGCATCAACAAGGCTGTGAAAATGCCACACGGATCAATAGCAATGAAACCAGCAATATAGAGAAGAGAGAAAGCAGACGGATGAAACAATAGGCAGACGACTGGTCCTGGCTACTGGACACAGCTCTGAGTGGAGATCCCCCCACCTGGGCAACCTGTAAAATAACGATATATAAAACAAGCCCAGTCCATATATTGTTCAAGAGTCTCGTTCTCTCCTACAATGTTTTACCCCCCCAATGTACCTGGTGGAGTAGAGTTCGTCGGCGAGGCGTCGGCCGATCCTTCTGGAGTGACTCCCTTTAAGGCAGGAGCCACGGATCGTCGAGAGGCGTCGCGGACTCGGGGTTCGGTGTCGGGGAATCGGCGGCCCTTCTTGAATGTCGCCCCTTTCAAGCGGGAGACACGGGGCGCCGAACGTCCGACCGTGAACCGGGTAGAACGACGTCGATGAGGCAGCAGGCTTTGATCCGAGCGGTGCTCGTCGACGACAGAGCGTTGGCGTCCTGCAAGGAAGAGGCGTGCGGGGCACCTCGGTGACGATAGTTCTGGACCGCAAAGAGATGAAGAAGAACTGTGGCCCAGCAAGGGCGTCGAGTCGTCGGCGTCTCTGCGGTCTTTGGGTGGCGGGAAACCCACCGGTGGATACTCCTCGGCGCGTCGACGGTCAGGCCTTCTCCCACAGGAGACGGCACGGCGATGCAGACGAGAGCGTCCGTTGATCAAGTTAAAGTTCTTAGGCAAACGGGAGCACGGCAGCTCCGGTCGGGGACGGCGGTCGTCGACAGTGGCGGACAACAGTCCGGGCGCTTCGCTTTGGGATTCCTCAGCAGTCCCCGTATCGGGTCGGCAGCCTGTCGTAGGTCTGTCTACCAGGGAGCGTTGGCAAAGGTCAGCTGTGCACGATGGTCCCTCGTAGCTCGGGAAGAGGGCGCCTTACCAGGTCCTCTCTGGGTCAGTCCTTGGAGACACAGCAGCCTTTAGATCGTGAAGGAGAGCCACGGCAATCCTTCTCTTCCAGCAGGGCCTCAAGGTCAAGCGTCAGTTACTCCAGTTACTCGTCGTAGTGGATTTCAGCTTCTGAACAATTTCCAGTGGTGAGAGGTCCCCAGATATACTATTCGGTCTCTCATCCACACTGCTGGCACACACTCAGCAGCCAATCGTACAGAAGGGCATTCATGCAGTCGGTCAGCCAATCAGGCACGCAGGGCATTCAGGCCACTCTTCTCCCGCTCAGACACTCACAACAAGGAATGTGGATTGAGACAAGTACTCAGCCATTCAACTCTACACACTGCATTCAGTCCAGTTTCGGGCAGGGCTGTCTCAGTCTTTGTCTCTCATGGCAGAAACCAGACAGCCACAACACGGAGTGCATATTGGTCACACTCCCCATTCACCCAGGTCCCACCCACAGGAGGTACCCACAACATACAGTCAGCGGGAAGGCTCCAGTAAGTCTAGCTGGGCCTTCACAACAACACCATATACGGAACTTCCACCCAACAGCCAGTCAGGGGGAAGGGACAGAGTCAGGGCTTCCCAGGACTTCGGGAAAACAAGGTATCAGGGGATAGAAAGTAAGAGGCCACCGGGGCCATCTTGTTTCCTATCAGGAATCAACTGATTCCAATGGCAGGGCCGGGGTACCCCAAAATGGCGGATACCCAGCGCACCTGTCAAATTCAGCATGTAGCTGCCACCAGCCCATACCCTACTCTGTGGGCCACCCACGGGTGTCCAAAAACATACACTAGGGGCTCAGGGTTGTACCCCTACCCATGGGTGCCATAAGGGTATCCCATGGGTCAGTTCACCAAACCAAAAGAGAGAGCTGCACCGCCAGGAGTCCCGCATGGACTTCTGCGCGGAAAACACGACAGAACACACGATAAGAACAGAAAAAGGACAAGGATACGGAGGCCCTGTCCCTCCGATGCATTTCCAGCATCACACTGCTGACCGGCACAACGTACAGATATGGGCCTCGGGTGTCCAAGCCACCGAGGAAAACAGGGAACCCCATGCATTTCCGAAAAGAGGACACCTGTGGGAATCCGCAGAGGTATGATTTGCGCACATCGCCCCAGATTTTATTACCCAGACAGCCCCGCAAAGTCCAAAATGTGGGGAAAAAAACGCTTTTTACGCACATTTCGCTCAACGAACCCATCGAAACACGCCCCCAACAACACATGGCCTACCGTCCCTCGTTCCCACAGGTGTCCCGATGAAAACGGTACCCCACATGTGTGGGTGCACCTACCTGGCCGTCAAGGGGAAAGCCTAAAACACAAGTAACCCCAAGTCTGTTTTCAGAGCGAAATCTCAGACATTCTGCCGACCGGCACAACGTACAGATAAGGGCCTCGGGTGACCAAGCCACCAAGGAAAACGGGGAACCCCATGCATTTCCGAAAAGAGGACACCCGTGGGAATCCGCAGAGGTATGATTTGCGCACATCGCCCCAGAATTTATTACCCAGACAGCCCTGCAAAGTCCGAAATGTGGGGAAAAAAACGCTTTTTCCGCACATTTCACTCGACGCACCCATCGAAACACGCCCCCAACAACGCATGGCCTACTGTCACGCGTTCCCACAGTTGTCCCGATGAAAACGGTACCTCACATGTGTGGGTGCACCTACCTGGCCGCCAAGGGGAAAGCCTAAAACACAAGTAACCCCAAGTCTGTTTTCAGAGCGAAATCTCAGACATTCTGCCGACCGGCACAACATACAGATATGGCCCTCGGGTGTCCAAGCCACTGAGCAAAACAGGGAACCCCATGCATTTCCGAAAAGAGGACACCCGTGGGAATCCGCAGAGGTATGATTTGCGCACATCGCCCCAGATTGTATTACCCAGACAGCCCCGCAAAGTCCGAAATGTGGGGAAAAAAAGGCTTTTTCCGCCCATTTCGCTCGATGCACGTATCGAAACACGCCCCCAACAACACATGGCATACTGTCACACGTTCCCACAGGTGTCCCGATGAAAACGGTACCTCACATGTGTGGGTGCACCTACCTGGCCGCCAAGGGGAAAACCTAAAACACAAGTAACCCCAAGTCTGTTTTCAGAGGGAAATCTCAGACATTCTGCCGACCGGCACAACGTACAGATATAGGCCTCGGGTGTCCAATCCACCGAGGAAAACAGGGAACCCCATGAATTTCCGAAAAGAAGACACACGTGGGAATCCGCAGAGGTATGATTTGCGCACATCGCCCCAGAATTTATTACCCAGACAGCCCTGCAAATTCTGAAATGTGGGGAAAAAAACACTTTTTCCGCACATTTCGCTCGACGCACCCATCGAAACACGCCCCCAACAACACATGGCCTACCGTCACGCGTTCCCACAGGTGTCCCGATGAAAACGGTACCTCACATGTGTGGGTGCACCTACCTGGCCGTCAAGGGGAAAGCCTAAAACACAAGTAACCCCAAGTCTGTTTTCAGAGCGAAATCTCAGACATTCTGCCGACCGGCACAACGTACAGATAAGGGCCTCGGGTGACCAAGCCACCAAGGAAAACGGGGAACCCCATGCATTTCCGAAAAGAGGACACCCGTGGGAATCCGCAGAGGTATGATTTGCGCACATCGCCCCAGAATTTATTACCCAGACAGCCCTGCAAAGTCCGAAATGTGGGGAAAAAAACGCTTTTTCCGCACATTTCACTCGACGCACCCATCGAAACACGCCCCCAACAACGCATGGCCTACTGTCACGCGTTCCCACAGTTGTCCCGATGAAAACGGTACCTCACATGTGTGGGTGCACCTACCTGGCCGCCAAGGGGAAAGCCTAAAACACAAGTAACCCCAAGTCTGTTTTCAGAGCGAAATCTCAGACATTCTGCCGACCGGCACAACATACAGATATGGCCCTCGGGTGTCCAAGCCACTGAGCAAAACAGGGAACCCCATGCATTTCCGAAAAGAGGACACCCGTGGGAATCCGCAGAGGTATGATTTGCGCACATCGCCCCAGATTGTATTACCCAGACAGCCCCGCAAAGTCCGAAATGTGGGGAAAAAAAGGCTTTTTCCGCCCATTTCGCTCGATGCACGTATCGAAACACGCCCCCAACAACACATGGCATACTGTCACACGTTCCCACAGGTGTCCCGATGAAAACGGTACCTCACATGTGTGGGTGCACCTACCTGGCCGCCAAGGGGAAAACCTAAAACACAAGTAACCCCAAGTCTGTTTTCAGAGGGAAATCTCAGACATTCTGCCGACCGGCACAACGTACAGATATAGGCCTCGGGTGTCCAATCCACCGAGGAAAACAGGGAACCCCATGAATTTCCGAAAAGAAGACACACGTGGGAATCCGCAGAGGTATGATTTGCGCACATCGCCCCAGAATTTATTACCCAGACAGCCCTGCAAATTCTGAAATGTGGGGAAAAAAACACTTTTTCCGCACATTTCGCTCGACGCACCCATCGAAACACGCCCCCAACAACACATGGCCTACCGTCACGCGTTCCCACAGGTGTCCCGATGAAAACGGTACCTCACATGTGTGGATGCACCTACCTGGCCGCCAAGGGGAAAGCCTAAAACACAAGTAACCCCAAGTCTTTTTTCACAGCGAAATCTCAGACATTCTGCCGACCGGCACAGCGTACAGATATGGCCCTCGGGTGTCCAAGCCACCGAGGAAAACAGGGAACCCCATTCATTTCCGAAAAGAGGACACCCGTGGGAATCCGCAGAGGTATGATTTGTGCACATCGCCCCAGAATTTTTTACCCAGACAGCCCCGCAAAGTCCGAAATGTCGGGAAAAAAACACTTTTCCTGCACATTTCGCTCGACGCACCCATCAAAACAAGCCCCCAACAACACAGGGCCTACCGTCACGCGTTCCCACAGGTGTCCCGATTAAAACGGTACCTCGCATGTGTGGGTGCACCTACCTGGCCACCAAGGGGAAAGCCTAAAACACAAGTAACCCCAAGTCTGTTTTCATGGCGAAATCTCAGACATTCTGCCGACCGGCACAACGTACAGACATGGGCCTCGGGTGTCCAAGCCACCGAGGAAAACAGGGAACCCCATGCATTTCCGAAAAGAGGACACCCGTGGGAATCCGCAGAGGTATGATTTGCGCACATCGCCCTGAATTTATTACCCAGACAGCCCCGCAAAGTCCGAAATGTGGGGAAAAAAACGCTTTTTCCGCACATTTTGCTCAGCGCACCCATCGAAACACGCCCCCAACAACACATGGCCTACCGTCACGCGTTCCCACAGGTGTCCCGATGAAAACGATACCTCACATGTGTGGGTGCACCTACCTGGCCGCCAAGGGGAAAGCCTAAAACACAAGTAACCCCAAGTCTGTTTTCAGAGCGAAATCTCAGACATTCTGCTGACCTACACAACGTACAGATATGGGCCTCGGGTGTCCAAGCCACCGAGGAAAACAGGGAACCCCATGCATTTCCGAAAAGAGGACACCTGTGGGAATCCGCAGAGGTATGATTTGCGCACATCGCCCCAGATTTTATTACCCAGACAGCCCCGCAAAGTCCGAAATGTGTGGAAAAAAATGCTTTTTCCGCACATTTCGCTCGACGCACCCATTGAAAAACGCCCCCAACAACACATGGCCTATCGTCACGCGTTCCCACAGGTGTCCCGATGAAAACGGTACCTCACATGTGTGGGTGCACCTACCTGGCCGCCAAGGGGAAAGCCTAAAACACAAGTAACCCCAAGTCTGTTTTCATAGCGAAATTTCAGACATTCTGCCGACCGGCACAACGTACAGATATGGGCCTCGGGTGTCCAAGCCACCGAGGAAAACAGGGAACCCCATGCATTTCCGAAAAGAGGACACCCGTGGGAATACGCAGAGGTATGATTTGCGCACATCGCCCCAGAATTTATTACCCAGACAGCCCTGCAAACTCCGAAATGTCGGGAAAAAAACGCTTTTTACGCACATTTTGCTCAACGCACCCTTCGAAACACGCCCCCAACAACACATGGCCTACCGTCCCTCGTTCCCACAGGTGTCCCGATGAAAACGGTACCCCACATGTGTGGGTGCACCTACCTGGCCGCCAAGGGGAAAGCCTAAAACACAAGTAACCCCAAGTCTGTTTTCAGAGCGAAATCTCAGACATTCTGCCGACCGGCACAACGTACAGATAAGGGCCTCGGGTGTCCAAGCCACCAAGGAAAACGGGGAACCCCATGCATTTCCGAAAAGAGGACACCCGTGGGAATCCGCAGAGGTATGATTTGCGCACATCGCCCCAGAATTTATTACCCAGACAGCCCTGCAAAGTCCGAAATGTGGGGAAAAAAACGCTTTTTCCGCACATTTCACTCGACGCACCCATCGAAACACGCCCCCAACAACACATGGCCTACTGTCACGCGTTCCCACAGTTGTCCCGATGAAAACGGTACCTCACATGTGTGGGTGCACCTACCTGGCCGCCAAGGGGAAAGCCTAAAACACAAGTAACCCCAAGTCTGTTTTCAGAGCGAAATCTCAGACATTCTGCCGACCGGCACAACATACAGATATGGCCCTCGGGTGTCCAAGCCACTGAGCAAAACAGGGAACCCCATGCATTTCCGAAAAGAGGACACCCGTGGGAATCCGCAGAGGTATGATTTGCGCACATCGCCCCAGATTTTATTACCCAGACAGCCCCGCAAAGTCCGAAATGTGGGGAAAAAAAGGCTTTTTCCGCACATTTCGCTCGATGCACGTATCGAAACACGCCCCCAACAACACATGGCATACTGTCACACGTTCCCACAGGTGTCCCGATGAAAACGGTACCTCACATGTGTGGGTGCACCTACCTGGCCGCCAAGGGGAAAGCCTAAAACACAAGTAACCCCAAGTCTGTTTTCAGAGGGAAATTTCAGACATTCTGCCGACCGGCACAACGTACAGATATAGGCCTCGGTTGTCCAAGCCACCGAGAAAAACAGGGAACCCCATGCATTTCCGAAAAGAGGACACCCGTGGGAATCCGCAGAGGTATGATTTGCGCACATCGCCCCAGAATTTATTACCCAGACAGCCCTACAAAGTCTGAAATGTGGGGAAAAAAACACTTTTTCCGCACATTTTGCTCGACGCACCCATCAAAACACGCCCCCAACAACACATGGCCTACCGTCACGCGTTCCCACAGGTGTCCCGATGAAAACGGTACCTCACATGTGTGGATGCACCTACCTGGCCGCCAAGGGGAAAGCCTAAAACACAAGTAACCCCAAGTCTTTTTTCACAGCGAAATCTCAGACATTCTGCCGACCGGCACAACGTACAGATATGGCCCTCGGGTGTCCAAGCCACCAAGGAAAACAGGGAACCCCATGCATTTCCGAAAAGAGGACACCCGTGGGAATCCGCAGAGGTATGATTTGTGCACATCGCCCCAGAATTTTTACCCAGACAGCCCCGCAAAGTCCGAA
Organism: Ambystoma mexicanum; assembly: GCF_040938575.1. Classification (NCBI taxonomy): domain Eukaryota; kingdom Metazoa; phylum Chordata; class Amphibia; order Caudata; family Ambystomatidae; genus Ambystoma; species Ambystoma mexicanum. The sequence continues at coordinate 1,045,430,875 of NC_090936.1, forward strand.
ATGTCAGGAAAAAAACACTTTTTCTGCACATTTCGCTCGACGCACCCATCAAAACAAGCCCCCAACAACACAGGGCCTACCGTCACGCGTTCCCACAGGTGTCCCGATTAAAACGGTACCTCGCATGTGTGGGTGCACCTACCTGGCCACCAAGGGGAAAGCCGAAAACACAAGTAACCCCAAGTCTGTTTTCATGGCGAAATCTCAGACATTCTGCCGACCGGCACAACGTACAGACATGGGCCTCGGGTGTCCAAGCCACCGAGGAAAACAGGGAACCCCATGCATTTCCGAAAAGAGGACACCCGTGGGAATCCGCAGAGGTATGATTTGCGCACATCGCTCTGAATTTATTACCCAGACAGCCCCGCAAAGTCCGAAATGTGGGGAAAAAAACGCTTTTTACGCACATTTTGCTCAACGCACCCTTCGAAACACGCCCCCAACAACACATGGCCTACCGTCCCTCGTTCCCACAGGTGTCCCGATGAAAACGGTACCCCACATGTGTGGGTGCACCTACCTGGCCGCCAAGGGGAAAGCCTAAAACACAAGTAACCCCAAGTCTGTTTTCAGAGCGAAATCTCAGACATTCTGCCGACCGGCACAACGTACAGATAAGGGCCTCGGGTGTCCAAGCCACCAAGGAAAACGGGGAACCCCATGCATTTCCGAAAAGAGGACACCCGTGGGAATCCGCAGAGGTATGATTTGCGCACATCGCCCCAGAATTTATTACCCAGACAGCCCTGCAAAGTCCGAAATGTGGGGAAAAAAACGCTTTTTCCGCACATTTCACTCGACGCACCCATCGAAACACGCCCCCAACAACACATGGCCTACTGTCACGCGTTCCCACAGTTGTCCCGATGAAAACGGTACCTCACATGTGTGGGTGCACCTACCTGGCCGCCAAGGGGAAAGCCTAAAACACAAGTAACCCCAAGTCTGTTTTCAGAGCGAAATCTCAGACATTCTGCCGACCGGCACAACATACAGATATGGCCCTCGGGTGTCCAAGCCACTGAGTAAAACAGGGAACCCCATGCATTTCCGAAAAGAGGACACCCGTGGGAATCCGCAGAGGTATGATTTGCGCACATCGCCCCAGATTTTATTACCCAGACAGCCCCGCAAAGTCCGAAATGTGGGGAAAAAAAGGCTTTTTCCGCACATTTCGCTCGATGCACGTATCGAAACACGCCCCCAACAACACATGGCATACTGTCACACGTTCCCACAGGTGTCCCGATGAAAACGGTACCTCACATGTGTGGGTGCACCTACCTGGCCGCCAAGGGGAAAGCCTAAAACACAAGTAACCCCAAGTCTGTTTTCAGAGGGAAATTTCAGACATTCTGCCGACCGGCACAACGTACAGATATAGGCCTCGGTTGTCCAAGCCACCGAGAAAAACAGGGAACCCCATGCATTTCCGAAAAGAGGACACCCGTGGGAATCCGCAGAGGTATGATTTGCGCACATCGCCCCAGAATTTATTACCCAGACAGCCCTACAAAGTCTGAAATGTGGGGAAAAAAACACTTTTTCCGCACATTTTGCTCGACGCACCCATCAAAACACGCCCCCAACAACACATGGCCTACCGTCACGCGTTCCCACAGGTGTCCCGATGAAAACGGTACCTCACATGTGTGGATGCACCTACCTGGCCGCCAAGGGGAAAGCCTAAAACACAAGTAACCCCAAGTCTTTTTTCACAGCGAAATCTCAGACATTCTGCCGACCGGCACAACGTACAGATATGGCCCTCGGGTGTCCAAGCCACCAAGGAAAACAGGGAACCCCATGCATTTCCGAAAAGAGGACACCCGTGGGAATCCGCAGAGGTATGATTTGTGCACATCGCCCCAGAATTTTTACCCAGACAGCCCCGCAAAGTCCGAAATGTCAGGAAAAAAACACTTTTTCTGCACATTTCGCTCGACGCACCCATCAAAACAAGCCCCCAACAACACAGGGCCTACCGTCACGCGTTCCCACAGGTGTCCCGATTAAAACGGTACCTCGCATGTGTGGGTGCACCTACCTGGCCACCAAGGGGAAAGCCTAAAACACAAGTAACCCCAAGTCTGTTTTCATGGCGAAATCTCAGACATTCTGCCGACCGGCACAACGTACAGACATGGGCCTCGGGTGTCCAAGCCACCGAGGAAAACAGGGAACCCCATGCATTTCCGAAAAGAGGACACCCGTGGGAATCCGCAGAGGTATGATTTGCGCACATCGCTCTGAATTTATTACCCAGACAGCCCCGCAAAGTCCGAAATGTGGGGAAAAAAACGCTTTTTCCGCACATTTCGCTCGACGCACCCATCGAAACACGCCCCCAACAACACATGGCCTACCGTCACGCGTTTCCACAGGTGTCCCGATGAAAACAGTACCTCACATGTGTGGGTGCACCTACCTGGCCGCCAAGGGGAAAGCCTAAAACACAAGTAACCCCAAGTCTGTTTTCAGAGCGAAATCTCAGACATTCTGTCGACCGGCACAACGTACAGATATGGGCCTCGGGTGTCCAAGCCACCGAGGAAAACAGGGAACCCCATCCATTTCCGAAAAGAGGACACCCGTGGGAATACGCAGAGGTATGATTTGCGCACATCGCCCCAGAATTTATTATCAAGGCAGCCCTGCAAAGTCCGAAATGTCGGGAAAAAAACGCTTTTTACGCACATTTCGCTCGACGCACCCATCGAAACACACCCCCAACAACACATGGCCTACCGTCACGCGTTCCCACAGGTGTCCCGATGAAAACGATACCTCACATGTGTGGGTGCACCTACCTGGCCGCCAAGGGGAAAGCCTAAAACACAAGTAACCCCAAGTCTGTTTTCAGAGCGAAATCTCAGACATTCTGCTTGTCAGGACGAGGTGGGGGGGTCTGTACTTCCGCTCTCTATATGGCAGAGGAAAGGCACAGAGGACCCCAGCCAAGATTCTCTGATATGGTAACGATGGACGAGCAATCAAGGCCTAGCTTCTCAGGAGGTGATGCAGGCTGGTTCTTAAGTACAGTGTATCCCCAAGCCCCCACAAAGGAATGTCCACACACTGTATTACTGAAAACACAGTCTTTATATAATTAATATTCAAAGGTTATGTACACTTATCACAATAATGCACCTTGTGCTCCGGAAAATCAACAATGGTAAATATCTACAGTTCTAAAGTGGTACCACTAATATTCGATTAGAGTGCATCAACAAGGCTGTGAAAATGCCACACGGATCAATAGCAATGAAACCAGCAATATAGAGAAGAGAGAAAGCAGACGGATGAAACAATAGGCAGACGACTGGTCCTGGCTACTGGACACAGCTCTGAGTGGAGATCCCCCCACCTGGGCAACCTGTAAAATAACGATATATAAAACAAGCCCAGTCCATATATTGTTCAAGAGTCTCGTTCTCTCCTACAATGTTTTACCCCCCCAATGTACCTGGTGGAGTAGAGTTCGTCGGCGAGGCGTCGGCCGATCCTTCTGGAGTGACTCCCTTTAAGGCAGGAGCCACGGATCGTCGAGAGGCGTTGCGGACTCGGGGTTCGGTGTCGGGGAATCGGCGGCCCTTCTTGAATGTCGCCCCTTTCAAGCGGGAGACACGGGGCGCCGAACGTCCGACCGTGAACCGGTTAGAACGACGTCGATGAGGCAGCAGGCTTTGATCCGAGCGGTGCTCGTCGACGACAGAGCGTTGGCGTCCTGCAAGGAAGAGGCGTGCGGGGCACCTCGGTGACGATAGTTCTGGACCGCAAAGAGATGAAGAAGAACTGTGGCCCAGCAAGGGCGTCGAGTCGTCGGCGTCTCTGCGGTCTTTGGGTGGCGGGAAACCCACCGGTGGATACTCCTCGGCGCGTCGACGGTCAGGCCTTCTCCCACAGGAGACGGCACGGCGATGCAGACGAGAGCGTCCGTTGATCAAGTTAAAGTTCTTAGGCAAACGGGAGCACGGCGGCTCCGGTCGGCGACGGCGGTCGTCGACAGTGGCGGACAACAGTCCGGGCGCTTCGCTTTGGGATTCCTCAGCAGTCCCCGTATCGGATCGGCAGCCTGTCGTAGGTCTGTCTATCAGGGAGCGTTGGCAAAGGTCAGCTGTGCACGATGGTCCCTCGTAGCTCGGGAAGAGGGCGCCTTACCAGGTCCTCTCTGGGTCAGTCCTTGGAGACACAGCAGCCTTTAGATCGTGAAGGAGAGCCACGGCAATCCTTCTCTTCCAGCAGGGCCTCAAGGTCAAGCGTCAGTTACTCCAGTTACTCGTCGTAGTGGATTTCAGCTTCTGAACAATTTCCAGTGGTGAGAGGTCCCCAGATATACTATTCGGTCTCTCATCCACACTGCTGGCACACACTCAGCAGCCAATCGTACAGAAGGGCATTCATGCAGTCGGTCAGCCAATCAGGCACGCAGGGCATTCAGGCCACTCTTCTCCCGCTCAGACACTCACAACAAGGAATGTGGATTGAGACAAATACTCAGCCATTCAACTCTACACACTGCATTCAGTCCAGTTTCGGGCAGGGCTGTCTCAGTCTTTGTCTCTCATGGCAGAAACCAGACAGCCACAACACGGAGTGCATATTGGTCACACTCCCCATTCACCCAGGTCCCACCCACAGGAGGTACCCACAACATACAGTCAGCGGGAAGGCTCCAGTAAGTCTAGCTGGGCCTTCACAACAACACCATATACAGAACTTCCACCCAACAGCCAGTCAGGGGGAAGGGACAGAGTCAGGGCTTCCCAGGACTTCGGGAAAACAAGGTATCAGGGGATAGAAAGTAAGAGGCCACCGGGGCCATCTTGTTTCCTATCAGGAATCAACTGATTCCAATGGCAGGGCCGGGGTACCCCAAAATGGCGGATACCCAGCGCACCTGTCAAATTCAGCATGTAGCTGCCACCAGCCCATACCCTACTCTGTGGGCCACCCACGGGTGCCCAAAAACATACACTAGGGGCTCAGGGTTGTACCCCTACCCATGGGTGCCATAAGGGTATCCCATGGGTCTGTTCACCAAACCAAAAGAGAGAGCTGCACCGCCAGGAGTCCCGCATGGACTTCTGCGCGGAAAACACGACAGAACACACGATAAGAACAGAAAAAGGACAAGGATACGGAGGCCCTGTCCCTCCGATGCATTTCCAGCATCACAGTCGCCCCCCCCAGACTGAGGTTAGGGTGCCTAATCTCCCACGGGATAGACACCCTCATCCAGACGGTCAACATACCTTCTGGAAAGGCCATCTGCATTATCGTGACTCTTCCCTGGTCTGTGCTCTATGGTGAAGTCTAGCCCTTGCAGGCTAATGGACCACCTGAGCAGTTTCGGATTTTCACCCTTCATCTGCATAAGCCATTTCAGGGGCTTATGATCTGTTTGGACCTTGAAGGTGGACCCCGTAAGGTAGGGCCTAAAACGCCTAAGGCTCCAAACTATACTAAAACATTCCTTTTCAACAGTAGCCCACCTAAGTTCTCTACCCTTGAGTTGTCTACTGATGAATATGATAGGATGTTCTCTCCCTTTGTCATCTAACTGGGACAAGACAGCTCCAATTCCGGTGTCGCAGGCATCCGTCTGGACGATAAAGGGTCGGCTGTAGTCAGGTGCACACAACACGGGTGCCCTGCACAGACTTTCTTTCAAGCCATCAAAGGCCCTCTGACAGTCTTCAGTCCAATTAACCTTCCTAGGCTGTTTGGGTGAAGTCAGAGCTGTCAGTGGTGCGGCTATGGTCCCATAGTCCGCCATGAAATTGCGATAATACCCAGTGAGGCCCAAAAAGGCTCTCACCTGGGTTTGAGTAGTGGGAGTCTCCCAGTTCTGTACGTCCTGTACCTTACTGGAAAGAGGCTGGATTTGACCCCCTCCTACCTCATGACCAAGATAGGTAACTTTCCCCTGAGCTATCTGGCACTTGGTAGCCTTGATAGTGAGGTTAGCCCTTTTCAAGGCCTGCAACACTTTATCCAGGTGTGTCAGATGCGCTTCCCAGGTGGAACTGTAGACGGCAATGTCGTCTAGATAGGCCACACAAAAGGCCTCCAGCCCACTGAGCGCATGATTGACCAACCTCTGGAAAGTGGCAGGGGCATTCTTCAACCCAAAAGGCATGACCCTAAACTGGTAGAGTCCCTCTGGTGTGGAGAATGCCGTCTTTTCCTTGGCATGGTCCGTCAGAGCTATTTGCCAATAGCCTGAGGTGAGGTCAAAGGTGCTCACAAATTTGGCAGCACCTATGGTGTCCACGAGCTCATCAGCCCTGGGCAATGGGTGCGCGTCAGTTTTGGTGACGGCATTGACTCCTCGGTAGTCCACACAGAACCTCCAATCTTTGGTACCCGCCTGGGAACTTGCCTTGGGGACAAGGACCACTGGACTGGACCAGGGACTGGTTGAGGGTTCAATTACACCCAGATCCAACATCTTGGCGACCTCAGCCTGGATGTGGTTCTTAACGGTATCTGACATACGGTAGCACCTGCTCTTGACAGGCACGCTGTCACCAGTGTCAATTTCATGCCTACACCAAGGTGTAAGGCCCGGTGTCAGCGAAAACAGAGAGGCATACTGCTGGAGCAAAGCCCGGCAGGCCCTCTGCTGCTCTGTTGTCAAATCGGGAGAGAGCTGTACTCCCTCCACTGAGCCGTCCTGAGGGTTGCTATGCAGCAAATCAGGAAGGGGCTCACTCTCATCCTCTTCTTGCCCTGAAGCTAGCAAGAGACATGAGACTTCTGCTCGCCGGTGGAAAGGCTTGAGCCTGTTGACATGGAATACCTGAGGGGCTACCCCGGAGGCACCCAGGTCAACCAGATAATTGACTTCGCCCATCTTGGAGATTATCCTGAAGGGTCCAGTCCATTTGTCTGCCAACGCTCTAGGCTTGGTAGGCTCCATCACGAGGACTCCTTGTCCCGGAGTCCAATCGACCTGCGAAGCTTTAAGGTCATGCCAATACTTATTCAATTCTTGGCTGGCCTTGAGATTTGCTGTTGCCTGACCCATCATCTGTGTCATCCTCCGTCTGAGGCCTAACACATAGTCCCCCACTTGCTTGGCGGGACCTGGAGGGGTGGCCTCCAAGCCTTCTCGGATCAAGGCGAGGGGCCCCCTCACGGGATGTCCAAAGAGTAACTCAAAGGGGCTGAAACCAACACCCTCTTGAGGTACCTCTCTGTAAGCAAACAGCAGGCATGGCAGGAGGAGATCCCATTTCCTCCGTAGGGGCTCTTCCAAAGCACCTAGCATGCCCTTGAGAGTTTTGTTAAATCTCTCAACCAGACCATTGGTCTGGGGGTGGTAAGAGGTGGAGAACTTGTAGGTTACCCCGCACTCTTTCCACATGGTCTTCATGTAACTCGACATGAAGTTGGATCCTCGGTCGGAGACAACTTCCTTGGGGAATCCAACACGGGTAAAAATGCCCAGGAGAGCCCGGGCCACCACCTTGGCAGTAATAGTCCGAAGGGGTATAGCCTCAGGGTACCTGGTGGCATGATCAACCAAGACCAGGATGAACCGATGTCCACCTGAAGTGGGAGGGTCCAGGGGACCGACAATGTCGATGCCCACCCTCTCAAACGGTGTGCCGACCACTGGCAATGGCTGCAGTGGGGCAATGACCCTGCCTCCAGTCTTGCCAGATAACTGACAAGTGGGGCAGGTCCGGCAGTGGGACTCCACTTCCACTCCCATCCGAGGCCAGTAGAAGTGGGCAGAGAGCCTCTGCTTAGTCTTCTTGGTACCAAGATGACCAGCCAAGGGCACCTCATGCGCCAACTGCAGTAGGAAGGGCCTGTAAACCTGGGGTACCACCAACCTCTTGAGGGCACCAGGTTCAGGCTTAGTGGGCTCACTAACAAGGAGCTCACCCTCCCAATAAATCTTGAATGTCCTAGGCACTTCACCTTGTGCCTGGGACAGGGCCTGCGTCCGCAGACCCTCGAGAGAGGGACACTCTCTCTGCCCTTTACAGAAGTCCGCCCGGGAGGGTCCCCCTTCAGCTAACAAGCATTGAAGGTCGGGATGATCCTCCGGGTTGAGAACCTCTCCCACAGGAGAGTCTTCTGTCTCTTCTCCCACAGGAGTTGAGTCCGGGTTTTCCACTGGACCCAGCCCGTCCGGAGCATGGATCCCAATGGGTGCTGTCGGAACAGCAGGAAGAGAAGGTGTTCCTCCCACAGAGGTGGCCTTCTTGGTCTTCCTTCTTCGTGCCTTAGGCCTCGCCTTTGGCTCGGGTACCTGACTCACAGCCAGACCCGGTGTCACCTGTGACCTAGTGACCGCAGCAGCAGTCATGGGAAGACCATCCGAGATCAACCCCAACTCTACTAGATCATTACCTAACAGAATGTTAGCAGGGACATTGTCCTGAACCAGGACAGGAAGCTTTGCTGTCTTGTCTCCAATCATGAGTGTGACTAAGGCTACAGGCGATAATTTGGGAGGCCCACCAGCTAACCTGGTGGTTCTCAGAGGAGCACTTACATAGTCCTCTGGCTTGAGCAGGGTCCTGCCCACCACTGTCATGCTTGCCCCAGTGTCTCTCAAACCAGTAGAAGGCTGGCCATTCAAGAGGACACTTCTCAAAAACCTACGGGTGTTCTGCGGGATAGTCGCCAGTACTTCTGCGTACTGGTCCCAGGCCCCAAGGGACACTAAGGAAATCTCTACTGGAGCACCAAATGTGATTCCGGTAGAGGAGGGGAAGACGGTGGCCTCCACCTCAGACACGGGGTAAGGGTAGGTCAGGCTGACAGCCTGTACTCCAAGTGCCTTACCTTTACACTTGGAGTCACCCCTTCGGTGATCCAGAGCCCCACAATCCCAACAAGTGCTAGGAGTGCGAGGTACGGTACTGGAACCACTGGGAGCCTGCTTTGCAGCAGGTGGACCACTACTCTTATTCCCACCCACAGAGGACTTATCCCCACTAGATTTTTGGTTCTTAGGAGAGGAAGGTTTTGTTTTATTCGACTGTGACTGCTTGGGGGACTCCTCAGCTTTCTGAGAGGCCCCCTTCTCTTTATCCTTGTCCTTCCCACTGGAGTCCTTAGGGGACACCCGGTGGGAGACCCACTTGTCAGCCAACCTAGCCAGCTTAAAGGGGTCCAAAATGCTCTGGTCAGCAACATACTGACGCAGCTCTGGCGAACAGGCTTCAGAAAAATGCTCAAAAAACAACAGGTGGGATAATTCAGCAAAAGTTTTCACCTTGTACCCATCAATCCACCCCATCATGTTCATGTGCGCAGCACTCACCCAGTCAACCCAAGACACATTCTCTCGTTTCTTAAAATCCCTGAACCTTTTAAGATATTGGGTAGGTGTCTTGCCAAACTTGGCAATTAAAGCAGACTTCATACACTCATACTGACCCCTTTCTTCCACACTCAGTTTCAGAATACAGTCATATCCAGTTTGAGGCACTCTGCTTAACAAACACTTAGCCCAATCTCTTTTATCCACATCATGAATTGCACACGCCATTTCAAACGCTTCAATCCATTGGAGGATATCTGAACCCTCCAAAAACACACCAACCAAATCTTTCATAAACTTGGTGGCTGGGGACCTGCCACTCTCAATTGGTTTAGCTGAAGTCTCCACTCGAGCTTTCTCTAACTGGATTCTCTGACATTCAGTGTCCTTATCTTTGAGCGCAAGATCCCTATTCTTGAGTTCCACTTGCTGTGCCAGCTCCTCTTTCTTAAGCTCAGCTTCTATTTCCAACTTGCGATATTCAAAGGCCAATTTCATCCTTAATAACTCAAGTTCCATGGAATTGCTGGGGTTCGGAACAGAGGCAGCAGGAATGGCGGCATTCCCAGAAACAGATTCAGCGACAACCCCAGGGGCAGAGTCCTCACTGGTTGCATCCCCCCCTTCATCAAGAGTTTCACCATCAGTCTGGTAGTCCACCAGGGCAGCTATCAGCTCAGCCCTAGACTTATCCACAAAGTCTAACTCCCTGGCTTCACAAGCACTCTGGAGAGCCTCTAAGCTCATCCGAGTCAATTTACCATTCGCAATGGTCTCCATCGCTTGTAATGCAGTTATTTGGAACACACCTAAACCTTAATTCAATAAAGTGCAGATATTTTGTAAGTGGCACGGTTATACACTGATTCTTAAAACCATAAGCATCCCACCGCTGCCACCAAGCTGTCAGGACGAGGTGGAGGGGTCTGTACTTCCGCTCTCTATATGGCAGAGGAAAGGCACAGAGGACCCCAGCCAAGATTCTCTGATATGGTAACGATGGACGAGCAATCAAGGCCTAGCTTCTCAGGAGGTGATGCAGGCTGGTTCTTAAGTACAGTGTATCCCCAAGCCCCCACAAAGGAATGTCCACACACTGTATTACTGAAAACACAGTCTTTATATAATTAATATTCAAAGGTTATGTACACTTATCACAATAATGCACCTTGTGCTCCGGAAAATCAACAATGGTAAATATCTACAGTTCTAAAGTGGTACCACTAATATTCGATTAGAGTGCATCAACAAGGCTGTGAAAATGCCACACGGATCAATAGCAATGAAACCAGCAATATAGAGAAGAGAGAAAGCAGACGGATGAAACAATAGGCAGACGACTGGTCCTGGCTACTGGACACAGCTCTGAGTGGAGATCCCCCCACCTGGGCAACCTGTAAAATAACGATATATAAAACAAGCCCAGTCCATATATTGTTCAAGAGTCTCGTTCTCTCCTACAATGTTTTACCCCCCCAATGTACCTGGTGGAGTAGAGTTCGTCGGCGAGGCGTCGGCCGATCCTTCTGGAGTGACTCCCTTTAAGGCAGGAGCCACGGATCGTCGAGAGGCGTCGCGGACTCGGGGTTCGGTGTCGGGGAATCGGCGGCCCTTCTTGAATGTCGCCCCTTTCAAGCGGGAGACACGGGGCGCCGAACGTCCGACCGTGAACCGGGTAGAACGACGTCGATGAGGCAGCAGGCTTTGATCCGAGCGGTGCTCGTCGACGACAGAGCGTTGGCGTCCTGCAAGGAAGAGGCGTGCGGGGCACCTCGGTGACGATAGTTCTGGACCGCAAAGAGATGAAGAAGAACTGTGGCCCAGCAAGGGCGTCGAGTCGTCGGCGTCTCTGCGGTCTTTGGGTGGCGGGAAACCCACCGGTGGATACTCCTCGGCGCGTCGACGGTCAGGCCTTCTCCCACAGGAGACGGCACGGCGATGCAGACGAGAGCGTCCGTTGATCAAGTTAAAGGTCTTAGGCAAACGGGAGCACGGCAGCTCCGGTCGGCGACGGCGGTCGTCGACAGTGGCGGACAACAGTCCGGGCGCTTCGCTTTGGGATTCCTCAGCAGTCCCCGTATCGGGTCGGCAGCCTGTCGTAGGTCTGTCTACCAGGGAGCGTTGGCAAAGGTCAGCTGTGCACGATGGTCCCTCGTAGCTCGGGAAGAGGGCGCCTTACCAGGTCCTCTCTGGGTCAGTCCTTGGAGACACAGCAGCCTTTAGATCGTGAAGGAGAGCCACGGCAATCCTTCTCTTCCAGCAGGGCCTCAAGGTCAAGCGTCAGTTACTCCAGTTACTCGTCGTAGTGGATTTCAGCTTCTGAACAATTTCCAGTGGTGAGAGGTCCCCAGATATACTATTCGGTCTCTCATCCACACTGCTGGCACACACTCAGCAGCCAATCGTACAGAAGGGCATTCATGCAGTCGGTCAGCCAATCAGGCACGCAGGGCATTCAGGCCACTCTTCTCCCGCTCAGACACTCACAACAAGGAATGTGGATTGAGACAAGTACTCAGCCATTCAACTCTACACACTGCATTCAGTCCAGTTTCGGGCAGGGCTGTCTCAGTCTTTGTCTCTCATGGCAGAAACCAGACAGCCACAACACGGAGTGCATATTGGTCACACTCCCCATTCACCCAGGTCCCACCCACAGGAGGTACCCACAACATACAGTCAGCGGGAAGGCTCCAGTAAGTCTAGCTGGGCCTTCACAACAACACCATATACGGAACTTCCACCCAACAGCCAGTCAGGGGGAAGGGACAGAGTCAGGGCTTCCCAGGACTTCGGGAAAACAAGGTATCAGGGGATAGAAAGTAAGAGGCCACCGGGGCCATCTTGTTTCCTATCAGGAATCAACTGATTCCAATGGCAGGGCCGGGGTACCCCAAAATGGCGGATACCCAGCGCACCTGTCAAATTCAGCATGTAGCTGCCACCAGCCCATACCCTACTCTGTGGGCCACCCACGGGTGTCCAAAAACATACACTAGGGGCTCAGGGTTGTACCCCTACCCATGGGTGCCATAAGGGTATCCCATGGGTCAGTTCACCAAACCAAAAGAGAGAGCTGCACCGCCAGGAGTCCCGCATGGACTTCTGCGCGGAAAACACGACAGAACACACGATAAGAACAGAAAAAGGACAAGGATACGGAGGCCCTGTCCCTCCGATGCATTTCCAGCATCACACTGCTGACCGGCACAACGTACAGATATGGGCCTCGGGTGTCCAAGCCACCGAGGAAAACAGGGAACCCCATGCATTTCCGAAAAGAGGACACCTGTGGGAATCCGCAGAGGTATGATTTGCGCACATCGCCCCAGATTTTATTACCCAGACAGCCCCGCAAAGTCCAAAATGTGGGGATAAAAACGCTTTTTTCTGCACATTTCGCTCGACGCACCCATCGAAACACGCCCCCAACAACACATGGCCTACCGTCACGCGTTCCCACAGGTGTCCCGATGAAAACGGTACCTCACATGTGTGGGTGCACCTACCTGGCCGCCAAGGGGAAAGCCTAAAACACAAGTAACCCCAAGTCTGTTTTCAGAGGGAAATCTCAGACATTCTGCCGACTGGCACAACGTACAGATATGGGCTTGGGTGTCCAAGCCACCGAGGAAAACAGGGAACCCCATGCATTTCTGAAAAGAGGACACCCGTGGGAATCCGCAGAGGTATGATTTACGCACATCGCCCCAGAATTTATTACCCAGACAGCCCTGCAAAGTCCGAAATGTGGGGAAAAAAATGCTTTTTCCGCACATTTCGCTCGACGCACCCATTGAAACACGCCCCCAACAACACATGGCCTACCGTCACGCGTTCCAACAGGTGTCCCGATGAAAACAGTACCTCACATGTGTGGGTGCACCTACCTGGCCGCCAAGGGGAAAGCCTAAAACACAAGTAACCCCAAGTCTGTTTTCAGAGCGAAATCTCAGACATTCTGCCGACCGGCACAACGTACAGATATGGGCCTCGGGTGTCCAAGCCACCGAGGAAAACAGGGAACCCCATGCATTTCCGAAAAGAGGACACCCGTGGGAATCCGCAGAGGTATGATTTGCGCACATCGCCCCAGATTTTATTACCCAGACAGCCCCGCAAGGTCCGAAATGTTTGGAAAAAAACGCTTTTTCCGCACATTTCGCTCGACGCACCCATCACAACGCCCCCAACAACACATGGCCTACCGTCACACGTTCCCACAGGTGTCCCGATCAAAACAGTACCTCACATGTGTGGGTGGACCTACCTGGCCGCCAAGGGGAAAGCCTAAAACACAAGTAACCCCAAGTCTGTTTTCAGAGCGAAATCTCAGACATTCTGTCGACCGACACAACGTACAGATATGGGCCTCGGGTGTCCAAGCCACCGAGGAAAACAGGGAACCCCATGCATTTCCGAAAAGAGGACACCCGTGGGAATACGCAGAGGTATGATTTGGGCACATCGCCCCAGAATTTATTACCAAGGCAGCCCTGCAAAGTCCGAAATGTCGGGAAAAAAACGCTTTTTACGCACATTTCGCCCGACGCACCCATCGAAACACGCCCCCAACAACACATGGCCTACCGTCACGCGTTCCCACAGGTGTCCCGATGAAAACGATACCTCACATGTGTGGGGGCACCTACCTGGCCGCCAAGGGGAAAGCCTAAAACACAAGTAACCCCAAGTCTGTTTTCAGAGCGAAATCTCAGACATTCTGCTGACCGGCACAACGTACAGATATGGGCCTCGGGTGTCCAAGCCACCGAGGAAAACCGGGAACCCCATGCATTTCAGAAAAGAGGACACCTGTGGGAATCCGCAGAGGTATGATTTGCGCACATCGCCCCAGATTTTATTACCCAGACAGCCCCGCAAAGTCCAAAATGTGGGGATAAAAACGCTTTTTTCTGCACATTTCGCTCGACGCACCCATCGAAACACGCCCCCAACAACACATGGCCACCGTCACGCGTTCCCACAGGTGTCCCGATGAAAACGGTACCTCACATGTGTGGGTGCACCTACCTGGCCGCCAAGGGGAAAGCCTAAAACACAAGTAACCCCAAGTCTGTTTTCAGAGGGAAATCTCAGACATTTTGCCGACCGGCACAACGTACAGATATGGGCCTCGGGTGTCCAAGCCACCGAGGAAAACAGGGAACCCCATGCATTTCTGAAAAGAGGACACCTGTGGGAATCCGCAGAGGTATGATTTGCGCACATCGCCCCAGAATTTATTACCCAGACAGCCCTGCAAAGTCCGAAATGTGGGGAAAAAAATGCTTTTTCCGCACATTTCGCTCGACGCACCCATTGAAACACGCCCCCAACAACACATGGCCTACCGTCACGCGTTCCCACAGGTGTCCCGATGAAAACAGTACCTCACATGTGTGGGTGCACCTACCTGGCCGCCAAGGGGAAAGCCTAAAACACAAGTAACCCCAAGTCTGTTTTCAGAGGGAAATCTCAGACATTCTGCCGACCGGCACAACGTACAGATATGGGCCTCGGGTGTCCAAGCCACCGAGGAAAACAGGGAACCCCATGCATTTCCGAAAAGAGGACACCCGTGGAAATCCGCAGAGGTATGATTTGCGCACATCGCCCCAGATTTTATTACCCAGACAGCCCCGCAAAGTCTGAAATGTGTGGAAAAAAACGCTTTTTCCGCACATTTTGCTCAACGCACCCATCGCAACGCCCCCAACAACACATGGCCTACCGTCACACGTTCCCACAGGTGTCCCGATGAAAACAGTACCTCACATGTGTGGGTGCACCTACCTGGCCGCCAAGGGGAAAGCCTAAAACACAAGTAACCCCAAGTCTGTTTTCAGAGCGAAATCTCAGACATTCTGTCGACCGGCACAACGTACATATATGGGCCTCGGGTGTCCAAGCCACCGAGGAAAACAGGGAACCCCATGCATTTCCGAAAAGAGGACACCCGTGGGAATACGCAGAGGTATGATTTGCGCACATCGCCCCAGAATTTATTACCAAGGCACCCCTGCAAAGTCCGAAATGTCGGGAAAAAACGCTTTTTACGCACATTTTCCTCGACGCACCCATCAAAACACGCCCCCAACAACACATGGCCTACCGTCACGCATTCCCACAGGTGTCCCGATGAAAACGGTACCTCACATGTGTGGGTGCACCTACCTGGCTGCCAAGGGGAAAGCCTAAAACACAAGTAACCCCAAGTCTGTTTTCAGAGCGAAATCTCAGACATTCTGCCGACCGGCACAACGTACAGATCTGGGCCTCGGGTGTCCCAGCCACCGAGGAAAACAGGAAGCCCTATGCATTTCCGAAAAGAGGACACCCGTGGGAATCCGCAGAGGTATGATTTGCGCACATCGCCCCAGAATTTATTACCCAGACAGCCCTGCAAAGTCCGAAATGTGGGGAAAAAAACGCTTTTTCCGCACATTTCGTTCGACGCACCCATCGGAACACCCCCAACAACACATGGCCTACCGTCACGCGTTCCCACAGGTGTCCCGATGAAAACGGTACCTCACATGTGTGGGTGCACCTACCTGGCCGCCAAGGGAAAAGCCTAAAACACAAGTAACCCCAAGTCTGTTTTCAGAGCGAAATCTCAGGCATTCTGCCGACCGGCACAACGTACAGATGTGGCCCTCGGGTGTCCAAGCCACCGAGGAAAACAGGGAACCCCATGAATTTCCGAAAAGAGGACACCCGTGGGAATCCGCAGAGGTATGATTTGCGCACATCGCCCCAGACTTTTTTACCCAGACAGCCCCGCAAAGTCCGAAATGTCGGGAAAATAACACTTTTTCTGCACATTTTGCTCAACGCACCCATCAAAATACGCCCCCAACAACACATGGCCTACCGTCACGCGTTCCCACAGGTGTCCCGATGAAAACGGTACCTCACATGTGTGGGTGCACCTACCTGGCCGCCAAAGGGAAAGCCTAAAACACAAGTAACCCCAAGTCTGTTTTCATGGCGAAATCTCAGACATTCTGCCGACCGGCACAACGTTCAGACATGGGCCTTGGGTGTCCAAGCCACCAAGGAAAACAGGGAACCCCATGCATTTCCGAAAAGAGGACACCCGTGGGAATCCGCAGAGGTATGATTTGCGCACATCGCCCCAGAATTTATTACTCAGACAGCGCCGCAAAGTCCGAAATGTGGGGAAAAATGCTTTTTCCGCACATTTCGCTCGACGCACCCATCGAAACACGCCCCCAACAACACATGGCCTACCGTCACGCATTCCCACAGGTGTCCCGATGAAAACGATACCTCACATGTGTGGGTGCACCTACCTGGCCGCCAAGGGGAAAGCCTAAAACACAAGTAACCCCAAGTCTGTTTTCAGAGCGAAATCTCAGACATTCTGCCGACCGGCACAACGTACAGATATGGGCCTCGGGTGTCCAAGCCACCGAGGAAAACAGGGAACCCCATGCATTTCCGAAAATAGGACACCTGTGGGAATCCGCAGAGGTATGATTTGCGCACATCGCCCCAGATTTTATTACCCAGACAGCCCCGCAAAGTCCAAAATGTGGGGATAAAACCGCTTTTTCTGCACATTTTGCTCGACGCACCCATCGAAACACGCCCCCAACAACACATGGCCTACCGTCACGCGTTCCCACAGGTGTCCCGATGAAAATGGTACCTCACATGTGTGGGTGCACCTACCTGGCCGCCAAGGGGAAAGCCTAAAACACAAGTAACCCCAAGTCTGTTTTCAGAGGGAAATCTCAGACATTCTGCCGACCGGCACAACGTACAGATATGGGCCTCGGGTGTCCAAGCCACCGAGGAAAACAGGGAACCCCATGCATTTCTGAAAAGAGGACACCCGTGGGAATCCGCAGAGGTATGATTTGCGCACATCGCCCCAGAAGTTATTACCCAGACAGCCCTGCAAAGTCCGAAATGTGGGGGAAAAAATGCTTTTTCCGCACATTTCACTCGACGCACCCATTGAAACACGCCCCCAACAACACATGGCCTACCGTCACGCGTTCCCACAGGTGTCCCGATGAAAACAGTACCTCACATGTGTGGGTGCACCTACCTGGCCGCCAAGGGGAAAGCCTAAAACACAAGTAACCCCAAGTCTGTTTTCAGAGCGAAATCTCAGACATTCTGCCGACCGGCACAACGTACAGATATGGGCCTCGGGTGTCCAAGCCACCGAGGAAAACAGGGAACCCCATGCATTTCCGAAAAGAGGACACCCGTGGGAATCCGCAGAGGTATGATTTGCGCACATCGCCCCAGATTTTATTACCCAGACAGCCCCGCAAAGTCCGAAATGTGTGGAAAAAAACGCTTTTTCCGCACATTTCGCTCGACGCACCCATCGCAACGCCCCCAACAACACATGGCCTACCGTCACACGTTCCCACAGGTGTCCCGATGAAAACAGTACCTCACATGTGTGGGTGCACCTACCTGGCCGCCAAAGGGAAAGCCTAAAACACAAGTAACCCCAAGTCTGTTTTCATGGCGAAATCTCAGACATTCTGCCGACCGGCACAACGTTCAGACATGGGCCTCGGGTGTCCAAGCCACCGAGGAAAACAGGGAACCCCATGAATTTCCGAAAAGAGGACACCCGTGGGAATCCGCAGAGGTATGATTTGCGCACATCGCCCCAGAATTTATTACCCAGACAGCGCCGCAAAGTCCCAAATGTGGGGAAAAAAACGCTTTTTCCACACATTTTGCTCGACGCACCCATCGAAACACGCCCCCAACAACACATGGCCTACCGTCACGCATTCCCACAGGTGTCCCGATGAAAACGATACCTCACATGTGTGGGTGCACCTTCCTGGCCGCCAAGGGGAAAGCCTAAAACACAAGTAACCCCAAGTCTGTTTTCAGAGCGAAATCTCAGACATTCTGCCGACCGGCACAACGTACAGATATGGGCCTCGGGTGTCCAAGCCACCGAGGAAAACAGGGAACCTCATGCATTTCCGAAAAGAGGACACCTGTGGGAATCCGCGGAGGTATGATTTGCGCACATCGCCCCAGATTTTATTACCCAGACAGCCCCGCAAAGTCCAAAATGTGGGGATAAAAACGCTTTTTCCGCACATTTCGCTCGACGCACCCGTTGAAACACGCCCCCAACAACACATGGCCTACCGTCACGCGTTCCCACAGGTGTCCCGATGAAAACAGTACCTCACATGTGTGGGTGCACCTACCTGGCCGCCAAGGGGAAAGCCTAAAACACAAGTAACCCCAAGTCTGTTTTCAGAGCGAAATCTCAGACATTCTGCCAACCGGCACAACGTACAGATATGGGCCTCGGGTGTCCAAGCCACCGAGGAAAACAGGGAACCTCATGCATTTCCGAAAAGAGGACACCTGTGGGAATCCGCGGAGGTATGATTTGCGCACATCGCCCCAGAATTTATTACCCAGACAGCGCCGCAAAATCCGAAATGTGGGGAAAAAAACGCTTTTTCCGCACATTTCGCTCGACGCACCCATCAAAACACGCCCCCAACAACACATGGCCTACCGTCACGCGTTCCCACAGGTGTCCCGATGAAAACGATACCTCACATGTGTGGGTGCACCTTCCTGGCCGCCAAGGGGAAAGCCTAAAACACAAGTAACCCCAAGTCTGTTTTCAGAGCGAAATCTCAGACATTCTGCCGACCGGCACAACGTACAGATATGGGCGTCGGGTGTCCAAGCCACCGAGGAAAACAGGGAACCCCATGCATTTCCAAAAAGAGGACACCCGTGGGAATCTGCAGAGGTATGATTTGCGCACATCGCCCCAGAATTTATTACCCAGACAGCCCCGCAAAGTCCGAAATGTGGGGAAAAAAACACCTTTTACGCACATTTCGCTCGACGCACCCATCGAAACACGCCCCCAACAACACATGGCCTACCGTCACGCGTTCCCACAGGTGTCTCGATGAAAACAGTACCTCACATGTGTGGGTGCACCTACCTGGCTGCCAAGGGGAAAGCCTAAAACACAAGTAACCCCAAGTCTGTTTTCAGAGGGAAATCTCAGACATTCTGCCGACTGGCACAACGTACAGATATGGGCCTCGGGTGTCCAAGCCACCGAGGAAAACAGGGAACCCCATGCATTTCCCAAAAGAGGACCCCCGTGGGAATCCGCAGAGGTATGATTTGCGCACATCGCCCCAGAATTTATTACCCAGACACCCCCGGAAAGTCCGAAATGTGGGGAAAAAAACGCATTTTCCAGACATTTCGCTCGGCGCACCCATCGAAACACGCCCCCAACAACACATGGCCTACCGTCACGCGTTCCCACAGGTGTCCCGATGAAAACGATACCTCACATGTGTGGGTGCACCTACCTGGCCGCCAAGGGGAAAGCCTAAAACACAAGTAACCCCAAGTCTGTTTACAGAGCGAAATCTCAGACATTCTGCCGACCGGCACAACGTACAGATATGGGCCTCGGGTGTCCAAGCCACCGAGGAAAACAGGGAACCCCATGCATTTCCGAAAAGAGGACAACCGTGGGAATCTGCAGAGGTATGATTTGCGCACATCGCCCCAGAATTTATTACCCAGACAGCCCCGCAAAGTCCGAAATGTGGGGAAAAAAACACCTTTTCCGCACATTTCGCTCGACGCACCCATCGAAACACGCCCCCAACAACACATGGCCTACCGTCACGCGTTCCCACAGGTGTCCCGATGAAAACGGTACCTCACATGCGTGGGTGCACCTACCTGGCGAGCAAGGGGCAAGCCAAAAACGCAAGCAACCCCCAGCCTGTTTGCAAAGGGGAATCTCAGCCATTCTGCCGACCGGCACAACATACAGATATGGGCCTCGGGTGCCCAAGCCTCCAAGGAAAACAGGGAACCCCATGCATTTCTGAAAAGAGGACACCCGTGGGAATCGGCAGAGGTATGATTTGCGCACATCGCCCCAGAATTTATTACCCAGACACCCCTGCAAAGTCTGAAATGTGCCCCGGACTTTGCGGGGGTGTCTGGGTAATAAATTCTGGGGCGATGTGCGCAAATCATACCTCTGCGGATTCCCACGGGTGTCCTCTTTTCGGAAATGCATTTGGTTCCCTGCTTTCCTTGGAGGCTTGGACACCCGAGGCCCATATCTGTATGTTGTGCCGGTCGGCAGAATGGCTGAGATTCCCCTCTGCAAACAGACTGGGGGTTGCTTGCGTTTTCGGCTTGCCCCTTGCCAGCCAGGTAGGTGCACCCACGCATGTGAGGTACTGTTTTCATCGGGACACCTGTGGGAACGCGGGACGGTAGGCCATGTGTTGTTGGGGGCGTGTTTCGATGGGTGCGCCGAGCGAAATGTGCGGAAAATGCGTTTTTTTCCCCACATTTCGGACTTTGCGGGGGTGTCTGGGTAATAAATTCTGGGGCGATGTGCGCAAATCATACCTCTGCGGATTCCCACGGGTGTCCTCTTTTCGGAAATGCATGGGGCTCCCTGTTTTCCTTGGTGGCTTGGACACCCGAGGCCCATATCTGTATGTTGTGCCGGTCGGCAGAATGGCTGAGATTCCCCTCTGCAAACAGACTGGGGGTTGCTTGCGTTTTCGGCTTGCCCCTTTCCAGCCAGGTAGGTGCACCCACACATGCGAGGTACCTTTTTCGTCGGGACACCTGTGGGAACACGAGAAGGTATGACATCTGCTGTTGGCGACGTGTTTCGGTGAGTGGACACAGGGAAATGTCTCTGAAATTTGCCGGAAATGAAGACAATTCTCCGACATTTCGCTCTGGCCACCCACCGAAACACACCGCCAACAACATGTGGCCTACCTTCCCGCGTCCCCACATGTGTCCCGATGAAAACGGTACCTCACATGTGTGGGTGCACCTACCGGGGGCGCAAAAGGAAAAGGGTAACCCACTGGGAACCCCAAGCCATTCGCCACTGCCCATTTTGTTCATGTGGGCAACCTACAGATTTGTGCCTAGGGTGTCGAAGCCAGCAAGGGAAACGGGGAACCCCATGCATTTCCCAAAAGAGGACACCCGTGGGAATCCACAGAGGTCTGCCTTGCGCAAATTGCCCCAGTTTTTATTAGCCACAATCCCCGACAAAGTGTGATATTTGGTGGGGAAAAAACACAATGTTCACTTTGTCTGGGGTTCTGGGTAATAAATTCTGGGCCGCTTCGCGCAAGTCAGACCTCTGTGCATTCCCACGGGTGTCCTCTTTTGGGAAATGCATGGGGTTCCCTGTTTTCCTTGCTGGCTTCGACACCCTAGGCCCAAATCTGTAGGCTGCCCACATGAACAAATTGTGCTGTGGCGAAAGGCTTGGGGTTACCAGCGGGTTACCCTTTTCCTTTTGCGCCCCCGGTATGTGCATCCACACATGCGAGGTACCTTTTTCGTCGGGACACCTGTGGGAATACGAGAAGGTATGACATCTGCTGTTGGCGACGTATTTCGGTGAGTGGACACAGGGAAAAGTCTCTGAAATTGGCCGGAAATGAAGACAATTCTCAGACATTTCGTCTGGCCACCCACCGAAACACACCGCCAACAACACGTGGCTTACCTTCCCGCGTCCCCACATGTGTCTCAATGAAAACGGTACCTCACATGTGTGGGTGCACCTACCGGGGCGCAAAAGGAAAAGGGTAACCCACTGGGAACCCCAAGCCATTCGCCACCGCCCATTTTGTTCATGTGGGCAACCTACAGATTTGGGCCTAGGGTGTCGAAGCCAGCAAGGGAAACGGGGAACCCCATGCATTTCCCAAAAGAGGACACCCGTGGGAATCCACAGAGGTCTACCTTGCGCAAATTGCCCCAGTTTTTATTAGCCACAATCCCCGACAAAGTGTGATATTTGGTGGGGAAAAAACACAATGTTCACTTTGTCTGGGGTTCTGGGTAATAAATTCTGGGCCGCTTCGCACAAGTCAGACCTCTGTGCATTCCCACGGGTGTCCTCTTTTGGGAAATGCATGGGGTTCCCTGTTTTCCTTGCTGGCTTCGACACCCTAGGCCAAATCTGTAGGTTGCCCACATGAACAAATTGTGCTGTGGCGAAAGGCTTGGGGTTACCAGCGGGTTACCCTTTTCCTTTTGCGCCCCCGGTAGGTGCACCCACACATGCAAGGTACCTTTTTCGTCGGGACACCTGTGGGAACACGAGAAGGTATGACATCTGCTGTTGGCGACATGTTTCGGTGAGTGGACACAGGGAAATGTCTCTGAAATTGGCTGGAAATGAAGACAATTCTCAGACATTTCATCTGGCCACCCACCGAAACACACCGCCAACAACACGTGGCTTACCTTCCCGCGTCCCCACATGTGTCTCGATGAAAACGGTACCGCACATGTGTGGGTGCACCTACCGGGGGGCAAAAGGAAAAGGGTAACCCACTGGGAACCCCAAGCCATTCGCCACTGCCCATTTTGTTCATGTGGGCAACCTACAGATTTGGGCCTAGGGTGTCGAAGCCAGCAAGGGAAACGGGGAACCCCATGCATTTCCCAAAAGAGGACACCCGTGGGAATCCACAGAGGTCTGCCTTGCGCAAATTGCCCCAGTTTTTATTAGCCACAATCCCCGACAAAGTGTGATATTTGGTGGGGAAAAAACACAATGTTCACTTTGTCTGGGGTTCTGGGTAATACATTCTGGGCCGCTTCGCGCAAGTCAGACCTCTGTGCATTCCCACGGGTGTCCTCTTTTGGGAAATGCATGGGTTTCCCTGTTTTCCTTGCTGGCTTCGACACCCTAGGCCCAAATCTGTAGGTTGCCCACATGAACAAAATGGGCAGTGGCGAAAGGCTTGGGGTTACCAGCGGGTTACCCTTTTCCTTTTGCGCCCCCGGTAGGTGCACCCACACATGCGAGGTACCTTTTTCATCGGGACACCTGTGGGAACACGAGAAGGTATGACATCTGCTGTTGGCGACGTGTTTCGGTGAGTGGACACAGGGAAATGTCTCTGAAATTGGCCCGAAATGAAGACAATTCTCAGACATTTCGCTCTGGCCACCCACCGAAACACACCGCCAACAACACGTGGCCTACCTTCCCGCGTCCCCACACGTGTCCCGATGAAAGCGGTACCTCACATATGTGGGTGGACCTACCGGGGGCACAAAATCAAAAGGGTAACCGACTGGGAAACCCAAGCCATTCGCCACTGCCCATTTTGTTCATGTGGGCAACCTACAGATTTGGGCCTAGGGTGTCAAAGCCAGCAAGGAAAACAGGGAACCCCATGCATTTCCCAAAAGAGGACACCCGTGGGAATCCACAGAGGTCTGACTTACGCAAATCGGCCCAGAATGTAATACCCAGAACCACCAGCAAAGACCCACATGGGAGAAGGGTGCCCAAGGCCAGGGATATTACCGCCGACTTTGCTGGAGCCCTGGCTGCCCTGCGTTACAGCTTCTCCCCACCAAGGAGTCTCGGCAGTGTGCCAATACCTCCCCGAAGGGAAAAGCTGTAATGCAGCCCAGCCACAACTCCAGGACAGTTGGAGGTGATCTGCAGATATCTGATCCCAGGGAGGGCTGCATGACTTGGCACCCACTCCATTGCGGGTGGGGGGCGAGGGGGTCAACGCCCCATCCCATTAGAAAATTCTCTGACCCTTTGGGGTGCCCCACCGCCCCCCCTAAAAAGCGTTCCACCATTTTCATTTTTTTCCTTTGGTAACCCAACTCCCCTTGCAGCAGAGGGTCACATTGGTGTGCCAATCTGGCGCCGGGGTGCCCAAACCTTACTGCCCCATCTATTGGGGGTCCTGCCCCACATTTTGGGGTGCCCCCCCACCCCTAATGGCTGGGGGACACACCTCATGCAGGCCTCCCTGGGCCTCCTCCTAACGGCTGCGTGAGGTACACCCCACCTCCATTTGGTGTGAGGGGGGAGAGGGCCACCCCAAAAGGTGGGGCAGGACCCCCAATAGATGGGGCAGTATGGTTTGGGCACCCTGGGGGCAGATAGCCACACTAATGTGGCTATCTGCACCAAGCAAAGTTGGGTAAACGAAAAACAAAATACAAATTCATAGGCTGCTTTTTAGGGGGGGCTGAGGGCCACCCTAAATTGACAGCGAATGATGTACCGCAACGGGGGGTGGCCCTCAACCCCCCCCACCCCAAATGGAGGGCCCCTTCTCATGCAACCCTCCCTGGGGGCAGATGGGGGGCCCCACCTCATGCATCCCTCCCTGGGGTCAGATGCCCCTTCCTAGGAGCAGATATCTGCACCCAGGGAGGGTTGCATGAGGTGGGGCCCTCCATTTGGGGTGGGGGGGGTTGAGGGCCACCCCCGTTGCGGTACATCATTCGCTGCCAATTTAGGGTGGCCCTCAGCCCCCCCTAAAAAGCAGCCTGTGATTTTGTATATTTTTTTTTGTTTACCCAACTTCGCTTGGTGCAGATGGCCACATTAGTGTGGCTATCTGCCCCCAGGGTGCCCAAACCCTACTGCCCCATCTATTGGGGGTCCTGCCCCACCTTTTGGGGTGCCCCCCCACCCCCAATGGCTGGGGGACACACCTCATGCAGGCCTCCCTGGGCCTCCTCCTGACGGCTGCGTGTGGTACACCCCACCTCCATTTGGTGTGAGGGGGAGAGGGCCACCCCAAAAGGTGGGGTAGGACCCCCAATAGATGGGGCAGTAGGGCTTGGGCACCCTGGGGGCAGATTGCCACACTAATGTGGCCATCTGCACCAAGCGAAGTTGGGTAAACAAAAAAAAAAATACAAATTCATACGCTGCTTTTTAGGGGGGGCTGAGGGGCACCCTAAATTGGCAGCGAATGATGTACTGCAACGGAGGGTGGCCCTCAGCCCCCCCAACCCCAAATGGAGGGCCCCACCTCATGCAACCCTCCCTGGGGGCCCCCCTTCCTGGCGGCAGATAGGGGGGCCCCACCTCTTGGATCCCTCCCTGGGGTCAGATGCCCCTTCCTAGGATTGCGCGCCCTGCGCCCGATCCGTGACCAGCAATGCCTCATATGTGGTGTCCTTGGAAAGGGGAGAAAGTCCCCTTTCCAGGGACACCACTTTTTGATCAATCCCTGGTGGTCCAGTGGGCCCCAGGGCCCCAAACCCCCTCCCACCTCCCCTCGATTTTTTGTTGTGTTTTTTTTTTATTTTCACCCCTGGGGGCAGTGATTATCTGCCCCCAGGGGTCTCTGGCGCTGTGGCCCCATGCATTGGGGCCACTGGGGGAGGGGGGCCGCTTACCTAGTAAGCAGCCCCCCCCTCCCCCTGCGTCACAAATGGATCTGCATTGATCCACTGGCATTGCTGCCCGCGGATCGCGCGCCCTGCGCCCGATCCGCGGGCAGCAATGCCTCATATGTGGTGTCCTTGGAAAGGGGAGAAAGTCCCCTTTCCAGGGACACCACTTTTTGATCCATCCCTGGTGGTCCAGTGGGCCCCAGGGCCCCAAATCCCCTCCCACCTCCCACCTCCCCTCGATTTTTTGTTGTGTTTTTTTTTTTATTTTCACCCCTGGGGGCAGTGATTATCTGCCCCCAGGGGTCTCTGGCGCTGTGGCCCCATGCCTTGGGGCCACTGGGGGAGGGGAGCCGCTTACCTAGTAAGCAGCCCCCCCTCCCCCTGCGTCACAAATGGATCTTCATTGATCCACTGGCATTGCTGCCGCAGATCGCGCGCCCTGCGCCCGATCCGCGGGCAGCAATGCCTCATATGTGGTGTCCTTGGAACGGGGAGAAAGTCCCCTTTCCAGGGACACCACTTTTGTTCCATCCCTGGTGGTCCAGTGGGCCCCAGGGCCCCAAAACCCCTCCCACCTCCCTCCATCCCTCGATTTTTTAAATTTTTTACATTTTTTTATTTCACCCCTGGGGGCAGTGATCATCTGACCCCAGGGGTCCCTGGCGCTGTGGCCCCATGCTTTGGGGCCACGGGGGAAGGGGGCCGCTTACCTAGTAAGCAGCCCCCCCTCCCCCCGCGTCACAAACGGATCTTCATTTGATCCATGACGTTGCTGCCCGCGGATCGAGGCGCCCTGCGCCCGATCCGCGGGCAGCAATGCCACACAATTGGTATCGTTGGAAAGGGGAGAATCTCCCCTTTCCAACGATACCTGCCTCGATTTGTCAGCCTCGATCTCCGGCTTGAAATACAGCCGGAGATCGAGGCTGACAAAGAAGGGCACTCACCTTCTTTATCCACCGCAGCAGCCGAAAACGGCTGCTGCGGTGGATTTACATTCAGTTTCACGCCGACGTGCATTACGCACGCCGACGTGAAACTAAAGGTAATCCAGCCCCCTGGCAGTGAGGGGGGACCTCCCCCTCACATAGCCCTGGGGTTGGATTACAGTTTTGAGCGATCCCTGCTTTGCAGGGATCGCTCAAAACAAGGTGCCGAAAACGACGAGCTATCTCGTCCTTGGCACTGCGTGTGCACTGTCAAGGACGAGATACCTCGTCCTTGGCACTTAAAGGGTTAATCCAAATCACTAATGGCTTATGGTCTAGCAAAACAAATGAGAGAAATCAGTGCTAACACTAGGGATACAAACAGGTTTGCAAGAATAGTTCTGACAATGTTAAAGGTCCTTAAGTTAAAGATGGGAAAGGTTGAGAGATGGGGATAGGACAAGGTAAGACAAGATATGCTATGGTTTACTATGATTCCTATTTATACTTACATTCCACTGTAAATTAAGATTGGACCGCCAGGTTCTGGTCATCACAGATCGGGTCTACAGGCAGCAGGGCACTTCTGGTGGGATTGGATCAGCTGGGCGCTTCTAGTCAATTGGCCTGTCACCTCATACTGGATTGGACTGGATTGAATTGGCCCTTCTGGTTGCTGGATGCTGTAGATCAGCGGGATGGCGAGTTTCAGCAGGCAAGCATTAATGGAAGCAAGCCAGACTGGATCAATGTTGCTTCCCTGAAATTTGGGATGGTTCAGGATTTGGGCCTAGCTGAAAAGAGTTCAGCAATTGTTGAGGCCTGGGTTTTGCAAAGTAGTCTGGATCAGGACAAGATGAAGAATTCTGGAACAGGGCGTCACAAGGAAATCAGTATGGAGTCAGGAATCAGTGTGTGTCTGTGTGTTGTGAGGTTCCCATATTTATCATGCCCAGTGACATCACTCAGTTTATGGCAGGGGCAGACTTACAATCCACACCCACAATGCTGTGATAGGTCAAAGGCACTTGCCTTTTTCTGGTTAAAAGAAGGCTGTCATATTTTATGATGTGACTTGGGAACTCCGACAGTTATTTGGACCAAAAATGTACTTTCCAACAAATACACATTTCTATAATTATGCCCTCTAATAAAATCGGACACATACAATACATATTTTGTGGGTTACATTTCCATCCAACCCTCACGTCAGTGCGAGCTGGCTTTTGTCTTTCTGTGGAATTTTGTTCATTTTAATCATAACGATTTGGCCTAACAATTCCTAATTCGGTACATATCTGTGCAATCACCCCTAGAACACGGGTATACAATATTAGATGTGCAGCATTAATAGTCTCTTTGCAATTAGTGTTTTTGTATAACTTTTGTTCCTTATGCAGTACAGAGTTCAATCACGTCTTCAAAGAAAGAGCATAAAATTAGATTTACAACTACCAACTTTTAGATTTATCCTCCGTCATGTGGCAAAGTTAAAAGTCTTTAAAGCTTAATTACAAATAGGCATTTAACCACCAAAAATCCTTAGCAGTTTTCTTTTACTTTTCTTTCAACTGGCAACAGCTGTCAAATTCCTTTGATCAGGGTGGGGTTCCTCTTCCTTGAGAGGGAAGTTTACTGCCCCTTCCCTGTGGGGATGAGTGTGCAAGCCTGCCATTGTCTTTGGCTGGGGCCCAGACAAAAGTCTGATGAGTTCTTTGTCATGAACATTCGAAAACCTCCCAGCAGCAATTAGTCCTTTCCTGCCGTGCTGGGATTTGTTTTGCAGTCTGGATATATGTATCCAGGCTTTTGTTTGGAGTTTCTGCCTGCACAATTGAAATTGTTACCAGACAAAAGTCTGATGAGTTCTTTGCCATGAACATGCGAAAACCTCCCAGCAGCAATTAGTCCTTTCCTGCCAGCAGTGAGGTGTCAACCATTCCCAGGCTGAGGCTGTCAGATCTGAATTACATAGTTAATTAACTCAGGACTGGGTTTTAACTTTAAGTTACCTACATCTTTCATTAAACATATAAAATGACACAGTTTATAGGTGGATTCGGACATTTAGCAATCCTTTGACAGTTCTTACAGAATTAGGCCTTTCAAACAAACATGCTTTTAAACAAGCGATTTAGCACTTTCTTCAGGGAAAAGCACATTAAAACTGAGTCCTTTAAATCAGATTTTCCTCTGCAGCACACACATTTTATTCAGCACAAATTCTTTCCTTACGTGCTGGGATTTGTTTTGCAGTCTGGATATATGTATCCAGGCTTTTGTTTGGAGTTTCTGCCTGCACAATTGAAATTGTTACATGCTGCCATTTTCCCTGCATTTTTCCTGTGGAACTGAAACCAAATGTTGTTGGGCTGGTTTTCCAGGAGATACATTTCTTAGCTGCTGTCAGTCAATGAGGCCCGGCTCCTCTGAGCCACACTGGATGATCTGTAACCCTTTACTATCAAGGATTCATTGGAAATGAATGGATCTAGTGCCAAAACAGCACTTTGAACGTTGCAAAGCTACATTTTAAAAGGCATTTTCAATTTTCAGGACAATTCTGCTGCCTTGCTCCATACTGAATGTAACCAAACCCACTGGCTTGCCCCTGCAGTGAGAATTCTGTTTTCACTCCCCCCTTGACTCTGTGTGGCAGGGTGTGCAGCCTTCTGTGGTTGTGACCCCAATGCAGTTTTGCTGATTTCTGCGCACAGAGGAGTTAGCGCATCCATCTTTGGCTGTTTCTTTCCGCCCTTTGTAAATTGATGCAGTGGGGCACATTGGGATGGGTCAAAATATCCCACACTGCAATCACCTAGCCATCAGCCAGTCCTGGAGGTTGACTGCCTACATTAAACTTAACCCATCAAAAAACAGATTTGTCCACATCCGTCCCCCCACTGAACAACAACTTGTCCGACAATCGCTCAGTGATATGCACCTAGAAGGATTTGACTTGCAACTCTTGGATTCATCAAAATCCTTATACTTCACCATTGAAGCAGACTGTCCTTCCAAAAGTACATAGCCAAGAAAGCCCCAACAGCCTGGATCCAAATCTCTACCCTTCACAAAATCAAATCCTTCATCCCACTGCATGACACAGGCCCTTGTGGTCTAACACATGGATGGGGGAAATACCCTCCTGGCAGCGCTCACAGTTGCTCACTTGGCTTCTCTAAAAGGAGTCCATCGCGCTGCAGCACATTTTGTTACCCATGTGCGGAAATGTGACCAAATTAACCCTTTCCTATGCAGACTACATTGGCTTCCTCTCCAGACCAAGATACTGTTCAGGACTGCATGTATCATGTACAAAGCAGTCACAAGTAGCATACCAGAATACTTGGCGGCTAAGCTCTGCATATCTGGTGTCACACTCTCCTTGCGGAAATTGACCAAGCAGCTCAAATTACAACTAGCACACAAAGAAAGGACCCACAAACAATCCTTCTCTTGCCACGCACCCACCCCCTGGAACTTTAACAACACCCTGCCATGGACTAATTCCAATGGATGCACAGAACTCAACTGAAAGTACTGCACTACTGCTAAAATATGCCAGCCCAAACATTGGCTACACACACGCAGTACAGTACACCATTTCTCTCAACCTTGGTGCACGCTTCAAACAATTAAATGAAATAAAATAAAAAATACCAAGGCTAGAGCTTTGGAAGAGATGAACTGTCCTCTACAAAGTTGTTTTACAACTTGGGGAAGTCAACTTCCTCAGTGCTTCGGGGAATTTCCAAAAAGGCTCCCAGAAACGTCCATATCAATTGGTTAATGGCCTACTTCCTTAGAGAAAAAGCAATTGCCTTGTTTTTGGC
The DNA here is from genome assembly GCF_040938575.1 of Ambystoma mexicanum. Lineage (NCBI taxonomy): Eukaryota > Metazoa > Chordata > Amphibia > Caudata > Ambystomatidae > Ambystoma > Ambystoma mexicanum. The sequence goes on from NC_090936.1 coordinate 1,045,461,174, forward strand.
ATTTGACCAGTAAGAAACAGAAAGTGAGCTTCTCACGGATCTTCACCAAAGCAAGCCCAAAGATGGCACAGCAGAAGGAGTACATCTCTCGGCACAGTTGACGCATCAGCAGCAGAGAGATTGAAGGGCTTTGTTTCGACAATTCTCCTCCCTGTTCTCAACCAGGTCTTACATCTGTTTGTGTCAACCTGATACAGACACTAAAGATAAGTGTGCCTGTCAAAATCTGGAGTCCCAGGATGTTTCACAATGTCAGAGACCTCATCAAGGCACTGGTTGCCAAGATGATGGACTACAGAGCATTCTAGCAGTCCTTGGTCCGGTCATGTTGTACTTATGCATAAAGTAGTAACTAAGGAGGTATGGTTCTAGGTGTACGAAGAAGCTCTTAATGCAGTCACAAAGCCTGATACACAACCTCCACTGAGAGCTGATGAGCTGGCAGACAAAATAGGTGCTGCTGAATTCTTCAGTATCTTTGACCTCGCTTTAGGCTATTAGAGATGGGGGAGCCAAGTGATGGGGCCTGGCTTAACTCTAAGAGCCAAACGCAAGCCAAGTCAGCAAATATGCATACCTGGCCTCCTGACTCCCCACCCTAAACAGAAAGCCCATACCTATCACCATCCTGAAACATCACAACAAATACCCAATATCTGGCATCCTTCTCCATGCTCCGCATAACACAACCCCATACTTGATGGCATGCCTCCCTGCCCCCATAACAGGAAACCTGTAGCTGGCATCCTAATTCAGTTAGATAGAGCACAGTGAAATTAAATGGTTTCTTCATGATCGCACACTTTCTGTAACATGGAATTTGAGTCCAGTCTGCACTTTGGACACTTGACTACATATCTTCTCATTTCAAGCTGATATAAAGGAGCTAAATAATGTTCTGTTTTATGGAGAGGACTTAAATGTACACAAATTAGCTCTGATAGTTTTATCTTCATCATCCTGAGTGCACCTCTACATGCACAAGAATGAAAAGTAATGTCAGAATAAATAATCACCTGTGTTTTGTTACTTTACTATCTAGACTTTAATACTAGAACAACAAAACTGTGTGAATAAGCAAGCTACTTTTAGTCATTGTTCCAGACAGATTTGGAGATTATCGTGGGCAGCTGCTAGTGGGGTTAAATCCTAGCAGAGCTATCCTCAGTCTCTCAGCAGCCACAAGTGTGAGCAACAGGCGGCACCAACATGTCCTGCATAGAGGGAGAGTAATGAGAACAATAAATGGGATTTGTGCCAAGGGGAAAATCTCATGTCTAGGCAAGCTTCCCGCATGCTGAACACCAGTATGACCTCCCACTGCTCCATTCAGGAACTGGGTAGTACGTGGAGACCCCAGGACCTCTGCCCTTAGACCTGGGGGGGAAGGAAAGACATTGTCCTGGCAGGCTCCTTATACAATAGAGGATAATGCCTCTGGTCAGCATTCTTGAACATGAAACAGTGCAATACATTATCTATTTTACTATTATATTAGGATAGTAACATGGCTCATAAGATAACAGATCTTCACAGCCACAGCAAAAAACTTAGCTCCCTTTAGGCCCTCCCGTCCTGCCGAACCTTGGTTTACTCTTCAGTTAGATGAACTCAGGCTTCTTTGTAGACAGGCAGAGGGTAGATTGAGGGTTGGGTACTGTCCTAACATGAGAATTCTATTTCACACCTCGCTTGCAAATAATCCCAAAGCTATTTTTTAGGCAAAACGCTTTCACTTTACCAGTCGTGTGGAGGCTGCTCTGAATCAGCCAAAGGGGCTTTTTCAGATAGTTAAATCACTGTCTTCTAATGGCACTGATGAGACTTCTGTAGTCCCCTCTTAAGCCTTATATGACTCACTTTCCACCTACTTCCTTGATAAAATGCTGGCCATGCGCCAAAAGATTGCCTCTAGTAATGTACCAGCTCCCACGGTTGATGTCTCTTCACAAACTAGAGACAAGCAGTCCACTTGGTCAGTTTTTCCCCAGTTTTTTTTTATGAACATTATTAATGCCAGTCAGAAGATGAGGTCAGCCTCTCCGCTGGATTCCATTCCCCTTTCTACTATGAAATCCATCATAGCGGCTATTGCTCCGGTCATGACTGGTGCAGTTAATCAGTCTTTTTCCTCTGCTCTTATTCCTTCTACTCTTAAACACGCTTTGCAGATACCACTTTTAAAAAAACTACTTTGCAGCCAACCCTTTCTGCTAACTATCGCCCGATTTACCTACTACCTTTTCTAACAACGCTCTTGGAATCCTTGATTTACCCTTTACTCACTTCTTTCTTGGAAAAATCTTCTTTCTTTGCCCTTTCCAATCTGATTTCAGACCGGAGCCAGGAACTGTGTCTGTGCTTGTTTTAGTCGTGGACGATCTTGCATGACTGTCCGATCAAGGTAGGGTGGGGGTGCTGATCTCATTAGACCTATCAGCTGCATTTGACACCGTTGACCACTCCACCTTGCTCCTTCGGCTGTCAAGTGCTGATATTTCCGGCACAGTCCCGTCATGGTTTGGTTCCTTTCTTTGCAATCGTTCACAGTCTCTTTCTCTTTGACCTTTCCAATCTGATTCATTTCTATTACTTGTGGGTTTCCTCAAGGTTCTGCCCTTTTCCCAATTTTGTTTAATATCTACATTCAGCCTTTGGCCAGGCTCATCCCTTTCAACGGTTTCCATTGCTATTCATACGCCGACGATAAGCAAATCGTTGTGCGGCTTGATCTGGAGGCGGCTGAAACAGCTGATTGTCTGCGTGGCTGCCTGTAATCCGTGAGTAGTTGGATGAATCAAAACTGGCTGAAGCTGAATGCTGACAAGACAGAGGTTCTGGTGGTTGGGGCCCCTCGTCTACTTCCTTTTGGACGCAGGCCTTCTGGCCTACTTCTTTGGGTCCGGTTCCTACCCCAGTTGTGGTTTTGAAGGAGCTGGGATGTAAAATCTTTGCGTCAGCCCAGATCAGCACGGTCTGCAAAAATGGATATTTCAAACTTAAAATTCTCCGGAAGATTCATGCTTTTTTACTGACTCGCCTCCATTTTTGGAATGACCAATTACTACAACTCTCTGTATTTATCTCAGCCTCTTTATTTCTTGAACAGGCTACAGATGTTGCAGAATTCTGCAGCCAGAGTTGCCACTGGTACCTCTTTGAGCTCTCCAATCTCACCAGTCCTTTGCCTCCTGCACTAGTTACCTATTGCTTGCCGCATTGAGTTTAAGGCACTCTATATTGTTCATCATGCCTTTTATGGAGTAGGTGCAGAGTACCTTCAGGATAAATTTGCCTGTATAATCCCCACCGAGCTTTAAGAACAGAGTACGCATTTCTAATCCAGGTACCTAGGTACAAACGCTCATGGCTGGGAGGACCAGCCTTCTCTGTGGCAGCTGCAGTTCTTTGGAACAAACTCCTGTGTTCCTTACGTGCGTCTAATAATCATTTGCTGTTTCAATGATGTCTTCAGACCCTTTTATTTTAGCTTTCTCTCTTTTTTCCACTTGTGCTCTTCTCAGTTCTATATAGTGCCATGATGTCTTAATTGGAGTAGATCTGCGCTTTACAAAATTCATTAACATAAGTGACGGAGCAATCGGCAAGTTAAGCAACACTTCAGCCTATGCACTGCATAAATGATCAATATTTGTATTATCTTTGAAGCAAGAACTGTAGTTCAATATTCTATGTATATGTGGGATGTTTTGTGTAGTGTACAATTAAAAGAATCACAGCATATTTAGTATTCGGCCGAATACTGACTAGTTCATCAAGTATCCATTGTAGTGTTATTTATTTCTTTTCAGTCAATCAACAGGTCATCTGTATTTAAAACATAGAAGCCAGAGCTGAATGTTTTTTTTTAAAGTCAGAATTCGGTAAAATACTTATTCAAAGGCAAACATCGGTACTCCCCTTCTTCTAAGACATCCCATTTTTGACAGCCAAAGGACAGAAGACCCATTTAAGTAGAGTGTTTTGTCTAATGACTGTGCTATGTCTATGCCTGGTGCGGACCCTCTTTCTTCAATACATACAGATTTTAGTTGAGCAGAGAAGGAGCAAGCACCTATTAGAAATCGTAAGAAGCCCCCTAGAACGTCTGCTCCTTGGTTCTCATCTTAAATTGAAATGTAATCAGGCAGAAGACCACTTGCGTCATGCATACTCAAAAGATGATGAAGCTCTTTTGAAAGCAGCTTGCCTCTACTCCCCTAGAGCCATCAAGGAGGCCAAAACTACTTATTTCTTGGACCCATTCTTGCTTGCGAAGAACCATTCCAAAGAACATTTTGCAGTAGTGCAGGAATTGACTTCTCCAGTATCTCCAGCTTTGACTATTCCAGCACCCCAAGCTCTGTGTGACTCTCTTTCAGAATGTTTTACTGAAAAGATAGCCAAGATCTGAGAGAATATTTTTGTCTCTTCTTTGGATCCATCTTTTTCTTCTCATTCTCAAGGAGTTGCCTCTGTTGGGGTAGAACACTAATTTGTGGCAACACTAATTTGTGGCTTTTCTCCCTGCTTTTCTCCCAGGTCCTTAAAGTTGTTATGCAACTTAGATCAATCTTCACCATTGGACCAATTCCCCTTAAGGTGATACAAAATCTTGGTATTGAGTTAGTACCTGTCCTTACTAGAGCACTTAATTACTCTCTGAATATCGGTCTCATCCCACCTGCTTTGAAACGTGCTATAGTTTCTCATCTCCTGAAGAAACCTACCCTGGGCCCTGCAGTTACAGCAGGTTTTCAGCCAATCTCCCTTTTCATGTTTTTAATGAAGGCACTGGAAGCAATAGTTACTCCTCAACTTAGAGATTTGTTAGAACACTCTACTATTCCCGATGTCTTTCAATCAGGCTTCTGACCGGCAATGGGAACAGAGTCAGTGTTAGTCTCTGTCATCAATGATTTGACTTGATCCTTAACCAGGGTGGTGTAGGCCTGCTTATATTGTAAGTCCTCTCTGCAGTGTTCGACACGATCGATCACGCTATTCTGTGTCATTGCCTAGAGGAGATTAGCATTGGTGGGTCTGCTGTTGGCTGGCTCAGATCTTTTCTTGCCAAACTGAGACAAATGCTCTCTCTTCCCCCTTTTCTTTCTGCTCCTTCCTTGCTAACTTGTGGGTTACCACAAGGGTCCGCTATCTCGCCTTTACTCTTTAACATTTATGTTCTTCCGCTGGCTAAATCTTAGAAACTGTTTGACTGATCTAGGCAGTTCGATGAATGCCAACTGGCTAAAGTTAAACACGGAGAAAACTGAGGTGATGGGCCGCGGGCGATCTCCAGCTGCCCAATCTATGTAGACTAGTGAATCCTGGCCCACATTATTCGGCCCTCTACCTACTCTGGTCTCTCTAGTGAAGAACCTAGGAGTGAAGATTGCCTAATCTCTTTCAGCGTCACCAGAGATTAATGCTAGATGCAGCTCTGGCCATCTAAAACTTAGAACGTTGAGGAAAATTATTTATTTTTATTTTTCGATTTATTTAATTGTGTATTTGTAAGGTGCTTATACAGTAAGTAAATTGTATTTCTAAGCGCCCATAGGGCAACAGGGAGGGAACATGGGATTGTAAAAGTAACAATCAAAACACTGAAGGATAAAGACAAACCTACTAGGCCTTGTGAGCATTGAGAACGTGCAAGTGCAGAGAGAGGGGGGAAGAGTAAGTGCTGGAAGTGCCCATGCTCGTGAGTGAGCAGCAGATGTAAGTGCCCAGTGGAGGAAATGCTAGGGAGAGGTCAGCTGCCAATAAATAGGTAAGTACAGGCCTACATTTAAAATAAAAAAGAGGAAAAAAACGAAAAAGGCATTTTATAAATTTGATTTTAAAAAATCACTGTTTTCAGCCTCGTTTTTTTGTTCGGTATTTCAACGTAGAGCCAAGTTGAAAATGAGATGGGCCTCTGTCATTTATCATAAGTTATTGAAAACGAAAATATTTTCTTTTACCTCTTTTAATACGGCCTCCAGGCTATTGACGTATAGACCTAAACACACTAGAAACATAACAATGAACCCGTCATAATGGATATTCTCACTCATTATTCTGCACTATTTCAGGAGGAACACCTGGATCTAATGAACCAGCAAGCTTTTGTCCTTGAAGCAAACCTCCTGAAAATCTCGGATTTGGACAAGGAAAATTTAGAAGCCCCGATATTAGCAGTAGAGGTATCCCAAGTTATAGATTACTTCCTAGTAATAAGAGGCAAGGCTCGGATGGCTTCTCTGCCCTCTTCCATAAGCGTTTTGGGGAGATGTTGATCCCGCAGTTGATCACCCTATTTAATAGCTTTGTGACTTCGTGAGCTGTCACCCCCATGATTGGTGAATCTATGTTATCACTCCTGGGAAAACAAGCTCAGGATGTGACGAAATGCAAATCCTATAGACCAATTGCGGTTCTTTACTAACTGATGCCCCGATTTATTCTAATGTTTTAGCCAATCGATTGGCGAAGGTCCTCCCTGGCATTATACATATAGATCAGGCCTGATTTATCCCTGGCAGGCACGCTCAAGATAACACAAGCAGGGCAATTGAGTCAAAGAATGGGCACGACAGGACTACCAACCACTTGCGTTATTATCGGTCGATTCCGAGAAGGCGTTTGACAGGATCAACTGGGTCTTTCTCAGAGAAGTGCTGCAGGGGTTTGGATTTGGAGCTACCTTTATAAAAGGAATATTAGCTAACTTTGACCATCCTTCCGAAACGATAAAACAAAATGGGGCGCTTTCTAACCCGCTTTTCTTGACTAGTGGGACTTGCCAGGGATGCACATTATCTCCATTGCTATTCGCGTTGTCAATGGAGCCATTAGCACAAAGAACTTGATCACACAAGCTTATTCATGGGATCGTGATAGCTCATCCCCACCATAAAATAGCGGTAGACGCAGATGATCTTTTATTTTTTATGCAGGATTCTGAAACCATTCTATCCTATGTAGTATCCCTTTTTGAATAGTTTCACATGGTATCTGGGTTTAAAATACATATTACAAAATCATATATACGTAATGTGTCAGATGTGCCCAGAGCAGTCCATGTTTTACAGACAAACTTTCATTTTCAAAGTGTTCCAAACTCTTTGAAGTACTTGGGGTTCGCCTTGCTCCAAAACGGATTTTCTGTATCAGCATAATATCCCTGGGTTATGTAAGAATCTCAAGATGATCTCACTCGTTGGGGAAAAGCTGACATTTCATGGCTGCAGAGGTTGACGGAAGTGAATATGACTCTTTTGCCGAGATGGTTGTATGCTCTGCCGATCTTAATTCCAAAAAAGATTATACAGGATCTACAGGCACCGGTTTTCAAGTTGTTTATCTGGGCCAAGAGGTTTCCTAGGGTTTCTCGCCACACAATGATGGCAGCTAGAGAGAATAGAGACCTGGGCGTACTGGACTTCCAGAGCTATTTATATGCAGCACAAGTATCCCCACTTCTAGAGGGTAAAATATCTCGCCACGGAGGCAAGCATTGGGCAGTGATAGAGCAATCTAGATTAGGGGTTCCCATACATGAGTGGTGCTGCCACTCCCCAGGGGCCTGACAAGGCCATATTGAAATGTTCCTTTCGACTAGGATTACTATGAAATATTGGGATAGGGCAACTAAGAAATATGCTGGTACAAGGTTCCCGTCACCTCTTATTCTATTTGGAAGAATCTGGAATTCCCCCCAGGCTTATTTCCCAGAATAAGAAACACGTTGGTTTGATGGGGATCTGACACGCTTGGGCCAGCTCTTTGTGGGGGAAGACCATTATCTTTTGATGACTGCCAAAATGCATTTCTATTAGGTGACGCTGATAAATGTGGATATATACATCTTAGGCATGGGATTAGCAGCGCCAGGGTGACTCGAAATGCTAACCGAAACGACAAAGCTGGAAGACCTGTTTTAGAAGGACCTCCCCTCTCCCCCGGAGGGTTTTCATCGTAATATAAGGGTCTCAATGTGAGTCCTTTTAGACTTCCACATACATATATGACTAAATGTGGAGCAGAGTTGGGATTTCCTATTGAAGAGTTGTACTGGTATAACATCTGGACTAGGGAAGGCAAAAACATGGAATTGTGTCCAACTGAAAGAAAATATCTATACAATATTATTTTGCTAGTATCTCCCACCAGAGAGGCTCCATAAGACCAACTTGACAGTTGACTCAGTTTGCTGGAGGTGTAATCAGGCTCAAGGCACACTCTTCCATATATGGTGGTCGTGCGTTCTTATTTAAACATATTCGAAGGAGGTGATCTCCCAAATAATAAACAATATCTGGAATTGATCTTCCGATGGACTCGCTTGTGGTGCTACTTGGTAATGAGGATCCACAGGGCCAATGAAGGCTGCATACGAAATCTTTGAAATTGCTTACACATTTCTTGGTAGCGGCTCGGGTCACTGTGGCTCGGAATTGGAAAACAAACGCTGCACCAGATTATCGAGAATGGTGGGCTAGGATTTGGTTTGGGGTCGCAATGAGTACAACTGGGGCCTCCATTAGCGCTGAGATGCAGAAATATCTAGTGGTTTGGAACCTCTTCATTCCGTTTGTTCAATTACATGATTATCTGTGGATGCATCATAAACCTCATGAATGACGCGCCTTTAGATTATTATGATCTAGAGAATAGAAAGCTTAAGAACTAACTATGTAGAACTCAATTCTTGATGTATGTACATGAAGCCCTTAATGTATGAGGGCCCTGAAATTTCATTTGCGGTTATTTTGCGTTTTACATTTCCATTTGTTTTGTTTGGCTACGAAGGCTAATATATTGTTTCGATACTTCGATTGATGTCATGTAAAACAGACGCAGCTGTATGTTTAATGAAATTAATAAAAAGTAAATGTAACACTGTTTTAAATGTATTCTAGTGTAATTTATTTCTCTTCATGTAATCAATATATATTTATTTAAAGCTTAAAAGCCAGAACAGATTTCCAAAAAAAGCAGGTTCTCATGTATAGAAGGATGTTGCATGTACAAAACCAGTGCTATTCAAAGGGGCAGGCTACAAGAATGTAAAGTGCTAGGTTGCAATGAACAAAATTAATATTGCAGTTTTCAATTGGCATTGCACATCGCACACATTTCAATCTTGTGTGAGTTGCAAAGTAGCACTGGTGGAGTGGAAAATTAATTTGAAACCTTCCTTGCAGTTCACATAGAAATGTATACATGGTTATTGTCTGCTCATGGAGGACCCAAGTCAAGGGTACATGGGAGGTGAGTGGACTCAATCTCCCGACTGTTTTTCCTCCTCATAGGCCAAACTAGGAAGAAGACTCTCCAAGAGAGAAGGATGGGGCAGGCGCAGGGTTAATTACTGTTAGGAAAGCCTGACATGCCGCTCGAGTTTCCCAAAACCTAGAAGCACTAAGAAGTCATTTGCCTGTTGGGCAGACACTCAATTCCACCACTCAGATCCCAATTCACGTGCAGATACCACATACACTTCCCACAAGACTAGAATATGCAAGGATCTATGGATTTTTCTAGTCTCTCATTCTTCAACCCTGCACCCCACAACATCAGCAAATACAGAGTCTTCTATCACTATGACCACTCACAAATTAATTCTTCTCTCACTTTACCTGTTGAGGGAGAGTGGTCTGTAATGTTTTCAAAGAGATTTCCCAATAAGCAAGGTCTTCCAGTAGGCCAATATGTGTGAGGCCATATTGGTTACTCCTTAAACTAGCTGACATGTAACCTTCTCATTCCCATTGTTAGAGCAATTTTAATGAAGTTCTACCAAACTTCATCAAAACCATCCAAATGAGACAGTATAATACTCTTTTAGTACAAGGTTGTACTACCTGAGTTCATGGTAGCGCAGACAGAGCAGCCAGGATTAATACAGGAGGGAGAGAGGGCTGCAGACAGGTACAAAGAATCTATAACACACAAATGAATCAATAGAAACATTGACAACCTTATACAAAATAAAGGTTTATTTTAAATACAATTAGGCAAGTTAAGTCTTGGGGTAAGTACTGGTCAACGTCATAAACACATTAGAAAAAAAACACAACACAATGCTTGAAGGTACACAGACCAAGGCATATAACCTTATTTGGAACACCTAAGAGTAGTTCTAGGGCAGTCAAACCTTTTAAACACATTCAGTGTAGGACAGTGTAGGACACACCTATTAATGGGGAGTAAAACCAATTGTTACTTTCAGATTACATTCAGTAATACCAGACCCTATCAGTTGTACATGACGCTCACCAACAAATCACATAGTATTATCAAATGGACAATATACTTTTCTGATGTAGTGAAACACAGATTCTGGGAACAGTATAATCCTATAACTACTTTTGTGATAACACAGTTATACCAGTTGAGTAAAACCTAAGAATGTAATATTCAATTACAGGTGCTTTTGAGATCAGTCAAACACAGATTGAGATAAGCAGTAACTTATTTTAGGATGGCACACAGCTAACTCAAGGTAAGTAAAACCCATATACTTTTTCAATGAACTATCAGCAACTTGGAGCAGGTATACACCTAAGACTGTTTTTGTGTCTGTCTAAAACAGAACAGGGAAAGCAAAACCCAGTGTTACTTTTTATAAATGACTCAAGGTTATTCTAGGTAGGTAAAACCTAATACAGACTTATTCTGGACAGGCTAACAGCAAGTAAGGGGAAGCAAGACCCAGTTGGGGGACACTCATACAATTATCCTAACAGAAATAATAAAGTTAAACCAACAGCATTACTTTTGAGACGAGGCACAACCAATTCACAGGGGAGTAATATTCCCTTACATCTACTTTCTGTTAGAATGGCGAAACAGTTTCTAAGGAAAGAAATATGTTACATATACTTTTTCAGAATAGTGCAACACACATTCAAGGTAAGTAAGAACTTTTGTAACTGTTCACTCTCAGAGTTACATTTACCAACCACAAATGTTTTATATGTACGTAACTTTTAAACACAAAGGGCCTCATTACACGGATGGCGGCGAACCATGGCACTATTAGCGCCATGGTTCATGCCGGTAAAATACCGGCACCGCCTTGGCGGAAATGGGAATTACCGCCCCATTCCAAGGTTGGCGGGGCAGTAATTCCCCCTTCCACCATTGCCCTTCCCCATTCCCATTTTTGCCCCATAGGGCATAACGGGAATGGGGAAGGCGCTAATTACGGTACCGCAAATTGCGGTACCCTAATTAGCTCCATGGGTCCCTTTGCGGGTTTGTTTTTAACGCCTGCAAAAAGCAGGCGTTAAATTCCCCAACCTGCAAAGGGACCTCGTAGTAAGGCGGTAAGGATTTACCGGTACCGGTAAAATACCGGTACCGGTAAATCCTTACCGCCATCCGTGTAATGAGGCCCATATTCTCTTTTCTAGGCAAAAGGCCCAGCCCCTCAAAAGTCTTTCCCTTATTCTTGGAGCATAAGTGTTCTCAGGGTTCTAGGGTCTAGTGTCCAACAGGCAGTGTTAGGATAGGTTCTTAAGTAGCAAAAGTCAGAGTTCCTAAAGAAGACTGTTCAAACAGGTGAGTATTTTACTTTAGAGTTAGTTGTGGGGCCACATAAGACACCCTAGGAGGATTCCAGCAGTGGGCCTGGGTGAACTGGGCGAGAGGCCTCCACATCACAGTAAACACCCCAACACTACACAGGAATCACAAGAGACTTAAGGTAATTAAATACCCAAGCCAGAACAGTACCTCAGCACAGAAGAAGATTTTGCAGCAGGAGCACTTCAGGATCTGCATCCAAAAACCCGGTTGGTGGATTCCTCATTGTGGTGACTGAAAACAGGACCTTGAAAGGGACTTTGCAGCAGGGATCAACGGAGAAGGCTCTAGGCAAGGTTTTCCTTGCGGCTGGATGTGGCTCTGTGGATTTGGTGCCTTTTCAGGAGCACAGAAGAAGACATATTATCGCTGGTCAGATTCTCGTCGTTACAAAGCTCCAGCACTCTAGTGAGGGGACTTTTCGGACTTGATTCGTGTCTCTCGAGATCCAGCAGGAAGCCCAGGCAGTTTCAGCGAGATTTGGAATTCGGAAGACCGTGCACCGCACAATGGCTCGAGGTCCCAGGGTGTTGGGGTATGGCAGCCCTGCAAGGTCGCAGCAAGGCATGGGATGGCTCAAAATGCAGGCCATTTTGAGATTAGTGGATCCCATCAGGCTCTGGGTCATTGTTTTCGGAGTCCCAAGGTCGATTGGAAGGAAGGGCTACAGCAGGCTCTGGTTACACCGCAGGCTCTACGGTCGCTGGAAATGGTCTCATATGCTTTTCCTTCATCATCCTCTTCGGTTTTGGTCCCAGTGGTTGGCTTGTCTTCAGCTTCCAGGTTCGAAGTATTTAACAGGAACTACAGCAGAACTTCTGCATTCTCTCCCTGCATTTTACAACAAGGAGTGGTCTGGTTGTCCAATCAAGACATCAGCCCCCCTTTCCCCCGCTGAGATATTTCCCCATTCAGGCAAGGAGGAGGACAAAGGGCTGTGGAGTTTTGGACTTCTCCCTCGCTTCCTGCCTTCACAGACAGACTGGAGCCTGGTCGGGGGTCCAGGGGACTCCCGCCGAAGATAAAAGTAAAGGTAAAGGTGCACCAAATTAATTAAAGGTATCACTGCCACCAGCCATTACAGGTAAGCTTGTCCCTGTAACAAAATTGTTATAGCTTTTAGTGTGAAAATGGTATACATTGTATCTCCCCAGCACTCCACATAAGGTGGGATGTGCTGGTTTCACCAAATAAAATGTACAAGGGATCCAAAGATCCTTTCTACCCTTGGGAACTGTAGTTATCTGGAGGTTAGCCAGAGGAAGTTAAAATGGGAGCCCAAAGGGCAACCCAGCAACAATAGGCAGTATGTGCACAAAGTTGTCAAAGCGGATAAAATTAAAAAGGCACTATGGAGAGTCTAAAAAATGACACCCATAAAAAGAGTAAAAGACTCTGTGAGTGTGGAAAAAGGTATAAGGAAAAATAATCCACCAGTAAAGCAAAAAGTTCTGGAGTTGACACAGGTCAGGAAGATTTATCATTACTATGACAATCTTACCCAACACCCATCACCATTGACTCAGAAGAGTCAGATGTTGGTTGGGGTGTCCTTTGATTTCAAAACACCATCCCGACTACCAATGTCACCAATTGAGGATAGCTCTCTGATTACGTCCCATGCAGAATACTCACACCTATCTCTCTACACTTCCTCTGGCAGAGTGGCCCACAGGTGAACCGGAGGGATTTCTGAGGTTCTTCTGAGATGTTTTTTAGGTGGGGGCATGCAACTCTGCCTGACATAACAGGCGCCTTCTGTATGAAATATAAAACCTAGCAGAGAAGCATTGGAGCACTGTTCAAAATGTGAATTCTTAAACTTCTCCATAGGCATTTCCCACAGAAACGAACCATGCACACCACTCACTCATTATCACCTCCCCTTATCTCCAAAACACAAACATATTCACTTTAGTATGGTATTTATTTATTAATTCTACCAGACATTGCTTAATCCCATTGTCGGTTTGTTATCTGTACTCCATATTTTCCTCTCTGAGTTTTTACATTGCACTCAAATAAGACGACAGACAAAGTTGTAGGCGGGACTCAAATAGCAAGAAACTATTGAGCCAGAGACAAATAGCTTTTTTTAAATGGAATTCGGCCAAATATTTTCTCGAAACCAAAGTTTGGTACACCCCTTCTTCTAAGTGATCCCAGTTTTGGCAACCAAAGAACATGAGACCCATTTAAGGAGAGTGATTTGTCAAAGGTTCAACAAATTGATCAATTGGGGCAAGCCAGGTTCTCTGGTTGCACAGTTTTCAGCTTTGTAGGTTTCACCACACATGCTCCTGCTGCATCTTTAGTTTTGCACCAACTTGCCATTCCTGGCAAGAGATAACCTAACCACTCTTTGCCAGTGGATACATGCATGCAGTTCTTTTAATTCAATTTAACTGGGTGGCAGTGTCACTTTAATGTATTCTGTGAATAAAACAGAGAATGCAGTGATGCTTTGCTTGGCTTACAACTGGGCTCTCCTTTCACAAAGGCACTCACACCGAGCCAAGCATTTGGCTCTTAGCAGGCTCAAACTGGCACTGCCCCCCCCCTCTACATGCTACTGGCAAATACATATAACAGACTGTGCCAAGGAAAACACCTCATTCTTCACCTTAGAAGGATTGTACGAGTTTAGGGTCATGCCATCTGGACTAAAGAATGCACCTGACACTTTTCAGAAGCTGGTGAACTCAGCCCTCAGAGAACTTCTGTGGTACCCAGCTGGGTGACTTGGCTGTCTTCATTGACTCCTGGGAACAGCATGTGTGCATCCTCAGGTAGGTGTTGCAGGCCTTGATAGTGGCCTAACTGACTATCAAGGATGTAAAGTACTAGATAGTTCAGAGTACATTGGTCTACATTGGTCACATGGTTTGTAGCCGAATGATTCAGCCTCTTCCCAGTAAGGTCCAAGTTGTCCAGGACTAGCAAACCTGAACAACTCAGACTCAAGTGAGAGCCTTCTTAAGCCTCACTGGCTAACATAGAAACGTATTGGCTGACTATGGTGCCATAGCAACCTCTCCTGCTGCTGTGACCTCCAATAAATACCACAAAAGGTCCCATTGGCAGATGAATGTCAGCAGGCCTTTGATTACTTGAAGGAATCCTTGTGTAAGACTCCTGTCCTGATGGTTCCTGGCAGCATTGGACCTTAATTGTCCAAACAAATGCTTATGAAACTGGAATAGGCACAGTACTCTCTCAACTTGATGAAAAGGGTAGGGACAAACCCATCATCTTAATTGGTAAGAAGCTCAAGGGTAGAGAGCTTAGAGGGCCACAGTTTAAAAACTGTAGTTTATAATTAAAGGGGTAGTTCACTGAGAAATGTTATTGGCACAATTGATCAGGCATGTATTTTTGAGCATACATCGAACGATGTTAACACATTTTCCAATGCATATCACCTTTAGTTATGTTTTAAGTTGTTTCCTCTTTATATTGATTTTACATTGATAACCAAACTCTTGATTTTTTATTTGTGTAAATAATTTAATTCTTTTTTCTGCAAAATGTAAAATGTTGAATGAAATATGTATTGTTTGTAATTGTGTATTGAAAAATGTTGATCAAATTCAGTTAAAATTCAATACATTTTTTTTAAAAAAACCTTAGTTTTTCTCACTTTTACACATGTGAAAATGACGAGTTGGGTACCTCCGTTGGTCCATCGCCCTAAGTTCAAGTGCCCTTGCGGCAGTAATTCAGATCACCCGCCCCCAAAGCTGACAACACTACTCAAAACAATATGCTCCTCCTATTTTGATGACGTTAGTGGGCAGCGTAGCCAAACGTACCCTGTCATCACCCACATGATAACGTTATCTAATGCAGAACCAGGAACAAACACACACCCACACAAAACAGGAAACTTTTGTTTCTTTTCACAAAAAGGATACAAAAACATATATTTTGAAGAAAACAGCAATAGACAGGCACTTAGCAAGCACTTTTATTTTTGACATAACACTGAAAAGAGGAGATTATGTCCACAAAAACATGGATAACTTTTTCCAATAGAGGTTATAGCTAGTGAACATTGCACGGTTTGTATTTTTTGTATAACTGTGAACGGTGATCTTATAATGCCGATTCCGTTTGACTGATAAATCCCAGTCTTTGCATTCTTCACAGAAAGTTCTTTTTTTTAAAAAACTTAATTAATTTTACAACACATAACAAACAAATACCCACAAACTTCACACTACAACTGGCACCACATGTTGGAATCCGCACTGTGTCGTCCGTCTTCTTAGCGCACTGGCATGGCCATCCTCATGTCTGTCAACAATGTTTACCCTCTTATTGTCTCTGTCCCTTAGATCTGGCCCCCTCCGACTTGGCCACGGTCTCTGATTTTTGTTTCCGCTGATTACCCACGCCCACATTAACCCCAGCAGTTCAATCTTCCTCCGGCCCACTGGGGCCTGTTGTGCCGTGCCCTTATGTGTTTTCTAACTGGTCCTGTATGAGGGAATTCCATGCAAGTAGCATGGCCCTGCTTTCTCTCTCTCCGCTCTTTGTCGCTTTGGTCCACACTAATGTTTCCACTATCGCCCATTTCTTCAGGTCTGCCCACCACATCTCTGTTAATGGTCCTGTACTTGTGTTCCATGCCATCGCTATGCGGCGCTTCGCCAGTATGCACATTAGGTCTTTCATTTTTGTTATGTGTGTCCTCTGTTTGCCGCCCCTCCGGAACAGCCCTAGTAGGTAAGATTCCGGCGACCACACCTGCATTTGACCCCTCCAGCCGCCGCCCTGTCTTTTACAGTGTCCCAGAAGTTATTTTATCACTGGGCAGGACCAAAACACATGTAGCATATCCGCCCTTTCTGCCGCACAGTGTGGGCAGCTACAGGTTTTTTTGTTTCCCATGTTTGACATTCTCTTGGGTGTGAGGTATGCCCTGTGTATGAGGTAGAGCTGCATCTGCTTAAATCTTGCGTTCCTGGAGACTTTCTTGGGATACCGACGTGTCCTGCTCCACTCCTCATCCATGAAGGTTCTGTGAAGTTCCTCCTCCGATCTAGCTGTGGCCTGCAGCTCTCTCCCATTGTTGCTTCCCAGGAGTCTTTCATTGAGTCTGGATACTGTGTGTCCTCCTTCTGACACATCGTACCACGCGTCTAGCTCCCCCTCGTTGTCTACCCCTTCAGGTAATGCCCTCAACCTTTTCTTGATCCTCCGGACCATACTGTTGTACAACAAGAATTGTCCTCTGTGTACTTCCTGTTCTTCCATCAGGGTCTGAAAGTCTATCCACTGTCCTTCTTTCCATAGGTCTCCAATTTGGGCCACTCCCTTATCTTCTCACTGTGAGCGATAAATTGTCAGGGTCTCCCTGCGGGTGTCGATTAGTCCCACAAGGGGAATCTGTCTGAAGTAGGGGTCTTATGTTCCTTGTAATTTCCATGCCCTCTTCCATAGGGTCAGGCCCAGTTTGACCATGTTGGGGAGTGGTTTGACTAGAGCTTCGTCTATCCATAAGAGTTCCCTCAGGTAGTAGTGTCGTATTGCCAGCTGAAAAAGCAGTGCGTCTATGGATGTGTCGTCCCCAAGCCATCTTACCACAAATTGGAGTTGTCCCGCCAGGTAGTAGAGTTCAAAGTCCGGCAGCCTGATCCCGCCCCATTCATAATCCCTCTGTAGTGTGTCCGGCGCTATCCTGTTCCTTCCCCTGTCCCACTGGAATTCCCTTGCCATTGTGTGAAGTTGTCTAAAGAAGGACCCGGGAATGTTGTATTGGATGTTAGTAAAGCAATATAGTAGGCGGGGCAAAACCGTCATCTTCAGTAAGGCCGCTCTCCCTACCATCCCCAAAGGGAGCGTCCTCCAGAACTGCTTTATCTTCCCTAATTTGACTAGGGCTGCCTACGTATTGGCAGTATGCGTCGCTGTGGTATCGTGGTGTATGTCCACTCCTAAATAGCGGATGGTGACCAGTGTCCATGTAAGTCCTAGATTTGGCAACTGGTCAGGGGTAGCCCTCCTCAAGTCCGCTATGGGGAAGAACAAAGATTTATCCTTATTGATCCTGATTCCCGACAGTCTGGCAAATGCCCTAGGGCTTCCAGTAGGTCTGGCAGGTTTTCCCTCAGGTTCCCGACATAAAGGAGCATGTCATCTGCGTATATCGAGATTTAGTGTACCACCCCATCTATCTCTATTGGAGCATCCATGTACTCCGCCCTGAGGAAGACCGTAAATGGTTCCAGGGCCAGTATGTATAGCATTGGGGATAGTGGGCATCCTGCTTTGTGCCCCTGCCGATTTTCCACCCCCCCGAAATGTGTCTGACCATTTTCACCCTTGCCCTGGGGTCCCTGTAAAGGAGACTTATCCAACGGAGGTACCTCTCCCCAATCCCAAAATGGGCGAGCGCCCCCTGGAGCCCGTCCCAATTCACAGAATCAAATGCCTCAATGGCGTCAAGTGATGCCACCGCACATTCTCCCTGTTTTTGATTCATGCTATCCACACCATGGTGAAGTCTACTCAGATTCCATGTTGTGTTCCTCCCCGGTACATATCCCGTTTGGTCAGGGTGCACCATCGTGGATATGACTCTCTTGAGTCAATTCGCTAGGGCTGCTGTCAGGATTTTGAATCCTAGTTTATCAGGAAGATTGGCCTATAGGAGCCACACTCAAGAGGCGGTTTCCCCGGTTTGAGTATAGATATTATAACCAATTCCGATAGGGTCTGCGCCAACAGTTCTCTCTCATATGCCTCCTCATACATCTGTAGCAACTGTGGAGCCAGGGTGTCTTTATATTTCTCATAAAATTCCCTGGGTAACCCATCGGGTCCCGGGGATTTGCCTGTTGGGAGGTCAGTTATGACGGCCGTTAACTCTTCTACCGGAAGTGGTGCATCCAGTATCTGTACCTGCTCTTCCGTTAGCTTGGGGAGATAAATAGTCCTGAAGAACTCGGTCGCATCATGGTTAGGAGAGTATGTGTTGATCAGGTACACCTCTTTATTCTCCAGCATTCCATGTACAAGCACCATTCTGCCCTCCGAGTCTTTCTCTTGTGTTATCAATTTGAAGGGCACTCCCGGGGCTATCCATATCAGGACTCCTGTGGTATAATTCGAGCAATTTGAGCTGTACATTTGCCCCCCCCCCCATTTCTTGGCATTCTTTGTTTACTTTTCGGGCCATCAGATGCGTTTCTTGCAGCATAGCGATTTGTACTTTCACCCTATTCTGCCAGGCGTAGACCCTCAGTCTCTTTGCGTAGGCATTTAGTCCCCTGATGTTCCAGGTAGCTATGATGGCTTTTTCTTGGCCCATTCGGTTGCTTTGTTCCGCTGCCCGTCCGTTCCCAAAGGCCTGCATGTTGTCTTGTGTCCTGCGTTCTCGTTTCGTCCTCTATTGGTTTCTCCCGGATGGGGTCGTTCTGTCCTTTCCCTGCCATGTTAAGTCTTGCTTGTGCGGATGCCCTGCGGGTCCACCGCCTCACTGTGCTTCTTTGGTTGCCTTTTCCGGGGTGTATCTTTGTCAGCCTGCGACTTGCGCTTTGACCATGTTGCTTGGTGCTTGTTCCTCCATTTGTGCCTTATCTCAACCAACCTAACCACACACTAACTACAACTTCCAACAAACGCCCAGCCACCCTCCCCCTGCTCTGGCTACACTACTTTCTTTGTGTAGCCCTCCTTTCCGTGGGCGCACTCACTGGAGCAGGATGCCTCAAAACTGGCATCACAAGTTCTGTACCTCTGTGGGGTTCCTTGTGGCAATTGGCGGTCAACCCCAGGGCCTATACGGGATCCCACCCGTCTAACTGCCGGTCTGTGTCTCTTCAATGTAACTCATTCTTCTTCATCGTGCTCAGTGGCTCATCGGGTGCATTTCTGTTTCACTCATTCCCCCCTCCTGGTTGTGGGATCCCTTCCTGATCTATCCAGTCCTGGGCTTCAGTTGGGGTCTCAAAGGTGTGTGACCTGTAGTTGTGTAACACCTTTAGCTTGGCAGGATATAGTAGCATGAATCGCACACCAGCGGCCTGAAGACGCTCCTTGGTCGGCCAAAATTGCGCCCGTTGCCTTTGTACCAGTGTCGTGTAGTCTGAGTAAATGGTTATTCTGCCAGCGTTTCTCGTTATCACACCTCCATCCCTTGAGAATGTCAAGATCTTCTCCCGATCCTTAAAGTTCATGATCTTCGCAATCATATGTCTTGGGAGTGCCCCCGGATGTGGCTTTCTGATCAGAGCTCTGTGTGCTCTCTCCACTGCGAAGCCCTGAGATAGGTTCCCTGCACCCACTTCTTGGGGCAATACGTTTTCTATGTAATTCGTGGGGTCTCTGCCTTCTTCCCTTTCTGGCAGCCCCACTATGCGTACATTGTTGCATCGGGCTCTCTCTTCCACATCTTCTGCTCTGCGTTCCAGTGTGCAAATGCGGTCCAGTGCCTCCGTCATTTGGGATTGGGCGGTTGTGATGTTTGTTGTGTTGCTTTGCACCTGTTGTTCTGCTGTTGTCACCCTCTCCGCCAGTTTCCTCGTGTTCTCTGCTGAGGAGCCCCACGTCCACAATTACTGCATCCAGCAGGCACTCTATCAATGCTTTTTGGGCCACTAAGGCTTCTAGTATGGGGCCCTCCTCCTGCCCATTCCCTAGCCGTCTGGAGTTGGATGTGCTTGTGCCGGCCACTGGTGTCTTGGGCTGAGGCTCGCTTGTTCTTCCCGGCAAACTCCTGCATGCTGGTTTGTCTGCCCTTGCCGCCCCTCTGTTTGTCTGGCATGCCAGCGCCAGTGGCCTTTGTGCGTCTCTGTCGGGGCCCCAGCTTCTTCTCCGCACGCTGAGCGCTGTTGTCGGTAGCTGACCATCTCTCAATCAATTCTCTGTGCCACCTTCTGCTCCCTGGCTGTCGGCAGGGGTTCGTGTTAGCTTCTCCCAGGGGTCACCAAATTGCGTTCCGATGTTCTCCACAGGTATGCCGTCTTCCCTGTTGGGTTGCAGGGTTCTCCCTTGCCCCAGTGACCTATGCTGGAGGCTGAGCTGTTGCAGTTTGCACTGGTGTTTATTGCAGGTGATGTGTCCAGTTGCTACTTCTCTTGTGTAGCAATCCCACCTCCTTCGTTGCAGACCGTTTCGAGGCCACCTCTGTTTGCAATGAGGCAACGCAGTGTTCTGTCGCTTACGATCGTCATCTTATGTCCATGCGCTTGTGAGTCAGGGTCCCCCTTTTTGGTGGATGTTTGTTTCGTGACAGGTCAGTGGACTGTGGCTTCCCACGTTCACGTTGTTGGAAGTTCAGTGCCGCCCTCTCCCTGCCTGCTTGTATAGGCCATATTCTGCTGTGGCGGCCCCCTGAGGCGCTCAACGGCTTTGTGTTTGGGCTTATGCCATGCCCTGTCAGTGGGGCACTCCTAGCTGCTTCGACCATCTGTGCAGCACTGAAGGCTGCAATGCTGCCACTGTGCGATGCTTGCTTTTGTCTGTGCCAGGAAAAGCACCCACCTGCTGCTTCACTTATGTTCTTGGCGACCTCCGCCGCCTCAGACCCGGTTCTGGATGTATCGGGCCCCACTTGTTCAACTTGGGTCGCTGCTGTCCCCGTATATCTGTGTCTGCCTGCATTCAGGCTCCCCTTCAAGGAGGTAACTTGCCTTGTTGTTGGCGAGTGGACTGTGTTCCCCCACGTGCCAGGGGATGTTTCGTATGAAATCGTCGGCTCAATGCCGGGCTCCTCTCACGGCACGGATCGCAATGTTCCAGGCGATGGACTGTGCCCTTCCCCTTAGTTGCGCTCGCCAGGATCTCCCAGGCCTCTCCCGGCTCCTGGCGTACCTTGCGGTGTTGACCGCTCTCTCTGAATGTTAGTGCAGGCTTCGACCTGATCCGCACACTCTGCGCCCAGGACGGCAATGGTGGCCCGTGCGGGTATCCGGCTTGGTGGTTCTAGCCCCAACTTTCCAGGGGAGTAATCCCCCTCCCTATCGTTGCTTACGCCACTGTTGATTCCTCCTTGCAAGAAGCTGCAGCTCGTGGGGGCCCGGCTTTTCAATTGCTGCATGTCCTCTCTTCTCCTCAGTCCTTCTTACATGCTGCATTCTCCGGTGCCTTATAATATGTCACTTGCGTAGACCTCTGACCTCCTTGAACTTGTCCAGGCCCTCTCTCACATTCCCCAGGATCCAGCGAAGACAGATCACATGCCGGGCCTCGGGACCACCTCAAAAGGGTGCTCTGTCTCAGATCGGGCTGGGCACAACTTTCCCAACTCCTGATAAGTATTTATCGCTGTTAGCTAAGTAGCTATTCGCTACCCACCTTCAGTGCGGATTAAAAACTCAAACTCGTTTCAGTAATCATACTTGACATATAGCAATGGTTACAGCATAAAATACACATGCATGGATATAGATGGATGAAAAGAATTGGTATTTTAATATATAAAGACGGCACAGGTAGAGCGGGAAGGGGAGGCAAAGGGGAAATGTCGCACCAGGCTGGGTGGACTGTTGCACCCTGGGACACACATGCAATGGGCAACAATAATAATTTAAAAAATTACAACACTAAAATTCTAGCATGCCTAGAATGAGTTCAGTTTTTGTAAGAGGCTTACTGGCTTCTGTGTAGATCTATTCCAGCAATCATCTTGATTTCTGCATTGATGCATGATGCAGGCGCGCATGGGTGTCCTCCACAGTAAGATGAAAATGAGCAAAGGCCGCAGTCGCATGTTCATAGTGCACATTGGCAAAATATGCATTTAAATGACATATTCTTTCACTCATTATTTCAATGTTTGTTAACACTGTAACACGTACACTTTGGCCTATTGCAATCTTCAGCCACTTTGCAGGATTCCTATCCAGCAGAGTTAGATTCTGTATCGGAAAATATTTTTTCCCTGCTTTCATTCTGTATGTCTACTTCTCCAATTTACGGCTGAGATTCTTGAATTATTGTGAGTTTGTTACAAATTACTAGTTTGTTAGCACCCCCATTAATAACCCTGAATAATACAATTATGATAGATTGTGGTACTCACTTTTTGTGCCCAGGTCTGTTTATTTGTTTGTTTGTTTATTTATATTGCGCGCCAGACCCGAAGGTATAAGGGCGCAGGAGTAGCATGGTTATTCTCAGCTTGGTTACATTGCTGTACAGTAGTTACAGTGTGTGCATAGGTATGTATTTACAGTGTGTACATCGTTAAGGCAGTTACAACAGATGCAGTGATAAACAGTTTACGGTTGTGCATATTTACATAGTATACATAGGGTAGGCAGATAAGTTATCAGTCGTTGTCCTTTATCCACTGAACGTAGTTGCGTCTAAAGTGGGGGTAGGTTTGAGGTGTCCTTAAGGAAGTGTTGGGCTGCTTTCACCTGGAAGCTGTTACCACCTGTTTTGGTTTGTTTGAACCTGGGAACTAAGAGCAAGTTGGCATTGGCGGTTCTGGTGGGACGGTTAGGGGTGTGTCTTTTTATTCTGTCGACTAAGTAACGGGGGGCTGCAAGATTAAGGCATTTATGGGTTAAAGAGGCTACTTTGAGTAGGATTTTGTCGGTGGTGGTGAGCCAACTATGGGCTCTTCTAATGTTGGAAATGTGTTCTCTCTTGGGAATGCTGAGCGCTGCTCTAAGAGCATTGTTTTGCAGAGTCTGGATTTTATTTGTAACATATGTGTTCACTCCTACGTAAAGGGCATTACAATAGTCCAGTTTTGATAGTACAAGGGCTCTGGCTAGGGTAATGCAGCTCTGGGTGGATAGGAAAGGTTTGGCTGCTCTTATTAGCTTACATGTGTAGGCTGTAGAGGAGGCCATGGAGCTAACCCGTTTGTGGAAGGAGAGGGAAGAGTCTAGATAAATTCCTAGGGTTTTCACTTCCTTGACTTCTTTGATAGAGTTGCCATCTATGATGAAGCTGGTGTAGTTGTGGTCCAGTTTGTTTAGGTTGGGGGTGGATCAGAGTATAATGAGTTCAGTCTTGTCATCATTCAGGCATAGACTGTGGGAGGCCATCCATGCCTGGATGATGAGGTACACGCTGTTCACCAAGGCCAAATCCTTGTTGTAATCTCCCGTCAGCGGGATGAGGATCTGGGTATCATCGGCGTAATTAGTGTAGGTGATACCCAGACCGTCAAGATCATCAAACAGGGGCTTCATAAACACGTTGTACAATGCGGGGGAGACGCATGACCCCTCAGGGACCCCACAGGTGATAGGGATAGGGTCAGCGAATGCTAAGGCAGAGAAGACACGCATAGACCTGTTGTTCAGGAAGGACTCAATCCAACCGATGGCTTCTTGGGAGAAATGGGCTGCTGAGTCTAGGTGGTTACAGAGAATTTTGTGTTCTACTAAATCAAATGCTGCAGAGAGGTCAAGTAGAAGTAGTAGAGCAGTTTTCCTGTTATCTCTAAGGGTATCAATTTGAGCCTTAAGGTCGATGAGGGCAGTCTCTGTCCCGTTTTGGGGTCTAAAGCCTGATTGCCGGATTCCTAGGAGATGGTTTAGTTCGAGGTATTGTTGTATTTGTACGTACGCTGTCTTGTCTAGTATTTTGAGCAGGAAGGGGACGGTAGTGATGGGTCTGTAGTTAGTAGGGAGGGTTTTTTGAGTAAAGGCAGAACCCAGGACTGTTTGAGATTGTTGGGGATGATGCCTGAGGAGAAGGAGGTGTTAATGAGTTTGGTAATGAATGGTGAGAGGTCTCTTGCCGCATCTTAGATAATTTGTGAGGGGCAAGGGTCGCCTTGGCAGTTGGAAGGTTTGAGACCAAGGATCATTTTGTCCAGTTCTAACGTGGAGACTTTGGAGAAGCTGAAGCAGGGAGGTGGGTTGGGTGTAGGAGGTGGGTTGGGTGTAGGGATATGAGATGTAGGGATATGTAGTGTAGGGCGGGGGTGTGGGTGGAGTTAGTCGCATTAGTTAGGGATTCTTTCTTGTTGTTAATTTTGATTTGCAGGCCTGCAACCTTGTTGGAGAGGGCGTTTTGGACACTAGTGCACCATTGTTTATCTTTCACACAAGTGTCCAGGATAGGGACAGGTGTTTCCAACTCTTTGATGATGTTAAACAATTCTTTGGTACTGGAGTTAGCCTGTGCTATTCTCTGGTTATAAGAATCTTGTTTAGCGATTATGATTTCTTTTTTGTATGTGGAATCTATTTTATTGAGGATCAACTTGTTGTCTGTGGGTGATTGTCTCCAAGCTTGTTCCTTTTTACGTTTCTCTAATCTAAGAGCTTTTAAGTGGGTGGAGAACCAAGTGTTTAAGTGTTTTATCGGTTGGCTTTTTCTCAATTTTAGCGGTGCAATAGAGTCTAAAGCTGCACACATGATTTTGTTGTAACCTTCTACGAGGTGGTGAGGATTGGAGGGATTGGAGGTAGCTGAGAGTTGGTTCCGAGTCGGGAGAATGAGGGGGATGAGTTTTTCCGCTGTGATGTTTTGTTTCTCATGGGGATAGCTGTGGCTAGTAGGTTATTGGAGTTGGGGCAGGAGGCTTTGAGGGCAAAGGTGAGGAGGTGGTGGTCAGACCACGGTTGAGGGGAGTTGGCAGTGATGGAAACCACACAGTTATGGTCTGCTACCCAGTCAAGGGTTCTCCCTTTATTGTGGGTAGGAGTGTACACTCTTTGGGTAAAGCCTAATTCTGACAAGGTATTGTCAATGAGGGTAGCCTTGAGGTCTTTGGGGTCTTTAAGGCCTACGTTAAAATCACCTAAAATGAGACTTTTTGAGGTATTTTTTAGGCTATTGGTGAGGATAGTGGTGAAGTCTTCCTCGAAGGAGCCTAAGGGTCTGGGAGGTCTGTAGAATAAATGTATGGTGATAGTTTGAGAATTGGCAGTAGGCAGCTTAGCTGTGAGCGATTCGCAAGATGTGAAGTTGTTTGTGGTGTCAAGTCTAAAGTTGAGGTATGTTTTGGCAATTATGGCGAGGTCTCCGCCTCTAGATTCTATTCTGTCCGCTCGGAGGATAGTATAGTCATCAGGGCTGGGCCAGCGCTTGAATGGAGCCAGGACTCAGTGATGGCTAGAAAGTCTAGATTTTCTTCTAGAATTAGGTCTTAATTAAGGCTCCTCTAATGGGCGGGCGGTAGTTTTCGTACTGGAAGGTATGGTGACTGTATTGTGAGCCTTATATTTGGTCGTTTTATTGGTTAGGTTGTGCTTGGGTTTGTTCGAGGGAAGGCTGGTGCGAGTGTCCTTGTACAGAGGAGGTGTTGGGTTCATCAGTTTAGACTGGGTTGAATCCCTGGCATGAGGCTCGTATAGTTTGAGTAGTCTGGCTCGTAATCTGATATTTCTGGTGGAGAGACTACATGGCGTGGAGAGGTGGGGCAGAGTGGGTAAACTGGAGAGTGTGGTCGGTGGAGGGTGGACATAAGGCATGATGGTATCGGGGGTGGTGCCTGTGGAGGCAAGGCTGAGGTGAGACTTGGAACTCTAGATGAGTGGATGAGGTGGAGAATTACTCTCAGCAGTGCTGAGAAGATGCCTGGTAGGTACATTCTGTTGGGTATAGGTGGCATATAACAGTCAAATGGCAGGGCAGAGAGAGGCTAAATGCAGCATAGATACTGGGTGCCACGATCAGTTGGCAATGCAGCTAGAAACTAAGAGCAGCAATCAAATGGCAGCGCTAGTGGAAATTAGATCCAGCATAGATGCTAAATGCAACAATCAAATGTCAGTGCATCTAGGTGCTAAATGCTACAATCAATGCAACAATCAAATGGCAGTGCAGTTAGGTGCTAAATGGAACAATCAAATGGCAGTGCAGCTAGGTGCTAAATGCAACAATCAAATGGCAGTGCAGCTAGGTGCTAAATGCAACAGTCAAATGGCAGTGCAGCTAGGGGCTAAATGTAACAATCAAATGGCAGTGCAGCTAGGTGCTAAATGCAACAGTCAAATGGCAGTGCAGCTAGGTGCTAAATGGAACAATCATATGGCACTGCAGCTAGGTGCTAAATGGGACAATCAAATGGCAGTGCAGCTAAGTGCTAAATGCAACAATCAAATGGCAGTGCAGCTAGCTGCTAAATGCTGCAATCAAATGGCAGGGCCAGTGGATAATGAATGCAGTATAAATGCTAGATGCTACAAAAAATGCAAGCAACAGTCAATTTTACAATGGGCTAAATGCGATATGACTAGGGTACACTAAATTGCTCTTTCCAAAGGGGCTGGTTACAGCATATTTGGCAGCATGTTAGATCAGTGTAGCCACTGGGCGAGATGTATTCTCTAGAGTTATAGCAGCACAGCCAATCATAGGCGACTGGTGCAGAATAGGCATACTTAAAAGCATAGTCGAGTACAAACAGTTGCAATTACTGGTTAGTGGAATGTAACAGTCATGACGGTTGGACAATGTTGTTAGGGCACAATCTGGTGAAGGTTATGATCGAGTAATCGGGCAAAGAGTAGGTTGGGTAACCCTTTTGTAATTCCAATCGGTGCAGGGGAGCAATGCATGGAGGCACGTGAACTGGGATGAATATGCTGCGGGCCCATGCACTACAGGGAGTGCATATGGGAATGGGGACAAGAAGACAGTTTTGGTCAATAACACGTGCAGAAGGATGTAACAGTCAGGTATTACATATTATTATAATAGTACTATTAATGGTCATATTTTATGCCAATAATAGACAATATAGTCCCCTTACGATTTTCCTGTGAAAAGCCATGGGAATGTCCTCATCTGATATGCCAACCTTTTCACCCCTTTCTAAAAACGTTAAAGGAGAGTTCCGGGACTTTTTTTTTATTGTCCCTACGGTTCGGCCATGTGTTTTTAAGCATAACTCGGTAGATCGTGGAAAACTTTCCTATGGACCTTACCCGACTTTTCGTCCATTAACGCACTCGAAATCAGCCGCCATTTTATGATAATCCTATCACTTGCCGCATCGCCCTGGCTCACCTGCTTTTGCGGCACTAAATCAAATCCCCCGCCCCTGAAACAGACTTGATCAAAACATTCATATTCCCCGCCTCTATCCGTGACGTGACTGTGCTGCGTAGGCAAACGCGCCCAGGCGTCTTCTACGCGACTCCACACAGAACCAGGAAATCAACACAGATGAGCTCAAACAACACAGCGCGCCACAATTGGGAATATGAAACTGTACTTTTAAATTAAACCGCAAGATTGTAAATTTGGTAAAGTACATTTATTTGACATCAAATGTTTTGAGAATATTCAGCGATTAGCATTTTTATTTGCACATGTTCCAAAAAGTTTGTTTCGAGGCACACGATGTTCCTTTGCTGTACACAGGGTCTTAGATCATCTCACAATACAGCGCCACAATTCGGAATATGAAACAGTGGTTTAAAAGCAAACGGCAAGATTGTACATTTGGCAAAGTACATTTATTTGACATCAAATGTTTTGAGAATATTCAGCGATTTGCATTTTTATTTGTTCACGTTCCGAAAAGTTCGTTTCGAGGCACACGATGTTCCTTTGCTGTACACAGGGTCTTAGATAAATGAATTTTTATTTGCTCTCGATCCAAAATATTTCGTCTTGAGGCAAGCGATGTTCGTGTGCAGTAGACATGGTGTTGGTTTACGATAAAATAAGCTCTTCGGTCGCACTGATAATCGCATGGCTATTCCAACAACGAGGCACTAGGGCACCACAACGGTCTGTATGTTGCATCTAGCCGTTAGTACCGCGTAAGGGCATACTTGTACTTGGCGATCGTCCCACAAAATGGTCAGGGTGCTAACGTTGTTCACGCGGAGAAGCAACTGGCGATTATAGAAGCCATCCGCCGGTGTCTGGTACTCGTGACACAGACAATAATGGACGATGTATCTATTTGAAAAACATAAAAAAAGGAAATTAGTCTCACCATCAGATCTTTATTAAAATTATTCATTTTATATATTAGGTCTGGAAATTATTTCATAGCTAGGACAGTGCAACTGGGTTTTAAACGTCAAGGGGGGCTGTAGGATACTGAGACAGTCCCCCAGTGCAGGGGTTGACAGGGAGTGCAGGTGGAGAGTGGAAGGGCCCAGGACCGAGATCGCAGACAGTGGACCAGTTGTAGCAGGGGAGAGGGAGAGAGAAAGCAGAAGCAAAGGTTTTGAGGTGCTTCCGTAAAAGTATGATATGATATGATATGATATGATATGGTATTTGTAACGCGCCTATACACAAGTGTTTCAAGGCGCGACGAGGCAGGGAGGGAGGGGAACAAGGGGAAGACAGACAAACGATCCTACTAGGCCAGGTGTCATTCAGATCGCGCAAGTGCAGAGGTAAGGGGAAAAGGAGAAAGTGCAAGGAGAGGAGGTGGGGGGGAAGTGCAGTACAAGGTAAGTAGCGTAATAAAATAATAAATAATAAATAATAAATAAAAAGGGCCCGCTTGAGGCCAAGGACAAGTCTCGCAGTTCTGTTCTGGATAAGTTGCAGAGGGCGGAGAGTGGAGGCAGGCAGATTAAGATAGAGGCTGTTACAGTAGTCCAGCCTAGAGAGAACCAGGGCTCGGGAGACAGTGAGCTTCTGGGGGAAGGAGAGGAAGGGAAGAATACCTCTGAGGAGGTGCAGCTGGTAGTGTGACTTCTTAGAGACGTCAGATATATGAGGAGAGAAGGAGAGTGTGGAGTCGAAGATGACCCCGAGGTTTTTAGCCTTGCAGGTAGGGGCGGGAAGGGGGCCAAGTAGACGGTTCTCCCCAAGATAGTGCGCGGTACAAAACAACATGCCACATAGAACGAACAAGTACAACTTAACCCGTCTTTAAAGCAACTGTATAGTAATTAAATTGCGGTATAAACTCATCTAAAGAGTTACTTACATTATATTTGCATTTTCCATTGCGTCTGTGCGTAGGGCAGCCCCGAAATACCACTCCTTCTATGCCGACGTTATTTCTTCTAATGAACGAACATGAAATGGCTTTCGTTTCTGAAATTATATTCATTATCGTTTCTTACGTGGTCCAGGCCTGTCAAGGTCAAAATACAATAGAACCTTATTCTGAGTCGTGGGCCATTCTGGCACCCGAGAAAAAATCAAAGCAGCTGACCTTCACTTCGAACGAGCACACATTCCAAGTTAGCTACATTCAGTGTAAGGCATTCTCACAGGACTTGAAATTTACACTCCATCTTTGCATTTTGTCTGCGTGCTTTGCAGCCACACAGAACCATAAATACGGAGAGATTCTATATTTATTGAAAAATGATTTATATTACTGTTTGGTTTAATTTAATGCGCAAATGAACAAGGTTGGCTAGATACACATATTCAATGGGCCTGCGACATGAGGAGACTTGAGAGAACAGACAATCAAATTACAATCATTTAAACCGTGATGTGTATTTCTCAATGAGTTCTTCTTTAGGTGGACATGGAACAGATGCAATGTTGGGTGGCAATGTAGTTGTCCCCTGCACAGGTTCGTTCACAACTCCATTTATGTGCCTATCTAGGACGTCAACAATAAGTTTCTCAATAAACTCATATTGCATATCCTCAAACACTGGTTTGATCACCCATTGTTTACTTCTTTTAGTGAAGGCCTTATTGTAGCGAAACGTCCCTAAAGTTCCGGTCGTCCTACTTTGTTGACGGCCAACATTATGGTTATGTGCCAAGACCGCTAAAAGAGTCCGATTTATCATGCCCTCCATGCCAAAATGCAATCGTTTTGGCCTGTACTTTAGGCACATATTGTGGAACACCTCCAAATCTCCTGTGTGACAGAATTCCGTCAGTCCTCTCAAATCTCTTGATAGAGTTTTGTCGAATACAATCTTTTCAATGGCTTTGTGAGTGGGTGATGAAGGAATCAACCACTTCTTCTTCCGTGCCTCCTCTGTGGACAAATGGCCATGTTCACAATTGTGGAAATGTTGGTTCGTGTTCCATCGGTGAACGTTCGTACAGTGTGGCATTACTGACCGCCATTTTTCCAGTAGAATTTCCAACGACCCTCCACATGTTTTTGAGCTCCACCAAAGATGGTTGCTGATTGACTTGGACCACTGTGAAATACCTTGCAATTCTTTTTTTTTACCTGCAGCCGACAATTTTTTATTGATTGATTTTGCAAGATGCCAAACGTCAAATTGGTGATTTATATTTTTGTACTGTTCTCTCATTGTCTTGGCAATTGAAACGTGTCTGTCCGTGGCTATCAGGTCGATCACCATTCCCCGCGATTGTAGTTCTTGCAATGATGCTACAAAGCCAACTTTCTCCATGGCCACTGAGGATGTACTTTGTGACACCTGCACGACCACCGAACTCACAATTTTCTTACTTTCCATGTCCTGAAAGTGGTAGGTGCAGTACTTGGCTGAAAATCCTGGGCTGTCGCACTGTCCATCACCGGCTAGCCTGAACCGTTTGCCCGCGAATGTACTATCAATAGACATTTTTTCCATTCTCCAAGCTTCGCTAATGGCTGGAAATAGATAATCGGTTTGGTATTTGTAGAACTGAGTTTTCGCAATGAAACGGATTCCCACAAACTGAAAGAAAGACTCTAATTTTTTAAAACTTGAACCACTAAAAAGTGCAGCCGCTGCACAAAGTAGATTGCCTGCTGGCAGTTGTCCCAGCATAGGTTGTGCAGACCATGTGAAAGGATGATATTTTGTACAGGTGGCATGTATTTTAAGGTTAGTGCCTCCAATTGCACGAGTCACATTAATCAACGGCTCCCCACATACTTCCCCACCTACCAAATGCCCACATTTAATCCGAATAATAATATCAATCAAACAACTATCGAATACAATGAATTTGGCCTCTTTCCTTATACTGTCACTCTGCATCCCAGCTGGTTCGGCCTGTAACGTTGAGGACATGTCACTCACATGAAAGGTAGAATCTCTGATATCGTCTTCCGCTATGTTCAGTGATATTGATGGTGTTTCATTGTCGTCTACTTCATTCTCTTCCATTGCAACATCTGTTCCTTCTCCGGCGATGGGTGAATAAAACAATTTCTTCAACTTTCTCGCCGTCTTAGTTTTTGCGGGTGTGGATTCTGTGAATTGATCTCCGACTGCATCCGAACTACCAGGAGGACATTCACTATCAATGGCTGGTGGTGGTATAGCTCCGTTGTCAATCACTTCATATTCTTCCCATTGGCACGATGCTTCTCCAGTCTCAAGTCCCTGCCAAAAGGTTTGACAAGCAACATCTCTCGTTCGCTTCACTGTCTGTGTAGATCTAGTTCGTACACCCACTCGCAACTAGAGGACAGATTGGAAAAGGGTTGTTCAGTTTAAACACAACTTACAGTATTGAACTATTAACAGTGAAAAACAACATAATATAGTGACCAGGACACTAACCTTCTTTTGCTTTCTTTTCTTCGAAACTTTCTTGCCTCGAACTTCAACATCAGGACGCTGTTGCTCCGACTCGTGTGTGCATGTCTCCACTTCCTCTTGCGCTGCAACGACTATGTTTTCCTGATAAGCACATCCATCACGCACTGACGCTCCATGGACTCCCTGAAACATAGAACTTTCATTAGTATGTATAATAATATCGAAAACACAAAATGTACTTGGGGACCAATACCCACGTACTTCTCAATAGCAAAACACGAATGAACGCTTTGTGTAGAACATTCAAACGACAATTATTCACGCATTGTTGATCTAGTTAGATGGAACTGTCAAGATCCATACCTCGGGCTCCTCATAGACTTCCATTGATGATATTATTGAAGATGATGCTTCAGTGACTCCCTGAAACACAGTAATTGCATTAGTATGGTTTTCTATTTTGATAAAAAGAACAGAAAGTTTGTGCAGGCGTGAACGGCTCATCTAAATAGACCTGCACAAATGATCAGTTGTCTAAAATAAATAATGGATATCTAAATATGATTCGATTTGCTCGATCGTTGGAAGTGTCACCACCCAGAAATCTGCATCAACTACTAGGGGTGATGTTCTTGTAGAAGAAGCTCCGTCATCTCCCTGAAACATAGTACTTGCGTTAATAAAGAAGGAAGTATAGCGGATGTAATCACGTCATATGATTTCGCTTCATCGAACTGTCAGTATCCATACCTCGAAATGCATATGAACATCAAGGGACGATGTAACTGCGGTGCACACTTCTGCAAGCTGTTGCGCCGACCCGTAACTGCACGCTCCCCCTTCTTCTTGGACTAATGCTCCATCGACTCCCTGAAACATAGGACTTTCATTAGTTATGAACACAATATTGAAAAAAGAAGACACATAGGAGGGCGACGACAGAAGGACATATCAATGGCTAAAAACGAAAGAAACATTGTGTGTAACAATCACGCTACAAGAATGCAAGATCTGATGATCTCCATCGATGGAACTGTCCGGAAACGTACCTCGAGCATCTGAGTGACATCAACGGTTGTCGTCAATGCGTTGGACTCCTCAGCATCTCCCTGAAAGACAGTTCTTGCATTATTTTGGATAACAATAATTATAACTGAAAACAAAGACTAGAGGACGAGTACAAGGGTGTACCATTAGGTAAAATAATTACACGATAAATTAAAACTATTGATTTACATGCCTAAAACAAGTCAGTGGCAGAATAGCCAAGTAAGATTACCCGATAGGCGCTTGAAGTGGCTGATGACTGCAATAACGACACGGATGGAGAATCTTCCGCCTTCATATTGAGTGGATACATAAATGGGGAAATTATTGTTAGCTAATGCTACACACTACCGCAAGGCCGAGAGATAAATACGTAAACTTGACTCACCAGTGGAGGGATGTGGACGAATAGAGTGGGAATAGCGGTTGAGAGCAATTTTCGCCTCGCTCGCGGTGTGTTCTTCTTTATTAGCAATGATGTGGAGTACATGTCAGAGGTAAAGTGCCTGCTGCAGATGCGGTATCGATCACCCCTCTTGTCCGCAAAGACTTCTAGGACTCTACTTTCAAGCTCAGAGGGTGGATATCCGCAATATCGGACCCATTCTCTTATCTGATCTATTGTCTTAGGGAAAACATGCATTATAGTACCTTCAGATTTATTATGGGTCTTCGAAGGACAACCGCCAATGAAACAGGCAGGCATTGTGGAAAGTTCTGAAAAGTAAAGATCAACAATTCTCTATGAATACCAATGTGTTAAAAAATTAAATACATAAAAGGTTCAATGCAAGGTATGTTTTGGTTCTTGGAACTATACACGTTATTCACATGCGGATAAGTATTTGAATAACTTTAAAAAAATACAAAAATAATTTGACTAAACTCAGAACATGTGACTAGTTCCTTGCATGTACTGTCTTGAACGAAAAGAAATTGGACGCAAAATGAGTATGGTACATGGCCTTACCT
Organism: Ambystoma mexicanum; assembly: GCF_040938575.1. Lineage (NCBI taxonomy): Eukaryota > Metazoa > Chordata > Amphibia > Caudata > Ambystomatidae > Ambystoma > Ambystoma mexicanum. The sequence goes on from NC_090936.1 coordinate 1,045,495,091, forward strand.
TGACGAGCGAACAGTTAGATGCGGGGATCAGAGTAGTTTCTTGTCGTAGAACAGGGAGCAGTTCACAGGTTGCAAACTGATGAGTTTGCTCAAAGTGGTCACGGAAGTTCACAGAGACGAAGAGCAGACAACCAGCACCTTCACGGGTTGACTAGCAAAGCGCAAAGAAGTTCTCATTAGAAATATGAAGTGGGTTATAAAGAATTCGAAACAGGGGTGTGTTTGTGAATGAATGACGTGTATATGTCGTGGCATTATGCGGTTTGCAGGGGGGCGTCCCGCGTGAGGGGAGATTCTTGGCAGGAGACACGGGGTCTGGCGGTAGACATGGGAACAACAACCCATGCTCTATAGACCACTTTGAAGTGTACATGGTCTTTGGCACCTCTTGGCCTTTATCGCTCCCTGACAGCTCCACTTGCCAGCGCAAGTACCCCGGTGCGAACTGCTTTTGATAGGGCGGGGGGTGGATTGGGGCGGTGGTCGTGCAGACAAGACACAGGAAGACTCGTGAATGGAGACACACTTATGTGGATTGCAGGGGGCCGTCCAGCGTGAGGGGAGATGCTTGGCAGGAGACACGGGGTCTGGCGGTAGACATGGGAACAACAACCCATGCTCTATAGACCACTTTGAAGTGTACATGGTCTTTGGCACCTCTTGGCCTTTATCGCTCCCTGACAGCTCCACTTGCCAGCGCAAGTACCCCGGTGCGAACTGCCTTTGATAGGGCGGGGGGTGGATTGGGGCGGTGGTCGTGCAGACAAGACACAGGAAGACTCGTGAATGGAGACACACTTATGTGGATTGCAGGGGGCCGTCCAGCGTGAGGGGAGATGCTTGGCAGGAGACACGGGGTCTGGCGGTAGACATGGGAACAACAACCCATGCTCTATAGACCACTTTGAAGTGTACATGGTCTTTGGCACCTCTTGGCCTTTATCGCTCCCTGACAGCTCCACTTGCCAGCGCAAGTACCCCGGTGCGAACTGCCTTTGATAGGGCGGGGGGTGGATTGGGGCGGTGGTCGTGCAGACAAGACTCGTTTGCCGTAGGGCCTCACCAAGGAGAGGCCATCTAACTGCATGTAAGAGGCAGGCTGCAGGATCTAGTACATGGAAGGCAGGGGGGTGAGTTTATAAATACCTCAGCCTCCCAGGAGAATATATGGGTGCAGTTCACCCTGGAGACCCTGAACAAAGTGGTGTGGTAAGTATTTTTGGGGGAGGAGGCAAGGCCGGGAGGCTTGATGCCAACCCGCAAAATAACATATGTATGTCTGCTGCATATGGGTTCAACGGTTATGTGGATTGAAGGTGGGCGGCCAGCGTGAGGGAGGATGCTGGCCGGAGACATGTGGCGTGACAAGACAAGGCACAGGAAGACTATTCAATGGAGACACACTAGATTCATTTAAAAAATCAAAACAACCATTGTTAAAATATATGTTGGGTTTTATTTTAGATCTTAATTTCAATTGAACATAAATAATAAACATTACACATTGTAAAGTTGCGGTTTCAGCACATCCCGGGAAAAGCCGCGGTATTGTCCACTGTCGCTGGGGAAATGTTGTCTAATGGCAAGTACCGCACAGGCAGGTATTACTCTCCGAACGCGGTGTCCGAGCCTCCCGTGAAGCCACCAAGTGAAGCAACGATAGGCCACCAGCCTGTACCACCTGTGAAAATGAAAGATGCAAACTGTATTAAAATGACAACTTTCTTATCACTGTCGATTCAGGTAAAAAATGTCATTCTGCTTTGAAAAAAATTCTATCTAGAAAATGCACAACATGGAACCAATTTACATGCATTCGAATGATATGTAGATGTAGTTTTATATGTGGGAGACGACCATGAAATAGTAGTGGCATCACTGACATCACAACCAGAGTATACTTACTCGTTACTCGGATTACGCGGACGAACAGTGCCGCAAAGTTCGTGCATAAGCACCATCATCATCCTCAACACGGTCCGTGAGAGGCAGGCTTCCCTGAACTCTGGCAGCTCGGTGATGCATTGCGGACTTGGCTCGCCTTCCGAAATGTAGGCCAAGCACCCGGAATTTTCACGGCAGCAGCAGTTCTCCTCCTCAGTTGGCATTAGCTCGCACCGATTGCACGTGCACCAGGTGGAGACGCCGTCCATGCGACATGGTCCAGGCTCTTCATCCGTTGACTGGTCCTCCCAACTGCCGTCCGAATCCCCATCGTTTTCGCGTGCTTGCCTTTCCAGTAGTTCTTCCTCGGTGTACTCGGGCTCGTACATATACGGCATTATTGTAGCCATTGTGTGGTAAAGAAAGTAAAATAATTTATAGCGGTGGTACTGGTATCTGTTCACACGGGCTACAATCAACGAAGGTAGCTGACCAGAGCACAGAAACGAGTCACAGAATACTCAAAGTAACACAGCGAGAGTAATGGAATCGAAAATCTGCTGCTGTGTGTTGTGAAACGGTGTGTTTATACTTATTGAGGAAAGAGGCGTCCTGCCGTTTCCATGGCGACACTTCATTAGCTGAGGCGCAGCGATTGTTGACACGAAACGTGCTTTGGCGTTGGGAAATGGGCGGTACGCGTCTGCTGATGTCAGCCTCGGGGCGGGGGATTTGATTTAGTGCCGCAAAAGCAGGTGAGCCAGGGCGATGCGGCAAGTGATAGGATTATCATAAAATGGCGGCTGATTTCGAGTGCGTTAATGGACGAAAAGTCGGGTAAGGTCCATAGGAAAGTTTTCCACGATCTACCGAGTTATGCTTAAAAACACATGGCCGAACCGTAGGGACAATAAAAAAAAAGTCCCGGAACTCTCCTTTAAGTCTTTCGAAGGAAAGCTCCACTGCTTTGTGAACAACACAAATACATACCATGTTTAACACCCCACGCAGTTACGTACTTCCATGAACTGAAATATCCAGCAAACCTTAAAAGAAGGTGCAATATATAGGCAAAATAAAAGAGAAGTCCACTCAGCGTCTTTCACTGTGTTGTCCATGAGCAGTCCTCATAGCTACAATTACCATCAACAGCCCACCACGACTTCTTCTCATGTCTTGCATAACATTAATGGCAAATAAACGTCATTTGACATGAACATGTGAACCAGGGCAATGGAAGGGGGATATTTATAAGCAATTACTCAATGGGCAATTTGGCCAAATGAAAGGGGTTGCTTGCCAAGTAAGGGAAGGGAAGTCAGTATAGTGTGAATGGATGGGGAAAAATGGTAACATGTGCAGTATATTTTATTGTGAGTAATCGTAGGATAAAGGGGCATAAAGGATATGTTGCAATGGAAGAACACCATATGGTCTTATGTATGTAAAATAGGGTAAATGATATAGAGGTATAAATTATGAACGTTGGGTCATTAGCTGGAGTAGCCATTGCAAAATATTTATCTTTGACTAGAAAGCCAAAACAACTCCTTGTGGAACACAAGTAATAGTTATTGTTCCATCAAGTCATGTCCTGTGTGCAAGATACATTCTAACAATGTTTAATAGTAAATCTTGCATCTGTTATATTTAAAATATTCAAGTATGTGATTGCATTACTTTCTGTGGTTTTTTGAAAAGACTTTTTACAAATTGTTTGAGAATAAAAAAGCATACATATCTAGTAATTTATTCAAATAAGACTTTTCAATGATTTTGAAAGAAAGTCACATTGCAATAATCAGACTGATATATAGGGGGTAATTCATGGAATAAATGTGCACCGAAATTTGTGGGGCAAGCTGGCGCAAGCGTGAAAAAGCTAGCACACGTGTGCGAATCGCACAAGTGCGATTCATGGAACGCCCTGCACGTGTTTTTCCCGGGATGTGCGCCAAATCCGCGCTTACCTTACACGTCACTGCGACTTTCCAAACACGTGCGCGACAGGAATGGGGAAAGCGTACAACTTCTCACGCACACACCTAAAAAGGGGGCGGAACACAGGGAATGGGGAACAACACGTGAAAATGTAGTCGTAACGTGGGAAGTACCACTGGGAAACACATGCAACGCCCACACGCTAGTGAGCAACACTTATTCATGGAATCGAATAGGGAAAATCACACGCACATGCACAAATATGTCCGCCACATGAATGCAGGCGGAAGCGCTCCTGCACAGCATAAAAGTGCGCGCAAACAACAAGCAAGCATATACAGCTACGATGAATGTTCCATTCCTCGAAGCAGTGATCCTGGGACACCGCAGGAGGAGGAGAATAGCCAGGCCCCACATTCTTTTTGACCAGGACCAGCCTTTTAGGGATGCCTGATGACCAGGTCTATGGCAGGTATAGGTATCCACCTCATATCATCCTAGACCTGGTCACTGAGTGGAGGATGAACTCACATCACCCACCCTGTGCTCCCAAGCATTGGGCCCCTTCGAGAAGGTGCTCAATGTACTGCATTTTTTGGCACCTGGGTCATTTCAGCGGACACCTGCCATAGTGGGGGGCGTCTCACAGCCCACGCAGTCAAGTTGCCTACACCAGGTGTTGGCAATCATCACAGTCCGCAGGCACATATACATGCCCAGAACACCAGCAGAAAAGCAGGCCGTGGTCCTGGACTTCTACAGGGTGGCACACTTCCCCAAAGTGCTTGGTGCCATAGATTGCACCCATGTGGCCCTACGTCCACTTAGGGGCACTAAAAATATCTACCGCAACTGCAAGCACTGGCATTCCATGAACGTGTAGGTTGCATGCGATGCCAAGGGAATCATCACCTCTGTCCATGCAAACTATCTGGGTCCACCCATGACAGTTTCATATACAGAATGTCTGCCCTGATCCGGGCCCTGGAAGCTGGGAAGCATGGCGACACATGGCTCATAGGTTAGTACAAATGCCTGTGCACATGCATGCATGTCACACACAGACAAATACACAAACCCAACTAATGACAACCATCAACACATCCCCAGGGGACAGTGCCTACCCTCTGAGCACCGACATGATGATGCCAATACGGAACCCCACCACACCACCCCAGGTAAGATACAACGCAGCCCATATTGCAACCAGGGCCATAGTGGAGCGTACATTCAGAGTGCTCAAGTCACGCCTACGCTCCATTGACCGCTCTGGCGGCCAGCTACTATATGCACCCCCAATAGTGTGCAGGATCATTGTGGCAGCATGTGCCCTGCACAACGTCGTAACACGGCGGGGCATACCGGTGGACATGGTGGTGCCCTCACATCCCCAATCACATGCACAGGCTCTGCTCACGGGAGGGGAAAGGGTACGTGGCGAGGCAGACCGGATCCAGCTTGTGGCCACATTTTTCACCTAAACTCCAACCCCTGCAGAGTGCACACAGGCCTGGCACATGTTGGGAAAGATTTCATAACTGTATGTAATTTTCCCTCCATGTGTCAACCCCCAAACATTTGCTGCTGTTTAGACACCATTGACTCACTTTGCCAGAGGAGCACAGCCTTCAGCTGCACTCCTCTGGGCTTTTGCTCACTTTTTATGGGGAACTGACATGCCCTTAAGACTGTCAGTACTGGGAGACTTTGTTTCCCTTAGTCCTTTCCTCATGTTGCAGCTTTTGTGCAATATGTAACAAGTGTGCAATGTATTTTACCATACAGCACACTTGGGTCTCTAGTCATTTCCAAAGGCCCTAGAAACTCTTGCTGGACTTTTTATGAACTGTGCAGCTGTGTCATGGACAGGACTGGTGGCAGCAATCTTTTCGCACTATTTGACCCTTTCCTGCCATGTTTACCGTGTTAACCGCGTTTGGTACAAATAGGTGGCCTAGCTCCAAAATGGCCATGCCACGAGGTTCTTTGTCCTGTCCTTTGGTCATCTTGCCCCTTCACCTTCCCCTGGTCGAGTCGACCGGGTCAGTCCTTATTTGGTCATGCACTTTCCCGCGGATTCCAATGCTTCCGTGGGCTTCTGAATGCCTTGTGTGTGTGCCTCCAGGATGTGGGCTGGGATGTCTGATCCCAATACACATCCTGGGTGCCAGAGAGTCTGGAATGCCCTGAATGCCTGGGCCCACTGTGGTCCGTGATTGGTCAACATATGGAGTGTGTGTTTGTGAGCAGATCTCCCATTGGGTCCTCTCCGTTTTGGCGCAAAGGGAACTTTGGATAAGAGGAGGCTGAAAACACCACTACCATGTCGATCTCCTGAGTTCACACCGAACAAAGGATAGGAGTCAAGTATCCTGCAACACAAAGCCGAGTCGAGGAACCGCTGGTGACCCGCTGCAAGCTTTGGCACTCTGAGCCCGCTGTTGTCCTGTGGGACCCCTCTGAATCTGGTCGTCCTAGAAGGTCTGCGAAGATGCTTTGACCCACTGGAATAGTGGGACCAACTATTCTCGGCACCTTCATCAAACCCTTCATCACCTTCATCAAACCCTGTAAGTAAGCCTCTTCGGAAGTGTCCCTGGGCCAACCAGTGGGCTGACCAGCTCACGCAGGACCTTTGCTCTGTCACCGCCGCTGTTTCGAGGAGGCCATCGAAACTTGGTGTACTGCTAGCACTGTGTCCACGGCACCCCCACACCAAATTTCGTACACTTGGCGTTCCCAGGTCTGAAGTGAGACTAGTGCACCAGGACCAGAGTAAACGCGGTTACCGCGTTGCCCTGCCGCGGCAACGACCTGTGCAAGTATGCTGCATTGGTGACCCTCTTGCCCCTGAAGCCTGCTGCAGTGAAACTGGGTCGATTCCTCTACCCGGACCGGAGAAATCACCACTGTCCCGTTTGGGAATCATCGCTGTATCTTGGGAACTACACGGTGCCGAGACGTCCTTTTTACCGCATTTGAACCTGCCAGCGAAGTGGACTATACTGACGAAGTTTGGGTCTGCCTGTGTCGGGGACCAGTGAGTAGTCCTTACCCCAACCGGTGGCCCCTAGCGCAGGAGCCCATTTTTACACCCCTTCCCTTTCCACAGCTATTGCGAAATAGCGACTCTATCCCACACTCTCAAACTGCCTCTGCCCTCAATTGGACGTCCTGCTTGAATAGTGGGAACTTGTTCTGCATAGTCTCACCCACCTTCCTGAGTTGCTACAGACCCTTGAAGAGACCCTATCCTGCCCATTGGCACAAGCGTGTGCATGTACTATTGAGCACAAGGCTCCTCTCTTTGTAGGGCTTGGACTGCCTCTTAGTTAGGTGTATTATTGATGTGGAATTGGGTCTTATGATTACCTGCACTGCCTGTTTTCTTCCCCTCTAGGTTTTCAACATATTTTGTACATTTAACCCTTTAGAACCCATTTGTCTTGTATATATATTGTACTGAGTGTGATGTATTGGTTTACTTAGTGTTACTGTGATTCTTTCCTATGGTCTATGTTACAAAGGCCTTGTAATAAATGTGTCTATATTTTTAATATAACACCTGTCTGGAGCAATTTGTAAGTGTCCTTGCTTTGTGTGCTCTTTGAGGTCTTTCAGTCACCCTCACCCCTCCTGAGACTTAGTCTTGAGCGCCTGCCATAGCTACCCTGATTGGTCTGGCTTGTCCAGAGGTTACCCTGTTCCAAGAAACTAGGCTGGCCTTCTGAACATCTGCTCCTCCAGAACAGAGTTCAGAAATCCTTCTTAACAGTACATACCAGGTGACAATCGATGATGACAAAGAGACAGTCAACTGTCACAACCTTAACACCCTGAGAATGTTTTCATGGAAGTGCTACATTGTGTGCATCCATAGCTACTTAAACATAATCAAAAGGAATACATGCAAGGTGCATATCCCACCACACCCTGCAAAACATGCCATGTAAATCACTGGTATGTCACCCAAACCCTCCCAACACCCATGACCCCTGTCCTCCATGCCATGCCATGGCATGCAACAGCTGAACAGCCAACCAAATGCACAATACATGACACTATAGTCATTACGTGCAACGTGAGAAATGCAAACAGGCATGAGACATTCACACCTGACATGGAACCTGATGAACTCACTTGGCAAAAATCTCTCACACATACAAAGGGGGTCATTATGAGTATGGCGGTACGCCATAGATGGTGCCGGTACGTCACTGGCGTCGTCCATACCGTACTGCCATATTATGAGTAACCCTGGCGAGTGGCGGGCTGTGTGGTGGTCGCCACAGCTGCACCTGCGGCTACCACTACCGGTGGGCCCGTGTCAGCACATGTTACTTACTGTCGGGTCGCAAGGGTGCCAGGGTCGGATGCAACAGCAGCATCACCTGGAGCCGCAGGGGGTGGTGGCATGGCTGCAGCAGAGTATGGCTGGACATCCTGCCCCTGTGGTGCACCCCTGCCTCTTCCCACTCTACGGCCACCCTGGTCACCCTGGACTCCACGTACTCCCTGGTCTCCCCGGCCACATGCCCGACCACTCCCAACACTGGCAGGACACCCAGCTGAGCCCCCCATAACCTTTGGTGGCCTCACAACCAAGGCACGGATGTACTAAAGCCAATGGGAGCTGCACTGAACAGTTGTCCTGGTCAATTGGGGTGACGGGGGCAGGGTACGTGATGGTAGACACACCCATGTGCTCCTGCAAGGCTGCCTGTGGACCCTGGAGATAAATGACGTTCACGCAATGCTCAGACACCCCAAAAATACAAGAAAAATGTATATGCAACCGCGGTAGCCAACGTGCATGTAAAAAAACCTTACGCAGTACTCTGTGGCACCCAGGAACACAAAAAAGACGTACGCGATTAACACGCGGGCTACTATGACCTCAATAAAAGGGGTACGCGACATACAGGGGCACCCGCAGTGAAAAAAATAGCGTGCAATAGCATGCGCGACTCACCGTCTGCGTGGTAAAGAAATACGCATAGGCACTGTAACCGCTGTGAAGTAATCGCGTGTGAACCCCAAAGTAGGAAAAACACACGCGTCGGTCTCCACTGAAAACACGTACAGCGCGCTGCAGACCCGCGCAGACCATTAACACGTGCAGAAGGAAACGCCTGCGCATGTTACGTCACTAAACACCTCCTACAAGCTATCTGCTGATGCCTGCCTGCCTGCAGCCAACAATGCCCTGCCATTTGGTGCCTGCACATAAGCCATCTGCAGGGGTCCAGTTGCTGGAACGGAAGACTCCCGACTGGTATTCCATCGCTCCACAGTCCAGCCCCAGGACGCAGTTGCCCACCCACACCTGCCATGTCCGACACAACACCATCCGGCACCAGTGGCAACCACCCAGCAGGGAGGCAGAGGGCGGCCAGCTTCAGTGCTAATGAGGTTGGCATCATGGTGGAGTAAGTCCTGGGGCATTATGATGCCCTCTTCAAACCATCGCGCGCCGACAAGGAAGTACGGAAGAGGATCTGGAAGGACATAGTGGGTGCCATCAATGCGGAGGGAGTGGCATCACGCAACATCAAACACATCCAGAAGCGCTGGGAGGACTACAAGTTCAGGACCCTCAAGAAAGCCCGGCACCTCTTGGACGCAGCAGATGCAGTGGGGCGCCGGGTTCACCTTACCACCCAGCAGGTGAGGGTCCTGGAGCGCATTTGCCCAGTGCTTCATCACCAGATCCTCAGGATGCAGGCCCGTCTGGAGTCGAGCGGTAAGTGCCCATGCATTCCGTTTAAAACAGTGATTGTTGCAGTGTGGTGGTAGTTAGCTAATTGGCTGTATGTGTGACATGGGTCATGTATGGATGTGTGTGTGCAGGGACATGATGGTGCTGCATGTGAGTCCAGTCAGGTGTGACCCACATGGATGGTGTATGTGTTACAATGCATCATGCGGAGCAGCATGCGGAATGCACACACGTATGCATGCCTGTGTCTGTACTTGGACATGTTTGGGGTGTGAGAGATGGGTGCTTCTGTCATGGACATGCATGGTGTACAGGTCCATGTGTCTGAGTAGTGTGTGAGTGACTGGTAAACATCATGGATGCATGACACATGTTCGTGACCATGTGTTGATTCACTGATACAGCATAGTCATCCTTGTATCCACTGTGTCTGGGGGTATACGGGGCCAGATGCATGACCCTCTGGTGATGCGTGTGCATGTGGGCACCTGCACAACGGCATCGGGTGTTGCCATCTACCCGGAGGCAGTCGTGGTGGCAGCGGCAGGCAGCAGAAAGGCGGCGGCAGGCTCGGAGTAGGAGGCATGTGCCTTGGGGACCTCTACATCATTGGGGCAGGCATCGGCCGGCAGGCAGGAGGACCCAGGATTGGGAGTGTCTTCCGTGTGGCAGCGGTTGGGCAGAGCGGCAGCGGGTGGAGAGGGCACGGCTCACAATGGTCAGGGCAGAGAACTCCATGCACAGGGCTTTGAGGCGGGCTGAGTGCCTCGAGGCAACTCGCAGGGAGTTGGAGGAGGCCCTGGCTGCATCCCTGTGAGACCTCGAGGCCAGGGAAGAGGCCCGCCTCCGGAACATCGATGTGGAGTTTGATGATGCCCTGGCCCGGGACATCAAAAAGTGAGCTGTCGGACTAGCCTGCCGCCTTTGTATATAGTTATTTAGGTTTAGGTTTCATTTGGTTTTTATGATTATTTGGAGCTCACAGAGTTTGCTCCACTTTTTATATACAGTTGTATTCTAGATAGGGTTTTAGGTAGGTTTCCTTTTGTTTTGCGATAATGGACCCTTCAGACTTTTGTATTCAATATTACGGACATGTACATACTTTATTTTTTTTATTTTTTTATTTTCACATGGAGTAATGTTTTTTTATGCTTTTCATCTTGGGATTTATTTCTATGGACTTTGGGGATGGACTACTTTTATTTTTTCATGTTTTGGATCTTTATTTTTCCTTGGATTTCACTTTCTTTTTCATATTGCATTCATTATTGCTTTATTTGCATGTGTGATTTTCATATTGTCATTTGTTTTTATTTTTAATACATTTCATTATTCTTCATTCTTGGTGTGGTCTACTATAATTTCTTTTGTGCATGTCTCCATGAGCATTGGCTCAGTCATGTGTTGCCACTGTGTGGCTCTGTAGGACATGTGTTGATGGGCATGCTGGTTCCTTGCCGACTATCATGGAATGGGTAATTTAGTAGGGAGTGGGTGCAGTGGATCGTTGGGTGTTTGTACTGGGGGACGGGGGGGTGGGATTTGGGTTGGCATGAGGGCCATGGGTCTGTATTGTTATGATGTGGTGTTTGGGGGGACATGAGTCGGGGCCTGCTGGCAGGTGCCTGTCAATTGGGGGTGGGGGGAAATGAGTCGGGGCCTTCTGGCAGGTGCCTGTCAATTGGGGGGACATGAGTCGGGCCTGCTGGCAGGTGCCTGTCAATTGGGGGGGGCATGATTCGGGGCCTGCTGGCAGGTGCCTGTCAATGGGGGTTGGGGACATGAGTCGGGGCCTACTGGCAGGTGCCCGTCAATGGGGGGTGGTGGGTAGGGGGGACATGAGTCGGGGCTCCCAAGGGCATGGTGCCATGTGGCCTGCCTGCAGGGCATGCGGAGGGTGGATGTGCTGCCTGCGTGGCATGGTCAGGGTGGATGGTCTGCCTGCGGGGCATGAGAGGGTGGATGGGCTGCCTGCGGGGCATGGGGAGGGTGGATGGGCTGCCTGCAGGGCATAGTCACAGTGGATGGGCTGCCTGTGGGGCATGGTCAGAATGGATGGGCTGCCTGCGGGGCATGGTCAGGGTGGATGGTCTGCCTGCGGGCGATGGGGAGGGTGGATGGTCTGCCTGTGGGCCATGGGGAGGGTGGATGGGCTGCCTGCAGGGCATGGTCAGAGTGGATGGGCTGCCTGCGGGGCATGGTCAGAGTGGATGGGCTGCCTGCGGGGCATGATCAGGGTGGATGGTCTGCCTGCGGGGCATGGGGAGGGTGGATGATCTGCCTGCGGGTCATGGGGAGGGTGGATGGTTTGCCTGCGGGTCAAGGGGAGGGTGGATGGGCTGCCTGTGGGGCATCAGGAGGGGTGTAGGGTGGACCTCGGTGGCGTGGTCTGGCTGCAGAGGGTGCATGTGGCTTCTCACCACACTGATGCGTGAATCGGGGGGTACGGGAGTGAGAATTACACGTGATTGGGCTGGCGCAAGCGGGGTACGCGTATTCCAGGGGTGCGCGGGAAGTTTTACATGCGATTTCGCTGGCGCGAGCGGGGTACGTGTATTCCTAGGGATGCGCGGGAATTTTTAAATGTGATTTTGCTGGCGCGTGCGGGGTACGCATATTCCGAGGGGTGCGCAGGGAGTTTTACACGGCATTTTGCTGGCGCGAGTGGGGAACGCGTAATCCAGGGGTTTACACGCGGTTTCGCTGGCACGAGCGAGGTACGCATTTTCCAGGGGTGCGTGGGGAGTTTTACACACGATTTCGCTGGCGCAAGCGGGGTACGTGTATTCCTAGGGGTGCGCAGGAATTTTTACATGCAATTTTGCTGGCGCGAGCCGGGTACGCGTATTCCGAGGGGTACAAGGGAAGTTTTACACACGTTTCGCTGGCACGAACAGGGTACGCGTATTCCGAGGGGTGCGCAGGACGTTTTACACGTGATTTCGCTGGTGCAAGTGGGGTACGCGTATTCCAAGGCGTGCGCGGGAAGTTTTACACGTGATTTCAAGGGCGCGAATGGGGTATGCGTATTCCGAGGGGTGCGCATGAAGTTTTACATGCGATTTCACTGGCGAGTGAGGGCTGTGTGGCGTTTTTAGCGTGTTTTCATGGTTGGGGGCTGTATGCTGGTCCACTGGCCGTTGCGCCATTTAGGGGATTTGTGCAATGTTTTCGGCGCACGGGGAGGGGTTAGGGGTGCAACTGGCGCTGCTGCAGGGTCGCTGCGCCACTCTGTGCCATTGCTGGTTATGGATGTAAGTATCCATGAATATGCTGTGCGTGAAAATAGGTTTTGGCGCACACAGTTAGCGCACACTGGCGCACGCTCCCTCTCTGCACTGCCCGCGTGCGCTGCTTCTGCGCTAAATTCTTTTAATTACCCCCATAGTGTTGTAATATATATCAATGATATTGAGGGTAATACATACAAAAAGCAAAGACAAATATAAATATTAAAGCCTATTTAGTAAAAATTTTTTTCTTTTTTATTGGTATAGCTAAGTCAACTTTACAATAATATACTAGTACAAAATCTACACATATTAAAATTGAAAACAAAAAAACACATTAAAATGAGATAAAACATTTTTCATTAACAAATCATTAAAATATCAAGGGGGTAATTCATAGAATTCAGCGCAGAAGTAGTGCACGCGGGCAGCGCAGAGAGGCAGCGTGCGCCAGCGTGCCCCAGCCACGTGCGCTAAACAGCATTCTGGTGCACCGCGTATTCATGGATTTCCCAAGCCATTTTGAGCCGTGGCGCAGCAAACATCCCACAGCACCAGTTAGACCCCCAAGAACGCCCCTTGTGCAAGGAAAAGCCATTGAAATCCCCAATACGGCGCAAAAGGGCCGCGCTAACCATGGACCAGCTTACAGGGCCGCTACACTGTAATCACGTGAACTACGCGTACCCCGCTCACGGCAGCCAAAACACATAAAAATTTACTCACGCACCCCCTTTGACACGCGTACCCCGCTCGTTGCAGCACAAAACATGTGGAAATCAACTTGCGCACCCCCTTGAATACGCATACTCCGCCTGCACCAGGCAAATTGCCTCACCACTGTGGTGTGGGCTGCCTGCGGGTCATGGTCAGGGATGATGGGCTGCCTGCGGGTCATGGTCAGGGGTGATGGGCTGCCTGCGGGTCATGGTCAGGGTGGATGGGCTGCCTGCGGGGCATGCCCAGGGGTGTAGGGTGGTCCCCTGCGGTGAGGGCTGCCTGCGGGACATGGTCAGGGGTGATGGGCTGCCTGCGGGGCATACCCAGGGTTGATGGGCTGTCTGCGTGTCAATTTCTCCTTTCATTCTTTCTTCTGTCTCAGAGCCATAATCTCTGGACGCCCTCTATGGGGACTCTGAGTCAGCCTTCTCGCGGCGTGAGAAACAGACTTCGCAGCTCTCTCCCCCCAACGGGCTCCCCCCCGAATACTCCTTCCAGTGGATTCATTCCAGCAACATAGTAAGGTAACTTCTTTCTGGATACCCTACATGTGCTTTCTGTGTATCCGGCCACGACTGGCAAACACTGCTACATGACTTTCTTCTGTCGTTTCCCCAGATTTCTGGCACACACATCATTCCTGCAGTCGGGCTTTGCTTCTCTATGCGGCAAATCTTAGTTCGCCAACCTGCTCCAATCTATAACCAATCCATCCGAATGACATCATGGGAACTGCCTGTTTTCAAGCGGTTCCTCTTTGTATTATTTGCTTAGGTAAGCAACCTTTTTGCATGTCATTCCTATTTTGGTCCGACATTTGCTCTCCGCCTCCCTCCGTGTTCCTGTGCCGGGGGGTTGATCCAGGACGGCACATGGTCGGCTGGGGCACAGGTACTCTAGAGGTGGGGGGGACAATGTGCCATTGTTTTATTTTACCCTATAGGGACTCATCTGCATTTCGTCAGAGTACCCCCTGTTTAGAGTTCAAGCCTTACATGGCACCAAGCAGTTCTCTTCAAACATGACCAAGGTCTTGCATTTGCACATAGACGTTAGCATTTTTTCCTACACCTCAGACTCCAGCTTGTATATAAGAGCTCATAACTTCCTACACTTGATTTTAATTGTTAACACTTCAATTTTTTATTTTTCCACACCTTTATGAATTTTCTTTCTTTCTTCCTTTTCTTCAAAAACAACAGTGTCCTGCTACTTATTGCCCTGATGAAGGCAGAACATTCTCTCCAACTGTGAAGATTCTACTTTCTCCACGCCGAAATGCATTTTTTTGATCAGAGGACACTGGAGGTCTTCCACTAATACACCTCACCGAGCCTGGGTTTAGAACCCTGCCTTTAGTGTTTTATTTACAAAGGACACTGATCTCTGGCAAAGACTTTTTGGGTTCTTACTATTCCTCTGATGCGTTGGCAGACCCAATCCCAGCTTTTCAATATTTCCAACCTGGGATTTTACTTTCAACTAATAAGACTTCTTTCTTTTGGTATACTTGATGTTCACAATTTGATGGAATAACGCAGTTAGAAAAAATATGTTATTGATTTCCAGAGTAATTTCACTCTGTATTGCTCTATTCTTATGTGTATAAGAAAAATTGAAAGCCTAAAATGACTAGGAACTTTTGTTTATGTCCAGAATTGGTCCGTTTTTTTTCTTTTGCTTTTCGGTTTATGTCTTGATCTTGTTTCAACCCATTAATACATGGTTGCAATGATTTTATCCACTGTTAAAGTATGTGAATTACATGTTTGACTTAATTGTATGTACAAATTTCCAGCATTAAATGTGTTTTCAATTGCAAAAAATCCAATTGTCATGAAAGGTTATGACTCCGTTATATACAAGTGGGTGTAGGGCTATACATAACCAATGAGGTTATATTGGGTATTGGACCGATATGGTATTTAATTCATTTACACCAGTTAATGGCCTTTCCCTGCCATACCAGTACTCTTTTTTGTGGATATAAGTCTTACTAGTCCTTTACTGGTATGCTACCCCCAGGGCAGACCACTGCCACCATAGAGTGGCCACCACTTCTTTTGAAATATATGTTATTGGACAACCACGGTTGTTGAGTGGTCGGGTACCCCACTTGTTGAGGAATTACTGATCCAAATACAATAGCCACACTCAGGCTTCCCAGTAGAGCATTTCCTTTTTTGATATTGCTTTACTCCTTTACAGCTAGATCACTCTAGTCCCCCACCAACCCATACGTGTGCCCGGGCCCTGCCGCCTGTGCGTGTTCGCAATCTCAGGTACAGGAGGCACAGATTTGGCCGAGAATGCAACCTTAAGCTACTCAGAGGGGGAAACCATTGAGTTAACCCGTGGTCCCTCTTTATTTGATCCTCCAGATCCTAATCAGCCCTCCACCTCATCCAGTACCGCTGAGGATCTATTAAAATTGAAAAAGAAGGCTTTTCGCACTGAGCTCCACGGGCACTTCCTTAGGGAATATTTGAAAAAAAGTATCATACCCAGTGGACTCATAGTGCGAAATGAACCCAGGCAATTTTTAGAAGACAAAGAGTACACTTCCAGTTTCAGCTTCATCGCCACCAAGTGCAGTCGGGACCTGATGGTCCTTACCATTACTACTGCACAACGCCTTAGCACAGAACTACAGAGAAACTTAATGTTAGCAGAAACAAAATTTAAGGCTAAAACGTTACTTACTGACATAGAGGCACAACTTTGAAACATTAATAAACAGTTTGACCAATTTAAGGCTAATACTCTAACCAAGAAAACAAATAAATTAAACAAAGACATCAAAGATTTCAAGACTGAAGTTATCTACCCGTACACGGCAGAAGGCTATATCGATTCCCTTAAAAAACAAGGTAACTCATCCCAATCCCTCTCGGGAGGCAGACGAGGCAGAGTTACGTTCTCGGGATCAAGTAGTTCTGGTTCCTCTGAGGGTAGCTCACACCAGAACTTTCCACCCTACCAGCCTCAACACTTCGGACAACCACAATTTCAGGGCCCCTACCCTCCACCTTTCCCTTTTTTAGGCAGAGGAGGACAGGGAGGAGGATGGGGTCCCCCATTTTGGAACACCCCATATCAAGGACAACAACGACGTCCCAGGAGACGGAGACGATAGATCAAACCCTGGACAACAACCAGCTACCGATTTTCAATCTGGGGAAATTCGATCTCTCTCCATGCCAAATCTCACTTTTAACTAAAGGTCTTTCTTTTGTACCCACTAGCGATACAGATTAGTACCAAACAGAAATGGAGATACGCCGATTCTTTCGCAATCTCAGACTCCGTGTCTTTTTTCAGGATCACAATGATCAAGATACTATTCCAGACACGGGGCTACATCACAATCTTCTTTTACACACACAGATAATCAGGTACCTGATGATCTGCTTACCTTTGAGAGGTGTGTATTGTGAGACATCAGACTGGTGAAGAAGCAGAAATATAAAATTCATCAGAATCTAACCAAGGGTGAGAGAAAAGCCTTAATAGATTTATCGAAAAATCGAAACCTGGTAATCAAACCGGCCGATAAAGGAGGAGGGATTGTGCTTATGACAAATGATCAATACATCCATATGATCATGACTCTATTACAAGATGGTGTCAGTTATCAAACTCTCAGAAAAGACCCTACCACAGAAATCCCAACAGAAATCTCGGAAATGGTCGCCTACGCCCGTGAGAGGGACTGGATTACTGACAAGGAGGCTACTTTTCTCACCACATCCTCCAATCGCACACCCTGTTTATATGCCCTCCCCAAGATACACAAAAATGCAGAGATCCACCGGGGAGACCAATCGTCTCCGGCTGCGGCTCAATTTTGGAACCATTAGGCCAATTTATCGATCACTTCCTCAAACCGTTAAGCATCAGAACAAAATCATACCTACGGGACACGATGCACACCATTCAGGTGTTTGAACAATTGCCCTTCAATTCCTCAGAACAATTGTTAGTAACCATGGACATCAAGGCACTATATACTTCTATCCCACAGGATGCAGCGATAGACTGTATATATGAGCATTTGACTCCAGAGGAAGTCCAACCTGGGGCATACCGGGTGCCACCAGAATTTATTATTGAACTGGCAACCTTTGCCCTATGCAAAAACTTCTTTAACTTTGACAATCAATTTTACCTACAGATCAAGGGTACGGCTATGGGCGCGACCTTCGCACCCAGCCTAGCAATCTTATTCATGGCCTCATTTGAAGAACAACATGTCTATAGCCAAACCAACCACTGGATTTCGAACATCTCCCATTGGCATCGTTACATAGACGATAGTATTTTCATTTGGACTGGGGACGAGACATCGCTCCAACTATTCTTTGATTGGCTTAACACACGGAACAACAATATTCAATTCACCATGGAATCTAGTGCCACACGGATACACTTTTTGGATCTTGAAATCTCATGTCTCAACAATAAACTCATTTGCAACCTTTTCCGTAAAACCACTGATCGTAATACACTTTTACATCATCAAAGTGACCATCCGCAACATATCAAACAAAACCTCCCGTATGGTCAATTACTTAGGATTAGGAGGAATTGCACTTCCCTCAATGATTTTTACGACAACGCTAATGCACTGAGTGCGCGCCTGCAAAGTCGTGGATACCCTAGAAGACTGTGAATAATGCCACTAAGAGGGCTTGCTTCACTAATCAAGACTCCCTTCTAATGCACAGAACATATTCTAATGAACTCACAGAGGAAAGACTTACATGTGTGATCACACATGGCCCCAACACCTTTGATTTAAAAAAAGTAATCCGCAAGCATTGGCCTATTGTAAGATTGCAGCTCTTGGACGAACCTATTCCTCGGTTCGCTTTCAAGAGAGCGAGAAATATCAGGGAACACCTAGTCCATTCCTCCTTTACACGAGTTCCACCGCGTACAGGCCTCTGGAATCTGCGCAAAGTCACCGGCCACTACCCCTGTGGGGCATGCTCGGTGTGTAAATTTACCAGGAAAATTCAAGCATTCAAGATCGGTGACAGACAATGGGTTTTGAACAACCAATCCAACTGTAAAAGCAGCCAAGCTGTATATTGTATTGAGTGCCCATGCAGTCTCCGGTATGTGGGACAAACTATGCGGAATGTTGGGACCCGGATATCAGAACACCGGTCCAGAATCCGGTGCAAGAACATCACTTCCCCTTTGGTCTCACACTTTTTATCCCACCAACACACCCCTGATGACATCCTCTGGTGGGTCCTTGACAGGATACAAACAGGCCCGAACATTCACAACAGACTCCTCAAACTAGAGAAAAGATGGATCTACAGACTGGACTCTCTGGAGAACAGCCTTAATGAACAATCTCCATTTTAACAAGTCCATGCGGGACTCCCACAAACTCATGACTGCACATCTGAGTACCCTGGCCCCCACTACCGCCATTTGCCACATTAGAACACAGAATCAACTACCACCAGGGGGTCTCCTTCTTTCCCCCCTCATGGTAGTGCCTCCTTTTTGCTTGGACCAAACCAACTTTTCTTGGGTCCCATTTTCTCTTGGGACCACCTTTAAGGCATCACACCGACTGCTGATCGTGACTCTCACAACACGGATCTATCTCCCACATGACCCTATTTCGTCTTACACACACACTGCGTTCAGCCGGGGGAGGAAGCCTGTTCTCCCCACGCACTCATTCTACACTTTTTCCTTTCGGTGTGAGTGACCCCTCACACCCATCAAGGCACGCCTAACAGCAGAGGCATACTAACTATTTTGCTTGGACCCCAGCTCCCAGCTCTTATCTTTCTTCTATTTTTACCAGCGGAGTATCATTTGCAGCATTACCTGCCTCCTGCCACCCGCTCGACATGGGCTCCCCTCCCCCTCCCCTTGGACATTGCCTGGGGCTCGCCCCATTACACATGCGCAAGAACATCGTATCTGGAGGGGCCGACTTCACTCAGGCACCCCCCACATGTGCACAGCTCTACATCCTCCGGGTGAGGGACTCACCAACGACAACGTCGGGATTATTTCCTGCTTACACGGGCCTCACGTTTTCTCGGCCTCCTTGCTCAGGACGACTCGAGGCACTTCCCAGTACTTGGACGTGCATGATTTCCATTGGCCATCCGTGACACACCTCCGCAGTTGGCAGCACCGTTCCGGGCCCCCCTGATTGGACGCCTTTCCACCTATGGACACTTCTCCCTGCTTCGAGCCCTCACAACGCGACGTCGTTACCACAGCGACGGACGCCGCCCTCTCTCATTTTTTCTAGCCAACCTGCCAGTGCAGCTCACGCACGCAGCCCACACACAGGACACGGCGATGTTGCCAGTCTCGCCGGTTCTTCGAGATTAGTTGGAGCTTCACTCTCCTCGCTGCCAGGTACTTATTGATGCACCTACTCTATCACTGTCGGTCTGTCAGAGGCCGCGACAGTGACTAGCCCAGTTTGCAGCTTGTGCGTATCTTTCCACTCATTTTCTCCTTTCATTCTTTCTTCTGTCGCAGAGCCATAATCTCTGGACGCCCTCTATGCGGACTCTGAGTCAGCCTTCTCGCGGCGTGAGACACAGACTTCCCAGTTCTCTCTCCCCAATGGGCTCCCCCCTGAATACTCCTTCCAGTGGATTCATTCCAGCAACATACTAAGGTAACTTCTTTCTGGATACCCTACATGTGCTTTCTGTGTATCCGGGCACGACTGGCAAACTCTGCTACATGACTTTCTTCTGTCGTTTCCCCATATTTCTGGCACACACATCATTCCTGCAGTCGGGCTTTGCTTCTCTACGCGGCGAATCGTGTGTGAAACTCCATGCACACCCGGAATACGCGCAGGCAGCCCATCCACCCTGCCCATGCCCCGGAGGCAGCCCACACCACAGGGGACCACCCTACACCCCTCGGCGTGCCCGCAGGCAGCCCATCTACCCTGACCATGACCCACAGGCAGCTCATCCACCCTGACCATGCCCTGCAGGCAGCCCATCGACCCTAACTATGCCACGCAGGCAGCCCACACCAGAGGGGACCCCCCTACACCACTGGACATGCCCCCCAGGCAGCCCATCAAGCCAGACCATGACCCGCAGGAAGCCCATCACCTCAGACCACGCCCTGCAGGCAGCCCATCACCCCAGACCATGACCCGCAGCCAGCCCATCACCCCAGACCATGACCCACAGGCAGCCCATCACCCCTGACCTTGCCCTGCAGGCGGGCCACATGGCACCATGCACTTGGGAGCCCTGACACATGTCCCCCCACCCCAACCACATTGACGGCAACCTGCCAGCATGCCCCGACTCATGTCCCCCACCACATTGACGGCAACCTGCCAGCAGGCCCCGACTCATGTCCCCCACCACACCCCCAGTGACGGCAACCTGCCAGCAGGCCCCGACTCATGTCCCCCACCCCCAGTGATGGCAACCTGCCAACAAGCCCTGGCTCATGTCCCCCACCCCCATTGACGGCAACCTGCCAGCGGGCCCCGACTCATGTCTCCCCACCCAATACGTCATCACAATCCAGACCCCTGGCCCTTATGGCCACCCAAATCCCACCCCACGCCACCCCAGCCCAAACACCCAACCAAGTATTCCATCTGTTAGGCAGAATTATATGCAGTACCCTTTCGGAACACTACACACAAATGAGACTACAAGTGACAGTACAATTTCACCTTTGGTACAAGCCTTTACCACACAGTTATAGTGGTAGCAGTAGAAGAGCAGCCAGACCTATCTCAAGAGTAAGTGAGCAGTACAAATAGTTACACAAAGGACAGCAATTACTATGATTCAGGCAAACACTGACTAAAGGTTTCTAAGTAAAATAATATATATTTATTTACTCAACAGTTGTATAACATTTCACTATTCTAAGCAAGTTAAAAATCACAATCATAAATACCCAAGGCAATTGAACAAGAGAGACTACAGTGAGGAGATCAGCTAGAAAAGGATTAGGGCCAAAGTCAATGGGTCAAAAGTCTTTTGCTCAAGATCACACAATTCAGGGTAGTTTGCAGTAAATTTGGTGGCACAGATTCCGGACGAGGTTGGTTGGTAGAAAAGTTAGTTCAAAGAAAAGAGAAGGACAAGCCCTCGGATTGGAGAAAGATTACAAACACTTTCACCGCGGTTGAATGAAACGGAAAACCGGATTTGCACAGTACCTTAAAACAGAGAGGGAGCTGTAGCTGAGGCGGACATTCCTGGTGGTTTCTGCAGGCTCACGGTTCCTGAAGCGACTGTCGGACTGACCCGAAGTAGGAAGACTGGAGGGTCCTGCGCCACCCAGGGAAGAAACCAGCAGCAGAGCAAAACAATGAATAAAAGGTGTGCTCCTTAAAACCCAAGCAGGGTCCGACCTTCCTGGATATCCGGCCCACTGTAGCTCTGTACAGCGAATTCAACCAGAGGAGGGGTCCTGGCATGCAGATTGGGTGAACTGGTTGGTCCCATCAGCTCAAGGGAAGAAGTTTCCTGGAGGATCTTCTCTGTCGTATGATTCTGGCGATTCGGACCTGCAGCAGGGCTTCTCACTGCGGTTCAGTCATGGTAGGGGTCCTCTTCTTTCAGTTCCTCGTTGGTTCCTTCATTCCAGTGGCGACTCTGCCTTTCCAGTCCCAGAGACCTGCTATTTATGCAGTTTCCCCCCATTCATTCAGCCTGGCTGCCAATCACACAGCAGGGTGGCTGGCCTGGCAAGGCCAGTCCCCTTAGCCAATCAGACAAGAGTGCGACTTGGGTTACCAAGGGAACCCATGGCAGGGGTCCGAAGATCCCTCCCTCACATCCTGCCTACCTAGATTATCAGGTGCCTTAAGGAGGGCTTCTGTGCAGAAGCCCGCGAAAAGACAGCAAACAAAGGAGTCATCACGTGTTTGGCACGCAGAGTAAAACACAAGAAAGACTTTAACAAAAAGAAATGTTGAATAAACCCAGCCAGAACCAAAATAAAATGTATTTGGTCAAGCGGGTTTTTGTTCGAGGCTAATATAATAGCCCAAAACCATACCACGTTTATATAAAATAATCGCGGTAGAAATGTTAGGGTAGATACCACTGCCACCAGCCAAGGGTTAATGTTAAGGGAGCAAAACAAGGCTCCAAGAGGCACAGACAAATAGGGATAAGAGTTAACCCTTTCCAATACTCCATGTAAGATGGGGTGTACTGAGTCTGTGGTTTAAAGTGACTACATAAAGTTAATGGCAACTTTATCTTTTCTTGGGGACAGTAGTCAGCCTCAGATACATGGAGTCAGGGGGAAGTCTAAAAGACATCCCTGTGTCACTGCACTGAAGGTGCTGTGTAACACACATGAAAAATATGGTGCCCTGGAGTAGGTGATGCTCCAGTGTCCAAGATCACACAAAAAGTAGAAATACACATAGCAAAACACATTTAAGAGTGGGAAAAAAGGCTCACACTCTTACCAGGTGAAAAAAGTAAATCCTGGAAATCCAGCAAAGCTGCTGAGGAACTCATTAGGTAAGGGAAATCAGCCATTTATGAGAATTCTCCCTAACACCATCCACTCCACAATGAATTCCCCATGTCATGATAGAAACCAAATAACCACCATGTCCATGAATACATGTCCATCAGACCCATACAATGGCGACACATGACTGAGAAAACCCACATTGTGACATGCACAAAACCAATGAGAGATGACCACACAAATAAAGTAGAGAAAAAAACTGTATTAAATACTAAACTTTGTGTTGGCTGTCCATGTGATGTCTATGTGTGTGTGGTTTATATGCCTCTGACATGTGTACTCATGTTTCTTTTTTCCACATTACAGATGATAATGCAATGGAGCCAGAGGATGGTGATGTCATTCCAGACACGGGGTTACTATTACATTAGCAATCCGGCACAAGTGGGGGTCGTGGGGTGGTAGACCACGAGAACCCACTTGTGCTCCAGACCATCGTGTCCAGGGCTGGCAATCAGTTTAGCTCTGATGAACACTCTGACAACAATGTTGAGTTGGATGCACGTCATGTCCATTCATCGACGGTGAATGATCCTGATGTGGACGATCTTCTGTCCGTGACACCTGCACTGAGGGGCCAGACAGTGTTGGAACCTCCGCCTGTTGTGGATTGGGACGCACAGTCACCCTCCACAGCAGTTGCTGATGTACCTGGGGCATCATGTCAACGGAGGGATGTAGTCCTGCAGCCACGGGCGGTGCCAATCCAGCGAGGACCATGGCTCCTTGAGCCCCGTGGGTGTCAAGTCCGGCAACGCGGTGGCCGTGTGCCACCGGGCTATACTGAGTGGGAGCAATCCATGTACGCCAATTCAGAGCAACAGGGGGCATCTATTGATAAGATCGCTCAGAGCATGGAACGTGTGGCCCAATTGGTGCTCCTCCCTGCTAGGCAGGTGGAGCACCAGCAGCGGGCAGCACAGTGCACGGCCCGCTCACTCAGGCTGGGCATGGCGGCCTCAGACAGGGCACGCCAGGCTGAAATGGTGTCTCTGTGTCAAGCACTTGCTGCTCATGCAGAGGCACACATGGAGGCCCTGAGTGATGACCATCAATCTGTAACGCTCACCTGATTCCCGCAGAGGCGCCGGTCTTGACTGGGTGAATGCCGTATCTTCAAAGGTGGTGTGTAACACACGGTTGGCTCTTTGGGCTGGACCTCTGTGCACTGTATGTCTGACTCGAAGAGTAAGATGTCTGCATATAGAAAATATGGGATTAATGAACTGGGGTTATTGGGTGCCTCTCTCCTCTTCCCTTTCTCTTCTCCTGTAGAACCCCAAAGATTAACGCCCTCACCTTAGGTAAGTGAACGCCGAGCTCTCCATCTGCCTCGGGGCAGGGTGCCGTAACCAGTTTCTTCACTGGATAAGGGTGCAGGCCTCTTGACCTCAGAGGACTGCTGTCCGTCGTTAACTGCACGAACGGTAAGTTCTGGGCACTTCAAATGTCTTAAAAGTCTTTTGTAATAATATCTCTTGTTTTGCAGGGTTCC
Organism: Ambystoma mexicanum; assembly: GCF_040938575.1. Taxonomy (NCBI): domain Eukaryota; kingdom Metazoa; phylum Chordata; class Amphibia; order Caudata; family Ambystomatidae; genus Ambystoma; species Ambystoma mexicanum. The sequence continues at coordinate 1,045,519,617 of NC_090936.1, forward strand.
AGCGATGGCGGATGGCGGGCTGAAGAGAATTGAGGATAGAACCCGCGTGAGGAATAGAAGCGCCTGGAAGCACGTAAGTAAGCGCTTGTAGCCTGCTTCACGATGCGCACTAACTGTCTCTTTTATCTTGCAGGTACAAGTTCGGAGCTTTAGAGAAGCTGAAGGGTGCTGGAATACCCACTGGATTCGGCGTGGGAAGGAGTAATGGCACGTGAGTAATAAAGTTGCCCAATGTCTTTAAACGCACCTTCTTTTGTCTTTCAGATGCGGGATGCAGCGCCGAAGACCTCCGGAGCGTGCGAAGAGCTGGTAAGCTTTTGTCTTTCAGATGCCGGAATGCAGTGCGAAGACCTCCGGAGCATGCGAAGAGTAGGTAAGCCTTTGTCTTTCAGATGCCGGAATGCAGTGCGAAGACCTCCGGAGCATGCGAAGTGTAGGTAAGCCTTTGTCTTTCAGATGCCGGAATGCAGTGCGAGGCGTTGGTGACAGCCGATGGACCAGGTAAGAGATGCGCTGCCACTGAAGACCGTAGTGCTAACCTGTTCTTTCTTTGTCTTTACAGGTGCTGCTGAAGACTGGATTCCAGGATGATAAGCCTTTGTTCCCTTAGGCCCAGGATCAGAAGCTGAAGACACGATGAGCGTTCTGCTGCAGAGAATGCAGAATAACGCAAAGCAAGATTCATCCATCGGGTGTGGTTTAAATAGCCTCCTGTAGTGCTTAGGTGTCTCCTTCCACAGCCACGCCTAGGTAAGAAAAGAGTTCCTGCTTTCCAGAAGAGTTCCAGTGTTCTGAACCTAGGGAGTGGCTCCTGCCCCACACAACAGGAAAAGTAGTCCCAAACAGAAGAGGATCAGGGCCTCAACTGGCAGGTAAGTAAGCAGCATGGTCTGCTGCAGGTAAGTCCACTCAAGCATTATGAGCCCGGCGCTTCCAGCGCTGGGACTGGGCATCTTTATGAGCCTGGTGCCACTGGCGCCAGGACAGGGTCCAAAAGGTCCCAATTGGGACTGGCTGGCACTCGGAACCGGGGTTATGGGTCTGCTTCCAAGGGAGTTGGGCAAGCCTGATCTTTTGGAAGCAGAGATCATGACAGCACCCCCCTCAAGGCCCCTCCCAAACCAGGCTTCTCCGGGGGTTTTGGCTTGTTAGGAAATGTTCGATGAAATCTTTTGATTAGACGAGGCGCGTGGACATATTCTGCAGGTTCCCAGGATCTTTCTTGGGGACCATAGCCTTTCCAGTCAATCAGGTAAAATAGTTTAGATTTGGAGATCTTGGAATCCAGGATGCTTTTGACTTCAAACTCGAGTTCTCCGTCAACTAGAATAGGTTTTGGAGATTTAGTTAGTCGGGTTTGAGGTTGCACGGGTTTTAATAGAGAGACGTGGAAGACCGGATGTATCTTCATGTGAGGGGGCAAGTCCAACTTGACCGCTACTGGATTTACTATGGTAGTGATGGAATAGGGACCTAGGTATCTTGGGTTGAATGTGCGTGGTCCTTTTAGAGGTAGATATTTGGTGGATAACCAGACTTGATCTCCTACTTGATACTGGGGGGCTTCCTTCCGATGTTGGTCTGCTCCTTTCTTGTATTGTTCTTTAGGCCTTTGAAGGTGAGAAACGGCTTCCTTAAAGGCTTGGGTGATTGTAGAATGCAGGTGGTCTACTGCTGGTGTTCCAAGATCTTGGAGTGGATCCAACTCCGAGGTTCGAGGGTGACTACCGTATAAAAGAAAAAACGGGGTCTTCCCAGTTCCCGAGTGGACAGAATTATTGTAGGCATATTCGGCTATTCAAAGGATATCTTTCCAAGTTTTTTCAGTTTGTTGTAGCATGCAGCGCAAATACTGTTCCAGAGTTTGATTGGTCCTCTCGGTTTGTCCGTCGGTTTGAGGGTGGTGGCTGGTCGAAAGCCTCACATCAATTTGAGCCGACCGACAGCAACTTCGCCAAAAATGAGAAATAAATTGACTCCCTCGATCCGAAATTAGAACTGAAGGAAAACCATGCAGTCGGACGATGTTTTCGAGAAATTCTCGGGCCAGAGTTGCTGCTGTTGGTAACCCTTTGAGTGGAATGAAATGCGCCATCTTGGAGAATAGGTCCACGATTACTAGGATCGTATTGTATCCGGAGCTTGGAGGTAGATCGGTGATGAAGTCCATAGAAAGCGTATGCCAAGGGCGAAGTGGGGTGTCAATAGGGCGTAAGAGGCCGGCTGGTTTTTCCTTTTGACTCTTGTTTTGGGCGCATACTCCACAGGACATTATAAAGTCTCTGATATCTTTTTTCCAAGACGGCCACCAGAAGTAGCGCTTGATCTTTTCCGAGGTTTTGGCCATACCGGGATGTCCTTCCATTAGAGAATCGTGATACCAAGAGATTACCTTTTTCTGTAAATCTGTGCTGGGCAGGTATAACCGTTCTTGGAAATATAATAGGCTGTCCTTCACCGTAAAGTCCTTTCCCTGCAGATGCCAATTCTGTATGTCTGCTGGAGTTACCAGTAGCCTGGCATTATCCTTAACTTCCTCTATGGATTGTGTGGCGATTACACCCAGAATTCTTTGTTCGGGAATGATAGGTACAGGTTTAGGATTGATCAAATGTTCTTCCACTCCCATCCGAGAAAGGGCATCAGCTTTGCCGTTTTTTGTACCAGGTCGATAGGTAATTATGAAGTCAAACTCGGCAAAGAATAGTGCCCAACGGAGTTGCCTAGAGGATTGAGCTTTTGCGGTTTTCAAATATTGCAGGTTTCGGTGATCTGTAATCACAGTAACGGTGTGTCGGGCCCCCAGAAGATAATGCCGCCAAGCCTTAAAGGCGGACTTGATAGCTAGAAGTTCCTTATCAGTAATAGTGTAATTGATTTCAGGAGGCGAGAATTTGCGGGACCAAAATGCCACGGGATGCAACTGATTGGTTACTGGGTCCTTTTGTGATAGAACTGCCCCCATGGCAAGGCTCGAAGCATCAGTTTCAACGATGTAGGGGAGTTCTGGGCGAGGATGTTTTAAGATCGGTGCAGAGATAAATCTAGTCTTCAAATTCTGGAAAGCTTGTTCCGCCTCGGTAGACCATTCAAAACGTTTGTTTTTCTTTAACAAGGCGGTGATGGGCTGGACTATTCGAGAGAATTCAGGGATAAACCTGCGGTAAAAGTTAGCGAAGCCTAACATGCTTTGAACACCTTTTACGGAGGATGGCGATGGCCATTTGAGAATTGCATCGACCTTCTTTGAATCCATACGCACTCCGCTAGGTGATAATATGAATCCCAAGAATTCAACTTCAGTCACGTTGAAAACACATTTTTCCAACTTAGCGAAAAGTTTGTAATGACGCAATCTCTCGAGGACCATTTTCACGTGTTTCCGATGTTCAGTTTCCGATGAAGAATAAACGAGGATGTCGTCAATGTAAACAACAACACACACATCTATGAGCTCTCTGAGGACATCGTTCATAAAATATTGAAAGGCGGCCGGGGCATTGCAAAGTCCGAAGGGTATGACCTGATATTCAAATAGCCCATACTTGGTGCGGAAGACCGTCTTCCATTCATCGCCCTCTTTTACTCATACCAAGTGGTAGGCTCCTCTAAGATCCAGCTTTGTATATATGCATGCTTTTCTGACTTGGTCCAGGAGTTCAGGGATCAAAGGTAACGGATATCTATTCTTAACGGTGATCTGGTTCAGGGCGCGATAATCTATACAAGTTCTAAGGTCCCCTTCTTTTTTTGGAACGAAGAACAAAGCTGAGGAAGCAGGGGACTTGGAAGGACGAATAAACCCATTCGCTAGGTATTGATCCAGGTATTGTCGGAGGTGAAGATTCTCAGGCTCGGTGAGGGCATAAATTCTACTACAAGGAGGAGTAGATCCAGGTATCAGGTCTATCTGGCAGTCATAAGACCTATGAGGAGGTAGGGAGTTAGCCTGATCCTTCCGGAAAACATCTTGGAATTCTAGGTATTCAGGAGGTAACTGGGGAGCCTCCGAGGAAATTGCTGCCAGTGCAACACCAGGTCGAGGGTGACAAGTAGAGACACATTCTGGAAACTGAACCGTTCTTGCTCGCCAATCGATCTGAGGATTGTGCTTTTCTAACCAAGGAATTCCTAGAATAATCTGGAACTGAGGGGCCTTGATCACATCGAACACGATCTTCTCATGGTGTCCATCTTGACTTATTAGCGTCACTTCTTGGGTGGTATGCGTTACTGGTCCGGAGGCTATCTCCGTACCATCCACCGTAGTAATGACGTCCTTTACAGCCTTTGGACAAAGAGTCAGATTCATCCTCAAAACCATTTCATGATCCACATAATTGCCGATGGCACCGCTGTCAACGTAAGCTTCAATCGCATGTAATCGATCCGGATGTCCAGGGCTAATGAGGACCATAGGTATCACGAAATGCGAGGTCACGGAACTGGTTTTAACGCTCGGCAAGAGGACCTCTATTCTTGTCGGGCGAGGTTGTTTCCCTGCTCAGAGTTTTTGACCCTGGTAACTGCAGCTCCGCTGGTTTCACCGGACAGTCTCGAAGAAAGTGCCCCGAGTTTCCGCAATAGAGGCATAATTGCAGCTGTTTTCTCCTTTCCCGCTCCTTTTGTGTTAGTGGTCCTTTCAGGCCCCCTATTTACATGGGTTCCCCGGAGTCTACTCCTTTGGTAGGAGTTGGTGATTTGGAAAATACTCGAGCATCAAACTTGGAACGATCGGCCTTCCTGTTCTGCAGTCTGTGGTCAATTTGAACGACTAAGTCAATATAGTCCAAACAGTCTTGCGGGGGATTCACTACTTGGGCTAACACATCTTTGAGCTCTCCACGTAAACCTCTATAAAACAGCGTAATCCTTTTGTCCTCAGGCCATCGAGTTTCCACTATCAGTCTGTTGAAAGACGCAATATAAGCCAAAAGGTCTTGATTACCCTGTCGCAATGAAAGGAGCTCATTGTCCAAGGCCTGCCCCTGTGAATGTCTTGCAAACAGTTTTTCCATACTGAGCTGAAAAGCTTGAAAATCATGGAGAACAGGATCATCTTGATTAACTAGAGGGATCGACCAGTCTGCCGCATTGCCACTAAGGTACGAAAGCACGAAAGCTACCTTAGCTTGATCAGTTGGAAAGGCTGCTGGCCGGCATAAGAAGTGCAACCGGCACTGATTAATAAATACTGCAAACCTCTTTGGGTCACCAGAAAATCGTTCGGGCGGAGCCAGAGGTACATTCCCAGGTAGGTTGATCTGCACTGGGTTCGTAGAGGATGTTGAAGGAAGATTTGCCCCTGATGCGGGTAACGGAGTTTGTCCGGCTTGTGACTGTAGCAATTGTCTAGCGAGATCGTCTGTTCGCTCCTTGGAAATAATCAGTTCCCTTCTTAGAGCATTCGTTTCCTGACGGGCTGCATGCACTTCTGCTCTTAGTTCCCCAAGTAACTGGGCTAGCTGGTCGGTATCCGAGGTTTCCATAGCGCCTGGGTGGGAGTTTTGCGGTCGGCTTTGCGTTCTGTAACACTCACCTGATTCCCGCAGAGGCGCCGGTCTTGACTGGGTGAATCCTGTATCTTCAAAGGTGATGTGTAACACACGGCTGGCTCTTTGGGCTGGACCTCTGTGCACTGTATGTCTGACTCGAAGAGTAAGATGTCTCCAGATAGAAAATATGGGATTAATGAACTGGGGTTATTGGGTGCCTCTCTCCTCTTCCCTTTCTCTTCTCCTGTAGAACCCTAAAGATTAACGCCCTCACCTTAGGTAAGTGAACGCCGAGCTCTCCATCTGCCTCGGGGCAGGGTGCCGTAACCAGTTTCTTCACTGGATAAGGGTGCAGGCCTCTTGACCTCAGAGGACTGCTGTCCGTCGTTAACTGCACGAACGGCAAGTTCTGGGCACTTCAAATGTCTTAAAAGTCTTTTGTAATAATATCTCTTGTTTTGCAGGGTTCCAGCGATGGCGGATGGCGGGCTGAAGAGAATTGAGGATTGAACCCGCGTGAGGAATAGAAGCGCCTGGAAGCACGTAAGTAAGCGCTTGTAGCCTGCTTCACGATGCGCACTTTTATCTTGCAGGTACAAGTTCGGAGCTTTAGAGAAGCTGAAGGGTGCTGGAATACCCACTGGATTCGGCGTGGGAAGGAGTAATGGCACGTGAGTAATAAAGTTGCCCAATGTCTTTAAGCGTACCTTCTTTTGTCTTTCAGATGCGGGATGCAGCGCCGAAGACCTCCGGAGCGTGCGAAGAGCTGGTAAGCTTTTGTCTTTCAGATGCCGGAATGCAGTGCGAAGACCTCCGGAGCATGCGAAGAGTAGGTAAGCCTTTGTCTTTCAGATGCCGGAATGCAGTGCGAAGACCTCCGGAGCATGCGAAGAGTAGGTAAGCCTTTGTCTTTCAGATGCCGGAATGCAGCGCAAGGCGTTGGTGACAGCCGATGGACCAGGTAAGAGATGCGCTGCCACTGAAGACCGTAGTGCTAACCTGTTCTTTCTTTGTCTTTACAGGTGCTGCTGAAGACTGGATTCCAGGATGATAACCCTTTGTTCCATTATGCCCAGGATCAGAAGCTGAAGACACGATGAGCGTTCTGCTGCAGAGAATGCAGAATAACGCAAAGCAAGATTCATCCATCGGGTGTGGTTTAAATAGCCTCCTGTAGTGCTTAGGTGTCTCCTTCCACGGCTCGCCTAGGTAAGAAAAGAGTTCCTGCTTTCCAGAAGAGTTCCAGTGTTCTGAACCTAGGGAGTGGCTCCTGCCCCACCCAACAGGAAAAGTAGTCCCAAACAGAAGAGGATCAGGGCCTCAACTGGCAGGTAAGTAAGCAGCATGGTCTGCTGCAGGTAAGTCCACCCAAGCATTATGAGCCTGGCGCTTCCAGCGCTGGGACTGGGCATCTTTATGAGCCTGGTGCCACTGGCGCCAGGACAGGGTCCAAAAGGTCCCAATTGGGACTGGCTGGCACTCGGAACCGGGCTTATGGGTCTGCTTCCAAGGGAGTTGGGCAAGCCTGATCTTTTGGAAGCAGAGATCATGACACAATCCCTCAGATCTACTCTGGGTGTGCTCAACATGTCCCAGAGGCAGCGGTCCGAGGAGAGGTTGGAGCAGCTTGAGAATATCGTCTCGGCTGAGCTACGTGCATGCCGGGAGGTGCTCCAGATGTCATGCAAGGCCATGCAGGCAGAACTCTGCATTAAACATGCTAACTTGCAAGAGGAAGCACGCATATCACGTGAGGCGCTGCATGCTGACCTACGTGCCATCGCCACACAGGACTGGGCTTACTAGTCCCGCAGACTTGCTGCCATTGAGGGGCAAGCTGCACATAGGCGTGGTCAGGGTACTGTGCCACCTCAACCTTCTGATTTCCATTCAGAGGGTGAGCAGGACAATGACTTATCTCCCACCCAGGTCGGGCTGTGCAGGCGTTGAGCCCATGGAGGTTATTTTTTTATCTCAACATCATCGCATGTGGGTGTTGAGGTGCACCCTGTGCCCCCCCTCCTGGGTTCCCTCCCGACCCCCCGGGTCTTATGTGGCCATTTTTTATTTTATTAGTATAATATTGTTTGTCTATTGTGCATTCATGTGACGGTGTGGTGCTTTGTGGCTTTTGAAAGCATCCACTGTCTGTTCCAGCTGGGCCCATTCAAGCTTGTCTCATGTATGTGTTTGTGGCTTGGGGTCCAGACACATATGCCACTCCTGCTTCCTATCTCCATGGGCTTGCAAGGATGGGTCGGTGTGACAACAATTTACACAAGGGCATTGGACTTTCGTCATATCTGTGGCCTGTCTGCTGCTGTACTACTTGTGTTTACACCCCTAGTGTGGATTATGGATGTTTGCTCCACGGCATGTCTGCAATCAATTTTGGTGAGTACATTTTTAAACTGTCCATTCATTGAAGTTGATTGTAATGTATTTTCATTTCTTGCCTGTATACGTGCTTGATGCACTTCATGCTGTAGACGGTAGCCTGCACCCTTTAGCTGGCAAAGTCACACTGATGGTGGGAGGGGGCCATGTGGTGACAATGTCAAGTTGGTACCTGTTGAGTTCAGCCCCTGGGGATTGTCGCAAAGGAGGATACATTAGGAATGTGACCCAAGAAGCACAGCTCAAGGTCCAGTCCTCACCTGATATGTCCGCTGTTAGGCAGAATCCTGTGCAGTTCCCTTAGGGAGCATTACAGAAGATTAAGACTACAGGTGAGAGCAATAAATCCCCTTTGGTATCAGTCTGTACCACAAAGATTTAGTTGGTAGCTGTGGCTGAGCAGTCAGACTTATCTCAAGAGGGAGATGATCAGTATTCAGGGTTTACACAATAGGCTTTCAGTACTATGGGACAAGGAAACACTGACCAAAGCTTTGTAGTAAAAAAAATATATATATTTATTTTATGCACTTCTAGTTAAACACATCTATCACAGTTATTAAGCAAGTTAAATGAGGTCAAGAAAGTATACACAACACCCTAGCTAGATTGTAGACAAGTTTGCGCAAGAGTGAAAACTGAGCAAAACGGCACAGTGCAAACCAAACACAAATTGCACTCTAGCAATTTCTCACAAGGGAGGGAAAGCACAAGTTATACAGAAATATCTTCTTACACACCCTAGCAACACTCTTCATACGTTTGTGAACCAGTTTAAGCAAGACAGTGCATCAGTATAGGAAATACTTAAATGAAAACTGAGCAAAATGGCATTCCACAAGGTTTAAAATTGGGAAGGAAAGGGTGGTTATAAGAAGTAGGTGCACCAACACAGTTCTAGTTGAGAAGCAATTTAGAGAAGGCAGTTCTAACTAATTTAGCCAGAGTCAGTAGGCCTGCGCCAGAGTCAGTGGTAAAGGGCAAGGGCCCAGGAGCAAGATGTTCTTGTAGCTGCAGTCAAGTCTTTGGGTAAAGATTTTGAAAAGGTCGATGCAGAAGGTGAAAGAGAATGTTAAGAGAGAGGGGCGGCCAAACCAACAGGTAGGTAAAGGATTTAAAACACCTTTAGCTCTACCACGAAGAAAGGACGGCCTGGCGGAACAATGTACCTTTAAAATGAAGAAGTGGCTCCTGCGGTGGCGGTTGTTCCTGGTAGTTCCTGCAGTTCGGGGGATCCAGCAGAGGAAGAGAGGCTCTCGTCGTGGAGGAAGGTTCGAGTTACTGCACTACCCAGGGATGAAACCAGCCGTGGTGCTGCCCGACGAATAAAAGGTACGCTCCATTAAATCGTGGTCCGGGTGAACTGGTGCCTGGCTATCCGTCCTCTGAGTACTGGGTACTGGCGATTCGACCAAGGCAGGTCCAGGAATGCGATTGGCAAACTGGTTGGTCCCACCAGCTCAAGGGAAGAAGGCTTTTTTCGGATGAAGATCTTCTCTCGTCGTGTGGAGAAAAGTGGTGAGACGCTGCAGCGGGGGTTCACCGGTGGTTCAGTCGTTGCAGGGTTCTTTGGCTTCTCTCCTCTTCGGCTTCTTAGTTCCAGTGGCGACGTCTTGCTCTTCCAGTCCTCAGGACCCTGCTTTTATGCAAAAAAAAGCCCCATTCATACAGCCTAGCTGTCACTAACACAGTGGAGTGGTCATCTTGGCGGGAGACCCTCCAGCCTATCAGGATAGAGTGCAACATGGGTTGTGGAGGCAACCCTGTCCAGTGGTCCTACTCCCCCTCCCACACAACGGACCCACCCCAGACTCAGTGGCGCCGAAAGGAGGGCTTCTTGGCAGAAGCCTGACAAAAGGACGAACAAAGTATCCCAACCTGGGTTAGGAGTTTAGAGAAAGACACAAGAAAGAAGTTATTAAAATACACCGGCGGTATGTTAGAGGCTGTCAGAAAATGTGGTAGCCTCGAACAATGGGAAAATCCCATAGGAAAATATTTGCGGTCAAACATTTACAGTAGTAACCACTGCCACCAGCCAGAAAATTTTGAGAGAGGGACTGTACGGTACCCTCTCGAAAATGAACATAAGGGAAAAACTATTAACCCTTCCCAGTACCTCCATAGTAAGATGGTTTGTACTGGTTTCGTTGATAAAAATTGACTAGTAAAGTCAATGGGGACTTTACATGCCCTGGGAGACAGTAGTCAGTCCCAGAGTATGGAGTCTATGTTTGGGGGTCGCTACAACACCCCTGTGTCACTGCAAGGAGGGTGCTGTGTAACACATGTGAATAAAGTTGATTCCTATGGAGGTGAGAGAAACCCCATAGACATTAAACACAAAAATAGCCTAGAACACAAATAGCAAACATTTCTAAGAGTGGGAAAAAGAGTATCACTCTTAGCAGGAGAAAAAAACAAACCCTTCAAATCCAGCAAAGCTGCTGGGGGCCTCTATAGGTAAGGGGAATTAGCTATAGAATGAGAATTCTCCCTAACATCCGCCTATACTACTACTCCGCTCTGTTCCATGTGGATGGCACGTTGTATCTGTCTTCCTTCTTGGACTTCGCTGCTTCCTGACGGCGCAGTTTTCCTACTGGACTACAGCTCTTTTACTTGTTGTTCACACTCTGGTGCCTTTAGTCCCTGTTTTTCTTCCTGCTACTGTCCTTGTTGCAGATCTGTCCGTCCGTCTCTCGGGCAGTTATTTACACATACTGTTACACTGCCTTGGTTTGCCTCAGTACACTTCTGTTCCACAGCATCTCTCTCTCGCTCCTCCTGTCTTTCATTTATTACATCCATACCTTTATGTTGACTTTGGTCTTTTACCAATGCTATTCAACTGTTGTGGCTCTTAACTTGTTGTCAGCTGTTTCCGGCTATCTCGCATTCACTGTGCCTTTCCAGACTTGTGCTGTCTCTGCCTTTCTACATTCACGCTATCAAGGATTGATTGGGTTTCAGCTCTACCATCCAGTTGTGCCAGCCTCCTTGGTTATTTTCTACTCAAGTTCCAGCTCTACCCATCAGTTGTGGCACCCTCATTGATTATTGTGTACTCAAAATCCTACCCATCGTGTTGAACCATTGTGCAAGTGTGCTACCTTGGCAGTTCTTCTATTATTCAGCTTGGACATGTGCTTGGCCATATTCTGCGACTTCAAGTCATCTACTGGAGACTCTTCCAGGGTTTTGTGGTGCCTAGTTGCTTTTTCCCTGGTTTGGGGGTTTGGCTCCTTGGAGTTCGCTGCGATTTGGTATTTTTACCAGTCAAGGTGGCCTCTGAGGGGGCTGGACCCTATTTGCACGAAAGGAAGAACAAGGAAACCAAGGTGAAGGGAGATCCTGAAGCCAGGTAGACTAGAAGGAAGAAGCCGACGGACCCCAGGCACAGTTCTTCTGAAGGTCATGGTGATGAGGAAATGAGGGAGGGGTTTTTGTTGTCGGACAGTACGCTTGGGCTACAGTGATTGGTCACTGTCTGACATTGTCAATGTGGGGTACTATGTACATGATGTGTTCTGCTGATCAATGGCTGTTCCTGTGTTACTTTACTTTTTAGTAAAGGGTTAGGGTTTAGGGTTTACTTTTCAGGTGTCAAGGAATTGGTGTGGTTTGACATACTGGGGTGTCCACATGGCCAATGTTCACATGTGATGTGTAAAGGACACTGAGGGTCAATTCATTTCACATGCATGTATTGAGTGCATGTCCCTACTGACACACATACACTTACACAATGCACCACCACACATACGACCACCCTTCCAAGCCCACACGTGCACACAGATTGCCTTCTCTGCCATGCTGTGTCCCTACAGTGCATTATCACTTACCATTTGGGGAACTTGTACATGCGTCACTGGGTTGTTTCTGTTGCTTGTCCTTTTTATATGATGCTCAAGGTGTATCCCCAATACAATGGCTGCTCACTGTGCTCTGTGCTGAACGGTGTGTTGCAGGAGACACACAAAGCACACGGTTTTGGTATTTGCGGATTTGGATTGGCCAATGTGCATGCCAACAGGCATTCTGTCTTTTGTTGATGGTACCGCTGGTGGCATGCATTTGTTTATGACTTTGTATGTGTGGGAGGTTGTTGGTCAGTCATTTAATCTGATTCCATGTCAGGTGTGATTGTCTCAGGCCTCTTTCCATTTATCACGTGTCACTTCGTATCTAATTTGTCATGTGTTGTGCTTTTGGTTTGCTCTTTTGCTGTTGCATGCCATGTCATGGTGTGGCCGACGAGGGTGATGGGGGTTGGGAGGGTTTGGGTGACATACCAGTGATTTTCATGGCCAGTTTTGAAGGGGGCTGGTGTGATATCGACCTTGCATGTGTTCCTTTTGGTCACACAGGATTGGTTATGTTTAAGTATGTAGGGATGCACACAATGTAGCACTTCCATGGAAACATTCTCCGGGTGGTAAGGTTGTGCCAGTTGACTGTCTCTTTGTCATCATCGATTGTCAACTGGTATGTGCCAGGCCTGTGTGCACTCCGCAGGGGTGGGAGTTTAGGTGAAAAATATGGCCACAAGATGGGTCCGGGCTGCCTTGCCACGTGCCCTTTCCCCTCCCATGAGCAGCGCCTGTGTTTATGGTTGGGGATGTGGGGGCACCACCATGTCCACCGGTATGCCCACCTTGTTGCAACATTGTGCAGGACACATGCTACTACAATGATCCTGCACACTACTGGGGTGAATATAGTAGCTGCCCGCCAGAGCGGTCAAGGGAGCGGAAGCGTGACTTGAACACTCCAAATGTGCGCTCCACTATGACCCTGGTTGCAATATGGGCTGCGTTGTATCTTACCTGGGGTGATGTGGTGGGGTTCTGTATTGGCGTCATCATGTGGTGCTCAGAGGGTAGGCACTGTCCCCTGGGGAGGTGATGATGGTTGTCATTAGTTGGGTTTGTGTATTTGTCTGTGTGTGACATGCATGCATGTGCACAGACATTTGTACTCACCAATGCGCCATGTGTCGTCATTCTTCCCAGCTACCAGGTCCCCGCTCAGGGCGGACATTCTGTATATGAAACTGTCATGGGTAGACCCAGGATAGTTGCTTAGACGGAGGTGATGATTCCATGGGCATTGCATACAACCTGTACGTTGATGGAATGCCAGTGCTTGAGGTTGCGGTAGATGTTCTCAGTGGCCCTAGGTGGACGTAGGGCCACATGGGAGCAATCTATGGCACCAAGCACTTTGGGGAAGTGTGCCACCCTGTAAAAGTCCTGGACCACGGCCTGCCGTTCTGCGGATGTTCTGGGCATGTATATGAGCCTGCGGACTAAGGGACGCGCAGTCATGATTGCCAACACCTGGTGTAGGCAGCGTGACTGCATGGGCTGCGAGACACCCCCAACTATGGCAGTTGTCCGCTGAAATGACCCAGTGGCCAAAGTATGCAGGACATTGAGCACCTTTTCCAAGGGTGGTGATGTGAGGTCATCCTCCCACTCAGTGACCAGTGGACTCAGTGGAAACCTATACCTGCCATAGACCTGGTCATCAGGTATCCCAAAAAGGCTGGTCCTGGGCCAAAATAATGCGGGGCCTGGCTATTCTCCTGCTCTTGCGGTGTCCCACGATCAGTGCTTCGAGAAATGGGACATTCATCGTAGCTGTATATACGTGTTTGTTGTTTCCGCGCACTTTTATACTGTGCAGGGACGCTTCAGCCTGCCTTTGTGTGGCAGACGTGTTTACGCCTGTGCGTGTCTTTTGGCGTGCACGGGTTTCCCCTGTCCGTGTGCAATGCACGAATGAGATTAAATGAAATAAGTAGGGCAACCTGCAGAAATTAGTTTTTTAAATAAGAGCTCTCGTGAAACTGAATCAAAAGCAGCTCTTAAATCTACAGGTGTCCAGTCATTTGGTCGACTGAAAACTGGTCGACTGCAATTTGGTCGACGCAATTTGGTCGAAAACCAAATGGTCGAATTTTTTTTTTATTTATATATTTATTTTTCGGGTTTTCGTTTTGTAAAAAAAGGGGTTTTTAGAGAAAAAAAGGGGGTTGGGGGGACCCCCCAAAAAAATAAAAAAAGGGTTAAAATAAAAAGAAATAAAAATTCGACCATTTGGTTTTCGACCAAATTGGTTCGACCATTTGTCTGGTCGACCAATTTTTTTCGACCAAATGTCTGGTAACCAATCTACAAATGTTAAGGATATCGGTTGACTTAATAATGTATGGTGGGCAATAATAGCCTTAATCGTTAATAAATTAATGACTGTGCATATTCCGGGAATAGACACAGTTTGAAATGGCTCCCTTTGGCAATTTGACACTGCCCATGCATTGAAGTCCCTTACTATAAACCTTGAAAAGATTTTGCCCGGAGCGTCAAGAAGATCTCTAGTTTGCAGGACAAGACCGATCACCCTTCTTGAAAATCGGGACAACAACTGACTTTTTCAATGATTCTGGAATGATATATATTCATTCTTAGTGCTTGCTGAAAGACCTTAAGCAGGATTTTTGACCACATGATTGGATGTTGCTTAAACATGTAATTGGTCAGGCCATCAGGGCCCGGAGCTCTATAACTACGGGATCTCATTATGTAGTAATAGATATCTTCTTCCAATATCTTCAGACCAGTCAAATCATGGTGTCCGTCCGTAGATTCATTTGTATCCACTGAACCGTCGATATGGGCATTCATACATCTGGGAAAAATGGGAAATCCACTCATGTTGCCGCACCCCATTTATTTGTAGCGATAGTTGCTTTGAATATACAGCCAAGTTTACCAGAGCCCAAATTTCAGCTGTGTTCTTAGAATAAATTGCCTGAAGCATTATCTCTCCGTCGGTTGGGTATAACTTGGGTCTATGCATACAAAGCCAGTTCTTATACTTGCATTTTAGATTACGAATTGTGACTGTGCAAGATATTACGGGTAGAAGCTGGGCCGCCTTTTTTTCCTTCCATCTTCCTGCATCTGAATTTTGGGATCAAATGTATGCTTCGGTCTATAGTGGATATAATTACCACTGGTGGTGTGAGTTTGATACAGATGCAGATGAGAGGTATACTGCTCACCAGTCCATGTTATACTCTACCTGGGATTTTCAAGCTTTCACGTTACTCGCCACCAACATTGCAATCAAGGCATCTAACGGTGTATAATCTTTTGAAATAATTTCTTTTTTATAACTGCTGTTTTGCACTGGGATTTAGCTTCACAAAATGCTTGACATTCGCTTTACTGATAGAGGCTGCTTTTGCTTGTTTTGTCTTTTGTACTATAGAACTAGTGTTATTCTTATTATTAACATCTGGTTTACTTGAGAACATATTAAAGTCCACTGGTACGCTGTCAATCGTTTTATGCGTTTTTATTTCAGTATCCTTGTCTAAAGGGGCTATAGTTCGTATAGTTGGATCAGCAGTATTTTTCATCACATCTTGTGTGTGCGTAATCGCTTCTTTACTCTGAGACTTCAATATAGGTCTAGGTGGTGGTGATAAAGGTAATACCTGATCAATTACGATCACATCTTTGGTGTTAATAGTAATTTCGTCGCGTGACTTGACAGTATGATTTGGCATCGTTTTACTTACAGTGCCTCTTCTTAAATCATATATGTTGTAAAACTCTTCCATCCATGATGTAATTTTAGCAAACTGCTTTGATTGCATGGTGATTTTATTATCTAATGTTTCAAAGAGTTTTGTTAGAGAGAGATAACATGGTGATGTTCATGGTATTTAGCGTAATTTCAACCAGAGATAATTGGTTGATGTTGTTCATTTGAGGGCCTATACCAAATGCCAATGGAGCGGTGTGAGCTGTACATGGGGTGGGTTGGATATAAGATAAAGAATGCTCAGAGACTATGTGAATAGATTGGTCAAACATACTACGTGATAAATTCAAGCAAATCCTGGGACTCAGTGGTTCCTTTGCAATTGATGAAAAACACCCCGGAACCCCAACAGAGATGTCATTTAGGTGTCTAGATCCTTGACCACACGTGACATCAGTCACCTTATTTACACTCATACAGTCAGAAGTCTGATTCTCAGATGCACTCTCATTCACCAGCGCTGGTATTTCCATGATTACTTCGTCAATGCAAGGTAACACTGATGGAATGCAAGTAATCTTTCCATGCAAATTAGTAATATCTACCAAATGCTCTAACATGTCTACCTGTTTCACAATGGTGGAAGTACCAATTAGAAGTTGTGTATCGGTTAGCGAGATGTTTGCTTCCAGCGGCGGCACAAAGCCCTCACTGACAAATACTAAAGAAGCCAACGTATTTTCTTGTAAGCACACACTCCTGCGTACCGCTTCTTTGAGCATTAGCTCACGAGGCAAGCAGAAGTTGGGGATATCTTCTACAATATTCCTTCAATCTAGTATGAAGGATGCAACACTAGTTAATTTTTTCCTGTTCCCAATAGTAGGGGTGGGTTTAGCAGGCGTGGATTTGAGAGTTTGGACATTTGCCAACTGTATTCAAGTTGAAGTGAGAGTAACCAAAGAATAGTCTGTTTTCCAAAGCCAGGTAGTCAGCCTGTTCTTTGGAATAAAACCACCATGGTTGAGGGCACAGTTATTTTACACAGAAAAAGAAACTACTGTGGCTTTTAACACCCACAGGGGCAAGGCTGTGTAGGAGGACAGGAAAGGATAGATTTGGGTTCTAAATGTCCCTTCCTTCTGGACTCTTCTGTCCCTGTGTAGCGCTGCTGGGCCGCCTACAAAAACAGGGGATAGAATAAGAAGAGACACTAACTACTTCTAGATGTTATGCACCATTCATCCTTGCATCAATGCGCCCATCAACCACTCTCTCCCCCTATGTGTTGGCATGGGGAGAGACAAATACCCGATCTAAAAACAGTGTTTACGTGATGAGGCGAACATACATCCACTGGGTTGTGTACATTTATTTGCCCAAGGATTGTTTGTCACACCCCGTCCACTGTGAATTTTAAAAAGACTACCACAAAGTCAGGTTGCAGTCACTCTGAAATTGTGTTAGCGAACATCAAGAGACAAACAATACAAAACTCTCCACTTGGCCATCTTCCTATTAGTATGGCAGGTGGAGGATGATAAAAAACTGCTCATGTATAGAAGGTATCTATCATATGTAGCAATTGCTGTCTACCGGTTTCAGCGACTCATGTTTGTTAAAGACGCTTTCTTCAGGACAGTCTTTTTCTATGTATTGACAACACGGGGGTAAGAGAGCTAAGTTCTGTACCTCCGTGTGTAATTTCTAGTTGGCAAAAGTGGATAATAAATACTTTACCACCTCCTCGGTGCGGCAGGGCTGTAACAGACAGGTGACCTGAAAATAGGTCTTTCCGTCTGGCTCGATGTGTCCACAGGTGACAAGCACCTGGTGTTTCTGCCGCACCGAGGAGGTGGTAAAGTGGACAAACATGAGTCGCTGAAGGAAGGGAGATTTAGAACTCAAATCTATCCTTTCCTGTCCTCCTACACAGCCTTGCCCCTGTGGGCGTTAAAACCCACAGTAGTTTCTTTTTCTGTGAGAAATAACTGTGCCCTCAACCATGTTGTTTTTATTCCAAAGAACAGGCTGACTAACTGGCTTTGGAAAACAGACTATTCTTTGGTTACTGTGGGTAAATAGGAGGGACTTCCAGTTGAAAGTTGCAAGTTGCAGAAAAGTACGGTAATAAGTCCACACAAATTACTTTGCATTCACGTTGCTTTCACCTAAAAGGTGGAAGTGGATGAAGAAAGATAGATCATAGGAGTACAACACCTCTCTCTTTCAATTCTGTATGTACTTTAATAGTTCTTTTGGAAAGGCGTACCGTAGGATGCAAATTCCAATGTTCTGATTCCAGGAACCAAGGGGGACAGCCACAACTCAGCCACAACGGCTCTTACAAACAGCTCTTGCTCGAATGCGCACGCGCAAATGACCAAGCCCACAACAGATATAGGTTTTGTGGGTAAATAGGAGGGACTTCCAGTTGAAAGTTGCAAGTTGCAGAAAAGTACAGTAATAAGTCCACACAAATAACGTTGCATTTACGTTGCTTTTACCTAAAAAGGGGAAGTTGATGAAGTTTATAGTGCTTATAAGGCGTACCGTAGGATGCAAATTCCAATGTTCTGATTCCAGGAACCAAGGGGACAGCCACAACTCAGACACAACAGCTCATACGAATAGTTCTTGCTCGAATGTGCGCGCGCGAATGCACAAGCCCACTACAGATATAGGTATTGTGGGTAAATAACAGGGACTTCCAGTTAAAAGTTGCAGAAAAGTACGGTAATAAGTCCACACAAAAAACGTTGCATCCACGTTGCTTTCACCGTAGGATGGAAATTCCAATGTTCTGATTCCAGGAACCAAGGGGGACAGCCGCAACTCAGCCACAACAGCACTTAGGAACAGCTCTTGCTCGAAAGCGTAACATTACTTCACAAACAATAATTAATTAAAAACAAATTATTGAACAATTACATTGCAAGTCATATACTTTTTTTGTACAATCAAAACAGTTTCCAAACATTGTGCAAAAGCTTGAAACTGGCTTTGTTAAAAATTGTAAAGAGAGCCACACATCATTTGAATCTTGAAGTCAAGCTTTCAACAAGTTCAGGTTTGTGAGGGCAAACCTTTTTTTCAATGTTCTGTGGCATAAATTGGGCCCCGGAAACAAAATCTGGATCTATTCCATGTGTTTGCATGGCCAGCACATTCAATGTCAGATCTTTAAAACATTCAAAATTAATCTGCTGGAAGATTGGCTTTACCACCCACTGTTTGCTTCTTTTGGTTAACTCCTTCTTCTAACAAAGCATCCCAAAAGTTCCTGCAGTTTTTGTTGGTTCCCTACCAACGTATGCATAGTGTGCAAGTGCAGCCAGTCTTTTTCTGGCCTCCATACAGTCTACGCCAAAATGCAACCTTTTAGACCTGTACTTTAGGCACATATTATGGAACACCTCCAAATCTCCAGTGTGGCAGAATTCAGTGTGTCCCCTCATGTCTCTTGAAAGCGTTTTGTCGTACACAATCTTCTCATGTGCTGTGTGAGGAGGGGAGCCTGGCACCAACCACCTTTTTTTACGCACTTGCTCCTTGCTCAATGGCCCATGTGCACATTTGTGGACATTTTTGTTTTTTTCCCAAGAGTGTTTGTTTGAATGGTGCATCAATGAATGCCATTTTTCAAGCAGAATATCTATCGATCCATCAAAAGTTTTTGAGCTTCACCAATGATGTTTTTTGATAGACTGTGACCAATTTAAAATATTTTCTGTAGCTTTTTCTTTCACCAGCAGCTGTAATCTTTTTAGACATTGATTTTGTCATGTGCCACATATCATATTGATGCTTTATGTGTGGGAACTGCTCTTGCATGACCTTGGCTATTCCTACGTGCCTGTCAGTGGCTATTAGGTCTGTTTGCATTTCTCTGGATTGCAGAAGTTCAATGGATTTAATGAAACCGCATGTTTCCATGGCAACAGAAGATGTACATTCAGACTTGCATGATGACTAAACTCACAATTATTTTGGTTTCCATGTCTTGGAAGTGGTAAGTGCAGTATTTAGCTGAAAAAACAGGACAGTCACACTGCCCATCACCAACAAGCCAGAGCATTTTACCAGCGAGAGCATTGTCCATTGATATCTGTTCAAGTGTCTGTGCATGGTTAATAGTGGGGAACAAGAAATTCTTCTGATATTTGTGATATTGGGTTTTTGCAAGGAACTTAAGTCCCACAAATTTACAGAAACTTGACATATTAATGAACGTTGATCCGCTAAACAACAAAGCAGATGAACAAAGTACATTCCTAGCAGACACTTTTCCAAGTATGGGTTGCACAGACCATGAAAATGTGTTATGGTTCTGTACACAGCTACCCTTAATCTTCAGGTTGGTGTCTAGGACTACATGAGTAAACTTCAATGGCTCCAAGCAAATACTCCTATGTAATTTTTGATCACATGTTATCATTGTCATAATATCGATCAGGCAGGAGTCAAATACAATGGGCCTGATTACGAGGTGTGCGGTAAGGGATTACCGGCACCGGTAAGGGCACCGGTGCCGGTAATCCCTTACTGCCCTACTACGAGTCCCCTTTGCGGTCCTTCCTTAACACCTGTTTTTTTCAGGCGTTAAGGACGGGACCCCCAAAGGGACGCTAGAGCTAATAACGGTACCGCAATTTGCGGTATCGTTATTAGCGCCTTCCCCATTCCCATTGAGCCCTATGGTGGCTCAAATAGGATTGGGGAATGGCCCTGGTGAATGGGGAATTACTGGTCCCTCTAACCTTGGAATGGACCTGTAATTGCTCCATTAACCAGTGCGGAGTCGGAACGAGTTTGGAGGCAGCGATGGCGCTAATAGCGCCATGGCTACCTCCAACCTCGTAATGAGGCCCAAGGTATTTTGCCTCCCTTAATAGCCAATCGTCCTGCAGTACAGTGGTTTCCGATTCCATGGTGGTAGATAAGTCCTCCACACTCGGAAGAGTGAAGTCCAGATCACGAGCACAATTGTCTATCAGTTGCGAAGATGCTTCAGTTATTTCTGTGTCTGATATTTCTGGATTTTCTGCATATATTGCGGAAACAGGGAACATTGGGCCTTATTAAGAGCATGGTAGTTTGGAAACAAGGACACTGGTAGCAACGTACTGGCACCCTTTCTGGGCCGCCACACTCCGTCAATGCTGGCAGAGGTCATGGTTCCCCGTCAGGTCTGAACTTTCGGGAATCCTGGCCCCTACCAGTATTGTCTTCACAGAAGAACCGGCACATTTACAACTGTGCCAGTGCTACCATGTCCCCAATCACGTCCACGGAATGGGGACTTACAGTTTCCGCCGCCTGATATCCCGGCCCATCGCAACCTGGAATATCTCGGCGGAAGCAGTGTTATGAGGTCGGCGGCAGCGTGCTGGTAGCAACGGCGGGTTACCGCCGACGTCGTAATGAGGCCCATAGTCTCTTTCTTAGACTGACATTATTTAGAGGGTGACCGGTTCTGCAAGCAATTCGGAAACATCTTCTGTGTTGTCTGTCTCTTCTGGGTGAAGTTGTGCGTAGTAACAATGATCTATGGTTACTTTCCATGGGTCACTGGTGACAGTCCATTCACATTCCGGCAACTGGACATCTGCATCACGAGAATTAATCTTGAGAGCACCATGCTGAGCCTCAAAATGTACCTGCAACAAAGTGACATCAGTTTGGTAAGCAACATCATTAGTTTGTGTTGCTGTTTGAGTCTTTATGTTTCTCTTCTTCCTAGGCTTCTGATGACAAACAAAACATGCTCAATTTATAGGGCACATACAGAATATATGAATTACAACCTCAAAATGGAATATCAATAAAATAACTCCTGAAGAACTTATTTTTATAAAATATTTTGTTATTTACCCTTGTTTTCCTAACTTTCCTTGAAACAGTCAATTTTGATTTGCCGACCACAAGACCAAGCTGAGAAACAGCTTTTTGGAAATGTATAAACCATGCAATTTGTATGTACAAATATAACCACATTTAACTATGGAAACTATTAAAACATATTAAATATTACATGAAAGTTAAAATGGATAACTGACATTTTGCAATATTTTGCAATATCTTATGTATACCTTTGATCCATGTGTCTCTTCAATTTCAACCGCTTCAGTAGTACATTCCTTGTCCATAACAAATTCAACAAAAATTGTTACATTGTTAAACAATTTCATGTTAAAATCGTTGATCTCGCAAAGTACATCTTGAGAAAGTTGACTTAATGATTGTCGACCTTACAATATCAGTTAAACTTTGTAAAAATATATGGTTAATCATCTGATTACAATTTTTACATTATTATTAACATAACATTGAACAAACTACAAATTGTGCTGCTGCGGTTGAGATATTGTCTGTATACATCCACGGTATTGTCCGTAGTCACTCGGGAATTTCTCACAAATGGCTCAAACCACACAGGCAGTATTACTCTTTGAATGCGGAATCCCAGTCTTCCATGAATCCACCATGTAAACGCATGATAGGCCACAAGTTTGTACCACCTGTGTAAGAGATACAGAAATAGTTTACTTGAATGTACCCAATAATTGAATTTATTTTGTTTGCACTACCTTTTAAAATGTACGGCATTGTTATGCTTTAAAAAGTACCTTTTCGTGCAAAGTACTGACAATACTTGTGTGATTTAAAGTAGGAATTGATTAGAAATATGAACGCCTATTCCAAAAAAACAGTTTGAGAGATGGAGAAATATTGCTTTTAACTTCCAATTGAAAGAAACTTAATGTTTGGACATTACATCTAGTGATGAATACTTTGGTTTGAGATTAGAAAGAGAAATGTATTCAATTTACAGAAAAATTATTTCGTCAGTGATCCATCGAAGTTATAATGATATAGGGGAACCACATGCAATGTTAGCTGTCTTGGTTGTCAAACACACAACATATATAGAGTAAACCTACTTGTTACATAGCAGTGGTGTGTCTTCTTCGGCAACGTATAGCAAGCAGCTAGAGTTTTTTCTGCAACAGAGGTTCACCAACACAGTTGGCATAACCTCAAAACGATGGCAGGTACACCAGGTGGAAATGACTTCTATGCGAATGGGTCCAGGCTCCGGTGCCTGATCATCACATCTTTCATCCGATTCGCCATTGTCTCAACTTCTTTCTCTTTCAGAGATTTCCTCTTCTGAATATTCAGACTTGTACAGGTAGGGCTGAATTGTTGCCATAGTTCCTGAATATTGAAGAAATACAGAATCAAGAGTGAGAATTTTTTTTTTTTCTTTTTTTTATTGAAAAACTACAGTTTGAAATTACAAACTTTTGTTTCACATCAGCTGAATCACCAACGAACCAGACCCAACAGATCAAATCAGAATTAAGCGAATCAAAACAATCCAAAAATTTGACATCAAATATCTGTTTTCAAAAATCATATCAAAATAGTTCACAGTTGCACAAACAAGTTGTGTACTGTGACCAGTGATAATCCTGGCCCACCATGTCTCCATGTCATCATCCAGAGGTGCAAATTGACCAAGATGCAACGATCGCTGGGTAGTTGTTCGTTGACATTCAACTAATAGATGTTTGGTGGTTTCTATCGAAGATTCACAAAAATGACACAGATTATCTTTTAAGGATGGGTCCTTTCTTTGCCATAAAAGATCCTTGGTTTTTAGTATACAATAGCGAAATTAGGTTTTACATTAAAATTCCATGTTAAAGAAAGACAATCGAAGAAACAGTCATGTTACAAAAACCCATATTGCAAAGATAAGATTATTAGGCTCAAACTTTGAAAGTTCTCAAGGACACAAGTAAAGAACATGCCATGTTAAAGCAGAATTTAAATATGGTTTGGTAAAGACATTTGTACATAATATAAGAAATGATTAAATAAAAAGCGACTACTGAGTTCATTCATTTTAGGCAGAATAAATACCGGTTCTCAGTGTGTCGCACTTGACAGATAGCTGAACAGTGCAGAAACAAGTCAGTGAGGCTTGAAATGAAATACACTGACACGAAGGAAAAAGAAACTCCAACATTGTGTGATCAGAAAGGGTTTGTTTACACTTGTCGAAGAAAGAGGTGTCTTGGGCTTTCCATGGAGACACGTCAATAGATTGCACACAGAAGACGTGCTTTTGGAAAGGGGCATGAGCGCCTAGTGATGTCAGCTTTAGGGGCGGGTGGTCTGAATAACTGCTGCAAGGGCACTTGAAGCGATGGATCAACGGATAAGATTAGCACAAGATGGCGGTACTCGACCCGTCGTTTTCGCATGTGTAAAAGTGAGAAAAACTAAGGTAAGATGAATTGGAATTGTTTTTAACATTGATCAATGCATTCTTAAAAATACATGCCTGATCGATTGGGCCAATACAATTTCAAAGCGAACTACCCGTTTAAGCGGGCCCTAAGAACCTTTCAAACCTACCTCACTGTAACTTGCCTCAGGATCCAAAAGGGCCACAAACCCTCAAGTAGTTTAATGCACATGAAGGGGTAATACCCAAAGTTGATCATATAGGCCATCTGCTTACAGGGGATGGACATCACTATTAAGCACAGGCCTGGTGGTTGTGACCATGACAATGCAGACGGCTCTTTCTAGAATTCACAACCGACTAGAACCTGAGACCCATCCCATGAGGGATTATGTAGCCCGTGACCCAAATAGGGCTGGTATGGGGGGGCTGCATGCTTGTCCCCTAAGGGAAAACTAGAAATAAAGACAGAGACACCATGTTGTGTAAATAAAATACTTCAATGAGTATGTGCTTGGGTTTTAAGTGAACTGTGCTTACTTAGACTGGCCCATCTAGTCCACCATGGGGCTGGATGAATATTAGAAAAGAAAAAAAAAGGGACAGAACTCCCCTTCCCAAGAGTGGGCTGAAGAGATTAAAAAAGAAAAACTGTTTGGAAGAAAAAGAGTTGGAAAATCAAACAAAAGAAGGAGAAGGAGGAGACTGTTGGCTTTCTTGGGGGCTGTGATATTGAGCAGCCCCACAATGTCTAAAAACAATTACACATATGTCCATGTGAATGGGCTACCCAGAGTAATAACTGTGAACCCCAGGCTGTGTGCACAGAGCAACCCGGGCACCCATGGGGATATGGCCATTGTCGACCCACCCATGGGCCAGACCGAACTGGCCTTTTCTCAAAGGCAACATGTGCAGTGCTGCAGAGGGAAAAGAAGGAACAAGTTACTTACCTGTAACTGTTGTTCTCCAGCATGGGTCTGGCATGGATTCACATGCTCATGAATATAAGAATATTCCCCGTCGTCAGGCCGGGAATCCTCGGTATAGAAAAAATCAGTATCAGTTTCGTTTCTGATCTGTCTTTCTTAGTAGTAACCAATCACTGGTCTCTGGGTCATACTGCCCCCAGCCAATGACTGCCCTCTCTCTAAGCCCCGCCCCTGGCAGCCATCCTCAGATTTGGTAGCACGTAAAGTGGCAGTATGACCAAGTGAAGAGCCGCAGAGGGGTAGGTGGGAGGGTTCGCATGTGAATCCATGCCAGACCCATGCTGGAGAACAACAGTTACAGGTAAGTAACTTGTTCCTTCTCCGGCATGGATTCACATGCTCATGAATATAAGAATACATAGCAGTACACACATGCACAACCACGGGAGGTGGCAAAAAGGATCAATATCAAGCAATACAACAACTCAACATTAAGCAACCCTTACCTTCTCACCAGGCTCACCTTAGACGAACAGGTTGCGCAGCACTGCCTGGCCGACTCTGGACTCCTCCCTGGAATCCCGGTCGACGCATCTCGTGAAGGTGTGCGTCGACCTCCACGTAGCAGCCCTGCAGATGTCGAGCAGGTGCACACCAGACAGGAACGCCGTGGTAGCAGCGATCGCCCTGGTCGAATGGGCTCTCGGACGGCCTGGCAACGGTCGGTTTGCCAACCGGTGACAGTGCATGATGCAGCCGGAGAGCCATCTGGAAACGGAAGTCTTCGAGAGAGCCTTCCCTTGATTCACAGGTCCAAAGTTCACAAACAGCTGTGATGTCTTCCGAAAACTCTTTGTGCGGTCCACGTAGAACTTCAGCGCTCTAGCTACATCTAGTGAGTGCAGAGTCCTCTCAGCCGGCGACAAAGGCGACGGGAAGAAAACTGCCAACACCAAGGGCTTGTTGAGGTGGAAGTCCGACGGCACCTTGGGCATGAAGGAGGGGTGTGTCCTCAGCACCACCCTCGTGTCATGAAAAGTCAAGTATGGAGGCTTGCAAGATAGGGCCTGGATCTCTCCCACTCGTCGTGCAGAGGTGATGGCCACGAGGAATGCTATTTTCCACGACAGAAACTTCAACGGCACTGAATGCATAGGCTCGAATGGGGCCCCCATGAGCCTAGTCAGCACCACGTTGAGCTCCCACGCCGGGGCAGGGGCCTTCACCGGCGGGAACCATCGGAACAGTCCTTTCATAAATTCCTTCACCAGCCGATGAGACCACAAGGACGCCCGTCCTGTAGTTCTGGTGTAACGTGAGACGGCAGCCAGATGCACCTTGATGGAAGCGTGAGATAGGCCAGCCTTGGCCAAGGACAGTAGGTACGGCAATACTTGAGGGGCCGTAATCCGCAGAGGGTTAATCTTCTGTGCACGGCACCAGATAGAGAACCTCTTCCATTTATGTCCGTAGCACTTGAGAGTTGAGGATACCCTGGCCTTTGCAAGAACCTCTCTGCAGTCGGCCGGTATGTCGTATCCTCCAAACTCTAGTGCTGCAGGAGCCAGGCCTGCAAGTTCAGCGACCCTGGTTCGTGATGAAGAATGGCGCCTCCTTCTCTGGAGAGAAGATCCGCGTCCGTCGGCATCTTGACTGGTGTGGACGCTGACAAGTCCAGAAGGTCCGGGAACCAGATCTGTCTCGGCCACGCCGGTGCGACGAGGATCATCCTGCACCGGGACCTCTTGACCTGGTTGACGAGCCGGAGTAGCAACGGCAACGGCGGGAACGCATAAAGGAATAGGCCGTCCCAGGGGAACGAGAAAGCATCGCCCATGATCCTCGGCTGGGGAAACCTGCTGGCGAACCTCCGGCACTTGGAGTTCGCCGCCGTCGCGAAGAGATCGATCTGGGGTTCGCCCCATCGTCGGAAGAGTCGATCCACTTGATCCTGGCGCAGTTCCCACTCGTGGCACGAGCGCAGCTCTCTGCTGAGTGAGTCGGCGATGGTGTTTTTTATCCCTGCCAGATGAAAGGGTACCAGAAACATCCCATGGGCGACGGCCCAATGCCACAGATCCTGGGCTTCCTTGGATAGGGCAGGGGATCTGGTTCCGCCCTGCTTCCGAATGTAAAGCATCGTGGTGGTGTTGTCGGTGAAGATCCTCACCACCTTGCCCTTGAGGGACGGGAGGAAAGACCTGAGGGCCCGGAACACTGCACGGAGCTCCAAGATGTTGATGTGGAGTGTCTTCTCCTCCGGGAGCCAGAGGCCTCTAGCGTGGAGATCCCCGGTGTGCGCTCCCCAACCTTCCAGGGAGGCATCCGTCGTCACCGTCACCTGGTGGGCCGGGGCTAGGAAACCTGTTCCCGCCATCAGATGAGAGCGGGAACCCCACCATCGTATCGCCTGACGGAATGCTTTGTCGAGCGGGATCCTGTCCTCGAAGCTGCCCGTCGACTGGATCCAGTGGCCGTCGAGGAATTCTTGCAAGGGCCGCATCTGAAGTCTGCAGTGGCGCACGAGATAAATGCAGGAGGACATCATTCCGAGGAGGGACTTGATAGACCTCACTCTGGCCACGTCCGTGGCCAGCAGATGTTGCACCTTTCCCAGGATGGTCCTGATCCTTTCCTCCGACGGAGAGGCCAGTCGCGCCACTGTGTCGAGCTGTGCTCCCAGAAACAGGGTGACTTGCGACGGGACCAGGTGGGATTTTGGAAAGTTGATGGAGAATCCCAGGTCTGTGAGCAGCTGGACGGTCTTCGCAGTATGTTCTACGGCGAGCTCCCTTGTCCTTGCCCCTATGAGCCAGTCGGCCAGGTAGGGGTAGACGTGGATCCCCTGTAGGTGCAGCCGCGCCACCACCGGTGCTAGGCACTTGGTGAACACCCTGGGCGCCAATTTTAATCCGAACGGGAGGGCCTTGAACTGGTAGTGCCTCCCTTGGACCACGAATCTGAGGAACTTTCCGTGTCTCTTTAGAATCGGGATGTGAAAGTACGCATCCTCCAAGTCCAACAACGACAGGAAATCGCCCTCCTCCAGCTGTCCCAGCACGTGCTGGAGGGTGACCATCCGGAACTTCTGTGCCTTGATGTTCCTGTTCAGTCGTCGCAGGTCCAGGATGGGACGCCATCCTCCTGTCTTCTTCTTTACGAGGAAGTACCTTGAGTAAACTCCGGAGCCCCGAAGCCTCTTTGGAACGAGCTCGATGGTACTTTTGTGAGCATCGCCCTTACTTCCAACAGCAGTTGAGGGACGTGATTTTCCTTCGTGGCCACGGAAGGAAAGTGGGGGCACTTCTTCTGCAACTCGAGAGCGTGCCCCAGGGCCAGGGCGTCCAGCACCCAACGGTCGGTGGAGATGGACTCCCACACGCCGACGAACTTCGTCAGCCGGCCTCCCACCGGGGTGCTTCGGCGGGGGCCCGACCCGACGGTCGGTTCAATCCTGCTTGGAGGCCGCCTTGCCTCCTTGACCACCCTGGCGATGACGGAGGGATCCACCTGACTTGCAGCGTCCCCTGTAGGCCTCCTGCGACGAAGATCTTGCCGCTTGACGGTACGTAGAGGAGCCACTGCCGGCTCCCTTGGAGGCACCCTGTCTGCCTCCGGAACTCCGAAAGGACGGCCGTCACTGTTAGAGCACACCCAGTGCACGGGCCGTCTCCGTGTCCGTCTTGATCGCCTGAAGGGACTCAACAACCGCCTTGCCAAACAGGTTGTTCCCATCGAAGGGCATGTCCAAAACCCTGGTCTGTAAATCCTGGTGGAAATCCGTCGCCTTGAGCCATCCTCGTCGTCTCAGGCAAACGCTGTTGCCCAACTGACGGAAACCGGTGTCGGCGATGTCCGTAGCCACCGTAATGGCGTGGTCCGAAGCAATCTCACCTTCCTGTAAGATTTCCAGGGCCTCAGCCCTCTTGGCGTCCGGAAGGAAGTCCAACAGAGGGGCGATCTTGAACCACAACTCCCTGTCGTAGCGGGCTACGATGGCCAGGGTGTTGGCCGCCTTGATGGTCATCGCTGCAGATGAGATGACCCGTCGTCCCATCGCATCCAGCTTCCGACCCTCGCCGTCCGGCGGGGAGGTTGAAGTCGAGGGCGATGCCCCCCCCCCGCTTTCTTCTTGGCCGCCGCCGAAACGACCGAATCCGGGGTAGGTTGCGCCCTAAGGCACAAGGGGGCAGCGTCGGGGACCTGGTACTTCTTCTCGTACCGGTCCCTCTTTGCAGGCGCCGTGGCAGGGTTCTTGAGGAGGGCGAGCCCCTCATCCCAGATGTCATCAAGAAGCGGTACGACGAGGACCGTCTTCCTTTTAGGCTCGCGCCGTTGGTAAAGGAACCCTTCCTTCTTCTTTTCTTCGGGGCAGAGCTGGAAGAGCTTGGATGCCCTGGAAATCATGGCATGGAAGGATCCAATCTCGTCGGGTGGGGAAGCCCGGGCAGGGGGTCACGGTGGACACGTCCCGTCGTCGCCTCCGTCGTCATCCGTACCTGTCGTAGTCGTGTCCATGCCTGTATCATTCCCGTGGGTAGTAGACCGGGGGGAAGGCAGAGAAGGCCGCAGAGGCGGGAGAGGTGGCCTAGGATGCGTCCTCCTCTTAAGCGGTGGACTCTCCGAAGGTCCTGGCTTCGGTTCCCCCGTCGGGTCTGGCTCAGGTACCTCCATCGGGGGAAGGGGCAACCTAGTCCTTATCTCCGAGCATAAGGACTGAATGGCTGACAAAATGGCCGCTGAGGTGTCCTGCAGCACCGGAAACGACGGGAGAGAGGGCTCTTGAGGAGCCTTGTCTGCGACACCGTCGCTCTTGTCGTCGCCCTCGTCGGGATCCCTCCCGATGGGCTGGGCCTCTTCCACGACTTGGATGAGCTCCTCTTCAGAGGTCGTGTCCGTATCCACGATGGCCACCTCCCCCACCCTTTCCAACGAGGACTTTGTGGGGGTCTTCTCGATGGGCCTGAAAGACGACTCCCTCCACGGTGGCAGGGAGACTCTGGCTCCTGAGGGCGCCTCCACTGGTGTAGCCTCCACAGGCTGTGCCAGGGCCGCGGCGACATCCTCAATCGAGGTCTTAGCAGGGTGAATTAAGGCCGACGTCACCTTCTGTATGCCTGGGGCCTTCACCTTGGGGGGAGGGTCCGAGCCTCGCTCCCCCTCTGCCAGAATCTTCAAGATCGACCGGGGCCTCTCCAGAAGCTTCGCCGGGTTCTCGGACTTCCTCTTACCCGAGCCAGAGCGTTGGCTCGTGGATGATGGCGCCGGGGAGGGTGCGCCCTGCCTGGCAGCCAAGGAGCCCGACCGTTCGGCGCTCCCGGTGCCCGCGGACTCGCGGTGCTTAGCCTTTTGTTGGGCCCCCGTCGCCAGGGCACCCTCACAGGACTTGTGCGTCTTGTCCTCATGGAGACAGTAGAGGCATAGCGAATGCTCGTCCTCCTTGAAAACGTTCTGAAGCTGGCATCCAGGGCAGGTCCTGAACAGCTTCCCGGGCGTCGAGCTTCCTTTCTCCTGGGCCATGATCGGGGTAGGCCTGGGAACTTCTGGAAACCTCCAAAAGCGTAACTCGACGAAATCTTCACCCTTGAGGGGCGTAGAAAGTCCGAAATGGATCCCCGTTGATCGGATGTAGACACGGTGGAGCTTGAGGCTCTATTTAACCGAAAAATGAGCAAATCTCCTGAAAAAAGCGTGAAAACGCAGCAAAAGCTCGAGAGCTACAGCACGAGGACTCCCAACACTTGAACGTGCGGTAAAAATCTGAGGATGGCTGCCAGGGGCGGGGCTTAGGGAGAGGGCAGTCATTGGCTGGGGGCATTATGACCCAGAGACCAGTGATTGGTTACTACTAAGAAAGACAGATCAGAAACAAAACTGATACTGATTTTTTCTATACCGAGGATTCCCGGCCTGACGAAGGGGAATATTCTTATATTCATGAGCATGTGAATCCATGCCAGTCCCCATGCTGGAGAATAAAGAGCAGCCCAGTCTGGGCTACATGGCAGGGGCAGCCCAAACTGGGTGACCGGACGAACCCCTGATGACCTGAGCCTTGGCCAAATTGGACGGGCCACAACATTAAGCCCTTCTGGGCCACGCATGCCAGGCAACCCCGGAGGCAAAGAGGGAGATGGAGTAAGTCTGCCCTTCCTGCTGAGGGCGGGGCAGTGAAGGAAGCCCTGGGCTGCCAGAGAAGCTCAGGTGAAGAGAAGTCCCCAGCCGCTCTCATCGCTGCTGGGGTGAAGATGCGGTGGCCCGCCCCCTTTATCCCTCTGGCACAGAGAAAAAAGGGATGGGGCTGTCAGTGCACCACAGGCATGACACTGACAACAGCTCGCCCCATAATGAAGGGAACACTGCCTGAAACTAGGATGGCCCTGAGGGCGTGGTGGTGATCCAAGAAGTGCTGTGGGACTGCGGCGGTGAGGGCAGGAAGCCTTTCAGGAAATTAGCTACCCAGAAGAGACCAATGGGCCACGGGGTCATGGAGGTGACATTGAGCAGTCCCCCAGGGACAGGGCTCACCCACAAACTGTGCTGCATGTACGGGCCACACACAGTGAGATCAGGAGACCCCAGGTGGTTGATGCGGCCACCCATAAGAACAAACTATGGAGAACAGGCTCAATTGCATCAGGGGCAGACTGACAGATCTCCAGGACAGCCCCTAATAAGATACTGAGAAGGGGCGGTTGACTTCAGCAGCCTTCCCTTTGTTATATAATATGTATTAGATGTTCTTTATGTTTTGGTTGATAGTGTATGTATATACATTTATTTTTTTACGTGCATGTTAATAGTAAGTAGGGGTAGTTGTTTATATCTAGAGCATGTTTATAGTTATAATAATGTTTAGTGTTTAGTTAATTAAGGGAAATATTATGGGGAGGTTTATAGTATAAGTTAGAAGGGCTAGAGGGTGTTAGTACCGTGGCATGAGGCAGGTAAGGAAATTGGCAGCCAGCCTGAGGCCACTTACGGAGTGGGGATGCCTATGGAGTGCCACACTCTGGCCTCGCCCTTCAGTGGGTGGTGCCAGGTGTAGGGCAGATTTATGTTCCTTCGGTTTTGCCCTATGGATCTTCCTATGATCCTCTAAGGAAAGGTGGGGCAGACGGGGCTGATCCCTTTTTGAAAGAACTCAAGCCAGGGGGAACTCAGAAGGGGATTAGCAAGTAGAAGGGTAGATTGGTTCGAAAGGTTTGTAATTTTGTAAATAAAGAGGTATTCCATTGCTTGTCTCCCAGTCAGGATTAATCCAAAGCCTCACTGAGATTGTGGCTTTGTTTTTATGCTCTCTGCCTTAAGAGTCATAGCTCCTAAAACAGGTGTACCCCAAAGGTACTCCATAGTGTCCCAGACATAGGGCCTCATTACACGGATGGCGGTTGACCAAGGTGCTATTAGCACCTTGGTCTATTAGCACCTTGGTCCATGCCAGTAAAATACCGGCACCGGCTTGGTGGAAAGGGGAATTACCGCCCTATTCCAAGGTTGGCAGGGCGGTAATTCCCCTTTCCCCCATTGCCATTTCCCATTCCCATTTTTGCCCCATAGGGCTATATGGGAATGAGGAAGGCGCTAATTACGGTGCCGCAAATTGCGGTACCGTACTTAGCTCCCTGGTCCCTTTGCGGGTTGGTTTTTAACGCCTGCAAAAAGCAGGCGTTAAATTCACCAACCCGCAAAGGGACCTCGTAGTAAGGCGGTAAGGGTTTACCGGTACCCTTACCGCCTACCGTGTAATGAGGCCCATAGTGTCCTCTCTCTGTTGCCCATGCAGCTTGGCTACTGGTTGCTTTTTCACATTTGTAAAATGGTTGCAGTGGTTGAAGTCCATTTTACGTGGCTGGGTCCTTTTTGACCCTCTCTTCCATTCACCACACTACAGGTTGTCTTTGTTTGCCTTTAAGACCTGAGCTGTCACATGATTATCCCTTGTCCCTCTAAGTGTATGTAAAGGTAAGTGGACATCTAGGGCCACTGGATTCCTGCGTGTCAAGACGGGGGCTGTAGTTAGCTTAAAACCAGTTCTAACTGTCATATGCAGTTTCCTCTATGGGATTGTGTGGATTCATTCCTTTGTGTGAGGGATTCTTCCAGAATGCATGGGTGTGCTTGGAAGGATGACCTGCCATTGGCTAAACATCCATCTGTATGAATGATTCTTGATGTTGTGATTGGATGATGTATTCACTCACTGCTCCCAAACGGAATAAAAGCAGAACTCCTTAACCGCTCACTTTGTCTACTGCTAGAAGTCTATACCTGCACTCTCAAAGGCCTGCTGCTTGATGAAGGATAACAATTCTGCACCAGCTTCCTTTAGCGCTCCAAAGCTCTGCCTCTCCCAGATGACCAGAAGGAACCCAATGCTCCAGCGCTCCTTTCCCCATATCTGGTGGAGACAACTGGATCACAGCTCCAGCTCCTGCTCAGAGGTGTCATCTCCCTGAAGGTTCTGACCTTGCCTGCATTGCTCGAGACAGAATTGCATGTTCCTTTGTGAAGACTCCCTGTGCTGAACCAATAGATAATCTTTGTCCCAGGACATCAGGCAAGTGCCCTGGTGCCATCTACCCTTACTGGGAATCTCCAGGGGCCTGCACCTCTCTTATTCCTACAACCACACGGCTGAACTTTCCCCCCGAAACCTTTTTCTGTAGATGGCTCCTGTGTGGTATGAGGTCTTCAGCCTTTTCAAAATACGTGTTCTTCCTTGGACTCTCTTCAAGACAACATCATCTGAAGCCGAATCATGTGCTCAAAGCCGACGTGGGAGGCCAGCATCAATAACTATCGCCGACTACAGCCGATTCGCCTTTCCATTTCTCTGGCTCCAACCCTCGATCTGGAAATCACAAAATCTTCATTAAAAATCCTCCCTAAGGGTCTACTGCACTCATGACTCATCACTGCAACCTAACGTGGTTGCCAAACAATGTGCAACGTGACCACCTTTGGAAACAGCTTGCTGCAAAACTGTGTTTTCTCTCCGAGGGTATTGCTCTCCTGACTCGCTGACACTGCTTGTGATTCTTTTCATTGAACATGTCTTCATCCTTGGGCCTCTTCTTCTTCAGCAAAGGTTTTCTGTGAGTCTCACTCCACAGAAACCTCAGAATCTGCTTCTTGGGAAGACTTTCACCAAAGGTTACTTTTTACAGACAAAGGCCCTCATTACAACTCAGGCGTTAAGGGTTTAACGGCGCCGTCGGCGCCTTTAACCCTTAACGCCTGATTACAAGTGTCCCTTTGCGTGTTGGTGTTTAACGCCTGCTTTTAGCAGGCGTTAAAAATCCAAGCCGCAAAGGGACTTCGGAGCTAATTACGGCACTGTAATTTACGGTGCCGTAATTAGCGCCTCCCATTCCCATTATGCCCTATGGGGGCAAAAATGGGAATGGGGAAGGGCAAATGGTGAATGGGGAATTACCGCCCCACTCACCTTGGAATGGGGCGGTAATTCCGCCATCCACCATGGCGGAATCGTAACCTTAGCGGCATGGACCATGGTGCTAATAGCACCATGGTCCTCCGCCAAGGTTGTAATGAGGGCCAAAGAGTGACCCAAATCTACACATCTGGTCTACCTTGGCTTCTGTAAACTTGCTGGGAAAGATTAAAAAAAAAACGGTTTAAATACCCGTTAGTGCCTTTTCTTTTCCAGGAAAGATTCTCATTGAACTCTAAAGATCTCTTCATGAAACTTTCCAAACTTAGCTGATATATTGTGACATCTTTTGTTTTACAAAGTTCATTTACCTGTACTTGTGGTGATTTTTCTCTGTGCCTTTTTGTATTTGAGGATTATATTTAAAAAAATAATATTGTGTGTGGACCTAGGAGTAAGGCCTTGGTTGCTCGTTCACGACTACTACTTTAGAGATCTGGATGAGCTTGAGGGACCTCGATGAGCTTGAGAGAGTACCTCATTTTGGAAGGTACACTTAAAGACCCTGACCACAGGGCTTAAGGAAACGCTCCGTAACAATAATCAAGTACTGTAAGAAACAGATATCACAACTACCCAAGCTAAGTATACATTTTGTACTGACTGCTTAACGGTGAAGTGTGAGTTCTGAGGCTGATGGAGTCACTTCTCAAGTATCTCTGAAAACCAACACTGCCTTGCCGACGCACTCGGTAAAACGCATTTTTACAAGGAACCATTGAAGATTGCAATGCTTGAAATGCTGAATATTTACTGTGAGAAGAAAAAGAGGTAATAAATATAGCACATCAGAGACACCCCTATAAATGTTAAACTTCTGTTAAATCGCATATAATGTTTGTGCAGAAAAAGATTCCATTAAATATCTTTTTTGTCATCATTCCTTGGAGAATTCCGCTCTCCTCAAGCCCAAGTCCTCTGGAGGCACACATATTTGGTTTGACTGTGACATAGTTTTAAATTTCCATGTGTTTATTTGAAAGTACCAATTCACATGTTCTGCTAAATTATGAATACCCCCCTCCTGCATCTTCCAGAAAGATTTGGATTGATCCAAAGCTAGTTTGAATTTTTAACATTGTTTATACTGATGGTTATGTTATGTTTATATGTTACTAAGTTTTTATACGGAGCCAAATCACACACCTTTTCCCCATCCTACCAGGTAAAATACCCAGGAACTCGACCCCCCCGCCGACCTTTCCTGACACAAACACTTTCTCACAGACAGTTCACCTTGAGTGACAACGTACTAACCTCAGAGCTGTATAGCTGACATGTCCCACCACTATGGCGAGGCAAGGTCAGGCAATTACGGATCATTACACAAACCTGACTTCCATCCCACTTCCCCACACGGATAAAAGGCGCAGCACGAAAGCACACTCTGAGCGAGGCAAAACACACGAAAAAACAGCAGTTCCAAGATGACAGTTTAATACAAGGAGAAAGAAGGCGACACCAGAGAGGATTACACTGAGGGAAGTACCCTTGACCTATAAGGACTGTTATTGTGAGCCATGGAAAGTAAGAAACCGAAGACCAGGAACTAAGGCTGATGAAACCTGCACAGTGTGTCAGAGGTACCCAGGGCTCTCCCGCGTCGATAACCAAGGCGGGGAGGAGCGATTGCAGCCGTGGTACTGTCCTTGGCTCCTACAACACAGCAGCATCCGAAAAGACAGCAAAGCTGGTGAGTCGGAGAGACTGATACCAAAACCTCTTGTGTTTTGAACCAAGGTTGCAAGCGGCAACCTTGTATAAAGTGAACAGTGTGTGAAGCGTTTGTGGCGAGTGACATGAATACAATTGGAAGCCAAAGGAAACAATTAAACTTTGGGAGGACTAGATGGATTGATCCAAAGCTAGTTTTAATTTTATCATTTTTTATATTGATGGTTATGTGGTGTTTATATGTAACCAAGTTTTTATGTGGAGCCAAATTACACACATAGGGCCTCATTACAGGTCGGGCGGTCCGGAAATAACAGTGGCGGTAAAAACCCGCCGCCACTGTTAATTCTGGACCACCCGATCCCGACTCCTGCAGGCGGGAGGTGATGTTCCCGCCAGGTCTGACCTGGCGGGTTTAACACCGCCCGCCTGCAGGCGGACGTGGAAACACCAGCACCGTCACGAGATGGTGCCGGTGTTACCACTTCCCCATTCCCATTGAGTCCAATGGTGTTACCACTTCCCCATTCCCATTGAGTCCTATTGGACTCAATGGGAATGGGGATTTACCGAATTCTGCCTCCAGAATTCCCGGGACACCAGGGTCGTAATGCCCTGGTATTTCCGGGAGTCACAGCGGCGGAATGATAATACGAGTCCGGGTAAACCCACTGCCACCATTGTTTCTGGACCGGCAGATTACGAATTCTGCAGGCGGGAGGTGTCACTCCCGCCAGGTCTGACCTAGCGGGAGTAACGCCACCCGCCTGCAGACGGAAATGGAAACACCAGCTCTGTCATAGACGGAACCAGTGTTTCCATTGTCCTCATCCCTATGGAGTCCTATTGGACTCCATGGGTATGGGGATTTACGGAATTCCGCCTCCAGAATTACCGGATCACCGTGGTTGTAATTTCCAGCATTCACGGAGGCGGTAATTCATTCCAAGTCCGGCAGCAACATGCCGGTTTTTCTGGTTTGGTTATCGCCGGACTTGGAATGAGGCCCAGTGTCTTAATTTCGGGTGCGGGGCGGGGGGGGTGAGTTTCCACAATAATGTTCTTAATGGCGGTTCTGAACAAAGGTTTCCAGACCCACTTATTAGTTCATGTACATTTAGACCTCTTGTAGTCTGCGGTTTTCTCACCACTCAGCTGGCGGCTTTGCATTTACTCAGCACACCCACCCTCTCTTTCACACACTAGTGCTCCCTTTCTCTCTCCTTCTCTCAACACACACAAATGGACACACACACGCATTCTCTGTCACAAAATTGCTCTCTGTTACACATTCTGATACACACTCACAGACACAGATAGCACACATAGACAAAATATGCATATACCCCTACACTGCGCACGTGACTCCCAGATGAGTTGGCCAATACGACCGAATGCAATGCCTATAAAAAAAACAAATGATTGGCTCCGGAAAAGATCGTTACTATAATTTGCTAATGACCTTAATACCATAATGTTCATGGTACTCCATTTATCAAAGTTGAAAGGAAGAAGCAGTGAGCCAGTCCGGTTGAGAAGGAAAAGGGTTCCTTTCAGAAGAAACAAAGATGTCTGGCACAAATCGCGCGTGCTGAACTCACCGAGCTATTTTACCATCAATCATCACACAATGACAGCCGTACTTGGGCTGTGTTATAGCTTTTGTTCATGGTGGACACCTTAGCTGGGAATCTGTGCAATAGAAAGTTACCCGCTCCTTTAGAGAGGATTGCTGGGGCGAGAACATCAAAGACATGTTTCTTTGTTAGAGCCTTTACTTACTAAGCCTTCTTGCTGCTCCTCAGAATGCTCGTCATCTGCTCCAGGCCGCTGTCTCCCAGCTCACACAGCCTTAGATCCACCACATCCAGCTGGGACCTCTCACAGCAGTAAAGCAAGGCGTGGATGTCCAGAGAGTTGAGAGATGTATTAAATAAATCCACACTCTTAATGCACTGTGAGACATGCTGCGTCACATCCGCATCGTGCAGTTCAAACACATAATGGAAGAGGTTAAGTAATTTGATCTTGATGGGGTGTCTCTCAATCCAGTCCTGGAACCACGTTTTTAGGAATAACTTTCTCTCATCGCTGAGAGGCTTTGGCTGGGACAGAAAGCTCTGCTTCCCAGAAGTCAAGAGTCCAAAGAAGAATCGGAGGAAGCTTTGGAAGCGTTTCCCATGATGAGCAGTGATTCCCTCAAGGAGCGGTGACCGTGTATTGTTTGGCATCTTTTCCAGAGCCCAGGTATCCAGGCATTCCTCGAGCTCTTCCTCATCCTGGATTTTCTCCACACAGTGTAAGGCAGCAAACATGTCCCGTATACTGGAGTGACGGTAGACATAGCGGTCAGTCTTGCTCTCTTCCCTAAAGAAAAAACCTCTCAAGCTTCTCAAGAGATCTTCTGCCTGTGGACAGTTCACCACAAGGTCTTCAGTCTTTATCTCCTGTACACCAGTAATAATATTTTTGTAAGACATCTCACAGAGCCAATGGATAGTATTTTGAATGTTTTTTAGTATCTCGGATTCTTCAGTTGTCGCAGCACAGAGAGAGAGTGCGTGGCTTCCCATCTTTGCCAAGGCGGTGCTCACAGTGATCTGGAAGAGGCAGAAGATCACGCTGCTGCACGTGGTGAGCGCTCCCACATCCCCAGGAGTGCTGGCATCCCTGTATATCTCGCATAAGGCGCTGCCTATAAGGGGAATGGACACCAACCTGGACACGCTGTGGGTTTCGATATAGTGTGCAAAGGATTTTGATAGGTCACCAACTGCCATGAGATTATTGTAATATTCCTGGATCTGATCCTCTGTAAAAGCTTCCAGTATAAATGTAGACGAGAAATAGTTTGTGATTTTACGCACGTAACTGAACTCAGAAGTCACCAAAACATCTGTGCACGGAAGAAGCTGCTTGGATATTACTTTTGAGAGCAGAGATCTGATGCTCAGTGAGGTGTCGATATCACAGTGTGGAGAACGGGGACTGACCCTCAGTTGTGGGGTGTCACCATCACCGTGTGGAGAGTGGGGGCTGACCTCCAGTTCGTGATTAAACTCGTCCAGGCCGTCCAGAATGATGAGCACTCCCTCTCCATTGAGCAGCTCGGGGAGCAGTGGAGACAGCTCGGGGCACTTGGACCCCAAGAGCTCTCTCACACTTATTGGTGCCTTGATGGTGTTTAACTCGCTGACTGATAATAGAATGATGCATCTGTAGTAGACCTCTCGCCTGGATGCCCATTGTCTCTGGAGCTCGTTGGAGAAGCAGCTCTTCCCAATCCCAGCCGTTCCCGTTATCAGCATCCGCCTCGAGATCAGCTTCGAGGGTTTAAGAGTGAACAGATCTCCTGACTGCATAGTGCACTCATTCCCCTCACGTCTGTAGATCAAATCATCCTCAGGGTCTTCACTGCACTTCTTTGCGCCCATAGAGTGGAATCGTCTTGGCAAAAAATGATCGGTTTCATTGTCTCCAGAGGATAAAGCTTTACGATGCCTGACACTGGAGCCGAGAACCTTGCGTTTGTAAGACTCAATTGGATCTGCAAAGAAAAAACATGTTTTAGAAACATCATTTAGATGCCCGACCAAAAAGTTATTTTTGTATTTAAACACCATTTTACAAGAACCGTACTGCGAATAATCTACTGGCATAGACCAAGCATGAGTAAGTCTACCTTGTGTTCCTGTGTATGAGATGTTAAAGCATTAAGTGACTGGGCAAGAAATGAAGTGAACAAGTGAGAGGAGCAGAAAGCGGAAACAGCAACGTCTTTACAAAGGTGTGAAACACCAAACAGTACATTTTCTTTGCATCCTTTCACTTGTCATGGAACTTTTCACTACAGTTTTCGATATGGCCACACTGTGGAGCTATTCTCACGTAGAGGCAGTGCTTTAAGTGGGATGCTAAATCAAGGGGCCGCTCGTTAGGGGTCATGGTACACTGGTTTATTACCTTATGTGTGCCCAGCCTCTCCTTTTAAACAACCGAGAGACTGGGCGCACCAACGGTGTGACACCAGTGCACCCCAGCTCTCACACACAACAGACAGCAATTTCATTCAAGAAACTGTGTGGTTAAAGGGTGCCTGCGTACCCCTGCAGGCATCCCTTTAACCACACAGCTCTTCGAGTGAAAGGCCTTCCAGATGTGTGATGTCTCTGTACTGGGAGACATGAGGAGGGCTGGAGTTTCTTGCCTTTCCTTTTGTTTCTGAGTAAAGAGTCATCATGCAACAGGGAGCCCTTTAACCGTGCAGCTAAAGGGCTTCTTGCTGCATGAGGACTCTTTATTCAGAAACAAAACGAGAGGCAGGCATTCCAGCCCCCCTTCTGTTTCTGATTACAGAGACATCATGCAGCCCAATTAGCCAAAGGCTACGTAGTTAAAGGGCTGACTGGAGGTGTCATTACTTTGGTTTAAAAAAAAGAAGAGGCAATTCCTTTTCTTTTTTCCAATCTGAAGTGCTGCCACTTGCAGGCAGCTTTTTAACTGTGCACACAACCAATTTTAGTTGCTTAGTTGCAGATGATTTAATGTGAATCAAACAACAGCCGACACGTGTTTCGAGCAAAGCTCTTCTTCCAAGGCTGAGACAATTACCCAAATTATGTACAGTTTTGACAAACCATAAATAGCAGTTAAACATCATGCAGATCCAAAGAACATACAGTAAGCATGTGGGTGGCAACGAAAAAGCAAAATAGGTGTCACAATATTAACAAACAGTTTACACCAGCCCTGGCCAACATCTGTATGCACCAATTTGAGGAACAATTTGCATTCGCTTACAATCCATTTGTTCAATCTATTCATGTCTGGAAACGTTATATAGATGACGTGTTTTTGGTTTGGACGGGTACAGTAGATGGTCTTAATGACTTTGTTAACTACCTTAATAATAATGATTGGGGCATCTCATTTACTCATGAATACAGTGCTAGCAGCATCAATTTCTTAGATCTCACCATTACCTTGTCAGACAATTCAATTGTTACTAAAACATTTCGAAAGGCAACCGCAGTCAATGCAATTCTACAGGCTTCTAGTTGTCATAAAAAAATCTGTTATCAAGAATATACCTAAAGGTGAATTTATTCGAGCCCGCAGGAATTTCTCCAATGATTCAGACTTTTTAGAAGAATGTGCATTCCTATGTGAAAAATTCCAAACGAGAGGCTATGACCGTAGTATAATAACTAAAGCCCAACAAACTGCACAGAACATGAAGAGGGTGGACCTACTCACCCCCAAGTCTAGACATAATTCAATTCTTTCGAATAAATTGAAATTTATAACAAGGTACAACACAGATAGCTCTAAGCTGTACAAAATTGTTCGTCGCCACTGGCATCTACTTCAGTTAGACCATGAGATCTCACCATGGCTGGATAAAACTTCGAACTTTATCTATAGTAAAGCAAGTAATCTTAAAAATATTCTGTCACCGTCATTTATGTCTAACCGCCAGCCTGCCAAAACTTGGCTCTCGCAGAGATCTAACAATGGTTTCCACAAATGTGGAAGATGCACAATGTGTTGCCATGCACTTGAGACTTCTAGTATTGATTTTGGTAAACTTGGTATGTTCAAGGTGAACTCTTTCATTAATTGTAATACTAAATTTTGTGTTTACTGCATTCGCTGCCTTTGTGGAAAATACTACATTGGGAGTACGATTAGACCTCTTAAAATGAGAATACGTGAACACCTATCCACTATTTCAAATCAGGAGTCCAAATATCCACTTGCTACACATTGGCAAACATTTCATCAGCTTGATGACAATTCACAGATTAAATTTGTGGGTATGGCTAACGTATCTGTACCACAACGTGGAGGCAACCTTACCTCAAATTGAGACAATTGGAAGCATGGTTAATCTGCCAATACCGAACCGTATCCAATGGCATCAACAGCGACCATGAACTATCTGTGTTTCTTTGATGTCTGGGTGCTGAGTTGCACCAGACCTTTATGGGGATCCATACTTGTTTTTAGATATTGATGATGGGAACTGTCAGGTGTACACAAGACCGATCATTTTTAAATTGGATTTATCAGAAAGTTTTCTGTACATTTATTTCAACTAATTGGCTCCAAAACACGTAGCATCGAGAATTGGGGGACCCTCGGTGTTTTAACCATGGCCCATGTCATCCTTCATAATTGCTAACTAGCCTCCAATACACAAGGTTGCAATAACTGCGCACCCTGTGAACATTACTTGTTTATCTGTATTTTGTCATTATGGGTAGATTAGGCCTATTAATAACAATTATGGCCTATGTTATCATTATTATGTGCTAACTAACATTAGCAAGGCGGCATTGTAAATTAACTTTCAAAAATGCATATAAATAATTACAAATTATCTGTCAC
Source organism: Ambystoma mexicanum (assembly GCF_040938575.1). Lineage (NCBI taxonomy): Eukaryota > Metazoa > Chordata > Amphibia > Caudata > Ambystomatidae > Ambystoma > Ambystoma mexicanum. The sequence goes on from NC_090936.1 coordinate 1,045,561,782, forward strand.
TTTGCGCCAAATGGCCACCTTATTTAGTACTAATTATCTCTTGATCATCAATTTAAATGTGTATGGACCTTTGTACCTTTCAAACTATAACTTGGGTTCACACCCAATATGGCCGCCAGAGCCTACATCAGAGCTTTAGTTGCTCAACTGGGCTTGACAGTATTAAATACGAGCTCAACAACCATGTGCGAGGCTCCATTTCACCAGTTCGGGCGGAAACGCCGATAAGTGAAGGTCTTTCGCGCCGACCCCTAAGGATACTTTACCCTGGGGGGACACGCATGTGACCGTCTCGCTTTTGCGAGTGTCTTTTATATTGACTAATTAGTCCTTTCCTCTTTTTCTGTCTCCCCCATTACACGGTGCCGCGTGTCTGGTTCAACTCTACTGCATTAGGTCCTTATTGCTTTGGCTGACAGCCACAATTGAATACGCATACGCGTCTATATAGGTATGATTTTTTATTTTATTCTTATTTTACAGAGTGTCCAATTAACATGCTATTTAATCCCACCATATGTTAAGAGGCTAATTTAGATTTTTGTTCCGCTTACAGCGAAGCCGCAACTTATAATTGTCGGATACTTATCTACCTTAATCAGGTAAGATTCTATACAATTAAACATGGCAATCTTATTTCTAGCGGCTTGCCTAATTATTGATATGGCCACGCTCAAATAAATACTCTGGTTTCTGTTTTTTGTCTTTGGTTTCTAAATTAGTAGTTTCAGTGCCAAGCCTCCTCAGGTAAAAACTAATTCATTAACGACTTCCATTATTCAGATATAAGTATCATGAGTCTTGTGCTTACAGGGCCGTTCCCATCACTCTCTCTCTTGCATATATCTTTTTCCTTTTTTCTTTTATATATGACATTGACTTGATGGCTCGCCTCACCCCAACAACTTATGGTCTATGTATCCTTTCACGTCTATTTTTAATTTTGTCATGTCATATAATGATACCTTGCAATGCATATTAATTGGTGTAAACTGTTTGTTAATATTGTGACACCTATTTTGCTTTTTCGTTGCCACCCACATGCTTACTGTATGTTCTTTGGATCTGCATGATGCTTAACTGCTATTTATTGTTTGTCAAAACTGTACATAATTTGGGTAATTGTCTCAGCCTTGGAAGAAGAGCTTTGCTCGAAACACGTGTCGGCTGTTGTTTGATTCACATTAAATCATCTGCAACTAAGCAATTAAAATTGGTTGTGTGAGCAATTTCTGGGAGCAAACCAATCCGTATCATAGTTAATATATGTGCACACTGAAGGCAGGGTGTTCACACATTGCCCTCTATTGCTGCCCAGGAACCAGTCCTTAAATCCCCCTTGTCAAGAGCGACAATTCCACTTTTGTCCTTTTCTGCCACACACTTCTTTCTACAGCTTTTTAACTGTGGAGCGCTTCGGCTACACAGGCTGTCTGAGGTGTCGGCATGGCTGGGGCTAGTCTGGTGTGAGCCCCGAATTGGGAGACATTTTTGGAGCCTGCTGGTACTCTGCCCCATGTAGCCCTGTCCTACATAAAGCCCTGCTTAGTGGAAATAGAGGGTGCTTCATACATGTCATGTTTGGTGCAGCTGATTTGGCACTGGCTGTTTTGGCGTGGCCCCTTTGGCGCAGCTCTCAATGTGGAGTGACCAGTTGGCCTTGGTTATCTGGGGATATCGTGCTGCCCGTGGTGGGATTGAACTTCAATCAGTGATATCCTGGTGCAGAGACCTATCCATGCCGTTTTATTACTGTTTTCTTATATATACTATCATCCTAAGCACAAATACAAGAAGTACTTTAGGTGACAGCATATTCAACCGAGCAACACGGTCAGTACACGTAACTTGTTAGCATGTGCCACACTTGGATGAAATTGTGAACATTAGCCTGCGTCGCATCTAGATAGGATTATGAATGTTAGCATGTGCCACACTTAGATGGAATTGTGAATGTTAGCATCTGCCACACTTAGATGGAATTGCGAATGTTAGCATGTGCCACACTTAGATGGAATCGTGAACACTAACCTGCGTCGCATCTAGACAGGGTTATGAATATTAACAAGTGCCACACTAACATAGATCTGTGAGGGTTAGTAAATACCACACTTATTGCGAATGGTAGCACGTGCAAAAACTTAGATGGAATTCTGAACATTAGACTGCGTCGCATCTAGATAGGATTGTGAAGGTTAGCAAGTGCGACACCTAGATGGAATTGTGAATGTTAGCATCTGCCACACTTAGCTAGAATTGTGAATGTTAGCATGTGCCACACTTACATGGAATTGTGACTGTTAGCATCTGCCACACTTAGATGGAATTGCGAATGTTAGCATGTGCCGCACTTAGATGGAATCGCGAACACTAACCTGTGTCGCATCTAGACAGGGTTATGAATATTAACAAGTGCCACACTAACATAGAACTGTGAGGGTTAGTAAATACCACACTTATTGCGAATGGGAGCACGTGCAAAAACTTAGATGGAATTCTGAATTTTAGCCTGCGTCGCATCTTGATAGGATTGTGAATGTTGGCTAGTGCCACATCTAGATAGAATAGCGATTACTAGCCATTGCCACATCTAGACGGCATTGGGAATATTACTGATGCAAGATTTAGTTAGAATTGTGAATGCTAGCCTGCTTCACCTATAGACAGGAATTCTGAAGGTGGGCCAGTGCCACATTTGGATATGGTTGTGAATATTGGCGTGAGTCATATATAGAAAGGATTGTGAATATTAGCCAGAGCCAGATCTAGATAGATATTCACGTGCCACATCTAGAAAGAACATGGACATTTAGCACATCACTTTTAGACAGCGATGCCAGTAACCAACCCACTAACAATCTCACCTCTCTGCATACACCTCTCAAACTCTAACCAAACACAACCACAACCTTATAGCACAACAAACCACACAAACTTCACTACACCACAACAACAAAACAAACCACACATAACCTCGCACAACAGCACACGACGGCTGCTGACCGGAAAGCACCCCAAGCCAAGCGAAGGGTGTTAACCGAACTGAAGCTGCCAACAGCACATCACTGCTCTCTTGCACTTTTCATGCTCATTCCCAATAACTTACCCCCTTCCCTTTTTCAGATCCACCAGAGCACCAGGGGACCACTCTGGTGGTGATAATGCGTGGTACAAATATCCTTTAACATTAACATTAACTGTAACCGTTCCATGCAATAGGCGCGCAGTGCTTGGCTTAAACATACTGTCACCCAAAGCAATACATGTTTTGTGTGCTTAGAATGACAATATATTTAAGCAAACATTAGAATCCAGGCCCGGATTGGTCTCTGCGCTGCATACTACCGAATGAAGTGCAAGCCCAGCACGGGCAGCTCCCTGCACTCAACGCTGACAATTGGGCGCGCCTGAATGGGAGCTACGCCATGGAATGTCCGGCTTCTTGATACGTCTAATTATCGTGAGTTGAGGAACCACAGCAAATGAGTGCAGTCAGGCAATGTGTTTATCTAGTAATACCCTTCTCTGAAAAAACGGGAAGACACTTCTCTTCCTTAAGCTTTATTGCCCATTATTATGAGCCCAGAAGCCCAATGTATGTGCCTAAGCCAAGCCAAGAAATGGGTATAAGGAGAGCTGAGGGGGAATACGAGCCAGTAGTGCCAAGTAGCAGAGGGCAATTAGGCTATTAGGCTCCAGGGCTGGGTGGTAGGCTGAGATGTTGATTTCCAGCAAAGTCAGGTGTAACATCAGTTTTTGCTATTCGTCAGAAACTCCTCCTATACAGTGCAGTTTCTAGCCAAATTGGTGCCCAGGGCGAAACGTCAGAATGCGCCCCCATCCCCCGACTGGCCCACGTCACGCCCAATCTATACCTCTGTGATGCGACAAAACCCTTCCTCAATATGAATAAATAATTGCTATATGAATAAAGCTGGTTTAATTACATTGTAATTCAAGTACTTTACAGAAGAATTCTAATGTGAGAACACAGCTGTTGCTGCCCAAGTAAATGGTTTTTCTGTCAACTGCTCTTAGGGAAGGCCTTGCCTGAATGCAGTTTCAAACTGTCCATACTAGCACACTGCAGTGTGATCAGCCTACTGTGGTCTGAGGGCCCACTGACCTGGCTCTGTGTTGCAGGTATTCTGTTTGTACCACCTCACCTGTATTTCGCAAGGGAATTATTTTCTAACAGTCTGGTACACTCTTATTTTACTCTTTCAAAATACCTCTCTGAGAGTGGGAAATGGGGCACATAGCATCAATGAGGATTCCTGTATGCTTTGCATTAATACACAGAGGATTTCAGGACTATAACAGTGATCAGAGATCTCTACATTTTACAAGTCTGTGATAAAAGTATTGTATGTGTGAATCTCTAAATTCATAACGGATGCATGACTTGGTGCTCACATCACGGTTCACAATACTCACCCTAACATTAAAATGTGTGTAACCATGAACCATACATGCTCATCTGGACAGCTTACGTTTTTGGATGCGAGTAGAAAATGGCTGCAACATTAGCCATTCAAATGGGAACTAAGGGCTATTTTGCTTCTTATTTCTGAAGAATTTTAGAGGAGGAAAGGATGGGTCTCAGCGTGAGCATGCCCAATCGCAATAAAGAAACATCTTTAGGGAGCTACATACAAGGCAGGATACCGCCTACACATACCGCGCAAGAGAGACCCAATATAGAATGCACAGGCTACACAGAAAGGATTGTACCTCTTTCAAACTTTAGCCTGACCAGTAAAAAACTGATGAAGCATTTTAAACAAAACCGGCTTCTAATGCATGGTAAAGGATCCACAGTTCTTCAGCCACTACCTCATCACCATTAGGCAGGCCTCAGGGGTTATTTTGGCAAAAAGAGCAGGCACATGCATTATCTAACAGAGCTGGCATTAGCATCTCTTATTAGCGCTGCCCTGCAGCTGGTGAAAATCCTGGTGTGGCAGAGTAGACAGGGCATGTGACCTAGTGGATGTAGAATTTGAGGCAACTTTTTTGATTGCTTTATGCATTTAAGTGTAGGCATAGTATGGCATGCTCGTCTGAGCCACGTACACAAGACATTTCTGTATGGACATTGGACCCATCAGACAAAAACAGGTAAATGTGCTGTTATGTAAGGGAGCACCACATAGACATCACAGGGTGGTGACTTACATATCACTGCATTGATTTGCCATAGACTACTGTCTGCATGGTGACACCCAATGAACCCTGCTTTCCTAATCAAGGTGCCAAGTCACATTGACATGCCATCTGGTGTGTACTAGGCTGTGGTTGGCTTGTTAAGAAAATGAAAAGAGCGTTGATGCTGAGCAGCTGCATTTAGTCCATGTCCCAAAGCAGCCACTAGAGTACTTAAGAAATTAGAGTTAACCTTCTCAGGGATGCGCCATATGTACCTAAAAAGTAATATACAACAAAAAAAATATAGTTTTCCTGTGTCAAATAAAGACACATGAAAATAAAGAAAACAGTTTTAAACTTTTCGGTGTTGCACGTTAATTCTCTTTGAAGAATGCATAGGTTTGGTCAGCTAACTGATACTTGTGCTGGCCTGGTGAATAAAAATGCCCCATGCTCAGTTCCTAACACTAAAATGTTAAGCACATGCTGTGTTAAAACAATGGCTTGTTTAAGTGAGCCAACCATATAAATTGCCCCACTTGAAAGGCTGTCAGCACAAAGAATGAGGGGCACGTGGTGTGTGACTACAGAGCATCTCACATGCTGCAAAAGTAAGAGCAATTGAGCTATCCCGGAACACACGGACAGTTGCAGCAAAAGCAGTACCTCCCATTTAGTCTTTGCGGCGCTATTGAATACTGTATAAATAGCAAATTCGGCTGTACCCTGAGTCACACATTTGTGTGTATGAATATGATTGTTAGTTACAGAATGTATTCTAAAGGAAAAGCCAGGGTGGCGCATGGATTTTCAGGCAATGGCAGCCAGCACAAGCTTAACACTAAGGGCCTGATTCACAGAAGCGTCTTATAATGGCGCTATCCCATTCAGAAACGCTCTGGGAATCAGGGCCCAAATGCCCACTGAGGAGCGGTAAACCCTTCTTTGCCAGCAAGTGGCTGAGGTGGAGGATTCGGAGTTAGGAGGCAATGAGTTTATAACACTTCTGTATATCCCATGGGAAGGGAAAAAAAAGCTTGTACTGCAAGCGATGCAAAGCGCACATTTTACTACCCCCAGAACGAAACTAGAGAAACAAATGTATTGCCGGGGTATGAGAAGGCTAAATGTCAACATGGAGGCAGTTGCTGTACCCCAAATTAATTTGAAAGGGTCGGAAGGCGCTGATGCCGTCCCTGGAAGGATGCTTACTCCGCATCCAAGCATTGTGGCCTTCAGACGAGATTAAGGGGGTACGTTTGTAGAAGACGGTGGTATGAGGTACTAGCAGGGGAGTACCCATCGCTGCAAGAGGGGGGGAGAGCCGCAAACAAGTCCTGCTACTCCCTCTCCCCAAATGCAGAGCGCACAATTTCATACGGTCTCATTTGTGCCCCCAAACCTCTCACCCATGCCCCAATCTACTTTGTTGGTAACATTAGTAGCAGATGGCATTTTAACACATAATATAAATAAAACTGCAGGACCCTTGCAGATGCAGATAAATCATCTATTTTCGCTCTGTCTAGGTGCTCTCAGGCAAAATACACGCAACCCTGCTAATTTGCACATGGATTGCACCAACAGAAGTGACTTCACAGAAAAGGACAGTGCTGGGAGCATCATCAGTCTTTGAATGAGTTGCCATAAGTAAGCCAAGTGGCAAATAACTTTGGTGCAAAATACCTACATTGCAATATTATTATATATGGAGCAAATCTTGGCGCTTTGAAACACTATTCCGTTGAATAATGCACCTAACACATGCTCAATAGATAAAATATAGTCATTAGGCGTTTTTGAAAAATAATATCATGATATATCAACATAAGATATGAAGTGATTCAGAAACACTTAGAGAGCTGCAGATAAGACACAGTGCGATTAAATGATTTGCCCAGGATCACACACTTTGGTTAAATGGTGAAACCGGGATGTGACAATTTAAGCAACTGAGCACATCTTCCCAGATTTAGTTGATGTAGATATTTATTAAGGTTTTGCTTTGTATTTCATGTGCTTAAATATTACTTTATTTATAGCAATTCCTTGGAAGCAAACCACATTACATCGTAGTAAACTAACTATATATACACTGTCATAGAAATATGTTGAGAAATAAGGAAATATGTTGAAAAATAAGAGTATGGCTTTAGTTTTATTTTCCCCATCCTGCATGCAAAGTCACAATAGCATGGCACAGATTAATGTGAGCCTAACAAATCCCCCTTGGGTTTTAAAGCCATAGTCATTATTTCATAAAGCAGGCAACATTATGCACCCTTCTCACTTCGGATCACTCTCTCCCATTCCCATTTCTAAAGGGACAAAAGTCGCTGCTAATAGTCCCTCCCCGCAGCACCTCACTAACCCATCCTTGTGTAATGACTCACATTGTACTGCTCTGTTGACACAGAGCAACTTGAGAGCCGGTCTGCTGCCCGGAGCTTTTTGGGATATTGTCATGGCAGCGGGACACCTCTCCCATTCGGAAAGGGTAAGGTGTCCTGCTGCCAGGACAATGAGTGTGCTGTGCAGGAATTGCTCAGCACACATTGTCCTGGCAGCGGGACACCTCTCACATTTGGAAAGGGTAAGGTGTATCAGGACAATGAGCGTGCTGAGCAGGAATTGCTCGGCATACATTGTCCTGCCAGCGGGACACCTTTCCCGTTGGTCACCCTCATTTAGGTGCCGAACGGGAGAGGTGACCCACTGGCAAATCTCCCGTTCTGGCTCCCCCCGGTATGCCACTGGGTACTAGTTGTCGCAAGTGGGGGGATATTTCATTTCAGTATGAAGATGCATTACGGTCAGTGTGCCGATGGTTAGAATCACAGGCCTGGGAGGCCGTTCATGTCGGGAGAGCAGCAGTTTGCTAAGTAGTGAATTCTTCCAGACCACAATTTGGTGCGCAGCATGGTAGCATTGTCATCACACCTATTATTAGATAATGTTTGTAAATACATATGTGCTTGCCGGATGTTGCCATTCTTCTGCATTAGATTATGAGCTCCCGGACATTCCCTTGGAGGTCAGAGGGACTTCTGGCCCATTCACTTTTAGAATAAGTGTGTTGCAACGTCATCAGGAGTACATTGTGATATGATATGATAGGTTATTTATGACGCGCTTAATACAGTTCTCTGGTTGAATATTTATTCACGCTTCTTCCCCACCCTGGCATCTTATGCACTGGTATTGGATTGGGGTTAGCCCATGTATTTTTCCTTGTCTGCATTCTTATTGGGTGTTGAATTAGTACTTAACCGCATGGTGCTTGGCTCTTGAACCTCCCTTCAACGGTCTCCGTGGTTCTGTGGTCACAGGTTGGCTTGCCCCTCCGGTCTAGATAGGAGAATGCTGCTTCCTCGAGCGGCCTGACACCCAGGAGCTCATGCGTTGCTCCCAATATCTCTGTGGTCTTCCTTGCTCTCCTGCATCGCCCCTCACCCGGTACCGACAGGCTTCTCGATTCCTGTGTGCTTCGCATATGTGAGCCTCCAGCTGGGACCATTCGTCCTCTCCTGCACTCTCTCCTCCAGCAGTGCTGCTTTCAATTTTAAAGGTCCTCTGCACTTTAAGTTTTGGAAAAAAAGTAGTCTGCACGTTGCCCTTTGAGCTCTGCATAAACTACCTTGTCGTCCTCCTCGTCTCAGTACTTGAAGGATTATGGCAGTTAGAGTCCATAGATAGTTTTGGACTTGTCACTCTCAGCAGTTTCATAAAAATGCCCATCAGAAAAAGAGGTGTTATATGTGTGTTGTAGATATCTGGGTCACAAGTGGGGGCCTATTCAGAATAATGTAAGAAAAAGGTTTCTTGACTTTCTCTACCAGAGAGAACTTCTAATTGACAATAGGCTATTACAGTCTCATGTGTCAGAGGGTCTCCCTCATGGGAACTGGGAGGGGGGGGGGGGGTAATAAAGCATCTTTTTCAGTGAAGTCACCATATCGCCCCAGCAGTTCTCTCCTCCCATGATCCTTCCTCATATAACCACCCCCAGGATCAGGAAGCGCCTGTCGTCCCCTGACCACATGGGAGGAGGTCACCGCTGGGGAAACAGTGATGACTCAATTGGATTCATCACCCCTGTGTGTTGTCTTTGATGTACCCAAAGGCGTGACTTCTGATTAAAGTGCTTACCGCATTCTGTGTGCTTATATAGATTCTCCCCAGAATGGATCTGCTGAGGCAGGCCCAAGGTTGTGGCGTTAGCATAGGTAATGTACCCCTCTTTCTTCTGAATTCACAGATGAAAACTAACACACATCGGGTGCCGGCCTCTATACAAGTGAATACGCATTTTGTAATGCACAAAATGCTTGCATACGCATGGCAAGTGTGCAAGGTATGGCCGACTAATCTATATCTCGTGCACAATACTAACGCTACTTTTGCCTTTTTACAAGTCCGCTTTCGTATTTTTGTATTCTTGAACACAGTGAGCGGTTTGTACATTTTTGACCCCTTGTGTGGATCTGCCACTCAGCAGACCAACACTTTTACTAAAATGTGTGGACCGGCCTAAAAACCTGTATCGGTCCAACTAAAAAATTGCCTTGAGTATTGTTCACTAGCTAGGGTACACTCATTTGTTTTCATGTTATGCTTTACGGCTTAGTACCCTTGCTGAATTGAGCCCAACCCTATTACCCTACGGGGTCCTCTGTGTTACTAATTTAGGCAACCTCGTTGCTTTAGGGTTTCTTTAATGATATAAGGACTTAGGTCTACATGACCACTAATTGTAGTCCTTTCCGCTTTCCTGTTCGCACCGTTTTTCTCTCCTGAGTTCTACTTTTTCTCGGCTCTCGATCACCTGGGGCAGCTGAGCATTTGGACCTACTCAGCAGAGCGTGACATTATCTATTAATTACCTTATTCTTTATTTGGTATGGCAGAAAGTCAGTCCCTGAGCTTTACAGATCAACAAATCCAGGACACTATTTCTGGCCCTTCTTTTTTTGACCCTACCGGTACAAATCCCCCAGTGGGAACGTCCAATACAGGGGAGAGCATTCTACACCTTAAAATTAAAAAGAAGTGCTTCTGTACAGAACTTCATGCACATTTTCTCAGGGAGTATTTGAAAGCCAACATCATCCCTAGCGGCTTGATTGTTAGAAATACCCCATGCCTTTTCCTGGACGATAAGGAATATGTTACAAATTTTAGTTATGTTGCAACTAAGTGCAGTCGGGATCTGATGGTTTTAACCATCACCACAGCCCAACGAATTAGCAACAGAATTCATAAATATCTAGATCTGGAAGAAACTACCTTTCTTACTAACACTGCCATCACCAACGCTAAAAATCAACTTTCAGACCTCAATAAACTATTTGACGATTTCAAATCTACAACACTAACTAGAAAGACAAAGAAATTACAGAAGGACATCAAAGAATTCCAACTTGAAGAAGTGTATCCATACATTACCGATAATTATATTTCTGACCTCAATCAGGGGACGGCACCAAGCAACCCGAACGCAAGAGCACAGAGAAACCGCCGTAGAGGCGTTACTTTCTCAGGCTCAAGCAGCGGGTCCTCCTCTGCCGACCAGTCTAGGCCACAACAGGGTCGCCAACAGGCACATTTTGCATATCCCCCTCAACCTCCCCCCTCCTTCTTTCCTTTTTTTAGGTGGAGGCTTTGGTAACCCCCAATGGGCGCAACCACAATGGGGCTTCCCCGCCCGCGGATGCAGGGCAAACCAACGCCGGCGCCGACAGAGGTACTGAATCCCCTAGCCAATGCCCAAACCACTCCTGTCTTTAATCTAGCCCAAATTGACCTTTCTGAATCCGAATTATCTGTACTATCTAAAGGTTTATCCTTCGTACCAACATGCTCAACAGATTGGTACGATTCGGAAATGGAGATACGCACTTTTCTCCGTAAAGTGAGACTGCAGACCTTTTTTCATGAACATGACTTGGGAGGAGAAGACGATAGAGATGACACTGGCCTTCATCTGCCCTCTACCTTCACTCCATCTGACAGCCAAGTCCCCCATGATCTTATAACTTTTGAGAGATGCATTCTAGAAGACCTGATCGATTAAAAACTAAAACCATGAGAACTAGACACAACCTCACTGCAGCAGAGAGAAGAGCTTTGACATCACTACAGAATAATAAAAAGATTGTCATTAAGCCCTCAGATAAGGGAGGGGGTTTGGTGATAATGAGCAATAAACAATACAAGGACATAGCACTCCTGCTACTCAATGACAGAGACAGCTACAGCATTCTTCGCAAAGACCCTACAAAGGATCTTTGTCAGGAAATTAGCAATGCCGTTACCTATGCACAAGAAAGAGACTGGATCTCAGGTAAAGAGGCAGCCTTCCTGAGTAGATCATCAGGGAGAACTCCCTGTTTTTATGCTCTGCCGAAAATACATAAAGATCCCTTAAACCTGCCTGGCCGCCCGATTGTATCAGGTTGCAGGTCCATCTTGGAGCCTCTCTGCAAGTTTGTAGATCACTTTCTTCAACCTATTACCGTACAAACACGCACATACTTAAAGGACACAACACACACAATTTCAGTCTTCGAGGGCCTTACTTTTGACCCTACTATTCAGCTCCTGGTGACGATGGACATTAAGTCCTTATACACAAACATTCCCCAAGCTGATGCTATAGAATGTGTCCGGGAGTGGATGTCTGCTGACTCCAACCCCCGCAAGACCCCGATCAATTTTGTAATGGAATTTATGGAGATTGCATTATGCAAAACTTGTTTTACTTTCGACAATGTAATATACCTGCAGACTAAAGGAACTGCTATGGGTGTGGCATTCGCCCCTAGCCTGGCAATACTTTACATGGCCAAATTCGAGAATGACTACATCTTCTCAGACCTTAATCTATGGCAGGCACAGATTATTAATTGGCACCGCTATATTGACGACGTAATTTTCACATGGACGGGCACCGACATCGAGCTCAAAACATTATGGACATGGCTCAATACCTGTAATCGGGATATACAATTCACCATTGACCATAGCAATGCCGAGATTAACTTCTTGGACTTAATAATCAGACACAAAGAGGGCATCCTACAGTGTGATCTTTACCGTAAACCTACAGATAGGAATATCCTCTTGCACTATACTAGCAACCACCCAGCCCACACCAAAGACAATTTGCCTTACGGACAATTCCTCCGTATTCGAAGGAATTGTACCACTCAGAAGCCCTCTCTATTCGCTTACAAGCTAGAGGCTATCCTAAAAGTCAACTCGCACAGGCCAGGAAACGAGCCCGTAATCCCAATCGAGATAACCTCATCCACCCGGAGTGGGAGGATCCCCCGCCCACTGAGACTCGTATTACATGTGTGGTCACTTTCGGCACACACCCGGCACAACTAAAGAAAATTGTCAATAAACATTGGCATATTGCACGTCTGAACCTACCGGGTGAACAGGCCCCGAGGTTCGCTTACAAACGTGCCAAAAACATAAAAGAACATCTGGCGCACTCTCTTTACCAACAAGACACAATGGACGGCAGTTCCCGCATACTCCGTCCCCTACAAGGTCACCATCCATGTGGCAATTGTGTTGCTTGCAAATTCACCAAGAAGATGAAGACTTTTTCCATCGGTGAACGACAATGGACCCTTAGAGATCTCTCTAACTGCAAAAGCCAAAATGTCATTTACTGTATTGAGTGCCGGTGTGGCCTTAGGTATATAGGCCAGAACACCCGGGCAGTCAGTACACGCATCTCGGAACACCGTTCAAAAATTCGATGCAAAACTCTGACAGCTCCCTTAGTGGAGCATTATTTTATCATGAACCACACCCCCAATGACATTTTGTGGTGGGTGGTAGAAAAAATTAAAGGCGGGCCTGATACTCAACACAGCCTTTTGAAAAAAGAATCTAGGTAGATCCACCACCTAGACACATACCACCATGGTCCGAATGAGATTTTTCAGCCTCTTATTTAAACTTTCTCATACTATGAGGTACAAGCTGCCCGGACCATCACAAGTGATGCACCCCTCCTAACGGCATTACTCCCAAGCACCCTGACAGATCAAACCACTATTTGTGCCCTTTATCTTTGATTGCCTCTACAGCCTCTATGTAGCGGTGAGATATGAGCTCTACACACAGGCACCGCAGCACTATATACACCGCTACTACAAGTCATATAATCTGTTATCACCTTACAGCACCCATCGTTGCCCTACACACCAATTGTTTTTCAACAGAGAATTCCGTATGCATCCCGCCATTCAGGTCACACACAGACCTGAAACCACCATATGCGGGTTTACTCTGTCAGACACTTACCTGACATGAGGGACAAGCACTGGGCTTTCCTTGAGCAGCGTTTCATCTGCTGCAGACCCGTGCCTGTCACGGGTCGTCATGGCAACTAATAAGTCAACAAGTCTGTGAGAGCGTGCGCCCGCACTCTCACACGACTACACTTCCGGGTTCAACGGGATTGGCCCATGTCATGAAGCTTCCCGCTCCACGCACGCGCGTTCGCTAGGGACGCTTTTACTTAGTTAACAGTCTCCAGCGTTCACGCAACTCCTGAAAATGCTCAGCAGAGTTCTACGCCAGCCGGCCAGCGCGTTCCCTGGTATTGAGACGGACAAGGTTGTGCCGTTAGCATAGGTAATGTACCCCTCTTTCTTCCAAATTCACAGATGAAAACTAAGACACATCAGGTGCCGGCCTCTATACAAGTGAATACGCATTTTGTAACGCACAAAATGCTTGCATACGCATGGCGAGTGTACAAGGTATGGCCGACTATTCTATATCTCGTGCACAATACTAACGCTACTTTTGCCTTTTTACAAGTCCGCATCAGCTCACAACAGCACCCCAAGCGAGATTCAAACAATTTTTCCTCTCACATTTCCTTGCATTTTGCATTATCTGAAATCACTCGTAATACTGCCCTGCAGTTTCAACACTGAAGGCTCCCATTGGATGTCCAGTTCACACTTGGTTTTTTTCTTTTTTTCACCTCAGTGATCCTGACCTATCCAGGAATCATTTAAAGCCAACAGCCGGTTGACCAGAAGAAATAACATTGCATTCTCAACCCACCCTCCGTGCATTGGATTATTACCCCTTTAGCAGGTACCCCTCTCATTTTTTAACAATTCCTTTACCTACCACTGTGAATTTTTACCATGATTGTGCACTGCCCCAGCGGTTTGCCACCGCCAGCAGTGCGGTCCAGTTAACAGCGCCTCATGCAGCACTCCACTTTCTTTTTGTCCTCTACACAGCATCTTGGTGTAGAGCATACCCACTACCATATGGGACCACACCTCTCAGCAGGGCCAAACCTGAGGAAGTCCCATGCTCAGCCCCTGGCCTCTTAGTGAATCGGAACCGAGAACTTGGGATTTATAGCACCGGCAGGTAAGCTGCCAGCACAGTGTTTCGAGAACTTGTGTTTTATTAACCTATGCCTTATGAGTACTGGCATTCCATAAATATAGTCACTGGAGTTTTCTATATACATTGCAGGGTCACCCCTACGGAGGTCTGATGAAGGCAGACGCAATTTGATGCAAATCCGCTGAAACGTGATACGAACTGGGAACACCTGTTTTGCATGGTTCCCTATTGTACCAGATTCTGTACATTCAGTCTCTGCCACGTTGGCCTAAAAGATATCTTGTTTTCCTTATGACCCTGGAACATGTATTGTCACAATTAGAAGGAATACAAAACATAAAAAGGAAATTTCCTATGAATTAGGACACTTTTTGAAATTTGGGTGATTTTATAGCCCCTCTTGTTTCTATTTTTTCCTCTTGGATTCATTAACAAAATACCCACCCATTTAATGAGTATGTATATTGTCATATAATAATGAAACTATTGAAATCCATCTGTATACTAACCATATAGTATTCTATGTTCACTTTGTTATATATACTCAGGGGAGTTGCTAGGTCTGGAAAAGACCCGGGGCTATGCTGATGTCAGAACTGTTGGGACTGGGGGCTAGCTAGTCTTTTGGCTGTAGCTCCTGAGATTCTATCCAGGGCTGCAACCAAAAGATCAGGGGTTATAGCCCCGTTAGCCCCCCCCAGCAACGCCCCTGTATATACTACACTATTATTTTGTTATTTAATGTCATTATGAATTGTTATTGTTTTTGCATATGTATGTTGCATTCTTCAGTATTGTCCTAAATTGTATACACTATATATCTGTTTGCATTAGCAAATAAATTATTGCTTTCGTATTTTTGTATTCTTGAACACAGTGAGCGGTTTGTACATTTTTGACCCCTTGTGTGGATCTGCCACTCAGCAGACCAACACTTTTACTAAAATTTGTGGACCGGCCTAAAAATCTGTATCGGTCCAACTAAACAATTGCCTTGAGTATTGTTCAATAGCAAGGGTACACTCACTTGCTCCAGTAGTATTCTGTTTGTACATCAATTCTTTTATTGAGAGACTGTTGGCGGTGAGCACGGACCCACCAAGGTTGGGGGGGACCCCAGCCCAGTCCTGTTTTTCACAGACAACGCAGTCCTATTGTCCACCATCCAAATGGGACTGCTCCTTGCCCTGTCCACCTGTCATGATGCCTACCCCTGGGGACCCAGACCACGTCCAGCAACCCCGGAAGCAGGAATCAAGTTATTCTAAGCAAGCCCAACAACCCCTGCTAGGGGCTATTTGGGTCCAGTCCTGGCGCCTATGGCGCCAGGCTCATATGGAGAGTCAGTCCTGGCGCGGTAGGCGCCAGGCTCATAGATTAAAACTTACCTGATGCAGACCATGCTGCAAACTTACCTGATGCAGACCATGCTGCAAGAGCTCCAAGCCAAAAGAGGCTTGGAAGGGACTACTTTACTTAGGGACTATTTTTTACTCGGGCGGGGCTGGGGAGGAATACTTACCTGGGACTACTTTCGAGGCTATTTAAACCACGCCCGAAGAGCAGCACACACTTTGCGTTATTCTGCATCCAGCAGCGTAACGCTCACCGTGCCTGCAAGTCTGCATCCAGCCTTCTGCCACGCCCGCCTCGAGTTTGGAGCTCATAGAAAAAGGGAGGAAGAAGGAGAAAAGGTTAGAACAAGAGCAAAACCTTTAATCCTTACCTGAATTCCCGATCCATCGCGCCTTCGAGCTGGAAGAAAGAAGTTATTTTATGCGCGTCGCCTCGCCTGCTGCAGCGCCGCGCTGAACTCACCGGCCTTCGCAGCATCTTCACATTCCACCGCATCCTCCTGTATGTTCCCGCCGCACTCCGGCACCTAAGGAGAAGACAAGAACAGCAAGGTGAGCCAAGGGAATACACAGAGGCATATTAGTTACCCTCCCATAGACTTACCTGATTTTACCACCGGGGGTACTATTCCTTTTCACGGGTCGGCACAGCTTCCACTGCATCTTCACCGAACCCCGGCCCCTAAGGGGAAACAAAAGGACAGCAAGGTGGAACAAATGAACTAACAAGGGGAACCCTCCTCACCACAATAGACTTACCTGATTTTACCGCCGGAGGTATTATTCCCCAAGACTTCATATTTTCTCTCAGCGCCTGAATAAGGGAGAAAGCAACAGGTTACATATTGACATGTTTTTATCGAACTGTGTTGGAAAATACAAATCCTTACCAGAATACTACCGGTAGCCACGAGGAACTTTTCATTAGGGTCAAGTTGCAACCTGCAAGGAATCGGACAAGAGTGAAAGTCAGGCATTTGAACTCTTACGAACTTTATACTTACGGCGTCTTGCCGGGAATCTCAGAGTCAATATTGTTCTGGAACTCACCAATTCCTTCGAGCCAGTGAAGCAACTGGTTATCAACGCGCCCCTGCGCTCAATGCAGGATGGAGAGCTCATCTTTTCAAACCATCAGGTGAGACTATAAGAGGGGACATCAAAGGTGATCAGTGGGGAGAACAGCAGGGGTGGGGGGATTTACGCTCAACTCCACGGGTGGTTAATTCCCTTTCTCCATTTGCAGAAGAATATTCCTATGGGCCAAGCAAACGAAGCTAGGTGGGCCAGCCCAGTCCGTCATCTCGGCCCTACGCGTCACATTGGTGGAGACCGCAGCTGTCCAGTCCCGATCGACGCCTCTGTGGGAGCCAGGTGAGCGTAACACAACCCTAGCAGATGAATGCGGTAAATTGTGGTTGGAGATAAATGCTGCAAAAACTAAAGCTATGGTTTTTACATCAAAATCATCGAGAATTAAACCATTGAAATTGGAGGTGGGGGGTAAAATTCTAGAAGGGGTGGGTTGGTATAATTATCTGGGGATTCGGTTCTCAAGTGTGGGTCATTGGGTCGATCAGGTTGCCAAAGCCAACACTCTACTGCAAAAAAACAGCACAGCCCTGAAAGCCTACCATGCTAGTCACGGAAGGGGTGCAAAAAGCCTGGCCCTCAAGATATACGCAGCGCAGGCTAAGGCAGCACCATTATATGGCGCTGAAGTCTGGGGCTACGTCGATGCCACCCCCTAACAATTACAGAGAACACATTTCTGAAAGCGATTTTTCGGCTGCTTCCCGAAAGCACCCCGACTAGTACAGTTCGTATATGGAGTGTGGTTTCTCTCCCATTGGCGAACAAATAAGTATTAGACCGGTTTATTGCTGGCTCCGGGTTTGGGGAAACCAGGAGCTAGTGAAATACCGGGAAGCATTATTGACATTGGGGGGATGGCACAGGATTCAATGGTTGGTCCACAGAAAAAAATGGCTTGCTCTATATTGGCAAAATACACAGATTTTGGGAGCTGACGCGAAGGGGAGAGTCAAGATGGTCTTTCATAGATATAAATTAACAAGGGCACGGACGATCACATTAGCCATGGCAACCGGTCCAAACTACTTACAGCTCAAAGCTTTGCCGGGCATGGAGCTATACCTGAATACAGTGGAACCAGTGTATGCCCGTGCCTTATACATGAGGCTACGCCTAGGTTGCTTGCCCGTGCCGGAAAATACGAGTAGGAGGGATGGGAAGGGTAGCTCTGAGTGCCCAATGTGTAGCAAAGGTGTGGAAGCAATAGCACACTTCATGCTAACCTGTGAAGCCTTAAACGAGTTAAGAACCAGGTATTTGAAACCCTTGTTCTTGTTATATAACATTACTACCACTAGGGAAGCTCTGAAGTTTTGTAAAATGTGTAATGACTTACTTTGTCAACAAGTACATCAATAGGGCTTGGCTGAGGAGGGAAAAGTATTATGTAACGTTGTTCTGACTCCCATTTATAGGAGTCGGTTAAGTGTTCTGTGATGTTCTTGACTTGTGATTTTAAATATTATGTACCATAATATAGTGTTTTATTTTTTAGACTTGTTTATATTGTATTACATGTATTGCATTATATGATGTACCCAAATGGCACTTCGCCGAATAGAGGTTGTACTATGAGTATGTGAATTTTGACAAATCCCGAGATTCAATCACTTCTCTCCAGAGGGGACCCTTTCCTTGCGAGGCAATGGAGGAGAGCCCGCTGCGCAATATTCCCCCTAGGGATGGCGGTATATGGGACCTCACAAGGAGAGAATCCTACGTCCCATTAAGCGAAAGAGAGTGGAGGGGTAGTTTTATGGCAGCAGTACTGACAATGCGGAAGTGAGTCCAGCAAGCTGCGAGGTGCGTCGGTGTGTATGTAATGATTATGCAAGGTCCAGCACAACAGATCTAAAGTGTAATTGATACTGGGAAAGGTCTAGCACAGCAAATCTTGGGGCAGCATGACTAACAATGCAGCAAAAGCAAGGTTTGAGAAAGAGGAGAGGGTTTTTTCACCCCCTCCCCGCTAAGGGCACCTCTGAGGCCATAGCTTGACTCTGCCCACCCCTCCCGACATGAACGGTGCTCCTTCCAACCCAGGACAACCCGCAAGGGCAAGACATTCTCCTCTGGGACAGTAGGCTGTGGAGGTTTGGCCAAGAAATTAATTGATTGTAATATGAGGGGAGGCGGGAAGGGGGAGAAGGAAAAAGGAAAAAGAAACATCTAAGGCATTCGGCTGGGGAGTTTTGGGGATGAATGCATTGGATGGAAAGATGAGGGGGAATGACAGACATTTAACATGGTCTTTTGGTCGCGAGGAGTAAAAGAATGTAAAGAATCAATAGTAAAGAATCCAAGTGTACTTAATCTACCCCCAAGCCCCTGCAGGTGGCCCAAACAAGGCAAGAAGATCTGTGCGAGTGGTCGGTTACTCGTTCGTATCAAGGGCCAAAGTGAGGTGGAGCAGCCATAGAGGCAATCACACCAAGTGCATTCAAAGTACAATGGTGGGGGAAACCAGGAATGAGATGGGGACAATTTGAAGAATATGCGGAGACCTCTTACAGAAGTGCAAAAAATCAGGGATCGTGGTAGTACACCTAGGTGGCAACGATTTGACAGGTGCAGGAAGAGGGTTATTACAAAAGGAGATAATGGTGTCACTGCAGAGATTAGCGGTTCTCTTGGGGGGAACTGGGATCATGTGGTTGGAAATAATACCCAGATTCAAGAGGAGAGAAGCCAAATCTCCCCAGGCAGTCAAGAAGTCCTGTAAAAAGCTGAAAAAAGCCATGGCCAAGTTTTGCAAAGGGATGGGTATTTCACAAATATGGCATGGCCTGATAACCCTGGATGTACCTGAATATTATTTGGAAAATGGGGTATACTTGTCTGAGAAAGGCATGGACCGTTGTTTTTTTTGCGAGGGGGAGGATGAAAGTTAAACTAGCCGGCTTGTAGTCACATCATTTTGGTTATCATTTTGCATGTGATGTACTGATTATTGGGAAATCATGTAATCAAGGTTTTCATTTGCAGTGATGTTAAGCATTTTAAAATAGACATTAATTGAGCTTGACGTGTTGTTAATGTAATAAACCTGTGCCATTTTAAGCCACAAGCAAAAAGGAGCCTCCGATTGCATCACGTTGGAGGAATGTTTCATGTCGCAGGTATGGTGCCTTAGCATGTATTTATGGGTGGCAAAGGGCCAAGAAGTGGTCTATTGCCAGGGTTATGGCAGGAACGGAGTTCCCTGCTGAGAGAGTTGGCCACTGAACTGTTGACGTTGGACAGGTGAAAGGGACATTCCTTGTAAAGCTTCAGTTTCGGATCAAGGGAATGCAGGATGGCAGCATGCCTAAGAGGGACTTGATTGTATTTGAGACCAGTTACCTTTGTTCAGACAAAGTTTGAACTTTGGTGAGCATTGTCTGGATTCTGTTGTCTGAGGGAGGTGCTCTCGAAGAGGTAGCATTCACAGCTGCTACCAAGAACACCACACTTTGAGGCGGAGTACTGGATGACTTTCCATAGTTTATCGAGAAGCACAATGATGTCAAACAGTCCAGGAACAGACACTCCTCTTTATCATCAAAAAAGTCAAAAAGAAGGCATAGATCACACTCTTCTTCCTCTCCTTCTTCCTCAGATACTTCTCAGGAAAGGAGCATAGTATGCCTGACTAAATCCTCCACTTTGAGAAAGAGGCCCCGTCCTCCTCGAAACACAAAGAAGTGGCCATGCTCCAGTCGATGACAAGCATAAGGGCAAGGCAAAACCCTGAGTGCCCTCGAGCCCGGGTCATAAGCCTAAGACTTCTCGAGATTCTTCGAGTATTCGATGTGACAAGAAATCATCGAAGACACCATCGGGTCAAGAGTTGAGTGCCTTGAGGCACAAATCCAAAAGTAAGTCGTTGATACTATCGACGCTACAGACATCGACACCGTCAATGCCATTGATGCTGATTCAGTCTAAAAGCAAGGCATCGACGCCGGCAGTGGAGTCATCGACGCCTTTGCCACAACAACCTCAGGAAAATAAAAGGTTTTTAAACCTTGACCTAAAAAGAACTTTTTCAGGTCTTTAACCTCAATATATGAGGGTTAGGAGACGTCAGATGACAACCAACCATTTGGCCTTCAATTGGATACTCCTATTATAGATAAGGATACTAATGTCCCAGAAAGGTTCATCTCAGAGGAGACCAGAGTCAGGGAGTTGCACGATACCCTACAAACAGCTAGTGGGGTTGACACTTCTCCAGAATTAGATTTTGGGAAGCCAGTCGCAGCTGATCATGCAGATGCATCATATAGAAGTCTGATGACTAAGGTTATTGATTTCCTAGGTTTTAATAGACCTGCTCCTCTATTTCAGTAGGACGATCTTACGGACATATTGGACAAAGGTCCACAAAATGACCTTATACTACCCTTTCATGTAGCTCTCCAAAAAAGAGTAATTTCAAACTGAGCAGTTAAGGATTCTAGCCCTGCAGTTTATAGAAACCTCACCAAAAAATACAGGCCATCTAGTAGCTGCCCATGCTACCTGTCAAAACATCCAACACCGGAAAGTTTAGTGGTCCAAGCAGCTACGTACGCTTCTAAGAAAGCTACGTACCCAACTATCTCTCCAGATAGAGATGATAAACATTTTGATTCATGGGAAAAGAAAGTCTTTTTGGCTGGAAGCATGGCATTAAAGTCTGCTAACTCTACATGTGCACTAGCAAAATTCACATTCACTGTGTGTGAATGTATAGCTATGGTGGCTGATCACATCCCACAAGGGGAGGAAATAGACGGCTTCATGAACCTGATAAGAGATGGAAAAGAGACCATGTGAGAGTCTCTTCAATCAGGTCTGGACTCTGACAGTATCAGCAGAGCCATGGCGGCAAGCATTGTTATACGCAGGTTTGCAAGGCAGAGGAAGTCAGGATTTGCACATGACGTACAGTCTATACTCCTCAACATGCCCTTCGACGGCTCTCATTTATTTGGTAATAAGGCTGATGAAAGCCTTGAAAAGCTGCAGACCTCAAAAGCGGCAGCCAAGTCCCTAAGTGCCGCCATCAGGCAGACTGGCTCCAATGTAAGCCAGTCTAGACCCATAAGAACACTTATCATGCTTGATTCATCATAGATGATCAGTTAATGAAAAATCATGCTACAGTAAAAGATATAGAGGCCGCTACACCAAAACATCAGTCTAGCGAGATAACACTATCACAGTAAGCAATGACTAGACTGACTGCACCACAATGCCAGTATAGCCAGTCACTCACTCATACAACTTTTCTTATCTCCACCCATTGCATTCTCTACACAGGCACACATAAAAAAACATTCAAAAACACACCATGGCATTCATACTCATTCACCCACCACTCACTCATTCATACACCTTTTCTTATCTCCACCCATTGCATTCTCTACACATGCACACACCTGCCTGCCTAGAACATTGAAAAACAATGTAAGAAACTCATGGTGGCAACAGTAAAGACAGTCACAAGTGATCACAATTCAAGGGTGTTCATTGAACTTTATAATGGGTGAGATAAATGCCTAATATAAACCTAAATCTAAGATGGGAGCAAGTTACAACCATCAAATAATACTAAGGCAGTCCTAGTGGCGTCTTGTCAAATAAAAAGGGCCTATACTAAAAAAAAGATTGCCAATCCTTACCGCTAAGTTACAAAAATAGTGTAGGATAATGTTTGCCAGAAAAGAAAATAGTATTCACAAAATTAAAAGTCAGGGTGGTATGTCTGGGTCTGCCTTCCCCACATTTTTTAGCACGGGCAAGATGGGATTCTGAGCACAGCACACTCCTGAGCCTCTTCAGCACGAGGTTCACAATTTCAGTTCGACAATACTAGCACATTCAGCAGCCAAGTCTCTTTTCTACAAAGTGTCTTGCCTTAAAAGGCCTGGTGGATCAAAACAACAAACAAGCAAAAGTTCCTTCAGTAATTTTGCATCTTGGGCGATTGCTCTTCGCCCCTTGGATCTCCCTCTGCCGGGCTCGGATCCTCCTTGCAACTTGGGCCTCCCTCCGGTGAGATCACTACGGCCTTTTGAATGCAGCTTGCAATATTCAAGAGCCTTAGTGTCTTTTTAAACAACTTCCTACTGCGGACAACCCTCGGCCGTATCACTCTTGTCGCAAAAAGTTCATGGGTGTATTGCTCTTCACCACAACTCGCAGGCATCCCGCTGTTGGGTTCACATCTGCCGATATCAAAGTTCAATTTGCTTTATCATGATACAGGATTTACTTGTCTTAGTTTTTCCCTTGGCAGTGGGTCAAAGACTTTCGAGTGTACACAGAATTTGACGTGACCCTTGTAGGACCACTCGGGCACCTCATGCCGCCCTTTCCTAGGGCCTTCTGGTACTTGTAGTTTCAATACAAAAGGGCCAGAGAGAGTCTTCGAATGAGCACTCCTGCGGCGACTGACCACTCTGCAGCTGGCCCTTCTGTGGGCTTTCTCAAAAGTTCTTTGTTCTCAAGTTCTTGCGTTCATCTAATGTTTCCAATTGCAACCTTAGACTCAAAGACAGTTCAGTTCCTATCAGCTTCCTCAGACTCACTGATTGTGTTGAGTCTGCTTGGCTTGCTGCTGGAATCAAGGACGGTACCACTGTAGCCAGCATGCCACCCCGCCTGTATTATCAATGCGTGAGGCCCCCATGCATCTTTGACATCTGTTGCTCTACATGTCAGCTATTTTCCCCCTTCTTGTAATTCCCTATCTGGAGGCTTTGCGGGTCTGCGTTGAAAAGGGCAAGGGCAATTCCCCCTTCGTCCCTCCTGGTATCGCCGCCTTAATCCTCCGTTTGAACAGCCGGTTAGGTGTAGCTGTTTCTGCGTGCGTTCGGCCTTGCTCATAGTGTGCTCTCGTGCTCCACCTTTTATCACTGTGGGGAAGGTAAAGGGCCGCCAGGTGTGCGTGGTTATTGTCAATTGCCTGACTCTGCCTGACCTATGTGTTGGGACATGTAAGATAAACGGCTCTAGTGCTAGTGCGTTGTCTGTTACGGTGAAGGAAGTGTTTGTGTCAGAAAAGGGGGCAGGGGTACAGCTTCTAAGTATCCTACAGGGTAGGATGGGGAAAAGGTGTTACAAGGAAGGAGGTACCATGTCTCAACCTTCGGTGTCCCACTTCCACTCCCCGAAGACCTCTCATTCAGGTGATCCTCCCCCAGGAACTGGATCCAATAGTGTAAGTCAGAATCACATGCAGTACCCTTTGGGACCACTAAATGCAATTAAGACTACAAGTGTCAGTACAATTTCACCTTTGGTACAAGCCTGTACTACACATTATTGTGGTAGCAGTGGCTGAGCAGCCAGACTTATCTCAAGAGTAAAGTGAGCAGT
Organism: Ambystoma mexicanum; assembly: GCF_040938575.1. NCBI lineage: Eukaryota > Metazoa > Chordata > Amphibia > Caudata > Ambystomatidae > Ambystoma > Ambystoma mexicanum. Next base: position 1,045,586,126 of record NC_090936.1, read on the forward strand.
ACAAGCGGTTACACAAGGGACCAACAATTACAGTGATTCAAATAACCAGTTACTCAAGGTTTCTTGGTAAAAGAATATACATTTATTTACACAGTCGTTTGGAAAACATTACGCTAGCAAGAGCAGCTCAATATCATATACTAATATACTACAAATACACAACCAATAAGTTATTGAACAAGTTCAGCTCCCCTGAAGTGGGAGCAAAATGGCACTTCAATTAATTTTAAAAGGGGTAAAAAGACAAGGTTAAAAGAAATCAAGGCACAAATACTTTCATAGGCAGGGCAAAGGGTTTCAGTTCACTACAACCAGCAATTCAATTCAATAGGCCTAGGCCAAAGTCAATGGTTCAGAGTCTTGTATAGGATAGCACAGTTCTGGTAGTAAATGGTTAAGTCTTTGCCACGGATCTTAGAAGAATTTGGTCATACGAAAAGTTAGATGTTGGTTTAGGGAAGGACAAGGCTTCAAAGTCGGGAAAGTTTCACAAACATTCACCGCGGCCGAAAAGATTTCCTGACCGCATTTGCACAGTACCTTTAAAGTGAAGAAGAGCTGTAGCTGAGGCAGTTGTTCCTGGCAGTTCCTGCAGATCTCGCTGTTCCTGAGCTTCAGTCGTGGGACAAGAAGGAGGACGTCGGGAGGTTCCTGCACTGCCCAGGGAAGAGGCTACAAGCTTGGCAAAACGTTGGTTTAAGGTGTAAGTGCCTTAAAGACCACGAACTGGTATCCTTCCCACTGACTATCCTGTTTTCCACAGCACTCTGCACAAAATTCGACCAGTATGGGGACGGTGTCCAGGCGGCTTACGAGTTGGTTGTTCCCACCAAACTCAAGGGAAGAAGTTAACCTTGAAGGGCTTGTCTGTCGATGGAGTTTCAGGCAATTCGGACCTGCAGCAGGGCGTCACCGGCGGACCAGGAGTTGCAGCAGTCATCTTCCTCAGCTCGTCTTCGGTTCTTTCGTTCCAGTGGTCGACTCTGTTTTCCAAGTCCCAGAAGCCTGCTTTTAAGCAGTTTCCCCCCATTCATTCCAGCCTGGCTGTCACTCACACGGCAGGGTGGCTGTCCTTGCCAGACAGCCAGCCGGCCAATCAAACCAGAGTGCATTCAGGTCTCCTAGGAGACTAAGCACAGGCAGTTTCGGGCACCTCCCTCACATCCTGTCCACCCCAGACACTCAGGCGCCAGAGGAGGGCTTTAGCACTGAAGCCCGCCAAAGGCCAAAGAACAAAGGGACCAAAACTGGTTTGGCGCACAGAGTTGTACACTAGAAGGACCTTTCCTAAAAGAAACGGCGAAAAAAGGTGACCAGAGTCTGTTTTTACAGATAGCTCTTGGGCGCCATATTGGAAAACATGGCTGACCCGATTTTTGGCTACCGATGTTTGCGGTCAGAAAAACTCATGGTAGTTTGTTTAAAACCACTGCCATCAGCACTTTAAAGTAGGAAAGGGTAACTTCTGACTGTTACATGAGTGTTCAGACTCAGGGATGCTAGGCAACCCCTCCAGCACTCTATAGTAGGATAGTGTGTGCTGGGTCTGTAAATCTAAAAGACTAGTAAAGTCAATTTAACTGTACATGCTCTGGGAGACGGTAGTCAGTCCCAGAGAAGGTATTTAAAACTTGGGAAGTTTTAAAAGACACCCTTGTGCCACTGCACTGAAGGTGCTGTGTGACACATAAGAAAAAGATGATGCCCATGGAGTTTGTATAAAAACCCCATAACCAAAGAACACAAAAGTAAAACATACATCAAAATACATAGAAGAGTGGGAAAAAAAGGCTCACACTCTTCCCAGGTAAAAAATCAAATCCTAGAAATGCAGCAAAGTTGCTGGGGGTCTCAAAAAGTAAGGGAAATTAGCACATTTTGAGAATTCTCCCTAACAAATAGTGATGGCCGGGTCCTGGCCACCTGGATGACAGATCTCCGGGGTCTAGCGAGTGAGACACCTTCAGATTTCTCACATCACATACATACATCGGACAAGCACTTCACACACGCATTGAAAAAATAACATGATATTTTTTCTTAAAAGCCTTCTTACCTTTTTCTTGCAGCTTTGGTGGGTCCTTCCAGGCCATCGTCGGCTCCTCTGTGCTGCTCACAAACAGGAACCAGGAAGCTGCATGGGGCAAAAATGGGAATGGGGAAGGGCCATGGAGGAAGGGGGAATTACCGCCCCGCCAACCTTGTAATGGGGTGGTAATTCCCCCTTTCTCTATGGCGGAGTCGGTAAGTTACCAGCATGGACCATGGTGCTATTAGCACCATGGTTTTCTGCCTGGGTCGTAATGAGGCCCTATATATCAAACTCCAGTGTCTGCAGACATGTGCTTGCACCATAAACAGGGTGACACTGCTTGGAACACTGATACAAGAAGAACCATCGAGAGAGAAATGGGCGAGAGAACTAAATCAAGAAATAAGTGATGCACAATGGGGAGGAAATGTGTACGTTTACCACTTCAGTCTCTATGAATGGCCGACTGAAGCTAATACAGTAATATAGTATATAATATTACATATGCTACACTAGACTCAAGAGAATATTCCTAGATCACACCAGACTCTGCCCAAGATGTGGGACGGTGGATGCGGGATGTCTACACATGCCCTGGTCCTGTCCGAATCTGTCACACTATTGGACACATATATACAAAGTAATGTCAGAAATAATTGGTATGAAACTGGCCGCTACTCTGATGCCTGCATTATTTGGAAAGTGGCAAAATTTGCTGGAAAATAAAACTAGGTTGTTCCTAAATGTCTGTAATATGGTAGCAAAAATATGTTTTCGTTGGAAATGGAGAGCTAGTTGTCCCCCATCTACACCGGAACGGCTAAAAGATTTAACATGGGTAAATGAATATGAAGAACTGTACATATCATTGTCGATGCGCTCTAACTGTCTTTTTCTTTTGCAGGTACAAGTTCGGAGCGGCTGCAGTGTGCCGGAATACCCACTGGGTTAGATGTGGAACGGAGTAATGGCACGTGAGTATTAAAGTTCCCCAATGTCTTTAAACGCACCTTGTTTTGTCTTTCAGATGCGGGATGCAACGCCGAAGGCCTCCGGAGCGTGCGAAGAGTTGGTAAGCTTTTGTCTTTCAGATGCCGGAATGCAGTGCGAAGACCTCCGGAGCGCACGAAGAGTAGGTAAGCCTTTGTCTTTCAGATGCCGGAATGCAGCCCGAGGCGTTGGTGACAGCCGATGGGTCAGGTAAGTGAAGCGCTGTCACTGAAGACCGTAATGCTAACCTGTCCTTTCTTGTCTTTATAGGTGTTGCTGAAGACTGGATTCAGGATGGTAAGCCTTTTTCCTTAGGCCCAGGATCAGATGCAGAAGACAAGATGAGCGTTCTGCTGCAGAGGATGCAGAATAACGCAAAGCAAGATTCATCCATCGGGTGTGGTTTAAATAGCCTCCTGTAGTGCTTAGGTGTCTCCTTCCACAGCCACGCCTAGGTAAGAAAAGAGTTCCTGCTTTCCAGAAGAGTTCCAGTGTTCTGAATCTAGGGAGTGGCTCCTGCCCCACCCAACAGGAAAAGTAGTTCCAAACAGAAGAGGATCAGAGGCTCAACTGGCAGGCAAGTAAGCAGCATGGTCTGCTGCAGGTAAGTCCACCCAAGCATTATGAGCCCGGCGCTTCCAGCGCTGGGACTGGGCATATTTATGAGCCTGGTGCCACTGGCGCCAGGACTGGGTCCAAAAGGTCCCAATTGGGACTGGTTGGCACTAGGAACCTGGGTTATGGATCTGCTTCCAAGGGAGTTGGGAAAACCCTGACCTTTTGGAAGCAGAGATCATGACAGTACCCCCCTCAAGGCCCCTCCCAAACCGGGCTTCTCCGGGGGTTTTGGCTTGTCAGGAAATGTTTGGTGAAATCTTTTGATTAGGCGAGGAGCGTGGACATATTCAGCAGGTTCCCAGGATCTCTCTTGGGGGCCGTAGCCTTTCCAGTCAATTAGGTAAAATAGTTTAGATTTGGAGATCTTGGAGTCCAGAATGCTTTTGACTTCAAACTCGAGTTCTCCATCAACTAGGATAGGTTTTGGAGATTTAGTTAGTCGGGTTTGAGGTTGCACGGGTTTTAATAGAGAGACGTGGAAGACCAGATGTATATTCATGTGCGGGGGCAAGTCCAACTTGACCGCTACTGGGTTTACTATGGTAGTGATGGAATAGGGACCAAGGTATCTTGGGTTGAATGTGCGTGGCCCTTTTAGAGGTAGATATTTGGTGGATAACCAGACTTGATCTCCTACTTGATATTGAGGGGCTTCCTTCCGATGTTGATCTGCTCCTTTCCTGTATTGTTCTTTAGCCCTTTGAAGGTGAGAAACAGCTTCCTTAAAGGCTTGGGTGATTGTAGAATGCAGGTAGTCTACTGCTGGTGTTTCAAGATCTTAGAGGGGATCCAACTCCGAGGTTCGAGGGTGACTGCCGTACAAAAGAAAAAACGGGGTTTTCCCAGTTCCCGAATGGACAGAGTTATTGTAGGCATATTCGGCTATCCAAAGGATGTCTTTCCAAGTTTTTTCAGTTTGTTGCAGCATGCAGCGTAAATACTGTTCCAGAGTTTGATTGGTCCTCTCGGTTTGTCCGTCGGTCTGAGGCTGGTGACTGGTCGATAGTCTCACATCAATTTGAGCCGACCGACAGCAACTTTGCCAAAAATGAGAAATAAATTGACTACCTCGATCCGAAATTAGAACCGAAGGAAAACCGTGCAGTCGGACGATGTTTTAGAGAAATTCTCGGGCCAGAGTTGCTGCTGTTGGCAAGCCTTTGAGCGGAATGAAATTTCGCCATCTTTCAGAATAAGTCCACGATTACTAGAATCGTATTGTATCCGGAGCATGGAGGTAGATCGGTGATGAAGTCCATAGAAAGCGTATGCCAAGGGCGAGGTGGGATGTCAATAGGGCGTAAGAGGCCTGCTGGTCTTTCCTTTTGACTCTTGTTTTGGGCGCATACTCCACAGGACATTATAAAGTCTCTGATATCTTTTTTCCAAGACGGCCACCAGAAGTAGCGCTTGATCTTTTCTGAGGTCTTGGCCATACCGGGATGTCCTTCCATTAAAGAATCGTGATAACAAGAGATTACTTTTTTCTGTAAATCTGTGCTTGGCAGGTATATTCGTTCTTGGAAATACAATAAGTTGTCCTTTACTGCAAAGTCCTTTTCCTGCAGATGCCAATTCTGTATGTCTGCTGGAGTTACAAGTTGCCTGGCTTGATCCTTAACTTCCTCTATGGATTGTGTGGCGATTACACCCAGAATTCTTTGTTCGGGAATGATTGGTACAGGTTTAGGGTTGATCAAGTGTTCTTCCACTCCCATCCGAGAAAGGGCATCAGCTTTACCGTTTTTTGTACCAGGTCCATAGGTAATTATGAAGTCAAACTCGGCAAAGAATAATGCCCAACGGAGTTGTCTAGAGGATTGGGCTTTTGCGGATTTCAAATATTGCAGGTTTCGGTGATCCGTAATCACAGTAACGGTGTGTCGGGCCCCCAGCAGATAATGCCGCCCAGCCTTAAAGGCAGACTTGATAGCCAGAAGTTCCTTGTCAGTAATCGTGTAATTGATTTCAGGAGGCGAGAATTTGCGGGACCAAAATGCCACGGGATGCAACTGATTGGTTACCGGGTCCTTTTGTGATAGAACTGCCCCCATGGCAAGGCTTGAAGCATCAGTTTCCACGATGTAGGGGAGTTCGGGGTGAGGGTGTTTTAAGATTGGTGCAGAGATAAATTTAGTCTTCAAATCCTGGAAAGCTTGTTCCGCCTCGGTAGACCATTCAAAATGTTTGTTTTTCTTTAACAAGGCAGTGATGGGCTGGACTATTCGAGAGAATTCGGGGATAAACCTGCGGTAAAAGTTAGCGAAGCCTAACATGCTTTGCACACTTTTTACGGAGGATGGTGATGGCCATTTGAGAACTGCATCGACCTTCTTTGAATCCATACGCACTCCGCTAGGTGATAATATGAATCCCAAGAATTCAACTTCAGTCACGTTGAAAACACATTTTTCTAACTTAGCGAAAAGTTTGTGTTGACGCAATCTTTCGAGGACCATTTTCACGTGTTTCCGATGTTCAGATTCCGATGAAGAATAAACGAGGATGTCGTCAATGTAAACAACAACACACACATCTATGAGCTCTCTGAGGACATCGTTCATAAAATATTGAAAGGCGGCCGGGGCATTGCAAAGTCCGAAGGGCATGACCTGATATTCAAATAGCCCATATTTGGTGCGGAAGGCCGTCTTCCATTCATCGCCCTCTTTTACTCGTACCAAGTGGTAGGCTCCTCTAAGATCCAGCTTTGTATATATGCATGCTTTTCTGACTTGGTCCAGGAGTTCAGGGATCAAAGGTAACGGATATCTATTCTTGACGGTGATCTGGTTCAGGGAGCGATAATCTATACAAGTTCTAAGGTCTCCTTCCCTTTTTGGAACGAAGAACAAAGCTGAAGAAGCAGTGGACTTGGAAGGACGAATAAACCCATTTGCCAGGTATTGATCCAGGTATTGTCGCAGGTGAAGGTTCTCAGGCTCGGTGAGGGCATAAATTCTACTACAAGGAGGAGTAGATCCAGGTATCAGGTCTATCTGGCAGTCATAAGACCTATGAGGAGGTAGAGAGTTAGCCTGATCCTTCCGGAAAACATCTTGGTATTCTAGGTATTCGGGAGGTAACTGGGGAGACTCTGAAGAAATTGCTGCCAGTGCAACACCAGGTGGAGGGTGACAAGAAGAGACACATTCTGGAAACTGGACCGTTCTTGCTCGCCAATCGATCAGAGGATTGTGTTTCTCTAACCAAGGTAGTCCTAGAATAATCTGAAACTGAGGAGCCTTGATCACATCGAACACGATCTTCTCATGGTGTCCATCTTGACTTACTAGCGTCACTTCTTGAGTGGTATGCGTTACTGGTCCGGAGGCTATCTCCGTTCCATCCACCGTAGTAATGACGTCCTTTACAGCCTTGGGACAAAGAGTTAGATTCATCCTCAAAACCATTTCATGATCCACATAATTGCCGATGGCACCGCTGTCGACGTAAGCTTCAATTGCATGTAATCGATCCGGATTATCAGGGCTAATGAGGACCATAGGTATCACGAAATGCGAGGTCACGGAACTGGTTTTCACGCTCGGCAAGAGGACCTCTATTCTTGTCGGGCGAGGTCGTTTCCCTGCTCAGAGTTTGTAACTTTGGTAACTGCAGCTCCTACTGCCTTCTTGGCAGGTTTCACCGGACAGTCTCGAAGAAAGTGCCCTGAGTTTCCACAATATAGGCATAATTGCAACTGTTTTCTCCTTTCCCGCTCCTTTTGTGTTAGAGGACCTTTCAGGCCCCCTATTTGCATGGGTTCCCCGGAGTCTACTCCTTTGGAAGGAGTTGGCGGTTTGGAAAATACTCGAGCATCAAACTTGGAACGATCGGCCTTCCTGTTCTGCAGTCTGTGATCTATTTGAACGACTAAGTCTATATAGTCCGAACAATCTTGTGGGGGATTCACTACTTGGGCTAACACATCTTTGAGCTCTCCACGTAGACCTCTATAAAACAGCGTAATCCTTTTGTCCTCAGGCCATTGAGTTTCCACTATCAGTCTGTTGAAAGACGCAATATAAGCCAAAAGGTCTTGATTACCTTGTCGCAACGAAAGAAGCTCATTGTCCAAGGCCTGCCCTTGTGAATGTCTTGCGAACAGTTTTTCCATACTGAGCTGAAAAGCTTGAAAATCATGGAGGACCGGATCATCATGATTTACTAGAGGGACCGACCAGTCTGCCGCATTGCCACTAAGGTACGAAAGCACGAAAGCTACTTTAGCTTGATCAGTTGGAAAGGCTGCTGGCCGGCATAAGAAATGCAACCGGTACTGATTGATAAATACTGCAAACCTCTTTGGGTCACCAGAAAATCGTTCGGGCGGAGCCAGAGGTACATTCCCAGGTAGGTTGATCTGCACTGGATTCATAGAGGATGTAGAAGGAAGATTTCCCCCAGATGCGGGTAACGGGGTCTGTCCGGCTTGTGACTGTAGCAATTGTCTAGCGAGATCATCTGTTCGCTCCTTGGAAATAATCAATTCCCTTCTTAGAGCGTTCGTTTCCTGACGGGCTGCATGCACTTCTGCCCTTAGTTCCCCAAGCAACTGGGCTAGCTGGTCGGTATCCGAGGTCTCCATAGCGCCTGGACGGGAGTTTTGCGGTAGGCTTTGCGTTCTGTAACGCTCACCTGATTCCCGTAGAGGTGCCGGTCTTGACTGGGCGTATACCGTATCTTCAAAGGTGATGTGTAACACACGGCTGGCTGTTTGGGCTGGACCTCTGTGCACTGTATGTCTGACTCGAAGGGTAAGATGTCTGCAGATAGAAAATATGGGATTAATGAACTGGGTTATTGAATGTCTCTCTCTTCTTCCCTTTCTCTTCTCCTGTAGAACCCCAAAGGTTAACGCTCTCACCTTAGGTAAGTGAACGCCGTGCTCTCCATCTGCCTCGGGGCAGGGTGCTGTAACCAGTTTCTTCACTGGATAAGGGGAGCAGGCCTCTTGACTTCAGAGGACTGCTGTCCGTCGTTTACTGCACGAACGGTAAGTTTCGAGTAATTCTAATGTCTTTAAAAGTCTTTAGTAATGATGTCTCTTGTTTTGCAGGGTTCCGGCGATGGCGGATGATGGGCTGAAGTGAGTTGAAGATGGGGCCCGTGTGATGAATAGAAGCGCCTGGAAGCACGTAAGTAAGCGCTTGTTGCCTGCTTCACGATGCGCTCTAACTGTCTTTTTATTTTGCAGGTACAAGTTCGGAGCGGCTGCAGGGTGCCGGAATACCCACTGGGTTAGATGTGGAAAGGAGTAATGGCACGTGAGTATTAAAGTTCCCCAATGTCTTTAAACGCACCTTGTTTTGTCTTTCAGATGCCGGAATGCAGTGCGAAGACCTCCGGAGCGCACGAAGAGTAGATAAGCCTTTGTCTTTCAGATGCCGGAATGCAGCGCGAGGCGTTGGTGACAGCCGATGGACCAGGTAAGTGAAGCGCTGTCACTGAAGACCGTAATGCTAACCTGTTCTTTCTTGTCTTTATAGGTGTTGCTGAAGACTGGATTCAGGATGGTAAGCCTTTTTCCTTAGGCCCAGGATCAGATGCACAGGATCAGATGCAGAAGACACGATGAGCGTTCTGCTGCAGAGGATGCAGAATAACGCAAAGCAAGATTCATCCATCGGGTGTGGTTTAAATAGCCTCCTGTAGTGCTTAGGTTTCTCCTTCCACAGCCACGGCTAGGTAAGAAAAGAGTTCCTGCTTTCCAGAAGAGTTCCAGTGTTCTGAACCTAGGGAGTGGCTCCTGCCCCACCCAACAGGAAAAGTAGTTCCAAACAGAAGAGGATCAGAGGCTCAACTGGCAGGCAAGTAAGCAGCATGGTCTGCTGCAGGTAAGTCCACCCAAGCATTATGAGCCCGGCGCTTCCAGCGCTGGGACTGGGCATATTTATGAGCCTGGTGCCACTGGCGCCAGGACTGGGTCCAAAAGGTCCCAATTGGGACTGGTTGGCACTCGGGACCTGGTTTATGGATATGCTTCCAAGGGAGTTGGGAAAACCCTGACCTTTTGGAAGCAGAGATCATGACAATGGCCCTCATTACGACCCTGGCGGAATTCGCGGTGCTAAATGCACCGCGGAGCACGGCGGAAAGCTGCCGATAGCGCCATGGGGGTTGGCGGATTTTCCACCCCATGCCGACCTTGGCGGAGCGGTAAATCCCCAATCCCCATTTTGCCCTTCCCCATTCCCATTCTTGCCCCATAGGGTATAATGGGAGTGGGGAAGGCGTTAATTACGCCACCGTAAAGTACGGTGGCGTAATTAACAACGAGGTCCCTTAGCGCCATGGATTTCTCCGCCCGGTAAAACCAGGCGGAGAAAGGCTCCATGGCGCTACGGGAACTCGTAGTAGGGCGGACGGGTCCGCCACGATTACCGCTGGCGGTAACCCACTCCGCCAGGGTCGTAATGAGGGCCAATGTGTTATACCACGTCTCACGAGGACATTTCCCCTGCTACTCCCAAAGACCCTGAACTCAGGTGATCCTCCCTCGCTTACCCACCCCTGGTTTGGGATCCACAAGCGATTGCCCTTCCCTGGCCACCTGAACAATGGATCCCTGTGAACTAAATGTGAGAATGTCCTCAAGTTTCTCACATAGCCCAGATGAAACACACATAGATAAATACTGACTGACATATACCACTCCTGATTACCTGATTGGCCATTGCCTCTCCCATGGATGCTAAATGGGTACATAGAATCCACTCATAGGCTCCAAATATTGCGCTAGCACCTGGGACAGAGAACAAAGGAGATAAGAATCTGAGAAGTGTGGGAAACAGGGTGCTGGAACACCTCAGGAGAACAGACCCCAAGAACTGTGACAATAGGCTCACAATGTACTGTATCCTTTGCCAGGGTATACCTGGCCCTGAACCTGCATCCCATTTTGCTTACTGTGATGAAATGTACGTTGTAGTTTTGAATTTCATACTATTATAAATGCGCCTTGAAACACCATTTGCTGCATAGGCGCATTATAAATACCCAATAATGTATTAATATGTTCATGCTGTCATACGTTATCTTGTGCTGGTTATTGTATGCATCCCACCCTTTGTTGAGCCTTAACTTTGTCTTCTCTTTACAGTTAGAGAAGTCATCCTCAGTGGAGCTTTCTGTGTTGACTTGTGTGGATGACATGATTTTCCCAACCAACCTACTTAGGAGTGCCATTGTTTTAGAGTTGTCACAAAAAAGAATGTGTTGACTACTTTTGCAATTTCTTTTCTGTTTCTATATCTTTCATTTAAAAAAAAAGCAGAAAACTTGATTTCTTCTCTACCAGTTTGCTTCTTTCTGGTAACATTAATCAAATCACCGTACCTTCTCCTGCTACGAATGGCCTTCAACCATACTGAATGTGGGCCAATAAAGAAAATGGGGTGTTGCTAATTTATGTATGCTGACTGTAATACCAGAGTGGGAAGGAATATTGCATAATGTTAAGTATAAAGTATATTGCTGTGCCTTGCAACGTCAGCCAGGAGAACTCCTTAGTAGTCCTAAAGAAGATATCATTCATAAGGTACACAGTGAATATATTTTGAATCCTTGGCATTAAACTCAACATTTTTGACTGGGGTGTATTTGTAGGCAAACAGCCTAACACTCCTGGGCCCTATTCCACTCGTAGCCCAAACTGAACGGCTCTTGTAATTGGCTACAAGTCACCAAAGAGCTATAAACCCAATCAGGGTTTAGCTAGCCAACTATGATTCTATGAAGGCCACTTGCCTGAGGGATGAATACAGTTGTGTCCTGCTGGGAGCTGTTAATTATTGTCAGGTAATGGAGGAGTGCTTCAGTCGGAAAGGGTATTGAGTACGGAGGGAGTCAGATACATACAATGTGGTCTTCAGGTATTCAAGGATGGCAGTGAGTTCTTCCATAGTGAGTGTATTGAACATTGTCAAGATAGCTGTGGTTTTGTGAGATGGGATGTGTAGTGTGCTGTCAGTTTTAGTGTTGGTTTCAGCATAAGTGCAATTATTTCATTCGGAGTAGGTGGGCCAGGACTTTACGTCGAGGGTGTGATGCTTGCATGGGAGGGAAGCAGCACTTCTCACCAGCTGTTTCATAGTTAGCAGCACTTTAGGTTACCAGGCGGTGTTTCAGCACAGGTACAGAGAACCCACAACCGGCCTTCGCAAGAAGGTTTAGGAAATATGTAACCCGTACACTGCTTCAAGTAACCCCCCACCGAACCTGCAACACCCCACGTGACACCCCCTCCCCAAAACCCCCAACACTATACCCAGACAAAAGCACTCAACAGAAGTGGCGTGTGGGAGACAAACACCTGCATCATGCTTTATATGGCAAGAGTTAACTTATAGGTGCTTCGTGTACATGACATCACAGTGACTGGATACTGCTCTGCACTAGCGTCCAGGCTGTGGCGGTGAAGACATTCTTCACGTCCTCATCCAGTTTCCTGACAGCGCATAGCTGTGAGCACGGACGTCAGAGCAGGAGGTCGGTGTCGGACCCCAGTATGAAGTTTCAGTTGCTGGCATCTCACTCTGTAGTCCGTGCACAGTGATAGTATTAATGGCAGCCTGTTTCACCTCTCCCACAACTGCAAAAATATTGTTATTCACAGCAGCTAATCCATATAAGTCTTCAAGCATAATGCTGCGCAGAGCCAGAACCACTGACCCCTTTTCTTTATTTAGCCCTCAACAATTTCAGAGTACATACTTACATTTTGACTGCCAGCTTAATCCCACAGGCAAAGGGGTCACTTCTCCCAGTTCCCACTTTCCCTTCCCCAATTGTCCTTACCCATTTTCCTGCAGGTAGTAATCTCTGATGGGTGCGAAAAAATGATGACCTTTGCTATCATATTTTCCTACCCTGTCAAATGTTCCTACCTCTGCTTTTTTACATTTTCTCCAGCATTGGATCTTTCATAGATTTACATACTGTGAATATTCCCGTCGTCAGGCTGGGAACACCCGGTTACCTATGTTATAATACATTTTCTAAAGGAAAAATTGACACCTTGAGTGTCCTATCCACATCGTTGTGAATGCTTTTGGTCCGTATCTATGGGACGTCATGTGCATAGCCCCGCCCTAGCAGCTTCCACTTATATTTCAACCATCTTCTTTGCTGATAGGAATCCTTGTGTTCATGTCTCCAAAGAGAGAAATAATGTCAGCAACAATTGGCTGGAAATTACCTAAAGTACCAATTGAGTATCACAAGAACGCAATGATCACGTTGCCCTCCTTTTTCCAAAATGCTGCAACTACGGCGGAAACAGCATTATGTTCTTTAGACGTCAAAAGGGCCTTATAGTATTAACTTGACCGCACAAAAGCCTTCAGGGCTACAAGACAACTTTTCATTGCATTTGGGTGTAGCTTAGGCAGCAGTGAGAAAGATCAAACCCGCAGAGATTCATAAACCTCTCGTTGTTTCATATTATTAGCACTCGTATTGCAGAAGGAATGTACCCTGCAAGGCCACAAGCGGGCAGAGAGCCCCCTGTGAGAAGTTATCCCACAAGAAAGAAGCCGCAAGTCTCCGACCTTCGCCAGTCCAAACCATAAGTTATAGTGCCCAGATGCCCCCATCCCAAGACCCCAGCATGCCAGTGTATTGGTCAACCCCAGACCACCGGCCTTAAAACTGTTAAGTGTGCTGATCTATCAGGAGGATCACAGCAGAAAGGAGAGTTCACCCCACTTGGGGTCCCTGTGATTTATGCTGCGAGGAAAGTAACAAATGTAAGCTCGGGTGGGAAGAACTGGAACAGTGCTGACATGTCTGGGATCGAGCAGGAGTTTAGAGTTATCGTGATCTCAAAAGTAGCCTCTGCTCACATGCCTGCAGTACCATGTGCACATTAGGCCACGGATAGGAGATCTACTGAATTGTTACAGTAATTGCCAATTAGTAGCTACGTGCTTGATGACATATGAAGAAGAATCCCACTATCACACTGGGCTGGCGGACTAACCAACTTATCAGATTGTTCGGTAAAGTCTTCCTCATCAGTAGGACACAAATCGTACTCCCGTTCCCTTTCCTCCTCACCTGAGCTTGGATTTAACTTCTTTCTTCTGGCGTGGAGAGCGGGAAGTCTCTTCTTCTGTAGAAGGTAAGGTCGGCCTCGAAAGGAAGCCACCGCGGCTCCGAACACAGGAGGCACGGTGACCCCCCCTCCGCGACGGACTAACAACGGAGTGAGGGGAAAAGCCAAAATGGCATAAAAACCCCTCCGGAGTACTTGAGCAGGCAGGCACCAGATAACAGGAATGCTCGGGAAAGCACAATCCGACGGATATGCAAGGAGAGAGAGAGAGTACAAGAGGGATGAGCTGATGATGAGAAAGGAGCCGAGAAAGAGACAGCCAGGGGAAGGGACGACCGGGAAGAGAAACACTGGGAAGGCTGGAAGGAGAAAGAGCGCAAGGGAAAGAGAGCAAGGGCCAGGGAGCCCCAAAACAGCACGGGCGGAGCACCGCCAAGGAGAAAACAATAGGGGAGCGAGAGCAACAGAGGGAAATCCGAAGTTGCAACGCGCCGAACTGCCTAGCGTGTGGAAGTAAATACGTGTAGGCAGCGGCCATGTTGAAAAAAAAAGACTAGACCGTTAATGCTGTCAGGGAGAAAACGTGGCGGCACAAATCAATGGCGGCCCCGCTTCCACCTCTCCCACAGCCGCCAGCGCCCAGCGGTCGTGACAGTATGCCCCCCTCTAGGGCGATACCCCCCGGGCTTGCCGGGATGTAGGTTGTGGAACCGGTGTAGCAAACGGGGTGTGTTGACATAAGATTGGGGTTCCCAGGAATCCTCGGACGAAGGGAAGCCCTTCCAATGTATAAGATATTCCAGGCGTCCCTTATGGTAACGGGAATCCCTGATGTGGGAGACTTCGTATACTTCAGAGTTAGGGTCGGGCGGAACGTGAGGTCTGGGAACTCTCTGCCTTCTCTCATCAGCCACATAAGAGCGGAGCTGTGAAGAATGAAAAGTCGGATGAACACGACTGAGTGACATAGGTAACTTGAGGCGGTAAGCCACTGGGTTGATTTTGGTCAGGATGTCGAAAGGTCCAATATACCGGGGGGACAACTTGGAAGGTCTGACCCATCGGGGTAGAAACTTGGTAGACAGCATAACCTTTGTACCTTTCTCCCACATCGGTACCTGTCTCCGGTGGCGATCTGCTTGGTCTTTGTATTGAATGCTTGCCTCTTTAAGACTCTGTTTGGCAGATAAGTGAGCTTCTCTCAGTTGTGCCAAACCGGATTCAATCGACGGGATAGGAGTTTCCTTCCAGAAAGTGGGTATAATAGATCAGGGATGGTAACCATATGTACAATAAAAAGGACTCATACCTAAAGAAGCATGAATCGCATTGTTGTACAAGAACTCGGCAGTTGGGAGAAGAGAAACCCAATTGTCTTGAGACTGGTTTACGAAACACCTCAGATATTGTTCAAGGGTTCCGTTTAGCCTCTCAGTTTGGCCATTTGTCTGAGGATGGAATCCAGAAGAAAGAGCCCTCTCAATACCCAACAATTTGCATAAAGCTGACCAAAACTTAGAGGTGTACTGGCTGCCACGATCGGATACAATCTTTTGAGGGAGTCCATACAATCTGAATATGTCCTTAAGAAAGACTTCAGCGGTGAGTGAAGCAGAAGGTATGCCAGACAGTGGGGAGAAATGCGCCAATTTGGAATAGGTATCGACTGTTACCATGATGCACGTACAACCTTGGGATTTAGGTAAGTCGAAGATGAAGTCCGTAGAAATGTTAATCCAAGGACCTGGAGGGATCGGGCTGGATTGAAGTAACCCCAACGATTTCTGTGTGGAATACTTGTTACATAAACAAGTCAAACATGTTTGAATATAAGCCTGAGTGTCTGCCCGCATCTTGGGCCAAAAGAAGGTTCTTTGGAGCAGTTCAAGAGTACCGCGCAGGCCACGATGACCCGCAACCTTTGAGTCGTGACACCACTTTAGAGCTCGTACTTGAAGGTCATGTGTGGGTAGGATTAGTCTTCCTTGGTTGAAATACAGTCCATCCTTTTCTTCGACAGGTACATTTCTTAGAGTGGGAGCGGGACCTTCTAAAGGAGTATAAGCCCCCCTAACCTCTTCCAGAAAAGACGATACAACCAGGACGATCTTAGTACGGGGAAACATGAGTTCTTTCTGATATGACTTGTGTACTTCGTTTCTTCGAGACAACGCGTCAGCGACTTGGTTTTGAGAGCCTGGAATATACGTGATGGTGAAATGAAACTGAGCAAAGAAGTGTGCCCATCTGGCTTGTCGGGTGTTGTAGCATTCCTGTTGCCTCAAAATCTGCACATTTTTGTGATCAGTACGTATCTGAAATGGGTGCACACTTCCTTGAAGTAAGTGTCTCCATTCCAGACAAGCCAATTTCATAGCCAGTAGCTCCTTCTCGATGACAGAGTAATTTTGTTGACTGGTTGTCAAGGTCTTGGAAAAATAGGCTATAGGATGTTCCATGCCGTGATTGGTTTGGAGAAGAACGGCACCTACTGCAGCAGCAGAAGCGTCGGTCTCCATAATGAAAGGTTTCAATTGGTCTGGTTGCCGAAGAATAGGGGCTGTGCAGAATCTTCCTTTGAGACTGGTAAAGCTGTCTTCAGCTTCTTTATTCCAAAGAAAAGGTTTAGAGGATTTCTTAAGTAGAGAAGTGATGGGCAAGGTAAGTCTTCAAAACCCCGGGATAAATTTCCGATAAAAGTTTGCCAGACCTAAAAACCTCTGGATGTCCTTTACAGAGGAAGGAGATGGCCATGAGAGAATGGCTTCAACTTTCTCGGGATCCATGGTTATCCCTTCTTCAGAGAGAATAAACCCCAAATAGGGTATGGATGATTTAGCGAAAGCGCATTTCTCTGGTTTGACCAATAGATGATGTATTCGGAGTCGATGTAACACCTCCAATACCTGGGAAGAATGCTCCTCCTTCTTCCGGGAAAATACCAAGATATCATCAAGGTATACTACTGTGTTGATCCCCAATAGATCGGAAAATATGCGATCCATAAACCTCTGGAAAATAGAGGGAGCATTTACCAGTCCGAATGGCATCACTCGGTACTCGAAAAGCCCATAGGGAGTGCGGAAAGCAGTCTTCCATTCATCACCGGATTTCACCCGAAGCAAGTGGTATGCGTTCCGAAGATCGAGCTTAGTAAACAATACCGATCCCTGAACGGCTTCAAGTATCTCCGAGATTATAGGCATCGGATATCTGTCCTTGATCGTGACTTGATTTAGACCCCTGTAATCAATACAAGGCCTCAACTCCTTTGTGTCTCTCTTAGGTATAAAAAATAAAGAAGCACCTGCTGGGGATCTTGATGGTCGGATCAATCCGTTCGCAAGATTGTCATCCAGGTAGCGCCGGAGAACTGCCTTTTCAGCCAAAGATAGGGGGTACATTCTCCCAAAAGGAACCAAGGCCTGAGGTATGAGGTCTATATTACAATCTTCCGGCCGATGAGGGGGGAGTACCGAAGGTTGTTGTTCCGTAAAAATATCAGCAAATTCCTCGAATATCCTGGGTATATTGTGGATGGAGCTACTCTCAGTAGCACATATAGGGCCTCATTACACGGACGGCGGTAAGGGTTAACGGTCACCGTTAATGGCAACGGTGACCGTTAACCCTTACCGCCGTACTACGAGGTCCCTTTGCGGGTTGGAGGAACTAACGCCTGCTTCTTGCAGGCGTTAAGTACCAACCCGCTAAGGGACCTCGGAGCTAATTACGGCACCGCAAAATTGCGGTGCCGTAATTAGCGCCTTCCCCATTCCCATAGAGCCCTATGGGGCTGAAATGGGAATGGGGAAGGGCAATGGCGGAAAGGGGATTTACCGCCCCTCCAACCTTGGAATGGGGCGGTAAATCCCCTTTCCGCCAAGGCGGTGCCGGTAATTTACCGGCATGGTCCAGGGTGCTAATAGCACCCTGGATTACCGCCTTCCGTGTAATGAGGCCCATAGTCTTTAACTTCTCAAACATCGGTTCCGGCAGACACTTTTCTTTACAAAAAGAAGAGTGAAAGCTCAGCAGGTTGTCTGTCCAATTTATTGTTGGGTTGTGTTTGCGGAGCCAACCAATTCCCAATATCAAAGGGAAATGGACGGCCCTAATGATATCGAACTTCAGGGACTCAGAATGTTGTTGGATAGATATCTGAACTTCCTCGGTGGTGTGGGTTATGGGCCCGTAGCATAAAGGAGTACCATCTACCCCTTCTACCTTCTGGTCTTCCTTCTTAGGTACTCGGAGAAGGCCCACCTTGTCAGCCCACAAGGTGTCTAGGAAATTTCCGGCAGCTCCACAGTCCAGCAAGGCTTGTGTCTCTATCTGTTGTCCTCTGAACTGGAATTGGACAGCAACTACCATCAATCGATGGTCTTTGGAGGTTTTGGCAGAGGTCACAGAAAGTGTAGCATAGGAACCAACTGACGCCCCTTGATAGTCTGTTCCACCGACTACCGAGGGCACTCGTTTCCCGGCCTCCTCGGGGGTACGTCAGGACAGTCCCTCAAAAGGTGTCTTGCCGAACCACAATAGAGACACAGATTGCCTTCTCGCCTTCTCTTCTTTTCTTCCGCTGTCAAAGGAGCTCGGGTGGTACCAATCTGCATTGGTTCGTCTCTGGAAGGTGGACGAGTAACAGGTGAGGAGGTCGACGTGTGGGCTTCAAGGGAAGATCCGGGAGGACAAGTCTTCTTCTTCTCGTTCTTTCTTTTGGTCATGCGATAATCGATCCTAATTATCGCCTTGATGAGATCGGAGAAAGAGTCTGGGCGGGGAATTCTGGCTAGTTCGTCCTTTAAGTCCTCCCGCAAACCCCTCCGGAATATGGTATACTGTGCTTCTTCTTGCCAACCAGCCTCCGCTGCTATTCTTTTGAAAGCGGACAGATAGGAAAGCAGGTCTGAATTTCCTTGACGCACGTCAAGGAGGTCTTCGCTGGCTACAAAAGCTGTTTCCGTATGGAGGAAGGTCTGTTTGAGAAGGTCTTTGAAAGCTGAATAATCTTGTAACACTGGGTCAGATCGAGATACCAAAGGAGTGGCCCATGCTAAGGCATTACCCGTCCTATGGGTTATCATGAACCCTACCTTGGTATGGTCTGTGGAAAAGGTGCCTCTTCGGAAAGTAAAGTGAATATCACAAGCATCAAGGAATTCCTTTACTTTCCTCTCGGTGCCATCAAATTTGCCTGATACCAAGGGTAGGGGGGGAAGATCGGCAGTAAGCTGTTCTCGAGCAGCAACCCTTTGTTGAAGGGTGGCATTGTCTGCCTTTAAAGTCTGAACCTCCTGACTCAAACCTTGTACTGCTGTGACGAGTTCCTGGAGTTGTTGTGGGGTTGCCATCTCAATACTTTGGCGTTGCAAGCTATCACACTGGGCTGGCGGACTAACCAACTTATCAGATTGTTCGGTAAAGTCTTCCTCATCAGTAGGACACAAATCGTACTCCCGTTCCCTTTCCTCCTCACCTGAGCTTGGATTTAACTTCTTTCTTCTGGCGTGGAGAGCGGGAAGTCTCTTCTTCTGTAGAAGGTAAGGTCGGCCTCGAAAGGAAGCCACCGCGGTTCCGAACACAGGAGGCACGGTGACCCCCCTCCGCGACGGACTAACAACGGAGTGAGGGGAAAAGAAAAAATGGCATAAAAACCCCTCCGGAGTACTTGAGCAGGCAGGCACCAGATAACAGGAATGCTCGGGAAAGCACAATCCGACGGATATGCAAGGAGAGAGAGAGAGTACAAGAGGGACGAGCTGATGATGAGAAAGGAGCCGAGAAAGAGACAGCCAGGGGAAGGGACGACCGGGAAGAGAAACACTGGGAAGGCTGGAAGGAGAAAGAGCGCAAGGGAAAGAGAGCAAGGGCCAGGGAGCCCCAAAACAGCACGGGGGGCGCACCGCCAAGGAGAAAACAATAGGGGAGCGAGAGCAACAGAGGGAAATCCGAAGTTGCAATGCGCCGAACTGCCTAGCGTGTGGAAGTAAATACGTGTAGGCAGCGGCCATGTTGAAAAAAAAAGACTAGACCGTTAATGCTGTCAGGGAGAAAACGTGGCGGCACAAATCAATGGCGGCCCCGCTTCCACCTCTCCCACAGCCGCCAGCGCCCAGCGGTCGTGACACCCACATGGAAGGAGAGGAGCAGACGAAACTGGGACCAATGGCCTGGCATCCCATATGGAGCAGACTGCCTATGTATAGGGTCGCACCAACTAGCTACGAGGATTTCTAACCTATGTGATGTCAAAGTGTACTATAAGTAAGATTTTCTAACGGGTGGAAAAAAAAGACATTACAAGCAGTCTAATTTACCTACCCTGTCACATTCTCCTACCTCTGCATAGCCTGTCAAATGTGCCTAGTGCATACCCATTAAAATGTACCCACATTTTCCTCCTTCTACAGGGTCAAAATGTGCTATCGGTAGGATTTCTGACGGGCAGCAAAAAAATACATTACAATTGGTGTCAGATTTTCCTACTATGTCAAATTTTCCTATCAGTAGGATTTTCTATTTTCCGACCGATAGGATTTTCTGACAGAGAGCATTCAGGCACTGCACGCACTCCGTGGGAGGCCAGTGTTTTTAGGATACAGACTCTGCCTCTCAACCGAATGTCACTGTAAACACTGCTCACTCCACGTCCGGCTGCAACAGTCTATATGCCATACTCCAAACACTCAGGCACTCTGCGCGCTCCCAAAGAGGCCGGTGTCTTTAGATACAGACTCTGCCTCTTAACCGACTGTCGATGTAAACAGCCTGCTCACTCTGCATCCGGCTGCAACAGTCTATCCGCCAAACTCCAAACACTCCGGCACTCCGTGCAAAAGTAATCAAGTCCTAGGCAAAGGGGAAGTGGCCTGCCAGACAGAGTCAGCATTGAGGCCCTTTCTTCAAAGTCTGCCCGGACATACTCATGCTGACGACATAGAAGAACCTGTTACAGATGATATGAGTGTGGCAGTAAAGGCGCCCCAGGTTTTTGGTTATTCCAACTGCAGAACTACAGGGTACAAACACTGTTTCTACTAGATCTCAAACAAATGTGATGATCCAGTGTGGAGACCTACTGGATCGGATGAAAGATGGATCCATGGCAAATACTGCAAATCCCATTCCCATGACTAAAGAACAAGACCATGTCGATTCCAAATATCTGACAGCAAGATGCAATCGGTTCATCATAGAAGCTGTTTTTCCTGGAGAGGATGACCTCATTATGAACTGGAGCTCAATATTATCGTTGCTGCATGGTAACCGGCTTTAAGAATTATGTCAATAAAAGGCATCTTGCGAGTGGATCTCATATCGGACAATAGATTAGACATTGCAGTGCTGGATATGCCTTCTTATCTGGTGCAAAATCATTTATTAGCCTATGTGGATGAGTTCCAGCAAAGAGGTATTGATTTAAGCCCATATGTAGTTAACCAGGCTGTGTCTCTAAGTTCCTTGTCACTAGCATGTACAGGGAGTAACAATCTGCCTTGTAACGTAACTCTAAATCACAATTATTTGAGCCCCAGTGTGACTTGTGATTCGACATGGGTACCTGAGGCATTGGCAGTAAAAGATTCAAGGGCTCAAATTACTAGGTCGGGTTTTTAGCATAGCTTGTTGGAATAACCAGGGCTTTATGCTTTATGCATCTTACCCATGAAGAAAATGCCATCTCAAAGTTAGAAGTCATTGGGCCTCATTACGAGGTTGGAGGTAGCCATGCCCTTAATAAGGGCATGGCTGCCTCCAAAATCGTGTCCGGGTCCGGGTAGTCGGAATGGGGACTTACCGGAGCATTCCAACCTTGGAGGACCCGGTAAGTCCCCATTCTGAAAACCATTCCCCATTCCCATTCGAGCCCCCATACGGCTCAATGGGAATGGGGAAGGAGCTAATAATGGGCCCGCAAATAGCGGGCCCGTTATTAGCTCCCTGGTTCCTTAGCGGCTCCTCCTAAGGGCAGCTGGTAAAACCAGCTGGCCTTAGTGGGACCCGCAAAGGGACCTCGGAATGCGGCGGTTAGGGGTTAACGGCACCGGCATCCTTACCGGTGCCGTTAACCCCCTACTGCCGTACTCGTAATGAGGCCCATTGAGGTAATGTTATTCCAAGAAACATTTTTGATAGACAAAGTGTTTTTGGATGGTTTTATAGTGTGCCAACAAATTGCATTAAAAAATGGAGGGAGGACTTTTGATTGTAGCAAAGAACTATTGGGCACAATCAATTGATTTCTTGATTAGTTATCCGCAATGGATTCTAGTCGCACGGGTTAAGGCCCATTGCGATTTTGTATCAATGTTGGTTACAAACCTATATTGTAATTATTTAAAGATGAGTCAGGACGTGCTGATAGAGCACTTGGAGTCAATCCTTTTAAGTCAACTGATCGCTGGCGAAATGAATTACGTGGTATTACCTGTGACTTTAACACAGACTATTTAGTTAATCATTACACTATGGCAGCTGGTACTCATGTGAATAATACACACAGTAGTAGGGGATTGAATTGGCATAGTTTTTATAAGTGTTGGGACATAGTTTGTTTGGATTGAAGTGTGGTGGGTGATCCGAGGGTAAACCAACCTGGGAACGTACTAGTCAGAACTCGAGATCAACATCATTTTTGTAACAGCAAAAATGTTCCAGTGCTGTGAGCATTTGAATGTATGTAATGGGGATCCCAGTGACCATTCTGTATTATTGGGGCACTTTATGGGCCTCATTACACGGATGGCGGTAAGGATTTACCGGTACCGGTAAAATACCAGTACCGGTAAATCCTTACCGCCTTACTACAAGGTCCCTTTGCGGGTTGGGGGATTTAACGCCTGCTTTTTGCAGGCGTTAAAATCCAACCCGCTAAGGGACCTCGGATCTAATTACGGCACCGCAAAATTGCGGTAATTAGCGCCTTCCCCATTCCCATAGAGCCCTATGGGGCAGAAATGGGAATGGGGAAGGGCAATGGCAATGGCGGAAAGGGGATTTACCGCCCCTCCAACCTTGGAATGGGGCGGTAAATCCCCTTTCCGCCAAGGCGGTGCCAGTATTTTACCGGCATGAGCCATGGCGCTAATAGCGCCATGGCTCACCGCCTACCGTGTAATGAGGCCCTATGTGTCCTTATTTTGTTAATATTAATGTTAAAGGTATTTGTATTGCGCACCGTCACCACCGGAGTGGTCCCCAGGCCCTCTGGCGGATCTTCAAAGGTAAATGTGAAGAAGTGGGGTTGGGGGGGTTTAATAGGGTGTAGAGTTGGGTTAGCAGGAACTTCCTTACCTCTTTGGCTTTGCGATTCTATGCTCAGCATCTATGATTATCCTGTGTGTTCGGTATTGTAGTTTGTCCGCATAGTTGGCAGGCCAGTTGGGGAGTGGCAGTTTTCCTCTGTGTTACTCTAGTTGTGTGTGTACATGGCTGATGCTGGCGTGTTCATCCGCCCTGGGGTTGGCGATTTTTAGATTAGGGGGTTCAGGTCCCTCCGTGTCCATCCCATGTGGGGTCCTTACCTGCCTAAGTTTCCTTTGGGGATTAGCAGTATCTGGACATAGGTGGTCGGGTGTCCCCCCTCCTTTTGGTTAGGAAAGATTAAGTTAGGGTCATGTGTAAACTGGTGTACATTACATGGTAGACATGGGTGGTCGCCCCCCACCCCCTGCCTTGTGGTTAGGGAATATTAACTTGGGGGTCAAGTTTCCTCTCTGGGATTCTAGTTTCCTGCTGGGTCTATGTTTCTTAGTCATGTCCTCCTGTTTCTGGAGCAAAGACCCAGGTTTTGAACAGTTTCCTGAATTCCAGATGATCTGTTGCTTATGTTTTTTGGTAGGTCGTTCCAGGTTGTTGCTGCCAGGTGAGAGAAAGATGATCCTCTGAGTTTTCTTTTTCTGTATGTATGTTTTGGTTCTAAGAGAATGTTGTTGCTTGATCTGAGTGGTCTTGTCGGATGGTAGACGGTTCTTTTCTCAGTTAGGAACTGTGCTCCTTGGCTGTGGATTGCTCTGTCTGTTATGCACATCGTTTAGAACTTTTTTTGCAGTTTTATTGGTAGCCAGTGTAGCATTTTCAGTGCTGGGGTAATGTATTCTCTTGGTGGTAGTTAGAGCAGGAGTCTGGCTGCAGCGTTTTGGATGCGCTGAAGTTAATAGTCGTTCTGGCATTCCTAGGTATAGGCTGTTGGCATAGTCGGAACAATGCCAACATTTTGTCCCCAAAATTATGACCATTTCATTCCAGGGCCTT
The DNA here is from genome assembly GCF_040938575.1 of Ambystoma mexicanum. Classification (NCBI taxonomy): domain Eukaryota; kingdom Metazoa; phylum Chordata; class Amphibia; order Caudata; family Ambystomatidae; genus Ambystoma; species Ambystoma mexicanum. Next base: position 1,045,610,086 of record NC_090936.1, read on the forward strand.
TGCGCGGTAATGAAATGCCGACCCCCACTACACCGACTAATGGGAGCGGGAGTTGCGGGGGTGGCCCCGCTCCCTTTTGTCAGTGTAGTGGGGGTCATGGGTTGCAGGGGTGTCCCCGCTTTCATTAGATGGGAGCGGGAGACAATAAAGAAAAAAAAGAAATAGAAAAAAGGACCCTGCAACACCAGTTCATACCCACGTTAGTGGGCGAGAACTGATGCCGCAGCATCAGGGGAGAGACAGCGGCACACTTCACTGTGTGCTGCCGAAAAGGTAAGTGAGTGGGGGGAGGCGGTTGCAGGGGAAGCAGGGCACAGTGATCTATGTGATTACCGCGCCGCGCCATATTGGGTGTCAGCAATTTAATTGTCGGCATTATGGGCGGCATGGTAATGACATAGATTCGGCATAGTCTATTCTGGATATGATCACTGCGATTATGGTAAGTGTTTTGTGGGTGAAGGAGAGGAATGGTAGAATCAGTTTTACTGCGTGTACGAGGAAGAAACATTTCTTGATTATAGCGTTTATTTGTGGCTCAAGTGTTAGTTTGTTGTCCATCAAGACTCCCAGGTTCTTTACTATCGTTGATGGAGACAGTGCTGTTCCCAGTATATCGGCCATGGGATGTAGTGATTGTTTTCCCCGCTTTTGGATATGATCATTATTTAAATTTATTTAATTCTACAAGCAGAGTCCCTTGTTTGAAAGTTACCACTGCGAATAATAGGTTAGTATGGAATGAAATGTCAATGATTAGGTTCATGAATACATTTAAAGAGGTTCGGTTTTGAATCCCAGCTTTGCGATCTAATGCTATCAGTTACCATGCACTTTCTTTCTCAAAATATAGCAAAACATTCTGGTCTGTAAAGTTCCTGGCTTGTCAGGAGAAGAATGTAGGTCCTTGACCTTCAGGTGGTTAAGCGGGAGATATGAAGGAATATCAGGGGGCTTAAGAAAATGGGACACAATGCTCCACCTTAGACTAGAAAAGTATAAAAATAAAATAAAAAGGATGATAGCTATGAAGCACCAAAGTGCAGGGGAAAACATGTTGCAGAGTATCCTGCATAAACCAGACAGGTATTTTGGAAGTTAATCAACGAGAATGAAAAACCCCTAGTTAAATCACACGAGAACCCTATTGTCTCACATGAAGCAGTAGACTATCCTTGGGATCTTAATTTTGATTGTATGGATATCAAAATGATTAGTCAAAAATCTAACCAATCTAGAGCACCTGGGCCAAATGGGCTTTGTAACGGGATCCTCAAGATCGACCCGAGCTTTCCCCCTCGCTATCATACAAAGTGTTTAGATCGGCTTTGGACCAGCGGGAGTTACCAACGTCTTAGCACACTGCTATCATTGTACCCATTTTTTAAAAGGGTGATAAGTGCAATCCACTTAATTACAAACCGATAGTGCTTTTAGACACAGAATCTAAAACGTTTGCGTCACTTGTGCTGGACGAATTATCCTCTTGGGACTCCTCTGTTGGTGCGCCTAACTATGATCAAATTGGGATTAGAAAGGGGGTGGGCACTTCTACTGCTGGTCTCATTATCAACCACTTACAACAGTCTACTTGGCAAAAGTGCACATCTGAAATCTATGCCGTGCCTATTGATCATTAACTTTTGATAAAATAGAGAGGAATTTGTTGTGGTCTAACTTGAAAATATGGGATATTTGTTAACAATTTGATCCATCCTCATTCAAACACTACTTTAAGAGTCAGGCTTAGTCAGCAAGTTAAAATGACTAAATCCATTGTTACATCTAACAGGTTGCGCCAGGGCGGTGTCCTGGTGCCGTTACTTTTTAACTTATATTTGTCTGAGATAAGAAAAGAACTTGCTAAATCTATGTTTATTTCCCCTTTGGTGTTTGGATGCAAATTGTTTTGGATAACATATGCAGATGATATCCTTCTTCTGGATTGTAGTAGAGTGGGGATTTCTCGACTCCTAGATGCCTTTGGTCATTATGCAGTTAACAAATTAAATCTAAATTAATGGTGTTTAGGGCCAGTTATAAGAGGGCTGCTACAAACTGGAGGCTAAATTCACATCGAAAAAAAAGAGGTTTTTTACATAAAATATCTAGGTTTCAATATTTATGGAACGCCATTGAAATAAAGTTTGACTGAGCTTTTAATTATAAAAGCTAAGCATATGTTATGTCAAATGAAGGCCATTCATTACCGCTTTGGTATGTTTTCCCTTGAACTGGTGAAAACATGTTACGAATCCAAAGTAATTCCCGTAATTTATTATGGGCTGGAAGTGCACCACCAGTTAAATTATTATAATATTGATCTTATTGAAGGTCTATTGTGGAATGGCTCCTTGGGTCTTCCGGAAGCGGTCCTAATGATTGTCATGCAACATGAGCTGGGCCTTATCTATATCTTGAAATACAAAGGTTTTGTGGAAGAAAATCCAACCCTGTAGGAAGTTTTATCAACCTCCACCAAACTCTATTTATGAGTTAATGAATAAAATCAAACCGGAGTTCAGAATTCCTTTATTCTGCAGGGCCCAGCTGGATAACATTGTGTGCAGTATGGAAGAGGTTGTTAGTAATATCTTGCCGGTGAAAAAAAAAGATTGTTGACCTTCAAAAAATTAAACTGCTTTAAAAGATATAAATACCTTTGTCATCGGAATTTGGCAGTAGCGCACTGCATTTACTATTGTATTCATCCTGGAAATTTGTCAGAAGTATACTGCTATTCTGGTTGAACCTGTTACCGACCATGGAAAGCAGGTTTTTATGGAATGAAGACGATCTGAAAGGACAAACTTGTCATCATTGTTACAAACATTCAGAATCTTTGAAATATTTGTTGCTTGACTGCCACGATTTGATGAATATGTGAAATATTATTTTTGGTTATGCTATTGAAGGGATTAGATTGAATCCATGGGAATTTTATGGGAGTGATTTGATTTGGATCATTGTCCTAGATCAATTTTAATTTCTTTATATCGTTATCTGGTACAGATTAAACTTATGATAGTGTTTATAAGCATTTATATTGTAAAGGTTGCTAGGAAATTAAGACGATTGATGTATGTTGTATGTTATGTTTGCTTTACAATAAAAGAATTTGGATTATATGTGATAGTTCGTATTTTGTGTTAAGGTGCATTTGTTTAGACCATGTGGCACAAATAAAAATAAAAGTTAAAAACACTGTCAAATAAGTACTCTGAAATATACCAACAAAATCGTTAGCATAAAGGGAACAAATCATTAGAGGTTAATATTGATTCCTAGTCCGTCCATAAACCAAAAATAGAGAACAACCATAAAAGGGAAGTACTAGACCTATATGTGGTTTTAGATTAGAGGAAAGTAAAATGGTAAAACAATTAAGGAAACAGACTCAAAGAAGCAACACATAGTAATACAGTAAGGTACCTTAACACAACTAGTAGAAAACAAGTAACCACAATTTGCTACAGTAAAACTATTGTTTGATGGAAAAATAGAGAACTGCAGTGATTTATTATACTAAAAGGTATATAGACTAATTGATACTATCTAAAATTCTATGAACTGCTCAGGATTCAAGGTTGGACATTAAGATGTGTAGAGAACTTTAGACCAGTTCATACTGATCTTAAGCTAATCTGAGGTTGCCTTTGAAGGCTCAGGGAGGACCTATATTAGTAAAATGGCGATTCTGGCCATTGCTCATGGTCCATACAGTCAAAATAAAAATGGTGGGGTGCAGGTTTTAAAAAATACATCAGTAGACCAAAGGGTACTAATGTAGAATAAATGGCTGCAATTCTGATGTAGCCAAAACTAAACTAAAGTTATCGCCCACTTACTCCCCAAAACACTTTGTTGGTAATAGAATTACCATGTAACGAAAATTGGGTAAAAAAAAAGGTTGCTGTGACAGGGTGACTGCAGTAGAAGTCTTTCTCGTCTAGTCATAAAAAGGAAGTAAAAAAGCCCGGAGCCCAGCAAACATTGGGCGATCCACACATTTAGGCAAAAGAACCCCAATATGGAATTCTGGCCACCAATCTTCAAGCTGTAGAGGCTAATGCACCCAGCTATTGTGAGAAATTGTGACGTTTCACATGAATTCATGAGACACTTTCAGATCTATCTATGAAGCCAATCATTGTAAGTTGCAAAAAGAGATTTAAGTTCTGCAGAGGTCTGCAGTTGACAGCAGGAATTGTTTGGTTGAAGCCGTGTTTATGAAGGACTGCTTGTGTTGTTACACAAGCTCCTGGAGCTGTAGTTGTAGTGACTAAAAACTCCCACGCTAGCGGAGCGCTGCAGAGGTCGGCAGTTCACAGCAGTTTACAGCAGCCCTGACAGCCGGTGAAACCAAACAGCATACAAACACCAATGGCAGGTAAGGGCTTTTATAATCTGAGAAGCAACTCATAGGCTGTATTTTGCTTGGAAGTAGGGATCCAGTTTAGTCCCGGTAAAGGCGACTTGGAGCTAAGTGAAACAGCCTTGTGCTGAGGAGTACAGCAAGAAGCGAGAGAAGTTACTGCGGTGATCTTGTGCCCCCAGACTTGCACACTCTCCCCAAAACCTAACTAAGGGAGCAAACAAAGCTGCAGGAAAATAAAAAAAAATAGGTAAGAAAATTCCAATACTCTGATTGCAGGGAAGAAAATAACAGATTTCTTTCCCGTATCGGGGGATAGCACACATCTTAGACCTGAGCATAAATCCCTTGAACAAAACAGCATAAGTGACTCAAGTATGCTTGAAATGAATGAGTCTGTGGATTGTCATATAGCCCAGATCATACCGAGGTGCGTAACATAGGTATGAATACGGCTCCTGGCGGGAAAGAAAATAGTGTTAAGGGGGTTTATCACTTTGCCACACTATCAATGCTGATAGAACTATCCTCAATACATAACTCTTGCTTTTTGACCTCCAGGCTTAATGAGGAATATCCCCCACTGCATCATACATTAAGAGATGCAGATAAATGGATTAAATGGATTAAATTATCAGCACCAACGTTTCAGCTCTAAATTATACCCCAAAGTATGTGCCCCCACTTAAAGTTACAAACACAGAGCAATGTAACAAAAAAGATGGTTCTAGTAACACGGATCGGTTTGGGAAATGGAATCCAGTGTGTTGTCCTGATCGCCCATATGGAAAAGGGCAAGTGAAGAACCCAGGCATCTCAAAACCCTCTATCTGGGGTATTGCAAAAAAGAACACTAAAAGAAGTGCAAAGAGCAGCAGAGTAGCTTGCCAAAGCAGGGGGAACATTCCAAGAAAACCAAAAATCTAAAGAGGAAAGGAGGTAGAACAAAACCTCCAGAAAAATCCTTTGCTCTCTACATTTAATGGAGGCTGCAGCACACGAAGCATTGGGGAAAGCAGAAAACACACATTCAATAATCTATCAAAATAAGCGAATCCAAACCCATCGAAGCAGAAAGTGAGAGAACGAATAAGGAACTGAAGAACACGTGTTGCAATCAAATGACACAAACAATATCAACTACACCATCTGATCATTCTAAAAAAGAGATACGCATTACTGACCAGCATTCTAACCCACTGTCATGGCTTGCCATGGTGGTTTCTCTTGCCAATCATAATTCTTTACAAACAGTCCCAACTTCCGTCTGCAACTCTGAGGTCCGCAAACAGTGTTCCTGTGACTGTGCAAACAGGTTTGAGGGAACAAAAACGTATTTGAGGAGAGACTTACACAGTCATCCACGGTATTAGGCAGAATCCCGTGCAGTTCCCTCAGGAAGCACTACCCAGGATTAGGACTACAGGTGAGAGCAATAGAAATCCCCTTTGGTATCAGTCTGTACCACAAAGATTTAGTTGGTAGTTGTGGCCAAGCAGTCAGACTTATCTCAAGAGGGAGATGAGCAGTAATCAGGGTTTACACAATAGGTATCACAGTACTATGGAACAAGGAAACACTGACCAAAGCTTTGTATCAAGAAGAGAATATATATTTATTTTATACACATCTAGTTCAACACATGAATCACAGTTGATAAAGCAAGTTAAGTTCAGTCAAGGAAAAGTATATCCAACTCCCTATTCAATTGTAGACAAGTTTGCGGTAGAGTGAAAACTGAGCAAAACGGCACAGTGAAAACCAACTACAAATGGCACTCTAGCAATTTAACGAAAGGGAGGGAAAACACAAGTTAAACCGAAATATCTTCAGACATCCCCTAGCAACACTTCCCTGAAGTTTTGTGAACAAGTAATGCACAGTAACACTTTAGCAGAAAGATAAGTGATGAAAACTGAGCAACATGGCACTCCACAAGTTAAAACAGTAGGAAGGAAGAGGGGTTTAGAAGATTCAGGTGCATCAACACATTTCTCATTGAGAATCAATCTAGTGAGAGCAGATCTAACAAATCAGCCAGAGTCAATAGGCCTGAGCCAGAGTCAGTGGTACAGGACTAAGAGCTTAGGAACAAAAATGTTCTTGTAGCTGCAGTCAAGTCTTTGGTAAACGAATATTGAAAAGGTAAATGTGAGGCGAAAGACAATGTTAAGAGAGAGGACGGCCAACCCAACCAGTAGATAAAGGATTTAAAAAACCTTTAGGGCTACAACGGGGAAAGGGAGGCCTGGCGGAACAATGTACCTTAAACGTGAAGAAGTGGCTCCTGCGGTGGCGGTTGTTCCTGGTACTTCCTGCAGTTCGAGGGGTCCAGCAAAGGAAGAGAGGCTCTCGTCGTGGAGGAAGGTTCGAGTCACTGCACTACCCAGGATGAAACCAGCCGCGGTGCTGCCAAACGAAGTTTAAAAGGTACGCTCCTTTTAATCGCGGTCCGAACGATAGCTGCCTGGCTATCTGGTCTCCAAATGCTGGGCACTGTCGATTCGACCAAGGCAGGTCCGTGGAAGCGATGGGTGAACTGGTTGGTCCCACCAGCTCAAGGGAAGAAGGCTCTTTCGATGAAGATCTCCTCTCGTCGTGTGGAAGAAAAGTGGTGAGACGATCCGGCAGGGCTTCACCGGTGGTGTAGATGCTGAAGATGTCCGTGGCTTCTCTCCCCTTCGGTTCCGTAGTTCCAGTGGCGACGTCTTGCTCTTCCAGTCCTCAGGACCCTGCTTTTATGCAGAAAGAGACCCATTCATACAGCCTAGCTGTCGCTCACACAGTGGAGTGGTCTTCTTGGCGGAAGGCCCTCCAGCCTATCAGGTTAGAGTGTGACCTGAGTCGCTGCGGCAACTCTATCCAGGGGTTCTACTCCCCCTCCCAAACAACAGACCCACCCCAAACTCAGAGGTGCCGAAAGGAGGGCTTCTTGGCAGAAGCCTGCCAAAAGAGCAAACAAAGGATCCCCAACCTGGGTTAGGAGTTTAGAGTAAGACACAAGAAAGAATTTATATTAAAGTTTTGGCAAATAAAACCTACCGGAGTAAAGTTAATAATAAAATAACCCGGCGGTATGTTAGAGGCTGTCAGTAAATGTGGTAGCCTCGAACAATGGGAAAATCCCATAGGAAAATATTTGCGTTGAATATTTATGGTAGTAACCACTGCCACCAGCAAGAAACTTTAGAGAGAGGGACTTTAAGGTACCCCCTCGAAAATGAACCCAAGGGAAAAACGATTAACCCTTCCCAGTACCTCCATAGTAAGATGGGTTGTACTGGTTAAGTTCATAAGATTTGACTGGTAAAGTCAATGGGGACTTTACATGCCCTGGGAGACAGTAGTCAGTCCCAGGGTATGGAGTCTATGTTTGGGGGTCGCTACGACACCCCTGTGTCACTGCACTGAGGGTGCTGTGTAACACATGTGAATAAAGATGGTTCCTATGGGTGAGAAAAAATCCCATAGGCATTAAACACAAAAATAGCCTAGAACACACATAGCAAAAATGCCTAAGAGTGGGAAAAAGAGTCTCACTCTTAGCAGGTAAAAAGAAACAAACCCTTCAAATCCAGCAAAGCTGCTGGGGGACTCTATAGGTAAGGGAAATTAGCCATAGAATGAGAATTCTCCCTAATACTCGTCCCCCCACCCCCAGACTAAGGGACTGGAGGATCAAATCCACTCCTGGATGAGTCTCATACCTGTAGTCGTTTATAAACATCCTAGAGAGACCATCAGCATTTTGGTGGTGACATCCTGACCTGTGCTCAATGGTAAAATCAAACCCTTGGAGGCAGATTGACCATTTTAGCAGTTTTGGGTTTTCCCCTTTCATTTGCATCCACAATCTCAAGGGTTGGTGGTCTGTTTGAATGGTGAAAGTAGATCCATACAAGTATGGTCTAAACCTCTTCAAAGCCCACACAATGGCAAAACATTCTCTCTCAATAGTTGCCCACCTTGTCTCAGGTTCCTTCAGTTTCCTACTGATGAAGCAAATGGGGTGCTCCCTACCTTTCTCATCCAGTTGACTGAGTACTGCACCTATACCTATATTGGAAGCATCTGTTTGTACAATGAAGGGTTGGTGGTAGTCAGGAGCTCTGAGAACTGGAGCTTGACAAAAGGCTTTCTTCAGGCTTTCAAAGGCCTGATTGCACTCCTCATTCCATTTGATCGTTTTAGGGAACTTAGGAGAGGAGATTACATTCAGTGGAGAAGCTATGGACCCATAGTTCTCAATGATATTCCTGTAATACCCTGTGAGGCCTAGGAAGGCTCTCACCTGGGTTTGAGTAGAAGGGGTTGTCCAATTTTGCACAGCTTCAATCTTGCTGAGCAAAGGCCTTATTTCACCACCTCCTACCTCATGCCCAAGGTAGACCACTTTACTCTGACCAATTTGACATTTGCTTGCCTTTATGGTCAGATGGGCCTGTTCAAGAGCCTGCAACACATATCCTAGGTGGTCAACATGTTCTTTCCAAGTAGGGCTGAACATTGCAATGTCATCCAAGTATGCCATGCAGAAGTCCTCCATCCCATTCAGAACCTGATTAACCATCCTGGAATATAGCAGGTGCATTCGTTAGTCCAAAAGGCATCACTTTAAATTGGTATAAGCCAACTGGGATGGAGAATGCAGTTTTCTCCTTGGCATGGTCAGTCAGGGCTATTTGCCAATAGCCTGACGTGACATCAAATGTGCTGAGGAACTTGGCTGAACCAAGTCTATCCACCAGCTCATCTGTCCTTGGCAAAGGATGGGCATCAGTTGTAGTGATTGCATTTAGAGCTCTATAGTCCACACAGAATCTCAACTCTTTGGATCCTGCCTTTGGTACTAACACAACTGGGCTAGACCATGGACTAGTAGAGGGCTGTATTACCCCGAGATCAAGCATCTTGTTGACCTCTCCTTTGATGTGGATTCTTACATTTTGTGACATCCTGTAGCCCCTGCTTTTGACAGGTAAACTGTCACCAGTTTGGATATCATGATGGCCCCAATAGGTCAGAGAGAACAGAGGGGCAAATTGATTTAACACAAATTTGCACCCCTCCTGTTGCTCAGGTGTCAGATTAGAAGAGAGATTGACTCCTTCTATTTTTTCATCTAAAGGTTTGCCTCTGAGGAGGTCAGGTAGAGGTTCTCTCTCCTCCTCCTCTTGAGCTGAAGCTAGAAGTAAAGCTCCCAGTTCTGGTCTCGAGACATAAGCTTTTAGACGGTTGATGTGAAACACTCTAGGAGACTCCTTAGGATTGCCTAAATCCATCAAATAGTTCACCTCTCCAAGTTTTCCCACAACCTTGAAGGGTCCCATCCATTTGTCCTGCAAGGACCTCTGCCTTGTGGGGACCACAAAAAGAACTAGCTGGTCTTGAGCGAACTCAACCATGTTGGCCTTCTGGTTATGCCAATGCTTGACCAGAGCCTGACCTGCTTTCAAGTTATCACTTGCCTCAGTCATTCTCCTCCGGAGTCCTATCACATAGTCAGTGACTCTGACTGGTGTGGGGGAAGGAGCACTCTCCAACCCCTCTTTGACCAGGGCCAATGCACCTCTAACCGGATGGCCATAGAGAAGTTCAAAGGGACTGTAACCCACTCCCTCCTCAGGGATTTCTCTATATGCAAAGAGAAGGCATGGCAGTGGAAGATCACACATTTTCTTAAGGGGGTCTTCTAAGGCACCTGTCATGCTCTTCATGGTTCTGTTGAACCTTTCTACCAACCCATTTGTCTGAGGGTGGTATGGTGTTGAGAACTTGTAGGTAACTCCACAGTTTTTCCACATGGCCTTTATGTAGTGGGACATAAAATTTGACCCCCTGTCGGATATTACCTCCTTAGGAAACCCATCCCTGGTAAAAATACCAAGGAGGGCCTTAGCCACAGCCGGGGCTGTAACAGTCCTCATAGGAATTGCTTCAGGGAACCTAGTAGCATGGTCTAGTATAAACCTGTTGCCTGAAGAAGTTGGAGGATCAAGGGGACCAACAATGTTGATTCCTACCCTCTCAAATAGTACTCCCACTACAGGTAGAGGCACTAAGGGTGCCACGTTCTTGGAGCCACTTTTACCAGTAGTCTGGCAAGTGTGGCAACTCTTGCAATACTTCTCTACCTCAGCCCACATTTTAGGCTCATAAAAGTAGAGGGAGAGCCTTTCCTTGGTCTTCTTGAAGCTCAAGTGACCAGCCAAAGGTATCTCATGGGCTAGTTGCAAGAATTGGAGTTTGTTCGCTTCGGGCACTACAAGTCTCTTGTAGTCTCCAGGGGTTGACTCTGTCGGTTTACTATAGAAGAGGCCATCTTCCCAGTGTAACCTATACTTCCCAGGCTCTTGCCCTTCAAGCTGAGAAGCTGCCTGGTGGCGAAGACCTTCCAGAGTTGGACATTCTCTTTGTCCCTTACTGAAGTCTGCCCTTTGGGGTCCACCTTCTGCCAGTAAAGACTGCAGCTCAGGATGGTCCACAGGGTCAAGATCTCCAATGAGTTCCTGGCCTACTACTAGATCTGAGTCCTCAGGCTCTAGTTCAACCACACAGGGTTGTACCTCACTCTTAGCCTCAGCTGGAGGAGGAATCACAGGTGGGATTTTTTTCTAACCTAGGAGATTTCCTGGTTGGCAGCACTGGAGTGCTTTCTGCTGTCTTCTTCCTTGAAGTCTTGGGTTTCCCCTTTGCTCCTGGTTGCTTGAAATAGCAGTTAGTAACTCCAGTGGGGTAGGAGTGATTTATTTTCCTATCATCTCCTCAGGAGATACTCTCAAGGTCCTCTCCCTTGCAGGTCTGGTAAGCTCTTGTAATCTCTTACTAGGAGGTCTGGGAGTACTTGACACTACTCCAGTCTTTCAGATCATTGCCCAACAGCACCCTTCCCAGTACTTCAGATTGTACACTTACAGGTATCCTGACAGTCATTTCATTGCACTGGATGAGAGCTGGTAATTGGGGAAGCATCTGCACAGGCCCCCCAGCTTACTTGGTGAGGCGTTTGGGTGCCTTATCAACATCCTCCATCTTGAAAAAAGATTCGTCCACCACAGTTATGCTGGCCCCAGTGTCTCTAACGGCAGGGGTCTCCTGACCATTGACTAGGACACTGGCCCTCATTACGACCCTGGCGGAAAGGGGAAAACGATGGCGGAAATGCAATACCGCCATCGAAAAGCGCTCGGTGCGACTATGACCCGTCACCGCAAAGTACGAAGCCATTAGCGACACCGTAGTGAACGCCAACGCTAACTGCACTAAGCACGCGCGCGCGCACCATGCCAAACCGCAAACACCACCATGGTGCAACGGTACGGCAATTCCGACCCTAGCGGACATGTACCTAACGCCATCAGGCATGGCGGAATGGACCATTCCGCCATGGCGAGAAATACGGCATCGTGAACCAACCGTAAATGGCCCACTGAGTGCCTGTACTCCACTCCCTGGCCACATTGCACAACTCCTGGCAGGCGCAATGTACTCACACCATGCAACCAGTGAAATCTACAATTCACCCATGCATGCCAACGTAGAAATGCATGCAGGTGTTCGAAGCGCCCCGTGAGTGGGCATCCATGTACGGCATTTCACCATAGCCGTACTGATGCAGCACAGGCATGTGAAGGTACAAGACATCAAAATGGAAATCAAGAACACATGACACAAAACAACAGTAGTCCCCCATCGCTTGCCACCAGCGCAAGGCAACATCCAAAACAGCATCCTGAGGGGGATTGCACCAGACCTGTACTCTTGCCAGTAAACAAACCAACCATCAGCAGAAGCATGTACCACACAAGTTGGCAGAGTGACTGAGCAGCCAGGCACATCCCAAGAGGGGCCGATGGGAGCTGCAGGGCACAGATGGCATGAATACAGAAGCTATTCCAATGGACATGACCCCAGTCCCCCTCCAACAAACGCACGCAAACACAGGCACCTGTGACCAGCCACATTCTGAACATCCCATCATACCATCAATCGACCTGGCTGACAGGCACCAGTCGGCCAAAAGCCAATCCCCCGCCCCTGAACAGCACATCATGTAAACAGTCACAATGGCAGCCCCTATCCGTGACCACACTGTGCTACGTAGGCAAAAGCGGCCAGTACTGTACCACACAACTCAACTCAGAAGGCGGAACACAATGCAGATCATCTCGCAATACATACCGCCACAAATCGAAAATCGCCACATCACCTGCAAAGAATAACGCAACACGCCAAATATCGGAATACAATTTAAATGCACATCCAAATGACAAAGGCCTCACAGCAATTTGTAAAATAACACCAAAACATCCATCATCACCGAGGGCTGCATCTGCAATAATTGACCAGCTTCCACTTGTGTGACGCCCTGTACCATCATGGCACACAGGGCCAACATCAACGTTCCAAAAGGCAACATGGAAGCGGCAAGAACCGCAGGTCCGTCCCATGAGGCAGGCACTAGTCCAGCTGAAAGGCCGAAATGTTGCACCTAGCCACCAGAACAGCGTAAGGGCATGTGGCCCATTGGCGATCGTCCCATAAGATCGTAATGCTGCTCCACTGATTCACCCGAAGCTGCAGGTGTCGAGAGTAAAAACCATCTGGAGGAGTGGCGTACAGATGGCATCTGCAATAGGGCAGGAGATACCTGTCACCAAAATGAAACACAAATTAACCGATTGCACTACATGACACATGATGCATCACTATCTTCATTCAACACACCAAATCCACACCCATATGCATGCTAGCCCACTCCAAAGGAATATACACACCCCTAAATCAGTATCGATACATAACGAAACCAATCGAGGTTAATACACCATTGGCAACGTCGGTTACTGTGCATGCGTCCGTCAAGATAGAACCCATGACATGGGATTAGTAACGTGCCTAGACACAAGTGTATGAAGGCGCGTCGAGACAGGGAGGATCCGACAAGGGCAGATAGACGTAAGTCCCACTATGGCAGCCTTGCATCACATAGCGCAGGGGAAGGGGATTGAATCAAAAAACACATGTACATGGCAGACCCTAAATGGAATCATCTGTCCATGCATCCATTCATCATTCCCTCATCCCGCAATGAAAACGCATGAACATTCACTCACATAATATGTGAAACTTCCATCGCGTCTGTGCGTAATGCAGTCTGCAAAAACCACTGTGCTCCTGGCCGGATCTGTAGTGTCGTGAAGCTAGATGGACTTGGGAACGTCCTGCCTTATCGTCCACTACGCTATTGCGCATCCCATTCAATTCATGTCATTCATTGCTTGCTCGTTATGGGCCCTGTCCCAAGGACATTCAACAATAGAACGTTACATTTCCAGGCAGACCTGTGGGCGTCTCCTCACCGCTACTTCGCAACCAAAAATCCTGGCCTTCGAATTCCTCACTTGCAACATTACGTCGAAAAGGCTTCTGTGAACGCTTGCATTCACAATTACATCAATGTAGTGCGGCTGTGTGTCATAATGCTAACTGGCTGCAATCACAAATGGGACGCCACGCCCGTCGGTGAAGTACGATACTGTGCTGCATGAGGGTCGGCCATCGATCGAGCCCTACATACCACTGACTCTTCACAGGTATGTAAGCGGCTGCAATCATAGCATGTGTAACAATGGGAGCATAGCATGAAAATCAGTCAAAGTACATCACACTGCCATCGGGATTTGATACATGATTCCAATCCCAAGATGCCATGCGGCCAAATGCAGCCTTACGTGCGGGACGTGCTCGGCCAGAAGGGATTGCATCTGCCACAGATTCATTCAATCAGCACAGGTGGAGGCCATACAGGCCGACAGCACATATATAGCAGACCCAAACCCCTCCCACAACCACTCCCACTCCAAAATGCTACCGGCAGGACTAGCGATGTTGGGCCTGGGGCACCAGATAGCACTGCAAGTGCTACAACTACAAGAAGACGACGAACAACAACAGGTACAACAACCGGGCGCACAGGGGAGACGGAGGAGAAGGAGGAGGAGGAGGGCAAGGCAGGGTCAGCAAGGCCCACAAGCACTGCCACTACCACCACGCAGGCGGCCCGCAATCCCACGCCTCCGAGCTGATCCGTTCAACCTCACTGCTGAGCAGATCCACACCCTCTACCGTTTGGACCGGGACACCATAATCGCCATTGTGGACATGACACATGCTGACCTCGTGAGCATGATAGATAGCCCAACCGCCATCCCACCCCTACTGAAGGTGGTGTCTGTACTCCACTTCCTGGCCACAGGCACCTACCAGCACACAGTGGGACAGTTGCATGGCATTTCACAGCCACTGTTCTCACGGACACTCTCCCAAGTGCACGATGCCCTCCTGAAGCACGCCGACGACCACATCACACTACCACGCACGTACCAGGAGATTACCAACGCAAAGGTGGGATTCCATGCACTTGGCGGCATCCCGGGTTGCATTGGTGCCATCGACTGCACCCATGTTGAATTGGTTGTCCCACATGCCATGGAGGTCCAGTACCGCAACCGGAAACAATTTCATTCAATCAATGTGCAAATGGTGTGTGACTCCAACAAGATCTTTACGCATTGTTGTGCCAGATTTCCAGGATCTACCCATGATTCTATGGTCCTGAGGAACACAAGAATACCACGCTACATGGAGCGACACGCAGGGCACAGATCCTGGCTACTCGGTGAGTCTCATTCCATGCATGACATCGTGGCCCATTTGATGCGTCAATGACCTTGCAGGAGGGGGGGGGGGCTACTTAGCACTATCATTCCACTGACACCCTTTATTCGTCCCATACAGGTGATGCCGGGTATCCACTGAAGAGATGGCTCCTTACACCAATCCGGAACCCACAGAACCAGCATGAGGAGGACTACAACCATGCCCACTCACGTAGCCGTGTGGTCATTGAACAGGCATTCGGCCTACTGAAGGCTCGTTTCCGCAGCCTCAGCAGGTCTGGCGGGGCACTCATGTACAGCCATGAGAGGGTTTCTAAGATGGTCATGGCATGTGTCATGCTGCACAACATGTGCATACGTAGGAATGTGCCCATGCCCCCTGACGCTGTACTGCATGCACCTGAAGATGATGATGATGAGGGTGGGGATGTGGAGGGACGCCAGGGAGTCCATGAGGCACAGGATGCACGTGCAATCCGACAGAGCATCATAGATGCATGCTTCTAGCAACCACGCATGGTGCCTATTACACGGAAAGGGGACCTGTGGCACTGTGTGTGTGTAGTACAGGCACATAGTGGACTGTACGCCTATGAAGGCCTCGTACGCAAATATCAATGTCCACACATGTCATTGGATGATAATGAAGTGCTGTATTGTTAATGTGATTTGATTCATACACCCTATGGACCCGCCACCCAGTGAAGCCCAACACACCCCCTCCACCCTACTTCCTCCCCCCCCAACACCAGTGTCCAGATATGCATGCTGCCCGTGGGTAGACGCTATTGCAAGCCCCCTCTACGGGTATCAGGGGCACCCCTGCCCGTGGAGCGCAGGTTCCTGCCAGATCTGCGTTGGGGGCTGCCCTGGACGGAACTTGCCACGGATGACGTCTCTGCCTGCTCGCGTCCATGCATGTCTCTGAGGGTTTGTGAGAGCTCCGAGAGCACACGGCGCACAGCAGCAAGTTCAGCACAAACGTCTTTGGACGTCGCATGCAGTTCCCCCCTCAGGCTCTCGGTGCTTCTCTCCATTTGTGCTCTCAGGCTCTCGGTGCTTCTCTCCATTTCTCCCCTGAGGCTCTCACTACTTTTCTCTATTTGTGCCCTGAGTGTCTCGGTGGATGTTTCCATGGCTGCCCTGGAACCCCCGCATTCATTTGCATGGTCCTTGAGTAGCGTGGACGCTTCCTGCTGTTGCTCGATCAGCAGGTCGAGGGACTGTTGCCTCTGCTGGGCCATGGACATTTGCGGTGGTGTGACAGGGGGGCTGCTCAACACATGTTGCCTTGGCACAGGACTTGTGGGGGTTGGCCAGTCGTCGTCTTCAGGGTGCCCCTGCGTGGTTTCGTCATGGTGTAGGGGATGGAACATGCAGGGGGATTGGGAAAGGTCATGGATGGTACCTACGTCGCCAGCACTGTTTTCCGTGTCGGAGCATGCTGGCATGACAGCTGTGTCACCTATGGTGCTGCTACCACCAGAGGCAGTGCCATCAGATACGTTCTTTGGGGGGACCTGTGGTGCTGGGGTTGTGGACTTGCTGGCTGCTGGGGTGCCTGTTGCAGTCCCCTCCAGTGTGCTGGCACTTGATTCCTGCTGCTGCCGTGTCTTGATCCTTGCACCTGAGGTGGAGGCTCTTGGGACGTTGGTCCTGGCCCTCTTTGCAGGCGTGCTGGTAGGGGTGTCCTGCAGCTCGTCGTTGGTATCGGACCCTGTGGTGGAGTAAAGAGGGGCGAGCGTTAGTTATGGGTCTGTCGGATTTGGAATGGCAACGTGTCAAATGCATTGGGGTGGTACATGAGGCTGATATGGGACTGGGCCTTGGAGGTGGTCTCATTTTCGTGTGGATTGAGGATGCATTCATTTGGCTGCCTGCAGTTAGGGGGTGCATGCTGCACATGTAGGGGTTGTTTATGGCATCTTGATTAATTTGTTTATTCATTCTGACTTTTAGAGGGCGCTGTCAGGGCAAAGTATGTATTGCACTATGGGGTCACATGGTACTGCACATGTTCGTGGTTTGTGGATTTCGCATTGTTTCTCTTGGCAAACCTACCTGATTCTCCGGATGTCGGCACTCCTTTCTCCATCCCTCCGACTCCCTCTATGCTCTCCATTCCTATGGTGGAGGCGCAGATCTCCTCCCAGGGGGTCAACTTGATGGGCGACTCTGATCCCCCCCCGGTAGCTGTGGCGATGTTCCTGTTCGCAGAAAGTATGCTGCGTACGCGGATCCGCAGGTCGTCCCACCGCTTGCGACATTGCTGTGGCGTGCGGGGTGTTGTCCCCACCGCACTTACGCGCTGTGCCACAAGGGCCCATATGGCCTTCTTGTTGGCAAGGGCCGTCCTGGTCATTTGACTGGAGAAGACGACGGCGGCATTTTCCTGCAGGGTCTCGGTCAGCACGGTCAGTTCCTCTCGGGAGAAGTGGACCTGCCGCTTGCGATCACACGCTTTCTTGGCTACCTTTCCCATATTTATTTTTTGAACTGGGGTTGCTAACGGGTTGGGATGTGTGTCAGGGTCGGATTTTTAATGGTTGTGTTGGGATTCGGATTTTATAGTTGTGCGGCGTGCTGTTTCCCGTTCCGGCCACATGCTTTTACTTCCGTTTCCGTATATTTACGGTGCCCGTAATTTGCGGTGCCCGCTCATTACGGTGCCCGCTCATTACGGTGACCGCTAAGATGGGTGGCGGTATTGCACCTGGTGCAGCGTACGGCGGCGGTAAGGGCCGTTTTGGGGTCATTTCCGCCATCGCAGCCTTTCGGATTCCGCCATGGCGTAATGCTCGTGCCCGATGGGTCGTAATTAGCCGCACTTTGCTCCTTCGTGCAATGGCGGAAACGCTATTTACGCTGTTGCGGTCCGGTCAGTCAATTTCCGCAAGGGTCGTAATGAGGGCCACTGTCTTTATAATACTCTTTAGTATTAGGAGGGATAGAATTATACACATCTAAATTCTGTTGTTCCCACAACCCAAGAGATACTAAAGATACACTAGCTGAGACTCCAATGGGATATTCAGCCAGTAGTTGAAAGTTTCCACTGACCATATGTACTTCCTCCTCTGGAACGAAGGATAAGGAGACAGTGTGGACCCCTGAAGGTTTACCCTTACATCTGGGATCCCCTTTCACATGATCAGTAGAGCCACAAACATAACATTTCCCAAATGTGTTTATGAATGGTGGCTTGTTCTGACCTCCTTCCGGTCTGGGACCAGAAGGTACACTAGCCTGATTAGGTTTCCCTGGTGGCTTACCCTTAAAGTGTTGTTTGGGGCCCTCTTTGGAATTGGAATTATTTGAATTCTCTTTGGTGTCTTTCTTAGGCTGCTTTCCCTCGTCCTTTTTCTGAGTTACCCCTGAATCCTTGTGAGTAGCCCTGTTGGCAGCCCACAAGTCAGCAGCCTTAGCTAGCTTCTTAGAATCTAATTCTTTTGAATCAGCCAAGTGTTGTCTGAACTCAGGAGAGCAGGCATCATAGATAGACTCCATCATAACAAGATTTCTCATTCCTTCATAAGTGTTAACTCTGTAACCCTTAATCCATCCCTCTAAGTTCTTCAAACATTCATTCACCCAAGTAGCCCAAGGAGTACTATCATGCTTTTTGAGAATCCTAAACCTCTTAAGGTACTGGGAAGGAGTCTTCCCAAATCTAGCTATCAAAGCTAGTTTTACACATTCATCCACCTCCCCCAACTCCATTACCACATATATGGAAGATGCAACAGGGGGGTGCCTAGGGAATAACCAGGGGATCAACTGATTCCCTGTGATATCCTGGAGCCCGTGATTATATTCAAACATAGCAAGTCAATCTAATACATCCAACTTCGGTTCATACATACCCACAATCTCTTTAGGCATCCGGGGTCTTTTTGGACTGGAAGATCTGATTTGTGACCTCTTTGATGTTATTAACCATCTGTTCAAATCTACTTATTATTTCATTAGTATATTCGTCGGCATGTTCAGCCATTTGTTCATTAAATAATAAGATTTCGGCTTCAGCTATCACTTTGGCTTTATCTAATTTGGTGGGATTCCATATGATCCGATTTGCTGCGTTGTTAATCTCAATATTGCCGTTAAGACTGTAAGAGGACTCTTCTTTAATAAATTTCATCAGCAAGTAGAGTGGAAGATGGTCACTCTCTTCTCTGACACCGATTGACATAACAAACACTAAATCATTAGCACTATCATTCACCACTATATAGTCAATTGTGGATATACTTCGGCCACTCACACGAGTCGCGCTTCGGTTAGGGTCACCACATGTATTGCCATTCAACATTTTCGGTTGGTACTTGAGAAATAAATGAGCCCAGGGTTTCCTATGTCTATTTGAAAAACCATGGTCTATCGGCCCCAAACAGACTTCATCATGCATTAAATTATCAGGTATTCCTATCTTAGCATTGAGGTCGCCAACTAATATACAGTGTAAGCCTTCTATAGCCTCATTTAGAATTTTGGCCACTGTACCAAGGTTAATATTATTAAACACTCCGTTTGGAGGATTGTATATATTCACTAACAGCAGTTTGGGTAACTCCGGTATATTGGTCAAAATCTCTACTGCCAGTACCATTTCAGTATGCCATTTGGTGTTCTTTCCAACCCATGGGTGTCTAATGGCTGTAAGCAATCCACCTTTTGGTCGGCCTCTTGGTCCTTTCACTGCCAGACTTTGTATAGTGCTCCATCCATCTATAACACATGGATTATATAACCATGTTTCTTGTAGTGCGATCACACAAAAGGAATCAAGATTTGCAAGCAGCCCATCTTCAGCTATAAAGTGATGGTTTTCTCTTGTATTGCAGGATAGCATTATACCTATCTC
The DNA here is from genome assembly GCF_040938575.1 of Ambystoma mexicanum. Lineage (NCBI taxonomy): Eukaryota > Metazoa > Chordata > Amphibia > Caudata > Ambystomatidae > Ambystoma > Ambystoma mexicanum. The sequence goes on from NC_090936.1 coordinate 1,045,630,004, forward strand.
GTCAGGGACGCTGTTCAAAATGAGATTTGAATGCTATTGGTAGCCATTGCCAATAATCCCTTAGTCTCTGCAGTATTCATAGATATGTCTGACCGATTTGCCCTCATATCTGTTGTACTCCCAGCTTTATTTAAGCCAGGGTTATTCATTCCACCAATTATTCCCATCGTTTTGTTAGATTTTTGTGTCGGTTTAGATGACACATTATCTTCTTTTGTAGTTCTATTTTTAGTAGGTTTAAGCTCTGACATTATCTCCTGATATTTGACTTTTTGCATATAGGTTTCCTTACAGGAGTAACCTAGTTGGCTAAATAGGTCGCTGTGAATAAGGATATAGTCTAAAGTGACATTATCTATACACCACACGTTGGTGATAGCCACACTTGGGGTAACCAATTGATCCACTATCTTGAAATCTCTGGAAGATATCATCTGTAGTGGTACAATGGTTGCGCATCGTTCTAATAAGCGTCTCCTATTCAATATCTCTACTGTATCAGACTTTGCAGTCGCCTGGAACTGCAGAGCTCTGACATAGTTAGTTGGATAATTTTTGTGAATGGAGTAACTATCATCTAGCATTATCTTCTTTTGGGCTAGGGGCAGATCTATAATTGAAGCATCCACTTTATTTCTCTTATCCATTTTTAATTTCATATTATCAGATTTGTCTGCATCGGGCTCTACAAATAGCTTTTGCATATCCAGCAATATTGTATCAGCTTTGTCCTGTTGAGTCTCTCCTTTATTTTTTATAGCTTTTTTCTTTTTGGTCGTGGCTAACCATTCATCTAATGTAAGGCGTCTATTAACTAGTCCAGAGCTTATCACTTGCAAATTTTGATTAACGTTCACTTTTTTAAATAGCCGTTTTTTTTTTACTTGTGCTTTCTCAGAGTGTTCATGAATAGACACTGTGTGATCTCCAACAAAATTAGGTTCTTTAGTTAATTGGATCGGTCTGAGTGAATTAGGTACATTCGGAGTATCAATGGAGAGATAAGGCATAGGCGCCTCCTCAATACTCGCACCCATCGTTGTTTTGACTATACATCATTTTTTTTTGGCTCTTTCTTTCCCATTGCTATACATAACAGCTTGGGATATTGCTTTCTTTTTAGATGGTCTATTCTTCTTTAATCTCCTAGTAGCCTGTCTAAAATGTACTGCCTTAGCCATATCGGGAATAGTATAGTCTGTTGTCATCATAATGCCATCTATCTCTTTACTAGCTACAGCTGTCATCTTTTTTTGCCATTGGGAGTATCTTCAGTAACTCAGACTCAGTATTGACACCTATATCTCTTAGCGTTATTTTGACTCTGTTAGCGTTCATATGAAGTAGGACAGAATGCCCATCTAGTTTGCGTCCAATGGTTTCGTATTTATCGACCAGGTTAGATTTATTTTTTAAAGTTTTTTATTTTTTGTTATCAACACACCAAACATTTCAATTTAGAGGACAATTACGTTCCAGTGTACTGCAATATAGTCATGCATCAAACATTGCGGTCCCCCCCCACCCCTTTAACTCAAGCCCTTATCTCCATGCCGCCTGCCAAAAAATCTCGTTTTGCTCTCACGTCTCCTGCGCGGTGTCCCCACTGGGACCCGCCTCAGGGGTACCTGCTAATGTGGTCACCAGTTGCCTCCATTCTATCAAGGGTCCCACTTCTTCCTCCCCTCCCCTGCTGATTGCTTCGTACCACACTGTCGTTTCTGCGTCTGCCCATTTTAGAAGATCCGTCCACCACGCCTCTAACCTGGGGGGCCAGGCGACCTTCCAGCACATTGCAATTCTTCATTTGGCCACAATGTAGGCCAGGTCCTTCATTTTACTAACATGCTTCAAGTTACTCATTCTGGCGAACACCCCCAGCAAACATGCCCATACTGAGTCCACCTCCAATACAATCCCTTTCTCCGCCAGGCGTAACCTGATCTCTGTCCAGAATATGCCCACCTCCGGGCAAGCCCAGAACATATGTATTAGCCCAGCTTCCATCTCCCTGCACCGTGGGCGCTTTTGCGCCACTGGGTTCCCAAACTTGGCCATCCTACCGGGGGGTCATATATTCCCTATGGGTGACATATAGCTGTATCTGCTGAAGCCTTGCGTTGCGAGACACCTTCTTGTGGTACCTCTGAACTGTGTCCCATTGTCCATCCAGTAGGGGTTCTCCCACCTCCTCCTCCCAGTCCCATCTCAATTTCAGCACCTCCTTACCCACCCTGGACATCAGTAACTCGTATATGCGAGACACTTCATGCCCACCCTCCGAGATATCGTACATTGTCTCGATGGCTCGGATAACACTTCCGCAGACCATCTGTCCAGCACCCGTTTGATGACTCTAGTACAGGTAATGTGTTGGCCTACGTGCACCCCGGTACATTGCATCAGCATACTGAAGTATAGTGACTCACCCTCTTGACATACATCCCCAAGGGTCACAAGTCCCGTTGATTCCCAATATTTACGGATCGTTATTGCCAATTGCGTGTCCTCCCCGCATACCGCTACCAACGGCACCTGCGGGGAGCATGGGATTGGGATTCCCACCAGCTGCCACGTTTTGTTCCAGATTTCCCAGCCCAATGTTAAGAGTCTGGCCCTTCCTTGCACCTTAGTTTTTGGCAACCACACCACCTCCCTCAAGTAATAAGGGGCAGAGTCCTTGTGCAAAAGCCTGGTCTTGGCAGACTCTTCCTCGGACAGCCATCTGGTCACGTACTGAAGCTGTCCTGCCAGATAGTATAGCTCAAAATTCGATAAGTTTATGCCCCCTTTATCACTCGGGTTTTGTAACTTCCATAAGGCCACCCTATTTCTGGTATTGTGCCAGATGAAGCCCCTACATATGCTGTGGAGTTTCCCGAAGCACCGTCTAGGGAGCATATATGGAATATTCACAAAGAAGTGCAACAGTCTTGGCAGTCCATCATCTTGAGCAGCGCCGCTCTACCCATCATGGCTAAAGGTAGCCTAGACCAGAACCCCATGCTGTTCTTAATGCATGCCACAGCCCGCTCCGAGTTGTGTTTGTGTTCGTCCTCGACCGAGTGGTATATATCGATACCAAAGTACCTAAAAGTCCTAGCCTGCCAGGGTATCGGCAAGACCGGCAAGTGTTTCGCTGGGACCCTTCTGTATCTCCCCAAGAGGAACATGCTCAATTTCCTGGGGTTCACCGCTATGCCCGAGAGGGTGGCATAATGTGCCATCACCTCCAAGACATATTGCAAGTTTTCCTCTGGGAATCGCAGGTATAACAGGATATCGTCCGCATACAGCGAAGTGAGGTGCGTCCCTCCCTTTGTGGTGGATGCCAATCTCCCCATACTGTTGCCTAAGGCAGATTGCTAGCGGCTCCAGAGTGAGGATGTACAACATGGGCAACCAGGGGCAGTCCTGTCTCGTGCCCCTGCTGAGCTGCCATTTGTCCGAGATCATGGCGCCGGTTTTAACCCTGGCAGTTGGGTAGCTATAAATCATTCTAACCCACCTCAGGTACCCTGGCCCCATGCCATATTCCCTCAGCGCTGCCAGCAACCACGACCACCTCACCGAGTCGAAGGCCTTAATGGCGTCCAATGAAACTATCGCCATTTCGCCTGGGTCTTTTTCTGTTTGCTCAATTATGTGGTGGAGTCTCCTGTGATTGTACGTTATATTCCTGCCTGGTACATACCCTGTTTGATCGGCATGGACCAGTTTCCCTATGACGCATTTAAGCCTGTTTGCTAACGCGGCGGTAGGGATCTTGCTATCTTGGTTGAGCATGGACAAGGGTCGGTAGGATCCACAGTCCGAGGTTGGTTTGCCTGGTTTCAAGAGCAGGATTATTACTGCCTTCCTAAGGGACTCCGGCAGCCTCCCTTGTTCAAATGCCTCGTTGAACATGGCGAGCAGCGGGGGGAGCACCTCCTGCTTGTATGTCTTGTAAAACTCACTCGGGAGCCCGTCTGACCCTGTAGCCTTACACGTAGGTAGGTGCTGCACCACCATCTCTAGTTCTTCAAGAGTAATTGGGGCGTATAGGTCCTCCCGCTCTTGGTCACTAAGCTTGGGTAGTCCTATGTCCTCCAGGGTTTCCTGAGTCTCTTGCCCCATCTCCTCCCCCGTATCCTCGTACAAGCACCTATAGAATCTAAGAAATCCCTCATTGACTCCTTCTTGGGTATCCCAGGTCTGGCCATCTTCGTCCCTTATCTCCCTGATCACTGAGCGTGGCGTTTTGTTCTTGTATAGCCACGCCAGCAGCCTGCTCGGTTTATCTCCCCCCGCATGTTGCCTCTCAACGTACTTTTTATAATTTAACTTGCAGAGCCTGTCCCAGTGCCCTCTGCTAGCCTGCTGGAGTAGGGCCACCCTCGCCGTATCTTCCTGTGAGGTACCCCCGCTTGTATTATTTCTTCCAGCTCCCTCTCTGTCTCCTGTAGCTCCCGCTCTATGCCCCCTTGGAGCCCTCTAGACTTGGATATGGCCACGCCCCATACTACCACTTTGAACGCCTCCCATAGGGTGCCCTCCGACTGCTCACTGCCAGTGTTAGTGTCAAAATATACGGTAATGGCCCTCACGGAATCCCGAGTCCTGCAAAGCCTCAGCTCTGAGTTTCCATGTCGGGATTCTCGCCCTGGGCGGCCGATGCCTCCACTCCACTACCAAGGGGGAGTGGTCTGAAAGAACTCTGGCCTTGTACTCCTACCTGTCATCTCCCCAGCTATTCCCGAGGACACAAACATGTAGTCCAGTCTAGTGTATAAGTTATGGGGGGCCGAATAGTGCGAGTACTGCCTGTCCCCCAGGTACAGCCACCTCCATATATCTTCTTGATCAAAATCCTGCAGTCGGGCCGTTAGTGCCTTCGCCGCAGGGGTGGGTCTATCTCATCGGACCTATCCATCCTGGGGTCTATTGCACAGTTGAAATTGCCTCCCCAGATGGTAGCACTGCCCATTAGGGGGCTAATTTTATCATAGAGGGCCCTGTAGCAGGCCGCTGCATCTTGATTGGGAGCATATGTGTTCACGATGCTGACCTCCCTATTCTCCAACGTCCCCCGCACCACTAGCATTCTCCGATCTGGGTCTGGCGTGGATTGAAGCAGCTGGAACGGTACATGAGGTGCTACCCACATGACCACCCGCCTTGCATACGCTGAGTATGTAGCTCCTGTGGTGGTTCCCCTCCACTTTCTCTTGACTAACTCTAATTTATCCCTAGTAAGGTGGGTCTCCTGTAATAATGCTATATCGACTTTCAGCCTTCTCAGGTACATCATTACTTTATTCCTTTTTAGGTAGCTGTTGAGCCCTCTTACATTCCAAGTTACAATCCCGAGTCTATCCATAGCCATGCGAAGTATGTACCACCTCCCCCCTCCCCGGGTCGCCGTTCCAGTCCCGGCCAGCATGAAATTGGGCTTGTTCCCCACCCTCCCCCAACTTGGGCTCTCCAACTAGCCCACTCCCCTCCCCCACTCAACTGTTCCCCACTGCACACTTCCCCTTCCCTCCCGCCCCCCAACCACACCCAAACTAATGCCCAGCTCCATCCCTGGATCTCAGGCTCCCCCACGTTTGGTCCCACCTCGAAATGCCGAGGTCGGGAACCAATATTTGGTGACCTAACTAATGTCCTAACTGTTGGGGTTAAGAGTGCTTCCTGCTTGTCTCCTGCTAATTGCCATGGTACATTGTGCATCCTTCATAGCACAATACATTTTGTCGCCCCTGAGAGTCCACACATCTCTACACTGTATTATAATCAAGTCCCAGAGTCACAATAGGTACAGCACCTCGGTCCTGTGATCGGGCATCACTTGTCCGTATCATCCTTCTTCCGGCCGTCCGCTCCCTCTGGGCAATTTTGGCCAGCCAACCATTCCGTTGCATCCTCCGGACTCTAAAAAAACAGAGCTTTGGCTTTGTGGATCACTTTCAGCTTAGCTGGGTACATCAGCATGTTTTGCATCCCAGCCTCTCACAATCTCCTCTTCACTGTCCCATAGTTCAGCCTCCGCCTCTGCACTTGAAGTGTATAGTCAGGATATGCCGAGATGGTTGCGGAAGCCCTTTGTATGGTGCCCCCCTTCCTGAAATATTCCAGTATCTTCTCCCTGTCCCGATAGTTCAAAATCTTGGCGATGATCGGCCTCGGGGGATACCAGGGGGGGTTTCCTCGTGAGCGCTTTGTGTGCTCGCTCCACAGCGAAGCCTTGAGTAAAGACCCCAGCTCCTATCTCCTGCAACAACCTATTTTGACATAGTCCGTCGGGTTAGGGCCTTCTTCCCCCTCCGGAAGGCCCACTATGCGCACGTTGTTCCTTCGAGCGCGCCCTTCAGGCTCCTCTACTCTGTTCTCCAGGTTGCTAACCTGCTGCTTCAGGATATGGATCTCCAAGGCGTGGGAGGTCCGGGCAGTCGTGTTTATGGTCACTTATTTCTCCAGCTCATCTGTAAGTTACGCCATTTTCTGCATGTCCAATCTGAGCAAGTTGACCTCCTCTTTCACTGCGCCAATTTTGAGCTCCAGCGCTGCCTTAAGTTCGGCAGTGGCTGCCTCTAGCTTGCTTTCCCACGTTGCCTTAAGGTCTGCGATTGCTTCCAGGATCTGCCGGTCGACGCGTGTAGGAGTGGTATCCTCAGGTGGAATCTTGTCCTTAGGTCTCGCCCCCTCCGCCATTTGCCAGGTCTTGGTGAAATCTTCCATTGTGGACTGCTTCCCCATGAATTTGGAAAGTTTAGCTGTCATCCTGCCGTCTGGCATTCCCCCAGTTTTAAGCGAGGCCTACTAGCCCCTAGCCAAGATGCCGTAGATCAGCAAGGCCTGCAATCTCACGGGCCAGCTGCCGGGCTAGCCGTATATTGGGGGCCCGCTGTTGGCCTCTGCTGCCTTCCAGTCCCAGGTGGATACTATCGCCTTGTGTACGACCGCTGTCAGGGCCCTTCGGGAGTATCTTGTGTCTACTGCGTCAGGTCCACAGAGCACTTATGCGCCGCCAGGTCTGTGGAGCTCACGTGCACTCCCGTTTTCACTGGACGCCTGTATCAGCAACTGAGGCGTCCACTCCTCTGGGTATTGCAGCAGCACAGCTCGGGCTCTTCACTTTGTCATTTAGGCCGCTGTCCCGGCCGACCAGGGATGCTTCCCCTCAAGGCGCACAGTGAGCCCTCCTTCTCAGTCCTCCCTTTTCTTTGTTTGGCGAGCTCGCATCTTTGATTCCGATCGCCATCCACCACCGCCAGCACAATTTCCACGGTAGCCGCTCTAATACTTGATGAATTTTGAGCGGAGTGCCATCATTCGATGCAGCTAGTGTTCCTACCGACTCTGGTCTATCTCTGGTAGCGAATGTTCAGGATTAAGGTTCCCATGCACCCAAGGATCATTCCAGATCGGCAGGAGACGGTCAGAAGCGCGTCTTACGCCATGGCTGCCTAGCCACGCCCCCGAAGAAGTTAGTTATAGCTATTTCCAGTGCTTCTATTATTTCCTCAGAGCTCTTAGAGACAAAGCTCAGGTTAGATGGAGAGATTGTCATCCCTTCACTCATTTCTAACTCATTAGTCGATTTAGCTGGTATACTTTCCACGCCATCATAGCTTGGCATTTGCCCATCTTCATATTTAATTATTCCACTGATTGGGTCAACCACAAGTCTATTTTGTGGATTAGGTTTATCAAAGAAGATGGATTTTATACATATTGCAATCACTGTACAGTCATTCATGTTATCACACTGTGGCTCATTCACACAACTCTTTTCATTATTCATGTGCACTACATTATCAGGCTCTTGGAGTATTTCAGCAAACAATTTAGCTCCAATACACGGTAGGCTACATGTCAGTTCTTCAATTAACTCATTCATACTATTTACCCTGTCTCCGGCACTCAGGTGTGTGGGGGTTACCCGACTCACAGAATCAATTTTGTTAAAAAAGGGGGTCATTTTGGCCAGGTTACTGTCAGTCAGTAGGCCTGGTTTTGAAATAATTTTCCGTTTGCATGCTCTACTTGGTCTATTAGCAGACTCTACCTTTTGATTTCATATTATGTTTAGTGACTCTCTGGCCACTACCAGCTTGCCGTAGTTCCATTTGATTTACTTTCAGCATAGCTCACACAAGACTAATAGCTATTTTACTTAAAAAGTATAAATAATCTAAAGTCAAATGGTATTAAGAACTATAACTCATTGCACGCTGCACAAAGCAGCAAACAGCCAACAGCGTACTTCAGGTAGTTCCGGGTGCACGTGCGGGTGCGCTACACACTTGGTATTTCAAATTGCTGAGGGGATGGACGGGGGCGGAGCTTTGGCCACCGGGCCAATCACGCAGTTTCTGAAAGTGAGGGAAAGGGGAAAGTGTTATGGCACGTACATGTATTGGCTAGTTATAACAAACAGCTTCAGCGTCTCGCTCTATGTATCGGTTCAGTCATTCACTATAATTACTTAGGTCAGGCAACTTCAGTGTTGCCACTGAAGATGTCCTCTCCTCGTCTGCGCAGCGTTGCGGGAGAACTGTCCTTGCGAAAAAAGGTCCACAAGCAGCATAGGCGATCACTGCAGCACTCTGACTCGCATTCAATCCAGCCAACAGCATACTTCAGGTGCTTCCGGATGCACCAAGGAAGTACCTGAAGGAAGTCCAACTATCAGTTCTTCCTTCTTGAAGGAATCTTTACTTTTCTCACTTTCCCTCAGAAGCTCAATTTGACTCAAGCCCTGGTTCTCTCTAGACTTGACTACTGTAACAGCCTCTTCCTGAACCTTCTCTCCTCACCTCTGCAACCCCTCCTGCTTATCCAGAATAGGGAAGTGAGACTTATCCTTGGCCGTAAGCCCAGGGACCGCATCTCTCTTGCACTAAAAAGTCTTCACTGACTCCCGGTTGCTGCACAGATTACATTCAAATCACTCTGCATCATCCACAAGGCTGTCTGTGCCCGGGGACCACATTATCTTCAACTTTACCTCACTAAATATTGTCCCTCAAGAACACTTCGTTCCTCTGGCACCAACTCTCTGTGCGTAAAGCGTTTTGCTAAACAGAGGGCAGGTGGTCCCTCTCTCTCCTCTGCAGGCTCCCTCCTCTGGAATAGCCTCCCCTTCCCCTGCGCCTCAAGCAGGATCGTCTCAAATTCCAGAAGCTCCTTAAGACCTTCCTCTTTTCCTCCTCTTTCCCACCCTCTCTCCTCTGTTATTCCTACAGTTGCTGAATCAGTTTACTTGGCCCTTATGCATCCTCGACCTCCCACACCAATTACCAGCTCCTGTCTATCCACAGCACTTAGCATCTGCACACCCTCCGCCCTGGAGGCTCGTACTTTCACCTGCCGCGGCCCAGGCCGTGTAGCACTCAACATTCCTAGCACTGCATCTATGGCTCTCCCCCAAGCTTGGACCCCCCAGCACTTTCCACCTGTTCCCTCTTCCTTTCTGCACTTGCACATTCTGAATACACACAAGGCATAGTAGGTTTCCTCGCCCCCCCCCCCCGTTCTTAGATGTTGTGTTGCTGCCCTGTGGGTGCTTTCAAACAGCATTTTCTTATTGTATAAGTGCCTAATAAGAAAACAATAAATAAATGACTGAAGCTCTTTTCCATAGATGCGAACAGTTTATGATTAACAACAATAAAACAAGTGAGCACAGCATGAAGAATGAATATTAGCCTCTGTCAACCCAGCCGGAATACGGAAATAAGAATATAGAAGTTGACTGTAGTAAAAACGGTATGATTTGGAAATCTAATTTAATCAGTACCTTTAACGATAATATCGTAAGGTTTATATACACCACTTCATTATCGCAAAAGGTTGTGGCTTTCAAACCGGGTACATTCCCCACTTTTATTTATGATGATATTTTCAAAATAACAAAGGGCAAGGTTAATTACACCCCTCAAGCCCGACAACATAGTTATGACAAATCCATCCCAAATAAGAAAAAGAGCTTACAGTGAGAGCTCAGATGAATTCATTCAATGCAAATTGATCCAGTTCTCAAAATGGAAAAAACAAGACAGTTAAAAGAAAAGTATAAAAACTGGGTCAAAGCTCATCAATACTTATTTGTTAGGAAAGATTTCCATTTATGGGTAATTTCCCCTACAGTTGTGAACCCCCCAACTGTTTGCTTTTGTCTGACCTAGATAGCCTGACTTTTGCCAGTGGAGCCCAGCCTTTAGCTGTACTCCACTGGGATTTTGCTCATTTTGTTATGGGGAAACTGACATGCCCTTCAGACTGTCAGTATTGGGAGACTTTGTTCCCTTAGTCTTTCACTTTTTTGCTATTTCCTAGTAACATTTTATCAGTTCACAATGTACCTTACAGTACAGTGGCTGGGGTCCCCTTTTCATTTTTACGGCCCTAGACACCCTTGAAGTATTTTCTTTTGAATGTACAAGTGTGCCAAGGACAGAGCTGGTGGCAGCAGTTACTTTTAAAGCATTTTTGACTCTTGTCTATGGTCCATACCATGTTTACCGCATTTGGCCCAGGACAGTGGCCAGTGCCCAGTGCCCAAAATGGCCAAGCCACGAGGTCCTTTGTTTAGTCCTTTGCCATTCTGTCCCTTTGCCTTCCCCAGGTCGAACCGACCTGGGAAATTCCTTATTTGGTCATTCAGACCCCTGCGCAAACCAAAGCTTTTGCGGGCTTCTGCATGCCTTGTGTGTGTGTGCACCCAGGATGTGGGCTGGAGCTGTCTAGTTCCAATACACATCCTGGGTGCCAGGATGTCTGGTGTTCTGGGAGTGTGACTGGGACCACCGTGGTCTGTGATTGGTCCACGTCTGGGAAGGCTGAACGTGAGCAGATCTCCTATTGGTATCTCTTTGTTTTGGCGTGAAGGAGATTCTGGATAAGAGAATGCACCTTACACCCATTCCAGATTGATCTTCTGAGCTCACAGCGGACTTAGTAAAGGAGCCAAGTATCCTGAACTGCCGAAGCAGATCTGTGGAACCACTGGTGACCCGTTGGAAGGTTTGGTACCCTGACTTCGCTGTTGTCCTGTCAGAGCCCCTGTTTTGCATTGATCACAGAAGGCCTGCAAGGGCACTTTGACCCAACGGAATAGTGAGACTAACTACTCTCGGCACCTCCTGCTTAGCCTGAAAACGAGCCTGCTCGGAAATGTTCATGGACCGCCCATTGATCTGACCACCTCGTAAGGGACCTATGCTCTTGAAAGGTTCGACTTGAGCCTTTGGAGACTGTAAGCTCTGGGTATAAGGCACTCTTTCGTACACCTAGCATTCCTAGGTATGGAATTAGGAGAGTATGCCTGAACCCGTGCATACGCGGTCACCATGTAGCCCAGCTGTGGTGACGATCTTCGTGGGTGCCTTGCTGCTGTGCCCCTCTGTGCCCTAAGACTCGCTGCAGTGGAACTGGCCTGATCCATTCACCAGGAGCAGAAAAATCAGCACTGTCCTGCCACAGAATCATTCCCGGAATACAGCCCCTGAAAGCCGCAGAACCGGGCAACTGCACGATTTGAATCTGCAAACGATCTTGACTTAACTGGCAAAGTTTGGGCCGGAGTGCGCCGAGGGTCGGGAAGTACTTGCATTACCTTGCCCCTTTCGCATCCTTGGACTTTTACGCACAAGTGTCCCATGGGGGGCACTCTCCTTTGTCGAGGTAGCCTGTGCTTCCGAGCTATTCCCAATTCTTGGAACCTGTTCTACCCCCTTGGGGAGACCCTCCTTGAATAGTGGGAAGTTATTCTTCATCACCTCACCCACCATCCTGAGTCGCTACAGCCCCTTGCAGGGACCCTGTTTTGAACTCAACCGCATGATCGCATGCTCCGGCACTGAATGAACTTTTGAGCTCAAGGCTCCACTCTTCGTAAGGACTGGACTGCCTCTTAGTTACGGTTTGAATTGTTGAAGGACTGCCTAAGATATATTCACATTGTGTGACCCCTTTCTTTGCAGGTGGTCGATCTCTACTGTGTAATATTCCCTTAGGCCATTGGTGACTGTGTATATATTTCATAGTTAGTGTTGTGTTAGTTTAGTTAATACTGCTGAATTATACTGTTGTGTTTGAGTTAAAAGGCTTTTAATAAATGTTTATGTATTTCTGATATACACATAACAGAGTTGTTTACTGTGTGTGCTCATTGTGGGCTTTAGATCACCCTCAACCCCCTTAGACCTAGTCCTGACCGCCGCCAATGCTACCTTGAATGGTCTGGCTTGTCCAGAAGCTTACCCTGTTCCAAGAAACTAGGCTGCCCTTCTGAACCTCTGCCCTCCAGGTCACAGTTCAGAAGTCCATCTTAAAGGAATGGTTCGGTCAGAAATATTATTGTCCCTATGGTTCGGCCATGTGTTTTTAACCATAATTTGATCGATCGTACAAACATTTCCTATGCACCTTACCCGAGTTTTCGTCTCTTGAACACAAGCGAAATCAGGCAGCAGGGCGCGGCCATCTTGTGATAATCTTATCACTTGCCACATCGCCCTCGGTGACCTGCGTTTGCGGCACTAAATCATATCCCCCGCCCCTGAACCTGACATCAGTAGATGCGTACCGCCCATTTCACAACGCCAAAGCATTTCTCGTGTCAACATTCTCTGAGCCTCAGCTAAAGACGTGTCACCATGGAAACGGCAGGAAGCCTCTTTCCTTGATAAGTATAAACAGACCATTTCACAACATACAACAGCAGATTTTCTATTCTATTCCTCTCACTGTATTTCTTTGAGTATTCTGTGACTCGTTTCTGTGCTCTGATCAGCTACCTTCGTTGCTTGTAGCCCGTGTGAACAGATACCAGTACCACCGCTATAAATTATTTTCATTTGTTTACCACACAATGGCAACAATAATGTGCTACCTATACGAGCCCGAGTATTCCGAGGAGTAGTTACTGGAAAGAGAAAGCTGCGTAAACGATGGGGATTTGGACAACAGTTGGGCGGACGCTTCAACAGATGAAGAGCCTGGGCCTAGTCGCATGGACGGTGTTTCCACCTGGTGTACCTGCAATCGGTGCGCACTAATGCCAACCGAGGTGGAGAACTGCTGCTGCCGATAAAACTCTGGATGCTTGTCCTACATATCGCAAGGCGATCCACAGCCGCAATGCATTACCGAGCTGCCAGACTTCACGGCAGTCTGCCTCACACGGTCCGTGTTGAGGATTTTAATGGTGCTTATGCATGAACTTCGCGCAACAGTTCGGCCTCGTAATCCAAGTAACGAGTAAGTATAGTCTGGTTGTGATGTCAGTTAGGCCACTACTATTTCATGGTTGTCCCCTATATTCTCGTAACTTCAATATATCATTGTCATATCAATTTAGTCTTGCAATTCTCTAGTGAAAGTCGCATAAAAGTCATTCAATATTGTGCAGTGTCTAGTTAGCATTTGTCCTGGCAATAATGCCATTGGATACAAGATTTGTCATTGACAACTAAGGTTTAATACACTTATCTTGGTCATTTAAAAACAGTTTGTATCTTTCTCTTTCACAGGTGGTACCGGCTGGTGGCCTATCGTTGGTACACATGGTGGCTTCATGGGAGGCTTGGACACCGACGTTCGACGAGTAATACCCGCCTGTGTCGTTGTTGCCATTAGACAAACTTTCCCCAGTGACAGCGGTCAGTAGAGGGGATTTTCTCTCGCTGAGCTGCAACCAGACCTTTACAATGTTTAGTATTTTTGTGCCATGAAAATAAGAAATCAAATAAAACACAACATATTTTTTATCATTGGTTGTTTCATTTTTAAGTGAATCAAGTGTGTCTCCATTCCGCAGTGTTCTGGTGCCTTGTCTGCACGCCCCCGGCCCATCCATCCCCCATCCACTATCAAAGCAGTTCGCACCAGTGGATGTGCGCTGCCATGTGGTGCTGTCAGGGGCGCGAACGGCCAAGGTGCCAAACACCATGTACACTTCAAAAAGTATCTTACACCCAGGGGCCATTGTTCACATGGCCTCCTCCGATCCCGTGTCTCCAGGCATGCTCCCCTTCAAGCAGGCCGCGCCCCTGCAATCCACATAAGTGTGTCTCCATTCCGCAGTGTTCCGGTGCCTTGTCTGCACGCCCCTGGCCCATCCACCCCCCCCCACTATCAAAGGCAGTTCGCACCAGTGGATGTGTGCTGCCATGGGGTGCTGACAGGGGCGCGAACGGCCAGGGTGCCAAACACCATGTACACTTCAAAAGGTATCTTACGCCCAGGGGCCATTGTTCACATGGCCTCCTCAGACCCCGTGTCTCCAGGCATGCTCCCCTTCAAGCAGGCGCGCCCCTGCAGTACACATAATACCACGACATATACACATCATTCATTCACAAAAACACCCCTTTTTGTTTTTCTTTATAAACCACTTGATATTTACCATGAGAACATCTTTGAGCACTGCAAGTCAACTCGTGAACGTGCTACTCTGTGACCGCTTGGAGCAAACTCGTCAGTGTGCTACGTGTGAACATCTCCCTGTTCTCCTGCCACCAATTACTCTGCTTGCTGAATCTAACTGTTTGTTGGTCAAGGTACGGGCATGTATCCTAATCATATCTCCTTCGTTTGTAAATTGTATATATATTTCGAAGTAACGTACTCAGTAGTGCTATGTTAATTGTCTCATTGCTATTGATTTGAGTATCTTTTGTTAAGTTATTGATATATCAATTTTCATCAATGTCAATTGGCATGGTATTGCATCCTTCGCGGAGCGTGTCTATAGTATAAGCATGTTTCCTTTTCGTGCACGATAGAACATTCGAGGGACGAGTTACATGTTCTGATTTTCAACACATCAATGGGCCTCATTACAACCTTGGTGCTAAGTGCACCAACTTTACCACCATGGTGTAAACTCTGTTTACACCATGGTGGATGGCGGATTTACCGCCCCATTCCAAGGTGAGTGGGGCAGTAAATCCCCATTTCCCATTTTCCCTTCCCCATTCCCATTTTTGCCCCATAGGGCATAATGGGAGTGGGGAAGGCGCTAATTACGCCGCCGTAATTTACGGCGGCGTAATTAGCACCATGGCAGGTTAGCGCCATGGATTTTAACGCCTGCTAGAAGCAGGCGTTAAAATCAGAATCAGGCGTTAAGGGTTAAAGATGGAGTTAACCCTTAACGCCTGAGTTGTAATGAGGCCCAATGTGTCACATCAATGTGAAATGTATCCAATAATACAGCCGCACACGCTGCACTGGTTTTGCTGTGGTGCCCAAAAGATAGCATGCAATGAACAATGTATGGTCCAATTCATTCATTCTCACATGTTTATGCAAAATAATTTTCTAATCAGGTTGACCTTTATTTTGCAGAATTTACAACAATTTCTGCATGTTATATTTTCGGTTGCCCTTCGAAGACCCATGACAAATCTGAAGGCATTACTATGCATGTATTCCCTAAAACTGTTGATCAAATAAGAGAATGGGTCAGACATTGCAGATATCCACTGGAAGAGCTTGAAAGTAGAGTCAAACAAGTCTTGGAGGACAAGAGGGGTCATCGATACCGCATCTGTAGCCTGCACTTCAACCCGGATATGTACGACACATCTTTGTACACAAAGACGAATCAACTGAGACCAACTCGAAAATTGCTACCAAACGCTATTCCGACTTTATCCATTAACATGCCGCCACAGGTGAGACACGCTTCCGGATGTAGCTTTACGCCAGTATTTTTGGTGTAAATGTCACTTATAATACTTCCGATATTTATGTGATTGAATAGCTGTTTAAATAATGACTATTTTGCTAAACATTAGTCCTTGTTTTTAGAACCCACATAGAAAATTGATTTATGGGGACAGATAACCATGCTATATTATGCATTTACATAAGCATAATTTTCTCGTATTCAGTCTCCTTACATGCCACTTTTTTAATGTTGGAATTTCTAAATCGAATAATACTTTCCCTTTACAACTCCATGGCTATCCACTGAATATGAAGCAACAAGATTCAACATCCATGTCTTGCCTGGAGTCATCAACCACTTCCAGCGCGTATCAGGTAATCTTACCTAGCTATTCTGTCCCAGACTGTTTTTAAACACGGAATTCTAGATAACGTGATCATATTTTCGCAACGTATCGTTGCTTTACACAATGTTTTTCGTGGTTTCATATTGATATGTATTGATATTGATATTGATAATAATTGATATTGATAATCTGATCATATTTACATATTGTGTAATTGTTTTACACAATGTTTCATTTGTACTTTACTATTGATATGTACCTTTGTCGTCTTTCCAAATTGTGTGTCCAGTTTACAATATTTTCATCCTTACTAATGCAAGTACTGTGTTTCAGGGAGATGCTGAGGCGTCCTCTACAAGTACATTATCCTTTGAAGTTGTTCCGGAACCAGACCTTGCAGTTGATCAGGAGCCAGAGGTATGCATACTGACAGTACCATCCAATGAAAGAAAGTCGGTCTAATTGTATGTGTAATGCAAATGACTTATTTTATATGGATACTATTTTTTGTAGGGATGTATACAAGATCCGTATATAGAACCAGAGGCACGTGGATCTGAGTCGGTGCGCCAGCTTGCTGATGTTGATGTTAGAGTAAAGAAGGTTTCAAAGAAAAGAAATAAAAATAAGGTTAGTTATAAACACTTTATATTGTTGCCAATTGTTTTGTGCCGAGGCCTTCATTACATGTTTTTTTTAATGTAAATTGTACAACACTGTATGTAGGATTTACACTGAACATCCATTTTCCTATCTCTCCTGTAGTTGCCCGATGGAGTATGGACTATGCAGACACAGACAGCGATACAAATGACAGATGCTGCTTGCCAAACTGTTTTCACCATGGAGGGACTATTAATTGAGGCACGGAGTGTTCACACTCGAGATGCCTATGCCCAATGGCCAGAAAATGAATTTAATATGACCAACGAATCCAGCAAAGTGTTTTTGGACCATTGCTACAATGCGCCTGCTCCGCCAGAGGAAGATGAAATTGAATTTATAGATCATAGTTTAACATTACTAGATGAGCACCTGACACAATCGACACCCGCCAAAAAAATGTCCCCCAAAAAACAGACCACATTGATGTTTTCTCCTATCCATGGTCAAGTAACAGATGTTGAAATGACAGAGACTGAAGCATCAACACTATTGACCGACGAAACAGACAAAGATATCGACTACAGTATGTGCAGTTTGGCTGATATGTCCACAACGGTTCCATCCGAAACAACAGTGTTGCCGGATGACAGTCTAATAAAAGAGGCCAAATAGATAGTATTCGACAGCAGCTTGATAGAGCTTATAAAGATGCTGAACTGTGTGCATTCAGTGCGAGGGGAAGTATGTGGGAAGCCATTGGTCAGCGTGACTCATCTAACACAAGGCAGTAACCTCAAAATACATGCCACCTGTGAAAAGTCACATACAACATTTTCATGGTCCGCTCAACCGAAGCTGGGGAAACTGCCAGCTGGCAATCTACTGTGTGCAGCAGCTTTACTTTTCAGTGGCTCTAGTTTCACAAAGTTATCCAGTTTCTTTCAATTTTGTGGGACTACATTTCATTTCTAAAACGCAATGCTACAAATACCAACGTGATTATCTATTCCGTGCCATTAGTGAAGCTTGGAAAATTGAACAATTGGCTATTAAAACTACATTCGCCGACAAACGGTTCAGGCTAGCCGGCGATGGACGGTGTGACAGCCCCGGATTTTCTGGTAAGTACTGCACCTACCGTTTTCAAGACATGGAAAGCAAGAAAATGGTGAGTTTGGTGGTTGTGTAGGTGTCCCAATGTAAATCCTCAGTGGCCATGGAGAAACTTGGTTTTATAAAATCAATGGAAGATCTACAATCGAGTAGAATGCAACTCGACCTCATAGCCATGGACAGACACGTTTCAATAGCCAAGACAATGAGAGAGCAGTATCCAAATATTAAACATCAATTTCATGTATGGCATGTTGCCAAATCAATCAATAAAAAAATCTCAGCTGCAGGGAAAAAAAAAGGTCTGAAAGTATTTCATAATGGTCCCAGTCTTTCAGCAACCATCTTTGGTGGAGCTCCAAAACATATGATGGGTCTGTGGAAATTCTACTTGAAAAATGGCGCTCTCTAATGCACAACTGTTCCAACATTCACCACTGGACAGAAAACCAACACTTCCACCAATGTGAACATGGCCCTTTGTCCCCAGAACAGGAACGGAAGAAGAAGTGTTTGATCCCATCTTCACCTCCACACAAAGCCCTTTGAGAAGATTGTGTTTGATAAAACTCTATCAAGAGATCTGAAGGGACTCACAGAATTCTGTCACACCGGAGATTTGGAGGTGTTCCACAAAATGTGCCTAAAGTACAGGCCAAAGAGATTGCATTTCGGCATCCAAGGGATGAAAGCGAGGACTTTACTAGCGGTATTAGCGCATAACGAGAATGTAGGCCGGGAACAATCTAGGACTGCAGGAAACTTAGGGATGCTTCGCTACAATATGGCCTTTACGAAAAGAAGAATGGGTTGCCAAACCAGTATATGAGAAAATGGAATTCGATTTTGTGAAAGATCTTATTGTTAATGTCGTCGAGATGCATACTCGGGGAATTGTGCACAAATCTGTTCAGAGCACACATACATTGCCACCAAACATTGCCAACATGCCATGTCCACCCAAAGAAGAGCTTGTTAAATCATTCAAAACCTGGTATAAATGATTACCATTTGTTTTTATTTTTGCAAAAATGTTTTTTATAAACTGTATAAATAAAGTATGCGATTTGTTTTTTGAAATGTATCCTCTTAGTCCTTTTATTAAAAAAATATTACAATTATTACGATTGCTTTCACATTTCACAGTTTAGTCGAGCTACTCGTGTTAATGACCAATGGATAACAGTGTGTTAGAATCTTTGGGTTTTGGCAGTTGCCTTGACATAAAGTTCCGCAAAAAGCTGAATATCTGCTCGACCTAGAAAAGGTATTATACCTAGGCCACAAAACATTCGAGGCACGCAAGAAGTACTGACTGTGAAAACATGCCATGGTGTAGGAGGCCATGAGATAAGCAGAGGTGGCCCTATTACTAGACACATTTTGACTCCGTTTTTATGGTACACCGACTACAATTTAGGAATGGGGGGCATTCTGTCATTGGCAAATTTCACCTACAGCTCAGCTGCACCACGAACAACGAACAGTGACAGCCCCCAATTTCCTGTGCGCGTGCTTCAAAATTCATGTTCTCATGGATGCGTTGACACAGGATGTTGCAAAGTAAGAATGTATGTTAATTTTGAGTGAAGGTCACCAGCTTTGAATTTTTGCTTGGGAGCTGGGAGGCCCATGCGTCCTGCGCACAGTATAAGGTTCTATTGTTTTTTGACCCTGAGAGGCAGGGACCATTCCAAAAGGGATTGAATTGAAGGGGGGGTGTAATAACGTATGATATGATAGGGTTGCCCATTCCGAAACTGGACCTAGGTACATATAAGATCATTTTATGAAATATTGTTGACACGAACGGAGGAGTCTGCATTACGGTCTGCATTGCGCCAAGAGAATGGAAATGCCAAATATAATGTAAGTTTATCTTTAGACGATTTCATACCAGAACTAGTCTAAATACGAATAGCAGACCGTTATTTCGGGGTCACATTGTACTTATTCGTTCTGTGTTGCATATTGCAATGAAGTGCTAGTGCAACCTTTGTGTGCTGGGCTATCTACCGGGCACATGGGCAGGCCAGCATCGAGACGCATGTAGACCACTGCTTGTTTCTCCCTGGCTCTACGTTAATAAATCATTACATAGATTGTGCACCTCGAATTCTTGCCCCAGTTTACGCATTACGTTTAGAGCTCAACATACTCCATTGCACTATCGTCGGAAGCAAATAGCGGAGTACTTTTAGATTCCACGTTGTATTCTCTCGGGTTCACATTGTGTCACCTCTGCGCTAATAACAAAAAGGATTAACTGTAATAAAGATCGGCTACTGAGACACATTTCTATTTGTATCTTTTGCAAACAGGTACATCGTGCCATTCTGCGATTGTCATCTATTCCAGACCCCGACCGATGGCTTCTTCAACCGCCAGCTGTTACATGTCAATCACTGGATCTACTTAACCCTCTTTTGGGACGACAGACAAGGTCAATTTGCCCGTACGCGGTACCAGCGATTAGGAGCAACATAACAACCATTACGGTGGTCTAGTGACGAGTTCATGCACCAACCTTGCAATTCACCATGCGACCAAAGTGCTTCATTTACCCAAAACGAACACCCTGTTTACCAAAAAGGAACAGCGCGTGACTCACGATAAACATTTGCGGATTTGTGGAATGAGAGCAAAGAAAAAAAATTCCATTTCGATTGATTATGTCAGACGCCGAATGTTATCGAAACATTTAATGTGAAATAAATGTACTTTACCAATTGTACAGTTTTGTTGTTTCCTTTTAAAGTACAGTTTCATATTCCTAATTGTAACGCGCTGTGCTGTGAAACGATGTGTGTTGTTTTGCGGGTTGCGCGTCTAGTCGCCTAGGTGACGGCTGGGCACGTTTGGCTACGCTGCCCAGTAACGTCATGGAGAGAGGCAGTGAATATCAATGATTTGGTGATGTCCGGCTCAGGGGCGGGGGATATGATTTAGTGCCGCAAACGCAGGTCACCCAGGGTGATGCAGGAAGTTATAAGATTATCTCAAGATGGCCGCGCTCTGCTGCCTGATTTCGCTTGTGTTCAAGAGACGAAAACTCGGGAAATGTGCATAGGAAATGTTTGTACGATCGATCGAATTATGGTTAAAAACACATGGCCGAACCATAGGGACAATAATATTTCTGACCAAACCATTCCTTTAACATTATACCAGAGAGATTTCTGGACACACGTAAAGAATAGGGCCAATTATCAAACTGATGTCCAAAATAATCCCATAGCTGAAGACATCTGTGTGAAGTTCTTTATTGACCTTTATAATTATATTTTTGTGCAAAGATAGCCAGTGAGTTTACGGCGCATTTGTAGCACTACTGCTGCCCCTCCGGGCCATCTTTAAAACTTTTGCAAGGTCCACAGGCCCCCCTGTCCCCTGCTTGCCTCCCCGTTCCCACCCCGCACTCTCTTCCTGATTCCACTCCCTCACACCTCCCGACCCGCCCATCCCGCTCTGATTGGTCCAGCCAAGAGGATTCCCCTCCATTACCAGTTCTCCTAGGGAAGCCCTCTGCCCGGCAGCCCATCGGCTAAGGACCTGAGGCAAAGGACGACTCCTTCAGAGACGATTCCAGATCGTATCTGCAGGTGTCCACAGGAGAAGCAAGAAGCTGACAACAAGTAAGTGTGGCAAGGGCAGTGTCAGAAGCAATTACTTCCCACCATACTACCGTACCACTCAACCTAGAAACTAAACCATTGTAAAATCTGCATATTGTGGTAGCATTACATCTAGGAGTGTGCATTTACAAACATGTCTGTGATATAGTTGCATTCATAAAACATGAAACTAACCGTTGAAGCTAGAAGTGTGCCTAATAACCTCCCTGTGCAAAGTTAGATTTAGAATTGTGCCAAGTAGCGTCCCTTAGTTCACCTTGGAAATTTGCATAATATCCTCTCCATCCATAGTTGATTCTAGAAGTGTACCCAACATCCTCTCTGTGAAAGCTGAATTTAGAAGTCCGCCCAATATCCTCTCTGTGAAAGCTGAATTTAAGAAGTGCTCCCAATACCCTCTCTGTGAAAGTTGAAGTTAGAAGTGCGCCCAATATCCTCTCTGTGAAAGTTGAATTTAGAAGTGCGCCCAATATCCTCTCTGTGGAAAGTTGCATTTAGAAATGTGCCCAATACCCTCTCTGCGAAAGTTGAATTCAGAAGTGTGCCCAATAGCTTCTATGTGAAAGTTGAATTTAGAAGTGTGCCCAATAGCTTCTATGTGAAAGTTGGATCTAGAAGTGTGCCCAATATCCTCTCTGTGAAAAGTTGAATTTAGAAGTGTGCCCAATAGCTTCTATGTGAAAGTTGGATCTAGAAGTGTGCCCAATAGCCTCTCTGTGAAAAGTTGAATTCAGAAGTGTCCCCAATATCCTCTGTGAAAAGTTGAATTTAGAAGTGCGCCCAATAGCCTCTCTGTGAAAGTTGAATTTAGAAGTGTGCCCAATATCCTCTGTGAAAGTTGAATTTAGAAGTGCGCCCAATAGCCTCTCTATGAAAGTTGAATTTAAGAAGTGCACCCAATAGCTTCTATGTGAAAATTGAATTCAGAAGTGTGCCCAATAGCTTCTATGTGAAAGTTGAATTTAGAAGTGTGCCCAAAAGCTTCTATGTGAAAGTTGGATCTAGAAGTGTGCCCAATATCCTCTCTGTGAAAGCTGAATTTAGAAGTGTGCCCAATATCCTCTCTGTGAAAGCTGAATTTAAGCAGTGCACCCAATATCCTCTCTGTGAAAGTTGGATTTAGAAGTGTGCCCAATATCCTCTCTGTGGAAAGTTGCATTTAGAAATATGCCCAATATCCTCTCTGTGAAAGTTGAATTCAGAAGTGTGCCCAATAGCTTATATGTGAAAGTTGAATTTAGAAGTGCGCCCAATATCCTCTCTGTGAAAGTTGAATTTAGAAGTGTGCCCAATAGCCTCTCTGTGAAAGTTGAATTCAAAAGTGTGCCCAATAGCTTCTATGCGAAAGTTGAATTTAGAAGTGTGCCCAATAGCTTCTATGTGAAAGTTGGATCTAGAAGTGTGTCTAATATCCTCTCTGTGAAAAGTTGAATTTAGAAGTGTGCCCAATAGCTTCTATGTGAAAGTTGGATCTAGAAGTGTGTCCAATATCCTCTCTGTGAAAAGTTGAATTTAGAAATGTGCCCGATATCCTCTGTGAAAAGGTTAATTTTGAAGTGTGCCCAATAGCCTCTCTGTAAAGGTTGAATTCAGAAGTGTGCCCAATAGCTTCTATGTGAAAGTTGAATTTAGAAGTGTGCCCAATAGCTTCTATGTGAAAGTTGGTTCTAGAAGTGTGCCCAATATCTTCTCTGTGAAAGTTGAATTTAAGAAGTGCACCCAATAGCTTCTGTGTGAAAGTTGAATTTAGAAGTGTGCCCAATAGCCTCTCTGTAAAAGTTGAACTTATAACTGTGCCCAACATCCTATCTGTGAAAGCTGAATTTAGAAGTGTGCCCAATAGCCTCTCAGTGAAAGTTGAGTTCAGAGGTGTGCCCAATAGCTTCTATGTGAAAGTTGAATTTAGAAGTGTGCCCAATAGCTTCTATGTTAAAGTTGAATTTAGAAGTGCGCCCAATAGCTTCTATGTGAAAGTTGAATTAAGAAGTACGCCCAATATCCTCTCTGTGAAAGTTGCATTTAGAAGTACGTCCAATAGCTTCTATGTGAAAGTTGAATTTAGAAGTGTGCCCAATAGCTTCTATGTGAAAGTTGGTTCTAGAAGTGTGCCCAATATCCTCTCTGTGAAAGTTGAATTTAAGAAGTGCACCCAATAGCTTCTATGTGAAAGTTGAATTTAGAAGTGTGCCCAATAGCCTCTCTGTAAAAGTTGAACTTATAAGTGTGCCCAACATCCTATCTGTGAAAGCTGAATTTAGAAGTGTGCCCAATAGCCTCTCAGTGAAAGTTGAATTCAGAGGTGTGCCCAATAGCTTCTATGTGAAAGTTGAATTTAGAACTGTGCCCAATAGCTTCTATGTTAAAGTTGAATTTAGAAGTGCGCCCAATAGCTTCTATGTGAAAGTTGAATTAAGAAGTACGCCCAATATCCTCTCTGTGAAAGTTGCATTTAGAAGTACGTCCAATATCCTCTCTGTGAAAGTTGAATTTAGAAGTGTGCCCAATATCCTCTCTGCGAAAAGTTGAATTTAGAAGTGCACCCAATAGCCTCTCTGTGAAAGTTGAATTCAGAAGTGTGCCCAATAGCTTCTATGTGAAAGTTGAATTTAGAAGTGTGCCCAATAGCTTCTATGTGAAAGTTGAATTTAGAAATGTGCCCAAATAGCCTCTCTGTGCAAGACTTGAATCTAAGGTGCGCCTAAATATCCCCTTTGTGCAAAGTTGAATTGAGAAGTGTGCCTAATAGTGTTCCCTAGTCGAACTGACTTGTGCCCCTAATAGTCTCCCTGTTCAAAGTTGAAATTAGAAATGTGCCTAAAAGCGTTCCCTGGTTGAAATTAGAAGGGCGCCCAATAGTCCACCCTGGTTGAATTTGGAACAGTGTCCAATTTCTGCTCTGTGTAAAGTTGAAATTAAAAATCTACCTAATAGCTGCACTGTGAAAACTTGAAGTTAGAAGCATGCCTAAATATCCCTTCTGTGCAAAGTTTAACTTAGAAGTATGCCTAATATCATCTCTGTGTAATGTACAATTTAGAAGTCAGCCTAATAGTCTAATTCCCCTCTGTACAAAATTGAATTTAGAAGTAGGCCTAATATCACCTCTGTGTACAGTTGAATTTAGAAGTGTACCTAATAGCCTAACATCATCTCCGTGTACAGTTGAATTTAGAACTGTACCTAATAGTCTAATATCATCTCGGTGTAAAGTTGAATCTAGAAATGTGCCTAAAACCGTCTCTGTGCAAAACTTGAATTTAGAAGTGTGCCTAAATATCCCCTCTGCCCAAAGTTGAATTTAGAAGTGCCCAAATATCCTCTCTGTGCAAAGCTAAATTTAGAAGTGGACCCAATAGTGCACCTTGCCCAAATTTAGAAGTGCGCCGAATAACTTGCCCTAGTTGAATGCAGAAGTATCCCTAAATACCCTCTCTGCGCAAATTGAACTTGGAAGTGTGCCTAATATACTCTCTGTGTACATTTAACTCGGAAGTATGCCTAATATCCTCTCTGTGTACACAATATCCCTCTCTGTGCAATAGTGTGCCCAGTAGCGTTGAGTAATTAGCTAAATATAGAAGCAACCCTAATATCCTATCTGTACAAAACTTAAATTTAGAAGTGGGCCTAATAGCGCCCCTTGCTCGAATCTAGAAATGTGCCTAATAGCGTGCCCCCATTGAATTTGGAACTAAAATTAGAAAGCCCTCCTAAACTGCAATTAAAAGTCCACCTAAAACCATACCTGTGGTGTTGCTACATTCAATTTCTCCTTAATAGCTTACCTGTATTCCAGCTTACTAGAAGAAAGCCTACCCAACAGCGTCACTGTGCTGTAGTTGCAACTAAATAGGCCGCCTAATCAACATATCCTAAGGTCTAGCTACACTTCAAAACGGCCTAATATCTGCAGCCTAGTACAACTAATACACTAAGACCTAGAATAAGTGAATAATAACACCCTGCTTAGTGGAACCCTGAAACCAAGACTAATCTGACCCAGTGATATAGCCGAACTTATAAAGTCCAATAAAGTGTAAGTTGCACCTGAAACTACACCTAATAGCTTGTACTAACCATGAGTGCACCCACTCCACCAGGGTTTGCCGGAAACGACCACCGTGGACCGCCTCCACTCTCCGGTCTGCCTCGCCTCCCGTCCCCCCCTTCCCAAATCATCCCACCCTCCTTCACATCCCCTACCCTTCCCCTTTCCAAACACCAAGCCAGAGGGGCACGATGGCGAGCCAACCACCCTAAGACCACTGCTCCCCCGAACCCCACCACCGACCAGCCTACGTTGATCATGCCTGCTCCCCTCAATATCATACCGGGCACACCCCGCCCTGCAATCATCCACCCCCGCCTTTCCCACAAACCCCCACCATCTTCCCCCCGACCACACCCTTTCCTCTCCCTAAAAACTGCACGCCTAGCCCTAGCAAGAACAGAAGCCGCATCCCTCTCCCCCTCTGATCCCCCTACCCTCTCTCACACACCAATCGCAACAAAGACACTAAAGAGGAAACGTACCTGGTCCCCCTCAATCTCTCAGCACTCTTCGCCTCCCCTGTCTCGACCCACCACCTCTTTCCCCCAATCACCACTTTCTCCGCTTGCTTCACCCTTCCTGAAACCCCTCTCCCTCGATTTCTCACTAACTGCAACTGAAACTCCTAACCGCCAACACCCCACCTTCAAATCCCCCGGGCCAAACCCAATCATCCTAACACACGCATCCACCCACTCCCACCCAAAATCTGCCAACTTTTCTGCTCGCCCACTTTTCCCATCGATCATCAACCACCCTACCCCTCTTCCTCTCCAGTTTCCACTCTCTCCCCCCTCCACCCCCTTCCGCTCCAGCTCCGACACCAACCTCACCTACCGAAGTGAACTGCATCCTATTTAATGCCCGATCCGTAGCAAAAAACAGACATTGCATCTTTGACCTCCTCGCCTCTGACAAACCAGACCTGGTTTTCATCACCGAAACTTGGTTCTCTGACGACTTCGCCCCAATCGCCAATGAAGCCTTCTCCCCTGACTACTCCCTCATTCCACAGAACCGTCCTTCTAGAGGTGGGGGAATAGCATTCGTCTTCAAGTCTCACTTCCACACCTCAATCATCGACAATGAACCTTCCATTCCTTCCTGCGAATCACTCCTCGTTAAACTATCCCTCTCCCCGTCGTTCTCACACAGCTTCCTAATAATCTACAGACCCCCTGGCTACGATAGACAATTCTCAAACAACCTCTGTGACTCTACTGCCACCCTTCAACTAAACCATCCAAACCTCACCCTCCTTGGAGACTTCAACATATGGCTTGACATCCCCACCAACCCTATGACACACTCTCTGGTTGACGGTCTAGACGCAATAAACCTCCAACCCCACATAAACGTCCCGACTCACTATAAAGGACACACTCTTGATGCCATCTTTAGCTCCCACAACCGGATACATCTAAACCCCCCCACCCCTATCATCTGGTCTGATCACTTCATTGTTTCTTTCGCCATTCGCTCACCCGACCCCCTTCCCGTACTCGAATCTGAACCTCCGAAGCTACGCAAATGCTGGAAAAAACTAATAATCGTTCCTGACCTAGCCGACGCACTCCTTCAGTCTCCACCACCTACCTGCCAACTCAAAAAAAACAACTAACCCCCAACGCCTTTGACCCATGGCTCAACACCTCACTAATGCAGCTCACACCCTCTTGCAAACCATCAGCCCGCCGTGGCCTGTTCCCTAGATGGTTCACACCTGAGTTGAAGACCACTAAACAACTATATAAATACCTAGAACGCAAATGCCAGAAAGACAAAACCCAGGAGAGCAGAGCAACCTTGGCCCAACACCTTCATCAGTACAAGGCCGAAATCCGTAAAGCAAAAAAAGCTCACTACCACTCCCGAATCCTAAACTGCAAAAACCCCAGCAAAGAACTTCACAAAATCATCTCCGAATTCACCAAACCGGCATGTACTACGACCGTCCCGACCCCCTCACAATCACTGTGCGACTCTCTCTCTCTCCACTTTTACGCCAGGGCTCTTGAAAGAACAAATGCTCTAACCACCAAACTGGCTCTCTTACATCCACCAGGCAACCCTCCCCCCATACCGGCCAACCCACCGCCTGCGACCACTACGCAACCAACGTTTGAATCCTTTAGTCCAATATCACCAGACCAATTTCTCAAACTTCTATCTGCCCGCAAATCACCCGGCTCTCCGCTAGACCCTTGCCCGGCCACAACCCTCAAAGAAATGTTCGCTTCCACCTGCATAGGACAACACGCAAGATCCAACATAAATGACTCCCTTTCCTCAGGTATCTTTCCAGATGCATTCAAAATGGTTCATGTCAAACCTCTAATACAAAAATCTTCCCTCGACCCTCTCGAGCCCAAAAACTACCGCCCCAATTCAAACACCAGGTTCCTTGCTAAACTCATTGACCGAACTGCCTACTCCCAACTAAATGCCTTTGTCGAAGCCAACAATCTCCTAGACCCCGCACAATCAGGTTTCAGAGCCCGTCACGGAACTGAAACCACCTTAACCTCAATCTGGGATGACCTTAAAATGGCGGCAGACTCTGCGGGATGCGCCACATTAATCCTTCTTGACCTATCCGCTGCCTTCTATACAATCAATCACTCAATCCTTCTTGACCGCCTCCACTCCCTAGGAATTCGTGGAACCGCTCTTAAATGGATAGCTTCATTCCTCAAAGATAGGCACCAAATAACGATACTCTCCACCTATTCCTCCCAAGCCTGACCAGTTGACACGGGAGTCCCACAAGGAGCATGCCTATCTGCCCTCCTGTTCAATCTCTACTTGATCACCCTCCCACCAATAATTCGTTCACACAACATCCTGTGTTACAACTACGCTGATGACACTCAACTAATTCTAAAACTCCTGAACTCAAAACCCAACTGCCGACCTGGCCTCGACTCCTGCCTCCTTGACATAGAGCTCTGGATGACCCAAAGCCACCTCTTGTTAAACCCCTCCAAAACTGAAATCATGGTATGTGTCAACTCCGAACTTCTTCCACACCCACTACCCTGGCCATCCGCCATGGGCAACTCACCGACCCCTCTAACTCAGTGAAAAACCTTGGATGCACCCTTGACTCTGACCTAACACCCTCGCGCCAAGTCAACAACATCTCAAAGTCCTGCCACTACCACCTTAAAACCCTTAGGCGCATCTTTCCATATCTCTCCTTTCCCAACAGACTCTCTGGGGTCCAATCAATTGTTATATCAAGACTGGACTACGCAAACCCCCTCTACCTCGGAGTCCACGCTTACCAACTGAATAAACCTCAAAGGGCACAAAACGCTGCAGCCAAACTGCTACTTGCACTCGGCCCAAGAGACCACATCTCCCCAGCCCTTAAGACTCTGCACTGGCTTCCAGTGGTCCAAAGGGTGACTTTCAAAACCTAATGCATCTCCCATCGAGCATTGCATAAAACCGGACCTCAATATCTTCAAGACAAGCTAAAACCTGACCACCCTCCACGCACTCTAAGATCAAGCTCAGGCGGCCTCCTAGTCATACCTAAGACAAACTCAGTCAGGTTAGGCAGATCATCATTCTCAGCCTTGGCCCCCATGCTGTGGAACGCACTCCCACCTCACATCCGCCTAACTGAAGATCTAATGTCTTTTCGCAAACTAGTGAAAACCTGGCTCTTCCCCTAAAACCAACCCGTACGCAAACTAACCCAAACAGAATAACAGCATCTCAATGACACCAATCCAACAAACTACTAGATGCGAGAAATTAACATCTAATAACAGCTAATATAAAATAAAAGGACAAACAGAATAGAACATGTAAAGTAGATCAAAGCAGTGAAGTGGATAATAAGAATAAATCGTACAAAAACAGTAACGAGATTTAAATTAATGAAATGGATGAAATGCATGATGAATGAATGAAGTGAATGGAGTGGATGAAATCGTTAGCATGGATGAAACGTGTGGAACGGATGAATGCGCTGAGCAGATGAAGGCATTGAGCAGATGAGTGTTTAGATCGGAAGAGTGTGTAGATCGGATGAGTGTATAGAATGGATGAGTATGTTGAGCGGATTAATGTGTAGAGCGGAGGAGTGTGTAGAGCGGATGAGTTCATAAGTACAGAGAAGTGTGTAGAACGCAGGAGTGCATAGACCAAATGAATGTGCAGAACGGATGAGTGTAGAACGGATGAGTATGTAGAGCGGATGAGGGTGTAGAGCGGATGAGTGTGGAAGTGTGAAAGAATGTGTAGAACGCTGGAGCAGATTAATGTGCAGACCGGATGAGTGTATAGAGCGGATGAGTGTATAGAGCGGATGAGTTTATAGAGCGGATGAGTGTATAGAGCGGATGAGTGTATAGAGTGGATGACTGCGTATGAGCGAACAACTTTGTAGAGCTGATGAGTGCATATAGCAGATGAATGCGTGAAAAGAACGAGTGCATAGAGTGGATGAGTGCGGGGAGCGGATGAGTGCGTGGAGCGGATGAGTGCGTGGAGCAGATGAGTGCGGGGAGCGAATGGGTGAGCAGAGCGGATGGGTGAGCAGAGCGTGATGGGTGAGCAGAGCGGAAGAGTGCGCAGAGCGGAAGAGTGCGCCGAGTGGAAAAGTTTGCAGAGCGGAGGCGTGTGTAAGAATGGAGGAGTGTGTAGAGCGGATGATTGCGTAGAACAGACTAGTGGGTAGAGCCGACGAGTGTATGGGGCAGACGAGTGCTTATGAGCAAATGAGTGCGTAAGACAGGAGGGGTGCGTAAGAGCGAGTGAATGTGTAGAGCGAGTGAGTGCATAGAGCGGATGAGTGCGTGAGTGAGTAGAGCAGGTGAATACGTAGAGCATGCAAGGGCATAAAGTGGACGAGTGCCTAAAGCGGACAAGTGCCTAGAGCGGACAAGTGCCTAGAGCAGACAAGTGCCTAGAGCAGACAAGTGCCTAGAGCGGATGTGTTGCATAGAGCGGATGAGTTGCGTAGAGCGGATGAGTGCGTAGAACGGATGAGTGCATAGAGCGGATGAGTGCATAGAGCGGATGAGTGCGTAGAACGGATGAGTGCGGAGTGCATGTAGAGCAGATGAGTGCCTAGAGCGAAAGAATGCATAGAGCGGATGATTGCACAGAGCGGATGAGTACGTAGAGCCGCTGAATGCGTAGAGCGGAGGGAACGGGTGAAGTATGTGGATGGAATGGGTGACGTATATGGATAGAACGAGTGATGTATGTTAATAGAACGGATGACGTATGTGGATGGAACGGGTGATGTATGTGGATGAAACAGGTGATGTATGTGGATGGAACGGGCGATGTATGTGGATGGAACGGGCGGCGTATGTGGATGGAACGGGCGACGTATGTGGATGGAATGGGCGACATATGTGGATGAAACGGGTGATGTATGTGGATGGAACGTGTGAAAAATATGGATGGAACGAATGAAGTATGTAAATGTACAGGTGAAATATGTGGTTGAAGTGCATAAAACAACTTAGAATACACGGAACGGATCGGAGTAAATAGAACCGATTCGAATGCATGAAACGGATTGGAGTGCGTGGAACGGATTGGAGTGCGTGGAACGGATTGGAGTCTGTGGAGCAGATTGGAATGTGTGGAGCAGATTGGAGTGCGTGGAGAGGACTGGAGTGCATAGAATTGTGTGACTTACATGGAATGGTCTGGAGTGCATGGAACGTTTGAAAGAGCATGTAACCCATCATATCACATCACCACGCTTACTCTCTTCTTTACACCACCATTCAACTAGAACACAGAGATACTATGACACCATTCGGTATAACTGTTCTCATACCAACATCTGCTGCATACTCCCCATCACTCTAAATAAACACTACTGGTTACACAGCCCCCAGACAGGCGTTCTCCTCAGGCCTAACGCAGCCACATTCGGTCTGGATAAATCCTGCCAGAACGAACACATACTCCTGATCTCTCAACCACCACACCTACCGCTAAGAAGCAGCTATTACACGAATGCCACACCAGCTGCACACATATCCGGTGCTCACACGCACCTTTGACTCTCTCTACTCTCGCTACTGACTTGAACTCCGGTTCCCAAGGGCGTTCAACCTACCAGCACCTTCAGACCATACCAATGGTACATAAGGCGCTATATAAATGCAAAGTAACATAACATAAAGGGACTATGGTGTCTCAGCATGATGATCAATGGGATGGTGCTTGGAAGCTGAACATTTCCTATGTGGAAATCTTGGAATCAATTTAAAGAAATCACATTCCCGGGCACCAGGACCTAAGGGCTTGAGCAATAGGGTGTTAAAGGAAGGTCCCGAAATGTGGGCAACAATACTTCTTAAATTATTTAGCAACATTTTAAGAACTAAATTTATGCCCAGACTTCGAAACCTTCACACATTATTCCAATATATAAATAAGGTGACGTATTAACCCAGCAAACTATCAGCCTATTGCACTCCTGGATGCAGACAGCAAAATCTTTGCTACACTTATACTTAAAGAAGTAAAAGAATGGTCGTTCAAAACAGGGAAACTTTCTAAATTCCAAACTGGGTTTATGAAGAGCATAGGCACTCGGTTAAACAGGCTCATAATTAATGCTCTAGCTAAAAAAGCCCATGGACAAGATGCTTATCCTTTAAATGTTGCCTGTGTAGATTTGTCACAAACCTTTGACATGGTCAGTACGTCTTGATTGTGTTCCAAAGTGCAACATTGGAGCCTCCCCAATGAACTATTGAACATCCTGGTCACCCTAGGGGATAAGACAACATTAAGAATGAGGCTTGACATGAATGGTACACTATGGAGAGAAATTGCAACCAGTAACGAGCATAGATAGCACTGTGTTCTGGCCACTTGCTTGTTTAATTTGTATGTTTCAGATCTGAGTGAACACTTGACTCCATATCCTTTATTCCCTCGCAAATAGCAGGTGAAACAAAATCACATGGCTAAGCAATGCCAACGAAATTCGTCTTCTAGACCACACTCAACTTGGACTGCAGCACCTCATTGAATGTGTTTAAGATCAACAAGAAAAAAAGAAGTGGGCTATTGTTGGAAGCTGGGGGAAGTAAAATTGGAAGTGATTCAGGAACTAAAGTATCTAGGTTTTGCTTTAACCAGTGAATCACACTGTGTTGCCCTTCACAGTAGATTCGATAAGAAGGGCGAGCAATTTGGTGCATAAATGCAACACGTCGCACGAAAATGTTGCAGGTTCACAATTCTGCATATTATGTTTTATAGCGTAAAGGTTATTCCGGCACTTCTATATGGTCTAGAACTTAACACTGTATCTGAAAAGTATAACTTTGAAGTATTAGAGGGGATGATTTGGTGTAAAGCCCTCTTTCTTCCAAATGTTGTGCCTACTGCAATATTAAAATATTGAACTGGGGTTAAACTCGATATATGCAATATACACATGGAAGGCTATCACTCTTTATAGAAATATAATAATGCCAATGGAAAACAAAGTGTACCAAGTCCTATTGTGACAGTTCGAGATACAAGATCCTGGCTGCTTGAAACTTTTTAAAGAGAAATGTGTGAATATTCTGAGCACTTTAAATCTAAGTAGTGAAAATGTATTCAGGGATCCGCATCGGATTGTCCCTCACTATCTAGAAAAATGTCCGGATGGGCGTTACCTAAAATAATTTGATACACACCAGAGAAATTGAATATATCAGAAAAATATGCGTGGATAGTAATTGTAGATTTTATAATAGCGATACTGAGACTTTGAAACTAATTATTATTAACTGTCCGGCCAAACAACCACTGAGACATTTTTGTTTTACTTTAAAGGTGTTCAAATTAGCCGATCAATTTTAGGTATATATACGTGGCATATTTTAATTCCCCGTGCACAACAACACTACTACCCATCAATACCCCAGGGACTGCAGCAGCGTTTGCTGAGGCACACCACAATAAACTTTGTTCCTCCCAAGAAAAACAACACTTCTACCCACCAATATCTCCCGAAAGCCGGCAGCTTTCGCAAAGGCTCCCCATAACAAACATTTGTCCTCCCTGTTGTTCTCCCTCACCACCTATCATCTTCCTTCATCCCCCGCGTCCTTCCCAACAGGGACCCAACCTTGCTGCTCAGACTTTCGTTCCAGGGAGACCACGAATAGCAAGACCAGACATTGGCATCGGACAAAGAGAAAGAACAGCAGCCGAACTCCATCCAAGCATACGGTACATATACCGTACACCCATCCATGCACAATAGAATGCAGCTATGGCTAATATTCTCCTCTCTCGTACTGTAGTGGTTTTTTGTTAAACAAAGTGTCTAATTACACTTGTGTAGACCTGAACCGGGTACCGTGGTGGGTACAAATTGAGATGCAGCGGTTTTTGCCTTATGATATTAAAGGTTTGTTTTCTTTTGGAAAGTTGCCTAAGAAGGTACGGTGTTTGAAATCGGTGTTAGCAACCAAAGAAGCGTTGTCGTCATGGATTATAGGTACTGGTCAGGGACTATATCTTTATGAAGAGGCTTCACTTTGGCATAATCCTGGTCTGCAGTATAATAATAAGGTACTGACTTGGAAGAGTTGGATTCAGAGGGGAGTTTTGATTATTGGGGATGTGTGGAATGATGCTGGGGTGGTACCTTTTGGGAGTTTAGTTGAGAAATTTGGTTTGAGGGACAGGGAATTGAGAAGATATGCAATTTTGGTAGCATTACTCTTGGAACGGAGAGAAATGTTGGATGCTCCATTCTTGAAAAAGCCAGAGAATTTTGATATATTGGAAATGGGATTTCAAAAAGTGTCTACATTTATGCAGTTTATGCAACTGGATGGGCAATGGTTGGACTTGTGGGAAAAGTTGAGGTTATCGTGGACAGAGGAGTTGGGCAGGGAACTCACATTGAAAGAATGGGATAAGATTTGGAGAGTGCCGACGACAGCCAAAGTGGATTTGCAATTACGCTACATACATCAAAGGATATTGGGCAGAATATATTGGACTCCAACACGTATGTGCAAATTGGGTTTAGTTGATGATGATTTGTGTTGGGGTTGTGGAAAAGAACAGGGTACTCTGTTACATATGTTGTTGCATTGTGAAAGAGTGGTAAGATTTTGGAGGGAGGTTATTGACAGGATTGATCAGGTCTGGCACATTGTTTACCCACGTAATCCCTTAGCAGTTATATTCCTGTCGTATGGTGGTGGGCGTAATGTAAGTTGGGTGATATTGTGCGGGGTGCGTAAAGTTTTATTGGTGGCGGTTAAACAAGTGTTGAAGGTCTGGAAGACACAAAAAAAGCCGACAGTGGAGGAGTGGATTTTGGATGTTAGAGCTTTATCAAGATTTGAAAAAACTATGTTTAGTAAACAAAACAAGGCAGAACTTTATGATGAAATGTGGGAGAGTTTTAATGACCTTTATGGATAATGCTAGGTTGAATTATAGAGTGGAGAGAAATGGTTTACTTTCAGGTACTTTACATATAGGGGGGGGAATTGTGTTGTTTATGTGGTTGTTTTGTGTAGTCTTGTTTGTCTGTTGTTATTTGTTTGATATATCTGGTTTGGTTTTAAGTTAATTTTACATTTTGATATGGTGGGATATGGGGTTATGGTATGAAATTCTGCTGTATTGCTTCCTGCTATTGTATATTTTGCAGTTCAATGACTTATGATGATGATACTGCTTGTTGAATATTGTTGAAAATGAGAAATAAAGAGTTGAAAAAAATAAAATAAAAAAAGAATGCAGCTATGGCTATGCCATTCCGGTCTAGCAGCACACATAGTCATCGACACTGAAACCCCTGACGTACCTTAACACTTCTGCCACTAGTAGACAAGGGACAACCAATGAAAATAAAATTTGCTATAGCTGGGCACACATCGAATCTTCAGCAATAGAACTTTATCCTAAACCACAAACACCGCCCACACACGTGCCTGACCTTTGGGCTGCTTACTAGAGCCTAACCAGCCACCTAACTCCTAATCTGGCAAACAAGCACACAAGCATCTCTTAATCTAAACCCTTAGAACCTCCTACACATGGACTGCGGTCACCAAGGGCGTTCCAACCACAAAGCGCATTGAGGCCATACAAATGGGGAAAAGGTGCTATATAAATAACAAATACAATACATTACTACAACTATTGGCTGTGAGGAGCAATTTATTGAAATATTATGTTTTTCTTCGTTTAATCCTTTAAATTATTATTATTCTTTTTCTGTTTGGACATTAACATATGTATTTTTGTTAATATCTTTTTGTACCTCAACTTTTTGTATAAGGTTTTTTTAAAACGTCTACAATAAACACACAAATAAAGAGATTAAGACCTAGCTCTTTCGCTCTAAGTGTCTGTGTTGGCTAGCTTGTGTTGATACTAGTAATTTCCTAGCATTAATAAGGTATTTCACTAAAGAATGTGATTCCAATAAATGCCAATTTGCTCGTCTGTCACACTTCAGCCATATAGTTGGGAAATGTACTATAATTTGCACTGTTTCACCTGTTTTTCTAAATTGAAACGTTTTCAGGGGGATCTATAGATGTTTCTGCTGAAAGATATACACTCATTTGCTGCACTGTGGGTTTCCAACCTCATGGACATCCGGGAGGTGGCAGCACAGGCCAGCTCACTAGCTCTGAAATTTGTTCCAGCATCACTGAGGTACAATGGGTGGGGTGGTGCAGTGGAGAGGTGGGGAGTGCTATGGGCAGGGCTCTACTTAATAATTAAAATAAATCGGTCTGAGTAATGTTTTCTATCTTTCTTTTCCACCAACATATTTGGTGTAAATGGTGAGCGATAGGTGAGCGATAGATGGTTTGCTAAAAAAAGGTACTGACGATGAAACTGATGCTTCCGCTATTTCTCCTGTTCTTGCAGTGGTGAATGATGGGCATTTCAATCCACTAAAGAGAAACCCACTCAGGACAGACAGAAGAGGAACCATTGCATGTACTAACACTGGGGTAGTTGTGGTTGGAGTTTGCACACATTTTCTGTTCTATACACTGCAGTACCATAATTGCACAGTACAAACTTGGGCGCTGATGTTACCCTTCTTTACTCACATCTCTATAAGGTTGCAAAGGGAGCATGGTAGAGAAAATGCATTAACCTATGCATGGCTGCTTACTACTGTATGTGTTACTTTGTTTCCAGAATAATTGTCTCAGAATAATTGTCTCAGAACAAATGCAGCCTCTGTGATGAATACTGCAGAGTCATCACTGATCCTAAGCCTAAAATCTCCTCCCATGTGGCATGGGGAGGGCAGCCGCTACCTGATTCTGACTCGGGGATGGTAATATAAGGGAGGATCATATGGGAGGAGATGGCTGTTGGGGACATTTGATGACGTCCATAGGAGAGACGCTGTATTCTTCTCTATATGAAGAGGAAAACCCCATAATTCCTAAATACATGATGCATGTTACATCCCTTGATTATAATGATTTTGACCTGGATAGGAATCCTGAGCAAAACATCACTATACATAATGTTCACATATCATCTCCTGGTTCTGACAATCTCTATTCCAACAGGAATTTAAGACAATATCGCCTGGAGAAGTCTAGAACATATGTGGACTCCAATTTCCATAACAAATTGGGTACTGAGACAAAGAAGAAGAACAAGGAGTCAATGGGGAGGACGTGAAGTTCAGTCGAGAGGACGCTAGAGGGCCAACCAAGATGGCGGCTCCTCTGTGAGCCCCCATGAGGCTCCTAAATTAATCCTGTAAATCACGGTGCCTCTAGAGGGTAGACAGCCCAGACCAGCATGTAAAGAACGTTAAAGAAATAGCGCCTGCAGTTTACTGAAAATCGTAGCGTGTGCGATCCCCTGCACCCGAACACCGGAGCTGACGCGTAACCGGGAGACGACCTAGCAGTGACCATACTCTCACAGCACGGGCGGTCCCTAGAGTACGACTGATGAGGCTAGCGCCACCGACAACAAACACCCTCTGCGGCTAGACGAGTCAGTGCAGCATCAAAACTCCCAGCTGCGGTCCGGAATCACCAATCGTGAAGGCGAACTGGTAAGAGGACTCGCCTGACACGACCAGCCGAAGTGCTGCACGCTGGAGTGAGACAGAGGTTGCCCGCCTGTGGGGCGGCCCCGCAGTGATGAACCGGGACCAGCCAAGCCACAGCTGAAGGTCGGAGCCGCGAGTGAGGAGGACCGGTACACGAGTCCTAAGTCCCCCGCATCCGCTTCTTAAGGTAGGCAGCGATGCAGCCGGCGCACAGGGGCCTGGGCGGGGGAGGCAAAAGGACGGCGCGCCACCCGGGGAGAACCACTGCCAGACAACAAAGAGCAGCTGCCCTGACTCCCGCTCCTCCTCCCGGATGAATCGGGCGAGGCCCTTCTGCAGTGACTCCACAGGCTCCCCACCTCCTGGTATCCAGCCCCCGGTGGAGGCATCGGACGCCACATTGAGAGAGGGGCAACAGACCCCAACAGAACCGCGGGACCCACACAACTGCGGCGGTGCCGACGACTGCCCGCTGATCCTGCCTGACACGGGAGGTCGCCGGCTACCATATCTGCCATCAGTGGACACTTGAACTGAGCCTCACTTAATAACCAACCATCCAATCCACCGGAGCGACCACACAGAAGTGGCTCCCCCTCCCGGGGGCGACAGCTCCTGCCATTTGGAATCCTCCAGTAAATCCATGGAAAGACATCCCCACACAAGTAGATTGAGTGGACAAAGAAAAGCCAAGCTGTCTCCCGCATCGAAGCCCTGAGCTAGCCATAGACAACAGCAAGCCTAGTGCATGCCATAGAGGAAAAACTTGATTCCGACCACGTAGCATAGACCACCCTCGAGCACAAGCTACCGAAAAGGCACAACACTGATCACAATCTTAGGGGAAACCGCCAGTCAATTGACAGACAATATATTACTGGGCCTACATGCAAGATCTCCCCGGCAGCAAGCACCATACATACAGGTGGGGCTGAGACCAGAGGGGCTTGATTGAGAGGTTGAAACAATATCCTGATTTGCGATCTGCACCAAAGACACGAAACACCCTCAGCAATCAAAGATATAACGACGGGAGATTCCGACACCCGGGAGCCCCACATACAACTGCGTGCTCAAAGGAGTTTTCTCACCTAAAGTGGTCAGCCAGCCCACTACCTATGCTCCATCGACAGCTCGCCCTATTGATGCCTGAACCTCCAACAGGTGATCAGTACGTCTACCATATAAGGAATCCTGTCACCCCTGATCACAACATCTACGGCGCCGACATCTCTATCTTCAGTCCGGAGCGAAACCAACATCAAATAACCCCTTACCCCCCCACCCCCCAAGCTCCTTCACAGGAAGGCATCCAACCAGGACCAAACCAGCCTGAATAAAAGCCTGCACTTCCTCACTCCCCGGGTCGACTGAAGCCGAGACCCCGGCCCCTGTACCACATCATGAGAAAATCTGATAGATCACAATGCAAACTAAATTTTGAGCCCGGACCCTCAACAAAATCCCTAAAACCCAGTAGCCGACCACAATCCCCCTCGGGGAGCATGGCTGAAGAGGAAGAAACCCCCCAAACCATGGACACACAGGAGATCCTTTTAGACCTGTAAACTGTCATCGGCAGCCTTGACAGCAAAATTGACACGTTATCTTCCAAGGTTGACCAACTACAGCATTGCCTGGACAAGCACGGAGATAGACTGGACTCAGTGGAACAAAGAGTCTCCGATCTAGATGACAATGCTGTAACGCTAACAGCGAGAGTGGCGGCATTGGAAGGCCAGATGAAAGTGACCATCGCTAACAATGAAGACCTCGAAGGACGCTCCCGTCGTACAAATATAAGACTGGTCAGGGTCAGAGAACAGCAACTTCAGGTGAAGATGGAAGACCACGTGGAAAAAATATGCAGAGAACAGCAGCACTATCACAGTTGTTCGTCGTGGAGAGAGCTCACAGAATCCCAACAACCAGACCCATACCAGGAGCCACTCCGCGACCAAACATTGCTAAACTCCTCAATTACAAAGAACGGGACACGATCCTGCGGCTAGCTAGAGAAAAGGGAGAACTCCAGTATGATGGTGCAAACGTCCACTTGTATCCAGACTTCTCCTCAACTGTACAGGCGCAAAGGAGATCCTCCACAAGCATCAAGCGATGTTTACATGACAACCAAATGACCTACTCGATGCTCTTCCCCGCAAAACTACAAGTCCAACATGACGGGAAAGTCAAATTCTTTAACTCACCAGAAGAAGCTAACTCTTTCCTGGACAGAATTGGATGCAGACCCCCAACAAAAGCCCAGGGCTGCCGCAAAGGGACCAAGCGAGAAGGAATCCACTGTGAGTTTGGTAAATGAAAAGACCAGGTCGGCACTGCATGGGCCGACTCCTTGACCAGAGTACCACAATACTTTAATGTTAAAGGAGCCTCCAACTTTGGGAGGACACTGCCTCCAATCTTGAGAGGACACTAGCGCCCCGGGTGCAGCACTGTTAATGTTACTACATTTAGGGAGGGCTAAAAAGACGGACAAGTTGGGGGTTGCCTGCGTAAGAGAGGGTTTGTATGAACTGTTATGGGAATGCGCCCACCGGGAACCCCGCCCCGTCCCTCACCACCCTACCCCACGATTTCCACAAGATCCATCTCCTCGTCACACCAATACAAAAAGAATCAACCGCTCATCTAATACTCTCTCAACATCGCCACCAGAACCCGCAGAACAGACTACAAAGATAGTCCTAAACAAGAAAGCTACATGTCAAGTTCAAGGTAGCTACATGGAACATTAGAGGAGGCAATCTCCCGTCCAAAATAAGGAGAATCCTACAATACCTCAAGAGGCATAAAGTGAACGTGGCCTTGACACAAGAAATGCACCTCCTCCCAGAAACTGAGCACGGCTGGGCCCGGACCTGGGGCTGTCACAGGTACTTTTCTTCATATTCGTCATATGTCAGAGGGCTTGCTATCCTCATTGATAAAAAATCCAGCTTCCGCCTAATAAAATCAGAGAAAGACACTGAGGGCAGAGCACTCCTAGTAAAGGGGATCCTCGCAAGGAAAGAGGTTGTTTTCGGAAACTCCTACGCCCCCAACGTAGACGGAGCAAATAACTTTGACTGGGTACTGTCGCACCTTGAGAGGACAGGACCTGCAACGATCATCTGGGGAGGCGATCTGAATACACCGCTAGATCCCCAGAAAGATAAGTCACAAAGCACAACCACTCAACCATCCAAAGCCAGTCTTCAAGTTCAAGAAATTTGCAGAGCTTACCACCTGGTAGATATGTGGAGACACAATAACTGGGAGGCACGGGAATACACCTTCCACTCAGCAGTTCACAATACCAGCTCACGTATTGACTATCTACTGATCTCCTCACAAAGCCCACTCCAATGGGGAACGTGCCAAATCCATCCTAAAACATTCTCTGACCACTCCACGATCATACTCGATTGCAATCTCCCCAATGTTAGACGTGACACACCCCACTGGCGATTCGAACCAAGATCGCTGCTAGACCAGGTGTTTGCAATGGAGCTATGGAATGAAATCACAACGCTCTTGGAAATCAATCAAGATACAGTCACATCAGCAGGTACACTCTCGGAAACACTAAAATGTTACATCAGAGGGGTGTGCATAGCAAAAGAGAATGGAATGCTGAAGCTGATCAGAAGGGAACTGGCCATCAGCGAAGATCACCTGAAGAAACTAGAACTCACATTCTCCACCTCAAATGACCCGAGTACCCAAGCGCAGCTCAAGGAAGAACTACTGAAGTTTAGAGCCGCAGCAGAGCGAGAGCTGAAATTTCTAGGACGTGTACACCAGATCCGCCAGTATGGAGAGGGTCAAAAACCCAGAGCCCTTCTAGCCCGCCTGATAGCTACAGACAGAAAACCTACCCTAGTGGAACGAGTGTGCACCAAGCAGGACACACTGATACACACAGACGAAATTGTTAAGGAATTTCAGGCCTTCTATCACGAACTGTACAGTTCCAAACACAGTGCGGACCCTGAAACTCTACGTATCTACTTGAAAGATACTGAGCTCGACTGGGTGGAGAGTGAGCTCTGAGAACTCCTAAACGAAAACCATTACAACAGAAGAAATCTGACAAGCCATAAAATGTCTACCGAAAACCAAAGCTCAAGGCCCCGACGGCCTAACAGGTGAATTTTACAAAGCCTTTGCAACTACACTGGCCCTTCTCCTCCAACGCGTATACGAGGAGGCGCTAGAGTCCGGGATCCTTCCACAAACCCTCCCAGAAGCCAATGTGATCCTTCTACATAAAGCAGGCAAACCCCCCGAAGACTGTGCATCATACAGACCAATCTCACTAATCAACCTTGACAACAAGATCCTGGCAAAAGTCCTTACTACTAGATTGCTCCCCCTGATGCCTGGTCTGGTGCTTGCTGAACAGGCGGGTTTTGTCCCTGGGTGTAACACAAAATTTGGTATTAGAAGATTGTTCGGAGCTATGGAAGCACTTGACCATACCCATCAAGTGATCGCAGTCCTACTCGATGTGGAGAAGGCCTTCGACTCCATCGAGTGGCCTTTCCTTTTCACAGTACTCAGGCAATTGGGCCTAGGAAACCACTTTATCAAGTTAGTTTCCCTACTATACAATAGCCCTCAATCATCCATCATTCTGGATACAACGAAATCGGCCCATATAGATCTACAACGAGGGACCAGACAGGGCTGCCCTCTATCGGCCCTAATTTTTGCATTGGTAATGGAACCCCTAGCATTGGGACTATGCACCCGACAACGCCAGAGAGGTCTTTGCCTTCGGCCCCACAAACTAATAATCTCCCTCTATGCCGATGATGTGGTACTCTTCGTCCAAGACCCCAGTGAAAACCTGAATCCCATTATGCACAAAGTAACTAAGTTTGGCGCTGTCTCCAGCCAAAAATGAACCATACCAAATCGGTCATATTCTCTTTAACACCAAGTACCAAAGAATTCGTAGATGACCACGGGTTCAAATGGGAAAGCTCCCACATGCGCTATCTAGGGATCCTAATGTCCCAAAACCACCAAGACATATTTCGATATAACTATGTACAAGTGATGAGATTGCTCCAAGAGAAAGTGCATTGATGGAAAACACTCCTGTTAACACTATGGGGGAGGGCCTCATTGGTTAAGATGGTAATTCTCCCCAAATTCCTCTACCTGCTTGCAAATATACCTCTCCTATTGCCACAATCCTTTCTGAAAAAAGCTGGGAGCTTAATTCTTGAATTATTGTGGTCAGGCAAACCAGCAAGAGTGGCTTACACAACACTCATCCTACCGGTGTCTAAAGGTGGCCTAGCACTCCCTGACCTAGAGCGGTACTACTGGGGCGCCCAGGTGCAATTTCTCAGTTACCGATGAACCACACATTTCATTAGACCACATATCCAAATAGAACGAGCCCTGGCGTCCACCAACCTACTGAGAGTAGTCATCATTAGTCAGCTCCCAGTACCTCACACTAAGCTAAACGTAGTCCTCTCCACCTATGTGATCTGGAAAAGAATAGCTCAGAAATATGACATTCAGACCAGATTCTCCCCTCTCCTACCAGTTAAGTTTATACCAGGGATACTCTTGACCGCAGAAAAAGTTTTCCACCAATGGGCAGACAAACTGCATATACACACACTAGGAGACCTGTTCGTTGGAGGAATCTTCATAACACCTCAGCAGGATAGAGAAAGAGGAAGC
This sequence comes from Ambystoma mexicanum, assembly GCF_040938575.1. Lineage (NCBI taxonomy): Eukaryota > Metazoa > Chordata > Amphibia > Caudata > Ambystomatidae > Ambystoma > Ambystoma mexicanum. The sequence continues at coordinate 1,045,673,183 of NC_090936.1, forward strand.
AACACATCCCTAGACAATTTGTATACTTTAGACTCTGCTACACTTCCCAAGCGTTCCTTTCTACATTTCCACAACAACCGCCCACATGACAACTACTACATAATGTGATTCAAGCACAGGGTGAAGGCAGGCTAGTCTCTATGATATACAAATCCCTCTTGGCGGACACCGTACCTACATGTGTACACACAAAAGTAAGATGGGAAAAATCTCTACGAGCCTTGATACCAGATGACGACTGGACATATATCCTGCGGCAGACTCAAAAAGTAGCATAAACACACGATTTAAACAAATCCACTTCAATTACCTCCATCAAACGTACTGCACCCCAGCCAAAACTGCACAAATCCACCGGAGTCAGGGCGTCATGTGAAAGATGTGGTGTCCCGGCAGCTGACTTCCTCCACCTGGCCTGGGACTGCCCCGCCATAGCCCGATTCTGGACTCAAGTTCTTCAAACGACAGCGGCGATAATCAGAGAGGAGCCGTTACCCATCCCCACAGTAGCGCTACTCAGGATGACGAGACAGCTGACACCCACAATGAGGAAATTTGCGGGCGTCCTACTGGTACTAGCACGCAGGAGAATCGCTATGTCGTGGGGCCATGGACCGATTCCCACTTTGGCAAACTTGCTAAAAGATGTACTTTATTGTCAAGACGTGGCGACAGAGTTTATTAGACATTACCCCAGCACGCACGTCCTCCGGACATTTGAGGGCCATATGTCGCTTACCTACTTTCCATCCCAGACGACTCCACCTCACCAGCCCACACTCAGCAATCCACACAGGGAAGTGCTCATGTCCACCCATCTATGGAAGATGAGAGTTGAATAAAGAGATTTAAAAAAGAGACAAAATATCCTTTACATGTTACTGATGTGGACGGGTGAGGGATGGGGGAGGGAAGGAACTCAAGGGCACAACTTTTGACACACCCGCCTTGGGGTGGTCTTGTTTGTAGTTGTTTAAAAACACCAAAAATAAAGTTAAAAAAATGAAAAAGAAATTGGGAAGTGCAGTCTAGTTGTCCAAAATTAAATTAAATTAGAGGAGGCAATCTCCCGTTCAAAACAAGGAGAATCCTACAATACCTCAAGAGGCATAAAGTGGACGTGGCCTTGACACAAGAAACGCACCTCCTCCCAGAAACTGAGCACCGCTGGTCCCGGAACTGGGGCTTTCACAGGTACTTTTCTTCATATTCGTCATATGTCAGAGGGGTTGCCATCCTCATTGATAAAAAAATCCAGCTTCCGCCTAATAAAATCATAGAAAGACACTGAGGGCAGAGCACTCCTAGTAAATGGGATCCTCGCAGGGAAAGAGAAAGAGGTTGATTTCGTAAACTCCTATGCCCCCAACGTAGACGGACCAAATAACTTCGACTGGGTACTATCGCACCTTGAGAGCACAGGACCTGCAACGATCATCTGGGGAGGCGATCTGAATACACCGCTAGATCCCCAGAAAGATAAGTCACAAAGCACAACCACTCAACCGTCCAAAGACAGTCTTCAAGTTCAAGAAGTTTGCAGAGTTTACGACCTGGTAGATGTGTGGAGACACAATAACTGGGATGCACAGGAATACACCTTCCACTCTGCAGTTCACAATACCAGCTCGCGTATTGACTATCTACTGGTCTCCTCACAAAGCCCACTCCAATGGGGAACGTGCCAAATCCTTCCTAAAACATTCTCTGACCACTCCACGATCACACTCGATTGCAATCTCCCCAATGTTAGACGTGGCACACCCCACTGGCGATTCAAACCAAGATCGCTGCTAGACCAGGTGTTTGCAATGGAGCTACGGAACGAAATCACAACACTCCTGGAAATCAATCTAGATACAGTCACATCAGCAGGTACACTCTGGGAAACACTAAAGTGTTACATCAGAGGGGTGTGCATAGCAAAAGAGAATGGAATGCTGAAGCTGATCAGAAGGGAACTGGCCACCAGCGAAGACCACCTGAAGGAACTAGAACTCACATGCTCCACCTCAAATGACCTGAGTACCCAAGCAGAGCTCAAGGAAGAACTACTGAAGTTTAGAGCCACAACAGAGCGAGAGCTGAAATTTCTAGGACGTGTACACCAGATCCGCCAGTATGGATAGGGTCAAAAACCCAAAGCCCTTCTAGCCCGCCTGATAGCTGCAGACAAATAAACCTACTCTAGTGGAACTAGTGTGCACCACACAGGGCACACTGGTACACACAGTAGAAATTGTTAAGGAATTTCGGGCCTTCTATCAAGAACTGTACAGTTCCAAACACAGTGCGGACCCTGAAACTCTACATAACTATTTGAAAGATACTGAGCTCTACTGGGTGGAGAGTGAGCTCTGAGAACCCCTAAAGGAACCCATTACAACAGAATAAATCTTACAAACCATAAAATGTTTACCGAAAACCAGAGCTCAAGGCCCCGACGGCCTAACAGGTGAATTTTACAAAGCCTTTGCAACTACACTGGCCCCTCTCCTCCTACGCGTATACGAGGAGGCGCTAGAGTCCAGGATCCTTCCACAAACCCTCCCAGAAGCCAATGTGATCCTTCTACATAAAGCAGGCAAACCCCCGAAGACTGTGCATCATACAGACCAATCTCACTAATCAACCTTGACAACAAGATCCTGGCAAAAGTCCTTACTACTAGATTGCTCCCCCTGATGCCTGGTCTGGTGCTTGCTGACCAGGCGGGTTTTGTCCCTGGGCGTGACACAACATTTGGTATTAGAAGATTGTTCGGAGCTATGGAAGCACTTGACCCTACCCATCAAGCGACCGCCGTCCTACTCGATGCAGAGAAGGCCTTTCGACTCCGTCGAGTGGCCTTTCCTTTTCACAGTACTCAGGCAAATGGGCCTAGGAAACCACTTTATCAAGTTAGTTTCCCTACTATACAATAGCCCTCAATCATCCATCATTCTGGATACAACGAAATCCGCCCATATAGATCTACAACGACGGACCAGACAGGGCTGCCCTCTATCGGCCCTAATATTTGCTTTGGTAATGGAACCTCGAGCATTGGGACTATGCACCCGACAATGCCAGAGAGGTCTTTCCCTTGGGCCCCACAAACTAATAATCTCACTCTATGCCGATGATGTGGTACTCTTCGTCCAAGACCCCAGTGAAAACCTGAATCCCATTATGCACAAAGTAATTAAGTTTGGCGCTGTCTCTGGCCAAAAATTAACCATACCAAATCGATCATATTGCCTTTAACACCAAGTACCAAAGAATTTGTAGATGACCACGGGTTCAAATGGGAGAGCTCCCACGTGCGCTATCTAGGGATCCTAATGTCCCAAAACCACCAAGAAATATTTCGAGATTACTATGAACAAGTGATGAGAATGCTCCAAGAGTAAGTGAATAGATGGAAAACACTCCCGTTAACACTATGGGGGAGGGCCTCATTGGTTAAGATGGTAATTCTCCCCAAATTCCTCTACCTGCTTGCTAATATACCTCTCCTATTGCCACAATCCTTTCTGAAAAAAGCTGGTAGCTTAATTCTTGAATTATTTTGGCCAGGCAAACCAGCAAGAGTGGCTTATACAACACTCATCCTACCGGTGTCTAAAAGTGGCCTAGCACTCCCTGACCTAGAGCGGTACTACTGGGCCGCCCAGGCGCAATTTCTCAGTTACTGGTGAAACACACATTTCATTAGACCACATGTCCAAATAGAACGAGCCCTGGCATCCCCCAACCTACTGAGAGTAGTCATCATTAGTCAGCTCCCAGTACCTCACACTACGCTAAACGTAGTCCTCTCCACCTATGTGATCTGGAAAAGAATAGCTCAGAAATATGACATTCAGACCAGATTCTCCCCTCTCCTACCAGTTAAGATTATACCAGGCATACTCTTGACTGCAGAAAAAGTTTTCCACCAATGGGCAGACAAACTGCATATACACACACTAGGAGACCTGGTCGTTGGAGGAATCTTCATAACACCTCAGCAGGCTAGAGAAAGAGGAAGCGACACATCCTTAGACAATTTGTATGCTTTAGACTCTACTACACTTTCCAAGCGTTCCTTTCTACATTTCCACAACAACCGCCCACATGGCAACTACTACATAATGTGATTCAAGCACAGGCTGAAGGCAGGCTAGTGTCTATGATATACCAATCCCTCTTGGCGGACACCGTAAATACATGTGTACGCACAAAAGTAAGATGGGAAAAATCTCTACGAGCCTCGATACCAGATGACGACTGGACATATATCCTGCGGCAGACTCAAAAAGTAGCATAAACACACGATTTAAACAAATCCACTTCAATTACCTCCATCAAACGTACTGCACCTCAGCCAAAAACTGCACACAACCACCGGAGTCAAGGCGCCATGGGAAAGATGTGGTGTCCCGGCAGCTGACTTCCTCCACCTTGCCTGGGACTGCCCCGCCATAGCCCGGTTCTGGACTCAAGTTCTTCAAACGACAGCGGCGATAATCAGAGAGGAGCCGTTACCCATCCCCACAGTAGCGCTACTCGGGATGACGAGACTGCTGACACCTACAATGAGGAAATTCGCGGGCGTCCTACTGGTACTAGCACGCAGGAGAATCGCTATGTCGTGGGGCCGTGGACCGATTCCCACTTTGGCAAACTGGATAAAAGATGTACTTTATTGTCAAGACGTGGAGACAGAGTTTATTAGACATTACCCCTGCACGCACATCCTCCGGTCATTTGGGGGCCATATGTCGCTTACCTACTTTCCATCCCAGACGACTCCACCTCACCAGCCCATACTCAGTAATCCACTCAGGGAAGTGCTTATGTCCACCCATCTACGGAAAATGAGAGTTGAATAAAGAGACTTAAAGAAGAGACAAAATATCCTTTACTTGTTACTGATGCGGACAGGTGAGGGACGGGGGAGGGAAGGAACTCAAGGGCACAACTGTTGACACACCCGCCTTGGGGTGGTCTTGTTTGTAGTTGTTTAAACACACCAAAAATAAAGTAAAAAAAAAGAAAAAGAAAACGGGAAGTGCAGTCTAGTTGTCCAAAATTAAATCAGCTGCGTGGGACATTTAAACCTGAAGGTTACCTACAGCGGGAGGATCGGGAAAGGAGAGCAGAGAGAAGCTGCAGAATAGATGGAGCGGGAAGCGAGACTGGTAGCAGAGGCAGTCCAAAGGAGAAGAGCCGGGGGGAGAGCAGTCAACGTCTGCCTGCAGCAGGTTGTCAGCGTTCAAGACCAGAGAAGAGAAACTCCTGTAAAGAGAAGGTGAACGAAGTGCAGCAAGGTCAGGTGAGATGAGGCCCTGTAGAGCTGCGCAGGTTGTGGCAACAAAGGAAGCAAATGTTGAAGCAAGAACCAAACAAACCTCTGTTCAAATGGGGAAGCCGGCCCCGCGAAAGACTCTCCAAGCAACAGCATGGTGTACTGGTGAGTCAGCGTGAGAGGGAAGGGGGCCCCAGGACGTGCAAAAATGTTAAAGAGTATTTAAAAGGATATTTTTTAATGTTGACCAAACAGAATTAAAAAGAGATGGCAAACATGGTACAATTCTCCTGACATGAGATGTCAGTCGGGGTATCCCTAGAACCAACATTGCCGTAAGCCAAAAGACATTGTGAGGGAAACAAAGAGACAAACATGGTACAATTCTCCTGACATGAGATATCAGTCGTTTAAAACCGGGAACCAGCGTTGCCAAAGGCCAAGAGACATTGTGAGAGAAGTAGGTAAGAGTTGTTGTGCACTTCTCCTGACATGAGACGTCGGTTGGGGGAATCTGGAACACGCTTTCCAAGACCATAAAGTGACTTAAAGAAAGGTCAACACACAGAGTTTGAACAAACCCTCATATATGAAACGTCTGCATTGGGGAAAATGGTACAAGTAGCCACTGAAGTCAACAAGTTGCGTTATTGAAAAAGTACTATTGTGCGATACCTAAAGTGGAAGGAAGATTACAGACAGACCTGATAAGAGTAGCAGGTAATTATCCTTTTTGGAAAGAATGACCTGGCAGCAGAGTATACGAGGAGATCAATGCAAGTCAAAAAAGAGATAGGGCCTCATTACAAGAATTGCGGAATGGGTTAACGGGCGCCGCTAATGGTGGCGGGCCCGTTAACACCATTCCGCAATATTACAAGGTCCCCTCGTGGGACCCGGTAAGGACGCCTGGTAAAACCAGGCAAGGGGACCAGGGAGCTAACAACGGGCCGGTCGTAATCAGCCCGTTGTTAGCTCCCGCTCCCATTCCCATTGAGCCCTATGGGGGCTCAATGGGAATGGGGAAGGTCCGGGCCTGGGTTCTCTGAAGGAGGAATTACCGGGCCCTCCATACTCGGAATGGCCAGGTAAGTCCCCATTCAGGGAAAACGGACACGGTTTTACACCCAAACCCGTAATGAGGCCCATAGTCCTAGGAGGACAGTAAAGCAGGATATCAGAGGAGTGAGTTGGGAAATTCCTGGTAGAGGATTATACCAGGAAAGGAACAATTGTGTAAGCGAGAACCCATATAATTACAAACTGTGTTTTGTGAACGAGACATTTAGTTTTGCCATCCTGAGAAAAGTGTTCAATGGAAATGACATTTGGTTTTGCCATCCTGAGAAAAGTGTTCTGTGGAAAAGAAATGTTTTGCTATTCCGACTCTCTATCGATGAGACATTTTGCTTTGCTAATACAAGGGAGACACTTTGTGAAAGAGACATTTCTATTCCTTTGGACAGAAAGAACATTTTTACAACAAAACATTTCCAACAGGCTTCCTGAATTGGTTAATGGGAAGCGAGCCAACTCCTGAATATAAGGATTGCTTTGTTGGAATTACCTATTTGAACTTTCACACTTTCTTTTATTAAGTTGGTACCAGAGACATGTAACTTGCACATTTTTGTATATGTAAGTGTCCGGTCTGCCTGAAACTCTGCTTGTGTGGCTTGTGTTTATGCTGCTGAGGAGCTCCAGCTACAGCGTGTTAGTCTTATTTCTGCCTCTACATAAGCTAATCTCCCGCGCGGAGCGCAGCGCGAAGTCCGGCTGAAAGTCCGGCTGAGAGTCCAGTCTGCCTGAAACTCTGCTTGTGTGGCTTGTGTTTTCGTCGCTGAGGAGCTGCAGCTACAGCGTATTAGTCCTCTTTCTGCCTCTACATAAGCTAATCTCCCGCGCAGAGCACAGCGAGGAGTCCGGCAGAGAGTCCAGTCTGCCCAGTCTGCCTCAGGACGCCCTCAGAACGCGTTAAGGATCACTGATGGAACTACCCCCAAGCGACTCTGAAGCAACTCTGACGGGTGTTGGACCGCACACTCGCAATCGCCTGCTTCAGATGCGGAGGCAGCATTTTAAATCAGCCAAATCTAAGGTAAGCGAGTTGTGCCCAGCAGCTTACGCGCCTCCGCCCAAAATCAAGTCTTTAGTTAATACAACAGCTGGCAGTGATACTTTGTCTGCGGCTGGTCCCTCCGAGTCGCCTAGCATCATTACAGCAAACATGTCAGCTATGCGACGGCAGCGGCCGAAGATTCACAACAGTCAGTTTTGGATATATTGATTCCCGCACCCCAGACCAACATACTAGAACAGCTGCTGAGCAATGGCGGAATGTTTATTCCACTGACTGTCTCACTCAAACAGCCGATGAGTAAGGGCGAAAAGCATATTTCTCCCGAAGATCCAACACCCAATAGTACGCCGCCTACAGTATATTTGGATGCATCAGACATAACCTTTCCTTTTGATATAACTGACGCTGACTTGCTGGCGATGCGGTCACTGTCAGTCGGAACGCTGAATTCGCCAATACCACAGGCAAGTCCCATACAACCACAAGACTCGGCGCAAGTGCAAGAAGTGCAACGAGGATCCATCAGAGAAATAGAGAGCTCCAAAGTCGTCGAGTCTGCCAATAAGGCACATGGGGAACAGGGCGACATTCTACAGCAAAACACCCAGAAAACTAAGGCAGTGAGCATCACAAAAGACCCTGCAGGCAATTTAGGAGCTGCAGGCAATGAAGTATTGACGCTCGATGAAACCAAAAAAAGGGATGTAGTGGTGTTGGCTCAAGTACCCTCTCCAACAAATAATGCAAGCACCTCAATGAATCATGACGTTGCCACCCGCGAAGCATGGCTGACGGCACGTTTAAAAGCTGACTTCATTCTTATGTGAGAGTGTCTCAATGACAGTTTCATCAACAATCATGACAAGAGACGTGCCTCTGCTCGAAAAGTGAGTACCATGATGAAAGAACCTAACCACGCTACTAACAAAGCAGCCTCCTTACATGATCCAGCAATTACAGTGGGATCCATCAATCTAGACTTATCAGATGGTTGTCAGCCAACTGGCTCCTGCAAACCAATTACACATAACGTACATTTTGACGAAGCTCGAACATCGCTGGCTGAAAACAACTTGACAGGTAGCAAATCATGTCATCCGAGTTCAAACAATCAAGTAGAAGACCGTATAAATACCAAGGGGAACATTTCCATTGCAGCGGGCATCCAGATTCATAATAACATTTTAGCGGCCCCTTCTATTGCTTTAATGCCGTTTATGAAGCTGTACGAGTCGTTGAACGACGCAGTGCGTGCCCAGAATTCTATATTATCCATAGTGAACAGCAAACTGACATCTCTGGAAAAATTCAACGAGCACTTTGTCAATCATTTGGACTTGGAAGCTGCAACTTCATGTCAGTGGCATTCTCGCCTGAATGAAATAACCAAACGTGAGACCCACGAAAAAGTTGATCTTGCAGAGGCCTTAGTCGAATGCACAAAGTGGATTAGGCATAATGTTGCAGTGCAGCCTCGAGGGTGCCTAAGGAGAGAGATTAGCACCTGAAAGCATCTCAGCAATGCCCCGGAAGTGGACAAACCATACAATGTCCCACTAGGTCAACTTGCGATGCCGGCCCCAGTGATTGGGGTAAACTCTGCAAAAGAGTCTTATATAGGCACGGAGAACTCCGACATGAGAAACAAAAACAATGAGAATGTAGTAGCTCCAAAATTCCCACACGGATGGTCAACGGGGGTGGCAATGGCTGCGAGCTCGAATATTCTCACTGACTTGCAAACCAATGACTCGGCTAGTACGGAGGTACCAACTATACAATCTAGCAAGTCAATTAAGAATGGTAAGTCCACATCCCCGAAATCTCAAAAGAACATTGCTATAGAGTGGACCAAAAAGCCTCATTTGGAATTTTCTCTGGCTCGGCCAAATCAAATAAATCTGCAAATGTAAATCCAGCGCTGCTGAAGTCCAAGCAATCAAAAGCTGCGAGAATTACGAGGAAGGGCCCAGCTCCAAAACGCCCTCGCACAAACGATGCGAAAAAGTTTATAAGAAACTTGACTACGCCACCATGGCTAGAAGTCGCTAAAAATTAACCCGGCGGCCAATCAGCCAGAAAAGCAAAACAACAATAAAAACCAACCGAAGGCACCAGCGATTACCTCACATAATGCATCAAAACGCGAGCGAGAAGACACAATTTCATCAGTTGATCTCACCGCAAATGATTCAATAGATCTATGCGATCTCTCAACATACACGGTAGACGAAGATGATAAATTAGAAAGTGTAACGAATGAAGGCGAGGGCCCGGAAACAAGGAGCGACGAGAAACCGGAACAAGCCAACACTAGTAAGATTGTGCGGCGGGATCGTTACCCGCTGGGGCCTTCAGGATTGCGGCCATTTGTGCGCGACAAGGGACAGCTTGCCATTCCCAATGATCGACTTGGCGCAAGAAGTAAAACTTTTGGAGCTTCAGTGAACTCTGTACTGAAGTTTAACCCAAAATAAACAAATGCGCAATCACAAAAACGAAAGCAGCAAAGAAGCTGAGAAAGACCGGAGCAGCAAGTTCCAGTAAAAGCTGGCTGGTGTAAACTGGAACTGGAAAACATCTTGGAGGACAAAAATGAAGTAAATTTAAACAGAGCGAATGTAATGAGGCTGCTTCATTATGTTCCTGGACCACGAAATATGAGATCAGACGACATAGCAATTGTAGAATACAAAACTGAGTCAAGATCCGACTGGGTAATCCTACATATGAAGTCAAAGACCGTAGCAAGACCACTGCTGGAGGCTAAAGATGACTTATTGTTCTTCGGATTTGATCTATCGGTGTGTGAAGATCAGCAGTCCCTCCAAAATCCCACAAATGAGAAAAGACGGAATTCTTCTTCCAACAATGCTAAAAGAGAAGTGTTGTGGAAAAAACTCAAACAACAGTCCTCTCACCCAGCTGAAATACAAAAACAAGTGAGGAATGTCTAGGACCACGCAGGCTCAAGAGGAATGACCCAACTGATAACATCATGGAATACGCAAGGATTTGCCCACTTGTTTCAAGAAGGCGGACCTCAGGAAACAAAAAGTTCTTTCATCTACCTACAAGAAACCTGACTCTGCGAAATCCCTTCATGTGATGGCTACACGCTATTCTTAAACGCGGCTGGCAAAAATCTATTTGAACGCCCCTTTTCTGGCTTATTATCAATGATAAAGAACTCCTCAGGCTTGGAAGTGCTAAAGACTCAAAACCCCAACTTTTGATAATAAACACCTACTGGAATCCTGCAATGATCTCAGAGTCGGATTACTTAGCTTCAATAACACTGCAAATAGATAACTGCTACGCATCTTTTATTGATCCATTCATTTTAGTGTGTGGTGATCTAAACTACACATGGTTCGATGAAACAAAAGTGCGCAACCCTTGTGACATGCTCAAAATTCCAACTGAATTTTCAGACTGTGGCACTAAATGGGAATATGAGCTAATGTTGCATCACTGTGTAATGCTAAATGGATGCACCAGAGGTGACATCCCTGCAGCCGACACTTGGCATCGAGGTGAGCTAAAGAAAACTCTGGATTACATTTGGGTTTCAGAAAATTTACATTTCCATATCTCAAACTTATTAATAAAGAAATCAGCGACAAGCGATCACGATGCACTTGTGCTATCTTGGGAGAACTCATATAAAAGATGGCAACCCAGCTATACAACGCCACTAGGCATCCACAGCGCCCAAAATCGACTGTGAATAAACAGTAAGCAGATTGACAATTTGACAACTGATTATATCCACACATGTACACAGAGCCTGCAAGTGGAATATGTGTCTTTATTAAAACAATTTACTTGTACGCACAAGTCGAAGACCATAAGCAATAAACATCCATTCAGCCCAGAACTACGCGAAGCAAAGAAAACACTACAAAAAGACCTGAAACTGGTAAAGAAGGATGGTAGGAAAAACCTAAATCTGCTGGTGGCTAAGAGACATCAACACTACCGAAATTGGCTGAAGTCTTTCAACATCATACCGGTGCAAGAACAAGCAGAATTGATGCTTCGCTTATTGATCCAAAAAGACAGCCGAAACATCTGGCAAATCATAAACTCTGGTCATCTAAGTAAGAAGAGTACTCTAGCAAATGGAGTGAATGCCGCTAGCTGGGTGAATCACTATACGGCAGTCTTTAACAACCACGACGCAGATAATTTAGCCAATGCTATACTAGAAGCCTGCAAATGGAATGTTATCGAATCTGTCGAAGATATTGAAATTGCAATTAAAAAATTGAAGACCTCGCAGGCCTCTGGATCAGATGGAATTTCAAACTCTATGCTAAAAGCAAATAAAGAAAATTGGGCGCAATTTATTATTTTTTTTATTTTTATTTTTATTAAGCATATAGCGTAAATAAATACAAACTTTTACTTTTTAAGATAAAAATCATTTTTATGTCTCAGTTGCCAGGCCAAACCAGCTCTAAGGATTTTCCATTTGTTTGTGTATCTGTTAATTCCAAGGGATGCCAATTTTTGTTTATTTGATCTTTTCCTCTTCGGTTTCGCCTGAACTTTGACATAATCCAGAGATTAAGGAAGCAAATTTGAGTGGGCACCACGGGGATATCACGTCTTTCTGGCGTTTATCAGAAGTCTCTACTGAGATAAATCTTTATAAGGAGGTTGGATCCTATGTAGAGGAGCTGGCTGAATAAGGCCTGGAGACACCCAGGCCCAGAAATACGGCAGAACGCAAAGATTAGGTAAAGACCCAATCATACAGCCGCTCTCTGAGAGCGGCTGTATGATTGGGTCTTTACCTAATCTTTGCTTTCTGCCATAATCCAGAGATTAAGCCTATTCCACCATCGTAGGGGCCTTTTCTATTTCTCAGTGAGCTAGTTGTTTTTTTCCAATTTAGTCAACATTGTTTGTAGAAATATACCAAGAGCTCTCGTGGTTTTCTGGTTTGGATTGTCATACAGGGATTCCCACCATAAGTCAGAATCTAACGCACATGTCGGAGTTAGTACGGGGTGCAAAAATATGTCTCTTGCTGATCTTAGCTCAGGACAGAACATTGCTAGATGTTGTAAAGATTCTTCTTCCTGCTCACAGAGCCGGCACGTACTGTCAGAAACTGTGTCATATTTTTTCAGATTTATTTTTGTTCTTAAAATATTCAGTCTGAATCGTAGGATTAGATCTCGATGAGTAGGATTCGCGCTCTTTTTCAGATAGCCTGGTAGAATTTTTGGTACTGAGCTGAGACTTTTTGAGAGGGTGTGAAATTTAGAGATGGCACAGGCACTTTCCGTTTTGGCCCAATCAGCGCACAATAGCGCAGTCTTCACCCTCTTGGGATTGTTGCATAAGGGGTCTTCTGATATATGCAAGTTCTGTAAGAGCTCCCTGCATTTTTCTTTCCAACTGGTCAAAGGCCAGAATGGAGAATTTGCGTTTTCTTCTTTTAGAATTTCATATTGTGGTGGGCAGTCTTTAATTAGGGTCTTTCTGAATGATAACAGAGCTTTCCATATGATTGAGGCCTGCATGGAATAAAGACCCAGTTCATGTCAAATTATGTTCATTGGAACACAATTTGGTAACCTCAGGAGTTTTCTCCAGAATCTGGCTTTAACCTTTTCCCAAGTTTCCGACGATATTCTAAGAGCGGTGTCTCCAGCATAGGCTATTGACGGAATTACCTTTGCATTGTAGAAATCTACTGTTGGTTGGATCGAGAATTTGCCAAATCTTCTTTCCAGAATGAGTGCTTGTGCCGTTAATTGACTCATTTTAAGTTGTAAGTGTTCTACCCACGGTTGGTCATTCCAATCGGCGCTTATCATAGCTCCCAAATATTTTACACTTGATGTTATCGGAATAGGTTTATTGCCGACACACCATTTGAAAGACTTTTTCTCTCTTGCTCTCGATGTTTTGATTATTAAGATTTCTGATTTGTTAGGATTTATTTCTTGTTTATTTTCTTTGACGTAGATTTCCAGGGCTTCGAGTTTTTTCTGCAGGCCAATTGGGGTCTTGTCCAAAATGATCAAATCGTCTTCATACAATAAATGGCCTACTGCTGTGGTGCCTATTTTTGGAGAACATCCTCTCGGTATGACAAGCCGATCCTTTATTTCCAGGATGTAAAAATTATAAAGGATAGCTGCCATGGGGCACCCTTGCTTTAGGTTTTTTTTTGTTGGGATTGCTTTAGTGAAACTACCCATCTGATTTAACCGTACTTGTATAGAAGTGTCAGTATGCATGGCTTTGATTGTGGCCACTAGATCTTTCGGGCATCCTTTCTGTACCAACTTATTCCACAGAAATTGTCTGTCTACTCTATCAAAGGCGGCAGCCATGTCTATGCACGCCAGGTAGAGCTTCTGTTTTTACAAATGGTTTTAGCCTTTAATAGGTTGAGTATGAGCAGGTTTAAGCCGCAATCAACTTTTTCGACAAACCCTGTTTGCCGCGGTTCGTAGTTTCCTGAAGTGTTATTCAACCACATAGCCCAAACAGCGATGATCCCAGATTCTGTCATGATGCCCGCTTCCGGGGAGCCGGTTCAAGCCCTGCGTCCCCGAAAGCGGACATCCAGTCCCCAAGGAAGGACCCAGCAACCCCATATAGGGGCCCTTTGGACAGTGTCCTGGCGCCTATAGTCCAAGCCTCATAAAAGACATCAGTCCTGGCGCCATAGGCGCCAGGCTCATTATGGGAGTGCTTGGGTACACTTACCTGATGCAGACCATGCTGCAGGATCCCGGCCTCCTTGAGGCCTGAAAGGAACTACTTTACCTGTGGGACTAATTTACCATCCGGGCGTGGTCGGGGAAGGATACATACCTGATTGGAGGAAGGATACATACCTTGAACTTCTTCCAAGGCTATTTAAACCCCACCCGAACAGCCACACGTGCTTTGCATTGTTCTGCATCTAGCAGCTGGACGCTCACCCTGTCTGCTCCTGCATCCTGACTTCTGCCACGCTGCCAGCATCCTGAATCACCTGCAAAGGAAGGGAAGAAGAGAACAGAAGAAGGAAAAGTCCTTACCTGCTAAAACCGCATCCCGGAGACATCTCGCCGACAATCCTGAAAAGGAAGACTTTTATTTAAAAGCTCATCGCGTCGATCGCTGCAGCGTCGCATTCCACTCACCTTTACAGGGCGCCTCCATGTTCAGCAGCGATCATCCGGATTCGCAGTCATGCCCCAGCGCCTATGGAGAAAAAGACCAGAACAAAAGGTGAGAGAGAGAAGGGAATAAGGAAAGCTAAATCTCCATGTTAAGACTTACCTGCTGATTCATTCCCTCTCCATTTCGGGTCCGTGCCACATCCTGGCATTTCCGGACCCCGGCCCCTAAGGGGAAAAAGAGACATCAGCGTTAATGAGCAAATGAAAAGACATTACCAAAAAACGCTCATTAAAGACTTACCTGATTTCTACAAGGATTTCACCTCTCATCTTGGGTCGGTGCCTGTTCCCCGGCATTCCGTACCCCGGCCCCTATGGGGAAAAAGACACTAGCATTAGTACATTAATGCATGGACACAAGGGGAACCTCTTATCAAAAAAAACTTACCTGGAAGCCAAGCAAGTTTGGTTCTCACCAATCCGAAAATCCAGTGAAGTAACTGGATACCAACGCGCCCCTGCATCAGAAGCAGGATGGAGAGCTCGTCCTTCCAGACCCTAAGGTGAGACGCTACGAGGAATCACAGAAGGGTTTCGAGGAGGGTGAGAGGGGAAAGTGGGAGGCCGATTGCATTACCCCGCAGACAGTTAATCCCCTATTTTCGCCTACAGAAGGATACTTCTGCGAGCCAGACAAGCCAGATTTGGGGGCCCGGTCCAGTCCGTCTTCCGAACCCTGCGCATCACCTTAGAAAAGGTCACAGCAGCGCGAAACAGGCCAGCGCCTCCGTGGGAGTCAGGTGAGCGTTACAGATTCCTGGACTTGTGCGGTGGTAGTCCCAGTGTTTAAAAGAGGCAACCGGGACGACCCAGCAAATTATCGTCCCAAAGCGTTGTTACACACTATGGGAAAAATATTTGCCACAATATTTGCTACAAAGAAAAATCTCCATATGGGGAGAAGGCGCCAAGTTATATGATGTAAGACAAACTGGGTTCACAAAAGGAGTTGGAGTGGAATTAAATCTGATGCTATTAAATTTGGTCAAACTAGACGCAATAACACACAAGAAAAGACTGTTCTTAGCCTTTATCAATCTGAAACAAGCTTTCAATAGTATCAATAGTCAGCTCTTGTGGAAAAAAGTAAAGGCCTGGGGCTGTCCAAATCAGCTACTGTCTCCGCTGATGGCACTACACGCAAATACTAGCATCCGGGTGCGTCTAAATGCTGAGGGCGAACTTTCGGAAGAAATAAAAACCACAAAAGGTGTGAAACAGGGCTACCCTCTGGCAGCCCTGTTGTTCAAACTCTTCATATCAGATCTTCCAGCAGCACTTGCACAAACACAGTCATTTCCCCCCAAAGTAAACGGAAATCATTTAAGCCACGTAATTTACTCAGACAATGTTGTGCTTCTGGACAGCACTGAAATAGGTCTACAAAGACTGCTGTCAGCACTGCAAGACTATCTAACGGCGAACCAGTTGACCATAAATGTGAAGAAGTCGCAAGTTGTCGCTTTGGGCCCAAAAACCAAAACGAAGAAAGAGGTTTTCAGGTGGAAAATGTATAATGAGTCACTGACCAAAACAGACGCAGTTCGTTACTTGGGAGTCTCACTTAATATCTCAATCAGAGAGTGGAGCTGGACTAATGAAGTCTCTTCTCGCATGAGAATGTTTGCACTGCAAGTTCTAAAACTGCATGCAAAATATGGGAAATTCTCCCTACAACCATTAATAACCTTCTACCAGCAAAAGTGACCTCAGCGGTATGTTTTGGTTGCGAAACCGGTGGAATATCGACGTGAATTTCTGGTCGCGACTGGAAGCGAGTTTTTGGCGTAAAGTACTCAAATTACCGCAGTGTGTCTCAATGGTGGGAATCAGGCACGAGCTGGGACTTGAATCCTTATATTCCCTCGTACTGTGGAAATCGATTACAGTCCTCCAAAAAAAGAGACTAACACCTGTAACAAAAGCATACCTGATCTTAAACAACAAAAGTCATGATGCATCAGCCTCCCTACTAAATAGTTGGGAAGAGAAATTGATGGCAATTCTGGATGCAGCAGATGTAAATATGTCCTTGGTGCTACATATTCCACAATTGGCGAAGGAAAAGTTCAGACAATGGAATTCGATAATCAACACAGACAAACAAGCTCCATTGGCAACAGCGATAGACTTGGGACTGACATCGCAAAAAGTGGGCGAATTGCCAAAGTATCTTGCCGAATTCCCGTCGAATTATCATCGGAATCAGTTTTTAAGACTACACCTTAATCTATACCACACCCATGAGAGGTTGATGAAAATAAAAGATCTAACGACAGAGAGTGATACTTGTCGTTTCTGTCAGACAGAGGCAGAATCAATTAAACATTTGACAATTGAGTCCCCTAACATCACTGTCCAGTGCTCCTTGCATTTATCACGCTATGCTCCAAAAAATGGAAATATGATGGAATGGTGGAGCTATTTAATAGCAGGGATAAATGTCCAGCTAACTTGCGATGTTATTAACTTTATAGATATGATTCTACCACGATCAACTGAGTTGCCTGATAGCCTCACATGAGGACATGTATGTATGTAGATAGGAATAGACGACTTGGCACTCTTTTACACTACAGGTGTTAGCCTGTTATATGATGCTGAAGAGATGAAGAGAGAACGTTTTTCTTTTCTTATGACGGAATAGATGAGGAATGGGAATGGGAATGACAAAAAGTTTGTTTTCTTTTATCAAACTAAAGTCAATAAATACATTTAAAAAAATATATATGTTAGTGTTAGGGTCAGATATAATTGGACACAAGGTCAACCTGCTTTAGTTTTGGTTTCGTAGGTGGGGACATTTTTATTAGAATAGGAACAGATGGGCCTTTAACCCACCGTTTCTTTTTTTTTAATAAACATGACAAATGTTAAGAACCCTACAACTTTGTATCCGTCTTTCATTCCTAACCCCACACGCCTCCCATAGCTATGCTTACTTAAACTTGCATAGGTCATTTACATATATAACTGAATTATTCTCTCTCTTTCTGTCGCTCAGCGCTAAAGTTATAGTTACAAGGACTACACTGAAGAGTCTATTAGTACAACCTTTTACAAGCCACACTTGAATGCAGTGGCAGAAGGAAGATAATCCCAGACCTACATTTTGTGTCAACTGCCGTCACATCTCCACTAATACCATCACCCATGACTTAACATACAACCCTTCACTCATGGCTCCATGTCAATTACACTCACAGTCACAGCTACAACATTACACCCCTAATTTAAGGGGATTGCGGTCACTTGCATCACCTTCACACCATCATAAACAACCCCATTTTACCTTAACTTGAACTATTGACAATAGATCAGTTTCAGGACCAGTACAACTCAGTTAGCTTTCCTCATATCCGTAATAATTTTCTCATTCATATCTTGGCTTATATCTCTGCCCACCACCCCACTAATCAGAGAGAACACCACAACCCATATTTCTGCACCCTCTCTCCTTCCCCCACTGACATATCCTGTCCACAGCACATCTCCACCCATGCTCCCTCCAGTTCTACCCACAGCTCTTCTTATAGCCACACTGGCATCATCACTCAACCCTGTATACAGCTATCTTTTCCACTCCACTTGCTTCTCCACTCAAGTTCCTTTTCACATCTTCAGTGCCCATCACTTGTCAAGTCTCTCCACTCACACAACTCTAATCACAGCTCCACTCCCCTCTGCAGTAGCCTCTGCGTTCCCTACTCGTGTCTCCACGTATACCATCACCCATCATTAAGATCTTCAATTGCCACTCTACCTTGTATATATTTCTCTCAGTCCTAGAGCATGGTGCACGAACAGGTGGTTAGACAGGTGCCCGAACATACCTTAATAACACCCACACTGCCAAGGGCATACTTCTTGTTCTAATACTATATTAAGGCATTTGCTTAGTATCCCAATGCCTCTGAATCATGGGGGAAATTTCATTCTACTAGAAAACGTTGCCTTCTGCCTTCATATCTCTGAAGTCCGCCTGAATTATGCTTTGCTCTTCTACTCTGCCACTTGAAAGACAGGAATATGCAATTTTTTTACCTTTTCTCACTATGACAAGGGTCAGCTAGGGCGTAATTCACTGCTCTGACAACTGAAGTTTGCTCCCTAGGTCCCTGCAACTCTCCACTCATTCACTCACTCAATGTTCTTTTCATCATCCATTCATCTCTCAATCCACTCTTTCAACCCATCACTTTTCTTTCCCCTCTCCAAAATAGCCATCCTTCCCATTTCACTGAGCGCTGAGTCTCCGTTTGGTGGCATGCTGTGGGTAGTTGGAAAAAGCATGTCTCCTCTGGGTTTTCCCAGCATCTCAGCACAGCATCTGACATGGCACCTGAGCCTCAATGCAATAGGAGGCTTGGGCCCTTCATGCTCATACTTGTAGACTGCAACATGGAACTGTCGCAGGGCCCATCTAAATTCCAATTGTGCCAGCCTCAAGCTGGATTGGAATCAACACTACCAGCAGGGAGAAAATATTACAAACATTACCAGTGACGTTGAGATTGATTAATGATATTGATTACATTTATAAAGTGCACAACTACCAGATATTCAGCTTCTTCGTCCTGTATAAAGAACAATCAAGACAATTCCTCAAACAATTAGAATCCCATAAAAAAATACAATCTTCCTTAAACAACTAAAGTGCCCGAGACCATAGTTTTGTCAGTGTGTGCTTGTCAGTGTATAGCCATGTTCGTCAGTGCCTCTGTATGGTTTTCGAACGGTGGGTGTTAGAGTAGATTTTCATTTTTGTGTGACATCAGATTTTTTGCTGGTACTCTTGGATTTTTGACCAGTTTTCCTTCGTGAGTGGGATCCTTTTTCCACACTCACTGCACACTCATTTTTTTTTACTCTACCTATGGGAACCCTTTTTAACCCTTTTTGGTTATGTCTCTTTGGAGTTATGCTTTCTTCCAATTTTTTGGGCATCTACCATTTATTGTTGCAGCACACAGCACTTTCTGTGCAGTGTTTCTGGGAGCTCCTTGAGCTTCTCTTTTCCCTTGCGATAACAAATGTTACCAAGGGCAGGGGGACACTTTTTTCCCACCTGACCTTTATTTTGTGGAATCAGCACACCTCACCTTATGTGGAGTGCTGAGGGGATACAATGTATCCCTTTTTCCACTTCTCCTGTGACGTTCTAGTTGCAGTGACAAGTTCATCTGAATGGCCAGTAGCAGTGGATATTTTCTACCGCCTTTCTGTGTACTTTCTTTGCATGTTGCTGTTGCAGCTGCGGTAAGGGACACATGGGTCACCATTGATCTAAAATGGTGGCTGTACTTGCTTCTTGCCATCTCATGATGACTTGTCCTTTCCTAAGCCTTTTTCTGTCTACCTGGGTGGGGGAGGTCCTGCTAGGTCTTTTGTCTTTGGCGGGCTTCTTTGCAAAAGCCTGCCAAGGGTCTCCAAATGCCTGAAAGGACAGGAAGTCTGTGAGTACACTGAAACTTCCCATGTCTTTGTCCTGCAGTGTGTCGGCCTGGAATTAGATTTAGCTGGGAGGTTGTCTGTCCTTTGTGGACAAGCCACCCCCTTGCCTGAATGAATGAATGAATGCTCGGTATGGGTGGATCCAGCTGATTTCCTGGGTCCTAGAGCTGAAACCCAGTGTTGACCATTGGAAAGAAGAATACGAAGAAGAAGAAGGACGTCTGAAGCCACCTCCAATGACCACCAATGCCTGCTGAGTAACTGCTGTTGCTCCAACCTTTTCTTCTGCTTGACAGGGAAGATCCAGACCGGAGGACTTCCTCCATTGGACTGGCGGGCCTAACCAGACTGCATTTTGAGCTATCTCAGGAAGAGCTGTGACCGTTCTCGGCTGCAAACTCCCAATACCCTGGGACCTCGACCATTTTGCTGTGCATTGTCTCATGAAGCATGGTTTTGGCTGGAATCTTGTGGGCATCCTTGTCGGCCTACAGTGACTCTTTCCCACTCAAAGATCTCTTCTCAACCAAGATGGAGGCCGCGAAATGGAAGGAAGTCTGCTGTGTGAAAACCATCGCTGAACCGAAGCCTGTGTTGAGTCCCAACGAGTCAGTGGGCCTCATTACCGGTTTGGCGGTTACCCTGCCGGTGATACCGGTTGGTTGCCACCGGACCTGAAAAAAAAATTACCAGCGCCTGACTTACCAGTGCCACTGGGCAATTCCAAGTCCATCGGCTGGGAAGTCAGGCGCTGTAATCCCCATTTCCCTAGGACCCTATGGTAGTGGGGACACGTAAGTACTGGCACCGTTGATAACGGTGCCAGTGCTTCCATGATGGCTTTGCCTGCCATAACCACTGTTCCCGGCAGGTTCTGACCTTGCAGGCACAGCAGCTTCGACAGGCAAACTTGTACTGAAGCCCAGTATCATAAAGATCGTCTGCAGGGGACCATCTTTCTGCTCCCACCAAATGTACCTTCTTCAGCCACCAGGCCAAGAAACCCAAACCGGAGCCTGCTGTGGCCTCACCTTGGGAACCCGCCAGTGACACCGCTTTCTTCTTCACAAAGGTACTGTTCCACTCCTAGATACCTACTTGGGTGCTTACTGTGTTGATTCGTGCTCCTCCTGAACTTTCTAAGACACTTTGGGCAGACAACCGATTAGTGTTCTCCCAGGACCAGGACATTTTCCTTGGGGCTACAATCCTTCAGGGGGTCTACCTAAACTCACTGAATCCTTCTTTTATCAATAACTTTACTTACTAGCAACGTAGAAGCATCTTCTGAACATTTTAACTTTGACAGCATCTGCCTTCCTTTGTTCGTCCGACCCTATCTGACTCGGAGACATTCTCAGTATAGGCTGCTTAAAGGTATTACCATTATTGAGCTACTATTGCTTTGAATGTTGGTTGATAGTATTTGCTAACCTGTGCTCCATCTAATATCTACTATTGAAACTGAGTATTGAATGCACACATGCTTCTGTATATATGTCTGACTGTTTTAATTACCTAAAGCCTAGTATTGTGTCGAGTGTTACCTTTGTATATATAATAAATAATAAATAACCATAGTTTCATTTAGCTACAGTGTGTAAGTGTTTCCTAGACTGACAGTGTAGGCTGAGGACTTTGCACTTACCTACATCCATCTTCCCTGCTAGACTAAGCCTGGCTGCTCGACCATAGCCACCACACCTTTTGGGCAGTTCAGGCCAAACCTAAGAGTTGGAGCCTTGTGCATCCATGAGTGAGTCTTATGAAGTCCTATTACAGGTGGACTTGTAAAACTTCCTAACAATGGGAAGTATTTGAGTTTGGTGTCAGTGAGTAGATGCGTCGGCGTGTCCTGTGTCTAGGTTTGAGTTGAGATTAAGCACGCGGTATAGTTGAACATGCTATTGGCAAGCCAGAAAGATAGATTGATGAGTTAAACTCTTTACTTAGACATATTGTTTCAGCCTGCAGAAGACATGTATGAACCCCATCAATGATGAATCAGCCCTTCATTTCCAAGTCAATAAATTAAGAACCATTACATTGGGTACTCATAATTATAATTACTATAATTACACCTCTGAATGGTGACAACTTTAAGGGTATTCTCCAAACATCATAATGTTACTGCTATAACTTCCCTTTGTGTGAAATTAGTTTCAAATGCAGATTTCTGAATAATTTGTAAAATAAGCTTCCTCTGTAGCTGACACTCCCCTGCCAGTCCCATCTGAGTAAATATCACACTGCCTTTGCTGCACCCATAAATTTCTGTTTTGCATTTTTAAAGTGCTCACACAGCCAGGGGGCATCGAAGCGCTGTTTCAGGAGTTGATTTTTCTTAGTTGCGTAGTTGAGTATTTATAACCGGCTTAAATACCCAGAGGTTTCTAAGCGCAGACCCGGGCATCGAGCCTGCTTTGTGTCATCTTGCTTCCAAGGCGAGCACGTTGTCGCTGAGCTATCCTCCCGGGACATTGTATGTAAGAATCTTGCACTGTTGCAAGTGTTCAACAAAAATCATTTTACAAGGTGACAATTGTGACTCAATACAAAACACCTAAAAAGGTAAATACATTTTCTGTTAAAAGAGCATGGCCTGCTTCATCCTGTTCCTTTGATGTCTATTTGTGCACAGTGCATGTGTGTGTTAGCAGATGTGTGTTTGGGTGCAGGCAGTTATATTATGTTGACTATTTTTAGTCAGACAGCAAGTCACTACACCATGCCACCATCCCTCCCCAGTAAATCCAAACACTCATCTATCTCCACTCGCTTGTATCTACTCAGCCATCTATCCATCTACACACGCATCGACTCATGTATCCAGTCCCTCTGCTTTCTCCTTTTATCAAATATCCTTCCACTCACACATACACCCAAACACTCACTCACTCATCTCACCATTTACTAGCTTACCTACTGACTCGCCTAACCATACAACCACTCACTCAACCATCCATCGATGTACCCCATCATACATCTGTTTACTTACTCGTTCATGCACTAATTCATGCACCCGCCTACTCACCCTTCAGTGTATTCATCCACTCACTCACACATGTATTCATCCATATACTTGCTCATGTATCTTTTCTTCCATCCACTCACATATGAACCGATCCACTCAAGCATTTCCCCATCCATAAATCCATCCATACATACATCTGCGGGCGTATTTACTCACCTATCCACCCTTTAAACCATTTACTCCTGCATCTACCTATCTTTCCACTTATTTCCACACATCTATAGATCACTGCACTAGGTCAACCATTCATCCACCCACTCACTCATGCATCCATTCAGCCACTCACATATCCATCCAGACACTTGCTAACTTCCCTCAATCCATTCTATCGTCCAGGCTCTCACACAAGCTTCCCTGCATCAGCTCATTCATGCTTCCATCTACTTACACATCCATCCATCAATCACTCATCTACCAGTCAAACAATCCAACTATCTGCTCACGTAATGGTTGATCCATTCATCAGTTCATTTTTGCCTTCACAGACTCACACGTTCACTCACTCACACAGTCATCCATCCATTCACTCACTCACACATCAATCCACTTTCGAATGGATTGTGTCCTCCCACGTATTCCTCATTTTTGATATTCGATATCCAGCGTCAGAAAAAGAAATTCGGCAGAGGGCGCTGTGCATCAATGCAGGCGACTCGATCTCCCTCGAAGGCCTCCGTCTCGAGGATGAGGTAATCGAAGGCATATATAGCATGCGCAGCGCCCGTTGGCTAGAGTTCTGTTTTTCCATGAATGCTATCGCTTTGAGAAATATGGCGAGCTTCATTTGTTACTATACAAGTATGTCTTCTTCGTCGACACCGACTACCCTGAAGACCGGGTTCAAGAAGTGTCGGGATTGTGACTCGAAAATGTCGTTGACCGACCCACACCGTATATGTCTATAGTGTCTCGGGGTGGAGCATAAGACCTCGGCCTGCTCCAAGTTCCAGTCGATGGCCGGAAATACCCTGAAGGAGTGAAAGGGGAAATTGGCAGTAGGTAGAAACACCCAAAAATCTCTATCTACCTCGACCAAAAACCTTCGACTGATGAGTTTATAGGCGACTCTCCTCAGAGGACGAAAGTTAAAAGATTGAGATCGAGGAGTGGCTACCACCGCTCCTCATAGGTCGCCTTCTTCGGCTTCGTCGTCAGACACCTCCCCTGAGAGGGTATCTTGCCCCACAAAAAACTCCACACCTGCCGAATGGGAAGCATTTAGAGCAGAAATGCTGAAAATATTTCAACAACAAAAACCCACGGCAAGCCATACTCCTACCGCGCCTTCCAAAGAAGCCGGTAAGGAAAGGGATCGATGTTACACTCACCTGGTCTCCGCGGGGCGTTTGGGCACTGTTGGAGCCCTCTCTTGACTTGACTCCTCAAAATCGCCTTCCCCTCCAGATAGTGGTTGGACCTGCGGCTCGGGAGATGGGTGTTGCCCCTGAGTGAAGAGGAGAGGCAATGAAAATGGAGTGGGGATATCACGACTTCCCCCCGCCCTTTCGTACCAAAATACGGTGTGCGAGCGCTTTCCCATATAAGCTCACCTGTAGTTTTGTAATGTCGAGCTATCCGTCCTGCTTTTCCTAGCAGGGGCGCGTAGAACGGACCAAGTTACTTCACTGGTCCGTGGGAGTGTTGATCCAGACCAGCTGCGACCAATCCACTTATAAGGTAAGTCTTTTGTTATGACTATATTTCGATTAGACTGTCTGTATTTGGTCAAATAATAATTCTTGGAATGTCTCATTCCATTTCCATAGGTACGGAGAAGTCAATCTGGACTGAAGAGAGTCTGGAAGACCTTAGAGGCTGATGGAGTTTCAGCAGTGACAGGTAAGTTGGTCTTTATAAGGCAACTCAAGTCTCTTGTATGATGCGGCCGTGCGATCGATATGCATATGAGTTCTAACCTGTTGTGTTCTTATTTCCTCTTAGGTGCAGGCCGACTATGAAGAATGGTGTCCGGATTCTCAATGAAGATTCGCGGTTGCAGGATGAAGACTCCGACTCTGAACGTGTTGGAATGCCGGTGAGAAAGAAGACTTCGTCTCTGACCATTTGGAATGCAGGTAAGAAGAAGAGTCCGGCTCAGGCCGCGACGAGTTGCAGGTAAGATGCGCACTTAGCGATGTAGCGGCTGGCAGCAGGTAAGATGCGCGCTCAGCGAGGTGGTGGCTGCTAGCAGGTAAGATGCGCGCCCAGTGATGTGGCGGCTAGCAGCAGGTAAGATGCGCACCCAGCGATGTAGCGGCTGGCAGCAGGTAAGATGCGCACTCAATGATGTAGCGGCTGGCAGCAGGTAAGAAGCGCCCACAGCGATGGAGTAGTTGGGGTGAAGGTGCTCGCGGCGATGTAGAGGTAGACTGCAGGTAAGGAGCGCTCTCAGGAGTATCTTCAGGATGGGGCTGTTGGAATCCAATGATGCGCATGTAAGCACAGCAGAGAGTGTCACGCTGCTGAAAGCAAAATAACGCAAAGCGAGGGCATGTGGATGGGCTGGTCTTATATAGGCTGGCTCAGGCCCCACCCTTTAGCTCTGCCTACTGACTCCACCTTGCCCTTCTTTGGGACTGTAGCACATGCCTTCCAGTTCTGTTCTATAGCCACGCCCGGCCCAGCTGCACAAGCCCTTGGCATAGAGTGTGCAGAGCACACTTTTACATGAGCCTGGCACCAGAGTCGCCAGGACAGGGTCCAATGGGACCCTGGGGATGGGGAAGGACTGGCCCCTTGACTAGTGGCCATGAAACTCGAGCCAAATCCCACATGCCCTCGATCCCGGGACGAAGGCCTGATCCTCATTGAGAGCCGTTGAGGCCTCTATGTGATGACAAGTCATCGAAGGATTCTTCAAGCTGAAAATGTAACCACAAGTCGAGGTCGTCAACACTATTGATGCCATTGATGCCCGCTGTGCCTTCAACATCAGCCAAGCCCTTGACATCGGCGTCACTTCGATGTTGGCTGTGCCATCGATGCCAGCTGCGCCACCAATGCCAGCTGTGCTATCAACGCTATCAGAGCCATTGACGCCAGCTGCACCCTCAAAGCTAGCTGTACCGTTGATGCTGAGTGCCCCATCTAAAACTATGGCGCCATTGAAGACAAAAAAGGTTTTCACGACTCCTCGAGCGTCAAATCCACAGTTTATCAAAGCCTTGATGCCTATACCTGAAAAAACATATTTTCCTTTACCAAGGAAAAAGTATTTTAAGTCTCTCACCTCAATATATGAGGAGAATGAACCTTCAGACAATGATTGACCCTTTGGTATCCAATTTGTTACACCAAATGTGACTGAAAGCTTTATTTCTGAAGAATCAAGGTTGAAAGACCTTTATGATAATTTACAGACGGCCAGTGGTGTAGGCCCCTCACCCGAGCTAGATTTTGAAAGACCAGAGGCTGGGGAGCACACTGATGCTTCATATAGGCAACTAATGTCCAAGGTGGTAGACTATATGAGCTGGAGTAGGCCTCCTTTACCATTTCAACAGGATGATCTGACGGACATCCTGGATAAGGGTCCACAGATGGATCCTATACTGCCATTTCACATTGCTCTCCAAAAAAGGGTGGGCAGCCAATTGGGAGATGCCAGAAACTAATCCGGAAGTGTACAAAAGTCTAACCAAAAAATACTTCCCTTCCAGTACTTACCCTGACTACATGTCTAAACACCTCACTCTAGAGAGTCTGCTGGTACAGGCAGCTACCACAACTTTCAAGCAGGCAACTTATCCTACTATCCCTCAAGATCGGCATGACAAAAGAGTAGATGGATGGGCAAGGAAAGTATTTTCTGCAGGGAGTATGGTGCTCAAATCAGCCAACTCCACATGGGCCCTTGCAAAATTCTCATTCGCTCTATGGGACTGCATTTCCATGCCGGCAGAGCACATTCCCGAGGGGGAAGAAAGAGACACAGTCTTGGCTATTGTTAAAGACGGCAAAGAAGCCATGTGAGAGTCTCTTCAGTTGGGTCTGAATTCTGCTGACAGCATCAGCAGAGCCATGGCTACCGGCACCGTTATACGCAGATTTGCGTGGCTGAGGAAGTTGGGTTTTCCACTGGATGTGCAATCCAGATTCCTCAACATGCCCTTTGACGAGTCTCACCTTTTTGAAAACAAGGCTGACGAGAGCCTTGAGAAGTTGAAGACCTCAAAGGGGCCAGCCAAATCTTTAGGTGCCGCTATTAGGCAGCCTCAGCCCTTTCGTCCCAGTGGACAACCTTGGATGGGTAGAACTTTTCGCGTCTACTCCTCAGTTGGAAGAGCGAGAGGAAGGGTTGGTCAAAGAGGCCAAAGAAGGTTCACTCGTGGTGGACGAAGTAGTGGTGTGAAACCCGCTCAAGTAGGGGCATCTTTACCATCAGCCACTGCATCAGCCGCCTCAAAACTTCTCTAAGGTCTTGACTCACAGTTCACCAGTGGGAGGCAGACTGTCTCTGCATCTAGAAGAATGGCGAGACATTACTTTGAATGCTTGGACATTGGAACCCATAGCCACGGGTACTACCTTCCTTTCATTCAGAGACCTCAGAGCAATCCACTGGGGAGCCATTCTTTGAGGATTCCAGATATGCTCCTTGTGCAGGAAATTTTAACCCTGCTAGAGAAAGACGCTATAGGACCGGTGCCTGTAGTGGAGAGGAACAAGGGATGGTATTCTCCATATTTCCTAATACCCAAGAAGGACAGTGGACTGAGACCCATCTTGGACTTGAGATACTTGAACAAGTTCCTCAGGAAGGACAAGTTTAAGATGGTCACAGTTTCTCAGGTCCTTTAGGCCCTCCAACTCCAGGATTGGATGGTGTCATTGGACCTTCAGAATGCTTCTTTTCATGTGCCAATCCATCTGAAGCACAGAAAATACCTAAGGTTCGCCGTTGGCGGTTATCATTATCAGTTTCGATTTCTGCCATTCAGGATAACCTCTGCCCCAAGGGTTTTTACCAAACTGATGGCTGAGGTGGCAGCGGGTATTAGGAGAGGGGGGATTCACGTCTTCCCCTACCGGGACGATTGGTTGATCAGGGTGCGCTCTCCCGAACAAGTCCTGCATCATGTCAGCATGACCTGCCACTCTCTTCACAGACTTAGCTTCTCCCTCAATTACAAGAAGTCCCATATGACGCCTTCTCAAAAGCTCCAGTTCATTGGGGCTGTACTGGATACTTCCTTGGGAAAGAGCTCACCACCCGAGGTGAGGGCTCCAGACATTCTGTATATGGTCAAGAAGTTTCAGAGTGCCAAGTATATTCCGGCCTTCGATTTTCTGAAGTTGTTCGGCCTCATGGCATCCTGCATTTTTCTAGTGCCAGAGGCCCGCCTGAGAATGAGATCCCTTCAATGGGCCCTCACAACACAATGGTCCCAGTTCTCAGGAAAGATGTCAGACCTATTTCAGGTTCCAAGCAGGGTTGCACAGGATCTTCTGTCATGGGACTGCAAGGACAACTTTCTGAAGGGAGAACACTTTTGGCAACCATGGCCCGAGATAACAGTAGTGACGGACGCCTCACTCACAGGGTGGGGAGCCCACGCTAACAATCTGTCATTGGTCTCCGTCGGAGTCCAAACTACATATCAATCTTTTGCAGCTGAGGTTAATCAGACCAGCCTCTGTGCAGAGAAAGAATGTCCTGATAATGACGGACAACACAGTGGCCATGTACTACCGCAACAAGAGAGGTGGTGTAGGGTCACTACCACTGTGTAGAGAGGCAATGCAGCTCTGGTACTGGACAATTCACAAAGGAATTTCTCTAATCGGCAGTTCATCTAGCCGGAGAAGAGAACAAGACGGCGGACACTCTAAGCAGGCAGAGCACAGTCTCCCACAAGTGGTAACTAGCTCAGGAAGTTCTTCGCGATATCTTCAAACTTTGGGGAACCCCTCAAGTGGAACTGTTCGTGTCCAATGTCAACGGGAAGTGTGAATTGTTCTGCTCACGGAATTTCCCCCAAGAGGAGCTGTAGGAGACACTTTTGTTGTGGACTGGGATTTTTCACTCCTGTATGCGTTTCCTCCAGTCCCCAGCATTCCTCAGTGATCAGGAGGTTGAGAACGTTCGGCAGACACACGATCCCAATTGCCCCCGATTGGACCAGGAGGACATGTCCATCTGCCCTCCAATACGTCTTCCAGAGAGGACCTTCTCTTGAGAGAGGAGAGTCGGGTTCTCCATCCAGAGGTCAAGACACTCAGCCTTCACACATGGTTTCTGAGGGACAGAGATACAAGGATTGCGACCTCCCGGATGACGTAATGGAGATTTTGTTTTCGGCCAGAAGGCCAGCAACAAAGTCCTTGTACCGTTGTCGTTGGAACAAATTCTGCAACTGGTGCAGAGACAAGAATGTAGACCCTTTTCTGTGCAAAACACTGGAGGTGTTATCCTTTCTACTATCCTTAGCCAATCTGGGGCTCCAGGTTGGTACTATTAAGGGCTATTTAGCGGCGGTATCCATCTTTAAGCACTCATCAGAGGAATGTTCATATTTCAAGAATCCACTGGTGACACAATTTCTAAAGGGGCTCACCAATGTGTTCCCCCCATCTCCCTTCCAGGTTCCAGCTTGGGACCTTAATCTGGTACTAATATTTCTAATGTGTGCACCCTTTGAACCTTTACACTCATGTCCATTAAAGATGTTAACTTTTAAAACCACTCTCGTGGTAGCTCTAACTTCAGCCCGTAGAGTGAGTGAATTGCAGGCACTTTCATCCAATCCACCCTTTACTATCTTCCATATGGATACGGTTGTTCTGAGGGTTAACCCTTCATTCTTACCCAAAATCATTTCTGATTTTCACATAGGGCAGTACATTGTTTTACTTTCTTTCTAACCCCCACCTCACCCTGGCAAGGAGGAGGAGAGATTATGTAGGTTGGACCCTCGTAGAGCTCTGAGCTTTTACATATCTAGGCTATCAAAACCTCGTATTGATGATCAGCTTTTCATTGGCTATACAGGCCACAAGCCGGGTTAGGCTGTTACTAAACAGACCTTATCCAGGTGGATCATTCTGGCAATTTCAGAATGTTACAGACTGGCAGGCAAGGATCCTCCTGAAGGAGTAAGGGCCCTTTCCACCAGGGGCATGGCTACCTCTACAGCCCTGCAAAGGGGTGAACCAATTAAAAGATTTTACAAAGGAGTGAACCGATTAAAAGTATTTGTGAGGCAGCAACATGGTCTACTATTCACATGTTCACAAAACATTACTGTCTGGAGTCTTCCATCTGTCAGGAAGGAAGCTTTGGAAAAATAGTCCTGCATTTGGTTCATGAAAACCATTAAAAAATATATATTTTTACTCCCTCCACCAAGTTTATCAAAGATGAGGAATATGTGGGAGGACACAATCCATTTGAAGAACAAGTTACTTACCCCATGTAATATTCTTTCGACTGGATATTCCACCCATGTAGTCCTCATCGCTCTCCCAACCTGCCCCACAGTAGAATTGCCCATGCTATTACAGCTTTCGCACCTTCAAAGTTGAGTACGGTGAATCCCGTGGTTATGCAAGTATTTCTACTGTTAGAAAAACAGAACTGAAGCCAACGGGCACTGCACGTTCTATATATGCCTTCGATGGAGGCCCTCGAGGGACATTGAGTCGACTGCATGGATGCATAGGCCCTCTGCCGAAAATAAAATTCCCAGCAGCTGAAGTTGGATATCGAATATCAAAGATGAGGAATATGTGGAAGGAACCATCCATTCGAAAGAACGTTACCATGGGTAAGTAACTTGTTCTACTGACCCATCCCCTAAATCCACCCACTCATCCATTCATCCACATTTTCCATTTATGCAATGACAGATTAGCTCAGTAACACGTACACCCATTAACTCATACACTCACCCACATTGCCAAAACACGTACATCAATATACAATGCAATTCACTTAAAAAGGCAGATATAGCTGTTGTGTCAATGCATGCTAATTTTTGGTTTTGCCACATATAATAATGCTTTAGCACCACCTTGTGACAAGAATATTACTGCTGAGAGGAGAAAAAGGAGGATGTATGTTGAGAAGCAGAAATTGTCACAATCCTTTTGCATCATAGTCCTGATTTTTCATCAGTCCGTCATCATAGTCCTTTGTTACAGTGCTTCTCCCCCTGTCATAGTCCTTCCTCCTAGTCCTTATTCTTCATCCTAGTCCTTCACAATAGTATTTCATAAGGTAGTCCTTTTCCATAATAGTCCCTTGTCCTAGTCCTAGTCCTTTTCTTTCACCATAGTCCTTCATTACAGTTTTTCATCATAGATCTTCTCCTTCATCCTAGTCCTTCTCCTTCATCAAAGTGTTCGCCATGGTCTTTTTTCTTTATCATAGTCCTTCATTCTAGCTCTTCATCATAATGCTTTGTCCTAGCCATTTGACCTAGTACTTTTTCCTTCATCAATGTCCTCCATCATACTCCTCCTTTGTCCTTGTCCTTCTCCTTCAGAATAGTTTTTCATCATAGTCCTTCTTCATCATGGTCATAGTCGTTCTACTTTATAGCCCTTCATCATACACCTTTGTCATAGTCCTCCTCCTTGGCCCTAGTCCTTCACAATCATTACATCCCTTCTCTAGCACTGTAGTCCTTTGTCACAATAATTCTCCTTCTTTATGGTCCTTTTCATTATAGTGCTTCTGCATCGTCCATCATAGTCAATCCGCTTCATCATAATAGTTATGCCCTTTGTCATAGCCCTTCTTCACCAACATCCTAGTCCTTTTCCTCTATTAAAGTCTCCCATCCTAGTTCTTCTTTGTGATGGTTCTTCTATTTCTTTAGCGTCCTTCATCATAGTCATTCTCCTTTGATATAGTTAACCATCATAGTCCATGTTTGTAATTCTTCATCTTCACTTGAGACAACAAGTTCTTGGTTCTTGTCTTATTTTAGCACTCTTTTTCTGTTTCCGGAAAAAGGTTCTCATTCCTCTTTGCAGACTTTATATTATGGTGTACTACAAGATTCTGTTCTTATACAATAAGAATATACGGTTTCAAAGAACCCACAGGGCAGGGAGGGAGGGTAATACATTACAACACAATATTAAGAGCAGAGGAGGAAGAGGAAGAGGGACAGACCTACTATTCCTTGTGAGTATTCAGAATGTGCAAGTGCAGAAATGAAGAGGGAAGAGGGGGTAAGTGCTGGGGAGTCTGAGCTCATGGGTGAGCCATGGACGAAGTGCTAGGAATGTTGAGTGCTACATGGCCTGGGCCGCGGAAGGTATAAGAGCGATCTCTAGAGCGAAGGGTGTGCAGATGCAAAGTGCTATGGATGCACATGAGCTGGGAAGATTTGGTGTGGGAGATCAAGGCCCTGAAGATAAGATGTATAAGGCCCAAGGAAACTGATTCAGCAACTGTGGGATTAGCATAGGAGAGAAGAGGGAAGGAGAAGGAAAAGGTGAAAGTCTTAAGTAGATTCTGGAATTGGAGAAGATCCTGCTCAAGGGGGAGGAGGAGGTTGTTCCAAAGGAGGGCGGCCGCAGAGGAAAGTGAGCGACTACTGCCCTCTTTTTACCAAAACGCTTTACACACAAAGAGTTGGTGCCAGAGGAGTGAAGTGGTCTAGTAGGAGTGTATTTATTGAGATAAAGTCCCACACATCCTTCCGTAAAGCACTCAAAACAAAGCTCTTCAACTAGCTCACCCCACCAGACCAGCCTACAACATGAATGCTATGCATTCTTGTGCCTTCCTGTACCATATTCCCTGTTTTCTAAGAACCAAACTCTGTAACTAAATGTACTGCTTTCTAACGTCAATGTATCCATGTACAATACTGTATTAGGTTCACTGTAACCAAGAACCGAACACAATCCTTCTTGAGATATCTTGTAACTAAGTAAGTTCTATTGAAACAGCGCCACAATGCCTTAGGGCTGCTATGTGGGCTTTATAAATTAAAATAAATAAACAAAGTTGAAGATAGTGTGGTCCCCAGGCCCAAGCAGCCTTGTGGATGATGCAGAGGGATTTGAATTTAATCCGTGCAGCAACCGGGAGCCAGTGAATACTTTTTAGTGCAGGAGAGATGCGGTCCCTGGGCTTAAGGCCAAGGATAAGTCTTGCTGCCCTATTCTAAATAAGCTGAAGGGGTCGCACAGTGGAATAAGGAAGATTCAGGAGGAGGCTATTACAGTAGCCAAGTCTAGAGAGAACTAGGGCTTGAGTCACATTGAGCCTCTGAGGGAAAGTGAGAAAAGGTAGAATTACTTTGAGAAGGAAGAGCTGATAGTTGGACTTCTTGGCAACGTCCTGAGTGTGAGGGAGGAAGAAGAGAGAGGAGTCGAAGATGACTCCAAGGTTTCTGGCTTTAGTTGAAGGAGCAGGGGGAGAGCCCAAGGAGGAAGGCCAGAGTGAGGGGTAGAAAGAGGGAGCAGGGGTCCCAATGGGAAGGATCTCAGTTTTACAGGCATTGAGGCAGAGATCATTGGAGGTGCACCAGGACTGGATGGCAGATAGGTAGTCGGGATGATGGAGGGTGCAAGAGGGTCAGCAGGGAGTATGAAGAAGAGCAGTGTTTTGTCTGCGTTACACTGGACGTTGCAGAAGGAGGAGATGAGGCGTGCAAGGAGAGCAAGATAGATGTTACATTTTGTTAGCTTTTCATGTTTGTCGATTCCAACTGTACAATATTAGAAAAAATCATTATCTTTTAACATTCTCTGCAACAAAAACATTACTTTTGACTTTGGTACTTTCACATTTCAATTCTTGTTGTACCTTATATGTTGAGTTACTGTCACAGATGACACAAGAATTACTCCTCCAAGCCTCAGAGACAGTTTACGTGTTCTTATTGATTTGTCAATGGGCTCTTTGGCTGTCCCTCTCCCTCTTTTCTAAAACGCACCTCCTCCTTAACCCAGGCAGCCCTAGCCCTTGGTTGGAAGATACCACTTGTTTCACCCTCAGTATGCTAAAGTATAAATGAAAAAAGGGCAGGTACAGTCTTTGGCTGATTCCGGCGCTGCTCTTGTAAAGAAATGTGTTGTGAACAAGCGTCAAAACAAAGGTCCAACCCTCTCAGACTGTAGAGAGGCAAAAACTGGAAAAATATATGAACTAGACCTTGATGGAGTCTGTGCTTGTGCAAAAGATAATGATCCAAAATAAACCTTGTTTTGGGTAAATACATTTTTAGACAAAATCACAGTTACACGAGCCAATTGGATTACTTTTCTTAGCCTTGATTACTTGCTTTTATTTTGGGATTATTAGAAATGATATGTTCAATTTGAATTTTTAAGTCATTCAAGTCTAAACATCAATACTCTTCTTGATGAAATAAATGTTCAGTAATATGTCACAGAATTATAGTTTGGATCCAATCTATATCCAAAGGTTGAGGGTTATTTTAACAGAAATAATACTTTGAAATGTCCAGCCTGTTCCCAAGTCATTCAAGTCTAAACATCACTACTCTTCTTGATGAAATAAATGTTCAGTAATATGTCACAAAATTATAGTTTGTATCCAATCTATATCCAAAGGTTGAGGGTTATTTTAACAGAAATAATGCTTTGAAATGTCCAGCCTGTTCCCGACACGTGTTTCCCCGCCTATTTATTGGCGGTTCCTAAGGGGTTTAGTGGCTGATTACCCATAGTTCAAACTCATCAACTTAAAATATATAATTCATGTATAGTCTGTAAATCTGTTCGTAATAATTATGGTCTCCAATTTGGGCATTTCAAAAAATAATTTTGAATCTCCAGAATGGAATTCGTGATGGCAATTAGAAAACTACCCATGCTGTTAACCGAACAGGTTAATGCCTCCAGGGTGGAATTCGAGATGGCATTGCATTAGGATAATGGCTGTGTTGTTAGCTAGTCCGGTTGATGTAAGCGGTCCGATTGCCGAGAAGAGAGTGTATGGTGTTAATCTGAAGGCATATGGTCTTATCTACCTAAACTCCCTCAGGAACTTCCTAGCCCTCCCTACTTTAGCAATGTGTTATTTTTCTAAAAGAAAAGGGGACTGTGCCTTTCATATAGTCGGCCCAACTCTGTCTCCTTTCTTTTCATGCCCAATCTTTCTCTCCCTCTCACTGTGTGATGGCTTTATCTCACTACTCTCCACCTTCCAACTGCTCCCACCTCTTACTCTGCCTGCTATAACAACTTCCTTTGTCCATTAAATCTCTCACTATGCCTAAGTCTCATATCCACCCTTTGATGATAGCACACTCCTACACACTACTGCTCCCTCCTACACACTACTACTCCCTCCTCCACACTATTTCCTCCCCCACACTATAATCAGTCCTGAACTCTACTACTCCATCCTCCACACTACTACTTCCTACTCCATACTACTACTACCTCTACCACTCTACTACACCAAACCTCCACCACCTGCTTAGACACGCTCCCTTCACTCAGACCCAGGCGCTTCACAATCAACCGTTACACTGCCTCACTAACCACATTTGCAACATTGTCACACACACTTACACAGCAGTACCACTTGCTCTTACCAATCAATACCTCACCTTCTCATGAAATTGCCTCCAAGATCTACTGCTCCTTCCTTCCTTCCTTCCTTCCTTCCTTCCTTCCTTCCTTCCTTCCTTCCTTCCTTCCTTCCTTCCTTCCTTCCTTCCTTCCTTCCTTCCTTCCTTCCTTCCTTCCTTCCTTCCTCCTGCTGGTCTCTTGGTCTGCCACCTCCACCTCCTCGAACATCCCTCGAACAACCCACACACTCTTGCTTCCTGTTCCTCCTTTTATTCTCCCCCTCCTCCTGGCATTGGCTTACTTGGGTTGGGAAGGGGAAGCTCCCCCATCCCTGTATGCGCTTTAAAGTAAGGCAAGATGCATTTGAGGCAAGGCGAGATGCATTTGAAGGCACTTTGAAGGGGTAGGGGGCAAGGGGGACAGTGAAGGGGACGCCTTCCCATTCAGCAGGACTTTATGCTAATGTAATCAATCATAGTGTATTCATATGGTGTGGCCCAAGGTACAGGCAGCATTGCTTTTTTGCATATATATTAATAATCGTGGGTAGAAGAGAAAGTTTACGCAGTAAATGTGACAGTACTTGCACTAGGCCCAAATCCACGAGGTTACAGAGATCTCCAGTCATGCCTGAGCTCCCACGAGGACAGTTCGCACCCCCACCTGCCGCACTGTTTATTCATTGTTCTTGAAAGTGTTGCAAAGATGTGTCTTTCACCCAAAAGGAATGTGCCCCACAAGGCCGCGATCAGAGGTGGCGCCTGGTGTGCACGTTATCTCACTTTGGCCAAAGCATGACCCGGCCCGTTCCCGAGTGACCACGAGTTATAACCCATATAACTGACTGAACCCTAAGATCCCCGAATTCCATGACACCAGGTGCCCATTAACCACCAACCCCAAAGTAACAAGTCCTGAGATGTTCAAAGAGGATGGACAGGATGTGTCGTTGAAGCAACAATTATGTGATTTGTATTGTGAGGTGCTGGGAGGGATAAATTATAGTTCAAAACGACGGCAGAGACCTTAAACCGGATGGCGCGAAGGGAATGAGTAAAATGTGTGTGCGAAGGTTGGAGTGCCGTGGAACCTCCTGTCTGTCTGTTTTGAAGCCTGCCAAGTGCACAGTATGAGTGATAAACAAGCTGCATAGTAGGAGTATAGTTAATTTGTTTTCTGGTCTTTGACGTGGAAGAATATGAGTCCTGCATCACCCACGTGATGGAAGACTGATGTACTGGGCTGGGACCAATAAACTGCCATCTCATATGGATAAAGGCAGCACCTGTATAGGGTCCATCCAATCAGCCGTGCAGGTTTTTACTATATGTGTTATATCACTTATGACGATGTTTTGCTTTATACGTTTCTGCTTGTATCTTTCTTTGGCAGAACATTCTCAGCAGCAGAGTTATTTGCTGTCGCTTTCATTTGCGCATGAGATTAAACTTGTTATCTTTACAAGATCAACTTGGGCTTTTCTTCCATAGCGGGTTGTATTCTTTCTGGTGTGAGCGTTCAGGAGCTTGCTTTCAATTGGTGACCCTGACGTGATCCCAGTGCCCCCCGTACTTTAGGAGGATTCCAGGCCACTTCTCACCTACAGTGACCGCCCCCGAAAAAACACGTTTTTTCAAGTGATTTAGCAGGTGCCATTTTAAGAAAAGTCCTCTCTGCTCTTTGAAGCGGGGCGCGGCGAGAAGAGTGCAGGCCGGTGTCGGGACCCCGTGACAGAGGGATTGAGGTGAGCATGCACATGTGAGTAGACTCTTGTAAGAGATAACAAGTAGGAGGTAGATGCATGGGGAAGCCTGAAAGGTGTGAGCATGTGTTGATCGAGGTCATTGATGTAATGTGGATGAGGGGAGGGTTATTATTGATAGAGTTTGTATTAGTGTTTGAGTGGTTTGGTAGAGTATTATAAGGTAAGGTAGTATACGGTAAGGCAAAGGTAAGGTATGGAGCCCCTCCTTGGAAGGGGAGCAAAAGTGGTACCACGAGGCAGAGCAATATTTAAAGGAGCTATATGGAAATAAAAAGTAGTGGTCTCATATAAAGTAGTGGGCCTAGAACAAGTAGCAGTTGTTAGTATAGTGCATTGGTTCCATTTATTGTAGTTGTGTTTTTTTGGGTGTAGAAGCAGGCCGAGAATGGGCGGTAACTGTGTGAGTCGTGCTGTGGTGCTGCTTGATTTTCTGCAGCGGTGTGTGTACGTATGAGAGGCTGAGAGAGAAGTGTGGGGGTTGATTCCTTTGTTTTTGCTGTTACAAGCAAGCAGCAGTGTGCGCATCATGTTAGAAGGGCTTTTTGCGAGGTTACTAAGAGACAGACGTCACTAGCATGGGGTGAGAATCGCAATAGAGCACATGTATAGGGCCCTGCCACTGTATCGTTATAGGGTGGAAAAATATCATAAGCAGTGGATCGCGGATATGAGAGGGGGTGAATGCCCTGCCCATGGCAGGGCAGGACTCGCATAACAAGAGTATTCTGGAACACATGTCCACATTTTTTGTAGATAAATATAAGGGGAAGCAGCTACAGAAGAGAAAAGAGATTCTCATTCTTTAGTGCATGCTCGAAGATACAGAGGATCAAGTTAATGGAGCGGAGGCGCAGAGACAGAGAAATGAGAAGTGCGGAAGGGGAGAAGAGGAAGGTGGGATGCAGGTAGGGACTAGGGGATTATATCCCTTGACACCATATCCCACTGAAGGGTACACTAATCCAAATTATGTACCCACTGCAATAGGGACCCCTCCCTCTGCAGTAGGGTCCCCCGCAGTGTCAGGAACTTTACAGATTACCGCTCCACAACCTTCATATACCCATCCGCCTGAAGTACCAGCATCAATGGTATGCAGGTCTAGGGAGTTTCTGGATAGGTTGACAGGTTTGCTAGCATAACTACAAAGGTTACAGACTTCCCCAGAAACAGGAAGGGATATAAGCACACTAAGAGAAGGATCGGGAGAGTGGAAGTCAGGGGAGATATTGCTTAAAATGTGTATTGAAGGTATACAACGTGTAGGTGTCAAAAAAGAAATGAGCCACAGGTGGGTGGATCATCTTGGGTGAGGAGAATATGGTGGTGGGAGAGAATGTAAAGGAAGCGGAAGTTGGTACATTTAGAGAGGATCTAAGTGAAGAGGAAGGGAGGGGCAAAGAGGTGGCTGAGTACACCCCCCAAGTAGAGGGTATAGGAGCAGGGGGCAGGTTGAGTAATAGGGCTGGTGGATGGCAGTGGTAAAAAGAAGAGGTGTTGCGAAGAAGGGTGTGGGAAGTAGGGCAAACATGCAGAAGCCCCTCTTACATAAGGGGGAAGGGAGGACTCAGTATGTGCCCTGGCACCAAATGGGTATGAATAATGTAATTAAGGACCTCCCACAACAACAAGCAGGGGGTACCCCTAGCAATAGGGGATCTTAACAGCCTACTGGTTGCCATATTTGGGGATCAAGCTGGAGATGTATGTGTTAAGGCCAGATACCCGGGAGTAACCTTGGTGGATGATGCGCATGATGGGGCATCATTCAATGGAGTTAGGGCATTGGTATGAGGGCACTACGTAGGGCCTTTCCGGACACTCCCGATTTACAACCTTTGATTCAGTATACTATGGGAGATGATGAGGACCCAGCTGGATTTATTCTTAAAATGCAGGAGAAGTGGAGAGCGGAGATATGATATGATATGATAGGTTATTTATAACGCGCTTAATACCCAGAGGTTTCTAAGCACGGACCTGGGGATCGAACCTGTGTGGCTCCATGTCGTCTTGCTTCCAAGGCGCGCACGTTGCCTTTGAGCTATCCTCCCGAGATGGGAGGGCAGTGGGATCAATCAATACCCTTCTTTCTGTTTTACTGTAAACAGGTGTTTGCTGAAGCAAGTGCAGAAGGCACTGGATAGGATTGTGGGTATTGAAGCGAAGGGATGACCGGAAATACAGAGTATAGTAGTGCATCAGGGTTAAGGAGCGGGAAAGTGAAACAGCCTAAAGGCGTCAGGGAGATGAAGTCAAGTTGGTGGAAAAGAAATAGGCAAAAGTGGCAGTTCAGGTGCCCGTGCCAACGCCAGTACAGGTGGAAGGAACACAGGGTACACAGCATTGTGAGTGCCACTATTGCAGCGCTCTGGGCAGAAGGATGACAAGGACAATGGGACGACAGACAACAGTACCCTGGCCCACAGTGGCAGCAAGGAGGGATGCAGCGAGTAAGAGGTGGATTTCGAAGAGCAAGCCGAGGAGAGTTTGGACGCAAAGGAGGTGGGTTCGGACAGTCTCAACGTTGGAATTGTTTAAGGTTGGGGCATTTTGCAAGGGAGTGTAGGAGCAGGTCTGCGGTGGGGTATAATTATGGGCCACAGCAACAGGGTCAAGGGCCCCAAGTACCACAAGGGCTAGGATATCAGCAACACGGTCAAGGATATCAGAACCAAGAGAATACACAAGGGCAATACCAAACTTATAATCAGCAACCCCAAGCACTTGGCACACAAGCACGGCACCCGCCGCAGCAAAAGCAGGGTAGTGCTGCCCTGGTACTTAGGGTGCTGGTTGGGACTGCCGCTCCCTTTGGGGAGCAGCAGTAGTAGGAGGTAGCCCCTTCTCGTTCCCTGGAACGAGCACATAATCCCATTAGGACAGCCCACAAAGAGTACTCGCGTGTTCCGTCCTGTCGACCACTATCTACCATGAAGAGGAACCATTGGTGGTGTGGAGATAGAAAACAAGCAATTCATATTTATGGTGGACTCTGGTGCAACCAAATCATGTATCATGGAAGGAAACTTTCACTATCAGGAAAATATCTTGACGCACAGGGATTCTCGGGGGCTATTTCCGAGGTTCTATACACTGAGGAGCTGGTTGTGAAGGTGGGAGGGAAGGTAGTACGGGTGCCCCTACTATATTCCGAGAGTTCCCCAGTCAATTTACTGGGTAGGGACCTGCTCAGTAAGTTAAACATGACTGTATCTTTCACAGACCATGGCGTAGTTTGTTCCACACCTGGGATGTGTGCAGTAAGAGCAATGATGATCAAACATATGATGATCAGGGAGGTGGTAGTACGAGGGATTCCCGTAGACCCGGACATGTTTATCTATGGTATTACATTGCTTGTGAAAGCGGTGCCCCAGATTGCCAAGCAATGCTAGCACATGCCCAGTGACTTAATTTTTCAGCTCAGCTGCATCACCCGAGGTGGTGGCAGGAACGATATTATCACTAGACCTACAGTGGTTGTTGGTTTTGGACAAAATTATTGCATTTGGGAATGGATAAGGACGGGAGCGAGTGGCGCACAGTGCTCTGTGTATATCCAATAGTACATCTAAAAGAGGTGACGGATGATGAACTGTTTGTGAATAAGACAAGGAGGGGGAAATATTACTGGAGATGTGCATTCCATGTGGCATAATGATACAGTATCAAAGAGTGCAGTGTCCCCTAATGGCAGCAGTGACTCTATTCCCATTTTTAGATGAAGATTTACAGCACATGCCCTCACAGTTGTGGGCTCCAAATTCACATGATGTAGGGTTATTGATAGATGTAACACCTGTGCGTATAACACCAAAGCCAGTTGCGGTGCTGCCTATGGTCAGACAATATCCACTGTCCAGAGAGGTGGAGGAGGGCATTAGAAAAACAATACAGAAACTACTGGGCCAGGGGATTATTCTGCAGTCTACGTTCCTGTGTAATACAGCAATATATCCAGTCAGAAAATCAACGTGAGGCAATTGGAGAATGATTCAAGACTTGCGCCTCCTAAATGATGTGGTGCAGAAAGAGTTTCCAGTAGGTCCAAATCCTGCAACAATTGTATGCAGCATCCCCAGGGAGGCTACATACTTTACTGTGGTGATTTAAAAAATGCACTTTTCGCGATGCCATTCAATCCAGAGTCGAGGTATCTCACAGCATTTACTCAGGGCCAGATGTGGTTCAAACATACTAGATTACCTCAGGGGTACTGTGAGAGTACGAGCATAAATAACAGAATGCTGCATGAGGATCTTGGGAACATTCAGGAGCCTAGCATGATCATCCAGTACGTGGACGATCTGTTAGTGTGTAGCGACAGAGAACTGCATTGCCGAAGGGACTCCATTACACTCCTGCAATTATTGGGCTGTAAAGGGTACAAGATCGATAAGGCTAAATTACAATACTGCCGACAGGAAGTAATCTATTTGGGGCAGTTCATATTGGTGAACGGGAAAAGGATACTAGCCGATAGGGCAGTGTTAGTACGCGCCACTCCCAGACCCGCCTCAGTTAAAGAGATGCAGGCATTTCTGGGCCTTTGTAACTACTGCAGGGCCTGGATTTTGGATCACGTGGCATACACAAGGCCGCTTTTACAGGCTGTGAGGGAAGCACAAAAGTCAAAGGTCCACAAGCTATAGTGGACGGCAGACATGATCAGACAGTTTTAGGACTTAAAAGAAGTCATTATTTTGGCCCCTGTATTGGCCACCCCGGGCTACACACAGGAATTGTATTGGTTTTCGCATTCTGATGGTCAGTTTATGACAGTCGTGTTGAGGCAAAAAAGCACTATGTCCCACAAGCCATTGGCCTATTATAGTGGCACTCTTGATGCAATAATGCAAGGGCCGTTTGCGTGCGAACAAGCATTAGCAGTCGCTGCCTTTGCTATAGAGAAACGTTCCACAATCGTAATGGGGTGTTCAGTGATGTTGTATGTGGAACATTCTTTTTTTGCTATTTTAGAGAGGTTGAAGTCCACCCTGACTACTCAAAGGTCATCGGCATATGAGATTATCATCTCTAAACCCCATATATGTGGTCAGATGTAAAACAGTGAATACTGCCACCTTCTTAACAGATATGCCAACGACAGAGGACTTGACGGCACACAACTGTGCCACAGACAAGGGAGAGGAGGATGACATCCCCAGAGCAAGGGATTGTGCATTGACAGAGGGTGAGGTACTTTTCGTTGACGGGTCATCCATAATTGATCAAGAAGATGGACATAGACGGACAGGGGCAGCAGTGGACTTGAGGGAGGGGAGTGCGAGGCGGTGGTCATGAAAATGTTGCCTACACACTATTCTGTGGATGCGGCAGAACATGTGGCGCTCATCAAAGAACTGAGAGCATCGCAAGGGCGCCAGGTTATGATATATTCCGACTCGGCATACGTTACAACAACGGTACACACTGGCCCCTCCCGTTGGAAGAAGAGGGGGTTCAGTAGGGCATATGGATCCCCAGTGCAGCATGCAGTGCTGTTAGAGAAGCTGATAGTAGCGCTATCACAGGCCTTCTGTTGTGGTGGTCGTCAAATCCGCCGCCCATACTCACGGGACAGACGATATTTCAAGGGGTAAGGCAACCACTGATGCAGCAGTCAAAATGGCGGCATATTAGTCAATTGAAATATCCACTGAGTACGTTGTGACTGCCCCATCGACAGATGAGCATCCGGTGCCCTATACCACATTGCCCATCGCCTAGACTATTGAGCTGCAAGGGAGAGCGCTTGCAAGAGAGAAGGAGTTGTGGTTGTGAAGAGTACACAATCTCCGACAGATCTGTTGTGGTGGCAAGAGATTTCTGGGAAGATAGTGATGCCCCAGGAACTGCTAGTAGTAGCATTCAAACACTTGTACTACGTGTCCCATAGTTTGAAACAACATATTGCCGCAGTTATACAGGAGAACTAGTTCATACCAAATATTCTGGAGAATATCACAGACATGGTTGTCCTTTGCACCACATTCCAGAGTTTTAGTACAGGGATGACACTACGAACATTTTGGGGCACCTTGCCCCGTCCACTGGGCCGTTCCATGAGTTACATATAGATTACTGATTTTGTATCTGTAAATATCTTATGTCTGTAAATATGCTTAACATGATTATGTAAAACTTATGTTCTCTATTGTTGCTTGTGCTAACCCCGGTAATGTGTATTACCTGCTCATCAGATCAGGCAGATGATAAGGCTCACTTTTTATGTTTGGAGTCAAAATTATCTAGATCTATTTCACAAGCAACAATAGTGGAAGGCAAATATGGGAAATTCTCCATCCTACCTGCTCTAACTTTTTTTTCACAGAAGACGGCTCCCATCGTTTTATACGTGCTGAATCCAAAAATCCAATAAGTGAAATAATGTGGCACAGGCTTGAATTTAGATTTTGGAAACGCTTGCTTAAATTGCCAGGATGCGTACCCTGGGTAATGATTAGGCATGAGCTGGGGATAATTTCCTTTCATGCTTGTTACCTCTGGCAAATAATTGCACTTTTTAGAACATTTTTGTTGTTTATTAAGTCAACTTTGCTGATAGGGATTCTTTCAAGGCACATGTTTGAATCACAAGAGCTGTTTGTCAGGAGATGGAGATTGACTGTAATTCGAGCTCTTACTGAGGCGAATATACCTCTGGATGTATTAATATATGATCCGACCAGGGCAAAACATTATTATTTCAACTGGATGGGATGAAGACCAGAAAGAGATGTATGAACTATCAAGATTTTCGGAATCAACCGTTTGGTCATAAGAAACTTAGCCAACCAGAATTGTATTTGAAACAATCCCCCTCCCCTGAACACAGA
Source organism: Ambystoma mexicanum (assembly GCF_040938575.1). Lineage (NCBI taxonomy): Eukaryota > Metazoa > Chordata > Amphibia > Caudata > Ambystomatidae > Ambystoma > Ambystoma mexicanum. The sequence continues at coordinate 1,045,717,330 of NC_090936.1, forward strand.
TCAGACTTCATGAGGGTCAGATTTAATCTCTGGCCAACACAAGAAATACAGATTAGGCATAAATTAACTCCAGCTAGATATTTGGCATGCCGTTTTTGTAGGGACGTTGCTGAGAAAGAAACCTTACAACACCTATTGACAACTTGTACGAAATTTACAGCCCTACGCTTGCAATGCTTTAAAAATCTTTTAGGTATGTATAGAGAGCTGTCTCCAGAACATCTATGGCAAATTATTTTTTCAGGCTTTTTGTTGACTGTCAGGATCGCTACAATCAATTTCCTTAAAATATTAAAATTGGGAGAAACAAAGCATTCTTGTGAAATGAACTAAGATTTTCTTGTAATCTTATGAAAGAGATTTGTTTTTTCCTTTTTATTGTATGTAAAGATCATATGATGTTTTAAGTTTTAATTTGATTTTTAAATGAAATGTAAACTCTTTTATTACATTTTTAATTTTGATTCAACTAATGTATTTGTCTTAAACTTATTTTGATATAAACTTATTATTTGATATAAATTGTAAAAGTTGATGGTATCAGCTAAAAACAATAAAAACATTTTTTTTAAAGTATTACCTTCTCTCCAGTGCCCAGATACCTAAGGGTTTGGCACATGCTACTAATGTTAAATAAATAAATTATGCCGGCTTTGGGGGAGTGTTGCAATTGATAGAGGTACCTCATTATGATGGTCTGTCCCTTCTCAAGGTGGGTGGAAGCAGGACCATGTGCGCACCCAGATGCTAAGTGTTCTGTGAGTTTTCTAGTGCAAGAGGTTTTCCCGTGTTGGGGTGTGTGCAAGGTTTTAAGGTGTGAGGGTGTAGAAGTGGCAGCCACCCGAGCTACTGTGCAAAGGGAGGGTACAGAACAGAACAGCAGAGAGGGGTGTAAGCCAACGGATAAAATAATGCAGCCCTTGAGTAAATCATTTGAAATAAAACACATACGAACTCCATATCCCAGAAGGCCCCACCAAATACGGCATCAGTATAAAAGCCAGAATATGGGAAAGGAAAATAAGCAAGGGAGACGGGAAAACATGCTTTCATATTCAGGCAGACCCCCACAGTCAGTGACTAAAACCAAGGCTGACACATCGAGGGCTGAGCAGGGAGGAGGAGGGAAATTAGCATCAGGTGTGGGGAAACTGTTGCTGGTAACACCCAGCAGTAATTACTGGGAAGGAGGGACACCTGGGTTAAAAGCCTCACCAAACCACTCAGAGGGGGTCTTGTTTTGCAGCAGTGGAAGGAGGCTGACGGAGAGGCCCCGGAGTGGAGCGAGGCCAGTCCCAAGTACTAGGGAGGAGAGAAAGAACCGCCGGAGAACGCCTTACCCGACATACGGGCCAGGTCAGCGACGCAGCGGAGGAAAGCGTCTAACGGGAAAGGATCCATGAGGAGTGTGAGGAGGAACACTGGGTGTTTTGTTATTTTATGTTCTTCGACTTCTGAGGCCGGGCCGGCCAGCGGGCCGAACTCGGAAAAGTCTGCAGCCACGAGCCTGGTGAACTCCCTAAAGGGAATTTGGGACATTTACTTAAAAACGGGCTGGCGAAGACCACGCTCGGGCCCGCTATGAACTGTAAATTGTTTTTATTTGAAGGAAGGAAGTCACGTAATTTGTTTTTTTTTGGTATACAACAGCGCTAAACTGGGGAGCTGTGTAATAAACCTTTGTTGAACACTTTCTTGTCTCTGGCTTACTACTTAACAGTGGTGGCAGTGGTGGGATACTGAGGCGACACGTCTACCGAACAGAATGGAGGCAGTCGTAAAAGCCTTGGCTGAAGGGCAACAGCAGTTGCAATAACTGGTGCAGGTGCAAGGCCATCAGGCCCAAGCGGACAGACAAGCCCTACAACAGGCTCTCCAAGTGCAAACCGCCGCTCAAGAGCAGGGCAGGGAGGCCTTGAGAATTTTTGGGGAGTCAGTAGCGGCACATCGAGCTCATCCAGCCATTCCGCCTACCGTGCTACAAAAGTAATAGGCGGGGGACGACCCCAGTTTTTTCTTTGTGAATTTCGAACGAATAGCCCGGGCAGCACAATGGCCACAGGACAGATGGCCATTCTTCTTGGCCCCACTACTCACTGAAGTAATGCAAGGAGCTTCTCAGGCGGCCAACCCTACCGGGGACACACCGTATGCAGACATCAAGAAGTACTGGAGAGGCTAGGGATGGACGAGGAATCCTATAGGCTCCAGTTTCGAGAAACACGACTAAAACCTGGCGAAAGCCCAAGACAACTGTTTTATCGAGTACAAGACTTTGCAGAGAAGTGGCTGCAACCCACTACAGCCACGATTGGGCAGATCAAAGAGAAGGTAATGATGGAGCAATTCATCAATGCCCTTCCAGGTCCCATCCAACGGTGGGTAAGGCAACATCATCACCTGACCCTGTCAGAAGCCATAGATGTGGCCACAGCATACCAAAAAGCTGGGACACCACACACTTTTATGGCCCTGCCGGCAAGGTATCACCCTGAAACTCCCTCCTTGCGCAGTAATCACTGGGGAGGTACGCAAGAGCCGCGGAACAGAACCGAGCTTAAGCCCAATAACGGAACCAGCATACTGAAAGGGCAGGCGCCCCAATGCTTTGAATGCAGGGAATGGGGGCACATTGCCAGGTTCTGTGCCAAGAGAAACAAAACAGAACCCATGGAGATTGGAACATTACAACCGCACGGACAGCGGAAGAAACTGCCATACGTGATTGAAGTAACAGTGGATGGCCATCCCCAACAAGCCATGATGGATAGCGGCAGCAAACAGACGGCCATCCAACTGCATGCGAGTGAGCCAGACCCAAGACAGGTGAGAACTATTGACATTAAATGTGTACATGGGGATAAAAAAGGGTACCCTACGAGAGACGTTGTGATAGGGGTACAGGGTAAAGAAATACCGGTTAAAGTAGCCATCGTTCCCACCATAACAGCTACTGTTCTAATAGGGACAGATATTCCAGATTTTGATAAATGGTTACAAGAAGCCCCTTTTTCCCAAACGGATATCAGAGGATGGGACATAAGAGAGAAGGCCTCCAAGACCCAGAAAAGGAAGGCTAAATTGAATGGGAAAAAAGACATGGATATTGCACTCATAGACTGGCGAGTGGGGGACCACCTTCCCTCCTTCAGGACCGAAGCAGGTCAGGACAAAACCCCAAAAAGGGCATGCGAAAAAGCCTTAGCAATAAGAGAAAACCTGGTTACCACTCCATACTTCAAGGAGAATCAGGGGCTATATTATAGGGTAACCCGAGGCCCAAACAACCGAGAGAAAGAACAATTGTTGGTTCCTCAGTCATATCGGAAGACACTGATTCAACTGGCTCATGATCATTCAACAGGGGGCCACTTAGCAGAAAACATGACGGGGAAAAGGGTACTACAAGACTTCTACTGGCCTGGGATATATGCAGGCATAGCCAGATATTGCCAGGAGTGCGTCATTTGTCAGAAAATGAGCAACCACATACCGGCCCGAGCACCACTTCAACGAATGCCCCTGATCAAGGAACCCTTCCAGAGGATAGGAATGGACATTGTCGGGCCATTAGAACCCTCCAGTCGAGGGTTCCGGTTCCTTCTGGTGATAGTGGACTACGCCACCAGGTATCCCGAGGCTTTCCCTTTAAGAGGAACCTCAGCAAGGCAAGTGTGCAATGTCCTATTACCTTTCTTTGCTCGAGTAGGAATCCCCATGGAAATAGTAACAGACCAAGGGAGCAATTTCATGTCGGTGGTGATGAAGGAGTTGTGCAAAACCCTAGGAATAGATCACTTGAAAACCTCAGTCTACCACCCACAAACAGATGGGTTGGTGGAACGCTACAATAAAACAATTAAACAGATGATAAGAAAAGCCACCAGTCCCACCGGATTGTGGTGGGAGAGGGTTTTGCCATGGGTAATAATGGTTCTGAGGGATGCCCCGCAATCATCGACGGGATACTCACCTTTTGAGTTGTTGTTCGGAAAACAACCCAAGTCGGTGTTTAGATTGCCAAAGGACACCGCGGAACAACAAGAAGAAACGTCCCTCACAGAATATGTCAGTGACCTGAGGGAGCAACTGGGAAAGCTGAAAGACTATGCTCAAGAAAACCTGGGTAGGGCCCAAGAAAAACAAGAAAAATACTATGATCAAGGAAGTAGACCTAGATCCTTTAAGATAGGGGATAAAGTTCTGGTGCTACTGCCTACCCACATGAACAAAATGCTGGCTCAATGGCACAGGCCTCATCAGATAACCAAAATCCTGGGGCCGGTGAACTATGAGGTGGAAAAACCAGAACGGAAAAACAAATATCAGAACTATCATATCAATCTACTCGAGTTGTGGAAAGAAGGAACCCGGAGAGTGCTATGTTCGGCACTATCAGATATGTCGGTCCCAGAACAAATGGTTCCGAACAGCCCTAGTAGCCTACTAGATGTGCAAGTAGGGGAACAATTGAGTGAGACCCAAAGAACTGAATTGTTTGATACCTTAAAAACGGTAGCTGGGACATTTTCCGGCATTCCCGGGCGAATACATATCGCTATCCATTCCAAACCCACGGAGGATGGAAAAATAGTACGCCTTAGGCCGTACCGAATTCCAGAGTCAAAACGTGGTGAGATCGCCAAGGAGATAGAAAACATGCTGACCCTGGGAACCATTGTGCCTTCAAAAAGCACCTGGTGTTCCCCAGTAGTCCCAGTACCAAAACCAGATGATACCACCAGGTTCTGTATGGACTTCCGGCAGTTTAATGCCATCTCCAGATATGAAGCATATCCAATGGCAAAGATCGACGAGCTCATAGAAAGACTGGGTTCCGCCGCCTTCCTGAGCACCCTGGATTTAATAAAAGGGTATTGGCAGACTCCCCTCGAGCCTGCCGATCAAGGGAAAACAGCCTTTGCAACACCCCAGGGCTTATTTCAATTCACGGTTTTACCCTTTGGGCTACTTGGAGCCCCAGCCACATTTCAATCCCTATTGGACAAAATATTACGACCCCATGAACAATATGCGGCTGCCTATTTGGACGATATTGTAATTTACAGCAATACGTAACCCAAAAAAATCTAAACTGACAGCCCAGACTACCAAATACCTGGGGTATGCCGTAGGGGGGTGGGTGCAATAACTCCAATATTGGACAAAATCCAAGCCCTACAAAAACTGTGAATGCCTGAAACCAGAAAAGAAATCCGAGCCTTTCTAGGATTTGTGTGGTACTATAGGAGGTTCCTGCCCCATTTCTCGACCATAGCAGGCCCCTCACGGACGCACTGAAAACATACCGTCCCCTTCAGATCACCTCGGATTTAAAACAGGCTTTTCAAACATTGGTACGGATGATCTCAACTCAGCCTGTACTCCACTGTCCAGACTTTACAAAAGAATTCTACTTAAAGGCGGATGCCTCGGGATGTGGGCTGGGAGCAGTCCTATCACAGGGGACAGAGGAAAACCTGTGCCCTATCACCTTCTTAAGTAGGAAACTCCTTCCCCATGAGATCCCGTACTTCACCCTGGAGAAGGAATGCCTGGCAATCAAGTGGGCGGTGGAGTCCCTAAGGTATTACCTACTGGGGAGGCGTTTTACCCTCTTTACTGATCATGCCCCTCTGAAGTGGTTGGCTACCCAGAAAGACTCCAACCATCGAGTCCTAAGATGGTTTTTGACTCTACAACCATACAACTTCACAACTGTACACAAGCCTGGAAAGTATCAGTTGGTGGCTGATTACTTATCCCGAGCCATGGACATGCCGAACGGCATGGCTCTTTGGGGGGAGTATGGGAGGGTGTAGAAGTGGCAGCCACCCGAGCTACTGTGCGAAGGGAGGGTACAGAACAGAACAGCAGAGAGGGGTGTAAGCCAACGGATAAAATAATGCTGCCCTTGAGTGAATCATGTGAAATAAAACACATATGAACTCCATATCCCAGAAGGCCCCACCAAATACGGCATCAGTATAAAAGCCAGAATATGGGAAAGGAAAGTAAGCAAGGGAGACGGGAAAACATGCTTCCATATTCAGGCAGACCCCCACAGTCAGTGACTAAAACCAAGGCTGACACATCGAGGGATGAGCAGCAGGAGGAGGGGAATTAGCATCAGGTGTGGGGAAACCGTTGCTGGTAACACCCGGCAGTAATTACTGGGAAGGAGGGGCACCTGGGTTAAAAGCCTCACCAAACCACTCAGAGGGGGTCTTGTTTTGCAGCAGTGGAAGGAGGCTGACAGACAGGCCCCGGAGTGGAGCGAGGCCAGTCCCGAGTACCAGTGGGTGTACTAGGGAAGAGAGAAAGAACAGCCGGAGAACGTCCTACCTGACATACGGGCCAGGTCAGCGACGCAGCGGAGGAAAGCGTCTGACGGGAAAGGATCCATGAGGAGTGTGAGGAGGAACACTGGGTGTTTTGTTGTTTTATTTTCTTTGACTTCTGAGGCCGGGCTGAAACTCGGAAAAGACTGCAGCCACGAGCCTGGTGAACTCCCTAAAGGGAATTTGGGACATTTACTTAAAAACGGGCTGGCGAAGACCACGCTCGGGCCCGCTACGAACTGTAAGCTGTTTTTATTTGAAGGAAGGACGTCACGTAATTTGTTTTTTTTTTATATACAACAGCGTGAAACTGGTGAGCTGTGTAATAAACCTTTGTTGAACACTTTTTTGTCTCTGGCTCACTACTTAACACAAGATCAGAAAATGGCACACATTTCTTCAATGCAATATTTCAACACATCACGGCACTACTTGGTATCAAGCATCGTATGTGTTTATCACCCACAGGCCAATGGCATTGCGGAAAGAATAAACAGCCTCTTTAAGAGTAAATCGTCTAAATTGTGCACCATATAAAAGAAAAACGTGGAGTATTGCCTGCCCATGGCCCTTTTTAGTTTGCGCATGCAACCAAGTAAAGTCCATCATCAATCACCCCAGGAGGTGGTCACTGTTCAGCGCATGCATGCCCCCATGCCCCGTTGCGAAGGGCTTCTGATGCACATAGGAATGCAGCAGTGCTAGGAGGGGAATTCAGGGAATATTTTACGACACTAATTTGGGACAGTAAATGTGTCTCCCGAAAGATTGCACCTCCCAGGATCGCGACTACAGAGACGCCCGATGCTGCACAGACAAAGGGGACAGATCCTGAGCACATAAGGACTAGACCACTGCTGCCTGGGGATTATGTCCATGTTCATAACTTTGTGCGCCGTTGGAACAATACTCGGTTTCAGGGACCGTACGAGGTGGTGTTTTGTACTCCTCTTGCTGTGAAAGTTAAGGAGTTGCACTACTAGGTCACCTCTCTGATGTTCATAGGGCACCTCCAGAAAACACAGTGGTGCATCAGTTGTCTGAAGAGTAAGGGTAACAGTGCCTAAACCCGTGAGCACCTTATCGGCCTGTCCAGTGGAGACACAGGTGTGGTGGCACATCCAAGTGGCAGGCCAAGGTTCAGCTGCTAGCTCCGTACTTTTCTTTTCCGGGAGTGCTTTTCCTTCTCTCTCTCTCTCTCTCTCTCGCTCTTTTTCTCTGCCCCTTTCTCACATGTTCCCTCTCGTTTCTTTTATTGTTCTGTACAAGTGTATGTCTTGCACTTACCTCCCTTTTTGTTGTCTTGCGTGTATGTGCTTCTATTGCAGGTGAAAAGAAGATGGACGCAACTTATGTACATAGTTTGTTAAGTAGGGACCCGAGGCGTGGGGACACAAATGAAAGACTATGGAAATATATTGATTATTGTTGGTCAGCACTTGCTCAAGGATTGTGTGTGATATTGCTAGGACTAATGGGAGCGTATTGGGGAGTGGGGCTTATAGGAAGAGGACCTATGAAGGGAGTAGTGGGGGAAATAGGATTGTATATTATCCAAATGGAACGATATATATAATTGTGAATAAAACAAGTGAATTTACATATATTAGTGCTAATGTGAACACGAATAATAATAATGGAAACTGATTCAATGACTCCAGTATGCAAGTTCGTCTGTGAAGGAAGTAGAGAACAAATTGTTTATAATAAGCAGGGGATTGTCTATCACTATGGAAAGGTATAATGGTATTTCTGACAACATTACTGAAGCAGACATCCTTGAGAATGTGTACAAAAGAATGAAAAGAGAAGCACGACGAAAGTACGACACGTATCAAGGGTTGGGTTTTGATGCGATTGAAGATATTCATCACCCCGAATTCTCTAATTTATGGTACTCTGATATGAATGGTGTGGAAAAAATACTGTAAATGGGAGCTGTTATGTGTGTTCATTCATTCCCTACGCGTCCGGGGCTCCCAGGGTGTTAGTGCCACAAGCAGTTCCAATTATATAGGTGTAATGCCTGCTTCATCTTGAGTTATTGTTACGCTCACCTAATATCCACGGGGATGCCACTCAGCCCTGGCTGGAAGATTAGCACTCTCAAACCCTCTACGTTGATAATGTGTTGGACGTGAATAGCGTCTGCAATATAGAAGAACTGGATATAAGGCTTAAATGTCTCTCTTGGATTGATTCCCACCTTCCTCACCCTCGAATTCCTCCTTTAAGTCTAGTCTCTCTCCTCACCTTAATATTAGGTATGGTGTGCTCTCCGTCCTGCGTCTCCGTGCAGGGGCGTGTTGGGTGTGTGGGCATTCTGCGACCTAGTTGCTTCACTGGTGCATTGCCCCGTGTTCGGGTCCAGGCCTGCTGTGACTCCGATTTGCTTGATGAGGTAGGTTCTACTGTTTTACAGTCTTTTATCTTGCCCTTTTCCTCTTTTGCCTTTTTGTTGTTATTAATGTCTCTAGTTTCTTTCCCTCAGATGAGTTGGAGAGTGTTGGCATTGCCGTGCTGTATATGATGAGAATCCCAGCAAGGTAAGTGAATTCGCGGTGCGCGGCGCTTTCTTGCCTTTTCTTTTGCTAAGCTGTGCCTGTGCCGCTTCCTTTGCAGGTCGTTATGATGTTCCGTGCCGCTGTGATGTTCCGAGATCAAGGAGAGACTGCACCTGGTAAGTGGTTTTCGTTGTCCTTGCGTGGCCGTGAGCGAGCGCTCACTAATAATGTCTCTCTTTGTCTTTTTCAGGTTGCTGCAGCGTTCTGAAGATGGATTCGGCGTCGTGATGAAGAATCCCCAGATCGCGTCTATTCAGGTGAGCAGCTGGTGGTAGTTTGAAGATGGAAGATTCAAGACCAAAGCCAGGCTGCTACTTATAGGTAAGCGCTGAATAATGGTGTTCTTCTTCTTCCAGATACTGGATTCAGCATGTGGCAGGATGCAAGAAACACTGGAGATCAGAACTTGACACAGGGAGCGTTACGCTGCTAACTGCAGAATAACACAAAGCATGTGCTGCTGTTTGGGTGTGGCTTATATAGCCCACGTTAAGTAGTTCCAGGTAAAGTAGTCCCAGGCCCGGCCACACCCAAAACACTAAACCGCATAGCTCAGTTCTTTGGAACTGAGCTATGTGAGTGCCTCCATGTTAACTGAAGTCCCAATCCAAATGTTGTCCTTCACTTAACAGTATGAGCCTACTGGCTCCAAGAGAGTCCCTGATGGTGTTTTGTGGCCATTGAGGAAAATTGAAGTACAAACTGATGTCCCACAGGGTGGCCCGAAGTAAGAAATGTTTCCCATCCCGTATGGAGATGAAGTTGACCCTTTATACCACACTGTAATTTTCCTACCCTGCGATCCCAAAAATTACACAGAGATTTAGGCGGACCTGTTGGGGGCATTTATATGACCTGTTCACCTGAAGAGTACGCGTGTAGGGGGGAGAGTTTGTGATCAGTGTGCAGGGCATGGATGCCAGTAAAGAGGAATAAGCCATATGTGGAAGTAGAAACTTGGGCGTGGGAGCGCAGAACTAGTACAGAATGTATTACTGTAGAAGTAACTAAAGGGGGGATTGTTGGAAAGGGGCAGCCTGGCCCTGCTAGGCACTTTAAAGTAAGGCAAGATTAATTTGAGGCTCTGCGATGGGCCGGGGGGGGAGGCAGTGAAAGGGACACCTTCCCATTAAGCAGGACTTCATGCTAATGTAATCAATTATAGTGTATTCATATGGTGCGGCCCACGGTAAGGGCGGCATCACTATTTTGCGTAGATATTAATAATCGTAGGTCAAAGAGAAGGGTTGCGTGGCAAATGCGGCAGTACATGCACTAGGCCCAAATCCATGAGGTTACAGAGATCGCCAGTCATGCCTGAGCTCCCATGAGGACAGTTTGCACCCTCTCCGCTGCACTGTTTATTCATTGTTCTCTAAAGTTTTGCAAAGATGTGTCTTTCACCCAAATGGAATGTGCCCCACAAGGATGCGATCAGAGGCCGGCGCCTGGCGTGCACGTTATCTCACTTTGGCCCATTCCAGAGTGACCACGAGTTATAACCCATATAACTGACTGAACCCTAAAATCCCAGAATTCCATGACACCAGGTGCCCTTGGACCACTAACCCCAAAGTAACAAGTCCTGAGATGTTCAAAGAGGATGCACAGGTTGTGCCGTTGAAGCGACAATCATGCGTTTTGTATTGCGAGGTGCTGGGAGGGATACATTATAGTTCAAAAGGAGGGCGCAGATCTTGGAGCGCGAAGGGAGTGAAATGTGTGTGCGAAGGTTAGAGCCAGTGGAATCTCCTGTGTGTCTGTTTTGAAGCCTGCCAAGTTCACAGTATGAGTGATAAACAAGCTGTATACTAGGAGTACAGTTATTGGTCCCAGCTGTACTAGGAGTACAGCTGGGACCAATAAACTGCCATATCATATGGATAAAAGGGTTCTATACAAATTGATCGTTTTACAACTGCTCGAATGACAATTGACCTTTTCACAATTGACAGAATTGTGAAGGTCAATTGTACCATATATGTTGGGGGGAAACCCCCCACAGCCCCCCACCCAACGCCAAACCCCCCAAAACCCATATATATATATTCGGTCAATTGTGAAAAAGTCAATTGTGACCCTTTAAATTTGGTCAATTGTTCATTCGAACAATTGTAAACGACCAATTTGGGTAATACCGATAAAAGCAGCAATGTATAAGGTCCATACAATCAGCCGCACAGGTTTTCACTATATGTGTTGCGTCACTTATGACAATGTTTTGCTTTATACGTTTCTGTTTGTACCTTTCTTTGGCAGAACGTTCTCAGCAGCAGAGTTATTTGTTGTTCCCGCATGACAATAAACTTGTTATCCTTACAATATGGACTTGGGCCTTTCTTCCCTAGCGGGTTGTATTCTTTCTGGTGTGAGCGTTCAGGAAGTTGCTTTCACTTGCCCTGTTCAATCTGGCTATGTCTTCCCTGCCCGGGAGAGGTGACATTCAGAAGAACTGTTAAATAGTGAGCTAAGCCCTGCCGCTTTTCTCTGTGCGGGCCTTTTAAGGAAAAGTAATGGAGGCATGAGGTGCTGAGTGTCCCTATTCATGTTTGGGGACTTGTTTCTGGGTTCCTCTATGGTAAGTGCAGTCCTTTTGGGGTTTTGATTTTTTTTGTTTCATCCCTAGTGGTCTAGAGACAGGAGAGCTGGCCACTCAGGGTTGGTACTGGAGCTGAGGAGCATTGTGAGGCTTCTCTTTCAGTTGCGTGAAGTACTGGTTCTTTCTCTCTCTCAGCTAGGTTTCTGACTCTGGTCGCGGAGCACCGACAGCCAGGAACGCTGGGAGTGTACTTTCAGTTATCTGGGTGCAGAAATCTGATGTCTTGAGGATCATGCGTGACACTGGAAGGCAGCTCTTTCTCTTGTTCTGCTTGGTTTGGCTCGGTCAAGCACCTTCATCCTAGTAAAATTTGAAAGAGTCTGCCAAGCATTTTGCTCATGAGGCATGGTGTGAGACAAAAGTGTACTACATATCAGCATGCTAGCAAAAGAGATATGAACTGAGACCCTCTCAACTGCCACTGTTCACTTCAGGGGAAATACTGGCTCTACATTTCTCCTTAGTGGGCCTCCAAGCACCAAGTGAGATGGGTTCACATCCCATCTAAGGTACTGCCCATGTCAAATACAAGGCCAGAGTACTGACCTTGTCACATTTCCCGAACATGATATGATATGGCATTTATAACGCGCCTATACACAAGTGTTTCAAGGCGCGATGAGGCAAGGCAGGGGGAATAGAGACAACGATCTTACTAGGCCAGGTGACATTGAGATTGCGCAAGTGCAGGGGAGCGGGAAGGGGAAAGTGCAGGGGGAGGGGGCAGTGCAGTGCATAGGATAACCAGTAAATAAATAAGAAAGATAATAAATAAAAGTGCGGCCAGCTGGTGGCAAGGGTAAGTGCAGACATCAGGTGTCAGGTGCTGGTGGGGGCTGTAGGGATACAGAAACAGACCCTGAGTGCAAGGGGCAGTGCAGGTGTGCAACTGGCGGGCCCGAGATCAGAGGGTAGCCAAGTAACCAGTGCAGTTTCAGTTTCAACCAGGAGATCAGCAGGGGAGAGGAGGAGAGAAAGCAGAAGCAAAGAGGAAGGTCTTGAGGTGCTTCCGACCCAGAGATGGTTCTCCTCAAGTTTCAGAGAGGCAGGGAGGCTATTCCAGAGGGAGGCCCCAGCAGAAGAAAGAGATCTACCACCAACTCGTTGCTTGGAGAAGCGACTGAACCTAAGGGAGTTGGAGGCGAATGAGCGAAGAGCTCAAGAAGGAAGATATTTAGGAAGAGAGAGTTGAAGGTATTGAGGCCCCAGCGGGGCTTGTGGACAATGCAGAGGGTTTTGAACTTAATCTTCACTGCCACTGGGAGCCAGTGCAGAGATTTCAGTCCTGGAGAGAGATGATCCCTGGGCTTGAGGCCAAGGACAAGTCTTGCAGTCCTGTTTTGGATGAGTTGCAGAGGGCGGAGAGTAGAGACAGGCAGATTTAGAAAGAGGCTGTTGCAATAGTCCAGCCTAGAGAGAACCAGAGCTCTGGAGACAGTGAGCTTCTGGTGGAAGGAGAGGAAAGGAAGAATACTTCTGAGGAGGTGCAGCTGGTAGGGTGACTTCTTAGAGATGTCAGAGATGTGAGGAGAGAAGGAGAGTGTGGAGTCGAAGATGACCACAAGGCTTTTAGCCTCGCAGGTGGGAGAAGGAAGAGGGCTAAGAGGTCGGCCAGAGAGAGACAGGAAAGGAGGGAGCAAGTGTGCCAATGAGGAGAATCTTGCTGGGATTAAGGCAGAGATCATTGGCAGCGCACCACTCCTGGATAGCAGACAGACAGACAATCGGAGACAATCGGAGATGAGCGAAGGAGAAGAGGTGGCAGTAGGGAGCCTGAAACTTGAGTGTCATCCGCATAGCACTGAAAGTTGGGGCAGAGAGCGGCAATGCGGTGGGCAAGAAGTGCTAGTTCTTGGTTGAACAGCCAGGGAGAGAGGTTAGACCCCTGGGGAACACCACAAGTAGAGACAGAGATAGAGATGAGGAAGGACCCAAGTTGGAACTGGGAAGATCGATCGGAGAGGAAAGAGGTCAGCCAAGCTAGGGCCTGATCGGTGATACACATGCTATCACGGAGACGGTTGAGCAGGATGGCATGGTTGACATGCTCTTCTTCCTTTTCAATCTATTGTATATTATGCAGTTAGGATTGTGTTTAATTTGAGTTATACTTCCCATATTTCATCCTATTTCATCCTATTTGGCTTGTTTACATTCGCTTCCTATTCCTTTTAGGTTTGAGTTTAATTTCCTATGTATTGTATTGAAATGTATTCATGCACTTTTCCTATTAATCTTGTTGGGCGTTGTTCTTCATATCAATCTTTTTGCCTGCTACACTCCACTCTTTTGTGTTTGTTTTGTGTTTGTGTGGACAACTCTACCTTTTGACTTTCATCCATCCATCACATTATCACAATTTAAAAATACATTTGAAAGAGCATTTCTTGTCATTAGCTTTTTCTATTTAGAAATGTTTTATGAAACTTTGACTGAAGCTGTTTATCTATGTATTTATTTAAAGTTGTTCAAGGCTTTTGTACTATTATTGTAAAAAAGGCTATAAACATACAATTAAAATAAATAGTCTTTCTCCTTCATCATAGTCCTTTTGTTTTGTCACAGTCAGCCTTACTCCTTTATCATAGTCTTTCATTCTAGTCTTCTCTTTCATCCTACATCTTTTGTTTTGGCAGTGTCCTTCATCATAGTCTTTCATTCTAGTTGTTCTCAATCATAATTCTTCAACCTAGTCCCTTTCCTTCATCATAGTCTTTCAATATAGTATTTCATCATAATCCTTCTCTTTTGTCATAGTCCTTCGGAATGGGCATATACCCTCATCCCAATCCTTTTCCTTTGTCATAGTTCTTCATCACAGTTCTTCTACTACAGCATAGACATTAATCCTATTCCTTATCCTTCATATTTTTTCATCATAGTCTTTCATCATAGCCCTTCGTCATAGTCCTTCTCCTTCATCATATTCTGTCATCCTAATCCTTCTACATCAGCCTTTTGTCTTAATCCTCCTGCTTCAGCATCATCCGTTAAAATCGTTTGTCATAGTCACTACCATTTTCCCTTGTTCTTCTGCTTCATCCCAATGTTTCTCCTTTGCCATAGTTTTTCATCATGGTCTGTGTTCTCATTCTTGTCCTTCTCCTTTATCCTACCCCTTTGTCATAGTCTCTCCTTTCTAATAGACTTTGGTACTTATAACAGTGCTCTTTCTTTGTAATAGTTCTTTGACATTGTCTTGCTTCTTCATTCTAGTCTTTTTTGTCCTAATCCTCCACATTCAATCTAGTCCTTCCCCATTGTCGTAGCATTCCCTTTCATCCTATTCATTCATTACTGATCATCTACTTCGTTCTTTGTTGTAGTCCTTCTGCCTAATTCTTTGCCTTTATCTTAGTCCTGCTTCAGTTTTGTATTCCTCTGTCACATAGTTCATTTGAGTATGGTATGAATGGCTTATATCCCAAGCTATGGCAAGCTACTGTTACATACACTCATTGATTTGAAGCTATTTCATTTTTTGTAATAAATGCATTCACAAGGCCGTGTGGCCTGCTTGCTCTGCTTTAGATTGCAATATTTAGGTGTGCAAAAACATGAGGCCTGCTCAGCCAGTGCGGTTACAATTCACCGCATGAAATGAATAATCAGTTGTAATGAAATGGTATTGTAGTCTTTAACCGCAAAGCACTTGGGTCCTTGCATTCTGCATCAAATCAGACACTCCCATTGCCAGAATATCGCATGGCACATATTGTAACCTCCTCCACCATGCCTCATATGTTGCCCTAAATGACATGTACGGAGCTCTGTTCCTTCATAACTCGGTTTACGCTATATAAAACCCTTAATACTATAGCATCACCATTGTTTTCAGGGGTGAACACGTCTGGTAATGGCCAGCCACCCTGAGTCTGCGTTGGCCTAAGTGAAGAGAGGGCCTTGACAAGGGCTCAGGGCCATTACTGGCACTCTACACTCCACAAAAATGGGGTGATAGCTATTTGCATCCCAGGGCTCCCTCTGTGGACGGAATACTGTTAGGGTTTTCTGGGTTTTTATGGGAGAAGCGATCTGCATGCATTGTGTAAGCATAAACTACCATCAAAATAAAAATATGGCCTGCGTGTCTCTATTTCTATGGTGGGCCAGCACATAGAGAAGGAATCCGCAGGTCAGCAGGTAAGTTTGTGGGGCTTGGAGGGGGGCAGCATGTGTGGGATATCACTAAGGGGGCAGCCCCCTCCACAAGGCACACCACCCCCTGCTCCCCTCACCTTTGACAACCCCCTGCAGGCAGCCCCATCCAGAAGGAACAACACCTGCAGTCAGCCCCTCCACAAGGCACACCACCCCCTGCTCCCCTCACCTTTGACAACCCCCTGCAGGCAGCCCCATCCAGAAGGAACAACACCTGCAGTCAACCCATCCAGAAGGGACACCACCCTCCAGCCCCCCTCATCTGTGGCAACCCCCTGCAGGCAGCCCCATCCAGAAGGGACACCACCTGCAGGCACCCCCCTCCACAAAGGACACCAGCTCCCCTCACCTGTGACCACGACCTAAAGGCAGCCCACGCCAGAAGGGACACCAGCCCCTCCACCTGTGACCACCACCTACAGGCAGCCCCAACCAGAAGGGACACCAGCCCCCCACCTGTGACCACCCTCTGCAGGCAGCCCCCATCAGAAGGGACACCACCCTGCAGCACCCCCCACCTGTGACAACCCCCTGCAGGCAGCCCCATCCAGAATGGACACCAGCCCCCCCTCATCTGTGACCAACCCTTGCAGGCAGCCACATCCAGAAAGGACACCCCCCACCTGAGACAACCCCCTACAGGCAGGCCCCACCAGAAGGGACACCAGCCCCCTCACCTGTGACAACCCCCTGCAGGCAGCCCCATCCGGAAGGGACACCACCTGCAGACAGCCCCCTCCACAAGGGACACCAGCCCCTCTCACCTGTGACCACCTGTGACAATCCCCTGCAGGCAACCCCCTCCAGAAGGGTCACCAACTGCAGGCTGCCCCATCCAGAAGGGACACCACCCCATCGCCCCACCTGTGACAACCCCCTGCAGGTAGCCCCCATCAGAAGGTACACCAGCCCCCCTCACCTGTGACCACCCCTGCAGGCAGACCCGTCCAGAAAGGACACCCCCCACATCCTCCCTCACCTTGCAGACAGCCCCCACCAGAAGGGACACCACCCCCAGCCCCGCACCTGTGACATCCCCCTGCAGGCAGCCCCCACCAAAAGGGACACCAGCCCCCTCACTTGTGACCACCCCCTGCAGGCAGCCCCCACCAGAAGGGACACCATCACCCAGCCCCCCTCACCTGTGACAAGCCCCTGCAGGCAGCCCCCACCAGAAGGGACACCCCCCAGGCCGCACACCTGTGACCACCCCCTGCAGGCAGCCCCCACTAGAAGGGACACAACCTGCAGGCCGTACCCTGACATTGTGACACATCATCACTGCAACGATTGTGTGTTGCACACCTGGTCCGCTGTGTTGTGACATCAGCCTGAATATCATCAGGAACATGTATCTTGCAAACCAAAATAAATGCATTCACCGGAGCGACATCCATGAGTGCTCTATCTGCTCACATGCACTTCCTGGCCTTAACCATCCTCCAACACATACATGTGACAAGTGCATGTTAATAGTGAGGTCCTGCTGCCCATGCGACAATGGTATGTCATGAAGCCCCAGTGCCCGAATGTTTGCCAATGACAACAGCAAACATACCACCAATGTGTGCTACATCAACAAACATTGGGCAGCTGTGTCACAGCCTGAGCATTAATGAGCTGGTAGTTAAGGGACACCACCCCATCACCCCACAGTTAAGATCTGTGCACTTCACCAAGCATTTATTTTCAAATGGAAATACACTTCCTCTCACCCGACCTCTCCCACAGCACTGTGCACGATCCACACGTCACAGTCTTGATATAAACTAGATCCCAAAAGATTGTCTCTTTTCCTACTCAGCTCTAGGACTCTGACTCTTGCAGACAGCCCTCCAGTCCCACTTCCTGGACTCAACATTTTTCTGACCTAGGCGATATTTACCCGAACATGGTAGGTCTCCTTCATTTGCAGTTTTTAACCTCCCAGACACCTCTATCACTGTACTAACCAGTCCCCTGTATATCTACAGGCTGACGGTTCCAACTACTTCACCTGACTTGATCCATCTGTCCTGAAGACCGTTCGGTACCTGGTGCAACAACGCTGTTTCCATCCCTCCAGCCACACTCACCAGCTATCCATACCGAACCAGAAACACAGAATAATGTGTCGACAAGTCTAAGACAAACCCTATTGTCTTATCAATATTATTGTTTGAAACAACAAAAAACTGTGATCTTTCACTCTGTATACTAACTCACAGTAATGCACACTCGAATGTGTTCACTATGTATAGTTTCAGGGCCACGGCGCAGTTTGTAAAAAATGGTCTTCTTTTTTCTCAGTGTTAGAGTAAAATTAAAAAAACCCTGTCCATTGTCAGTTTCACTTCTCCAAAGGGTTTTTTTTGTCCTCCAGAGCTAACATTGTTTTTAGCTCCACTGCAAACCTTGGTGACCCTATGTCACGCCATTGGTCAGGGTAGCTTTGACTCATCTCTTGCTCTACTGTACTTCTTACCCTCTCGAGTCAAACCCCCACACAAAAAAGAGGGTGCGCCCACCCATCTCTCATCCCTTCGGACAACCCTTTGGTTGTTGGGCATCATTAACTTTGACAAAGAATACATGGAGAACGTCAACATAGTGAGTTTCTCTGATGATTTATTTAAAAATCTTTTAGACTCCCCGTCACTTTTAGGGGTGACTACAACATCAGCAACGCCGGCGACAAACCCGGCACTTAATGATCTAGACATTTTACTCCAAAAAAAGAAAAAACTGGTTCGCACAGAATCCCATGGCCAACTAATGCTGGAATACCTCAAAGCAGGCATTATTCCAGAGGGTCTACAGGTAAAAAACATACCAAGGGTTTTTCTCGATAATCCTCGCTTCATGAAACAATTCAGTGGCGTTGGTAATAAATGCTCACGCGACTGTGTCATTCAAACAGCAGAAGAAGAAGCTAAAACACAAAGTGAAGAACTCGCGTCACTAGAAGACAAGATCAAAAAAGACTCTGTTCTCCCTGATATAAAAACTCACCTGGACAAAATCGAAGAAGAGATCAAGAAATTCCAGAAATTCACAATCGATAAAAAATTGTAGAAACTTCAAATAGACATAAAAAACTACAAAGAAGAGAAAACGTATCCATATTTGGTCCCCGGTTTTTACAACCAGCTAAACCTCAACGCATCAAGACAAAACCCAAGAAGACAGCAGAGGAAAAAATGTGTTACATTCTCTAATAGCTCCAATAGTAGCGACTCAGATTCTACCACCGGCAGACAAGCAAGCCCTCAACAGGCCTCAAGTTTTCGCGCGAGGGGACAACGCTACCAAGGCCAACACCCAATGCGAACACGGCAATGGGTCCCCCCACAACAGACATGGTGATCCCTATTTTCAATCTCAGCGATCACATTCTATCCTCCAATGAAATAGATGTTTTATCAAAAGGCCTCAGCTTTATACCAAGCACCAACGCCGACCTGTTCAGTACAGAAGTAGAACTCAGGAAATTCTTTCGTACAATCCGTCTACGATATTTCTTCAGAGACAAGCCTGAAAAAGAGCCGCCAAAATCCACGGGACTTAAACCTCCATCTAATTTTTTCCCCCTCGCTTCAATGGTATGTCCTGAAATGCTGTCCTTTGAAAACCGCATCATCATGGAATTGCACAAAACTTTCGACAAGAAGATCCGCTTCAAAAACAATCTCTCAGCCGCACAAAGATGTGCATTACAAGCGCTTGAAAAAAACAAAACCTTCCATATCAAATCTGCCGACAAAGGTGGCGGCATTGTCCTATGGGGCCAGACCCTCTACGATAAAGAAGTGACGATCCAACTTTCCAACAACAAATTCTACAAATAGCTACCCATCAACCCAACCTCAAGGATACTGTCCGAAATTACCAGTCTCATGAGCCACGCATATGATGAAGAATGGATAGACGAAGATGAGAAGGCATTTCTGATCAACCAACATCCCATCATCCCAGCCTTTTATTTGCTTCCAAAAATCCACAAAAATCAAATAAACCCGCCAGGTAGACCCATTGTGGCAGGAATCGGATCATTGTTAGAACCATTATCCATCTACATTGACCATTTCTTGAGACCTTTCATCAGTAAAATGCCTTCGTATATACAAGACACCACGGCCATGATCAAAAAATTGGAAAAAACACAAATCACACAAAACGATCTATTAGTAACACTAGACGTTGAAGCCCTATACACAAGTATTCCGCAAATGGAATGCTTACAAGTCCTAAGAACCTACTTCGACCAAAGAACTAAAATGGAACCGCCCACGGACTTCCTCCTTGAATGCACCAGAATAGCCCTGATGGAGAACTACTTTATCTACAAACAAACTTATTACCAACAAATACATGGAACCAGCATGGGGGCAACGTTTGCACCCGACGTGGCTAACCTATTCAAGGACACCTTTGAAAAAAACTCAGTATACAACAAAGCCAATCCTTTCAAACTATTGATTGGTAACTGGCTAAGATACATAGATGATGTGTTCATGATCTGGAAAGGGACAGAAGAACAACTCCTCTGTTTTTTGCAATGGCTCGATTCACAAAAGAATTGTATTAACTTCACCATTGACCATAGCAAGAGCAACATTCCTTTTCTAGATCTGCAAATCTACAAAAACCCAGACAACTCTTTGGGCACCACCCTCTACAGAAAGCCAACATCCAAAAACACCCTTCTAGAGTTTTCCAGCTATCATCCTTCAGCGCTCAAGCTAAATCTGCCATACGGCCAATTTCTCAGGATAAGGCGCAATTGTTCAACATTATGTGAATATGAATCCAAGAGTAAAGAACTAGCTATCCGGCTTAAAGAAAGAGGCTACCCGAAACACATCATTCGCCAAGCATGTAAGCGAGTAAAAAATACCAACCGACAATCATGCCTAACACCAAGCGAAAAAGATCAATCACCGACCAAGATGACATGTGTTACCACCTTCACACCCATGAGCAACTGCATCAGAAAAGTGATCCTAAAGAACTGGGACACACTCAAAACGGAGACCTTCAATCCTGAAAAACCACGGTTTGCGTTCAAACGCAGCAGAAACCTCAAAGACCATCTCGTACACACGTGCACCGAACTCGACACACCTAACCATCAACAATCCACGCTATGGCAACTTCCAGCAGTTAAAGGACATTTTAAATGCGGTTCCTGTTCAGTCTGCCCTTGACAGCCAATCTCAAAACCATCGACCTCAAAGGTAAACCTTGGGCCCTCAATTCTTTCACAAACTGCAGAACTAAGTGGTCGGTCTACATAATTAAATGCCCATGTAATCTCATATACGTGGGTAAGTGTAAACGAGAAATCAGGCAACGGATTTGCGAACACCGATCCTGTGTGCGAAACGAAGTTGAAGATAGACCATTGGTGAAACAAGGGCTCAACGTTTCAATCGAATGGAACCTTTTTTTCAATAGATAGATGTTTTATCCATCCACAGCCACCCACCCATGAGCCCTGGATTACACCAGCCCCTTCAGACCACCCTGTGGTCTCTTTTTCATTGAGCCGGAAAAACCAGTCTTCTTCCCTTACCTGTTGTTCTTGCTCATGGGTTTTTCGCTCCCTTTTTGGGTATTTAGTCCTATGTTATAAATGTATTCTCAGGGCAACACAACACTACCCTTCCCTCAGTAATACATACTCTGCTATAATGGACTCTAGAATGTAACCTCCAAACATTTAGTTTGCATCACTACTGTTCAGTGATTTGTGTAATTGTACTATTTCTGTGTAATGATACACATATGCATAAAATGTATGAACATTTTGTTGCTTGGTAAAAATAAGCAAGTATTGTGCTATTGTATGTGATATAAGTCACAGCACCTTGCAATGTAAAGATCAGTCCACCTTTCAAGGACGCTTTTCAATTAACATACGTGTGAGTCTACGCACGCATTAGGATTCATTCTGGAATTGCTTGTTTTTCTCAGAACCAAATTGTTTCTTTTCCGTATTTTGCAATATGTATAATAATCAGGCTACACCCACGAACACCGTAGCTGATTTTTCACACTATGGACGGTATGCCTAACATGGAGAGACACGTCCCCTTCTCCATGCATCTGCTTAAACGAGACACTAGTCACCCATGACATGCGCAGTCCATCTAGCCCATAGTCAGGCATACCACTCAGCGGTTTTCTATCGCACACGCGCAGTAGCAGGATACAGTGACACAGCTCATTCTACCGAAGAGCCGACCGCCGCCGCACGCCGCAGCTAAGACCAAGACTCAGGGATTCCACCCGTCCTTAAATCAGTACCCGCACTAATCGATTGCCTTTAAACCACGGCGCTATCTGTCGATGCACGTCCATTCTAGTGTAAGCATTTCCACCTTTTTTGTCCACTCTCGGTTTGGAAATGCCCTTTTCACTTCACGTGCGTCCCACGGGATCCCCATATACAAGATGGCAGCCCCTGGTCCCTCACTCCAAGCAGCCTTAGTGCCTTCCTTTATTGGATAAACACATTGTACTGCACATGCAAGCACTTGTGAAGATCTGTGCACTTCACCAAGTATTTCTTTTAAAATGGAAATACACTTCCTCTCACCCCGACCTCTCCCACAGCACTGTGCACGATCCACACGTCACAGTCTTGATATAAACTAGATCCCAAAAGATTGTCTCTTTTCCTACTCAGCTCTAGGACTCTGACTCTTGCAGACAGCCCTCCAGTCCCACTTCCTGGACTCAACATTTTTCTGACCTAGGCGATATTTACCCGAACATGGTAGGTCTCCTTCATTTGCAGTTTTTAACCTCCCAGACACCTCTATCACCGTACTCACCAGTCCCCTGTATATCTACAGGCTGACGGTTCCAACTACTTCACCTGACTTGATCCATCTGTCCTGAAGACCGTTCGGTACCTGGTGCAACAACGCTGTTTCCATCCCTCCAGCCACACTCACCAGCTATCCATACCGAACCAGAAACACAGAATAATGTGTCGACAAGTCTAAGACAAAGCCTATTGTCTTATCAATATTATTGTTTGAAACAACAACAAACTGTGATCTTTCACTCTGTATACTAACTCACAGCAATGCACACTCGAATGTGTTCACTATGTATAGTTTCAGCCCCACGGCGCAGTTTGTAAAAAATTGTCTTCTTTTTTCTCTGTGTTAGAGTAAAATTAAAAAAAACCTGTCCTTTGTCAGTTTCACTTCTCCAAAGGGTTTTTTTGTCCTCCAGAGCTAACATTGTTTTTAGCTCCACTGCAAACCTTGGTGACTCTATGTCACGCCATTGGTCAGGGTAGATTTGACTCATCTCTTGCTCTACAGTTATTAAAATATTCCATAACAATCACATCACTGTTCCGGGCATGTGTGAAGGACATGGCACTCAGAGAGTGCACAACTCACAGAGACTGGTGAATTGGGCAGCCACTGTGGAATATAAAAAAATGCCATTGCTACATCTCAGTGCAAGAGGTTGACCAATACCTGAGCGAATGTATACTGTGGAAACACATGCTGGTAAAGTTGAATGCACAACATGTGTGTTACACAGCATTAACTAAGTTATGTGCCCTGATGATGAACAATGAACATTCCCACAGTCACCCCACCTCCCTCCACCCCAACCACAGTGAAGGCAAACACAGAGTGATGCAGCACATGTGAAAGTAAATAGTATTTGACAGTGCCCAACCATCTGTCCACTTGACACACCATCAACGGTCAGCCACATATGTACATTGCCCTCGCCAACCATCCCCGCAACAATACACAGGCATGTACGCAACCAGACACATGACCACCAATGGAGAGAAGCTCGGCTTCTAAATAGACTAGCAAATAGGGACACACCAAAAGAACAGCAAGAAGCAATATATTTGAGTAAATAAAAAATATAATATAGTATTCACATCATACAAGCCTTTAAAAAAATAAAAAGGTGCACATGTATATCATTCAAAAAAATATCAACATGCCAAAACTACTATGTACAATTTAAAATAGAAATAAATGTCCATGAAGTCTGGTTAAAACAAAATGTATACCTACACCTAAAGAACTATGTACAAACAAAAAATGGAGGATTGTCCAACTTGTCTGCTCCAAAGAAACAAAGAATGAAAGGAAACACCTACAGAACTATGCACAGGCAGCGGGCTAGTCCATCTCTTCATCACCTATCTCACTCAAGGTCTGCACCAGGGCATCAGCGAGCACTGCGTCTATTACCCCCAGGCGGGCCTCTGTGGATGCCTGCAGGACTTGCAGGGCTTCCAGCATGTTCTTCTCCAACCCCTCCGCCTCCCTGCAAGTTGCCTCGAGGATGGTAGCACGCCTCCTTGCCCGAAGCAGTACAACCTCCGCCCTGGCTATTGTCACTCTCGTCTCCTGAGCCCGCTGCATCTCTGCTCCGATACTCTGCCCATAGTGCACAAACACAGAAGACATTCTGCTTCGCTGGTCACATTTGCGTTGTGCCTGATGCTGTGTACCTGCACCCTTGCAATGGTGCGCCCTGAGAAAAAGAGCCTCCTCCTTAGAGCCTGCTGCTGCCATAGCGCCCGGTGTACACCCTCCGGGATGATGACGTTACCCGGGGGTGTATGGCCCGTGCCCTTTTCATGGGTGCCTGTTCTCCCTCCATTGCTGGTACTCCTGTCGGTGCCTGGATCGGCACGGTGGCCACCTCATCTGATTCATTGTCGACTCCCAACTCAGGCAGCGATGTTGGCTCCACCAGGCGGGCCAATATGAGTGGGACTGATGCACAGGGGGCCCCGGTGGTATCTGGGCCAGAAGGTGCCCTGGAGGACAACTGGCGCACAGAGGAGGAAGACGAGGAGGGGGTTGGATAAGTAGACAGCCCATGCAGCACAATCTGGACCAGGTATGTTGCTAGCCAGTTGAGGAGACGCCATACGTCATTGTGATGATGTGCAAGCACTCGACAGCAAGCCTGCACTTCATCACGTATCACGCCGGTACTCCTCCCAAAACCGACCAGCAGGGGTACCACTCTGTCCGGAATGGTAACAGCCGCCGGCATTGGGGTGTCGGTCTGGGTGGAAGCATCCGACACCTGGGGCTGGGTCCGGGTTGAGGCATGCCGGCAGGTGCATACAGCTGTAGCTGCTGTCCCAGGGACTGGATTTTGCACAGGCACCGCAAGCGGGGCCTGCACAGCCTCATGCCCCAGGGGCAGGACTGCAATAATCACAGCCACCTCACCACCCCCACCTGACCACGTGGGCTGTGTTACTACGCCCGCCTCCTCCCCCTCCACCTCCGCCAACCTGGATGACTCCTGAGCATCTGCCGCACTGGATGGCCCCTGTTTTGTCTCACCTGACCCCCCCCCGCTGCTGAGGCGTCCACGTCCACCTTCACCCTCTTGGACTTATCCCCAACAGCTTTGGCCGATGGTCTTGATGCAGCCAAAGCCACCTCGCTCCCCGACAATGTGCTGTCCAGGGGGCGTGGCTGGGCCTTGCACCTCTGCCTGGTGGTGGCATCCCTACTGCCTTGCTCCACAGCACTGTATCCGCCCTCTTCTTCCAACGCAACTGTGGATATGGAGACATAGAACACAAACATCAGGGTACTGCACCAATGTGTGCATGGCAACACAAACATGCACATTAATTACACTAGTAAAGGAAACAACCATCATCCTCCACCACAACACACATGTACATTCAATACACATACATGCCTGTCCATCCCAACAGACAATCACATCCGGGGACATGGCACTGTCACAACCTATCAATTGCACATGCTAAACACACATGCATCATGTGCTCATACACATGTCATGCACAAACATCAACTGAAATTCCTCAAGCAGTGCGATGAGCAATCACATCAGAGTACTGTCAACTGCAATCCCGCCACATGACTACGTCACACATTGAATTGCACCATTTCATCCAACCATGAGTGATGGCCATTCACACAATCACATCTTTGACACAAGTAACAAAACACATGCAAATTGTGAAAGGTAGCGGTATGACACACAATGAAAATTAAATCTCATTAAAATTATACATGGTTCACTGCACACATGTAGAGCACTGTAGCACTTTCAGGGTCATGCACGCAGACATCCGTACAAGAGGCATACTTGCAGTAAGCCTAAGGTGCTCACTCCCAACATACAGGGACATGCACATGCACTGTGGAGCCCAGCAACACATGAACACTTGCGGGGCTGGGTGTGCAGTGCCGGGTAGAACTTTTCCAGGACCTGCATTTTGGTGGATCCGGCACCCGCGCCCCTCTCCAGTGGCACCGGCCTGGAGGAAGCGCAGGGCCTTGCTGTGGGTCCTGGATTTTAGGTCCTCCCAGTGCTTGTGCACGTGTTTGAAGTTGCGGGATGCCACCCCCTCTGCGTTGACGGCATCCACGATCCCATCCCAGATCAGCTTACGTCCTTCCTTGCTGCGTTGCGTCGGGGCATTGAAGAGGGCATCATAATACCCCATGACCTGCTCCACCAGGATGCCAACTTCCTTGGCAGTGAAGTTGACAGCCCTCTGCCTCGCTGACACAGGGTTGCCACTTACCTCAGAATATGTTGGTTGAGACATGGCAACCTCAGAGGCAGGTGTGGGTGGGCAAGGTGGTCCTGGGGCTGTGGAGCGGTGGTGATGGTATGGCACGTTGGGAGTCTGGTGAATTAGCTGAGGTGGTCATAGGGCCAAGGACAGGAGCACTGGAAATGGCTGGACATCAAGCACTCAAAATGCAGGGCAGCAGGCACACACAGTGGGCAGGCAGCAACAGATGGCCCGGGAGGAGGCATCTCAGGGCAGTAGGAGGCAGGTAAAAAGGCTTGTAGGCAGGAGCAAGGGTCTTCCGTGTCTATTGCGTGGGCTGCCGGAAACAGAGTGACAGTTACTTTGCGTGTTTGAAATTAGCGCAGACACGTGAAATCAGAGGAAAGGCACTCAGCGCGTAACTTACATTACACGTGCTGTGCGATGGCGTTCAGAATCAGTATAAAGAAGTACGTAGAAGCAAATCCGACTGTACATGCGATTGGGAGTGGACGGACAAGTGCATTACTGAGAATTTTGGGGTGCCATGCAATTCGTTCACTACTGTGACAGCTCGAACTTCTTATTTTGGTGGGGGATTTGCCTCTGCCCATACGCTTGTGCACTTTTCTTTTTTCAGAGGCTAACAGTGAGTTGTGTACGCATTATTCATACTCTGGGTGCCCCTGTGTATCGCGTACCCCATTATTACCATTACAGTAGCTTTCTGGGTTGGTGTCCAGTCAAAGGATAGTAGTGACAGTAGTGATAGTTTCGAGTCAAAAGGACTGAAAAAAAAATTGTTGAATATCTTTTTTCAAATTTTTTTTTTTTCCGGTTTCCGTATAGGAAATAAAAGTGGTTTTTATACCAAAAACAAGCGTTCGGGGGGGAACCCCCAAAAAAAGGAAAAAAAAATAATTCAACCTTTTTTTTCCCGGTCCTTTTGACTTGAAACTATTGCATTTCAATCCTTTGTATTCGATCCTTTCACCTATAACCTTCTGGGTTCTGCGTACACATTTTTTGTGTTGCTGGGTGCCACAGTGTATCGCGTTTTTATGGGAGCTACCAAGGTGTCACATACACACATGTTTGATTTTTTGGGTGCATGTGCGTTATGTGTCCCGTATTCTTTTTCACCCGGGGTAATATTGAGCCTTGCTGGACCACAGAAGTACGTTTTCCATCACGTATACTGACCCCTCACTCAGATTGCCCAGGACAATTGCTTGGTGTGCCTTCCATTGTACAAGTCCATCTGTACCATGAGTGGGAAGGCCCCCAGAGGGAAAGGTGGCAGAGGTGGCTGGGGTCGGGAACGTGCAGCAGAAGCTGCTGCCCTCCCCTCCAGGGGTAGGGGACGTGCAGAGAGAGCTGTGGTTCCCCCCCCAACAGGGTCAGGGAGCTGCAGGGGCAGCTGCTGTTGTCCCCCCATGGTCATGGACCTGCAGGGACAGCTGCTGTCCCCACCAACCAGGGTCAGGTAGCTGCTGTCGTCCCCCCGGTACATGGACACGCAGGGGCAGCTGCTGTCCGTCTCTCAAAGGGTAAGGACGTACAGGTAAAGCTCCTGTCCCCATTAACCAAGAAGGCAAAGCGTGCACAACAGGAAGAAGCTCCACTCCAATGCACAGCACAGGACACTGCCACGATGAGGAAGAGGAACTTCAATGATGATGAACTCAAAATCCTCGTGGACTATGTGAGCGCTCATTACTGTGACATGTGCATGCAGCAAGGGAGCATACAGACACCTGCTCAGTGTATGGTGCACTGGCAGCGAGTGATAGATGACATCAACGCCTTAGGGAATGAGAGGTGCATCGCTGCTCAGGTCATGAAGTGGTGGAATGACCTCCACCATCGCACCAAACACAAGCTGGGTGCCAACCTCGCATATGCTCTGACAACTGGAGTGGGGTCACCACAGGAGCAGGAGCTCATACGGCATGAAGAGGCTATGAGCTAGTTAATTCATGTGGATCAAGTGTAAGGCATGGGAGGCATGCCAAATTACAAGGACACATCCGGTGAATGACCAAGTGTGTGCATCCTGAGTATGTGTATGTAGATTAAACAAAGAAGTATGATTGTGTTGCACGTGTGCCTGCATTTGAATGACTGCCCTGGATGAACCATGTCATGGTGTACTGACTCATGCACAGTGTACTGGAGTGTGGATAGAACCCATGTGCCGTACATTCGTTGCACATGGCATTGTGACAATAGTCATCTCCAACCGGCATACACAAAAACATTTTCAACATGCCACCACAACGTGGCATCTGGTTAGTTGCATCAGTGATGTTAGTGACTCTGCTATGCTAGACAAGTGCTTGTGTCTGAAGCATGTATTACACATCATGCACACATGTACGTAGGTGGTTCCATGCCACAGATAACTTCCATGAAGGCTGTCAGCGGGCCTGGCAGTGTGCCATGGGTGACACTGCATTTTCCTACACTGTGCAAATCCCCGCTGCAACTATGGCACTGACCCCGTTGCCAAATATTTGTCAGGATTCATCCCTGTAAACCTCCCACACTGTTACAATCGTCTGTCCTGCTCCCTCCTGCAATCATCCTGCTTCACTGCACACTCAGCAACACACGGAAATAAGCACACGGGAGACCAGAGGTAGAAGGGTATTCGTCTATAATGAAAGCACGTATCCAAACTGCCTGGGTGGACTGCTCTGCTCCCCCAGGCCGGCAACATCCTTATATACAGTTTAGGTGGCTATCCCAGTCCTAAACAACATTACTCATGTCAAAGGGGATGCCTGCGGCCTGCATCCGGGCCCATGTATGGAGTGTAACAATCAGAGCCCAAGCGATAAAAGTGTCCAAGTTCTTATAATGGACTGTTTCCTGCGCACAGGGCAATGTGGCCTTGGGTTCTGGTTACAGCTTGTTAGGCACTGTTCGTTCTGTGTATATTCTCTCAGAAATGGTTTCCCATCCCTGGAGGTATGACGGTCACGCATTGCACAGTCACAGTGACCTTGCCGGTGCCAGATCCCATCTCCTCCTGCGCAGGGGCCTCAGAGAAATAGCAAAAACACATAAGTAGATCACGTAACACACTCAAAACACACTCCATGAGACAATGCCCCTGTCCCTCTTGTGTGTCACTGTCCCTTCTTCCTATCTCCCAGTGCATGTCATTACTCTCTCCACATCACACACCTGGGACTCCACACTCAGGCCATGTATGTCAACATTGAGTGCACTCCCTGTGCCAGTTGTACACTGGTGTGTCATTTAATTGTAGTGGACTTGGCTGTGATTATGTGTGCACGTGTTCACATGTACTGTAATGGCATGTTGCATAGCCACATGATGATGCACATTTATCATGTTTTTGTCTACAGTTTGCTGAGCCATGGGACAGAATGTGCTTTCAGAAATCCATGTCTGTTGGCAATGTGTCCACTGGCTACATGGTCAGGGACATGGGATTTTGTTGCAAGGCTGCATACGCTATGATCTGAAAGCTTCTTTTACATAGTGTGTGCATGCGATTTCTGGCATGGTAACATGCACAGCAATGTGTTGCAGGACAGCATTGAGATACCAATGTATATTGTTGACACAATTAACATGATTCTTCATGTCATTAAATGTCCTTGTGCAGGTGATGAGGACATGATGCAGGGAAGGAGGTAGAGGAGGAACGGGAGTCTGAGCCGGAACAGACCACCAGTGGAGGACGTGGTGTGGTAGCCCATGAAAATCCACTGGTGCTACAGTCCATCCGGGGACTGTCTCGGTTCTACACTGACTGGTATGAAATCAGTAGCTCTGGTGCTGACCCAGATGTCCAATCCTCTATGTGGTCAGAGGTGAGCGCACCAATTGTTGGAACTGTTGTTGCCCGTGAGTCTGCAAGGGGTCAGGTGCCCTCATAGGGCCAGTCAGTGGTGTCACATCCGTCTGTGGTGGTTACAGCTGCAAGGCCACACTCCACACTATTGGTTTCTGGTCCTGGGCCAGATGTCTAAGGGAGCGATGCAGTCCTGCAGCCACAGACAGTGGCATCACATCAAGGGCCATGCTCCCTTGGGTCATGTAGACATGGGCCCCGCACACATGGTGGACATGTGCAAGCTGGAGAGACAGTGTGGGAGCATTCGATGTTGCGTGTTGCGCAACAACAGGGTGCTGCCTATGAGATGTTGGCTGAGGGCATAGATAGGGTTGGCCAGATCCATGATACCACCAGAAACACAGGTAGAGCACGAGCTGCAGGCATTGAGGTCCACATGCCGCTCGCACAGGCTGCACATAGAGGCACGCAACAGGAGCGACGGGCCGATCTGAGGTCTATGCAGGCATCCCTGCTTGCAGAGGGTCAGGCCCACAGGGAAGCTGAGGCAAGAGTTGTTGTCCCTCAGAGCTTCAATTGAAGTGCAAGATGCAGCCCTCAGAATACAGTACCAACAGGATATGCAGCTATTGAGGCAGACCATCCCAGAGGAAATCGTGCATCCCGTGAGGTGTTGCATCAGGACCTCTGAGGCTTCATGTTGCAGATGCATTCATCAGTGTCCCGCCTGGCTGCTGCCAGTGCGGACCAGACCAGGGAACTATGTGGTCAACTTCCCAGGAAGGTAGCCACTGCAGAGACATGTCTCCCAATCCAAGATAGCCATGCGGTCCTTGAGTCCATGGAGGGAATGTTTTTTTTCAACATCCACCCATGTGGGAGGTGACGTACACCCTGCCTCTCCCCCCTCCTGGGTGGGTCCCTCGGTCCAAGATGGACATTTTTATTCTTGGTTTTTATTTTGGTTTTTTTCACTCCCCTGGCCAGATATTTTTTGTTTTGCCCTTTCCTGGTTGTCTTATTTTTTCATTTTTATCTTGATTTCCCTTGAAGTGTTCCATTAACTCCTCAAGGACTACACATGTGCTGTGGTGTACATACAGGCATGCCTAGTGAAGTCAACTAGCATGTTTGCATGGTGGTGCATAGGATGGCATGTGCAGGTAATTATAGGTTTGGTGTTCCGTTGCACGTGTGTGCTGTGTCTATGGTACTTCACAATGGTTGTTTTAATGTGTTCTCCCGTGTTGTTTCAGTAATCCGCGATGTGGCAGTGACTGCTGTCCCTGGGGAGACACCCTGCACCATTTCAAGTCCATGCTACCCATGCCCTCCACCAGACACTGTCCTTCTTGTACCAAATAAGAAAACACAGTTCCTGGTGAAGGTGATGTGGGATTTACACCATGCAGTCAGCAGGGAAGCTTTTGCACTGTCTTGCATATTGAGCATGCATCATTGGTGTGCATGTTTGCTGCACGTGTCGGTTGTCTTGTATGTCCTTTGCATGCTGACATGCCGTTATGGTAATTTGAGTGGTGGTTATGTCACTGTGTAACCTACCTATGTGTATACCTCTATGGGCACACCTACTGTGCTGTGCAGCATGTCATTTGTACATCTGAAGACCAGGATGTGTACTCCTTGATCTGTCATTTCCTTATTATTCCCTCTCTGTGTCACTCTCTCTCCCTCTCTCTGTTGTGGTACACTGTACTCTTGGACGAATCACTATCGATTTCCATTTACCCTGTGGCAACCTGTGTTGCTCCTGCACTGTGTGTTGTATGCATATTTTCTTTCAGTGATCATGTCAGATCATGTATGTGCATGTTGTTTGTGCTGTTACTCTGCATTGAATTCAATTTAGGTGACGCGTCTCCTGATGGTGTGCATCGTATGCAAGGCAGGTGAGATCCATGAACAGGTAAGTGCATGGCATTTGCTGACACTTCTGTGGTGTTTGCATGGGAGTGTGGCACTGTGTTTGTTCACTTTGGATTGAGTTAACTTGTGCTCACCGAAATTGGTAGGACATGCACCCTGTGGCCAGTGTATGAATTGTCATCTTACCAGCAGAACAACGCAAGTAGGAAATGTGGTCCCAAAAGAAATTTAGGAATTGCAATACGAGTAATGTAATATATGCAATTTGGTGTCTTTGCGGCAAAATTTACATAGGGATGACTAAACGTAAAATACAAGTGAGAATTTCAGAGCACAAAAGCTGTATAAAAATAAAGTGACCGCAGCCCCTATGGACAATCATTTTTTGATGATGGACCATAAATAAAATGAGTTTAGGTGGACTGTGCTTCTCCATATTTATCCTGGGTCAGATGGCGATTCTGCAGTTAAGAGACTACAAACAAAGGAAACTTGGCTTATTTTTTTGTGTAAAACAACAGAGCTAGGGCAGAATGAAGCTATTGATTGGATATATAGCGTAGGCTGAAAAATACATAACCCACTGTTGTGGTTAGTGTTACGTGTAGGCTGTATAAGATCAATAATATACAGTTGTTTTACATACAGGGTTGGCCCTCTACTTGTGCAGTCGCTCTCAGTACCTGTTAGTGTATTGGCATGTGCGCGGTTGTTGAGTGATGCCTGCCGTATGTGCGCAAGCTTTGTGGACGGCCGATTGCTTACAGGGCGAACCGTGCTGAGTTCAGGCTAATTACTGTGTTAAACACCCGGGTTCAGGTGTTAACGGTAATCTAATGACCACTAGCGTCAACCCATAAAAACGTTGTGGCTGAGCGTACAGTGATCAGATGATCGATCACGTGGTTTTTGGTCCTCGCGAGAGAGACAGCGTTTGAGTATGGCAGAAGTAAGTGATTTAGTGCTCTTGTTCTTTTTGTTCCAACGGTGAATGGAACAGCTGTTTAAACCAGGGACTGCGTCTAATTCCCCTGTTCAGAGCGTTGCTCTGGAGTCAATTTGACAGTTTATTTCCTCTGTCGTTGAGGCGAGCTTTGAGTGACCTGTGTCTTTATTACACAGGTTTGCACTTTCCGGGTTAAACGTGAACGGGACCAACGTTCGTGGTAATCAGCCTCTGCTGACAACACGCAGCCCTTGGACATGATTCATCTTGGCTGAGAAGAGTGCCGTTTGAAGGATTAACTGTTTGTTGACCACGGCTTTACTAAGGGTAAGCCTTATATATTTTGATAATTTTATGCAGGCACATAAGATTACTATGAGATATCATTCACAGCCACAGCAATTACAGCTCTTATTAACATTGGCCCAGATGGGCGGCTTCAGTAGAGAGGTTTTGTGCCAAAGATTTTTCAACCATGTTGATAATGTTTGTTAGGTAGGACAAACAGTTTGGTGAGTTTAGCAAGAAACCACTGTCAGCAAAGTGCTAGCACTGCCAGGCGAAGTGTGATTGTAACATTTAGATGGTGCGACCCAGGGCGACATCTGTGAAAAAATGGGATGGAGTTATGCCTCAATTAGGCTTGCTCTGGTGTTGTAGTGGAAAATGAATTATACGGCTCGGTTTCCCTGAATTGATGTTTGTTTTGTTGTTTTCAGATCTGCTAGTATCTACCAAGAAGACTAGTTTACCCACCCGTCCATACACAGTAAATGTGAACGTGTTAACGGTAAGCTCTCAGTGGGGCAGTCTTTATCCCTATCTGATTTAGAGCTTGATCAAATTAGTATACAGCTTAAACTCACAGCTGTCTTTTTCCATGTTGTTCCTCCTTAGTTATATGGAATTCACCACAAAGAAATCAAACCTGTTTTTATTTTTAAACTTGTTTACTTTTGATCGACACCAGAGAGCAGTACATTACAACATATTCTTTCATGACACTCTGTGCAGCTCATTGATCATCTCCTCCCCCATCAACCCCATTCCCGTCCCCCCCCTTAGTTAACGTCCACATCTTGCGCTTCTGTCTCTTGTATCATCGCCGTGCTCCTTGGCGTTGGAGCGTTTGCTACCGCTCGTGGCTTAAAAGTTAGTGCTGGATAGCTCTGGTCATAGTCTATTACAGGGGACCAGATGTTCGTGAAGCGGTGAAGGAGGCCTCTGTTTGCTGCCGTGATCTTTTCTGCGACAAAGATGTCCCAAAGTTTGAACCACCATAGGATCATCAGGGGTCCCTCTGGCGATTTCCAGGTTTGTGCCACTGTGATTTTAGCGGCCAGGAGGAGTTGAGTGAGGAGGGTGGCACTTCTACCCAACCTTGGGTATATGCCTGGCAGCGGGGCTCCTAGTAGGATTGATTCTGGCTCCATGGGCAGCTTTATCCCAGTTATGTCTGCTATGGTGGCGATGCATTGGGCCCAGAAGTTTGCAATCACTGGGCAGGACCACCACATATGGATGAACGATCCCTGTAGGCCGCATCGACGCCAGCATCAAGGGTCCAAGGCTGGGTTTATATGGTATAGTCTAAGTGGCGGGTAGTACCATTTTAGGAGTAGTTTATGGGCACACTCCTGATTAGTGATGGAGAAGGAGGAGGCCCGCGTGCGAGACCAAATGTCTGACCAGACCTGGTCTTCTATTGGGTGTCCTAGGTCTGTTTCCCATTGGTTCATGTAGGTTGCTCTAGCGACCAGGAGATTTGTCTGCAACAGCTTGTACATCGCTGAGATGCGCCCTTGGTGTGGGGGATCTGCGATTGTCAGCTCTGTAGGGTCTAGATCTCGGGTCGCTGCCTCGCGCGTTGCTGGATGGGAACACCAATGCCGCAGTTGCACGTATGTGAATCTGTCTGTTTCCGCCAGGTCAAAGGTGTTTCTGCATTGTTCAAAAGTGAGTGGCTGATTCCTCTCAAAGAGCTGGCTCAGGGAGCTGAGGCCGCCGGCGATCCAGTTCTTGAAGTTCACTAGGTGGGTTCCTGGGGAGAACGCTGGGTTATGAAATACCGGGGAAGATGGGCCTAGGCCTCTAGGGATTCCCCTCTGTTTACGAGTCTATTCCCAAGCTTTTACAGTCTGCCTAGTGGAAGAGAGGATGTTCGGCCACGTTCTTCGGAGGACGGGGGAAAGGTGCAGGAGGAAGCGGAGAGGGATGGGTAAGCGGGATTGTTCAATCTCGTCCCATCTAGGTCTGTTCGAGGTTATCGTCCAGCCCACAGTGTGAGCCAGCTAGGCTGTGATCTGGTATTTCTGGAGGTCTGGGACTCCTAGGCCTCCCAAGTTCGGATTGCTCAGCATCGTCTTGAGCGGGATCCTTGACTTTTTTACCTTTCCAGATGAAGCGTAGCACCTTCCTTTGGAGGCGCAATAGTGAGGACCGGGGGATCAAAACTGGAATGGCTGAACAGGTGTAAAGCAGGCGTGGAAGGAGGTTCATTTTACATGCCGCTAGGCGGCCCAGTAGTGAGATCTCCTGCGAGAGCCAGCGAGTGAGGTCCTCCTCCAAGGTCTTGAACAGTGGTTGAAAGTTCGCTTTGTAGGTATCCTACGGTCGGGCTGTGATCTGTACTCCTAGGTAGGGGATGGACTTTTCGCTGAGCTGGATCGGGCAGAGGGCTCTGAAAGAATCCTTATCTTCCTGCTCCAGTCTCCCCCCCCCAGGGCCGATGATTTTGCGAAGTTTATCGCAAATCCTGAAACTTTACCAAAGCGATGAATTTCTGCCAGGGGTTAATAACACATCATCCGCATATAGTGCTATTTTATGTTGAGTGGGGCCTACTTGGAGGCCTTTGATTCTGGGGTTCAGTCGGATCCTTTGGGCCAGTGGCTCCATAACCAGGGCGAAGAGCAGGGGAGACAAGGGGCATCCTTGTCTGGTGCCGCATGATAAGGGGATTGGGTTAGATAGGAAGCTGTTAACGCGGAGCAAGGTCTTCGGTGATTGGTAGTTCGCCAAGACGAGTTTCTGAAATGTGGGTCCAAAGTGAAAGGACTCTAGGGTGAATCGGAGCAATGTCCAATCTACTTTGGCAAAGGCTTTAGTCGCATCTAAAGCTAGCACAGCCAATTTACGTGCATCTCATTGAGTGACTTCGACCAGGTTTAGGACCCTGCGGACGTTGTCTGCAACGGATCTATTCAGTACAAATCCTGTCTGGTCTGGGTCGATGATGTACGGGAGCACTCTCGCTAATCGGTTGGCCAAGACCTTTGAGTAAATGTTAGCGTCCAGGTTTAGTAGAGAGATAGGTCTATACGTTGTGATGTCTCTGGGGTCTTTTCCCGGCTTCAGGGCGAGAACCGTGATCGATTCCTGCATGGATGAGGTGATGGACCCCCTGGTAGCGAAGGAGTTAAAAAGCGATGTGAGGGGGGTCACCAGCTGCGAGCGAAAGACTTTGTAAAAGCGGGTCGAGAATCCGTCTGGACCCGGGGCCCTTGGTTTGAGACTTTTGATGACTTTGTCCACCTCTTCGCTCGTGATAGGGGTCTCCAGCTCATCTCGCACCGTAGGGGCGATCCGGGGAAGCGCTGTCTCGCAGGTACGAGAGCTGCTCTTCAGGTGATCTCGGGGAGGCTGTCATCGTGTCTGTGAGGTGAGTGACTGCGATGTGTTGCTTGTCTCCCTCTGCAAACTGGACTCGCAGAGGCCTAGGATGGAATTTCTCTTTCTGGTCTTCGCCAGTTTTTTCACCAGAAATTTGTTGGCCTTGTTCCCTTAGTTCTGGCAAGAATCTGAGCCGTGTCCTCAGCGTAATGTGCTTCTAGCTTCTTTCAAGCTATCTGCAGGGCTCGATGGGTTCTGGCCGTCCAGTTTTTTGCTTTACATATAGCTTCTGCTCTCTCTACGTCCTCCTGTAAGATCTGGCGAGTCTGGAGCTTCTTTTTGTGGTAGGCCGCTCCTTGGGATATTAGGACCCCTCTCACAACCGATTTCATTGCGTCCCACGTGTTGGCCGGTGAGGTGTCCTCGCTCTTATTTTCTTTGAAGTAGTCTTTGATGGCTTTCGCTACCACATCCCTTAATGACATGTCATTCAAGATCGGGTCGTATAGGGACCACTTGCGTTTTGGGAGCGGATCAGGGTCATGGGCTCTCAATGTTAGGATGACCGGGGCATGATCCGATAAGATTCTGGGACCTATGGTCACCTCATCGAGAATGAGTAGTCGCGGACCTCTTGGTGTAAGACTCCATGTGTCGACCACATCCAAGCTGCGGAAAAGTTTAAGCAGAGCTGTTGCCACACTGAAGTCTTTACGAGCAAGGGGGTGAGATTTATCTTTGATTGGGTCAGGGGCTCTGTTGAAGTCTCCCCCTATTATCGTTTGACCCTCCACGAATGGCCGGAGGGCATCTTCCAGAGCTGAGTAAAACTCTTCCTGTTTATCATTCGGGGCGTAGATCGAGATAAGGGAGTATAGCTGGCCGTAGATCCGGCATTTAATTGCTACAAAGGGGCCATCTGGGCAAAGCAAAGTGTCTAAAATTTGTGGTCTAAGTGTCTTAGCGATGAGTAAAGCTGCTCCACCTTTTTTGGTGCCGTTCGATGCCAGGAATTGTAACAGGAATTGTCTGTTGCGGAGCCTAGTGAAATCTGCTGGAATCGGGTGAGTTTCTTGAAGGAATACGACTGAGGCCTCTTCGTTCTGTAGATGCCATAGCATAGATTTCCTCTTCTGCGGCCCGTTTAAGCCTCTGACGTTGAGGGTTAGGAACTTCACTTTCAGGTGTGGTTGAGGGCCATCGTGGGCTTTCCTCGACGGCTGGGGTGGGATCTGTGGGGGAGAGTCATGAGTTTCAGGCATCATCCGAGAGCCTGGTGACAATGCGGTTCTCTGGTGGTCTTGTTTTATAACCTCTCCAACGGGAGGGCAAACTGAAACGGGAGAGTGAACATGGATGTGTGTGGGGGGGGTGGGGTTTTCTGTGCGGCCTTCTCCACGGCCAACAGGGCCAGGGTAGAACCATTGGACTTGGTTCGCCTCCAAGGGTGAGTTGGTCACATAATCCTCGGAGTGGGGTGTGGGCCGCTCGGGGCCCGCGGCATAGTTATGTTCCGCTTTAGTTTCGGGATCGGCTAGATCACGATAGAGGGGTATGACTGGATCATTGTATCCTCCAGCGTCTCTGTGCTTTAGACCAGGATTGTTGTTGCTGTCTTTGGGGTGATTGGTCCGGTTCTTCTGGCGGGAGATGAGGACTGGAGGTGAGCGAGACCTCCGGGGAGTTTGGATGCAAGATGGATTTTGCGTCCTCAAGATGGCTGTTTTTGCGCAGGGTTCCCTGGTATGTGAATTGGATAGTGGAAGGGAACAGCCATCGGTAGCGGATCTACTGGCTTTGGAGGAACAGGGTCAAGGGCTTGAGGGCTCTTCTTTTCTGAAGGGTCATCAGGGAGAGATCCTGGAATATCTGAAGCAGGGTACCCATGAATGAGAGCTCGTCCTTGGTGCGGCTTATCACCGAGATGGCCTCTTTGGTGGTGTAGAAATGGACTCTAGTGATTACATCGGCGGGCCATCTGAGTCTGCTCCTTGCCTCGGGCGCAATCTGTGGGTTCGGTCCAGGACGAGTTGAGCTTTGTCCGTGAGCGGGAGGAGGGCCTGGAAAAAATTGCTTATATATTCTGGTAGTTCTCTGTCTTGGACAGACGACGGGACCCCTCGGATGCGCAGGTTATTCCGTTGTGCCCTATTCTCCAGGTCCTTCTGCTTAAATTCGAGCACATCGCTTCTAGTCTGGAGCGCTTGAATCTCGCGTCGCATTTCTATTAGCGTTGCGTCATGGCTCTGGGTTAAATCCTCGACTTCTCCTAGCCTCTGTTCGGCTTCTGTGAGTCGTTGGTCTGTCTGTTCTAGACGTGTGGTGAGCTCGGTCATGCAGGACCTAAACTCAGCTTTGATGTCCCGCATGAAGGCCACGATGTCATCTTTGGTGGCCAGCTTAGCTTGTTCTTCCGGGGCCTTCTGTGGGGTGTGCCTAGGGGTGAGGTCCGGCTTCTTTGCCTTATCCGGCGCTAGGAGCATGGTGGAAATGTCCGAGGACTTGGGTGTTTTAGCGGGCTTCGACATCCTGCCAGTACAATGACCCTGGGGTTTCTTTTCTGGATGGGTCGCAAAGGGTAGGGGACTGCCCGCCAGGGAGCTGCTGTTTCAGGCTCTACACAGGGCTGAGATCCGGGATATCAGGGTGACGGTGGGCAGGGGCGCCCCAGGAATTCGCCAGGTGGCTGGGCCAGTGGAGGATCGAGGTTCAGGCTTGTATGTCCGCGTGTCCGGGTTCCTCTGTCGTAGCTGGGATGGTGTTGGGGGAGGGGAAGCCGGAGTTCAGCTACTTATCAGGGACTCAAGTGATTCACCCCCATTGGGCCGAGTTTAGAGCAAGGCCTCAGGGCCCTCAATTAGTGAGCGCCTCGGGGGGGGCTGAGCGCTACGCTCACTCCGCAGGGCCGATGCTTATGGGGGATGGGCTCACCTCTCTTTTGTCACCGCTCTCGGATGCCGCAGTTCTTCCAGTTCTCGGTTCAGATCTGGCTCCGACGCAGCTCGCTGGTCAGCCACGGAGAGGGGAGCCCTTAGTTTTCACGGCTCCGTCCGCGTCAGTACCCTGGAAATCTTCGGAGCGAGTCGCCGGTGACGGGGCGAGGAATCTCTCCTCACAGCTCCACCTCCTCAGCAGGTCCCGTCCGCCATCTTGAAAACATTGCTGCCAGCCTGCGAGCGCGGGGAAGTTTGATCCATTTCAGTGCTTAATCAGGGAATAATGGAGCCTTACTGCACATCGGCGAGTGCCCCAGCATATCAGCTTGCCATAGCTCCATCAGTCGATTCGATCCGTTCGCTAGGGGTTGATTAAATGCTAACTGCCGCGGGTCTCGGGCAGAGGCCCTCAGGGAAGCAGCCGCATCGCTGGCGCTCCAGGCCACGCCCTCATCAAACCTGTTTTAAGTTTGGAATTTTTAGAATCATGACCTGTGATGTTTTGATAAATTACCATGTTCTACCCCTGAAGAAGTTCTCACATTATACCAACTTTTGTTAGAGAATGAAACATGTTGGGTTCATTAAGGTGTTGTATGATAGCCAACACTTATTAATGTCATATTGAATTGTTCAGAACCGCATACCATGATTTAGGCGGATTCACTCAACGAGGACATAAGGTGTAGAGAGAGAGTATCCTAGGGAGTAGGGACTGTCTTGTGGTTTACATTGGGAGTTTTTTTATCACTGTTCAGGGTCTTTGTCATTGTGTGTACACAACCGGCCTTTGATGGCAGTAGGTTGTGGCATAGGTGTTTAGTGCTTATATTTTTGGGTTTATAGCACTGCGATAATGTATGAAATACAAATGAAATTAAACGTGTATTTTTAATAGTTCAGTGATACACACTAAATTTTATAATTAGATGAATATCTTCATTCAAATGTCAATTTAATAAAATATTATATTTTATGTACCACCCAGTGGTTTTACTGTTTTTTTTTTACCTAGGTGTTCTTGAGTCTGGTCACTCCTAAGGAGGCCCACATGGAAGCCACGAGTTTCTCTAGTCCAGAAACAGTCGTAAGCCTTGCTAGGGGGATGAATCTCGTGGTGCATTAAAATTTCCCCTGAGTCTTTCATGTGTTATATGTTAACTTGTGCTCAAACACTATTCCTTGAGGGGGCATGATTCACACGGGGGTGATTCTAATGATGGCTATGGTCATGTTCATCAGATGGATTGCTGGGGCCACTGTTCACTGATTATGATAACTGTCCTTTCTAACTGTGTGGTGGGGTTTCATGGTTGTTTGGGAGTGTGTAGCATGGTCAACAGTTTGTGGACTGTGTCAGGTGCAGATGTTTGGGCTGAGGTGTGCCTCATTCAACTTTGATCATGTCTAATGAGTGACACATCAGATCACTAGCAGGGTTTGTGGGATTAGGGCTGTTTGTCACATTTGGAATGTCCAAATTATGCATCAGCTATTAAGGTGTGCTACAGCATTGTGAAGTCACAAACATGTTGCTATGTCTGATGTTATGTGGGATATTTGGTCTAACAGCGCATCAGATTTTGTGTTGTTAGTGGGTTTTCTTTCATTTCTCATGCATGCGGCACCATGTTGAATGCAGCTTCTGGGTGCATGGTGGTGCTGCATTGAAATAGATGCAGTATTAGACAATTGCTTCGGGGTGACAATTAAGTCTGCATTGACCATGGTCTGGTGGTTAACGGTGTACTTTTAGCATGAATTAATTGTTGATCAATTTATCAATTTGCTTTGTGTTGTCTGCTTATTTCTTCCATTGTGGCTCCATCGGTGTGCAGCAGTACTTTGTGCCATCAAGCATGGTTCTGGCGGAGGTGCAAGAGATGAGTGGCTCAATGATTGGCAAGCCATCCACTGTATATTCTGCAAGAACTCCTTCAGAGTACCTTTGGTATACGCTTGCAGCACATATATGACTGACTGAACCTACTAGTGACAGGCTCTTCAAACACAACCCTCCGCGCCTCTGCACCCCCTGACTCTCACCATCATCATTATTCATTCTCCTTATTCACTCATGTCTCCCCTGAAGTAGTCAACAGAGTTGACAAGTCCAGGTGTCATTCCTATTGGTGTCCCGCTGCTCCTACAGAATCATCATTGCCAACTTCTCCTCTCTGTCAAACGCTCTTGGTGATCTACCCAAACTCTCCTTTCCTGGTGTTTAGTTTCCATCCTTCATCAGGCACTCACTTGTGCACACCATCCTTACTATGGGCCTCATTATGACTTTGGAGGTAGCCATGGCGCTGTTAGCACCATGGCTGCTGCCAAAATCGTGTCCGGGTCCAGTCTGGTGGAGTGGGGATTTACCGGGACATTCCGCCCTAGGCAGACCCGGTAATTCCCCATTCCAAATGCCATTCCCCATTCCTGTTTGAGCCCCCAGAGGGCTCTATGGGAATAGGGAAGGTGATAATTACGGGCCTGCAATAGCAGGCCCGTTATTAGCGCCCTGGTCCCTTAGTGGGACCCGTAAAGGAGGTGTGGTCCGACCACACGTCCCTTGCGGTTCCCGCTAAGTGACCTCGGAATTGGGCGGTAAGGGATTGCCGGCACCGGTCTTCTTACCGGTGCCTGGTATCCCTTAGCGCCCACCTCGTAATGACCCCCTATGACATATGCACAGCCTTCCTGACCACCAACATACCGGGGAATAGCTTTATAAACCGTCCAGGAGAATCTGCTTGCCAAATTGGCCCGCACACAAATGAACGCCCATGAGGGCATTCTTGGGGATGTACATGGACACCAGTGTGGATTGAAACTGTCTGGAGCAACAGACACTGCTCTACAGGGGTCACATGAATTAATGGTAGCATCCCTCAATTCATAATGCCCTGCAGTCCTCATCATCCTTGATGTCTCAAATGCTTTTCACCCAGTGATGCATTCCACCCTCATTTTGATGCTCCATGAACGGACAGTGGACTTGCTTAGGTCATTCCGAAAAAGCAATTCCATAGATACCTCATACTGTATCCTTTCTTTTATCCTACTTCAGCCTCCACTTGTGGCATCATGCAGGTGTCCATTCTTTTCCCATGCATCTTGGGCATATACATTTGCCTGATGCAACGCATATTTGAACCATTGTCCAACTGATTCACATGCTATGATGAGGACAGACTACTTTTCAGCACTGTTCCTAGTGACACACTTGCACTATTATTCACCATGTCTGACTCTCAGCCATCCTGGACTGGTGCACTCCAAATTACCTTGGCTTGTGCGTCATTTACAAAGTTTTGTGTCCCAACTGGCTCCGATGCAGCCAACTTCTGGAATTGACTCCTTCCTTCATGGGCTCACTACCTGCCCACTCATCCCAAGGCAGGAATATTGGATTTGTCTTTGACTACCCTCTTCCCTTACTGCCACATATTCGTGAGATTGTCAAAGAGTCCGACTTGCAGCTCTTGATGCACACAATT
This sequence comes from Ambystoma mexicanum, assembly GCF_040938575.1. Classification (NCBI taxonomy): domain Eukaryota; kingdom Metazoa; phylum Chordata; class Amphibia; order Caudata; family Ambystomatidae; genus Ambystoma; species Ambystoma mexicanum. The sequence continues at coordinate 1,045,760,239 of NC_090936.1, forward strand.
AATGTACACTTCCACAACATCATGCAGCGGTGCAATGTTACACGTGCTGTGGTAGTCTCGATGCTACATTACTGCAACATCCGACTCCTGAGTGTTCCTTGTTCTATCCTGCGACCCCCTACAGCTTACCCAGATGTATGCGTGACTCTTCATTTGACTCAAGGCCAGGGCAAACGTCTCTCCTGCACAATGGATGCTTCTGAGGCTCACAGACTCTGCACGTATTACATTGTAATACCGCTATATCATACACACGGATGTCTGGGTCCCGGTACCGTCTTCAACGCTTCCTGATGATATACTACCCTTCTGTACTCCTGCATTCCTCAGGCAATTACTCCCTGTGTGTGAAGCACATAGGTATTGGAAGGGATGGTGGTGGGTTCTTTTGCTATGCGTGATGCCTTGTGTGTAGTAGACTCACTCTCCCCCTGCACACTGAGCAAGTACCCCTTAAGGTCACATTGATCAAGTAGTCCTTTCTCTTCGCCATTTCCCGCTTTATTCCGTGCTATTGATGCAGTAGCGTGCATCATGTCCATGTGCCTTATGTGTCCTTGGTGCCCTGACCCCCAGATTTGTCATGTGAAGTACTGTGTATATGGTGTACTTGCTCACGATCAGCATCGCCACGTGACTAATCACTTCCATTAGTGTATTATTTTATTATTGCCTTTTCTGCACAAGATGTTCTCCATGCACTAATCCCAATCTTTTGCCTTAACGACATCACCTGTACACTTGAACGTTGTAAACGCTCACAAGGCATTGTGGCCTTGTCTCCCCTTCCAGTGATTGTCACGATTTCTCGGGAGTATTGATTGCCTGATTGATTTGTGTTAGTGAATCATTGGGCCTCATTACAAGTCAGCCGGTCCGGAAACAACGGTGGCGGTAAATCCGCCGCCACCCTTGTTTCCAGACCGGTTGATTCAGAGTCCTGCAGGCGGAAGGTGTCACTCCCACCAGGTCTGACCTCTATCATAGAAGGAACCAGTGTTACCCAGGTCCCCATCCCCATGGAGTCCATTGGGACTCCATGAGAATGGGGATTTACAGAATTCCTCCTCCAGAATTACCAGGTCACCGGGGTTGTAATGCTCCGGTGATTCTGGCAATCACGGAGGTGGAATGGTATTACGGGTCCGGCGGCAGCCTGCCGGTTTTTCTGGCATGGCTACCGCCGGACTCGTAATGAGGCCCGCTGTCTACATTCACCTGTCCCCAACCTGTTGTCCTGTCTGCCCTTGCAAACATTTTGGGATATTGGATGTATGTCTGAGCAATGTGCAACACCTGTGTTAATTGGTAATGTGCTTCCATGACTGTATGGAGTGCAATGTTCCGATAATATGCAGGTGATGGTCTGCCTTATCCAGACATTGGTATTGTTCTGAGGGTGCCCATTGTTTTGATTTGGTTACATTTTTGGCATATGTGCTGTCTTCACAGTTTCATGCGGCATGTGGAGTGAAGTGTGCATTGTGTATGTGACAACGTGTAATGATTTTGGTTGTGTTGCATGCACATTTGCTGCTTGTCATTGATGGGGAAGGCAGTGTGTGAGAAATCGTTGGGTGTGAGTGTGTGTGTATTGTGTGTTTGAATTGTATGATGTGTACAGGTGTTTCTGCATGTGTGCAGGGACACATGTTACTGGCTGAATTGGGACTTTTGATTTGCATGTGTTTCAGTTCACTGAGCGGTACCCGTATGTATTGAAGTATTTTATGCATTTATGTGGTACATGACAATGTTTCATGTTTTTCTTTGTCTGTAGATCCTTACGTCTGGTAATAATGGGTATTTCATGTTAGGAAATTGAAGTGTGCACTGCATGGCAATGGTACAGGTAAGATGTTCTTTTACATTGATCGTTATGTAAGGTTACAGTTTTAACCGGCATGGTAGTTGTTGTCATCCACCAATGCAGCTTGTGTACACTACTGTGTGTATTGTGAACAGGGTTCAGGGATCAAGCTATGGTGTGCTTAACGGAAACCTCATTACTTTCTGCCCACACATCCCACGTGGAAATGAAAAGCTTTCATTCTTATCTGGCCCTTTCAAACTGTGGCGCTAAACAGGGATGTGAGCTATCCCCCTAGTGAGTCTATGTGTACATGGCTGACTTTGCACGTGTGATTAGCACTTTCACCTCTGGATTCAAGTGTTATGTGGATGACACAGTACTTTATTTCAGGCTACCCTCAACAGCCTCATCTTCTTCACTCATATCTGACTGCCTGTCCACGATTCAGTCATGGTCTGCTACAAAGAACCTCTGCCTTGACGCCAGCAGGACTGGGTTCATTTGCATTTTGGCCCAGAACCAGCTTTCCCACTTTCTCTGTGGCCAGACTCCCTTGGCCGTACAGCCACAACCAGCTGCACAGATATTAATGATTGCGGTCATCTCTTGGAAGTACAACTGTCTGCTATGCCTCCTCTGAGGTACTGCACCTTTTCTCTCTTTCCCCCAGCAGGTCACTGTGTCCACAGCCCTGATTTTAGCCAGGCTGCACTACTGCAACTGCCTCTTGCTCGAACTCTGTGCTTCTAATCCACACCCTCTTGACTCATTCAGAACAAGACCACAAGGTTTATGTTTGGCCTCAATACCAGGGACCACATCTGTCTGCCACTGATTTTCCTCCTCTGGCTAGCCGTGCTGAAAAGGTCAATTCATATAGAGTATGCATTGTACACAGGGCTTTGTGGGGCCTGTGTACTACCTATCTGCAAATATTCATACCTCAATGCTGTCCCTCCAGAGCCATATCATCATCTTACTCCAACCTTCTTCAGGTGAGCCAGTTCTGGATGCAGATTTTTTTAGGGGAATCTTTGTCGTCAGCAGGGGGCCAACCTCTGGGATATCCTTCCTGCCACCTTGTTTGGGGTCTCATATCCTTAAGTTCCTGGAACTCCTCAGGAGTTTCCTCTTCTACTCTTCCTTCTCTCTCCCTCTTCCCTGCTAATCGATCCCTCTGCTCTCTCACTCTCTCCATACTTTTCTCCATGCAGCTTGATGACTGGCTGCTTGATGTATCTCAGGGTCTCACAGGCCCCAGTCACCCCCAGGGATGTTGTGTGTACTTGCCTCCAGGAACGGAACTAGTATCATCATCACTGCACTTGGTAAATTACCCTAGAGAGTTGCATCTCTCTGCACCTACCCCAACCTCCACTGACTGGACGCACTTGGAGCATCCCTGAACTTGTTCCCACTCTCCATACCACTCCCCTGTAAACGTCTGTGCACTTGCTCCTTCTGATTGCACCATGCCTGTACATCATCTGTCTGTTCTACCCTGTCCTCACTCCCTGCATGGTGGCACAATTATGCACTTGATGAAACTGTAGCTTCATCATCAAACATAATCACTGTTGCCACCACTGCGGATTGTATGACATGCACCTGGAGTGACTATTATGGTTGCAGTGATTCTAGGGCTTTGTACGAATGTTCTTTTTCACACCTTGTTCCATCCATCCTTGAGCTCTTTGAGACGCTTGCCTTGTGTATCAGGCATTTCGGAATCTACTTTTGCATGACGTGACATACCATGACACAGTATAATGAACATTTTACATGACATATGGGATGGGTTCAGTGACACAGAGGTGAGTTAACCGAAGGTTTGGCATGTTGGTAGTGGTGTTGTGTTACTTGTAGTGGTGAGAGAGGCATGTCTTTTAAGTTGTAAGGGATGCACACAATTTTGCACATCCAAGGGGCACATGCTCATGGTGGTTTGGTGGTCACTGTTGAGTGGCCCATTGTCATCACTGAATGGCACTCCACAGGGGATGGAATTTAGGTGAAAAAGTAGCCAGAAGCTGGGTACGGGCAGCCTCTCCATGTGCCCTTTGCCCAGCCATACGCAAGCGGTGTGCCTGTGGGTGTGGATGTGGGGGCCAATGTTCCCTCTAAGCTGTGTGCATGTGCGCTTGCCCAGCTTCCTTCTGGGTGCCGCTCAGAAGATTGTTAGGAGCACACATAGACAATTCTCACATATTCAAAAAGATTTAATAAGGAACACTCCACAGTAATTACCTTAAATTTTCTTTCTCTCAAAATAAGAAACTAGTCTTGATATTCTGCTCATTTGCATTACACTACTATGCAATGGTGGCCGTAAACACCTAAAATCTCCAACAGCAAAATACACACACAAGGTTAAAAACTAATGTGAAAAACTGGCTCCATGAACAGAAGAATCTAACCAAGATATGCCTGCACACATTGACCAAACAATTTTCCCTACCCACCCATGACTCTTAAGCTTGACTCTAACACACTTTTACCTTATGACTCTAACTTCTGCCCCAGAACACATTAGAATACTACCAGACAACCTTGAGTCTTCCTCTCTTAGCTCTGCGAAAGGTTAGCAGACGTGCACCTACATCCACTTGTTTTATGTTTGTTGTAGTATGAGTAACGTTCACATGCCAGAATTTCTGTTACTGATGATGCCTTACCAAAAGCATCACCCACACTATACAATCGAACTACCAGCTCAAATATCGATTAATGACTGTAAGTAAGCAGGCTACTTGGATGTGTAACGCTATCCCATACTTCCTCTTCTTTGTACACACGTCACCCAACCGCTTTGAAGGCCCCTTTGCAAGTTAACCAATGTAAAACTCAAATATTAATTTGCCCTCTTAAGTATTTTGAGAAAACAAATGTGATGCTCAGCGTCTTCTACTTTAGCGACACTAACATTACCCTATAAGCGGAGAGCAACATTGCAATATAATTGACTTTGCCTACAAGGGATAATGGGTATGGACTATGCCTAGGATTACTCGTCCTTAGTATCAGGGCACCGGATATTCAGACAGGAGAATGCTTTTCACACAATCTACATAATTTCTAAGTGTTCAGAGTTCCTTTGGGCATAGACATTCACACATTATATGGTAACTTGCTGCTATTCAAAAACCCTTTCATTGAGCACCGTGTAATCCTACACAATGATATAAGGGTGGGGCATGCTGCAAACAATCTTGTGTACATGCAGTCATGACATTCTTAAAATGCACATATCTAATGCTTACTGCTACAATCCCTCACTTATTACAGTGCTCTAGCAATTAGTATTGGAGGCTAGCACAGGGGCCAGGCAAGTGTATAGGTGGAAGAACACAGGTCATCATTCCTTGCAGGTGATGTACAAAGCAGCAATTTAAAAAACCAAGTCAGAGGTTTTGGCAGTGCACTTAAAGAAATGTGTTGCATGTTTGCTAAAGGATAGGAAATTCCAGTACCTGTCTAGACAACAGCACCTTCGTTTTCTTGCTATGCTCAGCTGCTGAGGGCTTTTCAATATAACCATGTGTTATGTGAGAATTGTCTCTAGCATCCCCCTCCATCTTATTTAACTGATAACAAAGAATTTACAGAGAGGGATCCATAATTACTGAAGAAGGCATCGAGTTTGATCTCTGATGAATTGATGCTATTAAGTTAAAAGGCATGTATATGTGATCTTCTTCAGCAGGGCTCCATAATAAACCTCAGTAAAGCTCTTGTTTAATTTTGTCTAGGCTGTGGTGCGGAAGGGTGGGCAAAACTATAGTCTTTATTATGTGCCCTGTCATTTCACTTCCTATGTCAGGGGTACAAGCAGGGCTCTAATTGGATTTTGCTCCCTATATGAAGTAATATTATTTTTCAGGGAGTAAAAAAGTAATTTGCTTTGTCAATAGGGATACTTTCTGCTTATTAAAAGATGTTCTTCCCCTTAAAATTCCTCTTGAGATGGGCATTAATATTATTAGAGTTCCTACCCATGCCACTGGTCTGCTGGTCACTGATTCGAAAATCAGTGGAGCTTTGTGGGCTGAAGCAACAATATGTTCATTGTTTCTCATTTTTGTTAGGCACATTTTTATTTTTTTGCTGGTGCATATGTCCCTTAGCTGTAGGCTGGTGCTATCACTACCCACAGGAGAACGTAATGTGAATAGTAAGCAGAGGCACAGGAATGTTTGATCATCATATTCTGAAGTGCAGTTATTCTGATGCAATTATCATCCTTACACAAATGATTAGAAGCATGTTCTCCTGGCCCTTGAATTACTTCATTAAAGTGGCACTTGAAAACCTATCAGCATGTTTTTGACACATTGCTTTTAATTGCCATTAATCCATCGGCAAATGTTGTATTCTGTCTGAATTTCTTGACAGCCACATCAGTTATGACAAGAGATATTTGTATTTCGTAGTACACTTGAGTGATTTTCCAGTGGCATAAAACGTTTGCAAGGTACTGCGGCAGATGTTGAAGTCTTGGACTGGTTCATGAGTTTTCTGTATAATCACATATGACATATTTATTTTAGCCTATGTGGGGGGAAAAAGTGTTGTAAGATTTGTCAAGAATTGAAGTTGCTGGGAAGAGGACATTCCTTTTCCAACTCTCTTCTGCGATGGTAGTTCACTAAATATGCATGCTCACAAAGTGGCTTACCTCATTTGACAGTTACGCAAATGGATAAGAATGTGCGCACAACAGCCAGTTCTGCACATATAGAAAAATAAGTAGATGATGGGGCACCACCATGTCTACCGGTATGCCACACTGAGTTCCCACATTGTGCAGGACACATGCTGCCACAATGAACCCGCACACTACTGGTGGTGCATATAGCAACTCACCACCAGAGTGGTCAAGGGAGCAGATGCGTGACTTCAGCACTCCGAATGTGGGCTCCAATATGGACTGAGTTGCAATATGGGCAGTGTTGTATTTTACCTGGGCAGGTGTTGTGGGGTTCCGTATTGGCGTCATCAAGTAGGTGCTCAGAGGATAGGCATTGTCCCCTGTAGAGGTGAGAATGTTTGTCATTGGTGTCTATTTGTCTGTGTCTAACATTCATGCATGTGCAGGGCGATTTATACTCACCAATGAGCCATGTGTTGCCATGCCTCCCAGCTTCCAGGTCCCGGTGTAAGGGTGATATTCTGAATATATAACTATCATGGGTGGAGCCAGGATAGTTTGCATAGACAGAAGTTATGATGCCCTTGGCATCACAAATAACCTGAACATTGATGGAGTGCCAGTGTTTCGGGTTGCAATATATATGCTTTGTTTCCCTAGGTGGACGTAGAGCAAAATGGGTGCAATCAATGGCACCGAGCACTTAAGGGAAGTGGGTGTCATGATACCTACCCCCGGGGACCCAGACCAAGTCCAGCAACCACGGAAGCAGGCATCAAGTTATCCCAAGCAAGCCCAACAACCCCTGCTTGGGGCTACCCATGGTGCCAGGCTCATATGGACAGTCAGTCCTGGCGCCATAGGCGCCAGACTCATAGATCAAAACTTACCTGATGCAGACCATGCTGCAAAAGTTACCTGACGCAGACCATGCTGCAAGAGCTCCAAGCCAAAAGAGGCTTAGAAGGGACTACTTTACTCAGGGACTATTTTTTAACTCGGGTGGGGCTGGGGAGGAAAACTTACCTGGGACTACTTTGGAGGCTATTTAAACCACGCCCGAAGAGCAGCACACGCTTCGCGTTATTCTGCATCCAGCAGCGTAACGCTCACCGTGCCTGCAAGTCTGCATCCAGTCTTCTGCCACGCCCGCCGCGAGTTTGGAGCTCCTAGAAAAAGGGAGAAAGAAGGAGAAAAGGTTAGAACAAGAGCAATACCTTTGATCTTTACCTGAATTCCTGATCCATCGCGCCTTCGAGCTGGAAGAAAGAAGTTATTTTATGCGCGTCGCCTCACCTGCTGCAGTGCCGCTGCGCGCATCTTCACATTCCACTGCATTCTCCTGAATGTTCCCGCCGCACTCCGGCACCTAAGGAGAAGACAAGAACAGCAAGGTGAGCCAAGGGAATACACAGAGGAATATTAGTTACCCCCCCATAGACTTACCTGATTTTACCACCGGGGGTACTATTCCTCTTCACAGGTCGGCGCAGCTTCCACTGCATCTTCGCCGAACCCCAGCCCCTAAGGGGAAAACAAAAGGACAGCAAGGTGAAACGAAGGGACTAACAAGGGGAACCCTCCTCACCACAATAGACTTACCTGATTTTACCGCCAGAGGCATTATTCCCCGAGACGTCATACTTTCTCTCAGCGCCTGAATAAGGGAGAAAGCAACAGGTTACATATTGACATTATTTTATCGAACTGTGTTGGACAATACAAATCCTTACCAGAATATTACCGGTTGCCAAGAGGAACTCTTCACTAGGGTGAAGCTGCAACCTGCAAGGAATCGGACAAGAGTGAAAGTCAGGCATTTGAACTCTTACGAACTACATACTTACGGCGTCTTGCCGGGAATCTCGGAGTCAACATTGTTCTGGAGCTCACCAATTCCTTCGAGCCAGTGAAGCAACTGGTTATCTACACGCCCCTGCGCTCAATGCAGGATGGAGAGCTCATCTTTTCAAACCATCAGGTGAGACTATAAGAGGGGACATCAAAGGTGATCAGTGGGGAGAACAGTGGGGGTGGGAGGATTTACGCTCAACTCCACGGGTGGTTAATTCCCTTTCTCCATTTGCAGAAGAATATTCCTACGGGCCAAGCAAACAAAGCTAGGTGGGCCAGTCCAGTCCGTCATCTCGGCTCTACGCGTCACATTGGTGGAGAACGCATCTGTCCAATTCAGAACGACGCCTCTTTGGGAGCCAGGTGAGCATAACAGAACGCGAAGCCTACCTACAAATTCCCACCCGGGCGTTATGGATACCTAAGAAACTGACCAATTGGCCCAATTACTAGGGGAACTGAGGGCTGAAGTGCATTCTGGCCGTCAAGAAACCAATGCTCTTAGGAGAGAACTGATTTTGTCAAAGGAGCGAACTGATGACCTTGCTATGCAACTATTGCAAAGCCAGGCTGGACAAGCACCCCTACCTGGTTCCGGGAGAAATCCAGCTCCTGTGTTGTCAAGTAACTCTGTGCAAATAAACCTACCAGGAAATATTCCATTAGCTCCACCCGAACGCTTTGCCGGAGATCCCAAAAGGTTTGCCGTGTTTATGAACCAATGCCGCTTGCACTTTTTATGCAGACCTGGAGCCTTCCCAAACGATCAAGCTAAGGAAGCCTTTGTACTGTCATATCTCAGCGGCATTGCAGCTGATTGGTCAATTCCACTAGTTACTCAGGATGACCCAATTCTTCAGGATTTTCAGGGCTTTCAAACGAGCATGGAAAGACTATTTGCCCGGCACTCCCAAGGACAGGCCCTCGATAACGAACTTTTGTCCCTATGACAGGGTAACCAGGATCTTCTATCCTACATTGCAACCTTTAATAGGTTGATAGTGGAAACTGGATGGCCTGAGGTAAAACGAATCATGTTACTTCATCGAGGGCTTTGAGGAGAACTCAAGGATGTCTTGGCTCAAATCGTGAACCCACCTCAAGAATGGGCTGAATATATAGACTTAGTGGTCCAGTTAGATCACAGACTTCAGAACAGAAAGGCTGATCGAGCCAAGTTTGAGAAGCGGGTGTTGGTCAAAACCCACGCTAACCCCAAACGAGCAGATGCTTCAGAACCCATGCAAATCGGTGGGGTTAAAGGACCCTTAACCCAGAAGGAAAGAGATAGGAGACGGAAAATGCTGTCTATATTGTGGAACATCTGGGCATTTTCTATGGGATTGCCCTGTAAAACCACCCATGAAGGTGGTAGGAGCTGTTGATAAAAGCCATATGGAGTCAGACTCGGGAAATGACCATGCCCAACAAGCGTAGAGGTCCGCTTGTCGAGCTTGAAGAAGGATACTCAGACCTCGCATTTCATCATACCAATGGTCGTCGTAGATCCAGGGCAGCCATCGCGTATGCACGCAGTAAGGGCATACATTGATAGCGGGGCATTAGGAAACTATGTGGACTACGAATTGGCTTCCAGGATGAATCTACCTCTCTGCCGAAAAAAACCACCTCAGATGTCATCACCACAGTCGATGGAACTGAAATTGCCTCTGGGCATGTAACTCATTCCACCACAGAGATGACACTATTGGGTCAGGATGGGCATCGAGAGACTATTGTGTTTGATCTAATCAAAGCCCCACAGTTCCAAATAATACTGGGGATACCTTGGTTGGAAACACATAATCCTTGTATTGATTGGCGAGAGAAGAGAATAACCTTCCCGGATTGTGCACAAACCTGTTACCCAAAGAAAAATCTATACGCAGGCCTGGCCACAGTAACCACAGAAGTCATGCAACTACCTCCTGAATTCCAGGATGTCTTCCAAAAAGAACAGGCAAACACCTTACCTCCTCACAGATCGTACGATTGTCAAATCGATCTCATACCCGGTGCACAACCCCCATGTACAACCCCCATGTAGCAGGATCTATGCCCTTACGGAACCTGAGAACCTTCACCTACGACAATACTTAGACCAGTACCTTGCCAATGACTTTATTCGCCCATCCAAGTCCCCTGCATCTTCAGCTTTGTTCTTCGTGCCCAAAAAGGAGGGTGACCTCAGAACGTGCATAGACTACCGCGCATTAGTTTAGTTTAGTTTATTTGAACCAGATAACTTGAACAGTTATTTGAACAGTTATCTGGCATTGAACCAGATAACTGTTAAGAACCGATACCCATTGCCTCTGATCCCTGAACTACTAGACCAAGTGAAGGACGCTTGCATATACACTAAATTAGATCTCCGGGGGGCATACCTTCTGGTACGTGTAAAAGAGGGCGACGAATGGAAGACTGCTTTCCGCACTAAGTATGGGTTATTCAAATACCAGGTGATGCCTTTTGGGTGATGCAATGCACCAGCAGCCTTCCAATACTTCATGAACGATGTCCTTCATGAACTCATTGACGTTTGTGTTGTTGTATATATCAATGATATTCTAGTATACTCCTCTTCAGAATCTGACCATGAGAAGCACGTCCGAGCAGTCCTTGAGATATTGCGCCAGCACAAACTATATGCAAAACTGGAAAAATGCGTTTTTCATGCCACAGAAGTTGAATTCCTTGGGTTTATCCTGACCCCAAAGGGAGTCCGAATGGACTCACGAAAGATGGACGCAATCCTTAAGTGGCCATCACCAAGTTCAGTTAAAGGAGTACAAAGTATGCTCGGCTTTGCCAATTTCTACCGCAGATTCATCCCAGATTTTTCACATGTTGTACATCCCATCACAGCACTCTTGCGAAAAAATAAATGCTTTATGTGGACGGAAGCAGCTGAAAAAGCCTTCCAAGAGCTGAAAGCGAAATTCACGTCTGCACCTGTATTAAAGCACCCGCGCCCTGAACTTCCATACATAGTGGAAACTGATGCATCCAGTCTAGCCATGGGAGCTGTCCTGTCTCAAAAGGACCCTGAAACTGTGCCAGCTTCACCCAGTAGCATTTTGGTCCAGAAAGTTCTCGGCACCCGAGTTAAACTATGTGGTTACCGACAAGGAGTTATTAGCCATTAAATCTGCCTTCAAAGCTTGGCGGCACTATCTTCTCGTTGGCAGGCATACCATTACTGTGATCACTGATCACCGGAACTCACAGTATTTAAAGACAGCCAAGCCCCAATCGTCACGTCAACTCCGATGGGCATTGTTCTTTGCTGAGTTCGATTTCGTGATAACCTATCGACCAGGTTGTAAGAATGGTAAAGCAGACGCCTTATCCCGAATAGGGATGGGAGAGGCAGAAGTGAACCCAGAACCAGTACCTATAATTTCCGAACAAAGGATTCTTGGCATGACTACTCTACAGATACTAGAGGACATTCAGGTAAAGATCCAGCAACTCTTTGATCCTACAGCCCTGCAGGACTGGGTAAAGAAAGGCCTGGACTACTCTTTCACCAATGATCTGCCTTATTACCAAGGGCGGCTATTTCTGCCACACAAGGAACTACACAAGCTAGTCATTTCCCGTTATCATGATACCCTAATGGAGGGGCACCCAGGTATTGCAAAAACTGAAGCTAAAATTAAAAGACAATTCTGGTGGCGCACCTGGCGAAAGGATATTAAATCATTTGTGATGTCTTGTGATATTTGCGCCCAAAACAAAAGTCAAAAGAAAAAACCAGCTGGACTCTTACAACCTTTAGACATTCTGCCTACACCATGGCACACCTTATCGTTAGACTTTATTACTGATCTACCCCCATGCAATGGATTTAACACCATTCTAGTTATTGTGGATCTTTTTTCCAAGATGGCCCACTTTATCCCTTTAAAGGGATTACCTTTAGCTTCATTCCTGGCCAAGGAGTTCCTCGAAAACATTGTTCGCATACACGGATTTCCGTCCGTATTGGTCTCTGACCGGGGCAGTCAATTCATTTCACATTTTTGGAAAAAATGCTGTCGATTAGTGCAAATCGATGTGAAGTTATCAACCAGTCACCACCCCCAGACCGATGGTCAAACGGAGAGGACCAACCAGACTCTCGAACAATACCTGCGATGTATGTTACATCAGACTGAGAGTAATTGGAAAGACATTCTTTGGATCGCCGAATATGCATACAATAATTCAGTACACTCTGGAACTGGACAAAGCCCCTTTTATACCTTATATGGGCACCATCCTCGAACCTCAGACCTTGACTCACCCCAACACTTAGAAATGCCCGCAGTGGACCATCTGCACGCTACGATTACACAAGCCTTTAAGGAAGCAACTACACATTTAAAACAGGCGAAAGAAAAATACAAGAAAGATGCTGATCGGCATAGAAGTGATACTCCACAATACCAGAAAGGGGACCAAGTATGGTTAGCCACAAAACATATACCTCTAAAGGGAACACAGACCTTTAACCCCAGATATTTGGGACCTTACTCTATTAAGGCCATTATCAACCCGGTGGCTGTCAAGTTGGACTTACCTGCTAATATGCAAATTCACCCCGTCTTTCATGTGTCACTTTTGAGGCCAGTGCAACCAGGGACAAGACTAACCAAGCCACCAGACCCCACCCTTGTAGACGGAGAACCCGAATTTGAAGTTAAGAACATCCTGGACTCCAAGCTGATAAAGTCAAAACTTTTTTATTTAATCGACTGGAAAGGTTACGGACCACAGGAAAGGTCATGGGAACCTAATGACCATGTTCATGCACCCAGATTGGTGAAGAAATTCCACCGAAATTTCCCAGACAAACCGAAACCACAGGGAAGAACGACTTTAGGAGGGGCCTTGGGGGGGGGGAGTGCTGTCATGCCTACCCCCGGGGACCCAGACCAAGTCCAGCAACCCCAGAAGCAGGCATCAAGTTATCCCAAGCAAGCCCAACAACCCCTGCTAGGGGCTAATTGGGTGCCGTCCTGGCGCCATAGGCGCCAGGTTCATAGATTAAAACGTACCTGATGCAGACCATGCTGCAAGAGCTCCATGCCAAAAGAGGCTTGGAAGGGACTACTTTACCTAGGGACTACTTTTTTACTCAGGTGGGGCTGGGGGGGAATACTTACCTGGGACTACTTTGGAGGCTATTTAAACCACACCCGAAGAGCAGCACACGCTTCGCGTTATTCTGCATCCAGCAGCGTAACTCTCACCGTGCCTGCATCCAGTCTTCTGCCATGCCCGCCTCGAGTTTGAAGCTCCTAGAAAAAAGGAGAAAGAAGGAGAAAAGGTTAGAACAAGAGCAATACCTTTGATCTTTACCTCGATTCCCGATCCATCGCGCCATCGAGCTGGAAGAAAAGTTATTTTATGCGCGTCGCCTCGCCTGCTGCAGCGCCGCGCTGAACTCACTGGCCTTCGCAGCATCTTCACATTCCACCGCTTTCTCCTGCATGTTCCCGCCACACTGCGGCACCTCAGGAGAAGACAAAAACAGCAAGGTGAGCCAAGGGAATACACAGAGGAAAATTAGTTAGCCCCCCATAGACATACCTGATTTTACCACCAGGGGTACTATTCCTCTTCACAGGTCGGCGCAGCTTCCACTGCATCTTCGCCGAACCCCGGCCCCTAAGGGGAAAACAAAAGGACAGCAAGGTGAAACAAAGGGACTAACAAGGGGAACCCTCCTCACCACAATAGACTTACCTGATTTTACCGCCGGAGGCATTATTCCCCGAGACTTCATACTTTCTCTCAGCGCCTGAATAAGGGAGAAAGCAACAGGTTACATATTGACATTATTTTTTAGAACTGTGTTGGATAATACAAATCCTTACCAGAATATTACCGGTTGCCACGAGGAACTCTTCACTAGGGTCAAGCTGCAACCTGCAAGGAATCGGGCAAGAGTGAAAGTCAGGCATTTGAACTCTTACGAACAACATACTCACGGCGTCTTGCCGGGAATCTCTGAGTCAACATTGTTCTGGAACTCACCAATTCCTTCGAGCCAGTGAAGCAACTGGTCATCTACGCGCCCCTGCGCTCAATGCAGGATGGAGAGCTCCTCTTTTCAAACCATCAGGTGAGACTATAAGAGGGGACATCAAAGGTGATCAGTGGGGAGAACGGCGGGGGTGGGGGGATTTACGCTCAATTCCATGGGTGGTTAATTCCCTTTCTCCATTTGCAGAAGAATATTCCTACGGGCCAAGCAAACGAAGCTAGGTGGGCCAGTCCAGTCCGTCAACTCTGCTCTACGTGTCACATTGGTGGAGACCGCAGCTGTCCAATTCAGATCGACACCTCTGTGGGAGTCAGGTGAACTTAACAGTGGGCCACCCCATAAGAATCCTGGACCACGGCATGCCTTTCAGCAGGAGCTCTGGGCATATAGATGTGCCGGCAGACTGAGGGGCGTGCAGTCATTATTGACAACACCTGGTGTAGGCAGCGTGACTATGTGGCCTGTAAAATGCCCCCAACTATAGCAGTGGTCCGCTGAAATGAGCCAGTGGCCAAAAAATGCAGCACACTGAGCACCTTTTGCAAGGAGCTCAGTGCTTGGGAGCAGTGAGCTCCTTGCAAAAGCACTCAGTGCTTGGGTGGGTGATGTAAGGTCATCTTCCCACTCCGTGACCAGGTGTAAAATGATATGAGGGGAAACCTATACCTGGCATAGACCTGTTCGTCAGGCATCCCAAAAAGTGTGGTCCTTAGGTGGAAAATCCGGGCCCTCGCCATCCTCCTCCTCATGCGGTGTCTCACAATTACTGCTGCAACAAACGGTACATTCATTGTGGCAGTATAAGTGCGTTTGTTGATTGTGCATGTTTTTTATGCATTTTGCTGAGTGAGCATTGAAGTTTACGTCTGCTATCGCATGGCATAGCTGTTTTGGGATTTGCGCGCCCTAGATCCATGTTTGAATCCAGGAATATGGTTTCTTTGCGCACGTATGGGTGTTGCGATGGTTTAACTGTGTAACGTCGCTCGTAACGGCCACATTTTCGCTTCTTGTACCCCATTACACGTGTTCCGCCCCCTTTTTAAGTGGCTGCACAGACCCAGACAGCCCTTCGCTTGGGGTCTCGCGCAAGACGTTCGTGCTGTCGCATTTACATGTCAGACCGGCGCGGATTCCTCGCAAGTCCCAGGTAAACCCACGTAATGTGTTCCATGAATCGACGAACAGGTGCTGGCGTGTGATTTCGCGTGCAAGTCCCCGATTTTCCACGCAATATATTCCCTGAATCAGGCCCACGTCACAGATACTAACTCAATGGACCAGCATGGGGTTTTAGACTTCTTGGGATGTTTTCTACCTTCACACTCTTCCCAGACACAAACGTCCCTTCTAGTATGAATGAGGTCTAAGCATAATAAGGTAAACATGAGATGAAAAACTCCAGGGGATTCATCACAAGTGGGTGGTATCCCGGATCCCAAGTTGCAGTGTGGCGGTAAGTACCCATTTATATTGGGTTGATTGGACCCAATGGGGGGTTTTTTGACACAATTACTGTTGCGCTAACAGCGCTGAAAATGGGCGTAAAGTTGGCAGATTTACCCCCAGCTCAGAACTGGTGGTGAATCCCCAACTTTCTGCCCAACTTAGTTGGGTAGAGCGGTAATGTGGCGGTAATAACATTACTGCTGCAATTTTACCACTCTGCCCAACTTGTGATGAAGCCCAAGGTCTTTTAACTTGGCTCAAGACTCTGTGTGGCCTTACATGTCCAAAAGGGCGTGTCAGGGCTCAACACAGATGGAAACAAAAGGCTCATACAAACTCCAAGATATGGCCCCTTTGGGCCCTTGAAAAATGGAATTCCAAAAAGACTATGTCTTTGTTTTGTGGGCTATTGAATTACCGAATCATCTCCAATCTTCTGACATTATGCTCCAAAAAGAAAAGTAGTCAAGTTTGACTCTGGCAGAGAACGGATCCCAGGGGCCCTATGTACTGGACAAGCTTTGTGAACAGGAGTCTGCTCTCCTAAGGCCTTTGGGTCGGGTCATGCTGCTCTGCAATCCTTCAAGGAAGTTGCTACGCTAGGGTCTTGTCCCCTCTCTTCCCCAATACCCTGCCTAAAATTACCTTCCTGGTCTTCAGTGAGGCAGAAACAACCTCTACCCCCACCCACCTCTGCCATGGCCCTGGATGGCCTGCTGCTAATGTCCTAATCTTACAGGTTATCGCCGGTGTTCCCTACTCTTTCTCTCTCCTCCCCAGGCTTCAGCAATCACAAAATATGTGTTCTAGATTTGTTGGACACACCATATAGGCTTCCCTCCTATGAGGCTCAAAAGTTGGAATTCAGTTTTTTTTTTAGTACTGGGGTAAAAGGGTGATCATTTGGAGGCCCACATATAAATACACGTAGCGCCAGCACGTCACAGCTGAAGCAGTTGTGAAGATGTCATCTGGTAAATACAACAGTGTTGTATTAGGATACTGCCGAATATGGGGCAGCAAGCACATGGAAGGTGATTTTGTCTATGGGCCTCATTACACGGTAGGCGGTAAGGGTTTACCGGTACCGGTATTTTACCGGTACCAGTAAATCCTCACCACCTTACTACGAGGTCCCTTTGCGGGTTGGGGAATTTAACGCCTGCTTTTTGCAGGCGTAAAAACCAACCCGTAAAGGGACCCAGGGAGCTAATTACGGTACCGCAATTCGCGGTGCCGTAATTAGCGCCGCCCCCATTCCCATTATGCCCTATGGGGCAAAAATGGGAATGGGGAAGGGCAATGGTGGAAGGGGAATTACCGCCCCGCCAACCTTGGAATGGGGCGGTAATTCCCCTTTCCACCAAGGCGGTGCCGGTATTTTACCGCATGAACCATGGCAATAATAGCGCCATGGTTCTCCGCCTACCGTGTAATGAGGCCCTATGTGTTAACTATAAGATATAGGTTTTCTAAAGGGCACACATGCAGATTTCTTCAGAAGTCCTGGCAATAGAGATAGGTAACAAAATACTGATTATTGTTTTACAGCAAAAGACACACAATAGAGAACACAAATATGTGGAAATAATGGGTTATCCCTCCACAATCTAAATCGGGAAACAGAGCTACTGATGTTCGTGCTATTAGAGATCAGTATTTAGAGTTTTCCGTTTAAGCCTAACACAGCAACCTGTCCGTTGACACATATTAAAGGGAGTCCAGTATCTATGACTGGACATTAGAACAGAAGTCTCTCTATTTTTCACAGATAAATGGTTGAGAAACTGTGCAACTGTGTAGATCCATTGAAAATAACGATTTGGAATGTCCCAAGACAGAGATTTACATCGAAGATAGAAGAATGAACTCAGGTAGAACTATATTTAGTTCTACTTTTCTTAAACATTTGTCTTTGGAAACCTCTCCCATGATTCGAATCATGGCTCGTGTACATATCTGTATGCTTTTTTATTAGATGTTATGCCACAAACATCCACTAAATTGAAGAACTAGGAATGAATCCAGAATCCCTTTCCAATTATGCCCTCTGCCACAAATACTGCTAAGGAACAAAACATTCTACACAGAGTTTAAAAATGTTAACAACACAGAATTGAAAAAAAGAGCCCCATATAATAGGGCTAACCAAGGACAGTGTTAGGAATCAAGATATACGTTTCTGTTGATTTAGGCCACAGAGTTTTTGGTCTTCTGGTTATGTATATACCCATTTACATGTTTTCATGGTCATGTGCACAATAATGTATGTTTTTATTATTCTGCAAGCAATGTAAATGTTTGAATTACATGTTGATTTGAGATTTCGTTTTGTATAACACACGTAGAATACATTTTTTAACTGTGGATGTAATGAACTCATTAGAAAGTGCTATGCATATGCAATTGCAATCGTATGTTTGTAATACAACACACTCTTCCCAAAAACACTCCCTCTAGAGTACGCCGCTCGTCGTCCGCCAACTCTCTGAGAGTGAGCCGGTTTTCCAAACAGAGACTTGTGGGTAGTTACTTATCATCTGCAGGGGCCACCCTCTGGAACAATATCCCTGCCTCTCTCCATCTCGAGCCGGATCTCCTGAAATTCCAGAAAATCCTCCAGACCTTCCTCTTCTCCTCTGCCTTCTCTCTTCCTCTCCCCTGCTAACTACGTTTCCTACCTACTACCTGCTCCTTCTGCTCAGCTAGCTGACTGGTTTCCCGGATCACCTCGGAACCTTACAGGTCCCAGCCACCCACACCAGTCCCTAACCTTGCCTCTGGGCCCCGACACTACTGGCTGCATTACACACTTCCCAAAAGAGATAACCCTCAGCACTAATCCAGCGCTCCTGGACTAGGTGCATTTATGCCTTCCCCCACCCCTCGCACTTAATGTCTGCACACTTACACAAACTGAAAGCACCCAAACCAGTAAGTTTGTGGTCTGTCTGCCCCTTTGTCGCCCCTTTGTCCCCCCCCCCCCCCCCCTAGCATTGTGCACCTGAAACACTTTTGTTAGTGGCACGTTATAGAATGCCCAACCAATTTACCCATTCCCTTTCCCCTCCCCTAATCCACTCCCCTTATGTCAATGTCTACTGTGTTCATTCTAGCAAGAAATGTTCTCTAGTATGGCTGTTGAGTTGTTACATGCCTCCACCTCTCTCCCCCTTCCCTCCAACCCTCACTGCTTGTCACGCACTTGCATATTGTCAGTTTGTTTTGCATGTACCCCCCTCCCCTCCCTGCTTTCCCCCACTATCTGTTGACGCACTTGAATTAGCAGAAATTACGTCAGGCCTAGTATGCTTATTATTATTGTATATCATTCAGAATTTTCTAAGGCCTTATGAATGATTGTATCCCATGTTCCCCTCCCGTCTTGGAGCGATTTGAAGCACTCGTTTTGTGCCTAAGCGCTTTATAAATAAAAATACCAATATATCTGTTTATGGTACGCATTGAGGGGAAATTATGCTTGCTGACCTAAGAGGGGTAGGAGTTCCATTTGTAGTATATGAGTAGTTGTCCCAGATTGATTGTCCTACCCATGACAAGACTGACAGTCTGCAGCCTTGGTTCCCTCTGATTGGTAGAAGAGTCACATATTATCTCTACAAAAGAATAAATACACATACATGGTAAATGAAAGTGGCATAGCATTCTTTATGTGCTTCTTTTATGATTATAAACGGGCACTATATTTCAAATGTCTTGCCACAGTTGCAGAGAAGTTTGGCTATAGCTATCACTTCTCCACCGAAACCCAAGTTGGCAAGCCATGAGTGAGGGGGTGAGGACGTCAGGGAAAACAATGACGGGGGAATGGGATTGTCATTGGAGGCAGGGAGAAAGAGGACTCCTGTATTTGAAGAGGGTACGACGTTCGTCCATCGCTGGTTCTTTTTCACTGAGATATTTGCCGCTGAGTTTTTGCCGTAAAAACTCATAGAAAAATATGGGGGGCAGGGTTGGGTAAAGGGATACAAGGGTTAGACGATGTGGGGAATAGGTTGTAAATAGCTGGGAAGGGGAGGCAAGGGGGTACCCCCCAAAAAATCTTGATGAGTTTTTGCGGCAAAATATCTGCGGCAAAAAATTGGAATGACATAGAACCTTGAAGAGTTTAGCAAGAGGCAGCATAGACCCATCTAGTGCTGGATGGCGGTTGGGCAGTTGGTTATGCGTTTGGAGATTCCAAGGGTGTAGGAGGGGAAGGAGAAGAACAATTGCGTACCGTCAGCGAAGAGGTGAAAGTTAAAGCCAAAGGAGGAAATGAATTTGCACAGGGAGGATGGGTATAGTATGAAGAGAGGTGGACCTAGAACTGTTTTATTTGCAACACCCATGGAAAGGGGTTTCTGTGAGAAGCTAATGGAGTCCCATGGGATGGAGAAGGATCAGTCAGGGACATTATTACTACACTCGGTCATGTGTGTTGTCCTTGAAGCCAATAAGGGAAAGAGTTGGAAGGGTTCTACATTGAAATAACGAATAAAAAAATAATGACGCTGAAAATGGGCAAAATGTGGGAGAGCATGGGAGAAATAGAAGGGCGGATAAACTGTCCCTAAATCTGGTGAGCTTACTGGATAAGTGTGAAACAAAGTCATTGGTGGACAGAGAGAAGGAAATGGAGTAGTTCTTGGGGGAGGGATCATAGCCTCTAGGGTCATGGATAGTTAGCGACGGTGGGAGTGGAGAGAGGAAGCAAGATTAGTAGGTTCTTTGTTCATTCATCGGCAGTTTTTTTTTCCGCTGCACTTTTTGCTGAAAATCTTTGCCCAACAAAATCATCATTTTTTTTTAATTTATTTGGGGGACTCCCCCAATCCCGCCCACCCCTATTATTTAGTCCCTATACACCACCCCACCCTACCTATTATATTCCCCCCCAATAATTTTCGATTTTTTTTTTTCAGCAACGCAAAAACGGGCGATGAATGAATGTTGTGCCGATTAATATAATAGGAGGATTTGGCTGAATGGAGAGTTGTGGTCCGGGTCAGTAGAAAGTCTGTGTACGCAGTGAGAAGAGCAGGGATTGGTCTCTGCATCAGTGGCATGATCAGCAATGCATTGTGGTCCTCAGCAGGTGGATGGCTGGGGAGATCCATGGGTGAGGATGCAGGGGGGGCGGAGGTGAAGGAAAAGGCAGGGTAGTGCTCAATGAAAGGAGTAGACTGCTCAGGACTGAATTTGGTTAAAGGTGAGTTCAATAAAGTCAGCAAGTAGAGGAGAGGGTGCTTGGAGCCAGATGTTGACTTGGTTTAATCAGGCGACCCTGCAGTCAGGCTTTAATTTTCATTTGGTGATAGATTAGAATGGGGGATGTGAGTGTGGTAGAGGAATAGAGATGGTGAAGTGAATGTGAGAGTGGTCAGAGGAGGAAAGGTCAATTGTCATAGCACAGGAGACCAGGGCAGAAAGTAGGAATATGAGATAGTGAGAGCTGTCTTGGGTGTGGCTGGGAAAGTTATGTGGTTGATTAGTGAGTTGTCACAGAGAGTGGGGTCATCTATGAGCTGTTGGGTCTTAATCATAATGAAGAGGTTGAGCACACCAGATATGATGGCAGAACCATCAACTAGGAGTGCTTTGAATAAGAGCTCAGAGAAGAGGTTGAGGCTTCCTGGTGAGTGGTAGATTAAGAGCATAGTAAGACGGGTGGGAAAGAGGAGATGAACCAAGATACGCTCAAAGGAGGAGAGAGTAAAATTGGAGCAGAAAAGGGATACCAGTGGTGTGTCTTGCTGAACATGAGACCAACGGTACCGCCTATTTTGGAGAGACGGGGAGAGTGAGAGAAAAAGGCAAAGTCAATTTAAAGGATGGCCAGGGTGGTAGTGTCATGGGTGGGAGTTCAGGTTTAGGTGATTGCCAACACTAAGAAATTGGGGTAACGGGAATTAAAAGAGTTCATGAGAAAGTAGGATTTCTTGCAGTGGGGTTGGTCATTCCAGTGACCCATGCTGAAGTCGGCAGGGGGGGAGCAGAGTTAGAGGGATTCATTGCTGGAGTAGATGAAGGAAAAACCCCTAAGGTAGATGAAGCTGAAATGAGTTAGATGGGAGAGGGAGGAGTGGCTGAGGGGCGTTTGGCAGGAGAGTGAGTAATGGGGATGGGAGGCCAGGGAGAATGGAAGGAAGAAAGAGAGGGCTTAAGGGGGAAGCCACAGAGGAACAGGATTGATAGGGTCTTGTTAGGCAAGGAGTGATGGTGATTGTGTCGGGGGTATCAGTGGGACCTAGGCAGGCATACAGTGCAATTTAACAATCATAGGATCATAGGCAACTAAACAGTGCAATATAAACAACTAAACAGTGATATTTAAAGAAATCACAGCGTCTTAGGCAACCAAACAATGCAATTTAGAAAAATCATGGGCCATGATCGTAATTCACTACAGCCCTTCTCCTTTATCATGGACCTTTGTCCAAGTCCTTCTCCTTCTACATAGTCCTTCATCCTAGTCATTTTCCTTTGTCATAGCCCTTCATTAAAATCTTTCATCAGAGCCCTTCTTCATTGTAGTCCTTTGTCCAGGAAAATGTCTTTTGTTTC
Source organism: Ambystoma mexicanum (assembly GCF_040938575.1). NCBI lineage: Eukaryota > Metazoa > Chordata > Amphibia > Caudata > Ambystomatidae > Ambystoma > Ambystoma mexicanum. The sequence continues at coordinate 1,045,782,607 of NC_090936.1, forward strand.
ATCATAAAACCTCATTATACCTCTCGGCTTCATAGTGTTTCATTAAATTCCTTTTCATAGTCCTTCTCCTTCATCATAGTCCTTCATCATAGTCATTCTCCCTTGTCTTAGCCCTTCTTCATTGACAAGTCCTTCTCTCTTTCCAAAGTCCTTCACTGTCCTTCATCATAGTCCTTTATCAAAGTTATTTTAATTCATCATAACCCTTTGCACAAACACTCAAACACTGTTCTTAGCCTGAACTGGAGGTATGGCCCTCAAATAATCAGAGCTTCCTAACTGGCATGTTTTCATGCATGTTGATAGCCTATTTCCATGGGCATTGCTCATACATTGATGCTGTGTCCTGGTACAGCAGACTATTCTCATCTTGCTGCAAATGATAATTTCAAGGAGGGCATGCCCTCTTACACATTGTCACATATTTTACCTATGTCTGTATTCTGTTTCAGAAAGGTACAGTCCCACTTTCTGGTCTGATTGTGAACATATTGTTGGGGGTTACATTGAATAAACCAACTGAAGGCAGTTGGTTTATGGCCACAGGTACCTGGGGCATGAAGGCATGTTTTAACATTATTGATGATTCTATGCTGGATCGTACAGAGATCAAAAGCATTTTATAAGCCTCCATAGCAGGCTCTGTAAGCACCAGGCTTCGTGCATCAGCTGCCGATTGAAAATATTTGAAGTATTTAATCAGACGGCAGAGGCTAACGGCTCATTTAATAGCAGCCACCTGATGACTGGCCCTTCAATATGCATGTTCTTTTGCGATATGACTGTTTTTTTATGAGGACAACACTACTTCATGCCTATGTATGTAAAATGCATTGAACAACCTAAAATGCCAAGCCTGAATACTTGCTTGCTTTTGGAGGCAGAGATTCTTGTTCATCATTGGAGTACTGTACATGCTGCACCCCAACCTCTCACTCAAACACTGCTTGAACACAGTGTTGCAATTTTAGTACTGTGCAAATGTGTGTATGTGCACAGACCACTCACTGTACAAACTCGCACAATATCTATAAGATGGGACAATACTTGCACAGCATATGTGCACTTTGAGTACTGTGCAAGTGTTGTCACACACTCTGATTGCAGACACGTTATGCACTTTGAGTATTTTGTCAGTAACTCTACACTCAAAAAGTAATTGCCAAAAATGAATGCACTTTTAGTGCATTACAAACGGTTGTACACTAATCTTCAGTGCTGTGCAAGTACTCTGCACACATGCTTTCAGTTTTGAACAAACACCTGTGGCTCCAACCTATTACCGTGGTTTATTATCATAAGCTCACCTATTGTTCTCAGACCTGATCTTCACAGGTGAGTTTGTGTAATGAGAGACACCACATGAACTCGCACACTTTCAACACACAAGGGATGCTGGCTTACACAAAGGTTTTTCCAAACATCTGGTGTAAATTATGTAAACGAGACTGGAACACTTCAGTCACACAGAACCTTGAGGGTTAGATCAAATCAAAAACATCTATTTTGAATATAGCACATCCATAAAACAGGAATAGATGTCCTGAGTGCACAATTCATTTTACAAATTTAGGGAAACCGTCCCATAGTACAATTTCTTTTTTTTCCTTCTTTTTTTACAAGCCATATTGCCATTTGTAATCAGAGGACGTTTTGGAAAATGGTTGGGTGGTCGTTGCTTACCTATGTCTGAGGGCCTAAATCAATTTGTCAGTTGGGACATTTCTTAGTAAAAGCGCAGAGAAGATTGAAGATGTTCGCTGACTTATGACACAGTAAGAAGCCCTTGTATCATCAGAGAAGGGAGTGGCAAAAAATAGCAAAAATAAAATGCTGAATGCGCAATTTTGTGTGCATTCGTTATAGTAGAACATTTAGAATCACATAATGGCCAACAAGGGGAGGGGGGGGGTTGTCGGGGTGCGCCAGCTGCCCTAGTTCGGCATGATGGGCTTCAGGGCTTGCAGGGGTGTGTCCCCCTTACATTGCATAAAAAGCAGGGGGCAAATGTAAACAAGAAGCATGCAACATTTTCGAAACAAGAAGATGTCAGCTTCGCACTTTTGGGACTCGGGCATTTCGGCTGCAGATGTTTCACATAGATCCTCAGAGACTCTATAGGAATAGGTTTGTTTTTTAACAACATGTTTAGGTGGAAGCCTTAAATGTTTCTGAAGGAGGATAGTGCTCACATGTTCTTTAGCAGACGGCGTGATTTCTGATGCCATAAAGAGAACTTTGTTCAGTAATTACTATAAATGCTAATGTGTATACAACATAATAACAGAAAAGCAATATTCATTACCGTATAAAGGATTGCCATAGGTCAATGCTTCTTCATCTGTTTAAAAAAGAAAGACAAATCAATTACAATAATGTAAACATTTTACAGAGAAGGTCTTCTCCCACACATACAATCAATGTCAGGGGTAGCTAATCCATTTGACTATGATATACAATATATTTATAGTTTACAGTATATTACACAGCAGCCATCAAAGGACAGAAACAAGTGGTTTTACTGAAAGTCTGTTGCTGGCAAGGGATAATCGGTCTCTTACTAGCCAGTCCGATAGTTCAGTGACCTAAGTACTTGCTGTTCATCCTTCTGAGAATGTGAGAATTAGCACCACTGAATTGGGTAATAGTGATTGATAGAAAGGTCACAGTTTTCAAGATCGTCTGATGTCCCCTGCAAATAAGGTTCAACGGTCGACATTTTGTGAGAAAGTTGTTTGTGACAGATTAGAGGCAGATGGAAATTGAGAAAGAGGAGTCTTTGAAATGTTGGTAGTGAAAATGAAAATTAAAAAGTGATTAAGGATGAAATGGTTTTATAGCAGAAAGGGAAAGAAAGTGTTGATGAAGAAAGTTGGTCATTCATGAGATTGAAATAGAAGAGGAGATAGACATTCTGACCGGGTTAAGACTGAAAAGTTTTCCACAGAAAGAGGAGAAAAAGGGAACGTTCCTTTGTAAAATCTCCTGGATCTGAACAGAGCACTGCAGGGAAAGAATGCAGGAAAGATGTGATGCTGGTGACGACAGTATGACACCTCTGAGTCTATGATACTCAATAGATGTGCTGTGCTTGTAAAGGACAGGACCACATTGGCTGCTTTCCTCTCTGGTAGAGACCGAGCGAACTTTCTAGGTGCTGTTTTGGGATCTAGTGCACCTAACGTGTTATAATGGTTGTCTCTATTTTCTCTTTAGAGTTTCGTTTTATGGCCCTTAAATTGTGTCATTTAATGCTAAAGTTATGACAAGTTCAATGAAAAGCAGCAAAGTAATGCAGTCTTATGCTGCAGTGAAGCGTGACATAATCCGGTATCAAGAATGTGGAATTCCTAATAGAGGTGCCTGTAAGACATGGGAAACTCAATTGCAATGTATGAAGTCCTTTTGGTCTGGTTCCAATGAGAATAAAAACTGTTTATTATTTTTGAAAATCCCTAGAAATATTGTTGGAACATACATGGAAATTCTAGAAGCTGGGGAGAGTATAGAACTGGAGTTTGTATGTATGGGGAAATCTTTATATTTCGTGAATGTGTATGCACCTCCTGAAAATCATGACGGATCTGGGAGGTCGGAAGATTAATTACCAGAAACAGCTTTTTTAATTTGGAGATTTTAATACTTGTTTGGTAGCTTCCAATCAGGAGAAAAGTGTTATTCCTGCTACAAGTGCTGGAACAAGGAAGTATTGCATTGATTTTCATTTTATTTCTGAGGGCCTGTACATGGTTCACTGTAGGATGCCATGAGGGTCTTTTACTGATCATTACACCATCACTACTACCTCTGTTGTTTCAAAAGTAAAAATACATGGCAAAGGTATATGGAAACCTACTGTTAAATTATTGCATAATTTAATTAATAATGTGATACAGTTTATAATTAAACTTTACACATTATTACAAATTATTTCAAATACAAATCAAACACTAGTAATTCAAGTATAAAACAAGTAAAATGAAGAAGAGAGAAGAAAAAAGGGAGAAATATCAAACTTATTTAGAGTAAAAAACATTAGATGTATAGAGAGAACACATTTCTAAGTGCTTCCCGATTAAAAATCCCCAGATACAATCCGGCAATATAAATGGGAATAGCCACCTACATCAAAATATCAAGGACGTTAGCATCCTACCTTAGGTATTGTTTTTATCATTTGTCAATATACAGTGTGCCTACTAACTAAGGAGATCATACATCGATTATCATTTCGACCGAGGTTACTTTAGGTCCATACTTTTTTCCTTGATTCCTCTTTGCTCGAGTAGTTAATATCACTTTCTACTCTGGCATGGGGGAAATCCGTATTGTTGGGTAGATTCAGATGGAGATGCCGAAGAGTCTTTCTATTTTTAGCCAGACGTTAAACATAGCTATAAATACCTTAAAGCTTTGGGAATTAATAAAACGTGGCCAAAACATGGGTTCTCTGATGGATTCTAAATCATGTACATAATTACTATAGCATAATAGGTAAGTGCCTGCCATGTTTACACACTCTGTCAGTAGGTGTTTTGCGGTTTCTTTGACCCCTCCATTTTTACATATACGACAGAATCTTTCCGAAGAGGGCTGGTCACTATGTACACTCCTATTTGTCAGGACCGGTAGGTTATCCATCCTCAGTAGAAGTATGACTCGTCTAAGCTTGCTTGAAGGACAGAGATTCAAGTAATTCTGCATTTGTTTAAATGTATACAGCATATAATGAATGTGTTTGTATTTGCGAAGTTTCCCAAGATGTTCGTAATTTTCAAGACAGTCCCAAAGATCGACCTTTTTTGACAGGGCTATTTTTGCAGGGTGACTGAATCTTTCACCTCTGGTAAATCAGCATATTTCCTTCAAGTACATTTCAATTTTATTTTTAAGGTGGTAATTAGTTGCTTCTTTGGAGATTTCGCAGTAAATAGCTCTCATAAGCTGATTCTCTGGGTTATTACTCATCCTTAAGTACAATTCTTTTTTTTTTTTTTTTAACTTCTTTTTATTGGTTTTACAACATAAAAGGGATGGGAGAGAACAAACAGAACCAAAAACAAAAGTCCCCCTCCCATTGTCTTTTCCCCCTCCCTCCCTCCCCCCCTCCCTCTCCCCAAAGGCAGCCGCAGTATGTTCATGGTCCTTTGCCGCTTCGGGCCGGCGCCGGTCGTTGTCAAGTTCGTGGCGGAGGGGCCAGTCTCCCAGTGGCTTTTCTCCTTTCCTTGGAAATTTCCCTTGGTCTTGTCTTTACGTGTAGTTGTTGGTCTTTCCCAGTTGGAGTTGCACTGTTCAGAGTCTGCGCAGGTCACGACCTCTTCTCTTCCTTCTCCTTAGTTCTCTCCGTTGTGAGTTATGTAGTGCCTCCTGACGTGGGCGGTTCAATTTCGTCGTTTCCTGTGTCCCCTGGATCGCTAATGTCAGTCGTATCGTCATCGCTTCTGCTGCCAAGCAGGTCTTGCACCAGGGAGTTCCATGCTTGTAATCTGGCTCCGCTGTTGCTCTCTCCCCTTTGTGTGGCTCTCGTCCAGACTGCCGTCTCCGCTATTGCCCATTTTTGTAGGTCGGCCCACCATCCTTCCTTCGAAGGGCCTTCACTCTTGTTCCATGCCATCGCTATGCGGCGTTTCGCTAGTATCGTCATTAAATCTTTCATTTTTGCCACGTGCGTCATCTGCCGGTGCCCTCTTGGGAACAGGCCCAATAGGTATGCTGCTGGTGTTCTTGCTGGCATCTGTATGTCTGCTGTCGACGCTTTTTCTCTCACCGTGTTCCAGAAGTCTGCTATTTGCGGGCACGACCAGAACATGTGCACCATGTCGGCCTGTTCGTCTCCGCACCGCAGACAGCTCCGGGATTGTCTTTCTCCTATCTTTGACATTCTCTTGGGGGTTAGATATGCTCTATGTACTATGTATATCTGCAGTTGTCTGAACCTGGCGTTTCTGGACACCTTTTTTGTGTACATGAGGACTTTGTTCCATTCCTCGTCTTCGAAGGGTTGTTGCAGTTCCTCTTCCCATTTCGTCCGTGCCGTTAGTGTCTTTTTGTTGGTGTGTCCCAGTATTCGCTCATAGAGTCTGGACACCGTATGGCCTCCTTCGGATATATCGTACCATGCCTCTAGTTCTCCTTCGGTGTCCTCGGGTTCTGGCATAGTGCTCCACCTCTTCTTTATTGTCTGGACTAGGCTATTGTGTAGGATGAATTGGCCCCTGTGTACATCTTGTTCATCCATCAGGGTCTGGAATTCAACCCACTGTCCGTCACGCCACAGGTCCCCAATTTGGGCCACACCCTTGTCTTCCCATTGTGCCCTGTACGTGGTCAGGCTGGCCACTCGGGTGTCCACCAGCCCCGCCAGTGGGATGTGTCTTGAGCAGGGGTCTCGTATGCCCTGTGTCTTCCAGGCTCTTTTCCATAGTATTCGGCCTAGTTGGGCTATTTTGGGCAGTTCTTTTGCTTGGGCGGCATTGACCCATAGTAATTCTCTCAGGTGATACTTCCGGAGTGCTGGCCCCATAATTATTGCGTCTATTGAGGTCTCCTCGCCCAGCCATCGCACCACAAATTGGAGTTGTGCTGCCAAATAGTAATGCTCAAAATCTGGGAGTTTGATGCCTCCCCACTCATAGCTTCTTTGTAGTGTGCTTAGTGCCACCCTGTTTCGTCCCCCTCCCCATAGGAAGGTTCTCGCTATGGTGTGTAGGCGCTTGAAAAAGGGCTTTGGTATGTTGTATGGGATGTTCGTGAAGTAATATAGGAGTCGGGGTAGGACTGTCATTTTTAGTAGTGCCGCCCGGCCTATCATGCCCAACGGCAGCGTCTGCCAAAATTTCATAGCCTTTTCAATTTTGTCTAAAGCTATTTGTGTGTTACCTGCGTGTGTTTCCATGGTGTCGTGATAGATCTCCACTCCCAGGTATTTGAAGGTGTTCGGGGCCCACGTGATGCCCAGAGGTGGTAATTGATCTGACGGCACTGCTCGTAGGTCTGCCAGGGGAAACAGCACAGATTTTTCCCTGTTGACCACTATTCCAGATAACCTACCGAATGCGCGCAGCGCCTCCAGTAGGTCTTGCAGGTGGGTGCGTGGGTTCTGTATGTAAAGGAGTATATCGTCTGCGTATATGGATATCTGGTGTGTTTCCCCGTCTATCTCTATGCCTGTGTCTTTATAATCCGTTCTTAGGAATACTGCGAACGGCTCCAGGGCCAGGATATATAACATTGGGGACAGGGGGCATCCCTGCTTTGTGCCTCGCTCTATGCCCCATTCCCTAGAGATTTGTCTACCCGTCTTGACTCTCGCTCTCGGGTCTTTGTAAAGTAGTTCTATCCATCTTGTGAACCCTTGGCCTATCCCATAGTGGGTGAGCGTTCTCAGGAGCCAGTCCCATCCCACCGAATCGAATGCTTTAATTGCATCCAGTGAGGCTACAGCACACTCCCCACCTTCTTGGTTTGTCTTTTCTATAACGTAGTGGAGTCTACGCAGGTTCCAGGACGTGTTCCTTTCTGGCACGTACCCTGTCTGATCCGTATGGATCAGGGTGGGTAGCACTCTTTTCAGGCGGTTGGCTAGTGCCGCCGTCAGGATCTTGGAGTCCTGGTTTATTAGGGAAATCGGTCTATAGGAACCGCACTCGAGGGGGGGCTTGCCCGGTTTAAGGATCGGGACTATTATGGATTCCGACATACTGCTCGGGAGTCTTCCCCTCTCGTATGCTTCTTCTAATGTTTCTAGTAGTCTCGGGGCTATATCATTTTTGTATTGCTTGTAAAATTCCCCCGGGAGCCCATCTGGCCCCGGAGATTTCCCTGTCGGGAGCTGGGCAATAACCTCCGTTAGTTCCTCTACGGTGAGGGGGGCATCTAATATTTGGGCCTGCTCCTCCGTCAATTGTGGGAGTTTGATTTCCGCGAGGGCTTCCCTCAGGTCCCCCTCCTCTGCCTCCTGGACCCTGGAGTATAAGTCCTCGTAGAACTGCGAGAACACCTCGTTTATTCCCTCTTGGGACCTTATCACCTCTCCTTCCCTGTTCTGAATTTCGTTAATTGGCTCCCGCTTAGTCTCCTGCTTGGTTAGCCAGGCTAGGAGTCTGCTAGGCTTATCCCCTTCAGCATGTAGTTTCTGTATGTATTTCCCGTAATCTAGTCGTCCCAATCTTTCCCAGGTCTCCACGCACTGTTGTCGCAGGGTGGTGAGGTTTCCTTGTTCCGCCCCCTCTTCCCCCGCTTGTCTCTCTGCCTTCTCGATTTTCCTTTCTATCTTATCTAGTTGTGCTAGGGTTTCTCGTCGGAGACCTCCCATTTTCCCCATCGCCTCTCCTCTGACTACCACTTTAAAGGCTTCCCAGACTGTTCCTGTGCTCTCCACACTACCCTCATTATGTTCAAAATAGTCTTCTATCACGCTTTGGATGTATTCCTGGAAGCCCGTGTCCAGTAATGCCTCTGCCCTCAATCTCCATGTTGGTATAGGGGCTCTCCTGTGTGTGTGCGCCCATGTGATCGTCTGGGGGGCGTGGTCAGATAGGGTTCGCGCGTGTATGTATGCCTCAGTGAATTCTCCCAGTGTTTCCCTTCCCGTGAACAGGTAGTCAATCCGTGTGAATGTTCTATGTGGGGCACTGTAATGCGTGTATCCTCTCTCTTCCCCATGTACCTTCCTCCAGACGTCTTCGAGTCCGAGCTGGTCTAGTATCTGTTGTAGTGCTCTCGCTGGCGGCGCCGCTCTCTTGTGCTTATCGTCCGACCTGTCCAGCCGGGGATCCAGAGTGCAATTATGGTCACCTGCCCAAATCATCGTTGCATTCCTGTACGGGGCCAGCCGGGGCGGGAGCATTCTGAAGAAGGCTGTAGCGTCGTGATTAGGGGCATAGGTGTTCACGAGGCATATCTCCCGGTTTTCTAGCATCCCATGGACTACCAGGATTCTCCCTTCCGTGTCTTTCTCCTGGTTGATGAGCTGGAATGGGACGCCCGGGGCGACCCAGGTTATGACTCCTCTGGCGTAGTTGGAATACGTCGCACTATACATCTGGCCTCCCCATTTTTCCTTTATTTTGGCCTGTTTTTCCGCCGTCAGGTGCGTTTCCTGCAACAGTGCAATGTGAGTCCTTGTTTTGTTTAGCCAGGTATAGATCCTTAGCCTCTTGACGTATGCGTTCATCCCCCTGACATTCCACGTGACAATTCTTAGGACATCTTGGTCTTTGTGGGGACTAGCGCTTGCGGCCTGCTCATTCCCATGGGCTCGCTCGGTGTCTCATTCTCACGATGCGTTCCTGCTGGGGATCTGTGTCCCTTCTTCTGGCAGTTGAGTTTTTTTGCCTCGTGCCTCCCGCCAGCTTTTTGTTTGTGGGTGCTGTCCCCTGTATTTGTTTTCCTTGCTGATTCTTTGTGTGTGACAACTGTTATTTCTTATTCTGCTCTCCTCCTCTCTTTGTGGGCTTTGCCTTAACTTCCCAACTGTTATAACTGTTAACCTAGATAACGTCAACAAACGCCCAGCCTCCCCTCCTCTGCTCGGGCTCCGTCGCTTTCCAGGTGCCGCTTTCTCCTCCTCGGCCTTCCCTGTCGCGGCGTAGTGTCTTGAAACTGACACTATAAACATTGTTTTTGCTGGGGCTTCTCTGTGGGTCTTGGCGGTTCCCCTTCTCCAAGTCTCGTGCTCCCATTGTAAGTCTCTTTACTATGGGCTTTTCAACTTGATGGTTGTCGGTTGCTCTTTTTTGTTACTTCCCGGTAGGGCATTTCTACCGTCTTGTTCTTGCTCCTGTAGCGTTGAGTATGCTTGTCGTGCTCGGTTCTAATCTCTGTTTTGCTGGGGGTGGTTTCTGTTTCGCTCGTTCCTCTCTGCCGACTGCGGAATCCCACGCTGGTCCATCCACTCCTGGGCATCGGTCGTTGTCTCGAAGATCTGTGTTTTTCCGTCATGGAGTATTTTTAGTTTGGCTGGATACAGCAGCATGAATTTCACCCCTGCTGCTCGGAGGCGCTCTTTAGTCTGCCAGAACTGGGCCCTCTGCTTTTGCACCAGTACCGTATAGTCTGGATATATTGTTATCCTGGCCCCGTTCCTTGTGATGTTCCCTCCTTCTCTCGAGAAAGTCAGGATTTTCTCCCTATCCTTAAAGTTCATAATTTTTGCTATCATTGGTCTTGGTGGTGCTCCTGGGCGCGGTCTTCTAGTCAGCGCTCGGTGTGCCCTTTCTACTACGAAGCCCTGGGATAGGGTCCCTGCCCCTACTTCTTGGATCAGGAGGTTCTCTATGTAGTCCGTGGGGTCCCTTCCTTCCTCTCCTTCTGGCAGCCCCACTATTCGTACGTTATTGCGTCGGGCCCTACCTTCTGCGTCTTCCACTCTGCGTTCTAGTATATTAATTCTTTCCAGTGCTTCCGACATTTGTGTTCGCGAGGCGGACACTTCCACTGAGTTACTCTGTGCTTGTTGTTCCACTGTTGTCATCCTTTCCGCCAGATTTCTCGTGTCTTGTCTAAGAAGTCCCACATCTACCATCACTGCATCTAGCTTTCCTTCTATCGACGTCTTTAACGCCCCTATGGCTTCCAGTATACTGCTTTCCACTTGCCTGATCTCTCCCTGCGTGGCATATGACTCCGGCATGTCTTTCTCCTCGGCCCCTGGCTGCTGGTCGTCGTTCTTCCGGGTGAATGTCTCCATGACCGTTTGTCTCCCTCTGCCGCTTTTAGACTTGTCTGGCATATTAATGCCCACTGCTCTTGGCCTGTAGTTGGGCCCTGTTCAGTTTGGCTCCGTTTGCGCTGCAGTGGGTCCCTTTTCAGTTCCCCCACTCGCTTCCACTCTTCCTGTGTGTGTTACCTTGTTATTAAGCGATATCTCTCTGAGGCTTTACCCTTTCTGTCCGTTTGCCGTGTCTTTCTTTGGTGTTCTCTTCCCTCTCTCTTTAGGTGTTTAGAGCTGGGTCTCGGCTTCCCTGACCCGCCCTGCGGTATGTTTCTTGTTCCTGGGCCCGGTTCCTGTGTCTCGTCGCTGCCTCTCCTCTCCGGATCTGCTAGTCACCTCTGCGGCAGGGAAGGGCTCTTCTTCGGTCCGATTTGTGGGCTGCTTCCTGACCGTGGGTCTCGAAGCCTTCCCCCTTCCTCGTTTGATGTCGCGCCGTTTCCGTGGTGCTGTCTCTGGCTTTCTTCCCCGTTGCTGCCGTCGGTGCCTCCTCCCGCTGCCGGTCGGGTGATGTTCCGATCCTGCTTAAGCTGGGTGTTGATCTGCTGTCTCCCTCGGTTCCGCTCCGGACTGGCAGGTGAGGACTCCTCTTCAGCAATCCAATTTGTCGTTGTTGCTCTCTTCTGCGTCGGTCGGGGGAAGCTCTTCTATGGTCCGGCCCTCGCTCTCCGTTCCCTCTCGTTGTGGGGACCCTCGTTGCTCCGCTGTTGCTCACCTCCGTTTCAACGTGAGGGAATCTGCCTCGGTTCGGTCTGTGGGCCGCTTTCAATCCGTTCTGCCTTGTTTTCCGGTTCTCCGATTGTTCAGCTGGGCCTCCGCCGCTTCTGCGTCAAGGGGGGGCTCTCTCGGTCCGGTCCTCGGGTCGGCTCCCTGTCTCCGCCGCCTCGTCTCTCGGGGTCCCACGTCGCTCTGTTGGCTCTCCGCCGTTAACTCTCACCTTCGCTCTTCCGGGGCTCAGTCTGTGGGTCGCCCCTCGCCTCCGCTGCCTCACCGCTCAGGTTCTTCCGTTGTACCGCCGGGATCCTGCTGCCTTTGCTCGTCCCGCTTCGGCTGGGAAAAGCTGTTCTCCAGTTCCGGTCTGCGGGCCTCTCCCCGTTCTCGAGCCGTGCCGTCTTCACCTTCTCCGGGTCGGTGGTACGCGGCTATCCCTGCAGTCGGCGTCTCGGGTTTCTGCCACTCCGGTGGTGTTTCGGTCTTGCCTGCGCTGGACGTCGATCAGCTGTCTCGCCCGGTTCTGCTCCTGCTCTTCGGCCTTCTTCGTGCTTTGGGACGCGGGTCCTTTTTTCAGCGCTGCGCGTCCGCCATTTTGTCGGTGGTGCCGCGCGCTTCTTTCCCTTCTCGTTTTCACTCTTCTGGTCTCCGTTTTTCCTCGGGTCTTCTCCCGTGTGTGCCTTGGGTCTTCCGACGCCTTTTCCTCGCGTTTGTTTGTCTTTTTATTTACTGATATACGCCTTTCTCAGGATCTCTGGTCGGATCTGGCGGGAGCTCCTCGGAGTCTGCTCACTCTCGCATGGCCGCCAAGCCACGCCCCGGTCCTTAAGTACAATTCTGTTCTCTTTTTCAGTACGATAGATGTTAGTGAGGATAGTCCCACCTCAAGTCTTATTATCGCCATCGGTATAGATTGAGGAAGGCCTAATATTCTCTGCCAGAATTACCCCTCAACCACTTGTAACCAGTTCAAATCCATCAATAGCAATGCCCATAGGCCATATACTCCCATAGGAGCCAATACCTGTGTATATAGTTGTCGGATACCGCATAAACTAAAGCCGCAGTTTTTATTTGCAAATTGACTAATCAAAGATGTTGTTTGAGCGGCCCTAGTTTTGCGTGATTGAATACATGAATTATGTCCACTCTTTGCGTCCACTTCGACACCTAAATACCTGTATTGATGCGTGTATTTAATTTCCGTTTCATGCACTGTGAGTCGGGGAAGGGCGATCTTTCTGCCAGAGAATACCATTAACTGGTTTTCTCCTGGTTAATTACCAGCGCGTTTCTCTCTGCATACTCCCATAGTTTCATAGCTGATCTTTGGAGCCCACTAAATGTATGGTCCATAATTATGAGGTCATCGGCATAGCCATCCCGACGGCTGGAGGACAATTATGTTCAGCGGTTATAATACCCGGAAGGTCATAAGTGTATAGGTTATATAAGAACAGAGCTGTCATGCAGCCCTGCTTGACTCCTCGATTCTGAGCGATTGCGGCTGTCATATTCCCATGACTATCTAACCTAAGTGCCACAGAATTGCCTTGGCGAAGTAGTAGTAGGTAGGGGCAGCCCAGTAGTTCTAATTTGGCCCGTAGTTTTTCTCTCCGGACTGAATCGAAGGCTGCCCAGAAGTCGACAAAAAGGGCGTATAAGGGGGGATTACCAATCTTCATGGCCTTCGTACATAGGATATCCAGGATAGTGATGTTATGTATAGTAGAATATCCTTTCCTGAAGCCACTCTGAAAGCAATTGAATATCGCAGCTTTAGCAGCCCAATCCTCTAGTTTCTCAAGGAGTAGTGATGAAAACATTTTGCCGGTGCATGTTAGGCAGAAACCTGTGCAGTTCCCTTAGGGACCACTGCAAAATGTTTAAGACTACAGGTGTTGGCAGTAAACCCAATTGGTAGCAGCCTGTACCACCCAGATTTACCTGGTAGCTGTGGCTTAGCAGTCAGACTTCTCTCAAGAAGAGTTAGACAGTATATAGAGTATACACATTACAAAAATACAGTAGCACAAGCAAACAATGACCAGAGCTTTGGTATATAATTATTTATTTAAAAACACACTTATAAAAAATACACTGGCACTAATATGTCAAGCAAGTTCAAACAGTCACTAGAAATCTATACGCCTCCCTGATTAATTATTTGACAAGTCTTAGGAAAAGAACACCACTTATTATCAAACGGAGGTGAGCGCTTAACCAAGATGGCACTCCAATAATTATTTAAAAAGGGAGAGAAAAGGCAGAATTAGGAAAGCACACAATACCAACACTTTAAAAGAACCACAGCAAGTCAAGAAAGGCAGAGTCTACTGTAGAGAAAGAAAGTTCATAGGCCAGGCCCACTCTTGGAGAGAGCAAAGCGGAATGTGCCCAAGATTACACAGTTGAAGTAACTTTAAAAGTCTTTGCAGAGAGTTCAAAAAGGAGTTGGATCAGTTCGGAAAAGTTAGTTAACAGGTCACCCCAGGATAGAGATTCAAGGATTTATGGGACACCTTGAACAGTGTAGCAAGGGAGACCAGGCGGGACACAGTACCTGAAATGGTGAGAAAGCTCCAGCAGGGGCAGTTGTTCCTGGCAGCGGGTGCAAGTCAGTGCTTCGTCCAGGGGAAGAGAAGATCTCGACATGGAGGAAAGCTGGAGGTTGTTGCACTGCCAGGGAAGAAATCAGCCGCAGAGTTTCCCGATTAAAAAGGTACAATCCTTTTATTCGCAGTAGTGGTGAAGCGTGGCTATCCGGCCGCCGGGGTGCTTGGCACGGGCGATTCGACCACGAGATGATCCAGGAGGCGAAAAAGAGGCGAACTGGTTAACCCCACCAGCTCAAAGGAAGAAGACTCTCCTGGATGAAGATCTTCTCTGTCATTGGGAAGTGGTGAGACGGTTCAGCAGGGCTCCACCGGTGGTGTCGTCGTTGCAGGTTGGCTCAGCTTCTTCCTCTTCGGATTCTTTAGGTCCTGTGGCGACTTCCGAAGTTCCAGTCCCCAAAGCCCTGCTTTTATGCAGAAAACCCCCATTCACCAGTCCTAGCTGTCAATCAAACATGCTAAGTGGTGAGCCAGGCGGCTCACCACTGGGCCAATCACACAAGAGTGCGACTTCAGTTGCCAAGGCAACTCAGTCCAGGGTGCCTATTTCCCCCCTCCCACACATCCTGTAGACCCAGACAGAGTGGCACCACTTTTGGAAGCTTCTGTGCAGAAGCCCGCCAAAAGTGGAACAAAGGGATCGACTTGGGTTGGAGTTACAGAGGCGAACACAAACGCCATTTCAAAACCGAGTCCTGGCAAAAAGACCCAACCGGGGAATGAATATTAAATAAATAACACGGCGGTATCTTTAACATTGCACCAAAAAGTGGTGTGTTTAAAATGAATGGGAAAATCCCATAGTAAATGTTCTTAAGGAATATTTTGCGTGGTAACCACTGCCACCAGCCAGAAACTCGACAAGGGTGGACTGCAGTGCCCCCTTGAAAACAGACCCTGGGGTAATCTAATTAACCCCTTCCAGTACTTCCACAATATGATGGTTTGTACTGGTTCTGTTCACAAATTTGGACTAATAAAGCCAATGGTGACTTTACATGCCCTGGGAGACAGTAGTCAGTCCCAGGGTATGGAGTCTATGTTTGGGGGTCACTATGACACCCCTGTGTTACTGCACTGAGGGTGCTGTGTAACACACATGCCAAAAACACATTAAACCCTACGGAGTAAAAGACCCCATAGCCCATAAAACACATACAAAGTCAAAGGACATTCTCAAATCATGCCTAAGAGTGGGAGAAAAAGAGTCTCACTCTTAGCAGGAGAAAAAAATAAACCCCACAAATCCAGCAAAGCTGCTGGGGGACTCACTAGGTTTGGGAAATTAGCCTGAACAGAGAATTCTCCCTAACAGTGCAGTTGAGCATAGATAACAATCTGAAATTTCGGGGATCCTTCTTGTTGCCTTTCTTGAAGATTGGAACCAGAAAGGCAATTTGCCAGGACTTGGGGATCCTGCCCTCAACCAGTACTTTTTCAAATACATTTTTCAACAAATTAGCCCAAAACTCAGGTTTGCGCTTCATTACTACATTTGCTAGACCGTTGGGTCCAGGTGCACGTGAAGACTTGAGATTTTTAATTTTCAGGATTAGATGGTCAATTGTAGTGCTGAAGGGAGATATCCATGGTGTCATTTTCACTGCAGGCAACCCCACCTCACTGTGGGGGATATTACGGCTAGTTAGAAAGTCTGTCCATTGTTTTGCTCCTATAGGATTGATCATAGAAGTTTTACCACACCTCCTCGCTTGCCCAAGCAAGGACCATATACTTCTGGAGTTTTTAGAGCACATGACCTGCACCCTATTCTGCCACCACTTATATTTTTGAATGATTCTTTTTGATTTGACCCAGGCTCTATACTTATTTTTCAGGGCCCTACAGGTAGATTAGTAGGTACTAGGTGATCGACTGATTTATTTCGCCCTGCGAATTGCAGCTCTAAGGATCTTTAGCTATCATGCAAGTAGTAGATGTAGCGTGTGTTGAGGAGAAATATGCGATCCAGTGCTCAATGTCATTCAAGGACATAGTTTGAAACTGATAAAGGTCACTTGTATGTAGAGATTGAGCAGTGAGGGCTGCTGTGTTGATGTTTTTATCAGACCGGCGAATTTGTGTACCAGAGTGGTTGACTGCCAGGTTACCCAGAAACTTAACTTTCAGTTCAGGGCAGCCGAGCTTGAATGTCAAGGTGAGTGAGCAATGGTCGCTCCATTCATTCGAGTTAACCTTCATGTCAATTACATTCAAGGCCATCTCAGGACTTACAGATATGTAGTCTAAAGTACTTTGAGCTCTCCCATTGTGCCATGTGTAATTACCTGGATTATCGCTGTGAGTTCTACCGTTGATCATCTCCAGATCCCATTTGCTAATAAAATTCAGCCAACATAACCCCTCAGGATCTTCAACATTATGCATCATAGTGCTTTTAGCGTTAAGTGTGGGGTTAATAGGCGTGCCCACGAATCATTTAATATGGCAATTGAAATCCCCGGCGATGACTACCAATTTGTTGCCGGGTGTCAGTGACCATAAAGCTAGCAGGTCGTGAATGGCTTCCTGAATGATCTCTGCTGTATTACCTCCTGGTGGAATTACAAGAATTCTTTCAATGGAAGCTCCACATAATCCCTCTAGTTCCACCGCAATGATTTTATCTTTAAGTGATGTCGCAATCTGACGTGATATTACCGTATGTCTGATTCCTATGATCAGACCCCTGTAGGGTCTACCCCTCCTTCCCTTATTGGGCAAGGCCTGATAGATTGAATAGCCATTGAGGGTGATGGTTGAGGTTAACCAGGTTTCCTCTAGACATATGCAGAGGTGATTAGTAAGAGATTGGAGAGAGCCCGAGGGGGAAGACAAATGCCTGAAACCTCTACAGTTCCAGGAAACAATTACAGATTCTCACTGCGAGTTCACAACCTTTGGTAAGGAAGCTGCAAGCCAGGTTAAGACTTTCTGAATGTCGGTAATCTCAATCTGTTCACCCTTAGGTATGGGAGGAGAGCAAACTATTTCTTGCGTTACTACAGTGATCTTGTTGGGCCATTTTGGATCTTCCAAGTCAGGATCAGCGTCAACTTCAATATCGACAACTCGCAGACTTTCCTTGAAACTATGTATCATTTGGGCAGAGGAGACACATTTACAGTGGTTTTCCGATACGTTTGTATTAGTCACTTGTTAGGTTCGATGAATTCAAAGTCTTCAGATCTTAGCACCTGCAACTGAGGTACAGAGTGAAGTCTGATCATTAGCTCAGTCCTTGTTAACCAGCTTTGTTCGCTTTGCTGATAAAGGTTTTTGATGAGACACACCCGGTTGTCAGATTGTATAGCCGAGTTATCTTTAACTTTTTCCTTAGGTTTAGTACTAATTAGTTACACGTCAGCAGATTCATTAGGTTTTTTATTAGGTGATGAAAAGTTCTCATCTGGCAACTCTGCAAAGTGTATATTTCCCAGGTCAGGCAGGTCTCCATCATCTCCGTCACTCTCAACCTCGTTGTCTGATAGAAGCTAGCTAGTTAGGTAGCCTGCTTGCTTATCGCTGCGTTTTTTCGCTCTTGCAGCTGTTTTCTTTGCCTTTTTGGTACACTTGCCCAAAAGCGTGTTGTCCGGTAAAGGTGACGCCACTATACATGGTTTCTTCCTCGTTGCTGCTCTTTTAGCTAGTCTCTGTTGCTTACGGGAAAAGAATACTTCTGGTGTGGCCGTTACTTTAGGCTCAACTTCGCACTTGTCCTTGGCTGTGGGTATGTCGATCTCTGGCGCAACAGGCTTAGGAAATTCTTTCCCAGGGATTGATGTTTTAACTAAGTCTTGAGGTATCAGGCTCGTTGTGGTTTCTAGTATGCGACCACACATTTCGAGCAGCATTTTAAGGGCAAACTGTAAAGAGGCCATGGGTGACTGCAGCTCAGCCATGTCTGAAGGACTAGCAGAAGTGGCATTGCTCACTTCGGCATCTCTTCCTTCCGAGCCGGGGTCAGTCTGTACATTTAGATTCGGCGAAGCTGACAGTCTCACTGATTCATTTCTCTGAGATTGAAGGTCTTCAGTGGTAGAACCGCTGGGTTGTATTTGCCCGGTTTTTGTGATTGCTGGTGTCATGGATCTTTGCATAGACGAACGGAGTTCCAGAAGAGAATTATTGTCTATATCGCTGTAGCTAGAATGATCCTGAGGATTTGTGTTATTGATTACTATTGCCTCAGCTTCATCCATAGTAGTGGAGTTGTTTTCAGGGTGAGCATTCGCTGGAAAGAAGTCTGTGATTACTCCTTTAACTAAAGGTCCTTGCTTTTTCTGTTTGCCCTTAGTCATTGCACAGTCGTCGATCTTTATATTGCTCTTTATGCTTCGGTGGCGCAGGTTATAACTTGTTTGCTGAGCGTTCTTGCGAGGAGGCATATGGCTACTTCACTGTTCGCTTCTTTATTACTATAGGCGAATACTTGATGTACCTCAGATCACGGTCCAGGTATCAGTCAATATGGTACGTGCGGTTGCTGCAGCAATTAAGTCTGTGCTGTTTATTTGGTGTTACAGGCTTTCCTCAAGGTCCATACAGTTTTCTAGCTGTGGACTTGAGTCCCCATATATGAAGAAAGGTTACAATGCTACTGAGAATAACAAAGAACTGTCAGACTGGACAACTTTGATTTTTGTGTGACCTTAATTGCTGTGTACCTTGTGGTGAACAGGATCAAAGGGCGCTCTCCCCGCAGTCAACTGCTCACGTCAGACGTGCATCAGGTGTGTCCTGAATAGGATCAGAAACTGACAAATAGCGTGCTGTACCCTGCTATAACAGTGGCAGTCCTTATATCAGGTGCTCAGGTGCATCAAGGCATCCAAAGAAATCAGCAATCAGTAAACAAATACACCTATGCAGAGCCCAGAACCAGGCCCAGCAGATAATAGATGGGGCACTAGTAGTAGGTAGCATTAGGTAGATAATAGGTAGGTAGTCTGCGGGAAGATGGATCAGTTATCTCCCCTCCAGCTACATAGTGATGCATAAGTCCCAGAGAGTGAAGGCGTTCGAGGCGTGGGGGTGGGGGGGCTGCAGACACACTGCAAACGCGCCGCGATCCCAGGCGTTTTAAGCAACCTTATAGGTGGCCTCCAAACCTCCAACCACCAACACGTTCACATATACCTTATGGATGGAGGATGGAGGATGTGGCCTCCCAACGCCAATGCTGACACCAACCTCAAAGGCAGTTCCGAGTCCGATTCGGGGTGTGTTGAGATCTTAGGGTCGAAGCTGCCCAGGCCGCGGTAAATGTCCGAGATAAAAGTAGCGGGTCGTGGTCACAGTCGTCCCATGCCACTCAGCGTCCTGGTTTCCCGGGTTCCCAGCTACACGGCTCCACGGCTCGTACTCTCTCTCTCTCGCGTCCACAGCGTTTCGAGGAAAGGACCCACGAACGACGAGAACGTGTCAAGCCGCACCTCCTAGGAGAAACTTAGGCAGAGCAGAGGCCGCTTCCGACACACTATAAAGGAATCTATAAAGGCAGTTTTTATCAGAGGGAAACAAGATTGGCTTGCAACTGTGACAGAATGGTAGAAAAATGTGAAGATGCAAATATGCACATGTTTCATCTCTGCTGGAAAAAATGAATCCGGTCTTGAAAAAGATGCTTTAATATTCTAAGAACGGACAACACTGTATAAACGAGGGGTGTATCATCCAAACACTGAATAGCTGGCCCATGCATACAGCCAAAGCCAAACTATAAGCGAATAATTGTTTACTTCTAAAAAATTGTTCCAGCACATGATAAACATCACTTCACATGAGAAGAATCAGGACACCCTATTGTACGTCTTCTTATGTTTATTTTATTGTGCTCAAAGATCATAATTAAGTTTATAAAAAGAAGAACAATTTGAGTTTACTCACTTGTATTGGACTAACTGAAAATATTATGCTGCAATGGAAAATGCATTACCTTTTTAAACTCTTCGAGAGCTTCTTTGCCAGATTGTAACAGGCAAAAGTGCAGGGAGAGACACGCTCTGAGAGTTTTACCAAGGCTGGAACGCTAGAAATTCCAACTATCCTTATGTTCTCATCCTTCTTTTTCTTTCGTCTGCTTTGATATGGTCAATCATGCCACCCTTATAAATCGGATCCTTGATACCCTTGGCATCACAGACCAGGCTCGGGACTGGTTGACCTCCTCCTTCTCTGACCGACATTCCCAGGTTCAACTGGGGCCTTTTCTTTCCTCCATCTCGTTCTCCACCTGTGGTGTCCCTCAGGGCTCTATCCTCTCGCCATAGCTTTTCAACATCTACCTTACCCCTATAGTCCATTTGATCTCCGCCTACTCTCTGGACTTCCAGTGTTATGCGAACAACATACGGCTCTCCATCAAGCTTCCCACCACTGCCTCCTCTTCTTCCTCTCTCATGCCTGACTGTCTGTCTGCTACTCAGGTATGGTGCACTGCTAACGATCTCTGCCTTAATGCCAGTAAGGCTGAGATGCTTCTCACTGGGATCCCAGCCCCCTCCTTCCCTCCTACACTCTGGGTGCCCTCCATGGGCCCTCTCCCCTCACCCTCCTGTGAGGCAAAAAACCTTGGTGTCATCTTCGACTCCTCTCTCTCCTTCTCTCCTCACATCACAGACCTTGCCAAGAAGGCCTACTTTCAGCAGGACCTCCTCAGAGGCATTCTCCCATACCTCACCTTCCCCCAGAAACTCAATGTCTCCAAAGCTCTGGTACTCTCCAGGCTGGACTATTGCAACAGCCTCTTCCTCAATCTGCCGAACTCCTCCCTTTGCCCCCTTCAACTAATCCAGAATAGGACTGCAGGACTTATCCTTGGCCTCAAGCCCAGGGACTGCATCTTTCCAGCCCTAATATCTCTCCACTGGCTCGAGGTTGCTGCGAGGATCAAGTTCAAGAACCTCTGCATCATCCACACGGCTTTCTAGGGCCTGGGACCCCTCTACATCCAACTTTCTCTCCCTAAATACCTCTAGCTCCAACTCTCTCCAGATCAGACGCTTTTCCAAGCAGAGAGTGGGGGATAGATCTCTCTCCTACACAAGTGCCTCCCTCTGGAATGGCCTCCCTGCCCCTCTCATACTTGAGCTGGATCTCCTTAAATTACATAACCTTGTCAAGACCCACCTTTTCTCTTCCTGCTTCCCTCTCCTGCTAATGTCCCACTTGCCTAAGACTACAGTCACTCTCCTACCCCATTAATGGTCTCATACACTCAATGGAGTTGCAGACTTCCCCTATCACTGGTCACGTTGACTTCAATGGAGCCGCAACCCTACCTCATCATTAGTCTCATTCATGTCAGTAGAGTCACTCTCCTACGCCATAATCAGTCTTGTACACTGGAGTTGGACTCCTTACTTATCACTGGTCACATTGACTTCAATGGAGCCCCATTCCTTCTCCATTAGTTCCCCCATTCAAGTTGCAACCCATCACTGGTCACACTGATTTTGTGGGAGTTCCTCTCGTTTGCCATGAATGCCCTCATTCAAGTTCCACCGCCCACCCGGCCCCCCACCATGGGTCCTTTCACCTCAATGGAGCTCCACTACTTCCCCCTCACTCGCTTCATTCCCTTGGCACTTGTCCACCTGGCCTCCCCGTGGCACTTGCATAACCCTTGGGCCCTTCCGCCCTGACTGGCACTTCCTCCTCCCCTCTTCTATGCACTTCTTGTTACTGCAATTACACGATCCGAATGACACAATGCCAAGTAGGACCATTTTTGATTCCCTTCATCCCTGTTCCACCACCCTTTTTTTTACTTGTTGCGCCTTAAAACACCTCTTGCTGGATAGGCGCATTTAAAAAAAAAAATGTATTTACTTGTTTATAAGCAAAACAAAATTTTATTTTTACAAGAAGTCATTTCGTAAGAAAAAGGAGAGAAGAAAACAAAGCGAGAGAAATGAAGAAGAAAAAGCAGAAAACAGATGTAAAAGATTGTAACATTTTCCAAAAATAGATCTCTATTAGTTAATACTGGCTGGATTTGCAGTCTCTGTTGCCAATTTCAATGCAGCGTCTAGTATCTTAACTGCCGCCGTAGACCATTTTGTTTTTTCACCGGCAACCAGACGGGACCACCAGGTGTCCTCCTCACGAAGTGCGGCATCAAGGGTACCAAGAAAGCTTGCCTCAAGTGAGCTGTTTTAGCGCAATTCAAAAGTAAATGTCTTGCGGTTTCCACCGATTCAGCCTCTGCACATAGTCTGCAGGTTTTTGGAAGTAGTTCGGAGCGGATAGCTCTGATTTTCTTAAGTTGGCATTTGGTTTAGTCTCATTTTCATAACAGGTTTTTTGCAGTCTCTTATTAGGGAATTTTATACAATAATTCAGTGGTAATCTCAATTTATTTGTCATTGGTGGTAGATGGCGTAGTAGTTTATTGGCCGTTGCTATTTCACATGTTTGAATCCAATCTTCTTGAGCTATTTTAGTTTTTATCTTTTCAGGATTTTGCAATGGATCGTCAAGCGTGCAGGCCAAATCTGTAAGCTTCTTTATGAGCTTCTGTTCCCACTTGTTCAAAGCTTTACAGCGTCCTTGGCTGAGTTCCACCTGAAACGTTTTGTAGATCGACAGTGTGTCGGGCGCAATGATTTTCCGAAGGAGTCTCATCTGACTTTGTTCAACCGATGCTTCCAGCGATAACAGACGTAGTTCATGTCTAATAGCCGAAATTGATGTCGATTTGGGAAGCCCCAATACAGCTTTCCAAAGGAAACCTTCCAATTTCGGCCATATAGTTTCCTGACTATTTAGTGCTGCGTCCATTCCATAGATTACAGATGGTACCACCTTTTGTTTGTAAAATTGAATTGCAGGTAGTAGGGAAAATTTCCCTTATTTGCGGTCCACTAACCTTGTCTGGGTTGTCAATGATTTCATTTTACTCCACAGACAGGTGAGTTGACTTTTCCGATCTTGTTGAGTCAATCATTATTCCCAAATATTTTATGTTAGTGACGGTCTCTATCTTCATGTTGTTCAGGAACCAGCTGCCGTTTCCTGTCACTTTTGTTAGATTTTTCCCCATGATCAAGATTTTGGATTTTGCAGTGTTGATCTCAAGATCGTTTTCGTGTATGTATTCGGCCAAGTTGGTTAATTGGCGCTGGAGGTCTATTTGTGTTTGGTCCATCAGGATCAAGTCATCCGTGTAGAAGAGTCTAGATATTGAGTTGTTGCCAACTTTAGGTGGAAACGATCTGATCGATGGTTGGGTGTATTGAAAATCTCCTAAAAAGGCGATAAAAAGAGCCGGGGCAAGCAGACATCCTTGCTTCACACAGTGTTCCGACGTAAACTGGTCCGACAGCATGCCTTGCCTGTTGAGACGGACTCTGATTTTTGTATCGGTGTGAAGTGCGATCACAGGCTCTAGGATTTCCAAAGGGCAATTCCAGTTGGTTAGTTTGGACCAAAGCTTTTGACGACTGATTTTGTCAAAAGCTTGCGACAAGTATATAAATGCTATATATACTTTCGGCGCACCATTCTTTACGTTTTCTTTTATGATATTCAAGATCATAATGTTGATACTGGTGCTTGCGTTCTTGACGAAACCCGTTTGTAGTTGATCTAGGCATGGAGATGTTCTTGCCCACCTGTGGAATCTGGTTAAGAGAAGGGTGGCAAAGATTTTGCCCATGATGTCTAGGAGGGCTACGGGACGGTAATTGGCCGGGTTATCTCTGTTTCCCTTTTTGAATATAGGGACTATCACTGCTTCAGTCCAAGTCTTTGGGATTTGTTTGGTGGCTTGGCATTGCTTGAACATTTTTGTTATTAGGACCGACCATTCCTGTGGATGTTGCTTTAGATCTATATCGGTTAGGCCGTCAGGACCGGGGGCCCTTGATGTTTTCAGTTTCAAGATCGTAGACAAAATCTCCTCTTGTTCTGCGAGGTCTACCCCAGTAGTTGCTGTAGGGAGTGTGATGTTGGTTGCAGATAGAGGAAGAGATGCGAATTGAGTTGCAAAGAAGGTTGTCCATGTCAATTCTGATATGATGTTAGTCATTTGGTTATTCGTCTCACTGTTCTTATTCTTAATTAAGGCCCAGAAATTTCTTGTACTTTTTGAAGTTAAAGTTTTGAGCATTTGCTCTGCGTCATTTTGATACATAACAGCTTTGTGGTGTTTCAACCATGCTCTATATGATTTTGTTGCAGCTTTTAAAATGTCTTTTTGCTCCACGCTCCACGCTCCCGGGAGGATAGCACAGCGGCAGCGTGCGCGTCTTGGAAGCAAGACGACACAAAGCAACAACAGGTTCGATCCCCGGGTCCGCGCTTAAAAACCTCTGAGTGTTTAAGCGCGTTATAAATACGTAACTAAGACAAAGAAGAAAAAAAAAAAAAAAAAAAAAAACACAATTGCACAACTAAGAAAAACTAACAATTCCTGTAACAGCGCCTCGATGCCTGCGGGCTGTGTGAGCGCTTTATAAATGTAAATAAATAAATAGATGCTCTAGCTATACGCCTTAATTTACGCAGTTCTCTTCTTTTCATGACTAGTTGGATGTCATACTCGTGGGCTCCATTATCCTTTGTTGAGATTTGTTTACCTTGTTTTATCCTATGAGTCAAGAAGAAGGGGAGGTAATTCGGCCTGGTTGGCGGGTCCATGGTGTTGCTACTGTCTTCATGGAATTTCTTTGTGATTTCATTAATGTTTTCCGCCGTTAGTTTGATTCGTGTTGACTTGGTTGACAACTCTACGTCAGCTGTATATGTTTCTTTGGGCACAGTTGTTGTTTTAAAGCTCATTGTCAGTAAGTTGTGATCACTGGCTTTCGTTCTGTAGACCTAAAAAAAAATCTACGAAAGGTATAAGGGAATGTGAGATTAAGATTTGGTCAAACGTTGCTGCAGTTTCAGTTCTTTCCCATGTAGGAAAAATAGGTAGCTGGCCTCGGGCTATTGCCACGTTATGGAAGTTGCTAGTGTCCATGAGGTCTGACCATAGCACACCCCGTTCAGATGATGCTGAAGTAGGAGTAGTGAGGGAGAATTGGTCACACTTAGCGTTTAGGTCCCCGCAAATGATGATGTGGTCGGTTGCCATTTCAGTTGTAAATTTGTCTAAGATTTCTGCGACAGAGTCACAGAAATCGATGTTATTTGTTCTTTGCTGGTTCCAGTAGACGTTTATGATGGCTAAATTGGTTTTAGTTCTACCCCTTGAAGCCTCCTTTGGCTGGAGCCACTCCGTTTGAAGTGTCAGGATGCCGTAAGATTCAGCTACCTTCCTTTTGATGGAGATACCTGAGCCGAGCCAGACTGCAGTTAGGAGGCCTGACGATGGTCTGCCAGAAATGCCTTTCACTGCAGGGGAAATTTGGGTTTCATATCCGCCGAGCACTGGTTTTTCCATCAACCAGGTCTCCTGAAGACATATTATGTCAAATAGGGCTAGATCTAGTGCGTCTGGTTTGGTAAAATGATCATGTCCCCTCGTATTCCAAGAGCACATTGTTGTTGCTTTCGTTTGATCCTCTAGCAGGAGTTTGAGTCGCTGGTTGAGAGGTGCCGTAGCTTTTCCTTTTCATTGTTAATTTTGAGGATTTGGATTTAGCACATTTTTCAACCATCTCCATGGACCTGACGGCTCTCGTTTTTTAGTTTGCGCCTGATCAGAACTTTGTTTGGTCGAGGGGTCATATCTGTAGTTTTTCTCTAATCTTAAGTTTTTTCTTAGGTTTTCTTCGTGATGTGGTCTTTTATAGTTTGTACTCTCGTTTACCGGATATTTAGGCGCATTATAAATACCCAATGAATACAAGAATTAAGAATGCAGTGCTGTGATCCTCTAATCTAACACTTGTAAATCTACACCATGGATCCTTAGATTGCAGGCAAGAAGTTAGAAAAGGTAGATGCTTGTGATTACATTGCTAAAGAGGACCAGTATTTTGTGCTTTTTCACACAGCTGAAAAGTGTTTCCTAAAATGGAGGCCTCATGACGTGAAAAAAAATTAAATATATATTCATGGTGAAAATGTCTCACATTGCAGGTCTTAAAAAGGTAGACAAAGCATGTGTATATTGTATTCATTTTACAGCACTGTATATTTCTGTTCATGATAAATATATCTCGGAGTGCAGGGATTAAAGTGTATTAATTTTACTTGTACAATTGCATTGCTGAAAACATGTCTTGGAGTGCAGGGTTTAAGAAAAGGCAGAGGATGAATGTGTTAAGCATATTCATTTTTTAGGTACTATTGCATTGCTGGAAAAGTTTGCATCAATAATTAATGTTTAATTTACAGAAAGGACTTTACACTGTTGTGTAAGTTGGTTGGTGAGTTCTTTTAGGTATGGGCAAATGCTGTGTGACCTCTATGTCTTGGCAATGGAGTATGATTACTAACACCTACATGAAATTGAGGGGTACATTATCTCTTTGAAACTTGAATCTTACATTGTTTGCCTAAGAAAATGTCTAGAATCTGACATACTTACAAGGCATTGTACAACTGAATAAAACCCCTGCAACAAGGGCCATACAAACACACCTGGCAAACAAGGATAGCATACATTCTCAGGACAATGAACAAGCGTGTTGTTTCCGAGCAAATCCTTTAGCTGCTCTGCAAAGAATGCTTGCAAAGACCAGATATTTTCAGCCATAAGCACTTTATGATCCTCTGCACACTACAGAATCACTGGCCGACTACTCCATCAAATGCAGCATAAAAAGGGAAGAAGTCCAACGTGTAGTTACATCTTGGATATACTAATTTTCGAGAAACCTACCTTCTATTTGCATGGCTTACAAGCGGGAAGTGGTAAGATTTAATGTTTAAAATGGTGTACGGGTGCAGAAGAAGGAGGCTGACACAAAGGTGACATGTTTGGGGATAAAGACTTTTATTAAACAAAGAGAACCTATCTTTCCCTATTCTTAAGAGGGGTTTCCCTGGACTAACTAAAGAACTAAGGTGACTCAGGATGTCTGTCAATGAAAACGTGTCTACCGTCCTGTGTCAAGACAACTTTACTTCTGTCCCTTACACTAGAAACTAAAGAATAAGGCAGTACTGTTGTGGTACCAGGAGAATGAGTCCCTTCTGCTTGGTGATGGTTCCTGGTCGGTTGAAACAGTTCCAGATTTTAGAATAGTCTTGTGTCTCACATGTTATCAGGGATGATTTGTGCACCCTGAGGCCCATGGGCATGTGGCGCATTACAAGAAATAAAATAAATAGTAAAGTTTCACCCAATACTCTCTTGGTGGGCCAGGTGAAGGCATCCCTTCTCCTAACATCCAATCTCTGATAGCCTGGGGGAAAAATTCCCTTCCCCAGGCCTGTTGGACCTTATTGCCAGTGAGGGTTACCAGGAGAATGGCTCCCTTCTCCTGGTAGCTTATCAGTCTCTTCAACCAGGCGGGAATACTGCCTTCCCCTGGTCTTTTTCATTAGGCTTCACAGCACCGAACTGAGTGTTAAGTGGCTCTGCGACCCTGGCTTCTCTTCTTTCTTGACCTGGTGCACTTGGTTCACATCCCTGCTAAGTACTGCCACAAGGAAGATGACTCGTATCACTTTTAGGGTCTTTGACACTTCTTTGGCTCTCAGTGGGTTTATTCTCACCACTGTTGTTGGGTACTCTCCCTTTCAAGTTCCTTTTAAGGTACTTCAGGTCCTCAAACCTTCACTGCTGATCAACAGGCTTTGTTTCACTACTGCAATGAGGAGGAGAAGGTTTGGAGGCTTTCTGCCCCTGCAGTGCCACCCAAGAGTTATGGTTGCAAAGGGGCCTAGGGACAACTGCATGCACCCTCTGGGTAAGCCGCCCAGCGTCCCCTCCGGGTCGCCCATGCCACCCTTTACCTTGTTGAGAGTTTCAGCACGTCACTGGGGCTTCCTGGGATGGCGGGCATTCCATTCGACTTTTCCGACGTCTTGCTTTCCCTACAGCTCTGCAACGGTGTTCCCGGCTGCCTACTGCTTTTCTTCCTCCTCTGTTACGCTCACCTGGTTCCCACGGGGGCGTCGACCGGAACTGGGCCACTGTTATTTCCACCAGCGTGACGTGTAGCGCCGAGATGACTGACTGGACTGGTCCGCTCAGCCTAGTTTGTCTGGCTTGCAAGAATATTCTTCTGCAAAGGAGAAGAGGAATTAACCACCCGTGGAACTGAGTAACAACCCACCTTCCCCACTCGCGTTGTCTTCCCACTGATCACTCTTGATACCCCCTCCTTAGTCTCACCTGATGGTTTGGAAGGATGAGCTCTCCATCCTGCGTCGACCGCAGGGGCGCGTTGATGACCAGTTACTTCACTGGCTTAGAGGAATTGGTGAGTTCCAGTATTGACTCTAAAGTCCAATTGTTCATAAGAGTTCAAATGTCTGCTCTTCACCCTGTCCGATTCCTTGCAGGTTGCCGATTAATCCACTCGAAGATTTCCAAATGGCACTCGGTAAGATTCGGGTAAGTCTATTGTGTTTTTCCCCTTAGGGGCCGGGGTACGGCGATGAAGCAGAGTTGACTGCACCGACCCGAGATGAAGTGAGTACCTCCCGTGGTAATTCAGGTAAGTCCTTGGGGGGTAGCTTGTATGGCCTTAGAGAGTCCCCTTGCTCACCTTGCTGTCTTTGTCTCCTTTGGTGTCGGAGGTCGGCCGCGAGATGGAGAGAGCGTGATGGAATGCTGAAGTACCGCCAAGCAGGTGAGTTCAGCGCGGCGCCGTAGAAATGCAAAGCGATGCTTCAAAGACTTCTGTCTTTCAGTTCCTTGGCGAAATGGATCAGGATTCAGGTAAGGAGTTAAGTTAAAACTCCTGTTCTAACCTTTATCCTTTTTGTCTTCTTGTTTCAGGAGTTCCAGGACTGAAGCGGGCGTGGCTGAAGACTGGAGCTGCTGAAAACACGGTGAGCGTTACGCTGCAGCAAGCAGAATAACGCGAAGCACATGTGGCTGTCCGGGCGTGGTTTAAATAGCCTTGGAAGAAGATCCAGGTAAGTATTCTTCCACAGCCCCACCCAAGTAACAAAATAGTCCCTTCAGTTAAATAGTCCCTCCTAAGCCTCATTTGGCTTGAGTCTTCATGCAGCATGGTCTGCTTCAGGTAAGTTATCAATAATGAGCCTGGCGCCCATGGCGCCAGGACTGACTTTATCTTTATGAGCCTGGTGCCATCGGCGCCAGGACTGTACCCAAACAGCCCCTAACTGGGGCTTTTGGGCATGCTCCAAGTGGCATGATGACTGCTTCCGGGGCTGCTGGGCCTGGTCTGGTCTTCCGGGGGGCAGGCATCATGACATCATCTCAACGCTGCTGGGCAATGGCCTGTTGCTGTAGACCTCCTGATCATCAAACGCAGCAGGCTGCTGGCGTCCTTGGAGTTCTCTACCTCCGGATCAGCGACACAGGTTTGTATCACCGTGTTTGGTGTGCAGCACACCTGCTGTCTCCCGAGGCTGCCGAGACTAGTGTTTAGTCCATTGTCGATGTGTATACAATGTTGCCAGCAGTGTCTGGGCCCATTGTATAAGTCCTTCTTTTCTTTCACAGGTTTCATCGTTATTGCTCAGCAGGGCCTATTCGTCCCAGTACTTAGATTACATAGGTTCCTGATGTTCTTCTCTGTCTCAGAACCTTGAGGTATTCTGCCTTATAACAGTACATAGGTCTACTGTCTACAAAGAGGTTACCAGATGAAGGAGAGGTTAGAATATGTGGGGGTGTGATGTTCTAATAATGGCTGTACCGTAGGTGGTCGTACTTATCCCTAGAGGCGCAGTCCCTCCCCATACGATCCTCCCGCATTATACCACTCCCAGGAGGACTATCAGGCACCGGCCTCACCTCCCTGGCCTCATGGGAAAGGGCGCCCCATCAAGAAAAAGTCATGACATCTAGCCAAAAACACATCACAATGGGCAAAAAGATTTCTTGCATCGGCCAGCATTTCAGACACAGCCATTGGTGAAACATGTCCATTGTGTATGAGTTGTAGGGTATGGACAAACACACACCACACTTACAAAACCTGCATCTACTGGTGTATGTTTGCTATGTTGGCTTGCACAGCCTGCGCTTTAGAATGGTCATTTTGTCAATTCTTAGGCATTTCCTGTAAAGCCAAGTCTATTTTAGCCCAGGTATGGTTTTCTTCTTATGTTTCAGGTTGCAACAAAACACCATGCTTTGTCATGTCGCTTGATAGCCAGTGGCCTGTGAAACTCATGAATGATTTTGCTGTGAGTCCAGACATCTACATTTTCACTGTAAATGCCATTTTCCCAGAACACTACACCTCAGCTACGCTTGTATGGTACTATTTGATACATTGCAGCTAGAAAGACTTGTTAGAGTTAACGAGTAACCCAAATGCACCCAATAGAGGAATAAAATCCCCTTAAAAGAATTCAGAGTTCACACAGAATGTGTCAACGCAAAATTAACTTGAAATGCACATGCTCCAATAGATATCAATATAGTAAACACAATACTGTTTTAAAACTAAAGGGACTGAATTCAAAACATGTTTTCTTATACTAACATATTTAAAATGAAGGAAGAAACAAATAAATCAAGGTACTATTGCGGTATACAACGAAATTAATAGAAAACACCATACATAACAATAATTACATTTATCTTGTCCCATATGACAAGAATTAATGTAGAAAGAGTTCATTAGCATTTTCTCTCATCCCGACGCATTTCAGATAATCATATATCCATTTTCAAGGGAACTAATGCCGTATCACGCAGCGATATCAATAGTTCCATCGTAAGCAACCTTGATTGTTGCTCACACATGTTCGCCCAACTTATTGTTGGAAATGGCTCTAAAAAGAACACCTCTCCAGGTATTCTATGGCCACAACTGTCCAAAGGAAACACGTGGTTTAGCGAAAAACTCTCAAGATAAGTTCTCAGCGCATTACCTGCATTTGTGGGAATGGGAAACGAGGCATAAATCTGGCGAACCACCGAGACCATAGAATATCTGAAGAGTTGCTCTTTTAAGGGGATTTATTCCTCTATTGCACTGCATTTGGGTTACTCGCTAACAAGTCTTTCTGGCTGCATTATTTCTAAATGTTTCCCTATACACCTATGGCCCATTGCACCTGAAGTGTCCATTTGAAAATGTTGTCGGCTGTGCACCCCCACATAGAATACTTCTCATAACTATTTGATTCATATCAGGGAGGACACGCTCTTCCATGATCATGGCACTCAGGCGAGGTTCACCATTACCTGAAGCCAATAGGGTCACCGAAAGATCTTGGTGATTTATAGTTGTAACAAGGAATGCAACCTTTTTTCTGACATCCATATACGCAGAAAGAGTAGTTTTGACTGGGACGTCCAAATAGGAATGGAAGTCCTTGTCCCCAAGACGATAGTCATTCCCAGTGAGGTCCCACTTGCCCAGTCCCCTAGGGAGGGACTTGCATAGTGGGCTAACTCCGTAGCCCCAAAGGGGTTAGCTCCCCTCTGGGGAGAAGGGACACATTGTCCAGATTCATCACACTGGGTGGTGGGGATGTCCCAATCCATCACCACCCAGACTTTGGACTGCAGAGGTTGTTTCTTACCAGCACCTAATTGATGTTCTAAGTAAGTAACAGTACCCTGTGCTATCTGGCACTTGGGAGCCTTGATAGTCAAGCCAGCCTTCTGCATGGCTTGAAGCGCCTTTTCCAGATGGGATATATGGTCTTCTGAGATGTCACTGAATACTGCAATGTTGTCTAAGTAGGCAACACTGAAGTCTTCCAGCCCCATCAAGACCTGGTTCACCATCCTCTGGAAGGTGACAGGGGCATTCTTTAGCCAGAACGGCATAACAGTGAACTGGTAATGCCTTTCAGGCGTGGAGAATGTGGACCTCTCTTTTGCTTGATCGGTCAGACCAACCTGCCAGTACCTTGCCGTGAAGTCGAAGGAACTGTGGCGGATCAGAAGAAGGAGGCAGACACTGTGAGGACATTTGTACTGGTTATATATTAAATACTGAAAATAAGGCCTATCGCTTCCCTTAAGTGATTCAATTGACTTTTCCTTTTATTCATAGAATTCTCTCTCTGATATTCTCCACTCTTCTCTTCTTGATTCATGGGCTGTTTGACCCTATTCCAGAGGCATTTGTGCCCCGGTCCTAGAGATCTCTCTTTCAGGTTACTTGGGGTTCTCTTTATCACATTAATACAGTTCCTCTTTATCAACCTTAAATTCAATGACTCGCCAATTTCACTGGGACAAGTTTCTCTTGCTTCATAGCAATTCCCTGACAGCCTCGCAGTTCTCCTGTTCTCCCCGTTACCTCTGGGTCTGCATGGGAAGGTCGCTGGGGCCTGTACTGGTTTGGGTTCTCTTTGTTTGCTCTGGTTCTACATCTTCTCAACTCTACCAGCGTTCCACTCGCAGTCCTCTCTCTCTCCCTGGGACCTGCTATGGCTGCGAGTAAGCGGATGTCTTGCCGTTTTCTCAGCATCGTGTTTTCTGCGTTGTTTGACGGGTGCTTTGCCCACCACAAAAGGTTTTTGGTCACGCCGCCACCTGGATTTGGATTTCGATCTCCTCTGCTTCTCACTGCGTGTAAACACTGGGCCTTCAGCGTTTCATTCTTGCATTCAGACCACTGCTGAAAGTCTCGGGTTCAGAAGGCTTCCCCTGCTTACGCTCTCTGCTCTCTCTGGACTTCGCCTCGCCCCAGCATGTGCTCCGTCTTCAGTCTACTCATCTCAGATATATGCAGGTCTCTCCTCGAAGAGACAGATCCTCGTTTTCAGATGTATGTTTAGTTTTGACTTTGGCCAAGTCACTGATTTTTCAGTGTTCTTCATATCTGGCAGTCCCAAATATGCAACCATGGGAGATGGTTTAGGGAGTTCCTTGCAGGAGCGGGAGTCCTTGTCCCCGAAGGGGGATCCTCTCCCAGTGAGGTGCTACTTGCGAAGACCCCTAGGGGGTTCTTGCAAAGTGATCTCACCTCCTTAGCCTCAAAGGGGGAGACTCCCCCGTTGGGGAGAAGAGATTAATTCCCTTGATTCATCACTTCCCCTTATGCTCCTAGCTTTCCAATGTCCTTCTTGAAGGTATTTTTTTATTTTCGTTTTTTGGGGTTGAACTTTCACATTCTGAGCCTGGAGTTCTGGTCTCTCCCCACCCCCAGATGGGTATATCCGAGAGATCTATAGAGGTTTCCAAAGAAATGAGAGGAGAACATTGGGATTTCATATTCAGTACCAATGGAGATGTTAAAAGTTCTGCAAAGGTCAGGAAGTCCGTGCCAATGATTACCTCTTCATGTAGCCCCGGTACTATGGTAGTCTTCATGGTCATGGGTTGGTTCCTAACTCTCAACATTAGAGGGACTCCACATCACCATGCACGCAGGTGATTCTGAACACTTGACCCACTTGTAGATCTTCTGGGTATAAGACGTCAACTCTGACTGCAATTTGTTGGCTACCTGAGTCTGAGGGCCTTGGCCTATACCCCATTTATTTGCACTGGTTCAAGACTCTGAAAAGGTTGAGAGGTACAGTCGTCCTCTGTATCCACATCCCATCTATCCCCTGTTCTGCGGCTATCCAGCCTATGTCCACCACATCCCATCTATCCCCTGTTCTGCGGCTATCCAGCCTATGTCCATAGGTTCTTCTACTATGTTTTTAGGGCAGAACCTGGCGATATGCCCTTTTTCTCCACAAGAGAAATATATGGGAGCGGAAGGGGTTAGTGTTTTTATTTGTCCTACCTCTTGTTTCGGGTTTACTCTGATTTTATTTAGGGACCAAGAAGGGTTTCTTCTCTGGGTTTCCTCCTTAAATAGGACTCTTTGAGGCGGCACCTTCTTGGTTCTTTGCCCTTTTTCTGTCGAGATGACCTTCGGATATCGTCCTACATCCCTTTTTAACTATATCGTCTTCCACAGGTGTTTTAAATATTTTGCCTGTTTAGAGTGGGCTTGTGCTTTCTGAATGGCAGTTTCAAACGAGGGCCGAGGTTGCTGTAAAATACCTCTTTGCAGAGACTGGGAAGGGCTGTAATAAACTTTTCCAAGGCGAGGCTCTCCAAGACCTTGGGTAGTGTTCTTCTCCCTAACCTCTGAGGAAGTGTAGTCTGAACCCAGCCTGCTACCTCCAAGGGACTTTCATTGGGTAGAAGATGAAGGTCCCCACATTTTAAACCGTTAAAAGCATACGTTTGTCACACCTGTTCTAACAAGGCCTATTTTATCTCAGGAAAAGGGGTGGTCCCCAAAGGATTCACATTTTGATATGAAAGTATTCTTTGGTGGGGTCTTAGTTTATCAACTTCAGATGCCCGGCGCTATTTGCAGTGTCGCATGCTAGTGAAGTTACGGAGAGTTACCCCTTGCTCCATGTAGACATGTACCAATAATGTGAGGAGAACCTCCTTCTTCACTTATTGTTGCAGTGCCACATATGAATTTTTTCAAAGAACAGGAAATATGATTGTTTATATTCCAAAATGTATTGGATTTGGTGACATAACTTAATACTGAGATGCCCTTTGTCAGACACTTGTTTCGGCAAATTAATGCCTTTTTCAATCAGGGCCAATTTCAGTCTCAAAATTACTTGCTTATGATGTGAATATTCACGCATGAATTACCGGGTTATAATCCCACCATACTGAGGGACCTGTCTGTTTCCTCGCATCGGCCGCAAGGAAACAGACAGAGAAGAGAAAACAGAATAAAGACACATATTCACCATCATAGATAGGTAAGTAGCATATGATTGCTCAGTACATGAGTGATTCATGCACCTCACCTGCACCCAGCCACTGTTACTATATGATGTAAACAAATGAATAAAGAATGATTGCACCCAAAATTATCAGGTTTTCCCCAATATAGTGGATATTCAGAGGTTAGAATTAGATTTTCTTTTGTCAAGTGCAATGTAAAAATACTCGCACCTATATGTGGATAGTTTATAGTGATTTGGGTAAGGTTATAGCACCCCCTGTGAAAGCGGAACCAGCATTAGTCTACATATATTTACGGTGGTAACTCACCTTTGTTGGAAATACGTCTTGTAACAAATCTGGAAGTTTAAAATTAATTAATCGTTTTATTAGGCTGACCATATTAACTGAAGCTATAATAATAAAGTGACCTCAGTGATGAAATTACCTTACAGAGGTAATTAATTAAGAGAGCCCTACCATGGTCTGCACAAGAGCGCTGAGTCTGTTCCTAGCACGCAGAAGTTTCCAATATTTCAAATCAAAATGTCTAGTCCTCAAGTTGATAGAACTGTCAAAAAATAATACATGGAAAAGTTTGAACCCAGCGCTTGCTGCCAATTGGATGGTGGAATGATATGCAGGAAACTGACCTTAATTAAATGTTTCCAGTTGCATGGTCAGTTACTGGTGCTACTATATTCATGGGTAGATTCCCAGAGATCGATTTAAAGTGGCATAAACTCCACCTGTGTGTATACAAATAGGACGCTTGTGTAGGTGTATGTTTAATTGGAGAGCCTCTTGATATTAACTATGAGCTTTGACAGTATACAATGCCATGTTCTCGAACTACATGCGACAATGGAATGTGCGCATTTGAAAGCGAGATAAAATGGTATGGTAATTGCCACGTGACATAAGATCCATGTCATGATATTAGGTATGCTGTTGTTATAATCGCGGGTGATGCCCCGATGCAGTTTTAGAATGACATAATCTATGACTTTGTTCACGTTCCGATTAATTATTTTAAAGCGCACCCCTTGTATTTAATTAAAGATGTCTTTATATTGGTGCCGGATAAGCCCCAAAGTAAGTTAAACATTGCTGTGATCTTTGTATGAGTTACAGATGCATTGTACGCTTTGTGAAAGAATTCCTTTTTAAAGTGCGCCAGGTATGCAATTTGCAGATAATATGAAGTATTGATGTCATTGCGGCTACTTTCGCTTACCGTCATGGGAGTCTGTTTATACTTTGGGGTCAAATTCCCGTGGCATCACGCACGGCCGCTTCCTGAATGGCCATCCTTGTAATGAGAATGGAGTTACCGTGCATGTGACGTGCATGACGTCAGATATAAACAATGAATAGGGATCTAAAAATGCATTCAGTTATGTTGGAAATTCCCATTTCGATGCAGGAAAAGTGCATATGTGTTTACACGCACTTGCCTTATGTTTATTATTTTATAATGTTGAATTGCTTCATTTCCGACAATATATTGGGTTGATCCATTGGCTTGAATTATTTATTATGTAGCAGAAAAATGGGGCTGGTAGAAAAGCATGATAAAATCTGTATAACTGAATATGGGAATAAGGCGCTAAATGCTTTAAAATGTAAACACCAATACTTAAGATGAGTCCAAACTCAGACTCCGACTGTAAATTAGTACAAACAAGATCTGCTGAACAATAGTGGAATGGTAATTCCTTACAGTGTTATACAAGTACCATTCTGAATATGACATTATCATTGTCATTCATGCATGTTTGAGAATAATGACCCTTAATAATTCTCATTATATTTCGGTCAATGGCAACAAGATGTACAGTGAGGTGCATCTCTCATGTAATTTGCATACAAAATTGCAGTAAGTTTGTAGTCTCAGACATAAGAACAATGAAATATCATCAGCATTTGGATTAAGCAATCAAAACAATTCAGGAAGCAGCTGTGCACTATGCCATCGGGATTTGACCCCAAAGAATAAACAGACTATGTGGGGATTCATCACGCGAGATTTCGGCACAGCGAGATCTCACAAGAGTTTGCACGGGTAGCGCGAAGAAAGACAGATATGCGACAGAGCCGGAGCGGCGGCAGAAGAATATAGTCAGGCCTCAGCGCTCCTCCTATTGAGGGAAATCAGCCCTCCTATGCAAGTCTGCCCCATCTGAAAAACCCATACTCAGATGAGCATAATGCCATGGCCGAGGGAAGCCTCGCGAGGGCTCCAGCTAGCAGGGGATATCAATTGCCCAGCACATGTACTATGCAGTTAAACTAACTGCATGGGGCAAAGGAACTGAAATGTGAGTACTGCCCCCCATCATCCTGGACTCTAATACTCCCGTTACTCTTTATGTGTCAGGTGTCAGAATAAACACCTATTTCTACCACACAAGTGTCCTATAATCATTGAAGGCCACTACATAATTGGCAACAAGGAGCAGAAAACACCCGTGCAGGAACCATGCAAGGTGCCACGCCACCTCCCGCTTTCCTCCAGTCCCCCGGCATGCCTGCAATCTCTTGGCAGCAATGGAACCCACTGTTCTCCACGTATCTGGAGGCATTGGGAGGTACAGGCTATTCGCCATCCAGAAAGAAGGCAGGGTTGAAGGATGTGCCCACCGCAAACGAAAACGATGATGTCTACAAAGAGGCAGTTCGCTGCATAATCAAAAGGTTCTCCAACAAAGAAAACGTGGTCCTCCACAGACTCAAGTTTTACACGAGGAAACAAGAAGGTAACTGACCTGTCGATAACTACATCACCAGGATGAGTGAACTGGCAGACTTGTGCGGATTCGGGGACAACGTGGAACAAGTCATCTGCAACATGTTAGTGGTCCACACTAATTCCCGCAAAGTCCAGGATAAATTCAGACAAGAGAAAGAACTGGACCTAGATAAAGCCATACAAATTGCAAGGGCCAAAGAGGAGACCTCGAACAGACGCAGAGAAGTAAGTGGGCCGTTGCCCGCACCCGAAATGGCCACTGTGCAATGGAAGGGGACTAGAGAGAAAGACAGCTGCAAGAAGCCGCCAGGGAGAAAGGACCAAAGTGGAGAGAAGCACCCAAGTGCTACAGATGTGCCAGCACTAAGCACCTGGTCGAACGATCGAGATTGTCCCGCAAATGAACAAAGAATGCTACAAGTGCAGACAATTTGGTCACTTTGGCGCAGCCTGCACATGGCAGTAAAATAATGTCACCCACATTGACGGAGACAGAGGAACGAGCAATGAGGAAGATCCATACGATAAGCCAATGGTAATCATGGTCAACTCATCTCGAGCAGGGAGGGAGAAACCCCATTGCGTGGTGAGAGTGGATGGAAGGAAACACGCGTCATGGCCGATTCGGGGTCCGACCTGACTATCCTCCCCATCCAGACATACAAAAAACATGATGGGACACGACTTGGTCGAGTTTAGAAGCACCAAGCAAAGGCCCACAGTCTTCGGGGGAGCCACCGTAGACCTATTAGGCTACATCAAAGCCAAACTCGAATTCAAGGATAGGTGCACCACAACGAAATACTACTTTTTGTCCGAGGGTCAAAAGCATCCGGTTAGACCCCAGCACTGCTGAACAAGTGCTGCTGGTCTCCTCAGGAGGAGCACTGAATCTCAAAAGTGCATTCCCCATGCTGTTCTCTGAAACACCCGGGAAAATAAAGAATAACGTGCACAAAGCCTGCCTAAAACCCAGTGCAGTACCGGTGGAGCACAAGGTCAGGCCCGTTCCAGCGACAGCAAGAGTGGCACTCGAATCCCAGCTTGAGAAAAAGGGTAAACGAAGGAACTATTGAGACTGTCAAGTCCTCCAAATGGCTTAGCCTGGTGGTCCTCATAAAGAAGAAATCCTCCAACGAATTGGGAGTGTGCATAGATCTACGCAGCCTCAAACTGGAGGTGGTCACGGACAGTTTTCCCTTGCCCAGCATCAATGAGATCATGATGAACGAAGCAACAGTATTTTCAGAACTCGATATGCGTGATGCCTGCCATCAGATAGATCTGCACGAGGCCTCACGCCCACTCAGAGAATTTATCAAACCATTCGGCACATTCAACCAGTCTCGGGAAGATAGCTCAGGGGAAACGTGCTCACCTTGGAAGCAAGACGACGCAGAGCACCACAAGATCGATCCCTGAGTTCGTGCTTAGAAACCTCTGGGTATTAAGCGCGTTATAAATATCATATCATATAATTTCAATATACACAAATGCCATTTGGGTTGTCATCCGCTGCGTCAGCATTTCAAAGAATGATGAACTCCATGCTGCACGGCATCGACTACATGTCGTATTTCCAAGACGACATCCTGGTGTATGTCAAGGACATAGAAACCCCTGACAGAGTGCTAGGAGAAGTACTGGCAAACTACAGAGCGCAGGAGTCAACCTGCATCACTAGGAGTGCATATTTGGAGCGTGCAAAGTAGAATGCATGGGTTATCGCATCTCAAAGGAAGGAGTAAGCCCCAAGAAAAACCTGCTACAAGCTATAGTTGAATCTCCAGCCCCGACTTCAAAAGATGAACTTCGGTCATTCCTTGGTCTTGCAAAGTATTACATGAAATTCGTTCCCAGATTCTCCTTAACCACATCGCCCTTGAGAGAGCTCCTGAAGAAGGGTGCAGAGTACACATGGAAATCACAAGTGGCAGCCTTCACTGAAATCATGAAGAGAATCTTGCACGCACCATGTCTCAAACCGTTCAATCCCGGTTGGGAAACGTACATAACGAAAGACGCCAGTGCATACGGCTTGTGCGGCACCCTCATCAAAAAAAAAGGGGGACAATGAAAATATTGTTGCCTTTGCATCAAAAGCACTGTCCACCTCAGAGAAAAACTACTCTACTGTAAAAAAAAAGATGCTGGCGTGCGTTTGGGCCATCGAGTATTTCAGGTCGTACGTTTGAAGAAACAAATTCCAGCCAGTCACTAACCACAAACCCCTGGTGTACATGTGGAGCCCTGGCGGCATGAAAACAGCGACACCACGCCAAGCAAGAATTGCTGCCAAACTGCAGGAGTACACATGAGATTACCCACATTGCAGGCTGGAAGAACGCCCAAGCGGAATGCATGTCCAGGTTACTGGATCAAAGTACCCCGGGCACCACATTCCTCAAAGACGAATGAGTTGCGGCATCCATAGGAGATCTAAGGAACAAAGACTTTATGGAGATGAGCGAGTTGCATTGGCAGGAGGAAATATTACAGGATGATGCTCTGGGCCGAGTAGCAGAATGGGCCCGCAAAGGGTGGCCCAACGAGAGAGCAGGGCCGGAAGGTCTGCGACCGTATTGGAAAGTTAGCGATGAAATCACGGAAATGGATGGTCTAATAATGAGAGGCAACCAAGTAATTCCTCCAAGAGCGCATGCAGGTCATCTAGGCAGCAATATGACACAACACAGAGTGCACGATGCGTACTGGTGGCCTGGAATGGATTAAGATATAAGGGCAACGATCAAAAGATTCCATGAATGCACAAACGGCGACAAGCGATTAAAGGTGAGGCAAGCACCCATGATACCCACAGAAATCCCACATGGCGTCTGGCACAAAATAGGGCTGGATTTCATTTGGCCGTTGGACAGCATGTCGAGCGACAACAGATACGGGGTAGTCATGGTGGACTACCTCTCCACGTGGGTCGAAGTTGCATTTGTGACGGACATCACCACGGGCACAGTCATAGAAGTACTCAGCTCTGTCTTTCGAAGAGAAGGGCTTCCCAAAGAGATTGTAACGGACAATGGGGTGCAACTAGTTTCCAGGGAGATGGAAAGCTTCCTAAAGAAGCACAATATCCTTCAGTTGAGAGCAAGACTGTACCACCCACAAGCCAGCGGGCTGGAAGAAAGGGCAAACTGCTTCATCAAAGGAGCCTTACAACTGGCACGCGCATGAGTCATGAATCCATACAAGATCGTCAAAGAGGCTCTAGCAGCACATCGCTTGACGATGAATGCTATCACAGGAGTATCTCTGTTTCAAATGTTGAGAGGGAGAAGGGCTGCATCCACTTTGGTGCCACTATGGCTACACAAAGTCAGAGAGGACGATAACATCGACATGAGCGACATTGTCTTCAAATTGCAAAAGAACAAGGAGATCATGAAAAATCACGGCAACAAACTCAGAGCAGCATACTGCACTCAGATTAACGGAGGGGACTTGGTGAAAATACATCTACCCCACAAAGACACCGCCACAGGCTCCAGAATAGCCAACCGTGTCCACACCAGTGATGGAAGAAGGTGGAACCTGGAAAGGGTGGCCGTGTACAAGAAAATGGTGTCCACTACCTGCCCCTCCATGGGAATAGGAGACGGCCATGAGCAATGGGGTTTAGCCAGCAGCCCCCAACAACCAGAGATTGACGTCAGGGAAGAAGGAAACCAAAATGAACATGCTCACAAGAGCTCCACACCCCGGTCTAGGGAAGCATACCGGGAAGCAACCTCAGCGGAACAAACCCCTTGCGACACCTACCGCATAACCACCCAATCCCCCAAAGCAGCCACTGACCAGAACAGGCTCCAATGGGAGAGAAGGAAGCCAACCAGATTCACTTTGTCATGGACTAGAAACCAGCTTTTCCTCTGAAAGGAGGTGTGTGGGGACTCGTCACGCGAGATCTCGGCACAGCGAATGTTCGCATCACTAAGATATGACCAGCAGATTGTTACTCGTGGGTAGATGATTGTAAAATCTAATGCATATATTACAGGCAGACCTCTGATAACACAGGAGATAAGACACGTGCTCTCCAGGCATATGAACGCTAAGGTAAAAGTATTTCCATTCATTGGCAATCACAAGGGTGCAATCTAGAATATACTCACTGGGCAGGGGCTTTCACTGTGATTTTTCTTTTCTTTTGTTTTCTTTATGAACTGGAACATTGAATTCACACTACCTGCCTGAAAATACTACGTTGGTATGTATGCATTATTTTGCAAAATATCACTCTTTGTGATGCGTGTGAAATTACATCTAGGTTGATTTATTGAAATTGTTGATTGATCATGCTGCAAACTGTGTATTGTGAACATACAGCCCTGAAGATGGTTCTAGGCACCGGCATTGGCAATAGAATGTTCAGAGCAGACCAGTGTGTCTTTTGTCTAAGCAAATTGTGTGAATAAAACACATTTTTTTCACAAATACAGAACGCAGTGACTGCAAATTGATTTCCAGCAAACATTGGTGAAGGATTAAGTTAATCATTTCTCAAGAAGAATTTAAATTCATATAACTTATAAGAAATATCAACCACTATCAAAAGTGTTGACAATAACAAATTTAGCCCCTAAAAGGGCCAGGTGTGAGCACCAGAGTCAGTCAGTTGGTTTCCATCTGAGTGTTTTTTGGTTACAATATTTCATAAAGCTCTTGTGTCAGAGGGCTTTTTTAGATCTGGGTGCTCCTATTATACGCACTAAAATATGAAGAAATAAAGAACAAAGTGATACGTTTGAATACTTTATGAATAAAAACGTATTGCCAACCTCTTATCCTCTTTTTTTCTGTATTCATTGAAGGCCACTACAGACTCCATGACGGTAAGCGAAAGTAGCCGCAATGACATCAATACTTCATATTATCTGCAAATTGCATAACTGGGCACTTAAAAAAGGACTTCTTTCAGAATGCATCTGTAACTCATACAAAGATCACAGCAATGTTTAACTTGCTTTGGGGCTTATCCAGCGCCAATAAAGATTGCCCACGCTTACAGCTCAGGAAAGTCTTCATTCTATTAAAGACAAGGAGGCGAGCATTATGCTTTACTTTCTTTATTACTGCCTTAATAGCTTTTCAAATTCAACTTTTAAAACAACAAATCTTTGTAATATTTTTCTGAAATCTCTGAAAAAAGGTGCAAATTTTGGGTTTAAAAGTCCTATAATCCCGGAAAAGTCTTAAATTTTATAACTCCAAACCACGACTCCCATGACTCTCTGGGGTTAGGTAGTCCTGATCTCTCCGCCTGCACCTTTCCGCATGCAGGTCAGCCCTTAAGAACCCTCAACTCCAGGTCCTTTCCTCTTTCTTTTTCCTTTCCAACTTGAATATGAACTGCAACAGTCTTAATGCCAACTAGAAAACGATCTTCCAACTGTAACTGTGACTTCGAACTGCTGAAGTCTGAACTCCTTGTATGAAGGTGCTTGTGTCCACATTAATCTCCCTGTTCACGGTCAGGTCGCTTTTTGATCGTCACCTACGAGGAATGGAAAACAACACATCAGGGCGGGTATACAACAAATTTTGAACATCTAATACATGATGCAAGAATGATCTCTGTCCACAATCTGGGTGGGATATAATGCTCGCCTCCTTGTCTTTAATAGAATGAAGACTTTCCTGAGCTGTAAGCGTGGGCAATCTTTATTCTATGACAAGACAGGAGGCTCGCATTATGCTTGTTCAAAGCTTGCTACCACTCTATTTGGTATGTTCGATACAGGTTTAAAATAAAAAGTTTTAAAGGTCGACTCAGATGACCAATCGGCTGATTTCATGATATCTTGAAGGGAAACTCCTGCTGAAAACGCTCTAGAAGCCATTGCGCCCCTGGCAGAATGCGCGCCAAACTGAGCTAGGTCGATCCCTGCCCACTGCATTATCTCTCGCACCCATCGGGCAATCGTCGCTGCAGCTATTGCATGATAAGGCCTTCTACGCGCTATTAGCAGTTGAGTTACTCCCTGAGGCCTTAGGTGTGCTGTCGCCGTTTCATAATCCTTAATGCACTGAGCTACGCACAGTTTCTTATTGTCTACAAAGTAAGGGTATGAGATAACTCTGGAATCTGACTTTGTTCGCTTAGCTATGGTGAAAGCTACTCCGTCTGGGTAAAAAATCTTTCTATCGATCTCTAGAGCTTACACGTCTGACACTCTCCGGCACGCTGTGAGACATAACAACATTGCTAGCTTTCCTGAAAGCTGAGAACGAGAAATATGTTTGTTCTCCGGCCATGCCAGGAAGAGTTGGAAAACTTCTTTGACATCCCACAAAACCGCGTATTTCGGTTCTGGGGGCCTTCTTAGTTTCATTCCCCTCAAGAGACGGAGTACTGTGGGGTGCTCGCCAACGGCGGCATTTTCTACCCTTTCGTGTCCCGCTGAGATTGCTGACCTAAGCACTCCTATCGTCCTGAAAGCGTTACCTTCTTGAAATTTCTCTGCTAAGAAGTTGAGTATTTGTACTACAGGTGCAGAAACGGGATCCATAGCATGCTCCGAGCACCACTCGGTCCAGCTCTTCCATGCTGCGCTATAGCTCCTAATGGTGGAAGGCGCCCAGGAATCTCTGATGCAATCTGCAGCGATCTGTGAAATGCCTGGCAATTCCCACTTTCTCCTGAAACCTTGCAAGCCATCAA
Source organism: Ambystoma mexicanum (assembly GCF_040938575.1). Taxonomy (NCBI): domain Eukaryota; kingdom Metazoa; phylum Chordata; class Amphibia; order Caudata; family Ambystomatidae; genus Ambystoma; species Ambystoma mexicanum. The sequence goes on from NC_090936.1 coordinate 1,045,826,785, forward strand.
CTGTAAAGTGTTCGCTATTATCAATGGGTGTCTCTCGATGGTGAGGAACTATCCTCGGGAAATCCGTAGAAAGTTCCATCGCTACTGGAAACCAGGGCTGGGACTTCCAGAAAGGGAGGATTATTACAAGCTCTGCTTTCTCCCTCCGAACCTTCGCTAACGTCCTCGTGATCATGAGGAACGGTGGGAATGCATAGTGGAGTGCTCCGCTCCAGGATTGGAGGAACGCGTCCGTACCAGCTGCATCCCGGGTCTATCCTCCAGCTGAAATATTTCTGAGTCTGTGCGTTCAGTCTGGACGCAAATAGATCTATGTGGAGGGGACCCCAGAGTTCTTGTAGCTTCTTGAATATTTGCGGGTGCAGTCTCCAGTCGCTGGAATCCACTAGATACCGTGAATTCCAGTCTGCTACCTCGTTGAGGGAGCCCGGCAGGTATTCCGCTGTGACTGTGATCTGGTTCTGAAGGCAGTAGTGCCAGAAGTCTTTCGCTAGTTCTGCTAGCATTTTGGACTTTGTGCCCCCCAATCTGTTGATGTAACGCACTGCGGAGATATTGTCCATCTTGAGCAGCACGCAGCATTTGACTCTGTCTTTCGTAAATGCGCGAACTGCGAATGACCCCGCTAGTAACTCGAGACAGTTGATGTGGAGGTGTAACTCTTGCTCCGACCATTTCCCTCCTGTCTCTATGTGTTCGCACCGAGCTCCCCAGCCGGATCTGCTCGCGTCGGACTCTATGATGATGTCTGGGGAATCTTCGAAAATTGCTCGGCCATTCCAGGCCTCCATATTCTGGAGCCACCAAGTTCGGTCACAGCGTCTGGATCCAGAGTCACTATCTGATGGTAACCTAGCCCTCCTTGCAGGTGTCGTATCTTTAACCTCTGTAATGCTCGATAGTGGAGGGGCCCCGGAAAAATCGCTTGAATGGAGGCTGCAAGCAAGCCCACTACTCTATACGAGGTGCCGAAGGGAAATCACTCTCTTCGCTATCACTAGCCTGAGTTCCTTCTTTATCGCTTTCACTTTGCGAAGAGGAAGTTCGAGGGTCGCTTTGCGCGTATCTATGTTGAATCCCAGGAATTCTAAAGTCTGGATAGGAACCAACTGGGATTTGTCTAAATTTACTAAGAATCCTAGAGATGTTAAGAGAGAAAATATCCACTGAACGCTCTTGGCGAGGGTCTCTCTGTCTGGGCCTAGCACGAGAATATCGTCTAGATGGATAATGATACGAATCCCTCTCTCTCTTATGGCTCCTGCTACTGGTCTCATTAGTTTGGTGAATGCCCAGGGAGCTGACGCCAGGCCGAAGGGGAGACATGTAAAATACCACGTCTCCCTGTTCCAGCGGAAGCAGAGATATCTCCGAAACTCCTGAGCTATTGGAATCGAAAGGTAAGCGTCCTTGAGATCGAGTCGGGCTAGCCAGTCTCCTGTACGCAGGATATCTCGGAGTAGATGGATACCTTCCATCTTGAAGTGATTGTACACTAGCCATTCGTTTAGACCTTTCAAGTTTATGACTGGTCTGATCTTTTCCCCTCTGTGAACTAGATATATGTTGCTGAGGAACCCTGGTCCTCCTTGAACATCTTTCTATCGCTTTCTTTTCGCTTAGCTTGAGCAGTTCGCTGTGCAACAATGCTGCTTCTCCGTCTGCCATGTGAATGGGGTGAGGCTCTGATCTCTGAATGGGGATTCCTAAAAAATCTAACTGTAGGCCTACTACTGCCTGTAAAACCCATGCATCGCGCGATAATGCTTGCCATGCGCTCAGACAATGAAGGGTTCTCCCTCCTACTTTTATGCCCGTTGCACTCACCTCCTGAGACACTGGGCTGACGATAGGTTCCTCTCCCTCTACGGCCTTTGGGAAACCTGAATCTGGTCGGGAAGAAGGTATCTTGTTGTTTCCCTTCCCAGTATTGGGCGCGCGGCCCTTGGGGTCTTCGATGGTAGTTGAATCGACCGGACGGGCGACCCCTTTGGCGTCCGGTCCCGTAAAAAACACGATTCGGGAAGATCGTTTTTATTGAGCTTTGCGCTCTCTCAAGAGCGGAATAGGTGCCCACAAACTGTGCCATTTCTTTAGCGAATGCTTCGCCGAATAAGAGTCCTTTGGCGCTTTCGCCTGCTTCGTAGGAGGCGAGATCACTTAGCTTATTATCGATCTTCAGCAGAACACCTCTTCTTCTCTCGGAGGAGATTGCACAATTGGCATTGCCTAAGAGACACACCGCTCGTTGGGCCCAATTAGCGAGTGCGGAGGCGTCCACTGGGGTACCAGTATCTTTTGCCTTCTCTGCCAGGTCCATTATCTTGGCTAATGGTCCCACTAAGTCGAGGAGCTTGTCTTGACACCCTCGCCAAGCTCGATCCACTCCCTTCCTTATAATCTGGTGTTTCTGTTAGTTTCCCCGGTAAGTCTGGTCTGGGGCATTCTGACCTCATACGAGATCGTACGTCTCGTTCCAGTGGTTTGCGGATGTGCTGCGCCATATATGCCGCTACTCTAGGTGACGGCACCCACTCCGACGATTTCGGGTGCCTGATTGTCTCCGGATCAAACATGTTGGTGGTATTATCCACTTCTTGTGGATCGACGTCTTCCTCCACCTGTTGAAAGGTGTCATTTTCACCTTCGTCGTCAGGCATATAGCCTTCGTCATTGTCCCCTATATTCTCCACCCCTGGGGTAGGGGGTCGATCCTGGCATTCTTTTTTCTTTTCCAGGAAGGCTCTCTTTAGCCTAGCGACAGGGTCGCTCATTTCTTGGGGAGCAGTATCCTCCCTTTCCATGTTGCTCGGGGGGGTCAAAGAGTTCTTGCTCTTCCGAGCTGCTTTACGCCCCTCAAGTTCAACCCCAGTGGGGTGTCTGGCTGACGGTCCCTCTCTGGGGCTCTCTGCTCTCCTCTTTCTGGCAAGCTTTGCTTGCTGTTCCGCCAAAATAGCCTCCAGTACTTCTAACCTCTTAGCGATAGGTTGTACTCCCTGCGAGACAGCTTTAGAAAGCGAGTCTCCCAGCACCTTTTTAAAACTTTGGGAGAGGTCTGTCTCCTGGTTGTAAGGACTGTCCTCCCATTCTTCTTCCGACCACTCTGGCGAGGTGGATGGTGTCTGGCCAGGGCTTCTGCTTTGTGCCATGTTTAATATTGGCAGAGCCAAATCTGTGTCAGCCAAGGGGTCTCGAGCTGTTTGTTGTTCAATAGCAACGTGAGCAGCTGTATATTATCACCCCCTTTTTTTTTTTTGTAAGCTTGGAGGCCGTGTGTATGACGCTTTGCGAACGCACTTTCCAAATGTGCGCGCGAGCGTTGGACGCGCAGGGAAAGCTGGGAGAATATTGCTTCTCCCGCTTCCCTGGGTCCTAGTGCTAGTCGCGACTGCCGGCGCCAGCACGTAACATGGGGGAGCGGGCCGGCTGCCTGAGGCGAGCGGATTTCACTCGCGGCGTCGGCCACGCCTCTCCCTGACAAATGACAAACTAGATAACTAACTGTATACAAGCGGAATAACGAATGCGATACTCCTGCGTACGTGACGCGACGAACACTTTTATTTTTATTTTTTTTTATTTTATTTTTTTTATATATAACCGCGCTAATTATGTCGTGCATCCATAATATAAAACGCCTAAGCTGTGCACTAGGCAAGATACGATATTACACGGCTTGTAACGCCAAACCAACAATTAGCATAGCAGCTAGTAAACTGAGGTACTTATCTCTTCAAGGCAGCAAAAAAGAAAGAGGAAAGGACCTGGAGTTGAGGGTTCTTAAGGGCTGACCTGCATGCGGATAGGTGCAGGAGGAGAGGTCAGGACTACCTAACCCCAGAGAGTCATGGGAGTCGTGGTTTGGAGTTATAAAATTTGAGACTTTTCCGGGATTATAGGACTTTTAAACCAAAAATTTGCACCTTTTTTCAGAGATTTCAGAAAAATATTACAAAGATTTGTTGTTTTAAAAGTTGAATTTGAAAAGCTATTAAGGCAGTAATAAAGAAAGTAAAGCATAATGCGAGCCTCCTGTATTGTCATAGAATATAAAAACATCTTTAATTAAATACAAGGGGTGCACTTTAAGATAGTTATAATCGGAACGTGAACATTTCATTACCGTATATAGTCATAGATTATGTAATTCTAAAACTGCATCGGGCATCACCCGCGATTATAACAGCATACCTAATATCATGACATGGATCTTATGTCACGTGGCAATTACCATATCATTTCATCTCACTTTCAAATGCGCACATTCCATTGTCGCATGTAGTTCGAGAACACGGCATTGTATACTGTCAAAGCTCATAGTTAATATCAAGAGGCTTAGAGGCTTTCTAATTAAGCATACACCTACACAAGCGTTCTATTTGTTTACATACAGGTGGAGTTTATGCCACTTAAAATCGATCTCTGGGAATCAACCCACGAATATAGTAGCACCAGTAACTGACCATGCAACTGGAAACATTTAATTAAGGTAAGGAGTATCAGTTTCCTGCATATCATTCCACCATCCAAATGGCAGCAAGTGCTGGGTTCAAACTTTTCCATCTATTATTTTTTGAAAGTTCTATCAACTTGAGGACTAGACATTTTGATTTGAAATATTGGAAACCTCTACATACTAGGAACAGAGCCAGCGCCCTTGTGCAAACCATGGTAGGGCTCTCTTAATTAATTACCTCTGTAAGGTAATTTCATCACTGATATAATTATGGTCACTTTATTATTATAGCTTCAGTTAATATGGTCAGCCTAATAAAAAGATTAATTAATTTTAAACTTCCGGATTTGTTACAAGACGTATTTCCAACAAGGGTGAGTTACCACCTTAATTATATCTAGACTAATGCTGGTCGGGCTTTCACAGTGGGTGCTATAACCTTACCCAAATCACTATAAACTATCCACATATAGGTGTGAGTATTTTTACATTGCACTTGGCAAAAGACAATCTAATTCTAACCTCTGAATATCCACTATATTGGGGAAAACCTGATCATTTTGGGAGCAATCATTCTTTATTCATTTGTTTACATCATATAGTAACACAGTGGCTGGGTGCAGGTGCGGTGCATGAATCACTCATGGACTGAGCAATCATATGCTACTTTCCTATCTATGATGGTGAATATGTGTATTTATTCTGTTTTCTCATTTTTTCTGCACCCTCCATCGGTGAAATGAACATGGGTATTTAACCTATTGATTACATGTATTCTCAATTTATCAAAACATTGTTCTTATATATACATATGCTATGTTACAAATATGTATATACATATACATATTTAATTTTATCACAACATGGTATTCTTCATGGGAAATATTAATGTCCTGTTCTATGCACATACAATTATATGAAACCATGATTTGAATTTATGTTTGACATTTTCAAGTTTCTGTCAGCCTTGAGGACGACCATGGTCGAAAAACGTGTCGGCTGACCCCAATGAGATTAAATCATTCCGATGAGATTAAATCTATTTGAAGGACTTTGGAATCTTTTTCATCATCAAATCATTGCTTATCGAACTCTAAAAAAGCATAGCGCGACTCACCCAAATCCAATCAATTCACTGATTATATTTGCAAGGGCTTTATGGTTGGACCTTGCGGAACGGGTGTCGCAGCCTGCCTAGAGACATAACTTTGGTGGCCAAAACGCACTTACTTAGTTTCGAGCCCATACGCTGAATCATATTGTTTTATGAAGTGGGCCCACCTTCATAGCCTCAAAGGGGGAGGCTCCCCCTTGTGGAGAAAGAACAAATTCACTTGATTCATCACAGTAGTCATGAAATGTGCAGTTCCTAACCAGTCAATCAGTTAGTCTACCTTAGGGATGGGGTGTGCATCTGTCTTTGTGACTGAGTTGAGCCCCCAGTAATCCACGCAAAAGCAGACCTCTGTTTTCCTGCTACAGGACCTTTTAGGGACTAGTACAACTGGGCTAACCCAGGAGCTGCGGCAAGGCTCGATAACACCCCATTTCAACACCTTAGAGACTTTTACCTTGATGGTGTCTTTGAACTTGTTAGACATCCAGTGAATCCTACTTTTCACTGGTTTGCTTTCTCCGGTGTCTCTGGGGAGATCTGAACTCCCTCTAACAAATTGGCATGTAACAAGTCACAGAGGGAATCACTCTACTCCTCAGTGTTTTCATCATTGACCAGAGCCATCACCAAATAATCCCAAATAATGGGATTTTAGCTGGTTGACCTGGAAGACCTGATGTGTCTGCCTCAGGACCTTGGTGTCAATGACTTAGTTAACCTCAATGATCTTTTCCAGCACTTCATAGGGCCCAGTCCACTTGTCATGCAAGACACTGGACTTGACAGGTTCCATGATCAAGACCAACTAGCCTGGCATTTACTGCGTTATCATGGCATTCTGGTCATGGCAGTGCTTCATGAGCTCCTGACCTGGCTTCAGGTTCTGGGTGCTCTGTTCTCTGTACTTGGCCATCTTGGACTGGAGGCCAAGCACATAGTCCACTTTGTCGTGGGAAGGGATTCAGGGATTGCCCTCCCATCCTTCCCACTGCAGACTTAGCGGACACATAACGGGATAGCCAAAATGGAGCTCGAAGGCCCTGAACTCAACACCATTCTGTGGCACCTCCCGGTGGGAGAACAGGAGTCATGATAGGAGAATATCCCATTTTCTCCTGTGGGGCTCTTCCAAGCCACCTATCATGCCCTTGAGGGTCTTGTTGAATCGCTCAACAAGCCCGTTGATTTGTGGGTAAAAGGCTGTGGAGAACTTGTAGGTTACTTCACATTCATCCCACATCACTTTCATATACGCTGATTTGAAGCTGGATCCCCTGTCGTAAATCACTTCTTTAGGGAATCCCACACAAGCGAATATCCCAATGAGGGCCTTCTTGACCACAGTGGCTTTGATGCTCCTCAAATGTACAGCTTAAGGGTACCCCTGTACTGCACTTTCCCCTCTACCTTTCCCCTTGCACTTTTCCCTTTCCCTCTACCCTTGCACTTGCGCGATCTGAATGACACCTGGCCTGGTAGGATCGCTGTCTGTCTTCCCTTTGTTCCCCCTCCCTGCCTCGTCGCGCCTTGAAACACTTGTGTATAGGCGCGTTACAAATGCCATATATCATATCATATCAGGTGACGTGATCTACCACAAACAAAATGTACCGGTTTTGAGAGAAGGTTTGGGGATCCAAAGAACCCACAATGTCCATATCAATCCTCTCAAAAGGCTACCCAACCATGGGTAGTGGAATTATCGTGGCTTTAGTGGCACCACCAACCTTGCAGGAAGTTTGGTGAGTGTGGCAGGACTGAATACATTTTTTTGTCTTTTACCCCATCTGGGGTCAGTAGAAATGGGCAGACTGCCTGTCGGTTGTCTTTGGCATTCCTAGATGACCTGCCAATGGAATGTCTACAGCCAACTCCAAAAGGCACTGAGGGACCAACTAGCGCCAGCTGGCCCCTGCCTCACACTTCTCGGGCTGACTGTACAGGAGACCATTCTCCCAGTACCCCCTGAACATCCCAGGGCCTTCCCCCTGGGCCTGCTTCTCTGCCTGCTCACCCATATCTGACAAAGTTGGACCGTCGTGCTGTGCCTGGCAAAAGTCAGACTGACTGCGGCCCCCATGTAAGAACAAGTCACGTAGCTCGGGGTGAAACTTGACATCTGAAACTATTGTGTCCTCTACACTAGGTCCTGTAGGCAACCCTCAGCTCAATGAGTCTGATGGCACCGCAGCAGGAACCTCAGTGGCCACTAGACCCTCTCTGGCAGGAGCAGGTGTCTCTGTGGACTCCTGATCTGGACTGGGTGGTACCAGCGGTGCAGGTCTCTCGCCACGATCAACCGGAAGAGCCACATGACCCATGGCCACCAGGGCAGCTTCCGGAGCTGCTTCCTTCTCCCTAAATCGGGTGATTGGTGCAGTGATTACGAGGTCAGGTTTATCATTCCCTAATAGACAGTCTACAGGAATGGCATCTTTAACAGTGATGCAGAACTGTGAGGTGTCTCCCCTCTAACTGATTGATAGTCAGGTAAGGCAGGCTTGGGGGTCTGTGAATGTGGGTGCCCCAGTGTTAGGGGTGCCCTCACTTTCTGTTGGAGCAGACGATGCAGGTGACTGGAATTTCCCGTCAGGTTTCTGGGGTCCTTTGTTAGCAGCAGGGTGCAAACCTTTGTCCATACACTCCTTTCATTTACTTTTCTCAACCTCTGTATCATCTGGTTTGTATGCAACGCCCACTGCCTTTTTCTCATGGTGAGCAGCAATAAACCTGTTGGCCGCCTTTGCAAGCTCCCGAGGATCTGTGATATTCTTGTCCGCTAGATGCTGGTGTAACTCCATCTCACATTGTTTAAAGATGCTTTCACATGTAATCAAATTAAACATGCCCTCGAACGTGTCAACTTTGTTACATGTGACCCAACCACTCAGATATTTCCGAAATCGATGTTACACCTCAAAGGTTTGGCTCCCCTTTTTAGTGAGCTATTTAAAGCTCTTGAGGTATAGTTCTGGGGTTTTGCAGAACCTCCTGAGGACTGCGGCCTTCATAGTCAACTGAATGATTAAATCAGTTCCAACCATCTCTAGGCGGCTCATAAAACCTGCACCCTACAACTCCTCTTCCACCTCTTGGAGGCAGAAAGCTAACTCCAGCTTTTCAAACCAGTCAAAAATGCCCCTCCCCTTGGACTAGGTTCATGGGGAGGTGTCACCCAGGCTTATCACTGGAGACACTTCCTTCACCGCTAGAGGATTTGCTGGCTTACCTCTGAACCTCAAACTCTGTCTTTGTTTTGCTTTTCAGACACGTGTAATGACCTCAGAAAAACTCAACCTATTACATGGACCAAAAGTTATTGGACTCAGGAAGGCAATACTACACACCTAGACCAATGATTGGAATACAATTGGCTCTTTAAAGGCCCTTTATTCACACAAAATAATAAGCATACAGATAACTATTGGAATACATGTAATTGGTTATACATAGACACACAAACAAGGATAGTTACAAAGGGTCTACATCACCGTTTGTGCAGTTGTAGGAGCAAACTTAATCTCAGCCATGACGGCACTATCCAGTCCCAAGGCAGATAGCAGAGAGATCACACGTACTAACGGGGTCTGGAGCAGAGCGTCCTCCCTCTCAGCGAGACTTCATCACTCGGGGTTCCAATCCTCTGTCTCCTCATCAGGATACCTCTCTTCCTATGGTGGATAAATCCCTGCCCCTCATAGGTTGCAAAACTGTCCCCAGCCGAAGGACAGACAGCAAGCATGGGAGGCAAAGAGCAGAAAAATCCAGACCGTAGTGGAAAAACCCAGCTTGTCTTCAGCATGCACTTCCCAGCACCCCTTATCAATACACCTGCACATCTCTGACTCTCTTCTCTGTTCATCCTTGAGCGAACAATACAACTATCCTTCATAGTGAGCTCCTCTGTTTCATAATGTAATATTGCAATTGTTGCAGAATTCATGTTCACCTTCTAAATGAGCTCACATAAACTTAGCCTTTCATTGCGGTTTGGAAGTGAATGTCCAAAATGGCCACGCACCGGCGCCATGTTGTAGCTCATTTTCTCACACTCATTACACTCTTGCACAACATCACATAGTCCCTCTGCTTCCTTTTCGCCAGGGCTTCATCAGCCTGCTGTTTCATTCTTCTAGGGCCATTCTCTTTTCTTCCAGAAGGTGGAACCTATCAGAGTCGAGCACAACGATATGCACCCGGAACCTGGCCGAACTGCAGCAGCCCACGGATGAGTGCGGCTTACGGGAGGCTTTGTATCTTTGGGATACCACAGTGCCCACCTGGTGAAAGGAATACTGGGAAGTGCTATCACTGTTGCTCTCCTCAGCTTTTTCCACACCTCCTAGGTGCATGGGCAACAGGGATGGGGGCTCCAGCTTGAGTCTGGACCCCTGGCCTTCTGTTTTCATTCTTCTAGGGCCATTCTCTTTTCTTCCAGAAGGTAGAACATATCAGGGTTGAGCACAACGAGATGCACCCGTGACCAGGCTGAACCGCAGGAGCCCACGGATGAGTGTGACTTACGGGAGGCTTTGGATCTTTGGAGTACCACAGCGCCCACCTGGTGAGAGGAATGCTGGGAAGTGCTATCACTGTGGGTCTCCTCAACTTTTTCCACACCTCCCAGGTGCATGGGCAACAGGGATGGGGGCTCCAGCTTGAGTATGGCCACCTGGAAACCCTCCACCCCCTAGCTTCCTCAAAGGCTTAGAGACTTTTTAACAGTTCAGCTTTCCTAATCTTACTGCCATGAGGGAGTCCTCTCTCTCTCTTGACAGAGTTCATGTAAGATACTTGTTTTCAAGGTCTGCACAATGCTCATGTGTCATGGTCACAGGACAAGGGCCACTATCTTTATCATCTAAAGGGTCCAAATGGACCCAGTCCTGGCGCCTCGCCAGGCTCATGTGAAGGTTTGCTCTGCACACTTTGTGTCTGGGGCTCGTGTTACTTCCTCCCCAGCAGACTCCCCACGTGCATCTAGGCCGGCCGTGGCCATTGGAAAACATTGGGGAGCATGTGCAGCAGTCCCTAGGAGTGGCAAGGTGGGGCCACAAGGCGGAGCCAAGGGGCGGGGCTGGAGACAGGCCAGTTAAGCCAGCCCCACGCGCATGCAAGCGCTTCGCGTTAGTCTGCTTCCTGCAGCGTAATGCTTACCGCCGCCTGAAACGCTCTTACCCGATTCCAGCTCATCATCTCGGAGGGCATCTCACCTGATTCCAGGACATCATCTTCAGTGCGCACCTTACCGGACTCCAGCCACACCATCGCTTGAAGCGCAGCTCACCTGACTCCGACTCTTCATCTTCAGCACGTACCTTACCTGCTTCTAGCAATACAATCGCTCGAAGCGCAGCTTACCTGACTCCAGCAACATCATCGCCGGAAGCACATCTTACCTGTCTCCTGCAATCCCATCGCCTGCAGCACATCGCATCTTACCTGATTCCCATTGTCATCGGATTCAAGGCGCATCCTCACCTGTTCCGGGCATCCAGCTACGCGGGAGCTCTTCTTCTCACCCAGTGTTAGGCAGAAACCTGTGCAGTTCCCTTGGGGAACACTGCAAAAGATTTAAGACTACAGGTATAGCAGTAAACCCACTTGGTAGCAGTCTGCACCACCCAGATTTACCTGGTAGCTGTGGCTGAGCAGTCAGACTTCCCTCAAGAAGAGTTAGGCAGTATGTAAAGTATACACAATAGGTACTCAAACACAATAGCACAAGCAAACACTGACCAGAGCTTGGTTTCAAAAGTATATAGTTATTTATTATAAAACACACATAAGTTGGAAACACTCTAGCAAAATATAGTAAAAACACTTCAAACACAGTTATAATGAAAGCAGTTTCAACCCTTACTCCTATCTAGACAACTCTAGGTTAACACCACATAATTCAAACAGAGGTGAGTGCTTAACGTTAGATGACACTCTAGTAGATCCAAGGAAGGGGTAGAAAAAGCAGAAATAGGTTAAACACACCACTCTAAGGTCCAGACCACTTGCAATAGGCTTAAAGAAGTACAAAGTCACAGGTGAGCAAAAGTCACTAGGCAGGGCCCACTCTTAGAGCAGCCGGAGCAAAAATGTGCCCAAGATCACACTGTTATTAGGGATTCAAAGTCTTGCAAAGAGTTAGAAAGAGTTTAGAGTGGCTTAGAAAGTTTAGCCAAAGTGTCCCAGGCACTCCCAGGTTCGAAAGCCGGGGGCTAAATCTACCCCGTACAGTCGGTGGCAAGGGAAGCCAGGCGGAACACGGTACCTTAAGCGGAAAGGATCCTCCAGCGGTGGCAGTTGTTCCAGGCAGTGGCAGCAAGGCTCGACGTCGGTCAGGGGAGAAGAAGTTCTCGCTGAAGAGCAGAAGAGGAAGGTCGTTGCACTGCCCGGGAAGAAACCAGCCGCGGAGTTCTCCGGTTAAAGGGTTGTACCGACTTTCGCGGTAGTGGTAAAAGTGTGGTATTCCGGTTGCCGGGGTGCTTGGCACGGGCAAGGCGGCCACGAGATACCTCGAAGAAGCGAAAAGAAGGTGAAAACTGGTTGTCCCCACCAGTCAAAGGAAGGAGCCACTCCGTTAAGAGTTCTCCTCGGTCGTTGGGAAAAGTGGTGAGACGGTTCAGCAGGGCTCCACCGGTTGGTGTCGTCGAAGCAGGTCGGCTCAGCTCTTCCCTCGTCGGATTCTTGGTCCTGTGGCGACTTCTGAAGTTCCAGTCCCCAAAGCCCTGCTTTTATGCAGCAAACCCCCATTCACCCAGCCTACCTGTCACTCAAACATGCTAAGTGGTGAGCCGGGCGGCTCACCACTTGGGCCAATCAGGACGGAGTGCGACTTGAGTTACCAAGGTAACTCAGTCCAGGGTGCCTAAATCCCCCTCCACCCCTCCTAAGTACCCCAGACAGAGTGGCACCACTTTGGAGGGCTTCTGTGGAGAAGCCCGCCAAAAGTGGAACAAAGGGCTCCACTTTGGGTCAGAGTTACAGAGGCGAACACCAACGCCATTTTAGAATCAAGTTTTGGCAAAAAATCCCAACCGGAGTTATAAAAATAAATATATAAACCGGCGGTATGTTTAAGGCTACCGTAAATAAATAATTAAATGTGTTAGCCTAAAACAATGGGAAATCCCATAGGAACATATTCGCGGTCGAATATAAAAAGTAGTTTCCACTGCCACCAGCCAAAACTCGATCAGGGGGGACGGAGACGTGCCCCCTGGACTAACAGACCCTGGGGCAATCGAATTGCCCCAGCCAGTACGCCCATAATAAGATGGTTTGTACTGGTTCTGTTCAGGATTCAAGACTAGCAAAGTCTTTGGTGACTTTACACGCCCTGGGAGACAGTAGTCAGTCCCAGGGTATGGAGTCTATGTTGGGGAGTCCCTAGGACACCCCTGGGTCACTGCACAGAGGGTGCTGTGTAACCCACATCACAAAAATACATGAGGCCCTATGGAGTAAAAGACCCCATAGCCCATTCAACACAAGGTTTTAACCAAGATCACACACTTCAACATGCCCAAGAGTGAGGGTAAAAGAGTCTCACTCTTGGCAGGAGAAAAAAATAAACCCCAGAAATCCAGCAAAGCTGCTGGGGGACTCACTAGGTAGGGAAATTCAGCCTAAACAGAGAATTCTCCCTAACACCCAGCATCCTCTCGGATCCATCCATCCATCCAGTAATCGCTGGCAGGTCTTCGGATAGCCGCCTCCTGCTGAACGCCGCCAGGCTATCCCTGCAAGAGAAAAGGACACACAAGGTTAGAGACTGCATGAATAGTTTACGCTTGGTCGTGCAACACATAAGCCTTGCGCTCAATCTCGAAACCCAATTTACCTTCTATTTGGGAACCTCGTACTCCCCTCTGGCAACCATTTGGACTCGCTTCCAACACCGCGACTCCGCGTGGGCATCTTCACACCTATTGGGGAGAGGAAAGACAATATAAGGGTTACGGACAATAATCACGGGAGAAAGACATTGCAAAAGGATACAGACAATAATCATTGTTAAGAACACTTACTTTTAAAGTGATTCAGCCACAGCATGTCTGGGCTGCCACGCACACGGACCAGTGAAGCAACTAGGTCCATCAAAGGCGCCCCTGCTGATGAGAAGCAGGATGGAGAGCTCATCCTTACAAGAAAACAGGTGAGACTATATGGGTAAACGAATTCTCATCTCATTCTGGAACGAAGGGTTCAAGGGAAATCGCAGTCCAACCACAGCATTCTCACTGCCTCTCGTATTCTCTCAGGGGCAGTGCCAGCAACCAGAGCAGCCCACACTACAGAAGCAGGGCAAGAAGTCTGATCCAGGGAAGCCAAGTCCAGGGAGGGCTCCAACCATGCCTCAACGCCCCTGCAGAGACCAGGTGAGCATAACATAATGCAAAGCTTCTCTGAATCTGTGCCTGGGAGTTATGGACACCTCGGAAACTGACCAGTTGGCCCAATTGTTGGGGGAACTGCAGGCCAAAGTACGTGCCTCCAGACAAGAGACTAATGCCTTAAGAAGAGACCTTATTGTAGCTCGAGAAAGAACAGATGATCTGGCAAGACAAATGCTCCAGACACACGCAGTGCAGGTTCCATTACCCGGAATTGCACCAACTCCTTTGCCAAAGCCATCACCACCAGTTCAAGTGGTGCTCCCAGGAGCAGTGCCACTGGCCCCGCCTGAACATTTTACCGGCGATCCTAACAAGTATGCCATATTCATGAACCAATGTCGCCTTCACTGTTTGTGTCGTCCTGGGGCCTTCCCTAACGATAGTGCAAGAGTTGCCTTTGTACTTTCATACTTGGGGGGCAGCGCAGCGGACTGTTCCATACCATTAGTAAATCAGGATGATCCACTTCTCTGAAACATTGGCGAATTCCAACGGGAATTGGAAAAATTGTTTGCACGGCACACCCAACGACAAGCTCTTGATAACAAACTATTGTCCCTCAGACAGGGAAACCATGATCTACTGACTTATATTGTCACCTTTAATCGTCTCGTAGTACAAACAAATTGGCCCGAAGAGAAGACGACCACACTAATTTATCGGGGATTGCGTGGTGAACTAAAGGATGTGCTAACCCAAGTGGTCAACCCTCCTGAGTGTTGTGCGGCGTACATCAATCTGACGGTACACTTGGATCATAGGTTGAAGGACCGAAAAATTGACTGCACAAGAACGAAAGGGAGGCGGGTCTATATGCGACCCCGGGACAACCAAGTCAAAGCCCATGAGCCAAATAAGCCCATGCAGATTGGGGGATTACGGGCTCCTTTTTCTAAGGCTGAGAGAGAAAAAAGGAGACAATAACAACAGTGTTTATACTGCGCAAGAGCAGGACAATTCCTCTGGGATTGCCCGATAAAGCCCCCCAAGAAAATAGTGGGTGCAACGGACAACTGCAACGAAGAAAAAGAACAAAACCCAGACAACTCCAACACCCGACAAGCGTAGGGGTCCACTTGTCGAGCGAAATGAAGAAAGTTGTACAGAGCTCACACCTGGTCATCCCGGTACTCTTAGTCCACCACCAACAACCATCTATGGTACATGCCTTGGAAGCATATATTAATAGTGGAGCGTTGGGAAACTATATTGATCAGGATCTGGCAGCACGGATAGGCCTTCCCCTACAGCAGAAGCTACAAATCGGAAAACGTCACAGCAGTGGATGGCTCTCAGTTGTCATCCGGCCCAGTAACGCAACATACCGACAAAAACATGCTGATGTGTCAGGATGGTCATCAGGAAGACATTTCTTTACAATCTTATCGGGGCATCCCCAGTTCTAGATGATCTTAGGAATGCCATGGTATGAAACCCATAACCCCAGGATTGACTGGCGAACGTGAGTGCTGACCTTTCCTCAAGAATGCACCAAAAGTTGCTACCACAAAGGAGTGAAGAGCCTGAAACTCAAGACGAAACCTATCTTGGGACTCTCTGGTTCCCTACCCCCTGAATATCTGGATTATCTGGATCTGTTCCAAAAGGAGAAAGCAAACACCCTGCCTCCATATAGACCTTACGACTGCCAAATCGATCTGCTCCCAGAAGCACAAATTCCTTGCAGTCTAATCTACGCTCTAACTGAGCAAGAAAATCAGTATCTGAAAACTTGCCTAGACCAGTACCTAGCTAACCGATTCATCCACCCATCTAAGTCTCCTGCCTCCTCGGCTCTCTTTTGCGTACCCAAGAAGGAGGACGACCTCAGAACTTGTATAGATTATAGGGCACTGAACCAAATCACAGTTAAGAACAGATATCCTCTGCCACTCATCCTCGAGCTGCTTGATCAGGTGAAGAATGCTCAAATCTACACAAAACTGGACCTACGAGGGGCCTATCACCTTGTGAGAGTTAAAAGGGCAGACGAGTGGAAGACGGCATTCCAAACCAAATATGGGATTTTCGAGCAACATGTCATGCCCTTTGAGTTATGTAATGCACCGCCAGCGTTCCATTTCTTCATGAACGATGTGCTTCACGAATTGTTGGACGTCTGCGTCCTCGTTTACATCTATGACATTCTTATCTACTCAGCGTCCAAGGAAGACCATGTTGGCCATGTAAGGGCAGTTCTGGAAAAACTTTGTCAGCAACGGCTGTTTGCCAAATTGGAAAAATTCTTCCTCCATGTCACGGAAGTTGAATTTTTGGCCTTCATGCTTACCCCATGAGGAGTTCACATGGACACACGCAAAGTGGATGCTATCATTCAGTGGCCATCCCCAACAACTACCAAAGGAGTGCAAAGTGTGCTCGGATTTGCCAATTTTTATAGACAGTTTATTCCGAGGTTTTCACAGATCGTCCATCCAATCACCTCTCTAATGAGAAAGAATAAAAAGTTCTTCTGGTCCGCAGAAGCGGAAAACGCCTTCCAGGAATTGAACAGGCCTTCACCTCAGCACCTGTTCTTTGGCATCACCAACCTGATCTGCCATATGTGGTTGAAACAGACGCCTCCAGCATGGCCATGGGAGCAGTATTATCACAAAAGGTCCCGGACACAGGGCAGTTACATCCCATAGCATTTTGGTCCTGTAAGTTGTCTGCGCCGGAAATGAACTATGCAATCACTGACAAGGAACTACTCGCAATCAAAGGAGCCTTCAAAACCTGGAGACACTACCTCGTACGAGCAAGACACACGGTCACAGTTATCACAGATCACCGTAATCTGCAATACTTGAAAACTGCTAAGGCCCAATCTTTGCGTCAGCTTCGCCGGGCTCTTTTCTTTGCTGAATACGATTTCATCATTACTTACAGACCAGGAGTGCGTAATGGAAAAGCAGATGCCCTGTCACGCATGGGAGAGGACAAAGAAGCTTTCACACCATCTTAGCCAGAGGCCATTATTCCTGAAGAACGGTGTTACCCTCACCTGGTATCCACGGGGACGCCACTCAGCCCTGGTTGGATGATATGCACCTCAAACCCTCTCCCCGATCACTGGGTAGTGCCTCCGATAGAACTTGAGCCTTAATTCCTTAGAAGGTGTGCTCTTCGTCCTGCTCTTCGTGGCAGGGGTGCGTAGTCTTGTGTGGGCGTGAGCGACAAGTTGCTTCACTGGTGCGAGCCCTTTTGAGTGTCTTTAAGATAGGTTTTTGCTGCTTTACAGTCTTTGTATTCTGTTCTTTCCTTCTTTCCTCTTAATTATTATTAATGTCTTAATTCTTCTCTTTAGGTGTGCAAAGAGATTTTGGCATTTTCGTGCAGGTTGGAGCTGGGCACAAGCCGGTAAATGAAGGCGGTGTGTGCGCGATGCTGTCCGGTAAGTAATGCGCGATGCGTGGCACTGTTTTGCCTTGTATATGCTAACCTGTGCCTTTCCCCTTCCTTCGTAGGCCGCTGTGCTCTTCGCCGGTTGCAGTGGTGTTTCGTAATGATGCTGAACAAGAGGCGACTAATCCGGAAAGAATCTTGTGATTTTCATTGTTCGTGTGGAATCGTGAGTATGCGCTCACTAATGCTGTTCTTCTCTCTACCCTTTTCAGGTTGCTGCGTTCCGCAAAGCATGCAGTGCCCCGATGATGGAGTTCGCTGGATCGAAGGTCTCCAGGTAAGCAGAATCAGGAGCCGACGATGGGCTGAAGACAGGATGCTACTCACAGGTAAGATTCCAGTGATGATGTCCTTTTTCTCTCTGCAGGCACGCAGTTCCTAGAATAGCTGACATCAAAGAATACTGGCGACCCAACTGGACACGGTGAGCGTTACGCTGCAAACAGCAGAATAACACGAAGCAGGTTCTGCTGTTTGGGTGTGGTTTAAATAGTCTTCAGGTAAAGTAGTCCAGGTAAAGTAGTCCCAGGCCAGCCACACCCTAAACACTATACCGCATAGCTCAGTTCTTGGTGTTCTCCATATTGATTATGAGTCTGGTGCCAAAGGCGCCAGGACTGACTCCAAGAGAGTCTTGGGTGAGATTTTAAGGCCTTTAAGGCCATAATGGAACCCCGACACCTGGCCTTACCTGGCAGGCTGACTTGCCAGTAGGGGTCAGGGGTAGGGATCATGAAAGCACCCCCTCCCCCCCAAGTCCCCTCTCACAGTAGTCCTTCTGCCTGCTCCTGGTTTGGTTGGATAATTCTGATGGAATGTTTTAATCAGACGTGATGCATGGATGTTTTCGCTAGGTTCCCAGGATCTGTCTTGGGGGCCGTATCCTTTCCAATCGACAAGGTAATACAACTTGGACCTGGTGTATTTGGAGTCCAGCATATCCTTCACTTCGAACTCGGCTTCTCCGTCGATCAATACCGGTTTTGGTGATGTTGTAACCTGAGTACCTGGTTGTACTAGTTTCAGGAGTGATACGTGGAACACAGGGTGAATTTGCATGTTGGATGGTAATGCTAATTTGACGGCTACTGGATGGATTATGTATTTCACGGAGTAAGGCCCCAAATACCGAGGACGAAAGGTCCGGGTTCCTTTTATGGGTACATATTTTGATGCTAACCAAACATTGTCTCCAACCTGATAGTCGGGGGCGTTTCTACGATGTAGGTCAGCAAATTTCTTTTGTCTGTGCTTGGTTTTTGAAGCAAGTGTTCAGCTGCCTTTTTGAAGGTCTGGGAAATGGTCGTATGTAGATTTGTAACCGCTGGCATTTCCAAAGTGGTTGGAAAATCCAATTCAGAAGTATGTGGGTGTCTACCATATAGGATGCAGAAAGGGGTTTGTCCAGTGCTGGAGTGTAACGAATTATTATAAGCATATTCTGCTATCCATAACAAGTCCTTCCAATTTCCTTCCACTTGGTCCAGCATACAATACAAGTATTGCTCGAGTGTTTGATTAGTTCTTTCTGTTTGGCCATCTGTTTGAGGATGGTGACTAGTGGATAGTCAGATGTTGATTTGGGCCATCGAACAGTACTTTTTCCAGAAGTTGGACACAAACTGACTACCCCGATCAGAGATCAGAATTGATGGAAAGCCATGTAGCCGTAAAATATTTTCCAGGAACACCTTTGCTAAACTGGATGCATTTGTAAGACCCTTAAAAGGAATAAAGTGTGCCATTTTTGAGAATAAGTCTACGATCACTAAAATAGTGTTGAATCCCTGACTGGGAGGTAAGTCTGTAATGTAATCGAGGGAAAGTGTGTGCCATGGTGGGGGAGGGATTTCCAATGGTTGAAGAAGACCAGCTGGTTTCTGCTTTTGAGATTTTTTTTGTGCGCACACGCCACCTGACTGGATAAATTGGATAATGTCTTTATGCCAAGTGGGCCACCATAGTTTCATTTTACCTTGGCTAGGGTTTTGGCAATTCCAGGGTGACCTTCAATCAGGAAATCATGATAACCTGAAATAACTTGCTGTTGTAATTTTTTTTTGGGCAAATATAAACGGTTCCTAAAATATGGTGGTTGATCTTTAATTGTGTTCTGTTCTCCTTGAGCACACCATTCTAGTGAGGTGTTAGGATCCATTAAATGCTGAATCTTGTCTTGGAGTTCAGTCTGTGTCAAAGTTGTTGTAAGGCCTAAGAGTTTGTCCTCTGGAATGATGGCTACTGGATCTGGAGTTGTATATACCTTTTCATCAATGCCCATGCGGGACAAGGTGTCCGCCTTTCCATTTCAGACCCCAGGTCGATATGTGATTACATATTCATATTCGGCGAAGAAAAGGGCCCACCGTAGTTGACGTGAAGATTGAGCCTTTGCTGTTTTTAGGTATTGCAGTTTTCCATGATCTGTTATTTCAGTGACGGTGTGTCTGGCTCCAAGGAGGTAATGCTGCCATGCCTTAAAAGCTGATTTAATAGCCAAAAGTTATTTGTCTGTGATAGCATAGTTGAGCTCTGGAGGTGAACATTTTCGTGACCAGAAGGCCACGGGATGTAGCTGGCCAGTTTCAGGGTCCCTTTGTGAGAGAACAGCTCCCATAGCCATACTAGAGGTATCTGTTAATACGATGTAAGGGAGGTCTGGGCGAGGGTGCCGTAAAACTGGAGCGGAAGTGAATATTTTCTTAAGCTCTTGGAAAGCCTTCTCTGCTTCTTCGGTCCAATTGAACTTCTTATTGTTTTTTTCGTAATAATGATGTACTTGGATGTACAATTTGAGAGAAGTCTGGGATGAATCGGCGGTAAAAGTTTGCAAAACACAGCATACACTGGATTCCTTTAGGATTCCTTTAAGCGAAGCTGGTGACGGCCAATTTAGAATGGCATCTACCTTGTGCATGTCCATTCTGATGCCTTTCTGAGTGCGGATGAAACCAAGGAATTCAACTTCGGTTACATGAAAAGAGCATTTTCCGAGCTTAGCAAACAGTTGATGTTGGCGGAGCTTGGTAAGAACGGAGCGGACGTGCTTGACATGGTCCTGTTTTGAGGCAGAGTATACTAAGATGTCATCAATGTAAACCAAGGTACAAATATCGATTAATTCCCGCAAGACATCGTTCATGAAGTACTGGAATGCAGCGGGAGCATTGCAAAGTCCAAAAGGCATTACCTGATATTCATACAAGCCATATTTGGTATGAAAGGATGGTTTTCCATTCACCTCCTTTCTTTACTCGAACCAGGTGATACGCCTATCTAAGGTATAGTTTGGTATACATTTGGGCATCCTTGACTTGGTCTAATAATTCGGGAATGAGTGCCAGTGGATAACGATTCTTTACAGTGATCTGGTTTAGTGCGCGATAGTTGATGCAAGTCCTCAAATCTCCTTCCTTCTTGCGTACGAAGAATAAGGGACTGGCTGCTGGTGATTTAGACGGGCGGATAATCCCATTTGCCAGGTACTGGTCTAGATAAGATTTAAAATGGAGGTTTTCTGGTTCTGTGAGTGCATAGATTCTGCCACAAGGAATTTGCGCACCAGGTATGAGGTTAATCTGACAGTCGTAGGCCTGTGCGGTGGTAACGTATTAGATTGTTCTTTCTGGAACACATTCTGAAAATCTTGGTATTCACTTGGTAAAGTACTAGTCACGCCAAGTACTAATGCCGCCGTTCTGGGAGTCGCAGATTGGCATACGTCGGGTTTCTCCTTGTCTTGGTAATAGCAGGTAAGAGCACAGTCATCGGAAAAGGCCAGCTTCTTTGCACGCCAATCTATTTGAGGATTGTGAGCTACTAACCATGGCATCCCTAATATTAGTCGAAACTGAGGAGCCTTGATGAGATCAAAAGAATAGATTCTCGGTGTCCGTCCTGGCGCAGTAGGGTTAGTGCTGCTGTACATTGGGTTACTGGTCCGGAAGCTATTTCTGTCCCATCCACAGTGGTAACCTTTTCAGTGGTCGATTTTGAACATAAGGGAAGCTCCATCTCTGCTGCCAGTTCTTGATCTATATAATTCCCAACTGCTCTGCTGTCTATGTATGCTTTGACGGCATGCATCCGAGACGGTTGTTGGTGATTGATTAGGATCACTGGTATTGCAAAGTGTGAGGTCGGTGGCTCATTCTTCTCACTCGACAAACTGACCTCTACGCTTGCCGAGCTTGGTAGTTTTCTGTCACGCTTCCCTCCGTTCCCATTCCACATGTACCTAGGCCAGGTAACTCTCACACTGCTCCAGTCACATCATCCACAGTCTCACTTCCTGTCACTCAGTGCGGGAGGGTGTCACGTGAGAGGGTTTACCCCAGGGACCAGACACGCAAGTGCAGGGCTTCCCCGTTCCTTCGCTGGCACCTTCCATGGCGTCTGCAGGATGGAGCTCGCAGACGGCGTCTGCAGGATGGTGCGCGCAGACGGCCGCTTCCGCGACCATTGAGATGGAACCAGCGCTCACGTGTCGCTCTTGCGGGTCACGTGAAGCGTTTGCCCATCTCACTCACGGATGACGTGACACGGAAGCAACCGCTACTTAAGAATTGAACTCCCGCGGTTCCGTGCTTCACAGCTGTTCACTTTGGAAGACTCTGTATGGTGTTCAGGATACTTTGTTTCATGGCTCTTCGACTCAGGACTTCTACACGGACTTGCTTTGGTTACGCTCTTTGGCTCTGCATACTTGTTTGATCACTCGACCTCGGAACGCTCACTGTACTGCCTCGGATTACCCTGCATGGACTTGGCGTTTTCAGTCTTCTTGCTTCATCATGTTATCAAGTACTTTTGTTGATTCCGGTTCTTCTCACTCACTACAGGCGGGCCGGCTGGGGTCCACACCCAGCCCTCTGTTCCTCTCCCTACTGTCATCAGGGAAACCAGCTCATGTGCCCATTCCACGGAACTACCACCAAGCACAGGATATAGGGCCACACCAACTCCCAGCTTAGGTAAGCACTTATTCTGTCTCTTGGGTTGTAGTGTGCTCATTTGATTGCTAACAAAGGCTTTCCTTTACACCAGCCTTGGGGTTATCAATGTTCCATGGTTCCGTGCTTTGAGGACGACCCACCTGTGGCCTCAATGATCACATAGGGACTAATCTTGTATTCTCTCTCTGTGGTACTTGGGGACGGAGGTATCATACTCTTCACGACAATCAAGAAACCTCACAGACTGTGAAGCCAGTTTGTCGTGCAGAGTATGCAGGGTACCACGGATGACCCCATGGCGGCTATGGTTCAGGCGATCACAGTACTAAGAGCGGACATGGCCGCGGCCACCACAGCCCTTCACCAGCGCCTGGATACTATCCAGAGTTCCCGCCATCCTTTACCTGCAGATGCAGAGTTTGGGAATACAGCACCACCCGCTCCATTGCCCCAGGCCCCGAGACCAGCCCCTTCCGGTCTGATGATTCCTCCCTCTCCTTTTCCATTGGCTGCATCTGAAAGGTTCCAGGGAGACCCTAACAAATACCGCACGTTTATCAACCAGTGCAAGCTACACTTCTTGTGTCGGCCTGCTGCCTTTCCCGATTCTACCGCTAAGGCTGCCTTTCTATTATCTCACTTATCTGGTACAGCCGCTGCTTGGACCAACCCGCTTCTTGAGAATGATAGCCCTACATTATATGACTTTGACCTCCTGGTAACCGAAATGTCACGTGTCTTTGACACCCGCCACAAAGTACAATCCAGGGATTTAGAACTGTTAGAACTACACCAGGGCAGGGGAACCCTCATTGAATACCTCACGAAATTCAATCAATTGTAAGCTGAGACTTCATGGCCCGAGAGCAAGAGGGCCCTTGTGTTCTACAGGGGTTTAAACAACACTATGAAAGATGCTCTCTCAGTGGTTCCCTCTTTGCCCACGTTGTTCCCCGACCTAGTGGATCTGGCTCTTCAGGTTGACGCCAGACGTTCAGAATGGAGAGCAGAAGCTGGGTTCTCTGGTCTCGTTTCCCCTATGGCATCCTCCCACTCCGAGCCCATTTCAGAACCCATGCAAGTCGGAGGGCTTCGTAGTCCATTGTCTTCCACAGAAAGGGAACGCAGGAGGGTGGACAATGCCTGTTATTACTGTGGGTTGGTGAGTCACTTAGTAAAAGAATGTCCCTGTCGTCCTAAATCAAAGTCCCAGGTTTTTTGGGCGGCTCGATCATAGACCCGGGGACGGGATTGAGCGCTCTTTGTCATTCCCCAGACCCCGTACCTGCTTTTGGTACCATCAGACCCATTATGGTACATGCTCTGTTGCAACCCAATACTGATGTCACACATCCAGTCACCGTCATCATTGATTCCGGTGCCACTGGAAATTATATGGATATTACCTTAACCCTCTCGTTCAATCTCCCACTCATCACTAAGACCCGACCAGAACCCGTGCAGACTATAGACGGGAGTTCATTGGTTTCAGGCCCGGTTAAACAGCAGACGGTGCCCCTCACATTGGTCATACAAACTACTCATAAGGAGACCATCAGTTTTGACCTAATAACCATGCCACAATATGGTCTCATTCTGGGTATTCCTTGGTTGCGTCTGCACAATCCATTGATCAATTGGAAGGCAGGTACCGTGCTCTTTGAATCAGACGTTTGTCAAGAATGTTGTCTCTGGATAACCCCTGGTGAGAGTACCCCAGCCCAAGCCCTCAGCGCCATTACACAACTCTCTTTAGAGCCATCTCCAGTCTCCACGGCTGATACACACATTGTTGGTCTTGTAACTGAGGCTGTTCCAGAGGCCTACCGGGACTATCAAGATGTATTTGATAAGGGGTCATCGAAAATCCTTCCACCCCATAGGGTTTACGTTTGTCCTATTGAGCTGTTACCGGGTTCTGTTGTTCGAAAGGGTCGCATATACTCGCTATCTCCTACGGAGGAACAGACATTGAAGGCATACATACAAGAATCCCTACGTAAAGGACATATACGCCCGTCTTCATCCCAGGCTGCCAGTCCCATCTTCTTTGACCCAAAGAAGGAGGGAGACCTCCGTCCATGTGTTGACTATCGATGCCTGAATTCCATCACCAAGAAGGATTGGTATCCAATACCACTCATCACGCCCCTATTAGATTGCCTCACGCATGCATCAGTGTATACCAAGCCAGACCACCGGGGTGCGTACAATCTGGTATGCGTGCGAAAAGCGGACAAGTGGAAAATTGCCTTTTGCACTCGTTACGGAATATACGAATACCTGGTCATGCCCTTCGGCCTTTGTAATGCGCCTGCCAAGTTTCAGCGCTTCATGAATGAGATATTTAGTGATATTCTGGCATGGTTGTCTATTTAGACGATATTCTCATTTTTTCACGCTCACAAGAGGAACATGTCCTGCATGTAAGGGAGGTGTTGACAAGATTACGCAAGTTTTCCCTTTTTGCAAAACCCGAAAAATGCCAGTTTCATACTGACAACATTGAGTTTCTAGGGTTCCATATCACCCCTGACGGCCTCGCTATGAACCACACCAAAGTCAAGGCAGTATTGGAATGGCCGGTCCCTACCACTCTCAAAGCATTGCAGTCTTTTTTGGGTTTCGCAAATTTCTATAGGAGATTCATCTCTGGGTTTTCCTCCATCGCAGCACCTCTCACCATCCTGACCAGTCCTCTTGTCCCATACAAATGGTCCGACGACCAACAACTTGCATTCAATACCCTCAAAGCAGCATTCACCACCGCCCCTGTCCTTCAGCACCCAGACCCCGAATTACCCTTCATAGTTGAGGCTGACGCATCCTCGTTCGCCCTAGGGGCGATCTTGTCTCAGGAGTGTACCACTACCGGACGGTTGCATCCAGTCGCCTTTCACTCCCGGAAGTTCAAACTCACGGAGTGTCACTATACCGTGACTGAGAAGGAACTTCTGGCTGTTAAAGAGGCTTTTCAAGTCTGGCGTAACCACCTCCTAGGGGCTAGGCACCGGGTGACGGTCTTTTCGGATCATCAGAATCTTCGTGACCTGGCATCGCTAAAGTGCGTCAATAGCAGACAGGTCAGCTGGCACCTGTTCTTTGCCGCATACGATTTCCAGATTACGCATCATCCTGGTACCGTCCATGGAAAGACGGATGCTTTGTCTCGCTCTCCTGAGGGGTCTCATTACCTATCTATCCCAAAACCTTACTAGATAAGAAAAATGTTATTTGTCTTTGTACCCCGTCCCTGACTCTCTTGGATATGGTCCGCACATGGGCTTCTGCCCACCCGTCTTTGCTTCCAGACTGGGATCTGGTACTACAGGACGGTCTGCCCTTTTTTCAGAACAAGTTGTTTTTGCCTATCACTGACACCCGCAATCTGGCTCTTGAATGGTCCCATGATCTCCCCGTTAATGCACATCCCGGCCAGCGACTCTCTCACTTTTACAACGCTGGTGTTGGTGGCCTTCCATGAGGAGGGATGTAGAGTGTTACGTTAGCACCTGCTCTGTCTGTGCCCAATATAAACATAGGAAAGGGCACCCGTTAGGACTTCTGCAGCCCCTACCTATACCCCCGAGGCTTTGGTATACCTTAACAATGGATTTCGTAACAGACCTCCCCAAGGTGCAGGGCTTTGACTCCATCTGGGTGGTGGTGGACTCGTTCACCAAGATGGCATGGTTTATCCCATGCTCAGGCATTCCCTCTGCTCCGGTCGTGGTGGGATTGTTCTTCAGGTCCATCGTCTGCCTTTTTGGTTTGCCTTCGGTGTTGGTGTCCGACAGGGGTTCTCAATTCACCTCACGGTTCTGGCGCGCTGTGACTAAATTGGTGGGGATTGATTTGCGTTACTTTTCGGCCTACCACCCTGAGACGGATGGGCAGACTGAGAGGGTTAACCAGACCATGGAGCAGTATCTGTGCTGTTTGACGCTTCAGCATCAACAATTCTGGTTTCGCATCTTGCATTTGGCTGAATTCGCCTACAACAACGCGGTACACTCCGCCACTGGTTTCTCTCCCTTCTATGCCTTGTATGGGCAGCACCCTAAAATCCTGCCAGTCCACGACTTCTCACTTTCTGGTAACCCGGCCGCCTCCTCCTGCATCAGAGACGTCTCTGCAGTCCACACACAGAACAGACCTTGCTGCATCTCAGGGAAGCCCAGGACTCGATGAAGGCTGCTGCGGACCGGAAGCGTTCCGCTTCCCCTTCGTTTGCTGTGGGAGATCGAGTCTGGCCCTCGTCTCGCCACCTACATTTGCAGGGTTGCCGCAAGTTGTTGCCCCATTTCGTTGGTCCCTTTGTGATCTCCCGGGTGATCAACCCTGTGGCCTATCGCCTTCGAGTCCCGATTTCGCGGCGGCTTCACCTTGTCTTTCATGTGTCCCTTCTCAAGCCTTGTCCTGGTACTACCCGTCTTTTCTCCCCAGTTGCCCCGGTTTCCCCTTCTTCCCCGGATGTGTTTGAGGTATCTGCTGTTCTGGGTTCCCGTGTTTTCAGGGGGGGTTTGCAGTACCTGGTGGATTGGGAGGGCTATGGGCCCGAGGAACACTCATGGGTTCCTGCCGGGGACATTGACGCCCCTCGCTCGGTTTCTCGTTTTCATAGGGACAATCCTCTGTGCCCACGGGGTCGTGGGCCCTTCGGGGGGGCTCTGTCACTCTTCCCTCCATTCCCATTCCACATGTACCTAGGCCAGGTAACACTCGCACTGCTCCAGTCACATGATCCACAGCCTCACTTCCTGTCACTCACGGTGGGAGTGTGTCACGTGAGCGGGTTGATCCCAGGGACCAGAAACGCAAGTGCAGGGGTTCCCTGTTCCTTCGCTGGTGCCTTCCATGGCGTCTGCAGGATGGAGCTCGCAGACAGTGTCTGCAGGATGGTGCGCGCAGACGGCCGCTTCCGCGACCATTGAGATGGAACCAGCGCTCATGTGTTGCGCTCGTGGGTCACGCGAAGCGTTTGCCCATCTCACTCACGGATCACGTGACACGGAAGCGACCGCTACTTAAGCATTGAACACCCGCGGTTCCGCGCTTCACAGCTGTTCACTTTGGAGGACTCTGTACAGCGTTCAGGATACTTTGTTTCATGGCTCTTCGACTCAGGACTTCTACACGGACTTGCTTTGGTTACGATCTTTTCCTCTGCATCGTTGTTAGATCACTCAACCTTGCAACGCTTACTGGACTGCCTCGGATTACCCTGCATGGACTTGGCGTTTTCAGTCTTCTTGATTCATCACGTTATCAAGTACTTTTGTTGATTCTGGTTCTTCTCATTCGCTACAGGCGGGCCGTCTGGGGTCCACACCCAGCCCTCTGTTCCTCTCCCTACTGCCATTGGGGAAACCAGCTCATGTGCCCCTTCCACAGAACTACCACCAAGCACAGGATATAGGGCCACACCAACTCCCAGCTTAGGTAAGCACTTATCTTTATTCTGTCTCTTGGGTTGTAGTGTGCTCATTTGATTGCTAACAAAGGCTTTCATTTACAGCAGCCTTGGGGTTATCAACGTTCCGTGGTTCCGGGCTTCGAGGACTACCACCTGTGGCCTCAAAGATCGGATAGGGAGTAATCTTGTATTCTCTCTCTGTGGTACTTGGGGACAGAGGTATCATACTCTTCACGACAATCAAGAAACCTGACATTTTCCGACTCCTTATTATCTTCCTTCTCTGTGGCCGCTACAATTCTCCTTGGAGGTTTTACTGGACATTCTTTGAGGAAGTGCCCTGATTTTCTGCAGTATAAACATAGTTGCTGTTGCCTTCTCTTGTCTCTTTCGGTTTTTGTTAATGGGGGTCGTACACCTCCGATTTGCATGGGTTCTACAGTGTTCTCCGATGCACGTGATACATGATCCTTTGACCGAACATACATAGCCCGAGTGTCTAATCTAGTACGGTCTGCCTTTCGGTCTTGTAATCTGTGATCTAATTGCACAACCAGATTGATGAATTCAGCACAGTCTTTAGGTGGGTCAACCTCCTGAGCTAGGACGTCCTTCAATTCTCCCTGTAGACCTCGATGAAATAGCATGGTTCTTTTGTTTTCAGGCCAACCAGCTTCAACGACTAATCTATCAAAGGTTGCTATATACGTTAACAAGTGTTGATTTCCTTGATTGGGTGATAAAAGTTCATTGTCTAAAGTTTGTCCTTGGGTATGACGAGCAAAGAGTTTCTCCATTTCCATCTGAAACCCCCCAAAGTCATGTAACAATGGATCATCTTGACTTACTAATGGTACCGACCAATCCGCAGGACTACCGTTCAGACATGACAAAACAAAAGCAACCCGCGCCTGGTCGTTGGGAAATGCACCAGGTCTGCAGAGGAAATGAAGATGACACTGATTCAAGAACGTAGCATACTTCCTGGGATCCCCCGTGAATCGTTCAGGTGGAGCTAAAGGAACTGCCCCAGGTAGAGTTATTTATACTGGACTGGTTGATGAGGTTGGTGCTTGTGCCGGCGGAATGTTTCCAGGCAATGAGGTTTGTTCTGCCTGTGATTGGAGTAATTGTCGAGTGATTTCATCGGTACGATCTTTAGTAACAATCAAATCCCTCCTGAGAGCATTGGTTTCTTGCCTGGCTGAATGTACCTCGGCACGTAACTGTTCCAACAACTGAGCCAATTGGTCAATTTCTGATGTCTCCATGATGGCCAGGTGGATTATGTTATTTAGGCTTTGCGTTCTGTTACGCTCACCTGGTATCCATAGGGACACCACTCAGCCCTGGTTGGATGATATGCGCCTCAAACCCTCTCCCCGATCCCTGGGTAGTGCCTCCGATGGAAGTTGAGCCTTAATTCCTTAGAAGGCGTGCTCTCCGTCCGGCTCCTGGCAGGGGTGCGTAGTCTCGTGTGGGCATGAGCGACCAAGTTTCTTCACTTATGCAAGCCCTTTTGAGTGTCTTTAAGGTAGGTTTTCGCTGCTTTAGAGTTGTTGTGTTCTGTTCTGTTCTTTCCTTCCTTCAACTTATTGTTATTAATGTCTTATTTCTTCTCTTTAGGTGTGCAAAGAGATTTTGGCGTTTTGGTGCGGGTTGGAGCTGAGCACGAGCCGGTAAATGAAGGCGCATTGTGCGTGATGCTGTTTTTCCTTGTATGTGCTAACCTGTGCCTTTCCCCTTCCTTCGTAGGCCACAGTGATCTTCGCCGGTTGCAGTGATGTTCCGGTAAGAATCTTGTGATTTTCGTTGTTCGTGTGGAACCGTGAGTATGCGCTCACTAATGCTGTTCTTCTCTCTCCCCTTTTCAGGTTGCTGCGTTCCGGGAATCATGCGCTGCCCCAATGATGGAGTTCGCTGGATCAAAGGTCTCCAGCTAAGCAGAATCAGGAGCTGACGATGGGCTGAAGACAGGATGCTACTCACAGGTAAGATTCCAATAACGATGTTCTTTTTTTTTTCTCTGCAGGCACGCGGTTCCTAGAATAGCTGGCATCAAAGAATACTGGAGACCCAACTGGACACGGTGAGCGTTACGCTGCAAACAGCATAATAATGCGAAGCGTGTTCTGCTGTTTGGGTGTGGTTTAAATAGTCTTCAGGGAAAGAAGTGCAGGTAAAGTAGTCCCAGGCCAGCCACACCCTAATCACTATACCGCATAGCTCAGTTCTTGGGAACTGAGCTATGTGAGTGCCTCCATGTTGACTGAAGCCCCCAAGAAAGTAGTTCCAAGTAAAATAGTCCCAACCTAAAGGTGTTCTCCATAGTGATTATGAGCCTTGTGCCAAAGGTGCCAGGACTGACTCCAAGAGAGTCTCGGTGAGATTTTAAGGCCATAATGGAACCCCGAAACCTGGCCTTACCTGGCAGGCTGGCTTGCCAGTGGGGGTCATGGGCAGGAATCATGACAAGCGGGTTCAAAACCAGATCGCTGCAACCGCTTGCTGGGAAGACTTAAAGATCGATCTCCAATCTCGGATGAACCAAACAGCCCAACAGGAGTGGATGGTTAAGGGAGACCAGTACTCCTTCAAAGATAACTTACCCTATTTTCAAGGAAGACTATATTCGGGACAAGGAAATGCAAAATAAAATAATAGCAAACTACCACGAGTCATTAGTGGAAGGACATCCTGGAATTGCTAAGACTCAGGCCAAAATTCAGAAGAACTATTGGTGGCCAACTTGGAGAAAAGACGTTGCCCAATTTATTGTGACTTACAGTGTTTGCACGCAACACAAATCCCAGAAGTTAAGTCCTGCAGGATTGTTGCGTCCTTTAACTGTACCACCAGCACCATGGCATACACTGTCTATGGACTTTATTACTGATCTGCCACCCTGCGACAGGTTTAACACAATCCTGGTCGTAGTAGACTTATTCTCCAAGATGGCGCACTTTATTCCGCTAAATGGGCTTCCTACTGCTTCTGCTCTGGCCACTGTATTCTTGGAGAAAATTGTCAAATTACATAGGTTCCCGTCTGTATTGATTTCAGACCATGGAACTCAAATCGCATCAGCTCTCTGGAGCAGGTGTTGTAAGATAACTCAAATTGATCTTCGATTATCCACGAGTCACCATCCCCAAACCGATGGTCAAATTGAAAGGACCAATAGGACTCTGGAGCAATACCTGAGGTGTATGTTGCAGCAAACTGAAGGGTCCTGGAAGAGCATTCTCTGGTTAACCGAATTTGCCTACAATAACTCTATCCACACTAGCATCAGTCAAACCCCATTCTTCACAACGCACAGTCGGCATCCTCGGACATCCTCCTTTGATCCACTTGACGAACTGGAAATGCCAGCAATCACATCATTACATAAGACCATTACTCAAACCCTTAAAGAAGCAACCGAGAACCTGATCAGAGCCAAGGAACAACAGAAAAAGTTTGCTGACAGACATAGAAGAGAGGCCCCGCATTACCAGGTTGGATATTAAAGTATGGCTGGCATCCAAGAATATTCCATTGAAGGGACCTCGAGCCTTCCGTCCCAGGTACCTCGGACCTTATCCCATCAAAGCCATCATTAACCCTGCTGCCATGAAATTGGATTTACCAGCCAATATGCGAATCCATCCGGTGTTCCATGTTTCTCTCCTGAAACCAATAAAATCAGATACTCAGATTAAAACACCACCTGAGCCTGATATCATAGAAAGAGAACTGGAATATGAAGTCAAAGGAATTCTGGATTCCAAGATAGTATGATCAAAACTATACTACTTGGTCGACTGGGAGGGTTATGGACCTCAAGACCGTATTTGGGAACCTGTCGAATTCGTCCATGCTCCACGACTAATCAGACAGTTCCATCGTGACAATCCCACCAAACTGGGACCAGGGAGAAGAACGCCTGTGAGAGGGGCCTTGAGGCGGAGTGCTGTCATGGTCACAGGACAAGGGCCACTATCTTTATCATCTAAAGGGGCCAAATGGACACAGTTCTGGCGCCTTTGGCGCCAGGCTCATGAGAAAGTGTGCTCTGCACACTTTGTGTCTGAGGCTCGTGTTACTTCCTCCCCAGCAGACTCCCCACGTGCATCTGGGCCGGCCGTGGCCATTGGGAAACATTGGGCAGCACGTGCAGCAGTCCCTAGGAGTGGCAAGGTGGGGCCACAAGGCGGAGCCAAGGGGCAGGGCTGGGGCCAGGCTATTTAAGCCTGCCCCACCCGCATGCAAGCGCTGTACGTTAGTCTGCTTCCTGCAGCGTAACGCTTACCGCCGCCTGAAGCGCTCTTACCCGATTCCAGCTCATCATCTCAGAGCGCATCTCACCTGATTCCAGGACATCATCTTCAGCGCGCACCTTACCGGACTCCAGCCACACCATCGCTTGAAGCGCAGCTCACCTGACTCCGACTCTTCATCTTCAGCACGTACCTTACCTGCTTCTAGCAATGCCATCACTCGAAGCGCAGCTTACCTGACTCCAGCAACATCATTGCCGGAAGCGCATCTTACCTGTCTCCTGCAATCCCATCGCCTGCAGCGCATCGCATCTTACCTGATTCCCATTGTCATCAGAGTCGAGGCGCATCCTCACTTGTTCCAGGCGTCCAGCTACGCGGGAGCTCTTCTTCTCGCCCAGCATCCTCTCAGATCCATCCATCCAGTAATCGCTGGCAGGTGTTCGGATAGCTGCCTCCTGCTCTACACCGCCAGGCCATCCCTGCAAGAGAAAAGGACACACAAGGTTAGAGACTGCATAAATAGCTTACGCTTGGTCACGCAACACATAAGCCTTGCGCTCGACCTTGAAACCCAATTTACCTTCTATTTGGGAACCTCGTACTCCCCTCTGGCAACCATTTGGACTCGCTTCCAACACTGCGACTCCGCGTGGCCATCTTCACACCTATTGGGGAGAGGAAAGACATTATAAGGGTTAAGGACAATAATCACGGGAGAAAGACATTGCAAAAGGATACGGACAATAATCATTGTTAAGAACACTTACCTTTAAAGTGGTTCAGCCACAGCCGGTCTGGGCTGCCACGCACACGGACCAGTGGAGAAACTAGGTCCATCAAAGGCGCCCCTGCTGATGAGCAGCAGGACGGAGAGCTCATCCTTACAAGAAAACAGGTGAGACTATATGGGTAAACACATGCTCATCTGATTCTGGAATGAAGGGTTCGAGGGAATCACAGTCCAACCACAGCATTCTCACTGCCTCTCGTCTCAGGGGCAGTGCCAGCAACCAGAGCAGCCCACACTACAGAAGCAGGGGAAGAAGTCTGATCCAGGGGAGCCAAGACTAGGGAGGGCTCCAACCGTGCCCCAACGCCATCGCAGAGACCAGGTGAGCGTAACATTACGTCAAGTTCCATGGGTGCGTCCTGATGCTTGCGGTGCGATATAATCAAATAAATGAATAGAAGGTTGTAAAAATACCTTGGCAGTGAAAACTAATGTTAACTGCACACTTTTATTTTGACTGGCTGATGAACTGGATTCTGCCCCACAGGATGCAAGGATGAGTAGGGATAAAATGGCCCACTCAGCCCTTACACTTCTGCAAACCAAAACCCATTGCAATCATAAAGGTAAAACAGACAGTTAAAAGATATACCTCCTTCGCCTTTTCTGGTAACATGGGTCGAGGGAAGGCTATGCTCTTAAGAGGTGTGCGAATGTGATCTACAGTGACCCTAAAAACACAGTAACACAGTCCAAAATAAAGAGAATGCCAAATCAAGGTCCTATAAAAATATATACTTTAATTAAACACACCATCTACAATTGATCAAAAATAAAAATACTGTACAAAAACCACCCCTGTGAAAGACAAAGAGGAAGCAGCAGACTGGAAAAAGTATCCTTCTGAGGATTATTGCAGCAAATACCAACTACGAAAGAATATGTTTTTGGGGAAAGGGGTGCTGAGGAGACCTTATCAGTCTCTACAGTCCCAGTGGACCGAGGGGGCAGTTTGTGGTCAACAGTACCTGGTTTCGGTTCTTGGGTGGGTCGACGGATGTTGAACCGGGTGTCAAATGTAGATGTGAGCGGATCAAGCTCAATTTGGGCACGTTGAATCATCTGGGCCCAAGAAACAAGCGGGCGTCGTGTAGGAGCAAATGCGGTCGCTCTGTGCAGTTGAAGGGCGACTCTCTAAGATATAGGTTGGGTCGGCCCCAAGATCTCTTTGCAGTTGGGTCAGGCTGAGTCAGGCTTTAGCCACTGGGAGGGGTTCATGCATGATGATGCTGCAGCTGTGTGAGTCGGCGGGCAACGATTGTTGAAGTGGTGATCTTGGGGGCATCGATCTGCAGGTCGGTGAGGTGGCCATTCGAGGGCTAGCCAGGTCGAGCCATTGTTGTAACCCCTGGTCAGCCTTGGTGTGTGATGCTCAAGCAGTTAGGTGCAGGTCCTACCCGTCGAGCAGTGGATTTGGGCCTAGTAAGTGACAGGCTCTGCAAGGGCACGATGCAGCATTGAGCTAGCTAAAGTGCAAGCAATAGCTCCCATTGGTGGAGGAGCACAAAAGCCAGCACTGCAGTGTTTACGCTCAAGGTGCGGTGAACACAGTGCAACCGATTCGGTGCAACTTAACAGGGAGCTTCAGCTGCTGTGGTCCTCCTGTTGCTGTGAGGCCCTCTCAAAGATACTCGAGGACCGGAGGACCAGAGGCTTCCATTTAGGCTCTGCTCTCCCAGCTTTAGGAGATTATGGCGCAGAATGGTAGGTAGTGGACCACAGCAAAAAATTACCCACAATGTGCCTCGGGAGTGGGTAGGGGGCAGAGCTCTCTTCTGCGTTGGACGACTCCTTCTTTACCTGAGGCTGATGGCTTTAGGAAGTGCAACTTTCCCAAATGAAGTCAAGTGAGTTCTTCCCACGGGCTTCAGAGCAAATATTCTTGTATTGAGAGCATCTGAAGAAGGGGTGGGAAACACCTTTGTTTAAAGGCAAAAGTCCCCATTTGATTGGACTAAAGCTAGCCTGCCTTAGTGGTCCAATCCTTGCTCTTGAAAGGTGTGGACTTTGCTCTTCTGAGGTCAAATGCAAAGTACTTTGCTCCAGAGGAAGAGGAGGGTACAGGAAAGAGAAACAGGGACAGAGTTCTACAAAATGGTGGATGTCTCCTGCCATTCACCAGAGAACTCCTGCCTACTCTAATCCCACCACCTTCCCTTCTCACTAAGAACAAAGTCCTTTTGAGATGCTGCACCCTGGTGCGAGGCAACTCGTGGGTGTGCGTGTCATATGAGTGAGTGTCGTAAGAGTGTATTGTAAGAGTGTGTCATAAGAGTGTGTGTTGTCAGAGCAACTATCATAAGAACATGCGTCGTAAGTGTGAGTGCCATAAGGGTGTGTGTTGTTATTGCGAGTGTCATAAAAGCCAGTGGTTTAAGAGCATGTGTTGTAAGAGTATGTGTCATAAGAGTGTGTTTTAGAAGAGTGTGTGTCGTAACAGCATATGCTGTAAGACTGTGTGGTGTATGGCATATGTGTTGTTGGTGTGTAAGTGTATGGTGTATGTCAAGACCCGGTGGGGGATGTCTGTATTTCCGCTCTCTATATGGTAGAGGGGAGGCACAGAGGACCCCAGCCAAGATTCTCAATTACGGTAGCAATGGACGAGCAATCAAGGCCTAGCTTCTCGGGAGGTGATGCAGGCTGGTTCTTAAGTACAGTGTATCCCCAAGCCCCCACAAAGGAATGTCCACACACTGTATTACTGAAAACACAGTCTTTATATAATTAATATTCAAAGGTTATGTACACTTATCACAATAACGCACTTTGTGCTCCGGAAAATCAACAATGGTAAATATCTACAATTCTAAAGTGGTACCACTAATATTCGATTAGAGTGCATCAACAAGCCTGTTAAAAATGCCACACGGATCAATAGCAATGAAACCAGCAATAGAGAGAAGAGGGAAAGCAGACGGATGAAACAATAGGCAGACGACTGGTCCTAGCTACTGGACACAGCTCTGAGTGGAGACCCCCCCACCTGGGCAACCTGTAAAATAACGATATATAAAACAAGCCCAGTCCATATATTGTTCCAGAGTCTCGTTCTCTCCTACAATGTTTTACCCCCCCCCAATGTACCTGGTGGAGTAGAGTTCGTCGGCGAGGCGTCGACCGATCCTTCTTGAGTGACTCCCTTTAAGGCAGGAGCCACGGATCGTCGAGAGGCGTCACGGACTCGGGGTTCGGTGTCGGGGAATCGACGGCCCTTCTTGAATGCCTTCCCTTTCAAGCGGGAGACACGGGGCGTCGAACGTCTGACCGTGAACCGGGTAGAACGACGTCGATGAGGCAGCAGGCTTTGATCCGAGCGGTGCTCGTCGACGACAGAGCGTTGGCGTCCTGCAAGGAAGAGGCGTGCGGGGCACCTCGGTGACGATAGTTCTGGACCGCAAAGAGATGAAGAAGAACTGTGGCCCAGCAAGGGCGTCGAGTCGTTGGCGTCTCTGCGGTCTTTGGGTGGCGGGAAACCCACCGGTGGATACTCGTCGACGGTCAGGCCTTCTCCCACAGGAGACGGCACGGCGATGCAGACGAGAGCGTCCGTTGATCAAGTGAAAGTTCTTGGGCAAACGGGAGCACGGCGGCTCCGGTCGGCGACGGCAGTCGTCGACAGTGGCGGACAACAGTCCGGGCGCTTCTCTTTGGGATTCCTCAGCAGTCCCCGTATCGGGTCGGCAGCCTGTCGTAGGTCTGTCTACCAGGGAGCGTTGGCAAAGATCAGCTGTGCACGATGGTCCCTCGTAGCTCGGGAAGAGGGCGCCTTACCAGGTCCTCTCTGGGTCAGTCGTTGGAGACACAGCAGCCTTTAGATCGTGAAGGAGAGCCACGGCAATCCTTCTCCTCCAGCAGGGCCTCAAGGTCAAGCGTCAGTTACTCCAGTTACTCGTCGTAGTGGACTTCAGCTTCTGAACAATTTCCAGTGGTGAGAGGTCCCCAGATATACTATTCGGTCTCTCATCCACACTGCTGGCACACACTCAGCAGCCAATCGTACAGAAGGGCATTCATGCAGTCGGTCAGCCAATCAGGCACGCAGGGCATTCAGGCCACTCTTCTCCCGCTCAGACACTCACAACAAGGAATGTGGATTGAGACAAGTACTCAGCCATTCAACTCTACACACTGCATTCAGGCCAGTTTCGGGCAGGGCTGTCTCAGTCTTTGTCTCTCATGGCAGAAACCAGACAGCCACAACACGGAGTGCATATTGGTCACACTCCCCATTCACCCAGGTCCCACCCACAGGAGGTACCCACAACATACAGTCAACGGGAAGGCTCCAGTCAGTCTAGCTGGGCCTTCACAACAACACCATATACGGAACTTCCACCCAACAGCCAGTCAGGGGGAAGGGACAGAGTCAGGGCTTCCCAGGACTTTGGGAAAACAAGGTATCAGGCGATAGACAGCAAGAGGCCACCGGGGCCATCTTGTTTCCTATCAGGAATCAACTGATTCCAATGGCAGGGCCGGGGTACCCCAAAATGGCGGATACCCAGCGCACCTGTCAAATTCAGCATGTAGCTGCCACCAGCCCATACCCTGCTCTGTGGGCCACCCACGGGTGCCCAAAAACATACACTAGGGGCACAGGGTTGTACCCCTACCCATGGGTGCCCTAAGGGTATCCCATGGGTCTGTACACCAAACCAAAAAGAGAGAGCTGCACCGCCAGGAGTCCCACATGGACTTCTGCGCGGAAAACACGACAGAACACACGATAAGAACAGAAAAAGGACAAGGATACGGAGGCCCTGTCCCTCCGATGCATTTCCAGCATCACAGTCGCCCCCCCCAGACTGAGGTTAGGGTGCCTAATCTCCCACGGGATAGACACCCTCATCCAGACGGTCAACATACCTTCTGGAAAGGCCATCTGCATTATCGTGACTCTTCCCTGGTCTGTGCTCTATGGTGAAGTCTAGCCCTTGCAGGCTAATGGACCACCTGAGCAGTTTCGGATTTTCACCCATCATCTGCATAAGCCATTTCAGGGGCTTATGATCTGTTTGGACCTTGAAGGTGGACCCTGTAAGGTAGGGCCTAAAACGCCTAAGGCTCCAAACTATACTAAAACATTCCTTTTCAACAGTAGCCCACCTAAGTTCTCTACCCTTGAGTTGTCTACTGATGAATATGATAGGATGTTCTCTCCCTTTGTCATCTAACTGGGACAAGACAGCTCCAATTCCGGTGTCGCAGGCATCCGTCTGGACGATAAAGGGTCGGCTGTAGTCAGGCGCACACAACACGGGTGCCCTGCACAGACTTTCTTTCAAGCCATCAAAGGCCCTCTGACAGTCTTCAGTCCAATTAACCTTCCTAGGCTGTTTGGGTGAAGTCAGAGCTGTCAGTGGTGCGGCTATGGTCCCATAGTCCGCCATGAAATTGCGATAATACCCAGTGAGGCCCAAAAAGGCTCTCACCTGGGTTTGAGTAGTGGAAGTCTCCCAGTTCTGTACGTCCTGTACCTTACTGGAAAGAGGCTTGATTTGACCCCCTCCTACCTCATGACCAAGATAGGTAACTTTCCCCTGAGCTATCTGGCACTTGGTAGCCTTGATAGTGAGGTTAGCCCTTTTCAAGGCCTGCAACACTTTATCCAGGTGTGTCAAATGCGCATCCCAGGTGGAACTGTAGACGGCAATGTCGTCTAGGTAGGCCACACAAAAGGCCTCCAGCCCACTGAGCGCATGATTGACCAACCTCTGGAAAGTGGCAGGGGCATTCTTCAACCCAAAAGGCATGACCCTAAACTGGTAGAGTCCCTCTGGGGTGGAGAATGCCGTCTTTTCCTTGGCATGGTCGGTCAGAGCTATTTGCCAATAGCCTGAGGTGAGGTCGAAGGTGCTCACAAATTTGGCAGCACCTATGGTGTCCACGAGCTCATCAGCCCTGGGCAATGGGTGCGCGTCAGTTTTGGTGACGGCATTGACTCCTCGGTAGTCCACACAGAACCTCCAATCCTTGGTACCTGCCTGGGAACTTGCCTTGGGGACAAGGACCACTGGACTGGACCAGGGACTGGTTGAGGGTTCAATTACACCCAGATCCAACATCTTGGCGACCTCAGCCTGGATGTGGTTCTTAACG
This sequence comes from Ambystoma mexicanum, assembly GCF_040938575.1. Taxonomy (NCBI): domain Eukaryota; kingdom Metazoa; phylum Chordata; class Amphibia; order Caudata; family Ambystomatidae; genus Ambystoma; species Ambystoma mexicanum. The sequence goes on from NC_090936.1 coordinate 1,045,865,687, forward strand.
GTATCTGACATACGGAAGAACCTGCTTTTGACAGGCACACTGTCACCAGTGTCAATTTCGTGCTTACACCACGGTGTAAGGCCCGGTGTCAGTGAAAACAGAGAGGCATACTGCTGGAGCAAAGCCCTGCAGGCCCTCTGCTGCTCTGTTGTCAAATCGGGAGAGAGCTGTACTCCCTCCACTGAGCCATCCTGAGGGTTGCTATGCAGCAAATCAGGAAGGGGCTCACTCTCATCCTCTTCTTGCCCGGAAGCTAGCAAGAGACATGAGACTTCTGCTCGCCTGTGGAAAGGCTTGAGCCTGTTGACGTGGAATACCTGAGGGGCTACCCCGGAGGCACCCAGGTCAACCAGATAATTGACTTCGCCCATCTTGGAGATTATCCTGAAGGGTCCAGTCCATTTGTCTGCCAAAGCTCTAGGCTTGGTAGGCTCCATCACAAGGACTTCCTGTCCCGGAGTCCAATCTACTTGCGAAGCTTTAAGGTCATGCCAGTACTTATTCAATTCCTGGCTGGCCTTGAGATTTGCTATTGCCTGACCCATCATCTGTGTCATCCTCCGTCTGAGGCCTAACACATAGTCCCCCACTTGCTTGGCAGGACCTGGAGGGGTGGCTTCCAAGCCTTCTCGGATCAAGGCGAGGGGCCCCCTCACGGGATGTCCAAAGAGTAACTCAAAGGGGCTGAAACCAACACCCTCTTGAGGTACCTCTCTGTAAGCAAACAGCAGGCATGGCAGGAGGAGATCCCATTTCCTCCGTAGGGGCTCTTCCAAAGCACCTAGCATGCCCTTGAGAGTTTTGTTAAATCTCTCAACCAGACCATTGGTCTGGGGGTGGTAAGAGGTGGAGAACTTGTAGGTTACCCCGCACTCTTTCCACATGGTCTTCATGTAACTCGACATGAAGTTGGATCCTCGGTCGGAGACAACTTCCTTGGGGAATCCAACACGGGTAAAAATGCCCAGGAGAGCCCGGGCAACCACCTTGGCAGTAATAGTCCGAAGGGGTATAGCCTCAGGGTACCTGGTGGCATGATCAACCAAGACCAGGATGAACCGATGTCCACCGGAAGTGGGAGGTTCCAGGGGACCGACAATGTCGATGCCCACCCTCTCAAACGGTGTGCCGACCACTGGCAATGGCTGCAGTGGGGCAATGACCCTGCCTCCAGTCTTGCCAGATAACTGACAAGTGGGGCAGGTCCGGCAGTGGGACTCCACTTCCACTCCCATCCGGGGCCAGTAGAGGTGGGCAGAGAGCCTCTGCTTAGTCTTCTTGGTACCAAGATGACCAGCCAAGGGCACCTCATGCGCCAACTGCAGTAGGAAGGGCCTGTAAACCTGGGGTACCACCAACCTCTTGAGGGCACCAGGTTCAGGCTTAGTGGGCTCACTAACAAGGAGCTCACCCTCCCAATAAATCTTGAATGTCCTAGGCACTTCACCTTGTGCCTGGGACAGGGCCTGCGCCCGCAGACCCTCGAGAGAGGGACACTCTCTCTGCCCTTTACAGAAGTCCGCCCGGGAGGGTCCCCCTTCAGCTAACAAGCATTGAAGGTCGGGATGATCCTCCGGGTTGAGAACCTCTCCCACAGGAGAGTCTTCTGTCTCTTCTCCCACAGGAGTTGAGTCTGGGTTTTCCACTGGACCCAGCCCGTCCGGAGCATGGATCCCAATGGGTGCTGTCGGAACAGCAGGAAGAGAAGGTGTTCCTCCCACAGAGGTGGCCTTCTTGGTCTTCCTTCTTCGTGCTTTAGGCCTCGCCTTTGGCTCGGGTACCTGACTCACAGCCAGACCCGGTGTCACCTGTGACCTAGTGACCGCAGCAGCAGTCATGGGAAGACCATCCGAGATCAACCCCAACTCTACTAGATCATTACCTAACAGAATGTTAGCAGGGACATTGTCCTGAACCAGGACAGGAAGCTTTGCTGTCTTGTCTCCAATCATGAGTGTGACTAAGGCTACAGGCGATAATTTGGGAGGCCCACCAGCTAACCTGGTGGTTCTCAGAGGAGCACTTACATAGTCCTCTGGCTTGAGCAGGGTCCTGTCCACCACTGGCATGCTTGCCCCAGTGTCTCTCAAACCAGTAGAAGGCTGGCCATTCAAGAGGACACTTCTCAAAAACCTACGGGTGTTCTGCGGGATAGTCGCCAGTACTTCTGCGTACTGGTCCCAGGCCCCAAGGGACACTAAGGAAATCTCTACTGGAGCACCAAATGTGATTCTGATAGAGGAGGGGAGGACGGTGGCCTCCACCTCAGACACGGGGTAAGGGTAGGTCAGGCTGACAGCCTGTACTCCAAGTGCCTTACCTTTACGCTTGGAGTCACCCCTTCGGTGATCCAGAGCCCCACAATCCCAACAAGTGCTAGGAGTGCGAGGTACGGTACTGGAACCACTGGGAGCCTGCTTTGCAGCAGGTGGACCACTACTCTTATTCCCACCCACAGAGGACTTATCCCCACTAGATTTTTGGTTCTTAGGAGAGGAAGGTTTTGGTTTACTCGACTGTGATTGCTTGGGGGACTCCTCAGCTTTCTGAGAGGCCCCCTTCTCTTTATCCTTGTCCTTCCCACTGGAATCCTTAGGGGACACCCGGTGGGAGACCCACTTGTCAGCCAACCTAGCCAGCTTAAAGGGGTCCAAAATGTTCTGGTCAGCAACATACTGACGCAGCTCTGGCGAACAGGCTTCAGAAAAATGCTCAAAAAACAACAGGTGGGATAATTCAGCAAAAGTTTTCACCTTGTACCCATCAATCCACCCCATCATGTTCATGTGCGCAGCACTCACCCAGTCAACCCAAGACACATTCTCTCGTTTCTTAAAATCCCTGAACCTTTTAAGGTATTGGGTAGGTGTCTTGCCAAACTTGGCAATTAAAGCAGACTTCATACACTCATACTGACCCCTTTCTTCCACACTCAGCTTCAGAATACAGTCATATCCAGTTTGAGGCACTCTGCTTAACAAACACTTAGCCCAATCTCTTTTATCCACATTATGAATCGCACAAGCCATTTCAAACGCTTCAATCCATTGGAGAATATCTGAACCCTCCAAAAACACACCAACCAAATCTTTCATAAACTTGGTGGCTGGGGACCTGCCACTCTCAATTGGTTTCGCTGAAGTCTCCACTCGAGCTTTCTCTAACTGGATTCTCTGACATTCAGTGTCCTTGTCTTTGAGCGCAAGATCCTTATTCTTGAGTTCAAGATCCCTATTCTTGAGCTCCACTTGTTGAGCCAACTCCTCTTTCTTAAGTTCAGCATCTATTTCCAACTTGCGATATTCAAAGGCCAACTTCATCCTTAATAACTCAAGTTCCATGGAATTGCTGGGGTTCGGAACAGAGGCAGCAGGAATGGCGGCATTCCCAGAAACAGATTCAGCGACGACCCCAGGGGCGGAGTCCTCACTGGTTGCGTCCCCCCCCTTCATCAAGAGTTTCACCATCAGTCTGGTAGTCCACCAGGGCAGCTATCAGCTCAGCCCTAGACTTATCCACAAAGTCTAACTCCCTGGCTTCACAAGCACTCTGGAGAGCCTCTAAGCTCATCCTAGTCAATTTACCATTCGCTATGGACTCCATTGCTTGTAATGCAGTTATTTGGAACACACCTAAACCTTAATCTAATAAAAGTGCGGATATTTTGTAAGTGGCACGGTTATACACTGATTCTTAAAACCATAAGCATCCCACCGCTGCCACCAAGCTGTCAAGACCCGGTGGGGGGTGTCTGTATTTCCGCTCTCTATATGGTAGAGGGGAGGCACAGAGGACCCCAGCCAAGATTCTCAATTACGGTAGCAACGGACGAGCAATCAAGGCCTAGCTTCTCGGGAGGTGATGCAGGCTGGTTCTTAAGTACAGTGTATCCCCAAGCCCCCACAAAGGAATGTCCACACACTGTATTACTGAAAACAGTCTTTATATAATTAATATTCAAAGGTTATGTACACTTATCACAATAATGCACTTTGTGCTCCGGAAAATCAACAATGGTAAATATCTACAATTCTAAAGTGGTACCACTAATATTCGATTAGAGTGCATCAACAAGCCTGTTAAAAATGCCACACGGATCAATAGCAATGAAACCAGCAATAGAGAGAAGAGGGAAAGCAGACGGATGAAACAATAGGCAGACGACTGGTCCTAGCTACTGGACACAGCTCTGAGTGGAGACCCCCCCACCTGGGCAACCTGTAAAATAACGATATATAAAACAAGCCCAGTCCATATATTGTTCCAGAGTCTCGTTCTCTCCTACAATGTTTTACCACCCCCAATGTACCTGGTGGAGTAGAGTTCGTCGGCGAGGCGTCGACCGATCCTTCTTGAGTGACTCCCTTTAAGGCAGGAGCCACGGATCGTCGAGAGGCGTCACGGACTCGGGGTTCGGTGTCGGGGAATCGACGGCCCTTCTTGAATGCCTTCCCTTTCAAGCGGGAGACACGGGGCGTCGAACGTCCGACCGTGAACCGGGTAGAACAACGTCGATGAGGCAGCAGGCTTTGATCCGAGCGGTGCTCGTCGACGACAGAGCGTTGGCGTCCTGCAAGGAAGAGGCGTGCGGGGCACCTCGGTGACGATAGTTCTGGACCGCAAAGAGATGAAGAAGAACTGTGGCCCAGCAAGGGCGTCGAGTCGTCGGCGTCTCTGCGGTCTTTGGGTGGCGGGAAACCCACCGGTGGATACTCCTCGGCGCGTCGACGGTCAGGCCTTCTCCCACAGGAGACGGCACGGCGATGCAGACGAGAGCGTCCGTTGATCAAGTGAAAGTTCTTGGGCAAACGGGAGCACGGCGGCTCCGGTCGGCGACGGCGGTCGTCGACAGTGGCGGACAACAGTCCGGGCGCTTCTCTTTGGGATTCCTCAGCAGTCCCCGTATCGGGTCGGCAGCCTGTCGTAGGTCTGTCTACCAGGGAGCGTTGGCAAAGATCAGCTGTGCACGATGGTCCCTCGTAGCTCGGGAAGAGGGCGCCTTACCAGGTCCTCTCTGGGTCAGTCGTTGGAGACACAGCAGCCTTTAGATCGTGAAGGAGAGCCACGGCAATCCTTCTCCTCCAGCAGGGCCTCAAGGTCAAGCGTCAGTTACTCCAGTTACTCGTCGTAGTGGACTTCAGCTTCTGAACAATTTCCAGTGGTGAGAGGTCCCCAGATATACTATTCGGTCTCTCATCCACACTGCTGGCACACACTCAGCAGCCAATCGTACAGAAAGGCATTCATGCAGTCGGTCAGCCAATCAGGCACGCAGGGCATTCAGGCCACTCTTCTCCCGCTCAGACACTCACAAAAAGGAATGTGGATTGAGACAAGTACTCAGCCATTCAACTCTACACACTGCATTCAGGCCAGTTTCGGGCAGGGCTGTCTCAGTCTTTGTCTCTCATGGCAGAAACCAGACAGCCACAACACGGAGTGCATATTGGTCACACTCCCCATTCACCCCGGTCCCACCCACAGGAGGTACCCACAACATACAGTCAACGGGAAGGCTCCAGTCAGTCTAGCTGGGCCTTCACAACAACACCATATACGGAACTTCCACCCAACAGCCAGTCAGGGGGAAGGGACAGAGTCAGGGCTTCCCAGGACTTTGGGAAAACAAGGTATCAGGCGATAGAAAGCAAGAGGCCACCGGGGCCATCTTGTTTCCTATCAGGAATCAACTGATTCCAATGGCAGGGCCGGGGTACCCCAAAATGGCGGATACCCAGCGCACCTGTCAAATTCAGCATGTAGCTGCCACCAGCCCATACCCTGCTCTGTGGGCCACCCACGGGTGCCCAAAAACATACACTAGGGGCACAGGGTTGTACCCCTACCCATGGGTGCCCTAAGGGTATCCCATGGGTCTGTACACCAAACCAAAAAGAGAGAGCTGCACCGCCAGGAGTCCCACATGGACTTCTGCGCGGAAAACACGACAGAACACACGATAAGAACAGAAAAAGGACAAGGATATGGAGGCCCTGTCCCTCCGATGCATTTCCAGCATCACAGTGTATAAGTAGCGTGAGTGTTATGTTTTGTTTTGTTGCTCATGGGGTATAATGGGACCTAGATGCAAATAGTGAGAGGTAGGAGTGCAAGTTATGTTGCCTTCTAAGACCTACTCCTGCCTTCCCCCAACTGACCAACTCCCCTCCAAGATCTTCTACCACCTTACTCTATACACACAAAACCCCTACAGAAGGCCACCACAGGCCTAGCGATTAGCATATTAACAGTAACCGAGCCACAACTAAGCTCTCCTCTTTACCCCTGTCGCACTCTCCCACATCAACGGCTAACCAGACTAAAAAAACTGTATTCTATCAGTTCTTGGGCTCTTCCGTATGGATAACATATTGGAAGTTTCTTGCGCAAAACCCATAGAAAGCAGATTGGCACTGAAGAACCGTGTACTTGTGACCTGCATGCATCAATAACATAGGTTTTGCATCTGCATTTCCCACTGTACCACTCATGAACCCCAACTCCCGTTTTTGTGACAGAGCCAAGTGCAGCAAGGCCACCAATGGTGGCAGACAGATTACATTACATCAAAGTCATAAAATGCATATGTCATATATGCCTCCCATTTGCATGAAAACTTACATTGAAGACTGGTGCGACTTTGATGTGAGTTTCAATATGTACAATATATTATTATATATGAGTTGTACAGTTTGTACATGTACACTATCTACATCTCTTGAAAACCAACATCAAAGTAATTTCTGACTTTCAAGTGAGTTTTCAGGCGTGCATTAGTGTACTTGTATGAAATGTACATCTCCCGAACATACTTGCATACAAAATTTACATTAATTCTGCTAATGTACTGTATCCCTCCTATATATATGAAAGCTCACATAAAAGTGAGCTGTACCTTTGTTGTGAGTTTTCAATATGTACACGATGGATATATGACATTTACAGTTCTTACCTGTATGCAATTTACTTCTTTTGACTTTAATGTGAGTTTTCATACATATAGCAGCGCACATGTGTGTAAAGTACATATTCTACAAGTATATTTTGTATAAAAGCTGTACATCGAATTTGAGCCTGTGCAATGTACATATTCTAAATGTACATGTACATTTTATTTAGAAGCTGTATATTCAGTCTGAGTGTCGTAATAGTGTAACAGAGCATTACATCAGTGTAGAAGTCGTAAATGTGTGCTGTAAAAGCATGTGTGGTAATAGAGTGTGTTTGCATTTGTGTGTGTGTCATAGGAGCGTGTGTCGTTAGACCATATTGTAAGACATATGAGCATGTACATTTTGTATAGAAGCTGCACATTGATTAAGAGCATGTGTAATGCACTTATTCTAAATATACTGAAGAGAGGGTCCCTGGAATGCCCTGCATCACCCCTAGGAACATGACAGCCCAAAGGGTTAAGAATGTACAAAGCAACTCACTATTCATACAGCCCCCAGGAGGGCCAGTGACATCCACATATGCAGACATATACCCTCTTAGACAACCATTCAAACTTTATCCAGTGAATGTGCTTTTGGACACAGGTGCCTCAACACTGGTCATGGACCCAAATGCCTTGATGGATGACTTTGACTGATGCGAAGAAACCATTGTGCTGACTTCATTAGTGACACCACGACATAACCACGTTAGTCGTGAAGTAAACTCGCAACCATGCATGAAGTTACATGAACATACACTTGCACACACAAAGAACATGCTTACACAGTTCTGTGGATACATATACATAGGGCCTCATTACGACCCTGACGGTCCCGTAATGAAGGGTGCCGCTACGGAACCAGCACCCTTCTTTACGGGAGCGCCTATTACGAGGTTCCCTTTGCAGGACCTGGAACAGACGTCTGGTGAAATCAGACGTCCTTTCCGGGTCCCGCGAGGGGAACAGGGAGCTAATAACGGGCCGTTAGTAACGGGCCTGTTATCAGCTCCCTGCCCATTCCCATTGAGCCCTATGGGGGCTCAAATGGGAATGGGAAATGGTTCCTTCAAGGAGGAATTACCGCGTCCTCCAAAGTCGGAATGACCCGGTTATTCCTCATTGAAGGAACCCGGTATTGGAGCCCGGTATGGAGGCAGCAATGCCCTTATTGGACTCAATGGGAATGGAGATTTACACCATTCCGCCTCTGGAGTTCCTGGGTCACCGGGGTTGTAATGCCCCGGTAATTCCGGGAATCACAGAGGCGGAATGGTAATACGAGTCCGGCGGTAACCAGGTGGTTTAACCGCCTCGGTTACCGCCTCGGTTACCGCCGGACTCGTAATGAGGCCCATAGTCTTTCTCATCACCTTGAGAAGGTGCACAGAGCGCTGAGAACAGAGCTGGGTTCCAGGCCTGAGGAGACCAGCTCCAACCAATCGGGGAACAGAAATCCAGGGGTGGATGGCAGAGGGCAAGGGCCAATGGTAATCCTGCGATCCTGCATCAATGTAATAGATTGTTTCTTGGGGAAGGGGCAGGCTAGCCAACTGACATGTGAGGACCAATAAAATAATATTGGTAGGTGCCGTCCATAATTGATACCACCCCAATCACCCAACCAGGTGGACTCTTAGGTTTTTTGGGGGAGGGCCCATGTTGTGACGTCGAAATGAAACAAAATGGCCCGACACAGGCTCAGGAACAGTGATTCTGGGAATTTTCTAATGTCCTGTATGATCCCTGTCTGTTTGTGTAATAAACGACAGTTCTAACTTTCCATCGGCTGAGTCCTCCATTTGTGTACTAGGGAGGATTGTTGGGCCCTGTGAGCTGAACCGGTGAGCTCGGAGTAACCCCAGTCCCTCTGGCATATCAAAGCCAACAGTAAATTTTGTATAGAAGCTGTATATCGATTCTGACCATGTGTAAAGTAATGTACATATTCTACATGTTCATGTGCATTTTGTATAAAAACTGTACATTGAAATGAAATTAAATGATATTATAATTATATTGCACTTGTACACAAGTGGTTCAGAGCGCGAAGCGCATTATGAGTGTGTTTTGTGATAGCGTACCAGCATGTGACAAAAGTGTATGTGTCATAAATGTGTGTGTAGTACAAGGGTATTTGGTATGAGCATTTGTCTGTGTGTGTGTGTGTGTATGTGTGCCATAGGAGGGTGTGTCATAGGAGCATGTATCATAAGAGTATGTGTCGTAAGAGTGTGTCATAAGTTTGAGTGTAGTAAGAGTACGTAAGCACATGTTTTTTGTAAGACTGCGGTGTAAGGCGTATGAGCATCTATATGTACCTTTTGTATAGGAGCTGTACATTGATTCTGAGCCTGTGTAATGTGTATATTCCATATGCAAAATTATATTTTGTCTAAAAGCTGTAATTTAATTCTGAGCATTGTTAATGTGCATGTTCTACATCTATATGCACATTTGTATAGAAACTGTGCAATGTGTTATAATCATGTGTCGTAATAGTGTAACATCACGTGGTGTATGTGTCATAAGTGTGCGCTGTAAGAGTGTGTGTGGTAAGAGTTTGCATTGTTTGTTTGTGTGTGTGTGTGTGGTAGGAGTTTGTGTCGTAGGAGCTTGTGTCACAGGAGTGTGTGTCATAGGGGCATGTGCCCTGAGTGTTACTGTCTTAAGTGTGTAGTAAGAGTCTGTGTTGTAAGGCTGTGTTGTAAAACGGAAGAGCGTGTGCATGCCCCATTTGTATAGAAGATTTACATTGATTGTGAGCATGTATAATGTGCATATTCTACATGTACATGTTTATTTTGTATTGAAGCTGTTCGTACATGTATGCAATTTACATCTCCTGAAAACTGACATCGAAGGCAGTCCTGACTTAGATGTGTGTTTTCAGATGTATATTAGTGTACATGTACGAAATGTACATCTCCCACATGTACATTTTGAATATAAAAGGTACATTAATTCTACTCTTGTATTATATGTCACCTATAGGTATAAACGGTCACATAATGATGTGTTAGTTATATAGTGCTTTCACCAAGGTGCTTTACATAGAATATATGCACATACAATATCACCCAACCGAAAATGGTACTCATTTATCAACCTTGCCAGGATTCGAATCTGCAACCTGCAGATCACACACAGATCGCAGCAGCAAGTGTTTACCCTGCTGAGCTATGGGGCTTAAAGGACTTTTACATTGTGTACAAGTACGCAATTTAAATCTCCTGTACATCTTACATACATTTCAAAACTGACATCAAAGTGAGTCCTAACTTTTATGTGATTTTTCATACATATAGTAGCATAGATTACACATTACATCTTCTACACATATGTGTACATTTCGCATGAAAGAAGCACATTTGTTCTGTGCATGCATCAAATATAGATACATTTTAAAACGTTAATATCTCAGAATTGGCCAGCTCCATTTTCATTGCACAAATTAGTGGTTATAGCTAAGTGCAGGCCAAAATTCTTGGATCCGAATTGCCAATTTGTATATAGTTGCGCCAAGAAAATATTTTGTTCACTATGATAACCCCCCATTTTAAAAGTTGTTAAAAACGCAATCAAAAAAATTACTTTTAAAAATGACAAATTCTGAAATATTTCACAAAGGGGGGGCTTGCTCTAGAGTTATTTTCTGAAACTTCATAGGCAATCCCGCCATGCACTAGTGCAATGGCGTGTGTGTGTTTGTGTGTGTGTGTGTGTGTGTGTGTGTGTGTATATATATATATATATATATATATATATATATATATATATATATATATATGCAGGATATTCCATTCGAGGCAAGCCACACATGCCACAATGCCACCTAATATAGTAGCCATCGCTGGAAGTTCACCTCCAGTTCACTGAAACACGTGTAACAATTTGCCAATTAGTAAAACATTAATTAAGGAACATTGAATTCTGAAACTATGAGTTTAATGATAAAGATCTATTTCACAATTATGAGAATTATCTAAGGAACATTGTCTATGCCCTATCTCTAAGCATTTGAAGGATCAGCTATACGAAGAATCATTTAAGAACAAAAGCACTTTTATTGACCCCCATATCAAAATCATGGAATGATTCAATTGAAAATCTTATATTTAATGTTCTATTTCTAAAAAACATAATCTGAGCAATACAATGTATTGCTTCCTTTTTACATAAACTCTACATATGTGGTGATCAATTTTTGAAAAATCAAAATTATTGATATATAAATTCTTAATGAAATGTGTATTAACATCCACACAATTGGGTAAACTGGCTTTGGTGATATTTGTTGGGTATGGGTCTGGGTCATGGCCTCGAGTGAGGTGAGCTTTTACATCTGGTTCAAATGGGCTTGACGTAGTTCAGGCCTCCAGTTGTGTTGGCAGCAGAGGAGGTTTAGAAGATCCCAGGGAAGTTGAGTCAGCATTTTAATGTACTGCAGCTTCTGGGCTCCACAAAAGATGACAACCTTATAATAGCACTGTAGCAGCACTTATTGACACCCAGTCCAAGATAGAAAAATAGCAATTCTGGGTCACAAACAGAATTCCAGCAGAGGTATAAAAGAGATGAACTAGCAATGATCTATGCATTCTTCTCGGACTGCTATATGAACTGTGCATTCAGCCAGGTAGCTTGACACCAGGTTCTGCAAGTAGCCCTGAAATCTGAGGATGATCCTCTTGTGTGGGGGGCTGTATGCAAAGGGGTTAGCTATTTCCAAGAGGACTATTTACATTGATTATCTGTACTGGGTTGCCACAGGGTTTAGACGTTGGCCACTTCCTGATAAATTACTATGCAAACGACATCCCCACAAATAGCCAACCTTTGTAATGTACACTGATTATGTTGCAGTTATGTTGCAGTTCTCTTTCAGTGCAAAGGAAAACCCTATGAACCTTCTGTCATGTCCTGATAATCTCTTTGCATAGGTCATTAACTGGCAGCTAACACAGAACTCTAGGAATACCACAGCTAGGCTGGTCACCAGAAAAACATCAAGGTGAACCCACAAACACCGCTCAACGGAGAAGTAATCAGATGGGAAAAAATGCACTCCTATCATCTCAAGAAGCCACATTGGGAAGTCTTAATTGAAGGTTTCTGTCTAACGTGTGGCTCCAACACGCCCTTAAAGAGAAACGTCATTCCTATTCTGAGCAACATCAACGTCATCGAGGTGTTGAACAGGCACGTATTGTCACATGACTCTTCAGTTTGATGTGGCTGTCTGGAGCAGCATGAAATGTCTCTTCAAAAAGTAAAGCAAGAGGCCCTATGGAGAGCAGCGGGCACACCAACCTCACATGAAATCCAGAGAGAACTGTGTTCCAAGATGCTGGACGAACATCTAACGAAAGGTTTTAAAGCTAATTATATACTGTTGATCACAAAACATTCTGCCATAATCATGGCTCCGACAATCTTAAACAACTTAACTGTGAAAATGTAACACAGATGAAAATGTAAATTAACTCTGAACTCAACTGTGTGTAATGAAATATAAACCTTGGCATCCAAAATTTTCAATGCCAGAATAAATATGGCAATCGGAAACAAAGTCTCTCTACCTTGTGCACCGCAATGCTCTTTGCCATATTCTCAGGAAAGAGTTCAAACTGCACATGTTCTTACTTAGATGTGAATGTATATCCTGGGCAATAGGCTGTGTGCCATTCTTCTGCTCAAGCCCACATTCTGCACATGCTTTTCTTCCATCTGCTCATGAAGATACCAGTGCCTTAGGCTTGCAGTATTCCTTGTACCTTCTACTTCCTTTTTTTTCTCAAGTGTCGCCATATTGCCCCCTCTGTGAAATTGTAGTTTACCACCTATCCTGGAAACACTTGTTCCCCTTCCGTTTTGTTCTGGGACAGGTAAAGTGTGACTTCAAGAGGCAAAAAGTCATTTCTCAATTAATCCAAACTTTAGACATGCATCCTAGCGAGATCTGCAATAAACATATTGGCTGATGTGTGTGTGGAAGCAGGTATTAAAAGAAGTGTCAGTGCTGTGGAGAGCATCAACACCAGACCGATACATGAATAGATTAAGTAGAGGTTGTTAAGGGTAGTTGCAACGTGGGGCCAAAACAAATCTACTGCCCTACAACCGCTTCCCAGAAAAATATGGAGTAACTAACATGGATAATCAGCACAATGTTTTCTCTTGGGCCAAACAAACTCTGTAATTAAGAACCAGACTGGCTTCTCCTTAGATTTTAAGCATCAAGTCTCTATTTTGTGTAACCCTTCTCAGGAGGTGCTATGACTTTGCACGAGTGCAAATGTAGCTCAACAACAGGATGCTTTCATCTTGATGTTTAGCCGACATAGTCTTTGGATGGTCGCAATGTTCAATCTGGTAACCCCTTCGCAGAATATGTCCTCACTTCTCCGTCACTTACAGTCTAGGGGGATCGAGTGTCCCTGGACTTTTTTCTTGGCTCATTTTTTTCATTTGATTAGGTCCACTGAATCTCATCCTGGACTACTGGAAGACATCTCTGCCTGGGTCTCGTGCCCACTGTGTGCCTGCGCAGTAGGCCTGAGTGATGGTAGATGGAAGGGCAAGGTAATGCCAAATGCAGCCTCAGATCTTGCACCAGAATGCCAGCCACCTGTGGTTCTCTAGAGGTCGGCTCTGGCTATGCGCTTAACCTTCCTGTTTTGGGATCCTGGCTGTAGTTCCAAATACCCCATTCACAACTATCGTTTCAAAGAAAAGCAATGCTCTGGTGCCTAAGGTGACCTCTCCTACTCCTCCTGTCCTCTCCTCCACACTTTTCTCCACTTTCAAATCCTCTTGCACCATCTCAATGTTCTGCCACATGCTCTAACCTCTATCCCCCTCAACTCCATCCCTGTTAGGCTTCAGTTTTTCCTGCTCCTTTTCCTTAGATCCTTCAGCCTCCTCTATGCTGTTCCACCTCTTCCTTTCTTTGCTGGCCTCTTCTCCAAACTCCTTATTATATCCCAACTTCTTCCTCCTCGTGTTTCCTCTGACAACCTCTTCCATATGCCCCAACACCTTCCTCCAGATGTTTTGCCCATCCTCTTTCTAACTGTCCTTCACCTCTCCCCTCATGACATTTCCTCCAACCTCCACTAGAACATACTCCTCCCTCCAACCTCCACTATGTTCCTGTCTCCTTCCCCTCCTCCTTTAGCTCGCCCTCCCATCACCTCACTTCTTGTGATGTTCTGCCTCACTACCTCCTTATGCTCCACTACCTCTAACGCCCTCTTATGTGCTCTGGCCTCCTACCTTCTCATGCCTGCTTTTGCTCTAAATACCTTTTTAAAAACTCTCCTCCTGTGTTAGGGAGAATTCTCTTTTAAGGCTAATTTCCCAAACCTAGTGAGTCCCCCAGCAGCTTTGCTGGATTTTTGGGGTTTGTTTTTGCCTCATGCTAAGAGTGAGACTCTTTTCCTCCCACTCTTAGACATGATTTGAGGTGTGCTTTTGACTTAGTAGGTGTTCATGGGCTATGGGGTAGTCTCTTTTTACTCCATAGGGCATCATCTGTTTTGTATGTGTGTTACACAGCACCCTCAGTGCAGTAACACAGGGGTGTCATAGTGACCCCCAAACATAGACTCGGTACCCTGGGACTGACTGTCTCCCAGGGCAGGTAAAGTCCCCATTGACTTTCTAGTCCTAAATTGTGAACAGAACCAGCACAAACCACCATATTGTGGAAGTACTGGTAGGGGTAATTCGATTGCCCCTGGGTCTCTTTCCAAGGGGGCACTGTCCAGTCCCCCCTTGCCGAGTTTCTGGCTGATGGCAGTGGTTACCTTGCAAAATATTCCTCTGGAAGATTTTCTATGGGATTTTCCCATTGATTTTAAACACACCACTTTTTGGTGCAATGTTAAAGATACCGCCGATTTATTTATTTAATATTAAATCACCGGTTGGGTCTTTTTGCCAGAACTAATTTCTAAAATGGCGTTAGTGTCCGCCTCTGTAACTCTAACCAAGGTCGAGTCCTTCGTTCCACTTTTTTGGCGGGCTTCTCCACAGAAGCCCTCCAAATGGTGCCACTCTGTCTGGGTTCCACAGGAGGGGTGGAGGGGGGAATTGGCACCCTGGACTGCGTTGCCGTAGCAACCCAAGTCGCACTCTACTCTGATTGCCTCAGTGGTGAGCTGCCCGGCTCACCACTTAGCATGTGTGAGTGACAGCTAGGCTGTTGAATGGGGGTTTTTCTGCATAAAAGCAGGGCCTTTGGGACTGGAACTTCAGAAGTCGCCACAGGACCTAAGAATCCGAAGAGGGAAGAAGCTGAGCCATCTGCAACGACGACACCACCGGTGAAGCCCTGCTGCAACGACTCACCACTTTCCCAACGACAAGAGAAGATCTTCTGCTGGACAAGTCTTCTTCCTTTGAGCTGGTGGGACCAACCATTTCGCCACTTTCGCCTTCTAAAGACGTCTCTTGGTCGAATCGCCCGTGCCAAGCATCCCGGCGGCCGGATAGCCAAGCTTCACCACTTTGACCGCAAATAAAAGGACTGCACCTTTTAATCCAGAACTCCGCGGCTGATTTCATCCCTGTGCAGTGCAACAACTCCAAGTTTCTTCCTCAACGAGATCCTC
The DNA here is from genome assembly GCF_040938575.1 of Ambystoma mexicanum. Lineage (NCBI taxonomy): Eukaryota > Metazoa > Chordata > Amphibia > Caudata > Ambystomatidae > Ambystoma > Ambystoma mexicanum. Next base: position 1,045,881,242 of record NC_090936.1, read on the forward strand.
TCTTCCCCTGGTCAGAAAAACAAACTGCAACCACTGCCAGGAACAACTGCCACCGCTGGAGCTTCCTCTCTCTTTAAGGTACTGTGTCCTGCCTGGCCTCCCTTTCCACGGATTGCTAAAGGTGACCCTTAAATCCTTGGCTTTCCAACGGGGTTGGCCCCAGACCTTCTAACTTTACTTCTTGAATCACCGCAACCTCTTTTGAACATTCTGCAAAGACTTTTAGGGCATCTTAAACTGTGTGATCTTGGGCACATTTCGCTTTGCTCCATTTAAAATGGGCCTGGCCTATGAACTTTGGCTCTACAGTGTATACTGCCTTTACTTACTTGCTTTGAACTTAGAAAAGCATTGGGAACTGGTTTATTTTTATGCTCTGCCTTTTTCTCTCCCTTTAACTAAACTATTGGAGTGCCATCTAAGTTACGCGCTCACATCTGTCTTGACAAATAGTAGTGTTTTAACTCTGACTTGTCTAATAGTTATTAAGGGAGGTGTGTATACTTTATCTGACTGTGTTTTAACTTGCTTTTGATATAGAGTGCTAGTGTATTGCCTAAAGTGTGTTTTAAATAAATAATTCTATACTTTTGATACAAAGCTCTGGTCAGTGTTTGTTTGCTCTACTGTGTTTTTGGCCCTATTGTCTATGCTCTATATGCCGCCCTACTCTTCTTGAGAGAAGTCTGACTGCTCAGCCACAGCTACCAGGTATATCTGGGTGGTGCAGTCTGCTACCAATTGGGTTTACTGCTTACTCCTGTAGTCATAATCTTTTTGCAGTGTTCCCCAAGGGAACTGCACAGGATTCTTCCTAACATCCTGTGCCTACAAACACTCACTCCATTATCGAAAGCAAGCAGCTTATAAGGCGGACAAGCCTGTCCCCAGGGAGCACACCCTTTAACCCCATTCAGATGTCTATGATTCTCAGACTGAAAACTGGCTTGGTTATGTGGTACTCGTTCATAGCTTATTTACCACCTCTATGGCTCCACCCCTTCCTGCTTAGAAAAGCAGCCCGAGCCATGATGAAGGCTGGATGTCACCTTTGAACTCCACTTTCCGCAAGCAAGGAGTGTGTTTTGCAGCAGATCTGCGTGCATTGCAATCACACACATTATTGCTCATGCATGTATGCAGAACTGAAGGTTTCTTATTGTGAGGTTGCCTGCGCATGTGGACTGACTGCGAACACCAGTATTTCTGCAGCTGGCCACATATTTCCTAGAATCTAGCACTTCTGATATCATTCAAATTTTTGGGAAGAATTTGGAAAACCCATCTTGCCAGCGATCCTATTGTTACCATGCCAGATGTACTGAAGTCTTACCGGAATTTCTTTTGGGAGATGGAGTCCTACAATTCCCATATGGGATGCTTTTTGGGTATCATTATACTTAAATAGCGGTCCTCTAGTAGATGGTCTGTTCCTGCTGAGAACATCCTTTAAAAATCCAGGGACATGTTCTCGCTCCTCGTGACAAGAACCTGACAAAGGATCGGGGCATGGTGGGTAGGTCAGCGGATGCTCCCTACAGAACCCCCAGGACCAGGATCACATGGGGAGTGGAGGAACCCAACCCCCTGTGGTTACCACACTCTTTATCCCAAGGGGGAGGCGGGCAGGGGACTTTGTCATATTGGGCAGCTCCAGAAGGGCTATCTCCATGTTTTTGTTTAGTTTGTGCACTTTTTGAGTTCAAGCCTGGTTATGGTAGCACCGTAAGCTTAACTTCGCATTAGCAGCAGGGGCGGGGGGGAGCAACCAATCAGGTTGCTTGGATTGTAGGCTGAATCTCCCGATCCCTCCCACGTTCCATGCAACCTGATGGATGCTTGCCCTGCAATCTTCCCCCACTCCGCCTTCCCTTCCCTTCAAATTATCCATCCCTCTAACCGCCACTTACCTGATTACTTCAGCGTGTCGCTGCTGCTGCTACAGCTCTGTGGCCGCCATGGAAAAGGGGACCCGTATGGAGCCCGCCTTTCTGATCCATGGCAGCCATCCTAAGGAAGTATTTTGATTCAATGAACGGTGCTCCGTGATGCGTTCCGTTCATTGAATCAAAATCCTTTGCTCTTGGCACCCCGGTTTTCCAGATTACAAACGCAGGGTGCTAATAGCAATAATATGCAATCTTGCAGGCTGGATCGGGTGGTAAGGGCACCGGGGCCCATTGGTAAGTGGGCACTGGGCCGTTGGAATTGGGTATTATTGCTAAAGTGAACTAGTAAAATGAAACCCCTCTGGTTCTAGAGGATCTTGCAGCGCTGTAAAGGCACTGCTAGGTGAATGAGCAGAGGAGACGGTCAGTGGGATACATTCTCTGGGCCATGTGGGAGTGACTGAGTGTTTTGGAGACTAGCAACCTTATCCTTGCTTGTTAAGGTAAATGGGGTCAGAGGTGGACCTGGGGCAGACTATCAAGGAATCCCATGAGTGTTATCACAGGTGCATTTCTAAGTCAGGTAAGGATTCCCATCAGCCTGGAGATTGAAATGTGCTGCTCCATTCACTGAGCAAGAAGGAGATACTTTATACTCTCACACTTTTCTTGGAGGGGTGGTGTGGAGGTCAGTGAACGGGGCAGTGCTCCTTTCTTTTCCTGCTGGAGAGACTGGATTGTAGTCTACTGACCTTAAACCTCAACAAGGAAGGTGGAGGCACTGTGCATTGAATGTTTTGTCTAGTTTAAAGTGAGGGGCACAGAGTGACATAGCTTGCCATCCAGCAGGGTAGGGTCTCCCAGATCTGTGAAGACCCCATAGGATTCCCAGCCATCTAACCTAAACGTTCATGGATTCATGTACTGTGCTAGACGTAATGCTTTAATGAAAATCACTATGATGAGCTGGGGAAAGGGATGATTTATTTAGGAGAAACCACGGGCAGTCATAAGGTGTCTGTAGGTGTAAATGAGGATCCCCTGGTATCGCCAGGGATTTTGATTCAGGAAGCTGTGTTCTTTAGAGCAACTGTGTTGTTTTCCATGTGTTGTTATCTTGCCACGCAATGTGCCCTATTGCAGTATTGGAATCTCCTCCTAAGAATCCTGCCCAAGCTGTTATTAACTACCTAGTGCGCTTTGCAAACTGTCTCGCATAACCACATGATACAAATAGAAATGTTTGCTTAGCAGCTCTCAATGACTTATCAAGCAATTGGAATGCTTAAACAACAGCTCACAAGCATAGTTATGCATTTGTATTTTACAAGCCGTTCATGTATCCTCTGATCATGAGGTAAACGTCTTAGAAAATGTTCACTGAATGTTAATTTAGCTAATTTACATGTATTTGTTCCTGCCCAGGGGATGCCTAGGCATGGATTAGAAATGTTTGAGTAAGGCATTTTGGAAGCAGTGCGCATGCTCAGTCAGAGTTTAAGAAACGCCTTTCATTTTGACTGGGGATTAACTGCAATCACATAGATTTGGGTTTATGGAGGGTGGTTGGGGATGTGCGTTTTAGTGCTGAAAAGATTGGAGAGGGGAAGTGTGACTGCGTTCAGCTGCCAATTGGCAAACACCATTGCTAACCCACTGTTACTGGACTGTTTTATTCTTGTGGTGAGGCCCGTAAGACTTCTTTGTTAATATTTCATCAAGGCATTGTTTCTGGTAAAATGTCTAATGTATGGCTCATTTTTGTAGTGAAAATATAAATGTGTTTCATACCTTGAGGTGTTTTCCTCTTCTGCTTCCTCCTCAGTACAATAAATACTGCAGCTGCAGCAATCACTGCGACAGGAACAGAGAACAACAAATACGGCAGCCATGAATTCTTCTCTTCCGATCTGCTCTCAACTTCCCCTGCAAAACACACAAACACAGCGCTTTGGTACATTATTGCCTTCAAAGATTATAACACTTAAGGTCACACAGCTGTAAAAGGGCTGCCAGCCTTCAGCTGCCCCATCTGCATAGCACGTCAGGCACCCTCCCCTTCTCTCCCAAGCCCGCTCATCAGTCATCTGCCCACATCACTGAGAAGAAGAACTTTTTAAATGGCCCCTGTCACCCTGCTTCGCAGCCTCAGCCGGGAATACAGGGCTTGAATGAGCTCTGGGGCTGAACGATGTGGGTGACGTGGAGGCAACGGATATGGCTGGGGAATTTTGCTATCAGTCACCTTTTATTGGCTATGCATTTGCACCTTAGAAATTCACACATGCACATTGACACTTTGACTCGTTGACTGATACAGTTCAGTGTGTTCTGTGCAAAATATGCCTCACACTCTCATTCTCTTAATATGGTGCAAGCCCCTCATCTTTGAGCACTTTTCTTGTGGTAAGTAAATATGTACATGGTGAGCGAGGTGACGGCAGCAGTCTTTTTAGGGGATGGGGCAGGCTTGCGGCCTATACCTGCTTGTGGGCATTTGTGCACCACATGCTCAGTGGAATCAGTCTATGCAGAGACGCTGCAAGTGCCAAGCCAGAGGAACAGTATCTGAGAAGAGTATAACCCACTGGAAAGGGTAAAGGTGTGTCCCTGCTCAGTATCAAATACCACCACACCTAATGCTAGGATGCAGCTACCATCAGACAATCGCATCGGCTGTGCACATAATCGGTACAACCAAGCACCTTATGACACCTTACTCTCTCGACTGACCTGGACTACGGTCCCGAGGGTGTTCAACCTACCAGCTCTTTCAGGTCATACCAAGGATATATAGAGCGCTATATAGATGCCCAATAACATAACGTAACATAACATGCTCAGTGAAGTTGTGCTATGATTGGTTTCCATGCCAATTCCTTGCTGGAAGTTGATGTGTTGCATGGGTCTGCAAGGTCTGGTGATGTGTGGGGCACAATCCTTGAAGGTGTGTTTTAAGCAGGGGTCAGTCGAGCCTATCCTGGAAAGCTGGCAAAGCAGGTAGAACCTGCAGCTTCTATGGCTTTGAAGGGAAGAAGTCAAGATGGAAACACCATTATAATACCGAATTGGCTTTGGTGACTGTTGGCAGGTCTGTGTCTGGCACATGGTTGGTGCCTTGGTGAGGTGAATTTTGTGTTCTAGTTCACAGGGTCCTGGGGCGGTTTGGGACACAAGCATTTGTGCAAGGCCCAAGGCAGGACGGAATGACCACTATTGGTGTACTGGCTTTTGCACCCAAGTCATGATGGCAGTACCATTTGTAGTAGCATCCATTGCCATCCAATCTAAGATGCAAAAATGACTCAGTGTACTTCCGGGTCATATAGGGAGTTTCAGCACAGCTGCATCTCTTCTTTCAGTTATGAAAGAAGAGATGCAGTTATGGCACCCACTGATTTGCAGCACCTTTTGTCATACTCTCAGATGGAAATCAGGATTCCCCCAGGTGACAACATCCAACATTGGCTAGAAGACGGCAAAGGCTTCCACGCAGATGCCCAACCTTGTACGACAACACAGCATGATGTGTTTTTCACTCATAAAGTTAAAAAAGATATACAGTCAATTGTATACCTTCTTCATCTCTCTTAATAGCATCCGCCAAGGGTATTCCACAGATATGTGAGTCAGTAGTGGAAGCATCCAAAGGACAATAGAGTGGCCGGTACTAAAATAATAGGACCGCCCAAGCAAGGTTTCTAAAAATATTAAATTTACTTAAACACATATAACCAATAGGAACTCTAAAACCCTACCTCTGCAAGGCAAGCACATAAGCAGTGCAGGCTAAAAATGTATTGACTGTATACTCTCGGTATTATAATCCAGGAGAACAAATATTCAGGCAAGAACGAATAAAACAGAGCACCCAAAACGGAAATTGGTTAATTCAACAAGTCTTTGGGGGGGAAAAAAGGAAAAGGGACCTAACAAATCGCTAAGGCTCAAGATACGGTTCTGTTGGTCTGGGTATCTAGGAATGCATTGGAAGGGGCACTTATTCCATGAATTCACTCCCTTCGCCTCATAAGCAGGTTATAAGGTGTCAATAAGGATTCTTGGGTGTCTCCATGTAGCAGACAGAAAATGTGGCCCAGGCATCTTCACTTGATGAGCCGCCTGGAGAAGCTCAAATGGAGGGGACTGCTTCGAAACATGCTGTTTCGACGAGCTCCCGGCATAGAAAATGATCAGGTGAATGAATCGTCGGGCAGTTCAATCGGCATCAGAAGCAGCTGCTTGTCTCAAGCTGCTATCTGAAATGCTTCTTGATGAAATGTCACAATGCTTTGCAACAGAACATGTCAGGAGTGATGCCCCTGTACTTTAAAATGCTGTGCTCCTCTGCTCTTCCCAAGCCAGGGAAGATTGCCAGTGTCACTTGCAGGATGCTAGGCATTAAAGTTGAGATGGGTGTTCTTGGCGTCCAGATTCTTTAGCAGCAGTTAGACAGTTGGTTCTTCTAGCAGGTAGTATCTCTATTCCTCAGCGGCAGTTGAGGAAATGTGTGTCAACCCTTCTGGAAACTTCTGTTCAGAGAGGGAGGTTTGAACAAATCAACTACTCCAAAAATGACTCTAATGAATGAGGGGCGCAGAATCCGAGCGGGCAATTTCTGGATTACAAAACATTTTTGTTTGGAACCAACCTCACGTCACTTCTCACGTTTTGCTGTCATCTCCCTCCAGAGTTCAGGGTCTTCAGAAAGTTATGTGGAGTTAAGCAATGTGATGCAATTGTAGATCCAAGATGGCAGAATATTTCGTTTCTGCTTCACTTGCCTTCAAGATAACCTCCACTTCCATGAAGCTTCTTTCCTGTAGATCACAGAGTCTCCTCTGTTATTGTCTCCTTTATGCCTGCCCAGCAGCTGATTAGTTTTGCCCTTCAAAGTGAACATGCCGCGGCCCTGCTCAGAAGATTAGCCTCGACTAGGGACGCCAAAGGATTTCACGTGTGCAGTTGGACCAGCTACTACAGTTCGGATCAGAGGGCAAGGCATTCATAAAATGTTCTTTTCTTCTGCTCAGTCAATATATGCAAACAGTATATTACACAGCAAACCCAAGATTGGGAATAACTTCATTTCCCCTTGACACTAGATCCATCATCGGTAGGATGGAGCTTATTCCTATCTCAATCTGCCTGTCATGTTATAGAAGGCGCTGACTCTTCCACCAGGTGTAAGTCTAATTAAAACCAATCAGAGTAAACCGCTAACACGTCTTGCAGTTTTTCAACTGCACATTTCCAAACAATAGAAATTCAAAACTACTTATGACTTTGTTGCTGTACAATTCACAGGTATATTATTTAGCAGATTGCTTCTATTGGTTGCCAGGGATGTCCCCTTTAATCCAGAGGCTGCTTGAAGACGCCTGGGAGGTATGCCAAATGCAGACGTTATGCCAATGTAAGTTAACAGAAAACAGCTGGGTTTGCACTTTTAAAATAACCTCATTCTGCTGAAGCATGGTTTTTGCAGCCAGTGGCGTAACACAAGATCTGGGGGCCCCCGTGCGAGCCATGCTGAGGACCCCCTCCCCCAACTCGGCAACAAATCACGGGTCGTGCCACACTCTGGGCCGGCTGAGATTACTGCGCTAGCGCAATACGCACAAACGTGCTGCTGAAGGGGTATGCCGCACACTGCACTAAGAGAAAGATATAAATATGTGTTTTAATGCAATATACAGTACACTTTCTGAGAAAAATGTGCTAAAGAGCCAGTGTTTGCTATTGTTTTGTAGGGTAACACCAATCCAATACATGCAAGTCACCAACAGTGCACAGGAACATTAATGCTTTGCTATTAAAAATGCCATGCCACAATGAAAACATGTCCAACTGGCTGCACAATGTAGACCACTGTAGACATGTAATAACATTACAGTAGGCCTGGCCACATTTAGTCATACCTAGACTGATTGCACCAAAATGCCAGTCGAAGCAATAAGACTCATCAAGAAGAGAGCACACATTCAAGCCTGCGTCTCTGCGGCCTCTAACAACACGGCCAAACTTTTTAAAATTGGAAAGGAACTGGGCAATCCTGTTGCGGCCTCTACCTCTCCTGTTCCCTCAACAGGCCCTCTGTACGGCTTTGGCCTCTCGCTTCTCCGCAAAAACTCAGGACATCATGTTCACTATCTCCTCTTCCTCTCTCGGCCCCCCTTTGGCCATCTCTCCCTCTCGTCCTCCCTTCTCCTCTATCTCTCTAACACCTGACAAGGTTTCTAGACAAGTCCCATCTATGGAAGTGTCGTCCAAACAGGTGCTCGCCCGCTACTCCAGAATCATCAAAGACCATATCGACGCCGTTGCTCCAGCCTTGGCCAATTTCTGTAATCATTATTTTGCCACTGGAACTTCCCCCTCTCCCAAACTCTTGGAAAAGCTGGACATCTCCCAGCTTCCCCTCCACAGTGAATCTTTTGGTTGTCTCAATGACCATCAGTCTGGTTTAAGAGCTGCCAGAGGCATGGAAACTGCTCTCCTGAACACCTGTGAAGATCTGATCTCTAACCTTGATTCCAGCATTCCTTCTGTTCTCATCCTCCTCGAACTTTCCTCTGCTTTCGACACAGTCAACCACGCCATCCTGATCAATCGACTCTGTGAGAAGCTGGGCATCATGGATCAGGCTGTGGAGTGGCTGACCTCCTTTCTCTTGGGCAGCCCCTCCCAGGTCCAACTTGGTCCCTTTCTCTCCGCCCCCTCTCTCTACCTGTGGCGTTCCCCAGGGTTCTATCCTCTCACCCTGGTTTTTCAACCTCTACTTGGCCCCTTTGGTCCACCTGATCTCTACCTTCTCCTCTAACTTTCCTTGTTACGCAGATGACACTCAGCTTTCCTTCAGGCTCCCCTGAGCCTCCTCTCCTCTCTCACTCATTCCTGGTGTCATCTTCAACTCCACTCTCTCTTTCTCTCCTCACATCTCGGACATCGCCAAGAAGTCCCACTACCAGCTGCACCCCCTCAAAGGGAGTCTTCTCTTTCCCACTTTCCCCCAGAAGCTCACTGTCTCCAGAGCCCTGGTTCTCTCTAAGCTGGACTACTGCAACAGCCACTTTTTCAATCTGCCTTCCTCTACTCTCTGCCCTCTGCAACTAATCCAGAACAGGACTGCGAGACTTATCCTTGGCCCCAAGCCCAGGGGCCATTTTTCCCAAGCCATGAAATCTCTCCAAAGGCTCCCGGCGCTGCAAGGATCCAGTTCATGACCCTTTGCATTGTCCACAAGGCTTTCTGGGGCTGGGATCCGCACTACATCCAACGCTCTCTTCCAAAATACCTTCCTTCTTGAGCCCTAAGGGTTAGATGCTTCTCCAGGCAGTGAGTGGGGGGGGGGGGGGTAGATCTATTTCCTCTAGTGAATGAAAGGCTGTAATTGTAACCCTACAGTCCCTGTTCTCCTTGCACTACCGAGAGCCGAGCTGCCCTGGCTGCCCTTACTCGTAGCATTGCTGCCCTGTTTTCCCCTCCTCCTTGCACTTCCCCCTCCCTTTCCCCTTGCAATTCTCTTTCTCGCACTTGCACGATCTGAATGACACAAGGCCTAGTAAGATCATTTGTCTTGTCCTCCCTCTGTTTTCCTTCCCTTGTCTTGTCATGCTTAAAAACACTTGTGGAGAGACCGCCAGGGTGTGCGGAGCATGGCGGACGTGTGAAGTTCGTGCTCCGCCAGCACCGCAGGGACTAGTGCGCTTTTCCAATCCCGGGCCGGGAGTATAAAACCGAGCCGAAGGAGACCCGCGCCCGCGTAGTCTGCCCCGCGGAGCGAGCGGGCCCAGGGACCCACCCCCACGCAGACTCAGAGTGAAGCTCCCGGAGAGAGTCATCAAAGGAGACACCTGCAACCGAGCGTAATACATGCGCAGTATCCCGGAGGCACTTCGCTCCACGACGCCGTCGGCCCCCCAGAGGACCGCAGAGAAGCCCGAAATATGGAGGCCGCCCACTGCATACACAGAGCAAATCTAGAAGTCGGGTTGTTGGGGGCGGCGTCCCAACGCACACAATCCCGAGCAGGCGGCACCTGTTATGCGGACACAGCCAGAACGGAGTGCCGTACAGCACCAGGAGCGGAGAGGAGCCCAGCCCGGACCCCCAACAAGAAACAGCACACCAGAGCAGGAGCGGGGAGGTGAGCTGCCTGCAGGATCCCAAGCGCCCCTCACCTGAACTCCGACAGGGGCCCCCCAACCTGCCTCCAGAACGGGAAAGCCCGAACGGCGACCCGCACGCGGAAGAGTCCACAGAGGAGGGGCCCGGGCCCAGAGTGTCGGCTCTGCGGGCACGCATAGACACACACCAGGCCCCGGCAGCAACCCAGCAGGGCCCGACCCGAAGGCAGCAACCAGGAAGAGGTGAAGAGACTGTGGGGGGAAGCGGGTCAGTGAGGACGCAGGGGCTAGGGTCCACCCCCTCCGCCCAACCCCCCCAGGGCCATACCACGGTGAGCCACCTACCCAAGAAGAGGGACGACGCAGTCTCACCCTCGTTAAAAGCCCCACGCTTACCCCGGACCTGACAGCAGAGACCCACCTTGAAAGGAAGGCCCCGGCACCTAGAATTGGAACTCCCACAGAGCCCCGGGCCAACACAAAGGCCCACAACCAGGAACAGTGTACCCTCGAAATGAAGAGGGGTCGGGGCCACCGAGGGGAACATTGGGATTTGGTCAGAAGAGTCCTGATAGCGGCACCACACCAAGGTGCATCTAGAGAGCAAGAACCTGGAGCAGGCCACATCCGCCAGGGCAATCCTCTCACTCCAACGCTTTTGCAGGTCACACACAGCCCCGAGCGAGGTCCACAGAGCCACCATGCCCGCAGGTGGTGACCCCCCCTCCGCAGCACTCACTAAAGACGATCTCAAGGACATTCTCGGGGAGATCAAAGCAATCCGCACGGATATACAGGCCTCAATAGTAGATCTCAGAGGGAGAGTGGATACCCTGGAAGAAAAAATGGAGGGAATGGAAAACAACCACCTCCAGACAGATCTGCTGGACATGAAATATGAGGCGAGGCTAACGGTCCTAGAAATGAGGGAAGAGGATATAATCCTGAAGATGGATGACCTTGAAAATAGGGAACGCCAAATTAATCTGCACATTATAGGTGTGACCCAGCAAAGAGGGGAGACAGCGGCAGACGTGGGAGGAAAGTCCAAGGTCTGATAAACCAACTCTTCACACTAGAGGGGGGCAAGGAAGTCCAGCTAGAAAGAGCACATCAAGGTGGAGGTGGCGGAGGGGGAGGCCCTAGGAACATCGTGGTGAGGTTCCTCCGCTATAGAGAGAAAATGGAGGTTATGGAGAAGGCAAAAAAGGCTGGAGAGCTTCATCTTTGAAGGGGATACAATCAGGATCTACCAAGATATGTCCACCCTCACGCTCACCCGCAGAAGAGAGTGCCGCCCGCTCACCCAGTGGCTCACCAGCCAGGACATAAGATACAGGTGGTCGTTCCCGTTTGCCCTTTCCTTCGAACGGGCCGGCGTAGACTACAGATTGGCAAGTGGCAAGGAGGCCTCACAAGTGCTGCAGGTGCTCAAGGGAGACGCCCCGGTGGAAGGAAAGGAGGAGGGCATACAGGCATCACCAGAAACCAGGAGAGAACAGGAGGGCCCCTGGTTCAGAAAGAAGAAGACAAAGAGCAGAAGAAAATTTAAGAAACCAAACACCCCGACTACGAACGAAGGAGATGACTAGGTGAACATAGACACACCATCAGGGCGTGCAAAGGTAATGGTCAAGCATTCCCGGCCAGGGACACAGAGTTAACCAGGGGAGCTGCGGTGGACGGACATACATTCACCCTGGTGGCTTGCCCGTTGGCAGGCATCATGAACAGGGGGAGGGGTAGAGGGAGGCAGGAGGGGAGGGAGTTGGGGTTCTCGGGCTCGGCATGGATCCAGCTTCGAAAAGGGACAGATCAGCTCCCACAGGACCGGGAGGACAACTAACACAAGGCAAAGACCCAATGACAGACAATGAGAAGAGGGGCCGGGTCGAGACACTCAGGATGGGCTCTTTCAATGTTAAGGGGCTTAACTCCCCAGCAAAGCACTCCCTTCTGGGGAGGGAAATAAAGAATGCGGGAGTAGACATCCTCTTTGTGAAAGAAACTAGAACAGTGAAGCGGGAGGAGAGGGCTATCCCAAGAGCGCACGTGGGCTAGACCTTCTGGGTATCCGGCCACACAAAGAGAGGCAGAGTCGGTATCATATTACACAGGAACCAAAAGCTCACAGATAACGTGGTGGGGAAGGGGGAGGACGGGAGAGCCATATTAGTATCGAGCAACTTGCATAACTCCAGAGTCACCTTAGCAGCCATATACTGCCCCAACGTGGGTCAGATGGAATTAATTCAAGAAACCCTGGGAGAGGTGAATGCCAAAGCGGAAGGGCTCCTACTCCTCAGGGGGCGGGGGGGGATTTCAACATATGGGCAGATCGGGACTTGGACCACAGTGGGAAGACCATTCCGCTAGACAATAGAGGGGGACGACCGCATGGAGGGTTTTGGGACCTAATGTGGGAGCATGGGTTGGTGGACATATGGAGGGAGCTACACCCAACCAGAAAAGGATATACTTTCTACTCTGCAGTCCATAGCACTAGGACGAGAATAGACTATGTACTCATGGGGCACCAGCACATGAGCAGAGTAGACGCTTGTGAGATCCGCCCGGTCAGCTGGTCGGACCACGACCTGGTCTGGTCAGACATTAGCATATCAGGCCTGAAACCCAGGGAGTCCGTATGGAAATGTAATGACTTCCTACTTAGGGATGCGGTTTTTAAGGAGGAGATGATAACGGAAATCAGTGAATATTTTGAGCTGAATGATACTGGAGAAGTTAACCGAGAGATAGTATGGGAGGCGGCGAAGGCGACCTGGAGGGGTAGGCTGATTAGTGAAGGGGCATCCAAAAAGAGGGTCAGGATCCTCCTGGCTCACAGATGAAGGTCAGAGATACTTCTACTTGAGAGGTCGGAAGGGAAAGGGGAGGAAGAGAAGGAGAGGGACCTGGGCAATGCAAGAGAGAAGAGACAAGAACTGAGGGAATTGGAGATGGGCAAAATCGTAGCGGGACTTCAACATCTGCGTCAAAGATACTACGAAAAAGGCGACAAGGCCGACGCCATGCTGGCAGCTAAACTTCAAGGCCAGCGGGCGGATAGATGGGTAGCAAGAATTGCAAGTGCGGATGAGGGGGTACGATCGGACCTGCAAGGCATAGCGGAGAACTTTTCCGGTTTCTATGAGACCCTATACAGGAGGGAAGGGGAGGCAGAGAAGGAAGCACTGGAGGCATACCTCAATGGGGTCACCCTCCCCATCCTTGGAATTCCAGAGGCAGGCTTCTACAAGGCCTTCTCTGGCCAACTGGTGGGGTTCTTAGCAGGACGTTTTTCCAACATTATGACGACGGGGAGGGCTCCCCCATCCTTTGGCAAAGCTCCAATAACTTTGATCCCGAAGGAGGGGAAGGACCCGGCAGACTGCCAGTACTACAGACCAATCGCTCTCCTGAATGTGGATGCTAAGCTATTCACCAGGATCATTGCTACGAGGCTGGACGGCCATATGCTGAGGCCTATCCACTCTGACCAGGTGGGCTTTATACAGGGGAGGCAGGGGGCAGACACCCTTCGAAAAACTCTCCATCTCAGGAGGGAGGCAGCACCGAGGGGGATAAACTGGTCCTGGTGGCCATCAATGCTGAGAAGGCGTTCAACCGGGTGCACTGGGGGTTCTTACGTGGAGTACTCGAGAAACTGGGTTTTGGAGAGGGAATCCGGCAAGCCATTAAGTCCCTACACATGACCCGATCAGCTAGGGTCACAGTGAATGGGCACTTGTCACGCATCTTTAGCCTTCAAAGAGGGACTAGGCAGGGCTGCCCCCTCTCCCTGGTCCTGTTTGCCATGACCATGGAAATACTCGCAGAATACCTCAGAGGTTCCGCGATGGTACAGGGTATTGACATGGGAGACCGTACCTTTAAGCTTGGCCTTTACGCAGACGATATTCTGATACACCTTAGGGAGCCCTCTAGGTCAGTCCCAGCCGCCTTGCAGGTGATTGAACAGTTTGGAAGTTTCTCAGGCTTCAGGGTAAATGTAGGCAAATCAATGATCTTCCCCTTTGCATCAGATACAGATAGAAATTTGGTGGAACTGACTCCCCTGGGCCTCCAGATCTGCACTTAGGGGATAAAATACCTGGGAATCAATATTGTTAGACCCAATGAGGATTTGAGCCAGGCAAACTACCCCCCACTGTTTGATAAATTATTCAGGGACATGGAGGGCTGGGGGAAGGGGCAAATATCTTGGATGGGAAGGATAAATGCCATAAAGATGAATCTTCTCCCCAGGGTGCTGTATGTCTTTCAGATGCCCCCGCTGGAGGCTCCAGAAAGCTACCTCATAGAAGCCAAAAAGCACATATCTAAATTGATTTGGTAAGGCCAAAGACCTAGAATAGGATACAAGACCCTCACCCTCCCCAAAGAAAGAGGGGGGGTCACCCTCCCAGATCTGCAGACCTACCACAGAGCGGCCCAACTTAGGGTGCTGGCCCCCCCACCTTAGAGAGGACCCTAATAAACAATGGGTCTACCTCGGAAACCTCCACCTGCGCCCAGTCACAGTAGGTGAATGGTTATGGGTTCCATTGAAAAAGCTCCCAAAAAGAATCAGGGACCACCCAATACTAGGCACAATGTGGAAAGCGCCAGCAGGGAAGGGTAATAGAGAAAAGGTGACCACATGGCCCTCGTCACTGAACCATATTTGGTCCACGCCAGTGTTAGAAGAAATCCCAGGCCATGAACATTACCAGTCCTGGTTCGACGCAGGTCTCTGTAGGGTCGGTCAGCTGGTGAGGGAGGACTCCTTCATAAGTATCTAGGAGCTTGAGGAGGCACTGGGAATTGGCACGCTCTCCCCGCTCCTATATCTACGGCTGAAGGGAGTCTTAATGAAGTCGAAACTAAAGCCATGTATAGAAAGAAAGCTTCCCCTGTAGAAAAAATCCTAGACACCCATGTAGAAGGAGCACTCATGACCCCCTGGGAGGGAACAACGAAAAGCCTTAGAAGAAAATGGGAGAGGGACCTGGGCTGTGGAATTGGAGATGGTCTCTGGGGGCGACTGCATGCCATCAAACTCCTTCACAGGTGGCAGTACGACCCGATCACACTCTCTAGGATGTTCCCGGATGTTGTCCCTGTGTGTTGGCATGGTTGTGGGGAAAAAGCCAATTTTTGGCACATGTGGTGGGCATGCAAAAAAGTCCAAGCTTACTGGTCAGAAGTGCTCAGCTGGCTTAAGGAGGCGGGAGAGGGGTTTATCCACAAGACCCAATCCTGTTAATATTCAGGCTGCAGCAAAGGGATGAGCACTAGGAAAAACTCCCGGACCTGACACACTCTCTACTTTTGGCAGCCAGAGCCGCTCGGCTAGAACATGGAAGAGGGCTGCCCTCCCTACGAGGAGAGAATGGGTGGCAGTGGCCAAGGACATTTACTTTATGGAAAGACTTACTGCAGCGATAGGGGACTCAAGTGCACAGATAGAGACCGATTGGCTACAGTTTATAGAGGCGTTCATCAACACTCAGGACACGCCCTGAAGATTACATGGGCCCTGGACCTGGCCCGAAACCCGTCTAAGTATAGAATACATTGCCTTTGAATTAGGAGAGTCGGTCTCCCACCGACGATCTTTAGCCCGGTTGGAGCTGCCCAAAGAGGTTCACCATGGACAAGCGGATCCTGTGTTCCGAGACAATGGGTTCGGGGGGAGGGTGGTAGAATACATCAGAGAATAAGGGCTTTCTTTTGGTGTTCATGTGGGCATGTGCCCAAAGTTGTTGATCTGAACAAGCTCTCTTTTGTCTTTGAAAATCAATAACATTGAATAAAAAAAACACTTGTGTACAGGTGCGTTATATAGGACTTATCATATCATAGAATTTTATCACAGATGCCCAGAAAAATATATAATGCCGCAGTAAGAAATGGCTAGACTGGCAGAACCCAAATGCGAGTCTAGCCAGGTAATTACACTTCGCAGGACTGCTTTATCAGAAGTGCCCAGTTACCAAACTGAGGAATGACTAGACTGACTGCACCAGAAGAAATGGCTAGACTGGCAGAACCCAAATGCCAGTCTAGCCAGGTAATTACACTTCGCAGGACTGCTTTATCAGAAATGCCCAGTTACCAAACTGAGGAATGACTAGACGGGCTGCACCAAAATGCCTCTCTAGCCACTAATGCCACATATCATTCCTGCTTAGCATGTACATGGACGGCCATTATGATGTATTGCACAATCCCGCCACCCCACACATCCCCTCTCCCTCACATCCCTTACCCAACCTCCAAAATCAGCTAATTGTCCAAAATTACCCCCACGTCCCTCTTCCTTGTCCCAGTGCTTAAGTATGAGTCTCCATGCCTCATAGGTAAGTACTGGGATGAGGAAGAGTGGGACTAGGAGCACTGAAGATTCCAGGTAGCTAAGCCAGGCATTACCTTCACGTACCTCTACCTCATCCCAGTACTTGTGTATGTGGCATAGTGCCTCATACACAAGTACTGGGATGAGGAAGAATAGGGCTAGGATTAATGAAGATTACCAATAAGTAATCAAGGCATTAAACACAAGTAGTGGTGCAACACCATTGAGCTGACTGGGCTTCAGCACTCCCGCCCCCCCCACCCCCTGAAATTGTGGGCTATGTTGACTTGACCTGGCTGACCTACAGAGCAGTTGCCAGACAGAAAATTACACAGATGTTAAATGGCACCTGGGTTTTGCTGTTAACCAGTTCCCTGCCCAGCAATTTCTAATATACAGTATTTCACTGTTAGTACCTGCATTCAATAGCCACATTTTTTAGGCAATTGAAATTGTGATGTGGATTTAGTACTTGCATGCCAGGGGAGTGATTGAAAGGGTTGAGAGGGAACAGGAGACCAGTCATTCTCAAAGCAGTCCATAAGTGTGTGCTTTCAGATTTAAAGGAGAGAGTTAACTGCGTCTAACATTGAAGCTGCACTAGTATAGTCTCATTAAAATGCGTAAAGAAGTTCGATGCCCCCACACAAATACGTTTGTTCCTCTCCCACCACACATGAAGTTAGTACCTCTCCCAACATTTGAATGGTTAGCCCCCCTGAAGTGTAGGTTTTGTTGCGCCCATGAACACAAGCACACACACCATTCACCATATATACACACCTAAACCCAGACCCAGTCATCCATACATTTAAGTATGCACTCTTTCACCGTACAGGCACACCCAGGCAGCCACCGATACATTTAAGTGTGCACTCTTTCACAATACAGGCACACCCAGGCATCCACCAAAATTCATTTTTAGGCTGTGCCGTTACATTTCCATGTGTCAGAATATATCAGAAATACCCCAGCAAGCTCCAGGGTAAGTGCCTGAGCTGGCAGTTGAACCTGTCGTGTAGAAGATAAGTTCTTCCTGACAATATATCTCTCAGGTGTACAAAAGGCGAAGCTGTGAGATCAATTGACCGAAAGACTGGTTGAACGCCCACCGGAAAGCTGGGTGCAAAAGAAATAGTAATTTCAGTACCAATACAAGTAACAAGGAACAGTAAGCTGATAGAAAGGTAACCAGTGCTAACCTGTATGTACTAAACAGGGGTTCCCCAGAAGTGGTACAGTATTCCGTTCTCAACCAGAAGGTGGTATAACCCTGAAAACAGTGATGTCAGCACGAATATCAGAAAACTATGTCAACGGGCGTTTCCACATACTCACAAACCATAATCAACAATCTAAATATTCCTTATCAGTAGCGGGTAGAGTTTGTAGACTGATGGATGCATGAAACAAAGTTGGTAATAATCCAGTGAGTCTTTCCTGAACCGACAGCACGAGGACGCCTACTTTCAGGTGTTGAATGTCCAGTAGCAGTTCCTAAACCGACTGCACGAAGACGCCTACAAAATCCATAAGAGTGCTCAATGCGGAAGTCTCTAGTCCGAGCACTCTAGTCTCTAGTTCCAGGAATGTTCGTGGTAGTGCATCAGCTAGGAGAGAATAAATCCTGAGGATTTGAAGAAAACAAGAATTCCGAGGACAGTCCGGGTCAGGGAATGTTTCTGGCGGTAACAAGGATGAAAACATTAGGCAAATGCAGGTCGAGGGACGTTCTGTGTCAAAAGTCCAGCAATAACAAACAAGACTATAAGGGCAAGACGTGTAGCAAATCCAGGAAAACAGGCAGAGGTTCAAATCAGAGTTCAAGGGATACGTAACGTAAGAATAGCCTTTGAAACCAAACAAATTCAGAAGCACTGCTTCAGGAAATGGGCAGTGCTTTCAAAGAATCACCTGATCGGATGTGCGTGGCTCTGCCGCAGCACCTTACTTTATGACAGATGGAGGGGACACCAATTTCTCCATGGCAACCCCCAACGCGCACGGAAAGACATGCTGTGCGTAGGGGAGTTGCCATAAGTGCCATTTACACGCCAATGCTTCCCTCGGAACTCTTTTACCGTACATGGGGAAGAACCAGATTTAGGAGATGGGGTATCACTGCATACAAGAACCCAGCGTGCCCTACGTGCACAGACAGATGGCTTCCTGACAGCATCCTCACCTAAAGGCACACACACCTCTCGGGAGGCAAGAAAACGAGACAGAATCTCTGGAGCATGCAGATTAGATGAAGGTTCCCAAGCCTGATCTTCCGGACCATAGCCTTTCCAATTGATCAAGTACATGCAAATCCTGCGTGAGAGTTTAGTGTCAAGGATCGCATTAACCTCATACTCCTCCAAGCCATGTACAGACACAGGAAGAGGACGGACAGGTAACCTGGCATCATCCAGACAGCGTTTCAATAAAGATACATGAAAAACTGGGTGAATCTTCCACGACGTAGGCAAGTCCAACTTAACGGCTAACGGGTTGATGACCTCCTTAACTGGATAAGGACCAATGAAACAAGGCACCAAACACCTCCGGCAAGGGATACAGAGATTTTATGTGGAAAGCCAAACCTGCATACTGGGCCGATAGACTGGAACATCCTTACGATGTTGTTCAGCATAAGACTTGGCCTGTTCTTGGGCCTTGACTAAGTAGCTCTGGACGTTGTCATGCAGCCCTGAAAGGTCCCGAAAACAAGCCTGAGCGGCCGTGCTGTCAGATAGAACAAACAAATCCAGAGGCAACATTCTTGGGTGTTGACCGTATAAAGCAATGAACGGCGAGGAACCATGGCAGCGTGGAGTGAGTTGTTATATGCATATTCTGCAGCAACCAGGACCGACAACCACGACTCTTGATGTTGAAGAGTCAGACATCGTAAAAATTGCTCCAAAGTAGCATTGAGCGGTCAGTTTTATACGTCTGTTTGAGGGTGATAAGCGCTTGAATATCTCTCATCTATGCCCAAGGAGTCCCTGAGATGCTTCAAAAAATGGTATAATAACGTCTGGAAGATCAAAGAACCTGAAGACGTTGCGAAAAACAAGTCAGCCAGAGCAGGGGCATTTGGTAGTCCTTTACACGGAATAAACGATGCCATTTTTGTAAAAAAGTCAATAACGACCCAGATAGTGTCATAACCCTGAACCAACAGGAGCTCTACAATAAAGTCCAGGGAGGCCATTGCCCAAGGACAGTCTGGTACGGGAAGCGGTTGCAAGAGACCCATGGGTTTCGCTGTGGTCCTTTTACTCTGAGCACAAACTGAACATGAGGCGAGATAGTGAGCCACGTCTCTATGCATGGAAGGCCACTAACACCAACATTTTAGCAAATCGAAGGTTTTACGTTGAACAGGATGGGCGGCCAGAAGAGAGTCATGACACCATTGTAATGCAATGCGCCTTGTCCCTGATCTGGTAAGTAAACACGGCCCTGGACATAAGGCAGTGTATGAATGATATCCATATTGTATTCCGTGATTTCGGCCGGCCTGCTTGAAACCCATTCTTGAATGGTGGATTTCAAAGGCGGCTGCAGGGAACAGCCATAAACAACATGATTTGGCAGAAGAACATTACCATCCCAAGTGCGCGGTGATGGGTTCCCATACATACACGAACGCGCATCAGCTTTGGAATGTAAGGACCCAGGACGGTAGATGAGTATGAAATCAAACAAAGAAAAACTCATGCCACCTGGCATGGCGAGCAGTGGTGCACTTTACAGACTGCAAGGCTAGGAAATTTCTATGGTCTGTATAGACATGGACTGGGATGGCCGTTCCTAAGAGATGATGTCTCCAAACCTGAAATGGGTCACACATTGCCAACAACTCCCGCTCAGTGATTGTATTGTTTTTCTCATATTGGGTGAGCTTCTGTAAATGATATGCCGCAGGATGTAAAAGACCTGGGATCTTCTGTTACCATGCTTACTGTTTACCTACAGAGAAGTACCACAAGAGGGTGTTGGATCCAGCCCCTTTGAACTTCTGTTTGGTCACCCTGTAAGGGGACCCTTAGCCATAGTCAAGGAGGGATGGGAGATGGCCACTCCCCCCATAACTACCAACATAGTGGACTATGTGCTAGGGCTCAGAAAAAGGATGGTACTCCTGATGGGTCTGGCTAGAGAAAAGTTGAAGGCAGGACAGGCTCTGGTGAAACATTGGTATGACCAGAAAGCTTCCCTCATCAACTTCACACCTGGTCAGCAAGTCCTGATCATGAATCATATAAGGCCTACGGCTTTACAGGACAAATGGTCAGGCCCTTACACAGTGGTGGAGTCACTGGGTGAGGTCAACTATTTGGTGGACCTTGGAAGGCCTGGACAGGCTCCAAAAGTGTTCCATGTAAATAGACTGAAGGCTTTCATCCCAAGAGTTGAAATCGCTGCACTGTTGCTGGCTTCAGATGTTGAGGAGGAGGAGTTGGAACCTCTCTCTGACCTGTTCCAAAGCAGTCCTTCAGACAGCTCCATTGAGGGTGTCCGAGTGGCCCCTCACCTGATTTCTGATCAACCGGCTGAAGTGAAAAGTTTGCTTAGGCAATTTTCACCCTTGTTTTCACAGTTTCCTGGTTTGACACCTTGGCGCATGCATAACATAGACACAGGAGACAGTGTACCTACCAAAAGTAGGGGATACAGAATGTCAAGTACAAAGTAAGGTCTTACATTAAGACAGAGGTCAACAAAATGTTGGATCTTGGGGTAATTGAACCCTCTAGTAGTCCTTGGTCCAGCCCTGTGGTTTTGGTTCCAGAGGCAGGTACTTCTGAATTGAGGTTCTGTGTGGATTACAGGGTTCTGAATGCTGTCACCAAGACAGATGCACACCCCTTGCCTAGAACAGATGAGCTGGTGGATACTTTGGGTGCCTCCAAGTACCTCAGCACGTTTGACCTCACGGCAGGCTATTGGCAAATAGCCCTTGCAGAACATGCCAAGGAGAAGACAGTTTCTCAACTCCAGAGGGTCTTTACCAGTTCAGGGTAATACCTTTTGGGTTGAAGAATGCACCTGCCACTTTCCAGAGGCTTGTGAATCATGTGTTGAATGGGTTGGATGAATTCTGTCTTGCATATCTGGATGATATAGCAGTTTTCAGTGCCACCTGGGAAGACCATGTGAAACACCTGGGGATTGTGTTACCGGCTCGTCAGAAGGCCCACTTCACCATAAAGGCCAGTAAGTGCCAGAATGGACAAGGATCAGTGTTCTACCTTGGACAGGAAGTAGGTGGAGGGAGGATAGAGCCTCTACCCAGTAAAGTACAAGCAGTACAAGACTGGCCTACCCCCACTACACAGACCCAAGTGAGAGCCTTTTTAGGGCTCACTGGGTACTACAGAAATGTCATGGCAGACTATGGTACCGTAGCTGCCCCTCTGACTGCTCTCACTACTCCAAAGAAACCCAAGAAGGTAACTTGGGCTGAAGAGTGTGAGAAGGCCTTCAATGGCATAAAGGACTCCTTATGCCAAGCCCCTGTTCTCAGGGCCCCTGACTACCAAAGACCTTTTATTGTGCAGACAGATGCCTCTGACACTGGGATAGGAGCTGTACTATCACAAGTAGATGAGAAGGGTAAGGAACACCATATTGGCTTCATTAGTCGCCAGCTTAAGGACAGAGAGCTCAGATGGTCCACAGTAGAGAAAGAATGTTTCTCTGTTGTGAGGGCCCTAAGGAAGCTGAGCCCCTACCTCTATGGGACCCACTTCACTGTGCAAACTGACCATAAGCCCTTAAAGTGGAGGGTGAGAATCCAAAGTTGCTTAGGTGGTCCATAAGTCTACAAGGCTTTGACTTCACTATTGAGCATAGGCCAGGTGTCCAACATAGCAATGCTGATGGGTTGTCCACAATGTTTCACCGACCTGAACAAGAAACTTATCCAGGGGTGGATTAGTTCCCCCTGTCCATAGTCTGGGAGGGGCGAGTGTTAGGAAAAATTTCATAATTGTATGTAATTTTCCCTCCATCTGTCAACCCCCAAACTTGTTGCTGCTGATTAGACACCATTGACTGACTTTGCCAGAGAAGCACAGCCTTCAGATGCACTCCTCTGGGCTTTCGCTCACTTTTTATGGGGAAACTGACATGCCCTTAAGACAGTCAGTACTGGGAGACTTTGTTTCCCTTAGTCCTTTCCTCATGTTGCAGCTTTTGTCAACATGTAACAAGTGTGCAATGTATCTTACCATACAGCACACTTGGGTCTCTAGTCATTTCCAAAGGCCCTAGAAACTCTCGCTGGACTTTTTATGAACTGTGCCGATGTGTCATGGACAGGACTGGTGGCAGCTATCTTTTTGCATTATTTGTAACCCTTTCCTGCCATGTTAAACGCGTTAACCGCGTTTGGCACGAATAGGTGGCCTGGCTCCAAAATGGCCATGCCACGAGGTTCTTTGTCCTGTCCTTTTGGCCATCTTGCCCCTTCACCTTCCCCAGGTCGAGTCAACTGGCGTCAGTCCTTATTTGGTCATGCACTTTCCCGCAAATCCCAATGCTTTCACGGGCTTCTGCATGCCTTGTGTGTGTGCCTCCAGGATGTGGGCTGGGATGTCTGATCCCAATGCACAACCTGGGTGCCAGAGAGTCTGGAATGCCCTGAATGCCTGGGACCACGTGGTCCGTGATTGGTCCACGTATGGAGTGTGTGTTTGTGAGCAGATCTCCTATTGGGTCCTCTCCGTTTTGGCGCAAAGGGAACTTTGGATAAGAGGAGGCTGAAAACACCACTACCATGTCGATCTCCTGAGTTCACATTGAACAAAGGATAGGAGCCAAGTATCCTGCAACAAGAAACCGAGTCAAGGAACCGCTGGTGACCCGCTGGAAGGTTTGGCACCCTGAGCCCGCTGTCGTCCCGTGGGACCCTTCTGCATCTGGTCATTCTACAAGGTCTGCGAAGATGCTTTGACCCATTGGAATAGTGGGACCATCTATTCTCGGCACCTTCATCAAACCCTGCAATTAAGCCTTCTCGGAAGCATCCCTGGGCCAACCAGTGGGTTGACCAGCTTACACAGGACCTTTGCTCTGTCACTGCCGCCGTATTGAGGAGGCCCTCGAAACTTGGTATACTGCTAGCTCTGTGTCCACGGCACCCTCACACCGAATTAGGTACACTTGGCATTCCCAGGTCTGAAGTGAGACAAGTGCGCCAGGACCAGAGTAAACGCGTTGCTCTGCCGCGGCAACAACCTGTGCAAGTTCGCTGCATTTGTGACCCTCTTGCCCCTGAAGCCTGCTGCAGTGAAACTGGGCCGATTACTCCATCTGGAGCAGAGAAATCGCCACTGTCCCGTTTGGGAATCATCGCTGTATCTTGGGAACTACAAGGCCCTGAGACGTCCATTTTGCCACATTCGAACCTGCCAGCGAAGTGGACTGTACTGGCGAAGTTTGGGGCTGCCTCCATCGGGGACTGGTGAGTAGTCCTTACCCCAACCGGTAGCCCCTAGTGCAGGAGCCCATCTATACGCATGAGTGGCCCCTGAGGGCCCCTTTTCTTTCCACAGCTATTGCGAAATAGCGACTCCATCCTGCACTCTCAAACTGCTTGTGCCCTCAAGTGGTGGTCCTTATTGAATAGTGGGAACTTGTTCTGCATCGTCTCATCCACCTTCCTGAGCTGCTAGAGGCCCTTGAAGAGACCCTATCCTGCCCATTGGCACAAGCACATGCATGCACTATTGAGCACAAGGCTCCTCTCTTCGTAGGGCTTGGACTGCCTCTTAGTTAGGTGTATTATTGATGTGGAACTGGGTCTAGAGATCACCTGCACTGCCTGTTTTCTTCCCCTCCAGGTTGTCAACATATTTTGTGCGTTTAACCCTTTAGACCCCATTGGTCTTGCATATATATATTGTATTGAAAGTGATGTATTGGTTTACTTAGTGTTACTGTGATTCTTTGCTATGGTCTATGTTAAAAAGACCTTGTAATAAATGTGTCTATATTTTTAATATAACACCTGTCTGGAGTAATTTGTAAGTGTCCTTGCTCTGTATGCTCATTGAGGTCTTTCCGTCACCCTCACCCCTCCTGAGACTCAGTCTTGACCGGCTGCCATAGCTACCCTGATTGGTCTGGCTTGTCCAGAGGTTACCCTGTTCCAAGAAACTAGGCTGGCCTTCTGAACCTCTGCTCCTCCAGAACAGTGTTCAGAAATCCTTCTCAACACATATATGCTGGAAACCGGAAATTGAGACATGTGCAATGGCAGTAATGGAACCTATACCACAAAGAGTTTTTTGTGGCGAGGTATCCATTGAGAAGACCCTATGTGAAATAGCCCCGAAAGATTAACGGTCTTCTGAGAGGAGCACCTGAAGAAGTGTGAAGATGTGAAAAGGAGAAGCTGGGGACATCACGAAAAGATATTAGTGACGCACTGGGAAGGATGACACAAGAAGAAAATGCATAGGTAATATCGAATCTGATGGCAAAGTAAAGAATTAAGAAGACTATCATGAGCGGAATGAATATTGCACGTGTGAAGAGCACTGCAAAAAAACACAAGCCGTTTTACAAATGTACAGATGTTGTAACGCAAGAAGACTGGCTATACATAGTATGCTTTACAGTGATAATTTCGACAACAAAAATGTCGAAAGTCAAAATTTCGAAAAAAAAATGTTGAAAAAAAAAATGTCAACTTTTTTTTTCAATGCATTTTTTTTTCGAAATGGGGGGGTTCCCCCACCAACCCCCCTTTTTTAATTTTTTTTTATTTTTCCCTTTTTTTTAACTCCTGAACCCCTAAAATAAATATATAATTTAAAAAAACGAAAGTCGAAATTTTTTTTTTCGACATTATTTTGTCGACATTTTTGTCTGTCGACATTTTTTTGTTGAAATTATGACTGCCCACCACATAGTATATAGACTGCAGGCAGTGAATCCAACATATATGTATATCGATATGGAGTTCTGGACATTCAATGATACAATTTATTAAGTGAGTCTCCATGGAAGAAGACGGATTTAGAATTATGTGTATCGCAGCAAAGAATAGGCTCGAATTTGAAGCAAGACCAAAGAAGTTGCCTGACTTGATGTCAAAGACTGGAAGCAGCCAAGAACTGGTTATCAGCTTGTGAAGAACAATATACGTGAGAAGCCAAGGTACCCCTTGTTAAATTGCAAAGAGAGAACACCATGAATGCCAAGTTTCTTCATTAAAGACTATTAAATGCTAGAATACGAGCAAAGTCACAGTCTCTGATCACGTGAGCTGAGGATGAAAATAGATGGAGAGCATGGTGCACCAGATTGACGATAACGAGTGCCTGCACTCCCTTATATTCCCAGAGACGAGAAACTACTACAAGGCAGAGTTCAAAGACAATGTGAATGGCAGACAGCATGAGTGATGAGAGATGGCAGGCTAATTGGGTGGGGAGATACGGTCAAGTTCACGCACCAGCACATGGGGTACCACCTTAAGTGCTGCTAGAGTATTGACTGTCCCAGAAGGGTACAAGTGTGCCAACCAATTGTAGAAGGCCATATAACGTGGAGCCTTATAGTTCGAGAGCCAATGAAGTGTTGTGTTTCTAATCACTGTTGATTAGATGACTTGCACTATGACTTGCACTAAGGTAGGGCATGAGTGCCCACCTCACTGTAGAGACCTGATCACGGTCCTATCCCATATAGAAAGCATACTTAGATGCCCACTTAGAGCCAACCACAATCTCCCATAGGTTTTCTCAGTTTGCCATGTAGTTTGACGTCATGTATGACGAACGTTTAGTTTATAAATGTGATTTTTTTTACAAGATGCTTTGAGATTATGCTATGCGATGTCCGTTGATGTCCATTGTACTTCCTGTTTTAGACAATTGTTATTTGCCAACTTCCTGAGTCGGTCTTATTATTTAGTTTGAGAAGTTGTTCTCCGTCCCATCCATAGTACAACATGATACCTTGGGTAAAAGGGCCTGTACGGTTCATGTGGTAGCATGTCAGATGGTTGATGCCAAGACCCATCGACCTATAGACTCCAGCGATTCGGACAAGCAAGTGCCCTTCACAATCTAGCCAGAAGATCGTGAGGTTTCCTGTGGAGAACGGCCGATATAGAATTCTTGCAACAAGATTGATACAGGTGGGACGGGTCCCTCTTTGACGGAATCCCTCCTGGTTTCCATAGGCGCTTTGCGGACGGAAGGCGAAAGTGTTCGATTGGAGAGGGAGTCGATACCAAAGGTCTCGAGCTGAGAGCAACGAATGGTGAGTAGACTAAGGCTAAGGGGAATGGTAAATTGAGGAGATGGGATTGTGGTAGTTTATAAAGTAATGGGAGACTTAGAAAATAGTGCAAGAAAAGTAATGAGTGGTGTTTTTTGTGTATATTGATAAGAGATAACGAGATAAGCCCGAGAAGTCCTGGTTCAAGGGAATTTCAGAAGAAGAAGTCGTTATACACTTCTGTCGAATTAACCTAGGCTACGCAGAGGATAGATCCCTACCTTGACTGTTGGTATGCTCACTGTAATCTTGAGCAAGTAACCTGATTCCAAATAAGACGATTTCATGCAACAGTGCCTCAATGCCCTTGGGCTGTTAGTGCGCTTTACAAATCAAAATAAATAAATAAATAAATAAGATAACGACTCAAACCCCTATCGGGGTATATTTAGGGGCAGAGATAAGGAAAAAGCATTGAGGATTAATGATATGATATGATATGATTGGTTATTTATAACACGCTTAATACCCAGAGGTTTCTAAGCGCAGACCGTGGATCGAACCTGTGTTGCTCTGAGTCGTCTTCCTTCCAAGGCGAGCACATTGCCCCTGAGCTATCCTCCCGAGACATGTAAAGAGTCAACTAGTCTGTCCGTTTGTATTTGTGTTGTATTGAGGTGCCAAAGAGCAACAAAAGAAGTAAACAAAATTAAGAGAAGGTTGAGAAGACTAGCTCGAGAAGTTGTCTGTACCGGCTTAAAGCTAGATTGAGACTATTGGAAAAAAGAGGGTTTGAGAGGCTATTTGTTGGAGCATGCTCATATTTGTTGTAAAGCACCAGTAAGTATTGACATTCAATTGAGACTTGTCACAATGGAAGATGTTACTCCTTTGACGCACTTGTGTAAAACCTCGCCAAAACACATGCCCAAGCTCAAACAGTATAGTGTGGAATGGGTGAAAGGCACAGCAAATAAGATGTTCATGCCGTGGCCACAAGGGGGATCTTTGGCAAAGGCAGTATTGCAACACATGACCACATACTTGCATGCTGCGTACACGGGAAAGAAATTAGAGAAGAGGTTAGCTATTTTAGAGCTTTGTAGGATGTACCGGGAAGAGAGAGAGGATCCGCCACCTGTGGATTTGATGCTTAATCAGTGTAAGGAGGAAGGTGCCGACCCTTCTGCTCCCCTTGCCTCGCTTGAAGTGAAAAGCCTTAGTACAGAAAGCGCAGGATTGTATCCATTGAAGGAACTGAAAGCGGCGACGGGGTATAGTAATCCAATATACAAACTGCCTGCTTATAGCAGTAATGATAGTCCAGAGGAGAATAAGAGAAAAGAGGAGATCTTTAAGGTCTTACAAAACAGGGAAGAGAAGGGTGAATGACCAAATGTATCGACAGATATAGAACAAGAAATGGAAAGGAGAAAAGGATAAAGCTGATGAGGTAACGCCCGTAAAGAAGGAATGGATGGGAGGACAGATATTGCTTAAACTAAATGGAAAAAGTATTGAGGAAGTTAGGCAAAGGGAAGATCGAGACAAGCAAGATAAGAAAGACAGGGAACGAGAAAAGAGATTAAAAGAAGATGAGCAGAAAGGGAAGAGCCGACAGCGGCAAGAGCAGCTGTATCAGGAGGAGCAACAAATGAAAGAAGAAAGGGCAGAGGAACAAAGGAAGTATGACAACAGATAGAGAGCAATGGAAGAACAGGATAGACAGGATAGGAAGAGAGAAGAAGAGGAAGTGCAGACATTTAGAGATAAAAGCATACAGAGACGAAAGGAAGAGGAAGAAAGAAGAGCGGGGGGAAAGGAGAGAAGAAATGAGAAAGGAAGAAGAAAGAGCTAGATGGGAAGCAAGAAAGCAGAGTGAAGTCGATGAAGAAATAGAACGAAAGAGGAGACAGCAAGAATGCGAGATTGATCGCATTCAGAATTAATGAAGCCAAGTCCAGTGATACAATGGAGCGACATAGAAGAGTTCCTCCCATTACAGGGAGCAAAGTCAGGGCCATCTAAGGTTACATTAGATGAAGATTTCGATACAGGGAGCATCGGAGATAGGATCGATAAAGCCTATCTGTCAAGGGGTTCCCCCCTTCTCACCTGAGTCCGATCTTTGCTGGATCTTTGCTGGATTTCTTGGTCGATGCCTTCTTGCAGATGGATCGGGTCTTGAATAAGGCTGCACAAGTCTCTTCCGACTCGAGCGTGCATTCAAAGTTCCAGGATGCAATGATCCAGGAATCCGGGAAATTAAGAATGTGCACTACAGAGCACGCAAGTCCAGGAAGTAAGAAAGAAAGGAGAGGGACTAGGAATGGAGTTAGTAGGGACAGAATCAGCGAAACAATACCGCGAGCTACGGAGCACACGTCTGGTCGCTACTTCGCAATAGCATTGAGACGCGCGGAGCCGCGGGGTCGTGGTCTATTAGTAGAACACGCTACGTCCAATGTGTAGAGCGAGGAAGGTGTTTCAGGCTGGACGGCCATGTTGGGAGTACCAGGGAGTGTAAGCACCGTTGAGACAAGGACCAGGAAGTCCAAAAGGGGCGCGTTCTGTAGGTCATGACACTATCAGGATGCAAGAGAAAGAGGTGAATCAGGAAGCCGAGGAAAGGGAGATCGATTTATAATCTCACAACCACGAGGTGAAGAGGGTAGTTAATTTGGTTCGGAGCATAGAGCCCTGTCTTTAAGCAGGCTAACCTTAGACAAGGGCGAAAGGGAGGAGAGTCATACTAGTTGGGGACTAGGCATATCAGATGAAGAGATAGAATCCTTCAATGGGGAGGGAAGGAGTGTGTGTGCCCTCGAGCGAGGCTTACAGGCAGAAAAGGGAGTAAGATGGTCTGATTTAGAACAACCTAAGGATAGGACACCAGATCCTATAGCATGTTCAGAGCAGCCTAAAGCACAATCTTATAGTGAAAGGGGGGAATCGCTGCCATATGTAAATCGGTTAAGGTCCCTGCCAGGAAGAAGACGATCAGGAACTATTGTTCCTACTATGGATAGGCAGACGATGGGAGCGGAATTGTGGAACAGGGTTTACGCAGTTTCCTCTATTGGAGAAGGGAGGGGCGAGACCACAGTATATTCCATGGCCACAGATGGACAAAGATAATTTAAGGTGCAAACTCCCCAATTTAACGCCGGCTGCAGGAATATGGATTTATGAGTTAGAGAAAATGACTGGAGGAAATACCTTAGCAATAGGGGATATTAAGGGTCTCCTAGCAGCTATTCTTGGGGAAAGAGCAGATGACATTTGGACGAGACCAGGCTATTCTAGTGTCATGGCACAAAATACGGCACACTATGGAGCGACATTCAATAACTGTAGGGCAGATGTTTGGAGAGCTCTTAGAGTACAATATCCTGATGTATCAGATCTGGGTGCGATTATGACACGAAAGATGAAAGAAGAAAAAGATCTGCTTGCTTATATTCAAGACATTCAAGAGCGCTGGTCTCTTGAAACGCGTGCAGCCATGGAGTTTAATAGTGGCAGTATTTTACCACATTTTGTGTCAGGGACTGCCTGAGCTGTACAAAGGCAGCTTAAGAAATTAGTGGGGATTGAAGCAAAACCATGGCCTGAGATACAGTTGACAACAGTGCATCACTTTCAGCTGTTACAGGAAAAGAATAAAAAGAAAGACGGGGCTAGAAAGATTGAAGAAGCTATGTTAGTCCAGAAACAATTGTCAAAATATGCCATAGAAGGAGCGGTATTGACAAGCGGATGAGGGGCCAGAAGTATAGCAAGCAGTGGACACATTGCAGGCGAATAATCAGTGCCAGATTAATCAAGAAGCAAGTGGGTTTATACCACAAGGCAGAGGCATGGGTTACAGAGGAAAGGGTGGATTTCAGAACACTCAAAGTGGGTGTCAGATTGGGCAGAATGAGAATCAGAATGTGCAAGGAGGATTTAACTAAGGAGGGCTAATTAGACGTAACCCTCCTACATGTTGGACGTGTGGAATGACGGGACACATTGCGCACACATGTGGGAGCCAATTGTATATACAAAATGGTGAATACTCAATAGGAGGGACAGCTTATCCTCCAGCATATAGCTCACAGGCTAGGGACGGATTTGCCCAGGATCAGACAGTGTATCAGGCACAGGCACCACATGCGCAACTGATACAGCAACCACAGCTATCTAAGCAAGCACCACTGAATCCACCGCAAGGGCATTCGCAGCATGCCCCCATGCAGATACAGCAAAACGCAAACACGGTACAGTTATTGACACCTAGAATAGGGGGTGTCACAGTAGTGAGAGGGAATCCCTTCACATGTACAGGGGTGTGTATGTATCCACAATAGGACAGCTCACAGGGTGACTGGATGTGTTCAGTACCATCCGTGAAACCAGAACACCAAGAATAACCAAGGGTTGATGTGACGTTGGGAGACAAATTCTTTTAATTTTTAGTTGACAATGGGGCTACTCGTTCATGTATACGAGAGGGAAAATACCCAATGTTGTGAAATGCCATGAATGCTAAAGGATTCTCTGGAGCTACAAGTTGAGTTCCTTTTACTGATGAATTACCAGTCTCTATAGGAGAATGTGACATGTCTGTTTCACTGTTGTATCATTTATAGAACAGTGGTCCTGTCAGGCAAAGTTAACCTTAAATTAGCATGTTAATGCTTGATTGTCCTCCATGACAAGCCCAGGGGAAAAAAACTCAATTAGACCCAAATCATAAGAAGAATTTTCAAAAATACATAATTTTTATTTTGTAAGTGAATAGATAAAAAACATATTAAATCTGTTACCCATAATGCATTTTGGGTCTTACTCAATAAAATATTGTACATACAAAACATCATGCTGCCTTTAAGATAGGTCATAATATGCGCTCTAACTGTTTAATATACTTAAAAAGTTATAAGTGCAAGATGAACCTGCATTATTAGTGGCCCCAGTAGTGGCCCATGTCCACATTCCACAAAGGCAGTTGAGAAGACAGAATGCCAGACTCAAGTGAAGGGGATCACGTGAGCCAGGAGGACTGACACTCGCAAATGTGTTTGTGAAAAGCTAGTTCGAATTCTGCAGGAGTGCCCTTCAGTCAGTTCTCACAAAAAGGCACAATTTACCATTATAAGAATACCCAAAAAAACAGGTTAATTCACACTGCATACATGATTCATTGGAACAGTCTTATATAGAATAACAAGGGAGTACTGTATTCACAGCAGACACCAGTTAATATTCTGGGAAGAGTATTAATGACAAAACTTAATATGATGATTTCTTTCACTGATGAAGGTATAGTGTGCTCCACTCCTGGGATACAAAGAATGTGGGCGAGTTTGTAATGGCATTTACAGGGAAATGGCTCTGCGAGGTGTGCCGATAGAGCCAGAGATGTTCCTTTATGGGGTGAGCATTGTGTTAACATGGCTACCTGGATTAGTGAGAAGGACTATTAAGATACCTAGTGAATTTCTGTTCAGAACACAGATACCTATGGACGAAGAGGGGGAACAGACTATTCCCTTAGAATTGGATGCAGCCATAGTATGAGGGGAAATGACAATGCTCGAAGGCACAGATGATCAGGGTATCCCGTGGAGAACAGTAATTGCCATAGGGGAGGAGTGCAGATTAACTGACGTCACTGACAATGGCATGTTAAGAGATGATCCAACAGATGAAGTAATATTTGAAATGAGCATTACGTATGGGATCAGAATAGAGAAAAGGGAGATCCCACAGCGCATGGCAATAATGTGACAGCACCCAGCATTTTTTTATGAAGACTTGTAAAAAGTGCCAAGTGTTTTATGGACTACAGACCCCTATAACGTAGGCCTATTAAAGGGAGTGGGAGAGGTAAAGATAAAGCTGAAACCAGGAGCAATTTTACCTCGATTGAGGTGATACCCAATGTCTTCAGAGACAGATGAGGGCACTGAGGAAGCAAGGTATTCTGGTACCATCAGAGTCATTGTCTAATACCGCAGTGTACCCTGTGAAGACATTTATACAAGACATGAGACCAATTAACCAGATTGTAGAGACTGAGTTTCCTTTAGTTCCCAATCCAGCAAAGATACTCTTCAGTATCCGAGTAGAAGCGTGATGCTTCGTGGTGATTGACTTGAAAAATGTGTTTTTCTCAATACCGTTGCGCAAGGACTCACAAGATTTAACTTCTTTTAATTTTTGCCAAATTTGACTGAAACATACTTGCTTGCCTCAAGGGTACTGCGAGTGTCCATCAATCTTTAATAGAGTCCTGCAGATGGACCTTGGCAATATCGATTTAAAAAGTACAGTGATACAGTATATAAATGACATTCTGATTTGTAGCATAACAGAAGATGAGTGTAGACAAGATTAGATTCAGTTAATGACTATCCTTGCAGACAAGGGATACAAGATAGACAAAGAGAAGTTATAGCATTGT
This sequence comes from Ambystoma mexicanum, assembly GCF_040938575.1. Classification (NCBI taxonomy): domain Eukaryota; kingdom Metazoa; phylum Chordata; class Amphibia; order Caudata; family Ambystomatidae; genus Ambystoma; species Ambystoma mexicanum. The sequence continues at coordinate 1,045,914,302 of NC_090936.1, forward strand.
CAAGAAAAAGTATTGTATATAGGCCAGTTAGTCTCACATGAGGGGGGAAAAGGTGACCCCTGAAATTATGAAAACTGCAAAACCGCACACAGTATTGCAGATACAGCGCGATTCTTGGAACTATGTAATTATGTGAGAGCATGGGTGTTTGATTATAACTCATACACAAGACCCTTGTTGAAGGCTTTAAAGAGAGCACAGGCAAATAAGGAGAAAATAGAATGGACAGAGGAAGGAGAGGAAGGATTTGAAGAGTTGAAAAGTGCCATTTGTACGGCTCCAGCTTTAGGGATTCCCAATTATGCTGACAAATTCTTTTTATTTTCACACTGATGGGACAGTTATGACAGCAGTACTATCACAGAGAACTACATTAGGGTACAAACCTCTGGCATATTACAGTGGGATGTTAGACCCAGTTATGAAAGGGCATTTCCCATATGAACAGTCATTGGCAGCAGCGTCATTCGCAATTGAGAAGTCTGCACAGTGGTCGAGGTGTACAAAAAGAAGTAGTGGAACTATGTTCCCTGCTGGCCGGCACCCACTCCCCACAAACCTCATCACCACGCCCCTTCACACACACAATACAAACCCCCAAACACTTGCACCTGCTGTTTAAGGAAACGTCCAGTGCAAGTTTCAACTTCTTCCTACACTTTTATTTTAAAACAAAACCATTCCGGAACAGTTTATTTTTAAAATAAAAGTATGGGAGCTGTAAAACGTAATTGAAAAAAATAGAGGAGCACCGCCCCCGACCGCTCCCGCTCACTTCAACCACTGAGTCTGCAAGCATTGTAATGGGTTGTTCCATGACACTTTTTGGAGAGCATGCTTTATTTGAAGAAACCTAAGGGTACATTGACATCTCATAGGGATTCCGTGTACAAAGTTATTATATCTGATCCAGTGATTAAAATTGTCAGATGTAAAATAGTGAACCCTGGCACATTTGTAGCTGAGGATGAGCATGTGCATGATTGCGTGAACTACGAGGAGTTTAAGACAGCATACCACGCGTTAAATAAAATACACTGGCAGGAGGGGAGTTTCTCTTTATTGATGGTTGTTCGAAAATTGATCAGCCAAGTGGGAAAAGGCATTCTGGCGCAGCTGTAGTGAGACACAGAGCAACCAGTGAATTTGAGGTTGTGGCAAGTGCAAGATGACTCACTTTTCAGCACAAGCGGCAGAATTGGTAGCACTTATTGCAGCACTTGAAAAACACGAAGTATAGGAAGTGGCGATATACAGTGACTCCGCCTATGTGACATCAACTGTGCACACAGGGTTAGTACGTTGGAAAAGGAGGGGAAACCTCTGAGCGGAAGGCACTCCAGTGCAGCACGCATCATTACTGGACAAGCTTACTAAGACACAACTCCCAGTAGCCGTAGCGATAGTTAAATGCGCAGCACATACTAAGCAAACTGATTTTATTTCTTGTGGGAATGAAGCCACAGGCGCAGGAGCCAAAAGGGTTGCATAAGCACCCGACATTTCAGGTTTTGATGCTCCAGAAATTAAGGAAAAGGTGGTTAAGATTATGGTGGTAAAGGAAAGATTTAACCATTTATCAAGAGCTCAGTTAATGGAGATTCAAGGCAGTGCACCACAGGAAGAGCAAGAGTTATGGAAATGAATAGGGTGTTCTCTATCCCCATAGAAGCATTGTGGCGAAAAGACAATACCGGAAAGCCGGTGATGCCAGTAGTATTATTGAGGGTAGCGCTTGAACAGATGCACTACCCTGCTCATGTAACTAGGGAGAGTCTCACTGCAGCTATTGCAGAAGACTGGTTCGTACGGAACCTGCTGGAACACGTTGCATTTTATGTAGTAAATTGCATATGTCCAATGTTTATTTCTGGGCATACACTGCGAACAACTAGAGTGCTTCCTCAAATGAATGGTCATTTACAGCATTTACATATTGATTATGTTGGCATGCTGCAAGTATGTAGTGGATATAGGTATTTGATAGCGGTGGTGTGTCGATTCTCCAGGTGGATAGAAGCAGGTCCTTGTACACACCCTGATGCAACTTGCGCAGCAAGGTTTTTAGTACGTGAAGTCTTTACAAGATGGGGAGTATGTGAAGTGCTGAGATCCGATAATGGGCCACAATTTTTTTTTTTAAACATGTTTTTATTCATTTTCACAATTATGACGAATAACAAACATCAGTGACTTCCCCAACTTTCTTCCCCCCCCCTCCCCCCCCCCCCTACGGAAGAAGTTCCGATCTCTTGTGTCTTTCTTCCGGGAACTTTACATGCTGTATATGTCCGAGATTCTGATGTTATGTGGGCACCATTGTGCCATGTAGTCAGAGTTCAGGTATTCCAGGACCGGTCCCCACTCTCTCGTGAAGGTGTTGTTCTGGTCCTGTAGGTGGTTCGTGATCTTTTCCATAGTCATATGGGACCAGACTTTTTGCAGCCAGGTGAAAGCCAGTGGTGGGTCTCTTTTCTTCCAATTTTGCGCTATCGTTGCCCAGGCCGCGATCACCAGTCCCATAAAGCTTCTCCATTGGGGTATAGTTAGTTTCCTGGCCTGTGAGTCTTTGAATCCGCATAGCCACACCATCTCTCCCATCTGGGCAGCCGCTGGGATTACATTAACAATTTCTTTTTGTACTTCATTCCAGAAGCCTTTTACTCCCTGGCATTCCCGCCATATATGCTTCCAGGTGCCCGCCTCCGAGCACCCCCTCCAACAGCCATCCGAGGTGTCCGCGTACATTGACTTAAGTCTCACTGGGGTATAGTGCCATTGGGTGACTATTTTCCACCACATTTCCCTGGTTTGGACGGCCCTGGTGAGTTTGGGGATGCCTGCCCACAATTCCTCCCATTGCTGTCTGGTCACTTCTTCCCCCAGTGTGGCCTCCCACCTCTTCATGTATGTCCATTTTACTTCTTCCTCAGGTGTGTTAATGTATTTATATAATGTGGATACTAGTTTTTTGTCCCCTGGATTGGTTACTATATACGTCTCAAATGGTGTGAGGTCCCTCGTGGCTGCCTGGAAGACCTCCGGTGTGCTCAGCCAGTGTTTTATTTGTTCATATTTGAATCTATCTGCTTCATTTAGTTTCCACATAGCTTTGCATTCTGTGAAGGATCTAATTTCTTTGTCTATAAACATTTCTCCGATTTTTCTGCACCCCGCTGCCTCCCACCTCCCAAATCCGCCTGGATCTTGTCCTGTGGGGAATTGTGGATTCCTGCAGATTGGAGTGAAGGGGCCCAGCGCGGTGGTCATGGTTCCTCTCCTGGTTTGGTCGTCCCAGGCTCTCAAGGTGGTTTTTAAGATTTCACTGATTCGAAGATTCCCATGTCTGTGTTGTGCTTGTTTCCACAGCAGATCCTCCAGGGGGGTTCTGGCGACCGCCCTGTCCTGTGTCGCCCAGATTGTCTGTTGGTTCTCCCCCAGCCATTCCTTCAAAACCCATAATTGGGCTGCCTGAAAGTATTTCTTGAAGTGTGGTAGGGACATTCCACCCGCCTTTATTGGTGCCGTGAGGATGGCTCTTGCTAGCCTCGGAGGCCTCCTGTTCCACACAAACTGTGAAACGGCCCTTGACAGTGCTCTGAAGAATGAGTCAGGGACCGACACCGGCAGGGCCTGGAAATAGTAGAGCACCCTTGGTAGTATATTCATTTTTATGGATTGTATTCTCCCCCACCATGAGATCCTTAGGGGACTCCACCTCTCCAGGTCCCTCCTGATTCTGCTCAAAAGGTGAGAGTAATTACTCTGATAGATCATGTCTACCCTTTGCGTGAGAGTCACCCCTAGGTACTTTATGCCTCCTTCCACTAATTTCAAGTTTAGCTTACCTGCCTCAGTTTTTAGTGCTTCTTTGCTCCCTGCTAATAGCATGACTTCTGATTTCCCCCTGTTGATCTTAAGGCCCGAGATCCGCCCAAATTCCTCCAGTATTTCTATGGCGCTTTTCATGGAAAGCTCTGGGTCCTCCAAGGCCAGCAGCATGTCGTCTGCATAAGCCATGACTTTGTGCTGCCTACCCGCCATCTCTATCCCCCTCACCCCTTGTGAGTCCCTCATTTTAATTAGAAGGGGCTCCAGGAATATAGCGTATAATAATGGTGAGAGGGGGCAGCCCTGCTTCGTGCCCCTTCTAATCTCCACCCTGTCCGTGACTTCTCCATTTACAGCTATTCTTATCACAGGGGAATTGTAGTTAGCTTTTACCATCCTTATGAACTGCTCCCCGAATCCCATATGGTCCAGTGTCTTAAAAAGGATGGACCATTCCACTCGGTCAAATGCCTTTTCGGCGTCTAAGGAGAGGAGTGCTGCTGATTTATGGGTAATACCAGTTTTTTCTATCAGGTGGGTTACTCTTCTTAGGTTGTCCTGGGTTTGTCTACCCGGGATAAAGCCTGATTGGTCTGTGTCAATTAAGGTCGAAAGGAGGGGTGACAGTCTGGCCGCTAGCACTTTCGTGTATATTTTAGCGTCCAGATTTATTAAAGCTATCGGGCGATATGAGCCCGGAAGGGACGGGTCTTTGCCTGCCTTGTGGAACACGAGGACCTTCGCCTCATTCATGGATGGTGTCACATTTCCACTAAACTTGAAAGTGTTTAGAAGTCTGGTTAGGATCGGTGTCAATATATCTGCATATTTCTTATAGAACGATGCCGTATAGCCGTCCGGTCCTGGGGCCTTTGAGCTAGGAAGACTTTTGATTGCCCTCCTCACCTCCTCTTCAGAGATCTCTTTTTCCAAAGCTTGCTTGTCTTTGTCTGTTATGGTCGGTATTGGAATGGATCGCAGGAAGCTGTCTTGTGTCGTTTCGTCTGGGTGCTCTGTTTCATATAGGTTTTGATAGAAGGTTTTAAAGGTGTACCCAATATCCTTAGTGTTTGTGTGTGGGTTCCCTTGGGCATCCTTAATGTTCAGTATTGTCGTTGCTTTCTGTTTATCTCTGAGTAATCTCGCCAGATATCTATCTGCCTTATTGGCCTTGACGTAGTATCGCTGTTTCAGGTAGAGGAGTGATTTCTCTGCTTTTTTATTACGGAGCATTTCTATTTGACCCTGCACATGCTTCATTGCTTTCTTGAGGCTTTTTGTGGGATGGATTATAAGTTCCCCTTGTATTTCAGCCAGTTTCTTCTCGAGTGATCTTTCCCATTCCTGGTGCTGTTTGTCTTTGGCCACCTTTTGCGCTATTATATGGCCCCTAGTGACCGCCTTAAAGGCTTCCCATACTGTTCCCAGTGGGACCTCTCCATTGTCATTGTGTTCGAAGTATTCTTTTATTTTATCTCTTAGTTCCTCCCCCTGAACCGGATCTGTTAATATGTCAGGGGACAGTTTCCATCTCCAGAGGCTTCTCCCTTTGCCGGGGGTTTGAAGATCAATCCACAGTGGGGCGTGGTCATATATTGCTATTGAACCCTTTTCTACTCCCTGGATCCTTCCAACTAATCCGACTGATACCCAGAAATAGTCTATCCTCGACATCGTGTTATGCACGTGCGAGTAGTATGTAAATCCACATTCTTGTCCCTTCATCTCTCTCCAGACATCCCTCAATGCAACCTGTTCCATTCTTTGTCGAAGTTGTTTTGAAGGGGCGCCATGTACCTGTGCTCCCCCTGCGCTCCTGTCTAGGGTGGGGCACCAGGCCAGATTCAAATCTCCCCCCATTATTATCTCGCCTTTCGCAAAGTCTTCCAATTTCCCCAGAGTGTCTCTAAGGAATCCATCCTGCCCTGTGTTTGGCGAATAGATTGTGGCTAGGGTGTATCTATGATCCTCATATGATATATTGGCAAATGCAAATCTCCCTTCTCTGTCAACTCGGGTATCCACTACATTTGCTATCAGACCCTCTCTTGCCGCTATCATCACTCCCGCTCTCTTCCCTCCTGCATTTGCCTGCGCCCAGATCTTGTAGCCCCTGAGGCGTACTTTTTTTTTATCTAGGGCCTTTATGTGTGTCTCCTGGAGGAGTAGGATATCCGCTTTCTCCCTTCTCACCATGGTCTCCACTTTTTTCCTTTTTACTGGAGAATTCAGGCCCCTGATGTTTTGAGAGAAAATTCTTAACTTCCCCATCTTATCTGATCTACCTTTTCTTGCCTCGTTCCCCCATACCAATGCCTCTTCCTTCTCCCGTAGTGACCCCCCCCCCCCCCGGTTCCCCTCCCCTCCAACTCCCCAACTCCCATTTAACTTTAAACCCAAATATAACTTTGATCCCGAGGAGGGACCGGGCCCCTAAGGTTGCTTGGGCGTTCCGCCTATCGCTCCCTGCCCTCACATAGCTCAGGATCGTCTGTGCGGGGATTCCTAAACCCCAGTCCATCCTTCAACCTCCGCCGATTCCCTTCCTATCCCTGGTCCCCGCCGGGCCTGGTGGTTTATTGTTCCGAGATTTACTGCTACTTCCTTGCAGTCCTCCCCCACAGTGCGAAGTGCCTGCCTGTCTTCACTTTTCTCTTTGGATATCACCTTATGACATTGATGATCCCCCCTTACCCCCCCCACCCTTCCTCCTCCTTTGGCTAGCCTCCCCCCATCCTCTTGGTCTTATTTGCGGGTCCCATTTTGATCTGGCCGTTCTCACTTCCGTTTCATCTGTTTGTATGTCCATTATGTGGAGGCCTTCCTTATACGAGGTCACTCTTCTCTGTTTTCCTTCCCACTCAAACAGTAGACCAAAAGGGAATGTCCATTTATATCTGATCTCTTTCTTCACTAGTTCCCTCACCAGAGGGCCCATTTCCCTTCTTTTCAAGAGAGTCACGGAGGCCAGGTCTTGGTACAATTGTATATCCACCCCATTCATTCTTATGTGGTCCAGCTGCCTTGCCTTCCTCAAGATCTGCTCCTTTTGCTAGTATGATGTGAGTGCCGCCAAAACGTCTCTTGGTCTCTCCCCAGGGGCGCCGGTTCGTTTTGGGCCCACTCTATGGATTCTGTCTATCCCTATGTCTTTTGGGTCTTGAACTTCTGCTATATCGCTGAACACTTCTTGTATTGCACTCTTGAGGTCTTTATCCGTGACCGTTTCTGGCACAAACTTTATGCGAATATTGGATCTGCGTGAGCGATTCTCCAGATCTTCACATTGAATTTCTAAGTTATGTGTGAGTCTCACCAGGTGTTCTTGAGTTTCGCTATTCTGTTTCGCCTCCTCATCCAGATTTTGTATGATCTTCTCCACCGTATCCGTTCTTTCCTCCAACTTTGCCACATCCACTTTCATCTCCTGTACCGCCTGCTTCATCTCATTCCTCAATGAGGTAAATTGGTCCTGGACTGTGGACATGAACTTATCTTGGAGTTCCGCGAACCAGGCCCGCATATCGTCCTTTGACGGCGGAAGGAGGGAGCTCTGATCTGTAGTGTTTATGCCCATTGTGGTGGTGTCCCCCAACCTGTCTTTTGGGGGCGCTGGTGTATCCGAAGACCACATTTGGAGGAGACTTGTATCCTGTTTGTGGGTCTGGGGTGTAGATTGCGAGAGTCCCCCCTTCCCCTTAGCCCGCGACATCTTTGCCGGTTCCCAATGGTATGCACTTCCTCTGGGTTCCTCTCCTGTGTCGGCCGCCGCGGGAAATACTAGCTCCCTCTTCTCCCCTTGCCTTTAGGGTGCCTGTTGAGTGTGCTGCTTCTGACAGGGGTTGCGAGTCTTTGCCCAAGGCCTGTGGATGGTCTCGACTCTTCCGTGAGTGTATGTCTGCCACAGGGGCAGTAAAGATGATGCTGGGTTTCCCCTGCCTTTCCGCTGTCCCCCTTCTGCTGTGGCTCCTCTGGCTGAGGCTTATGCTTATATTAGGTGGGGGGGAGGGGGACACACCTCAGATCCTGGGATCCCGCCCCGCAAACCCGGAATCCTCCGCCTGATGGGGTACGGGGGCCCACACGACACTCTCACCTTCGGGGTCCGCCTCGGTCCGGCTCTCGTTGCTTGCTCTGCGGTGGGGCTGGGAGGGCCCCAGCTCCTCTTCTCTGTCACCCCGGTCGCTCCTGGGTTCCCTTCACCTCTTCCTGTGCCTCGGAGCCTCCGGTGCTCGTCCGCAGGCGATTGGGGCGGCTGTCCGCTTTCCCGGGCCTTCTTCGCCGCTCCTCTCTCCGCCGATCCGCTCTCCCCTGCGAGGCGCACCAGGTTGCCCACTCGTCCTGCTTCGGCGGGCGGGGGCGGAGCGTCCCGCAAGCTCCCGGCTCTCTCCTCAGATCCGTCCTGCCAGGCCTTTCTTCAGTGGAGGGAGGGGTGGGCCCCACTCCCCCCGGCGGGCTCCCCGGGGGGGGTCTCTTGTTGCTTTCTCTGCGGTGGGGGCTGGGAGGGCCCCAGCTCCTCTTCTCTGTCCCCCCGGTGCTCCTGGGTTCCCTTCACTTCTTCCGGTGCCTCGGAGCCTCCGATGGTCGTCCGCCGGCGATTGGGGCGGCTGTCCGGGGATGGCTATATTGCCTGCCCCTAGCGCCATATGCCCTAAGGAATCAGCCTGGTTCGGACCATCACCTCACATCCCACGAATTAGTGATAGGGAGACGAATGAGAATGCCTTTGACTCCTCCATCGAAGAGCAGAAGTGATGCCCAGAGTTCTGCTAAACATGTATGACCACTAGTATCTCTGTCATTTCAGATCAACTCAAGGGCCAGGAGGGTCGGTCTCAGAACACAGATGAAGACCATTCAGCAGCCGGAGTTTCTAAACTATTATCAGCACCTAAATTGTTCATTGGTGATGTGGTGCTGATTCGGAACTTTACCAGAAAGTGGTGCGAGTCTAGATTTTTTGGCCCATTTATCATGGAAGACATTACTCCATCTGCTGTAAAAGTTCAAGGCAGGAGAGCTTGGATCCATCTCAGCGATGTTAAAATCTACGTTGGAGAGGCCGATGCACCCCTAACGATCGATTCAGAAGCAAGACAAGAAGAAGAATATCAGCCTGTACAGACTCGATCGATGATGAGGAAGAAGGATGGTAAATCAACAGATTAATCGATAAGTGCAGATTTTGCACTTGGACTGTGGCTCTCCCGGACACTCTTTATGGATATTATAGCAGGAGAGCAAACCCATTTCTTGAGCCACAGAGTTCTTTGAATATGTACTTTAGAAAGTTGTTGACATATTGTGGATATGTTTAAGTGGCAACATTTGATAAGAAATTGGAAGCGTGAGCAATACGCTGATTCTTTTCATAAAACGCAATTATTTGGTTCAATCTATGGTTTTGACAAATGACGATGTCCATAGGATCCTACTTGCTGTTTTCATATTCATACTTAGAGCTTATCCTGCTCTTGTTGGGCGTATTGTCAACATAACCACTTTTCTGCATGATCCGAAAAATGGCCCTGCAATAAGAAGGCTGCTCCCGGCAATAATTGAACAGATCCTGCAGCTACCTGATTTACCTGAATTGCCTGATTAAAAAGTTTTTTTTCCTTCCTTAAAGTAGTACACAGGCACAATGAGGAATCTTGAAGATGGTACGATTTTAGAAAATGAGCAAGGCCAAGAGATTCCAGAATGGCACAAGTGCAGGGGTTCCTTCCACATGTTGGTTTTTCATATATGTGTTCACAATCATGATTTGTGCCTCCCTGTTTCTTCTGGTTTATTATTTTATCGATCCAAAGAAAGCAGATATTCCTTTGATTCTCCCCACTCCAATAACTCGTGTGTACTTACCAAGTACTAAAGAACCTAGGTATCGAGTGTTCTCTGCCCCGAGCAGAGCTGCTTTGGAATTATTTTCATGGGCAAATACATCAGACGCAGCTTAATGCTACTGCAAGCAGCGACTAGATGTGTGCTCCGTAGTTTGCTACACTGTTGTCCTTGTTCCTGGACCTCCTAATTTCATTCCTATTACCCTCTTCCTTCTTCCTTGTTTCCCAGACTCGTTTGCTGTGTGTTTACCTTCTTCGTTCCTGGATCCCGGAGTGTCTGAATCCTGGAGCTCTGAACGCATGCTGGAGCCAGAAGAGGCTCACATGGGTTTATACAAGACCAGGTCAGTGCGTAAGAGGACACTGCCCAAGAAATCCTGCAAGGATCGCTCCCAGGTGAGAAAGGGGGAATTCCGTGACACCATGCTGTGGGGACCTCTAAGATCTTCATAGCTACAGAAGTACCAGTAGAAAAAAGCTTGTTGTCTCACACATCTTGCAATCTGCCAGACACCAGGTCAGTCCCAGGGTAGAACAGCCTTTTTGAGATGGGTAACTGAGAAGACGTCTCCAAGAGAAGACAATTATGTACAAGATTTGAAGATGAAAGAAAAGAGTGAGAAACGAAATCTAGTGATAAGATTTGAACAGTCTGGAATAAACGGAGCAGGTATCAGAAGAGAAGAAAACAAGATGCTAGATTGTCAAGGCACAAATCCAGAAGAGATACAGAGATGCAAGGAAAGAGGCCAGTTACAAATTAAGGGAACAGTGTTGACTCCAGAAGGATGGGTGGAAGACCTGATTGTGTGCAGAGAGGCAGCAATAGCAGGATTTTAGGAACCACTTATAAATACACCAGATAATGAATGCAAGCACCACTGGCCAACGATTGTGAAGTTGTTGACATGGGTCAACGACAAAGGAGGACCTTTGCAGATAGTGCCTCTGGCCAGTGCAGCCCCATGCTTCAGAAATAATTGTACAAGGAAGGTTGGAGTAAATCATCAGTGTGGCGAATCTTTGATGTACCGGGCATGAAGGATGGAACAGTAGTTCTGATCGATCATTACTGGGCCTGTGGGTCCAGAGCTTATCTGAAGCTGCCCAAGGATTGGGGAGAGATGTATTCCCTAGTAATTATTCACGTTTCAGCATTAGTGATCCCAAAAAGTGACCTGAATATTAAAGTATTTCCAAAGGCAGACATCCATTTGAGGAAGAGAAGATAACTTGAGTTCCTCACCCAGACTAGGAGGGAGAATTACTTTTCAGCAAAATCAATAGAAGCCTTTGATGATATTCCATATGAGCGCAGGTTGTTCAGCCAAACTGTAGCAGTCTTTATGACTATCTTTATGCCTGGGATCCAGACGATCGCCAATGCCAAATGGCTACAGATTATCAGATGGGAAATCTTGCAGACGATCAACACCACTATTAAGGGGTTCAATGCGATCAAGGAGTAATTGAGGGCCATAAGGCTGATGACCCTCCAGAACAGAAATGTCCTTGATATGATCACAGCAATGGATGGAGGTGTTTGCGCCAAAATCGGAGAATCATACCTTCTCACGATGATGAGAATGGTACCTTGATGGAGGCCATAACGTTGTCGACGAACCTGCATAACAAGATGGTAGACGAGACAGAAGATATTGCAGATGACAGCTTGTTCACGTCCATCTTCTCATGGGTTCCGCAATGGATGGCAAATATCTTCAAGCTCTTGGGAGCTATACTCGTGATGGCAATGTTTGGATTCTATGTAATCAGGATAATAATTTCACAGTGTAAGAAGACAGCAAAGAAAGCTGTAGGAATGAAGATCATGATAGATGTCGAATCAGGGTTTGGACCCAAGGAATCAATAGATGAAGAAATCAGAGATTTCATAAAGGCCATTATCTTAGCACCAGAGGTAACAAAGTTCCTACATCCAAGTGACCAAAGGAAGTATGTTGGATGATGTATTTACTGTAACCCGAAGGGCCGATGCAGCCATATGACGTGGAGTGTTGATGAACATGTAAAATCAGCAGGATCCCTGAAGGGAGTAATGAAAATTTGGAATCCAAAGACGCACTTTTTCAAGAAAGGATGCTGAGATGTGGAAACTGGAGAAGGAGTGGTTGATGACTATAACAGAGGAGGGAATGTAGAGGAGCAGCCGAATGCCTCTACAGGAAGTCCCTGCCTATATGCTGGAAACCGGAAATTGCGACTTGTGCTACGCCAGTAATGGTACCTATAGCACGAAGAGTCTTTGATGCGAGGAATCCGTTGAGAAGACCCTATGTGAAGTAACCCCGAAAGACTGATGGTATGCCTTCAACACGGTCAACCACACCATCCTGCTCAACCGTCTCCGTGATAACCTGGGTATCACTGATCAGGCTCGGGCCTGGCTGACCTCCTTCCTTCCTCTCTGATCGACCCTCCCAGGTCCAACTGAGGTCCTTCCTATCATCTATCTTCCTCTCTACCTGTGGGGTTCCCCAGGGGTCTAACCTCTAACCCTGGCTTTTTAACCAATACCTGGCAACTCTTGCCCACTGCATTGCCATTTTCTGCTCAAATTTCCAGTGCTATGTCGATGACACTCAACTCATTTTCCGACTGCCCATGGCCACCTCCTCTCCATCTCTCATCTCTGACTGTGTAACTGCCATTCAAGATTGTTGTGCTGCCAATGTTCTTTGTCTGAATGCCAGCAAGACTGAGATCCTACTCATCGGCACACCATCTCCTTCCTTTTCCCTCACTCTCTGGCCGGCCTCCCTTGGCCCCCTCCTACTCCTACCTGCGAGGCTAAGAACCTTGGGGTCATCTTTGACTCCACACTTTCCTTCTCTGCCCATATCTCTGAGGTCTCTACAAAGTCAAACTTCCAACTGCACTTCCTCAGAGGTACTCTGCCTTTCCTCTCCTTCCCTCAGAAGCTCACTGTCTCCCAAGCTCTGGTACTCTCTAGGTTGGACTATTGTAACAGCCTCTTTCTAAATCTACCTGCCTCTACTCTCTGCCCTCTGCAACTTATCCAGAACAGGACTGCGAGACTTGTCCTTGGCCTCAAGCCCTGGGATCGTATCTCTCCAGCCCTGAAATCTCTCCATTGGCTCCCAGTGGATGCAAGGATTAAATTCAAAACCCTCTGCATTGGCCACAAGGCTTTCTGGGGCCTGGGTCCAAAATACCTACAGCTATCCCTCCGCAAATACCTCCCCTCTTGAGCTCTTTGCTCCTCTACCTCCAACTCCCTCCGGGTCAATCGTTTTTCAAAGAAACGAGCTAGGGTAGATCTCTATCTTCAGCTGGGGCGTCCCTCTGGAACAGCCTCCCTGACACTCTAAAACTTGAGGAGAACCATCTCTGGTTCCGGAAGCACCTCAAGACTTTCCTCTTTGCTTCTGCCTTCGCTCCCCCTCTCCCCTGCTGACCAGCTTTCTCCTGGCACTGTGCACCTGGCCACCCTCTTTCCCCTGGGCCCAGGTACCTGCACACCCTGCCACCCTCCTGCACTGCCTCCTGGCCACCCCTTGCACTGGTGGACTGTATCTGTACCCATACAGCCCCCCCTTTTCTCTTTTTCTCTTTTTCTGCACTTGTCTGACACACCCGGTCTGCTGCCATAAACACAGCACATGCCACTTGCTGGCTGCACTACCACTGCTTATTGCCTCCATTTTCTATTTATTTTTATTTATTATTTATCTTCTCTGCACTTCCACTCTTCCATTCCAAGCACTTTTCGCTTTTCCCTTTCCCATGCACTTGCGCGTTCTCAATGTCACTGGGTTTAGTAAGATCGTTCTTGTTTTTGTGTTCCCCCCTGTTCCCCTCCCTTGCCTAGTCGCGCTCTGAAACACTTGTGTACGCGATACAAATACAATATCATATCATATCATATCCTTAGAGAAGCACCTGAAGAAGTGTGAAGATGTGAAAAGGAGAAGCTGGTGACATCACGAGAAGATGAGAGTGACGCACTGGGAAGTATGACCCAAGAAGAAAATGCATAGGTGATATAGAATCTGATGGCGAAGTAAAGAATTAAGAAGAATTTCATGAGCGGAATGAAGATTGCACGTGTGAAGAGCACTGCAGAAAACACAAAGCTTTTTACAATTGTACAGACGCTGCAACACAAGTAGACTAAGTAATCATAAGGCTGGCTATACGTAGTATATAGTCTGCAGGCGGTGCGCCAACATATATGTATATAGAGTTCTGGACATTCGATGATACAATTTAGTAAGTGAGTCTCCATGGAAGAAGACAGATTGAGAATTATGTGTGTCGCAGAAAAGAATAGGCTCGAATTCGAAGCAAGACCAAAGAGGCTGCCTGGCTTGATGTCAAAGAATGGAAGCAGCCAAAAACTGGTTATCAGCTTGTGAAGAACTATATACGTGAGAAGCCGAGGCATCCCTTGTTAAGTAGCAAAGAGAGAAAACCATGAGTGCTAAGTTTCTTCATTAAAGACTATTAAATGCTAGAATACGAGCAAAGTCACGGTCTCTGATCACGTGAGCTGAGGATGAAAATAGACAGAGAGCATGGTGCACCAGATTGAAAATAGCGAGTGCCAGCACTCCCTTATATTCCCAGGGATGAGAAGCTGCTACAAGGCCGAGTTCAAAGACAATGTGAATGGCAGACAGCATGAGTGATGAGAGATTGCAGGCTAATTGGATGGGGAGATACTGTCATGTTAACCCACCAGCACTGCGTGTACCAGCTAACGTGCAGCTAGAGAATAGAATGTTCCAGAAGGGTACAAGCGTACCAAGCAATTGTAGAAGGCTGTATAACGAGGAGCCTTATAGTGTGAGAGACAATGAAGGGTTGTGTTTCTAATCACTGTTGAAGATGACTTGCACTATGACTTGCACTAAGGGAGGGCAGGAGTGCCCACCTGACTGTAGAGACCCAATCATGATCCAATCCCATACAGAAAGTTTACTTAGACATCCCCTTAAAGCCAACTACAATCTCCAGTAGGTTTTCTCAGTTAGGTCACGTAGTAGGACGTCATGTATGATGAACTTTTAGTATATAAATGTGATTTTTTACAAGATGCTTTGAGATTATGCTGTGCGACGTCCGTTGAAGTCCGCTGTACTGCCTGTTTTAGACAATTGATATTAAAACAGAGTTATTTGCCAGCTTCCTGAGTCAGTCTTATTATTTAATTTGAGAAGTTATTCGCCGTCCCATCCATAGAACGACATGTTACCTTGAGTAAAATGGCCTCTAGGGTTCACATTTGTAAATGTTTTAATTTCTCCACAGCGTATGTGTGCGGTTCGCTCGCAACAGCGCCTCCCTGACTGTGTGGTCCCTCGCAAGTCCCTATCGCATGTGCTCACGCCGCCCTTTCTCCAGCCTCCTGCACCCCCTTTGCTCTTCATCATTGACTGCCCTGTTTTGCATTGTATTGCTTTGTGTTCTTCTGCATTCTTCCTTCTTCTAGGTTTACATTTGTCGACTGCTTTATCCTATTTTATATTTTCTGTGTTCTGCTGTGCTCTACCCTCCTCTAAGTTCTCCTTTTAATGACTGGTCTGTTTCCGATGCCCTGGTAACCTGATTTGCTTACCGGACTGCCTTGTTTTCTGCCTGCTCTTCCATCTGAACTCTTGTCTACTAAGTCAATCGTCGACTATTATCTTTTCCCTTTTGGTCTTGTCTGCTTTCACCCCTCCTTGTGACCTCCCTTAGTATCTCTCCACCACCCACCTTTCCTCTCCACCCCTCTTCCTCTCTCCTCTTCCCCCACCCACTCTATGGTGCTCTCTGTTTCTCCTATCTTTTCAAATTGCTTCTCTATCGACTATCCTGGTCTTCTCACTAAGTCTGGTAGGAAGAAGTTCAAAAAGGATATCCTGGTCTACAACCCAGGCCTCCTTATCGCTGACCCCTACACCAGTGCTTCCTCCAGACAGACCTTCACCGACATCCTCTTTGTCATTCCCTCGCCAGACCTATGGACTCTTCATATAGTCTCTGTGCTTTCTCCTTTCTCTTCTTCTCCCATTAATGGTGGCACCCGGTAAGAGGCCCTCCTGGCCCCTTCCACTCCTCTAAGGTAATCATTAATGTTTACTTGAATGGCACCGTCTTGGTCCAAGCAACCTTCTCCTCTTTGATACACGCTTCCCATGCCTCATCAATTTCCTTTCTTCTCCTGCTGTCCCTTCTCTTCCTTCTTTGGCTTCCTTGCCTCCCCCCTCTGCCTCCTCTTTGGCTACCTTGCCCTCTCCTCCTTCCTCTTCTGCTCCCCCTCAGGCTCCTGCTACACCTCTGTGGGGCGTACCTCTGATTTGTACCCCTCCCCGGAAGTCTTTCAAGGTTGGCAACCTTCTCCATATGCCACTCTCGCTCAGCTGTTAAACACTCCTCTGACATCTGCCGCCTCCTGGAATAACTTGATCTAGATGTCCTTGGTCTCGCTGAGACATGGTTCACGGCCAGCTCTGTCGCGAGTTTGACACTCTCCTCCCTGATGGCTACAAGATCCTCTCAACGCCCAGATCCAACTGTTCTGGAGGGGGTGTAGTCTTGATGTTCCCAGAGTGGATTCCTGCCTCTGTCCTTCCTTTGTAGGCCTACTCCTCTTTCGAATGCCTTGTCTGCAGGCTCTCTCTCTCTCTCTTGGCCACTCTCTTACTGTGGCTACTATCTATTGGCCACTTGGTCAGATCACCTCCTTCATCTCTGAGTGGGTGGACATCTCCTCCTTCATCATGGCCTCGACCACTCAACTCCTCCTTCTTGAAGACTTTAACATCCACCTGGATGCTTCCTGTCCCTCCTCTGGACTTTTTTGCGATCTCTGCCACACTCTCTCTCTCTCTTTCTATTCTCCCCTCTGGCCCGACTCACTCTACAGAGCACACTCTGGATGTTCTGATCTCCTCAGACCTCCCCTCTCTATACCCCTCACCACTCCTCTCTCCTGGAGTGATGCTCCAAAGCCAAGTGCAACTCCTGGTATGACTCTGACCTCGTCAGCCTTAACCACACGCAAGTGCAGGGTGGCAGAGAGGAAAGGCCCTCTGCACAGCGCTGGCTTTTCATTTCATCGCTAAAACCCAGGACATCCTGTCAACCCTCTCGTCCTCTCCTCCTCATCCCTCTACTCTCTCTTCTACCTCCAGCCCCCTGTAGTCACCTCTCCTTCCTCTTTCTCTTCCTTTCCTCTTTTCTCCCAGACAAGGTTTCTAGACAAGTCTGATCTATGAACGTCTCGTCAAAACAGGCTCTTTCCTGTTCTTCCAAAACCATCAATGACCACATTGACACCCCCGCTCCTGTCCTGGCTGACTTCTGCAACCACTCCTTTGCCACTGGAGCCTTCCCTTCCCCCCGAAGCACTCTCTTTTGCACCCTCTTCTCAAAAAACCCTCAGCGGACCCCTCCTGCCCGGCTAACTATCGTCCGATCGCCATCACTCCTTTCCTGAGAAAACACCTGGAAAAGCTGCCCATCTTCCAGCTTAATCTTCACACTGAATCTGTTGCTTGTCTCCATGACCATAAGTCTGGCTTCAGATCAGCCAGAAGCACGGAAATTGCTCTCCTGAACATCCGTGAGGACCTGCTCTCTAACCTTGATTCTAATCTCGCCTCTGTCCTCATATTCCTAGATCTCTCTTCTGCCTTTGACACAGTCAACAATGACATCCTGCTCAATCGTCTCTGTGATAACCTGGGTATCACCGATCAGGTCCTGGCCTGGCTGACCTCGTTCCTCCCAGGTCCAAATTGGGTCCTTCCTTTCCTCTATCTCACTCTCTACCTGTGGTGTTCACCAGGGGTTTAACCTCTCTCCCTCTCTGTTCAACCAATACCTTACACCACTCACCCACCGCATTGCTGTTACGTTCACCTGGCTCCCACAGGGGCGTCGATCTGAACTGGACAGCTGCGGTCTCCACCAATGTGACGCGTAGTGCCGAGATGACGGACTGGACTAGCCCACCTAGCTTCATTTGCTTGGCTCGTAGGAATATTCTTCTGCAAATGGAGAAAGGGAATTAACCACCCGTTGAGTTGAGCGTTAACCCCCCACCCCACTCCCGCTGTTCTCCCCACTGATCACCTTTGATGTCCCCTCTTATAGTCTCACCTGATGGTTTGGAAAGATGAGCTCTCCATCCTGCATAGAGCGCAGGGGCGCATAGATAACCAGTTGCTTCATTGGCTCGAAGGAATTGGTGAGTTCCAGAACAATATTGACTCCGAGATTCCCGGCAAGACGCCGTAAGTATGTAGTTCGTAAGAGTTCAAATGCCTGTCTTGTCCGATTCCTTCCAGGCTGCAGCTTGATCCTAGCAAAGAGTTCCTCGTGGCAACCGGTAATATTCAGGTAAGGATTTGTATTATCCAACACAGTTCGATAAAATAATGTCAATATGTAACCTGTTGCTTTCTCCCTTATTCAGGCGCTGAGAGAAAGTATGAAGTCTCTGGGAATAATGCCTCTGGCGGTAAAATCAGGTAAATCTATTGTGGTGAGGAGGTTTCCCCTTGTTTGTCCCTTTGTTTCACTTTGCTGTCCTTTTGTTTCCCCTTAGGGGCCGGGGTTCGGCGAAGATGCAGTGGAAGCTGCGCCGACCCTTGAAGAGGAATAGTACCCCCGGTGGTAAAATCAGGTAAGTCTATGGGGGGTAACTAATATTACCTCTGTGTATTCCCTTGGCTCACCTTGCTGTTCTTGTCTTCCCCTTAGGTGCCGGAGTGCGGCGGGAACATGCAGGAGGATGCAGTGGAATGTGAAGATGCTGCGAAGGCCGGTGAGTTAAGCACGGCGCTGCAGTAGGCGAGGCGACGCGCATAAAATAACTTCTTTCTTCCAGCTCGAAGGCGCAATGGATCGGGAATTCAGGTAAGGATCAAAGGTATTGCTCTTGTTCTAACCTTTTCTCCTTCTTTCTCCCTTTTTCTAGGAGCTCCAGACTCGAGGCGGGCGTGGCAGAAGACTGGATGCAGACTTGCAGGCACGGTGAGCGTTTCGCTGCTGGATGCAGAATAACGCGAAGCGTGTGCTGCTCTTCGGGCGTGGTTTAAATAGCCTCCAAAGTAGTCCCAGGTAAGTATTCCTCCCCAGCACCACCCGAGTAAAAAATAGTCCCTAGGTAAAGTAGTCCCTTCCAAGCCTCTTTTGGCTTGGAGCTCTTGCAGCATGGTCTGCATCAGGTAAGTTTGCAGCATGGTCTGCATCAGGTAAGTTTTAATCTATGAGCCTGGCGCCTATGGCACCAGGCCTGACTCTCCATATGAGCCTGGCGCCATAGACGCCAGGACTGCACCCAAATAGCCCATAGCAGGGGTTGTTGGGCTTGCATGGGATAACATGATGCCTGCTTCCGGGGTTGCTGGACTTGGTAGGGGTCCCCGGGGGTAGGCATCATTACAGCACTGCCGCCGAAGTCCCCCCCTAAAGTCGTTCTTCCCTGTGGTTTCGGTTTGTCTGGTGGAATTTTTTCACCAATCGGGGTGCATGAACATGGCCACTAATAGAGTAAGGTCCCAAATATCTGGGGTTAAAGGTCTGTGTTCCCTATAGAGGTATCTGTTTTGTGGCTAACCATACTTGGTCCCATATCTGGTATTGTGGAGTATCACTTCTATTGCGATCAGCATCTTTCTTGTATTTTTCTTTCGCCTGTTTTAAATGTGTAGTTGCTTCCTTAAAGGTTTGTGTAATCGTAGCGTGCAGATGGTCCACTGCGGGCATTTCTAGGAGTTGGGGTGAGTCAAGGTCTGAGGTTCGAGGATGCTGCCCATATAAGGTATACAAGGGGCTTTGTCCAGTTCCAGAGTGTACTGAATTATTGTATGCATATTCGGCGATCCAAAGAATGTCTTTCCAATTACTCTCAGTCTGATGTAACATACAACGCAGGTATTGTTCGAGATTCTAGTTGGTCCTCTCCGTTTGACCATCGGTTTGGGGGTGGTGACTGGTCGATAATCTCATATCGATTTGCGCCAATTGACAGCATTATTTCCAAAAATGTGAAATTAATTGACTGGCCCGGTTAGAGACCAATACGGACAGAAATCCGTGTATGCGAACAATGTTTTCGAGGAACTCCTTGGCCAGGATTGAAGCTGAAGGTAATCCGTTTAAAGGAATAAAGTGGGCCATCTTGGAAAAAAGATCCACAATAACTAGAATGGTGTTAAATCCATTGCATGGGGGTAGATCAGTAATAAAGTCTAACGATAAGGTGTGCCATGGTGTAGGAGGAATGTCTAAAGGTTGTAAGAGTCCAGCTGGTTTTTTATTTTGACTTTTTTTTTGGGCGCAAATGCCACAATACATCACAAATGATTTAATATCCTTTCGCCAGGTGGGCCACCAGAATTGTCTTTTAATTTTAGCTTCAGTTTTTGCAATACCTGGGTACCCCTCCATTAGGGTATCATGATAACGGGAAATGACTAGCTCTTGTAGTTCCTTGTGTGGCAGAAATAGCCGCCCTTGGTAATAAGGCAGATCATTGGTGACAGAGTAGTCCGGGCCTTTCTTTACCCAGTCCTGCAGGGCTGTAGGATTAAAGAGTTGCTGGATCTTTACCTGAATGTCCTCTAGTATCTGTAGAGTAGTCATGCCAAGAATCCTTTGTTCTGAAATTATAGGTACTGGTTCTGGGTTCACTTCTGCCTCTCTCATCCCTATTCGGAATAAGGCGTCTGCTTTGCCATTCTTACAAACTGGTCGATAGGTTATCACGAAATCGAACTCGGCAAAGAACAATGCCCATCGGAGTTGACGTGACGATTGGGCCTTGGCTGTCTTTAAATACTGTAAGTTCCGGTGATCACAGTAATGGTATGCCTGGCACCGAGAAGATAGTGCCGCCAAGCCTCCTTGAAGGCGGATTTAATGGCTAATAACTCCTTGTCGGTAACCGCATAGTTTAACTCGGGTGCCGAGAACTTTCTGGACCAAAATGCTACTGGGTGAAGCTGGCCAGTTTCAGGGTGCTTTTGAGACAGGACAGCTCCCATGGCTAGACTGGATGCATCAGTTTCCACTATGTATGGAAGTTCAGGGCGCGGGTGCTTTAATACAGGTGCAGACGTAAATTTCACTTTCAGCTCTTGGAAGGCATTTTCAGCTGCTTCAGTCCACATAAAGCATTTATTTTTTCGCAAGAGTGCTGTGATGGGATGTACAACATGTGAAAAATCTGGGATGAATCTGCGGTAGAAATTGGCAAAGCCGAACATGCTTTGTACTCCTTTAACTGAACTTGGTTATGGCCACTTAAGGATTGCATCCACCTTTCGTGAGTCCATTCGGACTCCCTTTGGGGTCAGGATAAACCCAAGGAATTCAACTTCTGTGGCATGAAAAACGCATTTTTCCAGTTTTGCATATAGTTTGTGCTGGCGCAATTTGGAAAGGACTGCTCGGACGTGCTTCACATGGTCAGATTCTGAAGAGGAGTATACTAGAATATCATCGATAAATACGACAACACAAACGTCAATGAGTTCACGAAGGACATCGTTCATGAAGTATTGGAAGGCTGCTGGTGCATTGCACAACCCGAAAGGCATCACCTGGTATTCGAATAACCCATACTTAGTGCGGAAAGCAGTCTTCCATTCGTTGCCCTCTTTTACACGTACCAGATGGTATGTCCCCCGGAGATCTAACTTAGTGTATATGCAAGCGTCCTTCACTTGGTCTAGTAGTTCAGGGATCAGAGGCAATGGGTATTGGTTCTTAACAGTTATCTGGTTCAATGCGCAGTAGTCTAGGCACGTTCTGAGGTCACCTTCCTTTTTGGGCATGAAGAACAAAGCTGAAGATGCAGGGGACTTGGATGGGCGAATGAAGCCATTGGCAAGGTACTGGTCTAAGTATTGTCATAGGTGAAGGTTCTCAGGTTCCGTAAGGGCATAGATCCTGCTACAAGGGGGTTGTGCACCGGGTATGAGATCGATTTGACAATCGTACGATCTGTGAGGTGGTAAGGTGTTTGCCTGTTGTTTTTGGAAGACATCCTGGAATTCTTGGTATTCTGGAGGTAGTTGCATGACTGATGTGGTTACTGTGGCCAGGCCTGCGTTCAGATTTTTCTTTGGGTAACAGGTTTGTGCACAATCCGTTTATTCTCTTCTCTCGCCAATCAATACAAGGATTACGTGTTTCCAACCAAGGTATCCCCAGTATTATTTGGAACTGGTGGGCTTTGATTAGATCAAACACAATAGTCTCTCGATACCCATCCTGACCCAATAGTGTCATCTCTACGATGGAATGAGTTACAGGCCCAAAGGCAATTTCAGTTCCATCGACTGTGGTGATGACATCTGAGGTCGTTTTCGGCAGAGAGGTAGATTCATCCTGGAAGCCAATTTGTAGTCCACAAAGTTTCCTATGGCCCCGCTATCAATGTATGCCCTTACTGCGTGCATACGCGATGGCTGCCTTGGATCTACGAGGACCATTGGTATGATGAAATGCGAGGTCTGAGTATTCTTCTTCAACCTCGGCAAGCGGACCTCTACGCTCGTCGGGCGTGGTTGTTTCCCGAGTCTGACTCCATATGGCTTTTATCAGCAGCTCCTACCACCTTCTTGGGTGGTTTTACAGGACAATCCTGTAGAAAATGCCCAGAAGTTCCACAATATAGACACAATTGCATTTGCCGTCTCCTTTCTCTTTCCTTCTGGGTTAAGGGTCCTTTAACCTATCCGATTTGCATGGGTTCTGAAGCATCTGCTCCTTTGGGGTTAGCGTGGGTTTTGACCAACACCCGATTCTCAAACTTGGCTCGATCAGCCTTTCTGTTCTGAAGTCTGTGATCTAACTGGACCACTAAGTCATATATTCAGCGCAGTCTTGAGGTGGGTTCACGACTTGAGCCAAGACATCCTTGAGTTCTCCTTGAAGCCCTCGATGAAATAACGTGATTCGTTTGACCTCAGGACATCCAGTTTCCACTATCAACCTATTAAAGGTCGCGATGTAGGATAGAAGGTCCTGGTTACCCTGTCGTAGGGACAAAAGTTTGTTATGCAGAGCCTGTCCTTGGGAGTGCCGGGCAAATAGTCTTTCCATGCTCGTTTGAAAGCCCTGAAAATTCCGAAGAATTGGGTGATCCTGAGTAACTAGTGGAATTGACCAACCAGCTGCACTGCCGCTGAGATATGACAATACAAAGGCTACCTTGGCTTGATCGTTTGGGAAGGCTCCAGGTCAGCATAAAAAGTGCAAGCGTCATTGGTTCATAAACCCCGGTGAACCTTTTGGCATCTCCGGAAAAGCGTTTGGGCGGAGCTAATGGAATATTTCCTGGTAGGCTTATTTGCACAGGGTTACTCGATAACACAGAAGCTGGATTTCCCCCAGAACCAGGTAGGGGTGCTTGTCCAGCCTGGCTTTGCAAGGTCATCAGTTCGCTCCTTTGACAAAATCAGTTCTCTCTTAAGAGCATTGGTTTCTTGACGGACGGAATGCACTTCAGCCCTCAGTTCCCCTAGTAATTGGGCCAATTGGTCAGTTTCTGAGGTATCCTTAACGACCGGGTGGGAATTTGTGGGTAGGCTTTGCGTTCTGTTCCGCTCACCTGGCTCCCACAGGGGCGTCGATCTGAACTGGACAGCTGCGGTCTCCACCAATGTGACGCGTAGTGCCGAGATAACGGACTGGACTGGCCCACCTAGCTTCGTTTGCTTGGCCCGTAGGAATATTCTTCTGCAAATGGAAAAAGGGAATTAACCACCCGTGGAGTTGAGCGTTAACCCCCCCACTCCCGCTGTTCTCCCCACTGATCACCTTTGATGTCCCCTCTTATAGTCTCATCTGATGGTTTGGAAAGATGAGCTCTCCATCCTGCATAGAGCGCAGGGGCGCGTAGATAACCAGTTGCTTCACTGGCTCTAAGGAATTGGTGAGTTCCAGAACAATATTGACTCCGAGATTCCCGGCAAGACGCCGTAAGTGTGTAGTTTGTAAGAGTTCAAATGCCTGACTTTCACTCTTGTCCGATTCCTTGCAGGTTGCAGCTTGACCCTAGCGAAGAGTTCCTCATGGCAACCGGTAATATTCAGGTAAGGATTTGTATTATCCAACACAGTTCGATAAAATAATGTTAATATGTAACCTGTTGCTTTCTCCCTTATTCAGGAGCTGAGAGAAAGTATGAAGTCTCGGGGAATAATGCCTCCGGCGGTAAAATCAGGTAAGTCCATGGGGGGTAACTAATATTACCTCTGTGTATTCCCTTGGCTCACCTTGCTGTTCTTGTCTTCCCCTTAGGTGCTGGAGTGCGGCGGGAACATGCAGGAGGATGCGGTGGAATGTGAAGATGCTGCGAAGGGCGGTGAGTTCAGCGCGGCGCTGCAGCAGGCGAGGCGACGCGCATAAAATAACTTCTTTCTTCCAGCTCGAAGGCGCGATGGATTAGGAATTCAGGTAAGGATCAAAGGTATTGCTCTTATTCTAACCTTTTCTCCTTCTTTCTCCCTTTTTCTAGGAGCTCCAGACTCGAGGCGGGTGTGGCAGAAGACTGGATGCAGACTTGCAGGCACGGTGAGCGTTACGCTGCTGGATGCAGAATAACACGAAGCGTGTGCTGCTCTTCGGGCGTGGTTTAAATAGCCTCCAAAGTAGTCCCAGGTAAGTATTCCTCCCCAGCCCCACCCGAGTAAAAAATAGTCCCTAGGTAAAGTAGTCCCTTCCAAGCCTCTTTTGGCTTGGAGCTCTTGCAGCATGGTCTGCATCAGGTAAGTTTGCAGCATGGTCTGCATCAGGTAAGTTTTAATCTATGAGCCTGGCGCCTATGGCACCAGGCCTGACTCTCCATATGAGCCTGGCGCCATAGACGCCAGGACTTCACCCAAATAGCCCCTAGCAGGGGTTGTTGGGCTTGCTTGGGATAACTTGATGCCTGCTTCTGGGGTTGCTGGACTTGGTCTGGGTCCCCGGGGGTAGGCATCATGACAATTGCTGCTTTCTGCTCCAACTTTCAGTGCTATGCGGATGACTCTTAGCTCGCTTTTAGGCTCTCCTCTGCCACCTCTTCTCCTTCTCTCATCTCTGACTGTCTGTCTGCTATCCAGGTGGGTGTGCCGCCTGCAATCTCTGCCTCAATGCCAGTAAGACAGAGAATCTCCTCATCGGAACACCTGCACCCTCCTTTTCTGACACTTTCTTGCCGGCCTCTATTGGCCCTCTTCCTGCTCCCACCTGTGAGGCTAAGACCCTGGGGGTCATCTTCGACTCCACACTCTCCTTTTCTCATTACACCTCTGATGTCTCTAAGAAGTCAAATTACCAACTGCACCTCCTCAGAGGTATTCCTCCTTTCCTCTCCTTCCCCCAGAAGCTCACTGTCTCTAGAACTCTGGTTCTATCTAGGCTCGACTACTGCAACAGCCTCTTTCTAAATCTGCCTGCTTCTACTCTCTGCCCCCTCTGCAACTCATCCAGAACAGGACTGTGAGACGTGTCCTTGGCCTCAAGCCTAGGGATCGAATCTCTTCAGCACTGAAATATCTGCATTGGCTCTCAGTGGCTGCATGGATTAAGTTCAAGACCCTCTGCATTGTCCACAAGGCCTTCTGGGGCCTGGGTCCTTAATACCTCCACTCTCTCTCCGTAAATACCTTCCTACTCCAGCTCTTCGCTCCTCCACCTCCAACTCCCTCAGGGTCAGTTGCTTCTCCAAGCAACAAGTTGGTGGTAGATCTCTTTCTTCGACTGGGACCTCCCTCTGGAACAGCCTCCCTGCCTCTCTGAAACTTGAGGAGAACCATCTCTAGTTCCGGTAGCACCTCAAGACCTTCCTCTTTGCTTCTGCCTTCTCTCTTCCTCTCCCCTGCTGATTTCCTGTCTGATACTGCACTAGTCACCTGGCTGCCTTCTGATTTCGGCCCCAGGTCCCTGCCCGCCCAGTTGCACACCCGCACTGCCTCCGGGCAACCCTTGCACTTGGGTCTGTATCTGTACCCCTACAGTTCCCCTACCTGCACTTTGGACACCTGCTGTCTGCACTTACCCTTGCACCTGCCACCTACTGGCCACACTCCTTGATATTGTTTTGCTCCCATGTACAGCACTGCCACCTACCCTTTCCCCTGGCACTTTTCCCCTCCCACTCCCCTGCACTTGCGCGATCTCATTGTGACTTGGCCTAGTAAGATCGATGTCTCTGTCCTCCCTCTGTTCCCCCTTCCTTTCCTCGTCACGCCTCGAAACACTTGTTTATAGGCGCGTCACAAATGCCATATCATATCATATCATATCAAGATGCCAATGCCAAATAAAATGTCACAGTAAGAAATGGCTAGACTGGCTGCACCAAAATGCAGTCTAGATACACAATAGCACATATCATGCTTGCTTCATCAAAAATGCCCATTACAAATTGCATACCACAATTAGAAATTGCTAGAATGGCTGCATCAAAATGCCAATCTAGCCACGTAATAACACTTATCATGCGTACTTTATCAAAGATGCCCAATACAAAATATCATGCCACAGAAAGAAATGGCTAGACTGGGTGCATTAAAATGACAGTTTAGCTACATCACAATGCTTATCATGCTTGCTTTATAATAGAAGCCCAGTAAAAAATGGCATGCCTGCCCTCTGGTTCCCCCAGAGTCTCGCACACACACAATGTGATTATGTGTGTATGCGAGGTCTGGCGGGCCCAAGAAGTAGGCATGGTTTGTTTTACAAGACATCCATCATAGATGGGCAGTAAAAATAATACTATGCCTGCCCCCCCTGGGACTCTCCAGCGCCTCACGCGGGGAGCTGATTTTGGCTGATGCACAACCCCCCTTCTGCCAAAATAAGCTCCACGTCCCAGTACAAACACACATGTACACACATTCACACTACCATCACACGCAGCATGCAGTCGCTCATTCACATACACACCTATCATGAGACACTCGATCATTACACTCAACGCAAGCATACAAACATACATACGCATATTTATAATAACATACCCTCTGTCCCGGTCCTGATGTTCCCTCCCAGCGCTCCAGCTTCCGCGTAGCATGAATAAAAAGCAAAGAGCGCTTCCTGGCTCGTGCACATGCGGACAACAGCTCGAGTGCTGATGACGAAGTGGCCTGCTTTGTTTGTATGTGTAAGGAGGCACAATAGCGCTTCCCTTCACACATACAAACATGCAGTTCCTCAGCTAGCATCCCCAATGGGCCATGAAATGGTGGGGAAGCAAAACACGTTTGCATGGTTCTTGGAAATGCAAGGCTGGGGAACAGAACTGTCAAACAGAAATTTATGTTTTCCTTTAACAGTTAAAGCCAGCAAGGAGCGCTCCCTCAACACTAAAAAGCAGCTGAGGGAGTGCTCAGTGTTTACACTGGACTGGCTCCATGGCTCCTTCATAATGGGTGAGGGTGCCCATGGATCTGCGCCCCTCACCCATTACGGAGAGCCGCCACTGGCACTCGTCCATTAATCTATGTACAAGGTCAGTGTGACTGGAGATTAAATACTGTTGACTT
This sequence comes from Ambystoma mexicanum, assembly GCF_040938575.1. Lineage (NCBI taxonomy): Eukaryota > Metazoa > Chordata > Amphibia > Caudata > Ambystomatidae > Ambystoma > Ambystoma mexicanum. The sequence goes on from NC_090936.1 coordinate 1,045,941,501, forward strand.
TGAAGTCAAGTACATGAACTGCACTGTTCTGGCCACCAATTAGGGGGGGCAAAACAGCTAATAGGGGGGGGGGGGCAATGCCTCCTTCACCTCCCTCTAGGGACACCTATGGTGCGATCAGTATCAGAAGTGCCAATTGATAACTGTGCATTATAATGTTTCTATTGTACAGCGAGCAGGCATTTAAAGGATAGTTACACAAAGGTCTGCTTTAAAACCTCATGTGCATTTTTGCTCTGCTGTGTTAGATAGCTATATGCCCTAAAGGCTGCTGGTATGTTAAATAAAGCAGGAAATAAAGTATACACACAATCTGTAAGGGTGTAGAAGTAGGAGACTGACACACAGGTGGCATTATTTGGTTATGGGCTCTTATTGAATCAGAATAAAAGGAAAACCCCTACTTGGCCCTATTACTAAGAGGGGTTTCCCTGCCTCAACTACATACTAAGGACTCTGTCCGGGTGTCGGTAGAAAGCAAATAGTCCACTGTTGTGTGTCAAAATCTATTTCCTTCCCTTACACTCTAAATTATACTAACGCAAGGTGTAATCTTCTTGGACCAATGCTCATTTCTGGGTGATGTGAAAAGGAACATTTCTTCAAAAAGGTCAAAACCAAAAGTCATAAAAGTATTCGTGACTTGGCACTCCACCAGTGCAGAGTGAAAATGAAAGTATTGTATCTCCACAATGCTAGGGGGGATGCCTGCCTCTCCGCCTAAGCTTCCTCCGGTTTCCACTGCTTCTCCCCGAGCCAGGAAGGACAACATCCTCCTCCTGGGCTTAGCCAGGCTATTCACAATGTCAGTAGGAATGACTCCATTCCCCTGGTCTTTCTTGGGCTTCTCACAATTTCAAGGAAATGATTCCCTTCCCTTGGCTTCCCATAAAGTGTTCCCAAACACCAGGATAGAATGATTCCCTTTCCCTGACTTTTCTCCGACTCTTCACAGGGCCAAGAGAATGACTCCCTTCTCTTGGCTTCTTTCGCACTGTCCATCAACATCAGGGGAATCACTCCGTTCCTGTGACCTTTCTCAGGCTTTTCATTATGCCAAGCTAATGACTTCTCTTCCCTTGGCTTCTCTCACAATGTTCATCTGCACCAGGGACAATGACTCCCATCCCCTGGCTTCACTTTCCATGTTCGTCAACACCAGGGGGAATGACTCCCTTCCTCAGGCTTTTCTCAGGTTTTTCACAATGCCAAGAGAATGAGCCCCTTCTCTTGGCTTCTCTCACAAGGTTCATCAACACCACAGAGAATGACTCCCTTCTCCTGGCCTCTCTTAAGCTCTCCAGTCACAGCCAACCAGGGTTACTCCTCTGCCAGATACTGGGACTATGAAGACCAACGAGGATGCTTCTTGCTTCTTATATGGGTACGTGCCCAAGACTCACACTTTCTGTTTTCTCTTTCTGTTTGGTAGACTTGGTTCACTCTCCTGCCAAATACCACTGTGCTTTTCCCAATAGGCAAAAGTTATTTTATCTCTGTCAGGGTCCCAGACCCTAGATTCTTGACTTCTTTGTCTTTGAAGGTTTCTCAGCCACTTTCAGGGGACCCAAGCGCCTCCCATGCCACCCATGTAGGCTCGACCATGATGTGAGTCCTTCCCCAGTTTTTATGCATGTGCACTATCCATATAGACTAGAATGCTTGCTTTGGTTTCGCGTGGCGATCTCCATGGCTCTGCACATCTTCTTTGTCACAGTACAAGTATGATCATGGCTTAATAGGTTGGCTGGAGTCTTCCTCATCCCGGTTTTCCAATATGCTTAAGTCAAATGGTCCCTGCTCTTCCTCGTTTCAGTGGTTCTGATGAAGGCTGGTTTATCTATCTTAACAGATACATGGATGTGTGGGGGACAAATATATTGTGTTCTGAGAATGAATATGAGGGAGGTTGAAATATCTTTTGTATATACCGCGTTCCCTCCCAATAGTTGTCCCTAGTCCCATAGGGGGGATCCCTCCCCATGAGATCCTCCCACTGAGTACCACCCTCAGGGGAACTATCAGGTAGTGGCCTCACCTCCCTGGCCTTGTGGGAAGGGGCTCCCCCAGGGGAGAATGAACAACATCCGAACCTTTGTCACAATTGTTATATATGTTCTTAGTGGTTTTGTTACACTCTATGGTAGGCAGACCCTTAGGTATAGAAACAACTAGCATCAATTCTTAAGACACAGTGCGCTTTATATAAGTGAGGCAAATTAGCAGACCTCACTTTCATGCACAGTCCATTTAAAACTCACATGGTTTTCATAGAAGGCTAACATCCATCACCATCCCTTTTTTCTTGCCTTAGCAAAGAATGCCTATTCTCTATTTCATTCACATGTTTCGTCCCATCCATTTCACATACTGCAACTGCTTTTCCTCTATCTGCTCATCCAGATTCCAGTGTCTTCAGTGTACACCTAAGAGTGTTAGAATGTTTTATCCCCATGTCAGGGTTCCTCCGCCTCCTATTTTGGTCCTCTGTGAAGTTCCAGGTTTGCCCTCTCTTGGGACAGTGTTTCTCTACCCTTTTTATCTGGGAGGGGGGCATTAAGCCTTCGAGAGGCAGGAGAACATTCAGACTACATGCGAGCATCCAACTGAGACTATTACTTAACAGATGGGCCCTCTGAGAGTACCCTTGGGCAGGTTGGCCCCAGAGCCAATGCTTGCAAACTAAGGAGTGTCTCTAAAAGCAGGATGCTCCTGGACATACTCCCCTCCAGTGTGCAACTTTCAGATGAGACCCTCTGGTTCCTAAGGGCCTTGCAAAGCTATAAAAGTGCAGCTGTGCAAATTTGCTAAGAAGGTGAGTGAGAATCAGGGCCTGGCCCATGCAGGGAGTGCCTCACATTTTATTTAAACGTTTTGCAGTAGAAACGTACAGACTGCCCTAGGAAGAATATAAGGAAAAGGTATGAGTGCCTTACGAGGTGGCAATGATAGCGGTTAATTGTGAGTACATGTCAACATAGGCTATGCAAGAATATAAGGTGACCTTGATAAAGAGTCCAAGCAGCCTTGGTTTAGAAAATATCAATTCCACTACTGAGGCAGCTGAACAGGGTTGGAGTTACCCTTTACCCTCATGCCTTTGCTCTAGAGATGTGGACTGGATTGCACTGAATTAGGTATTGTTGTTCTGTTACTGGCAGGTTGCAAGAGTTGGAGTTGTGCATAGCTGAAGATTTAGAACACTGTTTCACCTCCACTTCTGGGGTAGTGATTGGAGGTATATTTTTGCTTCACTCATTAGACTGAGGGAAGATGAGTTGGAGCTGCTTAGTATCACTGCATTAACCTTTCAGAGGTGGTTAAGAGAACAGATTTGTTGAGGTGATGACACCATTTTTTTCTATAGATATATATATTTGTTTTTCGCTGACACAACTTGGTTACAGGGACGTTATGGTTTAGTTTCACTAATAAAAGGCCATGAAATTCTTAGAAAAAACGTTGTTAAAGGGATGTTACGGTTGCAATGTAAAATCGTAAAACCAAAGCAATTCATCAGTTATAGTAATTATAATTTTAGAATTTAGAAGGATTTATAACCTGGAGCCGAACAAAATGAATCGAATCTAGACACAGAATTTGTTGGAAGGATCTGTATGCGGCCTTTCACCATCTCATTGGCAAATTGTTTTAAAATAACTATTCTCAGTAACTCTCAATAAAAGAGTAGTGTGGGGTACTTTTAAAAATTATGCGTATAGAGCTGAAAATGACATAAGCAGCATACTGAATCGTGCTGCAAATTAGCCCTGAAGAAAGTGGCATACTTTTATCTGTCCACTGAAACCGGTCTTTTAAAAAATGTGCCAATGAGATGGTGAAAGGCCACATACAGATCCTTCCAACAAATTCAAGAAGGAGTCAGATCTAACCACAGTTAGAGCCCACAGACAAGGGAATCCCACTGTGGAACACATGGGGTTGTGTTACTAAAAACTATAATTCTGCCTAGAAATGTCTGACAGTATACATGTTCTGCCACGTGTCTCTTACTAAATTCAAGATATGAACCGAACAGTTTTTGGAGAAAAAACGTTTTTTAAATCTTTTAAATACTTTTCTGCCAAACAACAAAACCAAATAAAATACATACATTTCTTCATTTGCAAGGCAGACGACACATGCCCTGATGGCTATGGCATGTGCCTATTAAGTGAACTTGAACAATCAATGGTTCTTTGGAGTGTGTGGAAGGTTAGTGATAGGGCAAGTTTATTTTCTACTATCCTCTCACCCTAGATAAGCGGAGCAACCAGCGCAAGGTAGGGCAAGCAAAACACAAGGATATAGTTTAGTACGGTCGAAGGGCAAGTTAGACTAGGGCCACATTTAGTGCCAATTGAAATTATTAAAAATTTAAAATACTGAGGGGGTATAGTGGTACCTATACAATACCTTGTAGTGTATCAGTTGATACTTAGAATTTAAGGACACTGCGCAGGCCTGCCCCCAGAAAGTATTCCACTTCTCCTCAGTTAGTTCAATACATATGTCTCTGCTCCAGGTCTCTCGAGGTTTAGTTAGGGGTACATTGTGTTGTTCTTGCAGTGCCCGGTACAGCCTAGCTACCATGTCAGAAGGGCCAACTGCACCGACACTATTGCCACTAAGGGGTCGTCAGGGGGTTGGGTGGGGAACTCAGGCCAGCATACTGTAGCCATCCTGACGGCAGTCTTCCCAGATGCCCACGGAGATCTGCCCATCTAATGAATGTACCCTGTTCATACATGTCACCCAGTGTGGTGTAGCCCTTCGCTCCCCAGGCGGCTACCACTGCCTTACTGATTTGAGGAAATCCTGGAACATGGTTCCAGAGTGGTAGGTCCTGATGGAATGGGTGGGGTCTACCAATCTGTCTTTTGATTGGACTGGATATAACAGAGTCGGCCTTCAGGGGGGCAGGAGGAGCGATCACAGCTCCCTCGATCCAGCCGCCAATCGCTCAATCTTCACATGAGGAGCAGGGGGAGCTTCAGTTGTCCAACAGGTTGCCTAGTGTGTTTGCGCTGCAAACCAGTACAGCTCAAAGTCGTGAGCCGCCACCCCTCCCTGTCCATAAGGTCTAACCAGAGTGGACCATTTTAGCCTGACTGCCCCAGAGTGCCATAAGAATCTATTGATCTCGGTTCTGAGTCTGGCGAACAGCGTTGTGCCAGGTCAAACAGGGAAATTCAAGAAGCGGTAGAGTAGTTGGGGCAGCACCACCATTTTAAGCAATGACACTTTACAGAGGAGAGTGATGGGTAGCTTGGTCCAGGTATGTAGTTTTAGACTGAGGGGGTCATTATGACCCAGGCGCTAATTGCGCCAACTTTACCACCATGGTGTAAACTATGTTTACACCATGGTGGATGGCGGATTTACCGCCCCATTCCAAGGTGAGTGGGGCGGTAAATCCCCATTTCCCATTTTCCCTTCCCCATTCCCATTTTTGCCCCATAGGGCATAATGGGAGTGGGGAAGGTGCTAATTACGCCACCGTAAATTACGGTGGCGTAATTAGCATCATGGCAGGTTAGCGCCATGGATTTTAACGGCTGCTAAAAGCAGCCGTTAAAATCAGAATAGGCGTTAAGGGTTAACGACGGCGTTAACCCTTAACGCCTGCGTCGTAATGAGGCCCAGAGTGTCTGCAGGTAATCCCCATAATTTTGTTCGTATGAAGAGTTCTGGCATCTCGTGATTGTAACACCCAAGTATTTTATCTCCCCTGACGCCCACTGGAATCCCATAAGGTCAGCTGGGGCTACAGTGGTTTCAGTTAGGGGAAAAAGCTCAGACTTAGCCCAGTTTACTCAAAGGCCGGAGGGGGATCTATAGTGGGTGACATCTCAAATAAAATGTGCAAGGTTACACTCTGGGTCCGTACATACAGTAAAACATTGTCTGCGTAAAGGGAGACAATTTTGGGTGCCCCTGTGAGCCTTATCCCCTTTTGGGAGTGTTTATGTGGCATCAAGACAGCAAAGGGCTCCATGGCAAGTGCAAAAATAAGTGGGGACAGAGGACAGCACTGCCTGGTCCCTCTGCAGATGTCAAACGGGGGTGAAAGTAGAGCTGTTGTCCGCACACTGGTGTTTGGTTTGATATAAAGCAGCTGTGTCCAGGACACAAAGCGAGGTCCAAAGTTGCACCTTTCCAACATCGCCCATAGAAACCGCAAGGACACAGAGTCAAACGCCTTCTGTACGTCTAACATGGCTGCAACTGCGCTCGTTCCGGGGTCTATCTGGGATGGGACATTAAATAAACGCTGTATGTTCAGGGCCGTGGAGCGGCAGGGCACGAAGCCTGACTGGTCGGGATGTATCAAGTGGACCATATATGGGGCCATCGAAGTGCGAGCACCTTATAAATATTTTAACATCGCCATTAATCAATGATAAGGGGCGGTATGATCCACACTGTGCGACTGGTTTCCCGGGTTTAGCAGTACGGTTATTACTGCTTCTCTCAGCGTGGGGGAAGCTCTTTCATAAGGCATGCCTCGTCCCAAATGGCGGCGAGGTATGGGGCAAGGATACCTTTGTAAGTCATATAGAAGTCAATGGTCAGCCCGTCTGGACCGTGGGCCTTATTAGGCAGTAAGGTATCAATGGCTAAAGAGATCTCCTCGATTCCTATGGGGCGGTTCAGTACATTCTTGCTTTTTTCAGGTAAGACAGGCAGAGGCAGTTAATCCAGGAATGCCCCTACGTCAGCGACCTGGGCTTCATCGCAGATGGCGTACAGCTTCGCATAGAAGGCACAGAATGTCACGTTGACATCCCCAGCCGCGTGGACTAATTTACCATCCGGATCCTCAATGAAGGGGATGTGACACCCGCCCCCCCCTCCTGGAGCACCAGTTTGGCCAACAAGGACCCTGTTCTTCCACCCTCCCAATATTGTACAGCAGTTAGTGGGTTGTCAAGAAATCTACGCTGCCTCTCCGCCACTTCCCTAACGCTATCCCGGGCTTGCGTGATGGCTCCCAGGGACGTAACCTGTGGGTCCTGTGCATACAATATATCTAGTCACTTCAGAGCGTTCTCATGAATGCAGATGCTTCTCCGTATTGCTTTTAGTATTCCCGTCTCTTTGGCCATAACCATGCCCCGGATGTATGCTTTAAATGCATCTCAGAGAACAGCTAAAGAGTCCACTGTGCCAGTGTTCATTCTAAAATAGTCTTGTATACATTCACCCAGTTCAGTCTTAAATACCGAATCCAGGAGGGACTGAGGCTTAAATCTCCAAGAGCGGCCAACAGGCTGTCGCTCCACCCAGGCAATGGACAGAGTTATCGGAGAGTGGTCTTATAGTGTTTATTATACTCAGTGTTTATTATACTATTTATCGGACACCCAGATACTAGCCACAGATCTATCCTGGAGTGGGAGTTGTGCACAGTGGAGTAGAACGTGTAGTACCAAGACTGCGGATGCAACAGCCGCCATACATCAACCGCCCCAAGACCAGCCAGTCCATCCAGGACCGTGCAAGCTGCTCTGGAAGGAAGACGGGCCCTGCTACCAGATCTGTCTAGTTGGAGGTTGAGGATGGTGTTGAAATCCCCCCACCAGATGATCGGCACTAGGGGATACCTGCCCAGCATGCCAATCAGTTGCGTGTAGAACTCAGGTTTGTCTGTGTTGGGACCATAAATGTTAAGCAACACCACCTCCCGACCAACAAGCGTTCCGTACAGTAGCACATATCGCCCCATTGGGTCAATGTGAGTGTCTTTGGAAGTGTATTGTAGTGTTTTATGGATTAGGGTCATCATCCCACAACATTGAGTAGGGTTATAGGTTAAAGTTTCGACTCAAAAGGGTCGAATGACAAAAGGGTCACCCCCAAACCCCTGTTTTTGGTGTAAAAACACTTTTTTAAGCTACACTAGAGCAAAAAAAATATACATTTAAAAAAAAATTAGATCCTTTTGTTTTCGGTCGAATGCACTCTCACCTTTGGCATTCGATCCTTTTGTTTTCGAAACTTTAACTGGACACCATTAAGTAGAGTATGTGGTGTAAGAGCGCTGGGCACCCCAGTTTTTAGAAAATCTCTCACACCCAATTGCCTGCGCATGTGTCTCCTGCAGATGGAGGATGCACGCCTTGTACTGCTCTGCATGTAGTTGAAGCCTGCTCATTTTAGCATAGCTACCCAGTCACGTTATGTTCCAGGTAATAAGTGGTATAGTATCAGCCATGTTCAAATCCCAGAAGTTGGAAGAGCCCAGACCAGCATCGGCACAAGCGTTGCTGCCCCCATAGTAGTGCCATGTAACATTGTAGTCGACCGACGTTCCAACAACCTGTGTCAAGCATTTTCTAAACCCCAATACCACCCCAACCTCCACCCGCCCCCAACCCCCTCCCAATCATACCCTGGACCAACTGTAACAAAAAAAATGGCAAATTAGCATGGGGGGACTGATCACGCCTGACAGCCTGGTGCGTCCACAGCAGCGTAGTCTTATTTGTGATGAAGGCACATAGTAGAAACATTAGTATATATCAACAATTAAACTCTAACATGTTAGGACCTTGTGAGGGGCGGTGCCACACACCGCGCCTGCCCAGTAGACAGTAGCCCGCCCCAACCTCAGGGCTCCAGTCATTGCGTGGGTAGTGTCAGCTAGGGAAGTGCTCTTCGATGTACTTCATAGCCTCTTCAGGTATTATAAAGAAGAAGACCTTTCCAGAGTGTTCAATGCGCAGCCTGGCGGGGAACAACATACCGTACGTGACATTTAGTTCGCAGAGCCTCTTATTTACTGCAAGGAAGGATTTTCGTTTGTTTAGCACCACTACCGAGAAATCCGGGTAAAGATTAATTTTATTCGAGGCAAGTACTTGCTCCCCCTTGGCTCCAACAGCACGCAGAAATGCATCTCTATACCGGTAATTTTACACCCTAGTGATAATAGGGCGTGGAAGAGCACCAGGTCTAGGCTTCGTCATAGGTGAGCAGTGAGCATGCTCAATCGCAATGTGAGGCGACATTTTGGGGGCATCAAGTAAGGATAAGAGAGAGCGCTCCACAAAATCTTCCATGTTTCCGGGTATGTTGTCTTCTGGTATTCCAATAATGCAGATACTATTACGCCAGGATCTTGACTCCAAATCTTCATTTTTCTTGCTGATCTCTTGTACCTGTTTAGTGAGTGTAGTGAGGTCAGATCTAAGTGTTGTAATATCATCCTCGGCCGCCCCAACTCTGGACTCAACTTCAGTTATTCTCGTGTCTGTTCTCTCCATCCGGGCCTTAATAGCACTGATCGTCCCGCTCATGTCGTCCAGTTTTGTGTTAAGGGTTGTTAACCCCTAACGCATATAATCCATAAGCTTCTTTGTCTCAGTGGGTTCCTCGCTACTCGAAGGGGTTACTTCGCTGTGGGTTCATCAGTGCCCCTGGGTTCTTTGGGGTTATCCTTCGTGAACATATTCATGGAGCTTTGTTTCTTACTGCCCCGTTTGGTCATGGCAGATCTATACAGTCCACAGGAGGGGAGAGGAGGAGCAATTCCAAAAACGCATGCAGAAGTGTTGGGGGCCGTTGCCTCAGCTCAGTGTGAGGTACCTAGTCTTCCACAGGTCTTCAGCAACCGCAGGGTAGAGGTGCTGAATGTGACAACGTGCAAGTGTACTCTTATCCCCTGGGTCGTGGTGTGTAGTCTTTGAGTACCAGGGTTATTCGCTAATGCCTCATAGCATTGTGTGGAGACCACTCTGTCCGCCGCCCCCCCATGCACCTCCACCAGAGCTGGGTGGCCCTCAGTTGGCCAGGTTCACTTACCGGCTGCAAGGCTGGTGTATCGCCAGGGGTCACTGCAGCAGGGCAGCCCACTGCAAGCTCCCAGCAGTTGAGACCAGTTCAAAACAGGGGTTCCTGTATCTTCAGCAGTGATTGAATCAGCAAGGGTAAGTGATTTGGGTAAGTATGTCTTCAGGGGCAGGGGACAGTAATGCAGACTGGGTGCATATCCCGTTGCGGTCTAGGACTTGGCAGTGCTGGCTGTATCCCACTGTCACCTGGGAGCCTGATCCAGGAGGTTGGTACACATTAGCATTCCAGCGGATGCTGCCTCCAGAATATCGCAGGTTGGGGATCTCGGCCGTTAGGCTGTGTGTTCCTCGTAGTATCTCTCACCCCCTCTCCTCAATGCAGCCTGGGGAGCCCGTGGCGCCGGGTCATGTGCGTGTTTGCCGGGATCGAGGCAATCGCTCCGCAAGGTGAGGAGGGGTAACGCACAGCCAGCCCTTGATGCGCACGTGGCAGTCCACAAGCCGCCGGTGTCCCCAGCCAGCCAGTGAGCCCGGGAACGGGGTGACGCTTCAGGGGAGAAGAGGGGAGTAAGGGTGTCACTCGGGCAGGCCGCAGCGGTGGTCCACCCTGCCAGCCGGCACCTTGCAGGAAAGTCAAAACTGGTGCTGCAGGATTCCACCGACAGCAGCTTCCACCAATGGCAGCTCAGTCGCATCGGCAAGGGCCGGGCTGTCTCCAGGCCCAGTATACACAGCCGGCCCGCACAGCAGTAGCAGGCAGGCGCACGGGTCACTCACGCAACACTACCTGAGCACCACAATAAGTCCGGGTCGTACACCAGTCGGGGGAGCCCCCCACACAGCTCTGGTAAGCTTTCCAGATATTCAAGGTGCCGGGAAATTATGGATAGTTGCCGTGGACGCAATGCAGGTCGCAGAGCCGTTAGATCATGCGGCCATCTTGTCGGCGCTCAACACCCACCCCCCCCAGGTTAGGCACATTTGACTGTGATCAGTCATTTCACTTGAGTTTATGATTAACAAATTTACTACATACATGAACTCACGATTGGCATAGATGTAGTCAATTGTGGCCCTTAGGGGTCCTCTTTGCCATGTGTGATGAGCCGGAATGTCGCCCTTAATGGCGCCATTAAACATCACATATTGTCTTTCTTCCATTCATTTGTTCCATCTGACTTCTTCTGCTTTTTGCCTCCCACCCACATTAGGTAATAAATTAAGATTTAAGACTCCTTTAATCATAATATAATGTATGTTTCTTTCTAATGCTAAGTTGTCGAGAATCATTTCAATATGACTGAAGAAGGCTTCAGGCTGAAGTTGGACCCTGCCCCAGTAGATATTTATTATCACCATTATATAAATATACTTCTCAATTCTTACCACTTGTATGTAAGACGTGGGGGACTTACACAGATAGGTATTGAAATTCTTCGAGTTTTTGGTGGCTACCAAAAGCCCTGCCGTAGGTCGTCCTCTAGTCTGCGTTATAGCTGCAGTTGTTAACACATTAAATGCATGCCATACAGGTGTCTCTACTAACCATGTCTCCTGGAGAATGATAATGTCATATTTTTCTTGTTTACTTTAATTTGAATTAATAAAGTGGCTAATTCCTTGCATTTTCTAGGAGACTAGGTGTATAGTTTCTTGTGTTGGGCATTGTTATGCTTATGGCTGCGCACCATGCAATCCACGCTGATTAATGTTGAAGGGTTTGGAGTTTACAAGTGTGCTATTTTGTCGGTCAGCGTCATAAACTCTCAAGATCCTATTTTGTGCGTCTTGTTCGTCACCTATATTCAATTGGCAGTTGTCTTGGATTACAGTAAAGCCAAGCTCGTATAAGGAAGATCTTGCCCCCCAGATGATGTTGAATACCACGCCTGACTGGATAAATATTCGAGCCTTCGTAAGATCAAGATCATCTAGGAATTCCACTGCATCAATATCAGCTGATGTTATGTCTTTTAAATTAGGAATTTCCCTGCATATATTTAATATGCTTGAGCGATTTAAATCAAATTTAGAAAAGGGATGTTCAGGACATTTGATTATGAGACAGTGACAATTCATATAGTTTTGCTGTTCGCCAGGTGCTAGCTTGCTTTTGTTTACTACATTCCATGCTGGAGACTGCTTTTTCTGTGATAACAAATTTTGGTCAGGACGTGAATTTGAATAAATTGGTCCTTTATTCAAATCACTTGAAGTTGTAGGACCTGTTAAGATAGGTTGGTAAGAAGGGACTGCCAGATGGTTTGTATTCGGCTCCACAGGATTTCATGCCTCCCCTTGATTGCATGATATTTATAGGGTGACTGATTGCCTTATCTCCTTTCGTATCTGATCAGTTGTTAGGGCCGTAGATTCAGATGCCTTCAAGTAAGCTTAGCTGCGTCAAAACGGCTACTAGATCGTCCAGCGGCTTATAGTTCATGAGGGCTGGAGGTAAAATTATAAAAGTATCAGCTTGTTGCATTTCTACTTCTTTGGGCTTTAAGGAAACCTGCGGCTTCGTGTTATTTATTTTTTTACACAGTGTCGTTAAGATCTTAATAAAGCGCCTTGATTTCGTTTTTATTTGCGTAATTTATTGGGCTGGTCTCAATCGTCTTGTTTTTAATCTTTTCGAATTGTTTGTTTTTCCCTTATCTTCCAACAAAGATTTCGTTTTTGAAAATATATTAAATGCAACTGGCAATGGCACCTTTATCTGCTCATTTATTTTACACACCGGAGGATTGGAGGCTGTGGCTTCACCTAGACAACTTGCATTGTCTGATACTTTAGGCACATTTATAAGTGGATTTACCATTTCATTAATGGTCAATTGTTGGATTTCAGTTGAAGCTTGTTCTTGAAGGTTAAAAAGCACAGTACTGGTCTTTACCAGAGACAAGCCATCAACTTTTGTTCTGGTTTCTTGGCCTTCAAACTGAGATGTTATATATGGAGATGCAATCTTTTACTGACAAGGAGGGAGCTATTTGAGGTAATCCCTTAATTGGAGAGACTTTGTTCAATTGCATTAAATCTCCTCTGTTTTAATGTATAAACAATACCTCTTCTGGGTCAGCACACGTATTGTTGCTTAGATTCATAAAGTCTAGAGCCTCATCATCTACCTGTCCTGTTATTTTCAAGGCATGATAGGCTTCTCTTAACTATTGTTTAGGAGCCACAGTGCATGTGTTTGTATTTCTAACCTAAAGACTCGAGTCAGAGGCCCCCACTGCAGTGGGCAAGGGGTCACAATGCATAAAGGCTGCCTCAATTGTCACATCTAAGAGCCCAGATCCCATGTCCACTGAAGTAATGACCTCAGCAACAGAGGGGCCGATTCATGGAACAAACGTGCGCCGAAAATCTTCGCGCAAGCATGCGCAAGCAGGCGCAAGCGGAAAAAAAACAGGCGCACGCGCACGTGTGCGATGCATGGAAGTCCCTGCGCATGTTCACAGCGGGATGTGCGCCAAACCCGTGCATGGCGCACAAGTCACTGCAACATCCCGAAAGGCGTGCGCGACGCGCACAGTGAAAGCGCACAACCTCAGCGCATACACCAGAAAGTGGGCGGGACACGGGGCGTAACGCGCGGAATGGGGAACAACGCGCGAAAATAAGGGCGTAACTGGGGATGTACTGCAGGGAAGCAGACGGAACGCCCACACGCACTCGAACCACACGTATTCATGGAATCGAATAGGGCAAAGCCACGCACAGCCAAAGACACGCACAAGCTGAAACACGTCTGCCACACGAAGGCAGGCGGTAGAGTCCCAGCGCATCAAAAAAGTGGCGCGCGGGAAGTTACACACGCGATTGAGCGGGGTACGTGTATTTCGGGTGTTTGCGTGAAGTTTCTCACGCGATCGGGCCCGGGGGAGCGGGCCACGTGTATTTCAGGGGCTCGCATGAAGTTTCACACGCGATCGGGCCTGGGGGAGCGGGCTACGTGTATTTCAGGGGCTCGCGTGAAGTTTCACACGCGATCGGGCCTGGGGGAGCGACCTACGTGTATTTCAGGGGTTCGCGTGAAGTTTTTCACGCGATCGGGCCTGGGGGAGCGGGGTGCGTGTATTTCAGGGGCTCGCGTGAAGTTTCACACGCGATCGGGCCTGGGGGAGCGGGGTGCGTGGATTACAGGGGCTCGCGGGTGGTTTCACACGCGATCGGGCCTGGGGGAGCGGGCTACGTGTATTTCAGGGGTTCGCGTGAAGTTACACACGCGATGGGGCCTGGGGGAGCGGGGTGCGTGGATTTCAGGGGTTTGCGTGAACTTTTTCACGCGATCGGGCCTGTGGGAGCAGGCTACGTTTATTTCAGGGGTTCGCGTGAAGTTACAGATGCGATCGGGCCTGGGGGAGCAGGCTACGTGTATTTCAGGGGTTTGCGTGAAGTTTTTCACGCGATCGGGCCTGGGGGAGCGGGGTGCGTGGATTTCAGGGGTTCGCGTGAACTTTTTCACGCGATCGGGCCTGTGGGAGCGGGCTACGTGTATTTCAGGGGTTCGCGTGAAGTTTCACACGCGATCGGGCCTGGGGGAGCGGGCTACGTGTATTTCAGGGGTTCGCGTGAAGTTTCACACGCGATGGGGCCTGGGGGAGCGGGGTGCGTGGATTTCAGGGGTTCGCGTGAACTTTTACACGCGATCGGGCCCGGGGGAGCGGGCCACGTGTATTTCAGGGGCTCGCGTGAAGTTTCACACGCGATCGGGCCTGGGGGAGTGGGCTACGTGTATTTCAGGGGCTCGCGTGAAGTTTCACACGCGATCGGGCCTGGGGGAGTGGCCTACGTGTATTTCAGGGGTTCGCGTGAAGTTTTTCACGCGATCGGGCCTGGGGGAGCGGGGTGCGTGTATTTCAGGGGCTCGCGTGAAGTTTCACACGCGATCGGGCCTGGGGGAGCGGGGTGCGTGGATTACAGGGGCTCGCGGGTGGTTTCACACGCGATCGGGCCTGGGGGAGCGGGCTACGTGTATTTCAGGGGTTCGCGTGAAGTTACACACGCGATGGGGCCTGGGGGAGCGGGGTGCATGGATTTCAGGGGTTCGCGTGAACTTTTTCACGCGATCGGGCCTGGGGGAGCGGGCTACGTGTATTTCAGGGGTTCGCGTGAAGTTTCACACGCGATCGGGCCTGGGGGAGCGGGCTACGTGTATTTCAGGGGTTCGCGTGAACTCGGGGTACCACTCACCGTCTGCCTTGCGCGTAGAAGAACGCGTAGCCAACACCCGCTGTGAAGTAACAGCGTGTGAACCCCAACGGATGGAAAACACACGCACCGCACGAAAAGCACGCGGGATCTCCAAGCCCTGCCAGGGCAACGCCCGTGCGCGAAACATCACAGACACGCTTACGCGCTAAGGGCCTTTGGTCCAATGAAATCGCGTACGCGTGCTGACGTGCTTACGCGCTAAGGCCCTTTCCTCGAATTACACTGACGTGCAGATTTTTCACGTGGAAATTCACTCCGTATCAAGCTGGCCACGCGTAAGCACACGGGAGACCACGCTCCTGCCCAGAAGGCCGAATTACTTCCCCCCATAGCCCCGAGCAGCCTCCCACGAGACATCTGCTGCTGCCTGCCTGCTGCCACATTGCCCTGCCATTTGGTGCCTGCACATCGGCCATCTGCCGGCGTCCAGTTGCTGTGTCCACCCCTGCTGGAACAGTAGACTCCCGACTGGGATACCATCGCTCCACAGTCCAGCCCCAGGACCCAGTTGCCCACCCACGCCTGCCTCGGGGGTCGCCATGTCGGGGCAAGCACCATCTGAGACCAGTGGCGACCCCCAGCCAGAGAGGCAGAGGGCCACCAGCTTCAGTGAGAAGGAAGTTGGTGTCCTGGTGGAGCATGTCCTGGGGCATTATGATGCCCTCTTCGGAAGACCACGCACCAACAAGGAAGGACGGGAGAGGATCTGGGACGATGTAGTGGTTGCCATCAACGCGGAGGGGGTGGCAACCCGCGACATCAAGCACATCAAGAAGCGCTGGGAGGACTTGAGGTCCAGGACCCTCAATAAGGCCCGGTGCCTCGCGGAGGGGGGCCGGGCACGCCTGAGTGACATCCAGATGAGGGTCCTGGAACGCGTAGACCCAGCGCTCCACGCCCAGATCCGTCGGAGGCAGACCCGTCTGGAGTTGAGCGGTAAGTGGCCAAGCATTGCTGTGTGAGACAGGGCATGTTGCAGTGTGCTGGTTGTCTGATACTTGCCTGTATGTGTGACATAGGCCATGTACGTATGTGTGTGTGCAGGGACATCATGGTCAGGCATGTGAGTACAGTGATGTGTGAACCACATGGCTGGTGCATGTGTTCTATTGCAACATGGGGGGCTCTATGCGGAATGGACACATGGAAGCATGGCAGTCTCTGTTCCTGGACATGGGTGGGGGTGAGGGATGGGTGCTGATGCCATGTACACGTATGGTGTCCATGTGTGTGTGTCTGACCTGCGTGTCTGTGACTTGTAAATGCCATGGATGCATGACACATGTCTGTGACAATGTTCAGATTCACTGATGCAGCCTAGTCATCCTTGTATCCACTGCGTCTGTGGTGTAAGAGGCCAGATGGATGGAACTACGGTGAGGTGTGTGCATGTGATGGCAAGACCCATGATGCATGTGAGATTAAAACCAACATTGTATGAATCATGAGTCCCTTGGTCATGTATGCCAATGTCCATGGCATGCGCCATGCCTGTTACTGCATGTGTTTTGCCTGCACTGACCCATGTGTTGTGGAGGGACATGATGGAAGTGATGTATGACAGTGCCACTCATCTGCTATTGCTTCCTGTCTAGGGGACCATTGTACAGTACCCTGATGCTTGTGTTCTATGTCTCCCTCTACACAGTGGCAAGTGAAGAAGAGGGCGGAGAAGGCGCTGTGGAGCAGAGCGGCGGGGATGCCGCCACGGCTGCAGCGGAAGGGGTGGGTGAGCCCCCACAGGGGCTTGCAACGGCGGAAGACGGTGTGGAGACATCCAGGTTGGTGGTTTCCACAGAGGGGGAGGAGGCCGCTACTGAGCCACACATGGGGCCTGGTGGGGGCATCCCAGCTGGTGCAAGTGGTGCAGTCCAGGGCCAGGGGCAGGAGGCAGCACAGGTCGCCGTGGAGGGGCCTGTGCATGTCACTGTCCCTGACACTGTGACTGCACCACCATGCACCAGCAGGGATGCCCCATCCCAGGCCCGTCCGCAGGTAGGGGAGATGTCCATGTCATCTGACACTCCTCTACCTGCGGACGAGGGGCCCCTGGCCGTGTGGAGAGGGTCCTGATTGGTGTCGCGTTGCGCACGGCTGGCATTCGTGATGAGGTGCATGCTTCCCGGGAGGAGCATGCACATCATCACGAAGAGCACCGTGCGTACGTGAACCATTTGGGAGCCGCCATGGTCGGGGGTTTCCTACATGTGTGTGGCCTTCTGGCGACCCTCTCCTCCTCTGTGGAGGCTATGCGCCAGTCGTGCTCCATGCCGTCTTCCGGCCCAGATGCCACCAGGGCCCCCTGTGGACCTGCCCCGACCAACGCAGCCAGCTCTGTGGGGACCCCATCCCTGCCACAGTCGGGAGTCGAAGGTCCAGCAGGGGTGGACACACCAGCAACTGTCCCCCTGCAGATGGAGGATGTGCCGGCATCATCTGGCAGGGCACGTGCACGACGGCATCGGTGGATTCCATCAGCCTGGATGCCGTCGTGCTGGCAGAGGCAGTGGCGTCAGAGGCAGCAGCAGGCTCGACGTGGGAGGCATCATGGCTCGGGGCCATCAAGATCAGAGGGGCAGGCATCGGCCGGAGGGCAGGAGAACCCTGGGATGGCAGTGTCTTCCGTGTGGGAGCAGTTGGTCCAGCGGATAGGTGCGGAGCGGCAGCGGGCGGAAGAGGAGTGGCTCACCATGGTTAGGGCGGAGTTCTGCATGCGTCGGCCGTTGAGGCGGGCTGAGTGCCTCGAGGAAACTCGCAGGGAGTTTGAGGTGAAAACGGGGTTGTCCCTGCGAGACCTCGGGGCCAGGACAGAGTCCCGCCTCTGGGACATCGACATGGAGTTCGATGATGCCATGGCCGGCAACATCACAGAGTGAGCCGCAGGACTTGACCGCTGCCATTGTATATAGTTCTTTAGTTAGTTAGTGTTAGGTTTCCTTTATTTTTTAAGTTTTTTTTGGACCGCTCGGACAATGGCCACTTTTCTGTATGTATTTTATTATTAGGTAGTAGTAGGTTTCATTTATGGTGTTGGGCTCATGGACCCTGGGATATTTGTGTTCGCCATGAGGCAATGGTTTTTCCTTATTTTTTTCCCCCATTATTTTGCTTTGGACTACATTAGTTTTTGGATTCCTTTGTTTTTTGATTTTTCCCATTAGTTCTCGGACATGGACCATTTGTTTTGTCATCCCCATTGTTGTGTGTTTTATTTCTTTACTTCATTTTCATCTTTAATACATATTTTTAATACTTTCATTTGTGGTATTTTCTCATTGGTTTCATGCATGTCATGATATGGGTTTTGACATTCACTTGCACCCATTGTGTATGTGTGTGTGACGGACATGTGTTCATTTACATACTTGCCATTGGGGTTGTATCATGTAATTGCATCTACTATGTGGGTGGATGCAATCCTTGGCTGGGTGTTTGTGCTGGGTATGCTGCCCATTACAGCCATGATTGAGTTTCGTCAGGACCTGGGGGCAGGGGGACATGAGTGGGGGCCTGCTGGGGGGTGGGGGTGCAGGGGGACATGAGTGGGACATGAGTGGGGGCCTGCTGGCAGGTGCCCCACAGTGCTGGGGGGTGGGGGTGCCTGGGGACATGAGTGGGACATGAGTGGGGGCCTGCTGGCAGGTGCCCCGCACTGCTGGGGGGTGGGGGTGCAGGGGGACATGAGTGGGACATGAGTGGGGGCCTGCTGGCAGGTGCCCCACAGTGCTGGGGGGTGGGGGTGCAGGGGGACATGAGTGGGGGCCTGCTGGGGGGTGGGGGTGCAAGGGGACATGAGTGGGGGCCTGCTGGGGGGTGGGGGTGAAGGGGGACATGAGTGGGACATGAGTGGGGGCCTGCTGGCAGGTGCCCCACAGTGCTGGGGGGTGGGGGTGCAGGGGGACATGAGTGGGGGCCTGCTGGGGGGGTGCAAGGGGACATGAGTGGGGGCCTGCTGGGGGGTGGGGGTGCAGGGGGACATGAGTGGGACATGAGTGAGGGCCTGCTGGCAGGTGCCCCACAGTGCTGGGGGGTGGGGGTGCAGGGGGACATGAGTGGGGGCCTGCTGGGGGGTGGGGGTGCAAGGGGACATGAGTGGGGGCCTGCTGGGGGGTGGGGGTGCAGAGGGACATGAGTGGGACATGAGTGGGGGCCTGCTGGCAGGTGCCCCACAGTGCTGGGGGGTGGGGGTGCAGGGGGACATGAGTGGGGGCCTGCTGGGGGGTGGGGGTGCAGGGGGACATGAGTGGGACATGAGTGGGGGCCTGCTGGCAGGTGCCCCACAGTGCTGGGGGGTGGGGGTGCAGGGGGACATGAGTGGGACATGAGTGGGGGCCTGCTGGCAGGTGCCCCGCACTGCTGGGGGGTGGGGGTGCAGGGGGACATGAGTGGGGGCCTGCTGGGGGGTGGGGGTGCAGGGGGACATGAGTGGGACATGAGTGGGGGCCTGCTGGCAGGTGCCCTGCACTGCTGGGGGATGGGGGTGCAGGGGGACATGAGTGGGACATGAGTGGGGGCCTGCTGGCAGGTGCCCCGCACTGCTGGGGGGTGGGGGTGCAGGGGGACATGAGTGGGGGCCTGCTGGGGGGTGGGGGTGCAGGGGGACATGAGTGGGACATGAGTGGGGGCCTGCTGGCAGGTGCCCTGCACTGCTGGGGGGTGGGGGTGCAGGGGGACATGAGTGGGGGCCTGCTGGGGGGTGGGGGTGCAAGGGGACATGTGGCTTGGCTGGGGGGCATGCCCACGGTGGATGGGCTGCCTGCGGGACATGACCAGTGGTGCAGGGTAGTCCCCTGTGGTGTGGGCTGCCTGCAGAGGTCGTGGAGGGGGTAAAGGGGAGACCTGGGAGGACCCACACTGCCAATTCACCTCTTCAACTTCCCGCACACCCACGTAATACACTGCCCCACTCGCACAGGCCCAATCGCGTGTAGAATTTCTCGCGCACCCCTGAAATACACGTACCCAGCCCAATCGCGTGTAGAATTTCTCGCGCACCCCTGAAATACACGTACCCAGCCCAATCGCGTGTGGAATTTCTCGCGCACCCCTGAAATACACGTACCCAGCCCAATCGCGTGTAGAATTTCTCGCGCACCCCTGAAATACACGTACCCAGGCCAATCGCGTGTGGAATTTCTCGCGCACCCCTGAATTACACGTACCCAGGCCATTCGCGTGTAGGATTTCTCGCGCACCCCTGAAATACACGTACCCAGGCCAATCGCGTGTGGAATTTCTCGCGCACCCCTGAAATACACGTACCCAGCCCATTCGCGTGTAGAATTTCTCGCGCACCCCTGAAATACACGTACCCAGGCCAATCGCGTGTGGAATTTCTCGCGCACCCCTGAAATACACGTACCCAGGCCATTCGCGTGTAGAATTTCTCGCGCACCCCTGAAATACACGTACCCAGCCCAATCGCGTGTAGAATTTCTCGCGCACCCCTGAAATACACGTACCCAGCCCATTCGCGTGTGGAATTTCTCGCGCACCCCTGTAATACACGTACCCAGGCCTATCGCGTGTGAAAACACCCGCACACCCCTGGAATACACGCTCCCCGCTCTGCGTTTGCTGCTGCCCTTTGCGCTGGATTGGGGATTTTGATGTCTTTTCCCTGCGCGAGGGGCGTTCTTGGGGGCGTAACTGACGCTGCTGCAGGGTCGCTGCGCCACTCTGCGCCACGGCTGGTTATGGATGTTGGAATCCATGAATACGCTGTGCACCTGAATGTGTTTTGGCGCACGCGGCTGGCGCAGACTACCGCATGCGCACACTGTGCGCCAGCCGCGTGCGCTACTTGTGCGTCGAATTCTATGAATTACCCCCATAGTCTTTTAACACAGAAATGTCGTCATTGATTTGTGTGTTAAGAATGACTAGATTACTGAGCTCATTATTTTGCCCACCTGTATGCAGGGTACGCGTTCCGCCGACATTACAATATGTACGTATGTCATTCCCCACTGACATAGTATGGCGGCTTGATTTTGAAAAGGTTTTATTGTCAGACATTATGACAGGCATTCTTTTTTGCAAGGGCGTATTAGCATGTATGATTGCACTAACATGTTTGAACGAGGGCATGCCGGATTTTAGAGAGCACCAATTCAAAGATATGAAATAGGCTGGTTTTAGTACATCTTTGTCTGATCCTTACAAGTTGTTTCACAGTTTAGTACACCCTTGTCCACATGTTGAATTAGTAAGATCAAGTATAGCAGTTAGCCAAGCCTTTGCTTGGTCTACGTATCTCTTTAACTTATCTCCAAACACGGAGTAGAATCACCACCAAAATGCAGGGGTAGGTGGGATACGCGTCTTCATTGATGCAACACCTTCTTAACCGATACAACGGAAGTAAACGTACATTACAGAATTCCAAGAGTGGAGACACTCACTAATATATATTTTTAGAGGGTGGAGAAAGAGCAAACTACAATTGAAAGCACGAAGAACTCACTTTAAACAAAATAAGTGAATCAAGTTTTGTTTGCGCCACAGACAGCCCTTACCAACAGGGCTTGCGCAATGTCGCATCCGCTCTGGTTGATAAAGGCTGCTGGGAAAAAAGTGTGACTTCCACAAAAAAGTACCTAGAAGAAAAACAAACATAAAAATAAACGTTCCGTTTTGTAAACAGACATAAAATATAAACGTTCCAAGTTGTTAGAAAGTTCCAAAGTCCACAGTAGATTAGTCGTGCATACCGTTGTATTCACTGGCAATAGTTCAATGAAGACAGCCGCAGACAGCCCTTACCAACAGGACTTGCTCAACAGTGCGCAATGGTGCGTGCACTATGGTTGATAAAAGGATGCTGGGAAAAAAGGGTGGGACGTCCACACTTAGAAATCTTTCAGCAAAGAAAAGCACCTTGTGCTATGGGTGCCCAAAGTCCTTGCCCAAGCAGGTATTATTTTTGTGATCTGTCATCAATCACCAAAAGACAAGACAACAGGAACTTCTCTTCAAAACCCGAAATTTCGAACAGAAGATTACAGTAGGTTAGTTTTGAGACTATCAGAGCTCTTGTTAGTGTGACACAGCTCTATGTAGAGAGAAAAGGTCTGCTGTCAGTAATTGATTTTGTAGTGCATGCTGCAGCAGAAGCGATGGCATTTACCTGTCCAATTAGGGAAAGAAAGGCGTCTAAGTAGGCCCCCAAGGTTTTTACTTCTTTGGTGACTGCGATAATGTTGCTGTCAATGATGAATGAGTTGTATGATTTGTCTAGTTTATTCAGTAGAGGTTGGGATCCAACCAGGAGCAAATCAATTTTGCCATCATTTAAACAGAGTGCGTACATAGCCATCCAGGCCTGGACGTTTTGGCAGATATTGCGCAGTGTGTTGGAGTTTAGATTATTTGAACCTGTTATTGGAATGTGGATTTGGGTATCGTCTGCATAGTTAGTGTAGGAGATACCCATGAGATACTCATGACAAGCAGTGCAGTATCAACACACGTGGATGTGTTAGGTGAAATCCCGGGTACAGTTGCCGCATAGATCATAGGTCAATGTGCAATTGCACTGGATGGCATTGATTTACATAGGTGGGTTTGATCCAGTGATGAATGAAGTGTATCTGACTACATTGACCCTTGCCCAGTTTCTCTCCACACACCACACCCACAATGCTTGGTACTGTTGCAATGGGATACAGGTCCCCATGCTAGCATCAGGTGGTTCACAGGCAACTCCATGGAAAAGACTTGTAATGTTACTTACGCTGCTCATCAGTGTCTGCATGTTGCGCTCTGGGCACCTGTTCTCATGTGGGGTTACTGGTGATGAGGTCTTCCCGTTCTGTGGGAAAACTCAAAGTCTTTGTGCCACTGTTGGTCACATACATGCGTTTGCTCCTCATCGCCTTAAGATGTTTGATGAGTAAGCACATACGTCAGCAAGTTTGAGTTGCAGGACACTGCCAGGGATCTGCGTCTGTGAGCAGAATTGCCTATGCATGCCTTCTCCGGCAATCATATGTAGGTAACTTGGTTATCCCTCTGTGGTACTGCAAAGTTAAATGTGGTTGAACTTCTGTGGACAGTATCAGCATCTATGGTTTACTGAAGTCTTCAATTTTCTGGTCCTTGTAATGTTGTGGCTCCATTGATGTTGTGGCTCAAGAGATATTTACGGTGGGCTGCTGTCAGTGGTATTGTCTGTGTCATTCGTGAATGTGGTGTCTCCTGCAGCAGCTGTGGTTTGACGTATAAGGGATGATGACCCAGATTCCTGGGCGTCTTCTGCAGGGTTGGTGTGGACAGAAGAGGAATCATACCCTGTAACTCTTATGCCGATGCGAGCATTTACTGCTCAGCGGCCTCTCAGCTGCTGGTAGCATGGCTTGTTCTCTTCAAAAAGACTTTTTGACATCCCTCCATTCCAGTATGAATACTGTACTTGAGAGCAACATGTTTACATATTTCTCCTTTTTGTTGGTTGCAATGACTATCTCACTAGCACATGTTGCCACTATTTTGTCCCATATTTAACTCTGATGAATGCCAGAGACAGTCTTCCGAGATGTTGTTTATAATTTTGCCACTAAGTGGCTTCATGTCATTGAAAGGCAGTTATAGTGTGTTCACTTGTATGCTCTAACCACAACACACAAAGATACACTGTGAGGAGGAGGAGAGCGTGACTTAGGCATTCTTTCAAGCACACAGACATTCCGGCATATGCCATTCTCCATATCACTGGTGGACCGATGCTGAGTGCTTAACTGGGGTTCCAAGAATCCTTTGTGATCCAGGCTGTGATCCTGGGTGAACCCATCAATCAACTGGGTGAACTTCTCAATCTACTGGTTGGTAGGTTTCAATTCCATCCACCAACGCTATTTTGTCACTGTATAAAGTAGACACTACTGAGAATACTGTATTTTTTAAATGTAATGTCATACATTTACATTATTCATTCCCTGAATACTGAACAACTTAAGTACCTTACTCAAAGATTATTTTAATTTCAAGGTAAGCAAATATATTTTTGTTTTGTTAATATCAATATATACATGTTGTATGGTGTCCTCATTGCAGGAATATGTTCAGTATACAGTGGATTTAGCACCTGAATCAATGGATCACCTAAAGTTAGGTCAGGCTATTTTTTTCCCCATTCCTTTGAATGCACAATGAAAAAACTTGCATATCATAAATTATAATCAATGACTTGGGTATAGCTTCAGTGGTTGAGGTGAACTGGCCGAGGCCTACTGTATGTTGCTATTTGAGATACAGTATAAATTACTTTAGAACCTGTTTTATAGGGTGTGCTAAGAGTTACAGTGTTACGCTATATATTCTATTGCACCGCTATTGCCCCTTGCCACTTGTTAAGAAGATTCTTTCTATTAGTGATACTGAACCAGCTCCCATGTCTAGCTGTTACAGGACCCCGTATGAAAATATAACGTAATAGAAGAATGGGCAGACTATGCCCTGGAACCAACTGTCATGAATCCCTTAGGCACGTATTATAAGGTTAAAAGATAAAAGATACAAATTATTGGTTAAAATGGCATACAACGTTGACACTATAGAGAATATTATAATTGTTCTTTTTAATGTGCCTAATAGCAACAAGTGGTTGCTAAGTGCAGAACCGAATTTGAACCTCTGTTGCTCTGCGCTTTTTTGCTTCCAAGACAAGCGCGTTGCCCTTGAGCTGTCCTTCCTCCCCAATGTCATTTTGGAGTTGGTGTATGCAGAAATTGCGATAATTCTAGCACTGAGAAAACTATAGAATATAGCAAAAGAAATAATGCAGAAATCACTGCATAAAGCTTATTTCTTATCCTTATTTAGAAAATGACTGAATGTTGGAACAATTAAATAGTAGCTTTTAGTGAATGTTGGTTTTACCATTACGTTTTTAAGATTTTACAATGATATGGATATATTTTTGATATTCATGTTGCATTGATGATATGGTATGAAAAGTATTTTTTTACTATAGCATACCTAATACATAAATAAATATATTGTATTGAGAATGTCTTTGTAAAATAGAATTTTGGGCACAGCTCCCTAGAATCAGAGATTAATGTTGACCAGCCCTCTGCCACAGAAGATGCAACCAGGATAGTTTTCAATAAGCTGTGCTGCCAGAACGTAATTTACACCTCCTATCAAACAATCTGCACGTTATAGGTTAGACTTTCAATGGGGAAGGAAGAAATATTTTCCCCAGACAGAGAGTAATTGCTCGCAGAACAAAATGAAACATACTGTACTGTTAATTATTCACCTAACCCCAAATGGTCAGTCTATTTTTTTGTACTGTTTGTGTTCGGGAAAACAAAAACAATATCATAAAATAAAGCAAGGCTAATTCAAAAAAAGCTTTTGCCGGAGGTGACATTCAAACCCATCTCCCATTGCTGCTCCCTATTCAGAGGTGAGGAGTTAAACCACTTCACAACCATTACCATGATTATGAAGCCTGCAGAAAGATACATGCCCTTTCACCTGGACATTCGTTTTGAAAAGGAAGAATTTGACTCTGAGGAAGAACTACTTGTAAATATGGATATAACAGCATTGTACACCAGCATTCTGCAGTAACAGGCTCTGGAATGTGTCCGTAATCAACTGACACAACATAATTTGCAACAACGGGTACCAACAGAATTCATGATTGATCTGCTGCACATTGCCCTTACTAAAAACATTTTTGTATTCGATAACATCTTTTACCAACAGACATGCAGGACAGCAATGGGTGCTACATTTGCCCCAACATGGTCATAATGTTTATGGCCTGGTTCGAGGAGACATACATCTATTCGCCAAACAACCCCTATTTTCAAAATATTTATAAATGGAAAATGTTCATAGATGATATTATCTCTATCTGGAAAGGCAGCTCCACTGCCCTGCAGGAATTTCTGAAATGGATCAACAACCACAACATGCATATCCAGTTCACCATGACATTCAGTGCCCAAGAGACCCACTTTTTAGATCTCAATATTTACCATGATAGTGGCAAATTGCAATGCACTCTGTTAAAAAAAATGGACAAATCGCAATACACTTTTGCACTACAAAAGCTATCACCCCTGTGCCATTGAAACAAAATCTTCCATATGGACAATATTTAAAGTCCAGGCATAACTGTACAACACTGGATGATTATTACTACATGCAAACAACCTTAATGCTAGGTTGAAAGCCAGTAGCTATCCCAAGAAATTGCTTACTAAATTAGTAAAACGAGCCAGCTTAACACCACGAGAAACATTGTTCTCACCTAAAGCAAGATCAGAAATGGAGACAAGAATAACATGCATCGCCATGTACTGCCAAAACACCTCGCAATTTAGACGACTCATCAAAAAGTTCTGGCCACTAATTAGACTAGTGCTACCTGAAGAACCATACCCGAGGATGGTGCTAAAAGATCCAAATATTTTAAGGAATTCCTCACAAGGAGTTAGGCCTTCCATGAGTTCGATGTCCGCAGACTCCTAGCAAACCACCCTGCTTGCCTGGGAGTCATCCCTAACGAGTTGGTAGCAGAGGTGATGGTTTGTGGCGTCAGCCCGGCCAGTCGCTACCTCCTTCGCCGCCGGATCAGAAAGGCTGTGGGACCATCACGGGTATTGCGAGAAGAACCGGAAAAGCACTAACCGGAGAAAGGCCGTCGGGTGCTGTTTGGAACTATCCCACCCGCAATCGGTGAAGAGTCCAAGACAGTCCAGAAGGGCGAGGTGAGCGGTTGATGGGGAGTCAGCAGTCGAGCAGCGTCACCAAACGCGGAATGTAAGTATTGGTCCAGACAATTAGAAATGTGTGCATAAGGGCAGGTGTTGAGTAATTGTTGGGAGGAGGGAGGTGTTGTTGACAGTATTAATATTATGTTTAGTATTGTTAATGGTGTTGTTAAATTGGGACCGGAGCAGAGGTAGTTGTACCTTTTCTATGTTTAGGGAACATTTGGTCTTCGAGGTAGTGAATTAACTTGGACTATTGACTTGAATGGCTCGGATTATAGAAGTATGTAAATAGAGGATACCTGTGAATTGAGCATGTAGTCCGGAGCATAGATGACAGTATTCCCGTAAGGGTTAGCTGGAGCTATCCTAGATTGCGTAAGTGTATTGACTGGTTAAGTCTCCTAAAGAGACTTGTTTAACACGTTAGGCGATGCAACGGGTGCAGTTAATTACAAGAGAATAGAAGTATACTCTGCCCTGGGGAGGCAGGAAGACAGCTGTGAGGTTTTTGAGAACTGTTGGGGAAATTTTGCGCAGGAGCGGGAGCAACAGGTTATTGTTTCGTATTGTGTCTGTTTATTAGGTCCGAGATTTAGCTTGGTGACACCACCCTCAGGTCGGTGCATAGGATGGTGTGTTGTGACGGTGAGGAGCTACTCTTGTGGACTTGGGATTGGTAGAGAGGTGAACGAGAGGCGGTGCGCGGAAGGCGCATGCGCAGGATTGTGACAGTGCCGGGACGGCAGTAGCCTGTGAAGGGGGGGCTGTACGTGGAGTACGACGTGCAAGATGCAGTGCCACCACCGAACACTCAGGATGAAAACATACGAACTACAGGGCAGTCTACCAGCAGCACTGAAGTAAACAGTGGTGGGGTTTGCAGCAAGTGAAGGCAGAGATTGAGGGCATGGGGCCGGAGGGGTGGATAGCAGCACAAATACTCATGCAATTAAAGGGAAAGACAACTGGGATGGCGGAGGATGCAAAATAAGCAACAGAGAGCTTGGATAAGGAGCAGAACAGACATGAATAGCCAGCTCAAATAGCAGAAGAGGAACAGCGAGAGAAGGAAAGAAAGGAGAAACTGGAACGGGAAGAAACCGAACGGAGGAAGGAGAAGGAGCGTATGGATAAGGAACATGTGGAGAGAATAGAACGAGAATGGAAGGAGAAGGAGAGGGAGGAATGGGAAAGAAAAGGGAAGGAATAGAAAGAGGCACAACTGGCTGAGTGGAGACGGAAGATAATAGAGCAAGAAACACGTAAGTACGAAGAAAGAAAGCAGAGGAAATTACAGATTGACAGGCTGGCAACGGAGGAGGATGAGCGAGCAATAAAAGCAGCAAGAAAGTTGAGTTTCGTAGATGACTTCTGTAGTGACATGGGCACAGAAACTGACGATGAAGGAAGACATGACAAGGACGAGAGGGGAGGGTACAGCAAACTCTACCTCACAAGGGCAGGTGAAGGGACATCATGGGAATGCATGTCTTACAGACAGCAGGAACAGGGGTTGCACATGGGAGAAGCAAAGCAACACACCCCGGACAAGCACACTGTACAAGATACATACTTCTCCAGTCTAAGAGACCTTCCAGGGTGTAAAAATGAGGAAACGACACTAGCACATTCTAGAGGGCAACTTTCTCTGGCACACGAAAAAACAAAACTTTTACCCATACTAGAGCCTACTGACATACCGTAGGCTCTAGTGGATGAGAGAGGACCTATTCAGGTCAGGCAGTATCGATGGACACCAGAGAGGGATGCTTACTCGTAAATGCCCCTACTGGAAAGGGGAGGGACACAGCCTCAGTATGTGCCTTGGAAACACACAGATAAAGAGAATGTCAAATGCAGGCTACCTTTATTAAGTGCGGTACCTGGGAAGTGGATATATGAAATGGAGAAGTAAAGGGGCTATTGGTATCAATATTGAGTGACGTGGAGGATTATATATGGAAGAGGGCAGGGTTCCCAGGGGTGACCGTACACAACACAGCACATGACGAGTCACCATTCGCAAATTGTAGAGCAGTGGTATGGCAAGCATTACGGACACAATACCCAGATACGTTAGACATAGGAGCAATAACGTCACGCAAGATGCATGACAGCGAGTATCCTGTTGAGTACATTCAAGCGATCGAAGAGCTTTGGCGCCTCGAAACTCGAGAGCAGTGGGACAAAACGATAGCAATCTTTTATCATATCTTAGTGCAGGGGTTACCTGTACAGAAAAGCTTGAGGAAATTGGTGGGGATGATATGATATGATATGGCATTTATAACGTGCCTATACACAAGTATTTTGAGGCACAAGATGGAAGCAGAAGGGTGGCCAGAAATACAGCTCATCATAGTACACCACTGCAGGCTGTGGCAAGAAAAAGTAAAACAAAAGGCAGAGTAGAGGAAAGCTGACAAGGCTAAATTAGTACAAAAGAAACTATCTAAATATGCCATGGAAGGAGCAATGATCGCTAGCCCTGCACCGCAGGGGCAAGCACCGCAGCAACAGTACCAGCAGCAGCAACCAGCACAGCTCGCACCACCCATGGGAGGGAGATACATAGGGCGAGGCGGGTTCCAACAAGGGTTCAGAGGAAGTGGAGGATTCCAAAGAAGACATGGCTTTGGACACCAGATGCACCATAGCCAGGTAGGGTTTCGGGGCTATGGCCAACAGGGATCTCAAAATACAGGAGATTTTTCTGGCGGTTTCCAAGGACAAGGGCGGGAGCCACCATTATGTTGGACATGTGGACAGCTAGGGCATATCTCGAGAACATGTCGATTTGGGGGGTTCCAACACAATTGGGCCGATCAAGGGCAACAGCAGTATGCCACCGGCAAGGGGACTATGGGATGCAGAACCAGCAGCAACAGTGGCAGATGCAGGTCATATTCCAACAGACACCACAGATGCCAACACAAGCACCACCACCACAGCAACAACAGGTACAAACACATGTACCACAAATGGCTGTGCCCTTACCCCAGCACCTGCAAACACCACAATCCTGAGGGATGACGCAGCAATTGCCACAAATACAGAATGCTGACACAACGGAGCCCATAGACACCCTAGCCACGAGCCCAGTAAGACGACTGGGAGAGGTCACCATGGTGGGAAACAACCTGTTTACAGGGAAAGGGCTATCAATGTATCCACAATAGGACAACCCACAGAAGGTCTTGATGTGTCCCATCCTGTCGGTTACACCCAACCCTGTGGAGGAACCTCGCATAATGGTGACGATAGGTGACAAAAGTTTTTCCTTTCTTGTTGATACTGGAGCGACTAGGTCATGCATTAGGGACGGGACATTTGCGTTGTCAGGCAATGCCATGAACACTCAAGGATTCTCTAGGGCTCGAGAGGTGGTTCCTTTCACTGATAACATTTCCTTATCTATCAGAGATCACGACTTATCTTTACCCTTGCTCCACTCTAGACAGGCCCCTGTTAACCTATTGGGACGTGACATCATGAGCAGACTAAACATGACCATCTCCCTCACTGACAAAGGCATAATATGTTCCACACCAGGTATATACATGTTAAATGTAAGACAGATCGTCCAGGCATATTGTGGGACCAGAGTACAGAGGGGGTTGCCATTGGACCCTGAGATGTTTCAATATGGGACAGACATGGCAATTTCCTGGATGCCAGGCATAGCAGAGAAAGTATGGAGGGTACCAGGTGAGTACATCTTCAGACCAGAAACACCATTGGATGAGCCAGAAGGAACAATAGTGCCAGTAGACATCGAGGCAGTTTTGGCAAGGGAAGAATGGATTGCAGTACATGCCACAGACGATCAAGGGAGAGCATTGAGAGCAATAATCGGGGTGGCAGAAGGTTGCAGGCTCACAACAGTGACAGATGAAGAATTCTTTGAAGAAGAAAGATTGGAAATGGAAATGGTGTTTGAGTGTGAGGTTATGGTTACAGATCAGCTACAGAGAGGTGACACAGAGAATGGCGATGGTGCTAGAGGTACCGCCGACATTCTGGGAGGAAGACATGGCCAAGATACCCTACAGCCTATGGACCACGAGTCCCTATGAAGTAGGGTGCATAAAAAGCATAGGGGGAGTGAACATAAAACTCAAACCTGGAGCAATACTACAACAAGTGAAGCGGTACCCCCTAACTAAGGAAGCAGACGAGGGCATTTATGAAACCATCAGCGCTCTCATTGAGAGAGGCATCTTGGTACCATCAGAATCTCCGGCAAAACTGCAGTGTACCCCATGCGCAAGGAGAATTGGGGGTCATGGCATTTTATTCAAGACTTGCGCCCCCTTAACCACATTGTAGAAGCAGAATATCCAGTTGCGGCAAACCCTGCAATGTTCTTATGCAGCATTCCTGGCGAAGCCACCTGCTTCACTGTTATTAGTTTAGTTTATTATTTGTATAGCGCCGCCTGGCCCTGGGGCATCCAGGCACTTTGGAGAAAGATTACAACATTTCAATGCAATAAAACCGGTCCGTGTGTGACCAATACAGGGGATTATACATTGTCAGGCAGTTACAAGTAGTGTAGAAAGATATGGCACATGCAGGTCATTTATAATACAGTAAAATTTACATGTTTGCGGGCAGTGGGCATGCTAGAGTAGGATTTGGAATTCTAGACTTCTTTGGTCAGTAACCAGGATTCAGCGCTGTGTCTGAATCTGTGAAAGGAAGGTTCAGATCTAAGGTCCAATGGTAGTGAGTTCCACAGTTTGGAGGCAAGCACAGGGAAGCTTGATCCACCTGCTTTCTGGAATTTGTGTCTGGGGATCGTTAGGCTGTGAGTTTGGGCAGATCAGGTTGGGCGAGCTGGGATGTGGTGTGTGAAGTTGTCTCATAGGTACCTAGGTTCTTGGTTGGATAGGCACTTTTGTGTGAGTGAGAGTGTTTTGTGTTCAATTCTCTGAGGTATAGAGAACCAATGACAAGATTGTCTGGTGTCAGAGATATGTTCATGTTTAGGTATGTTGAGAGCTGCTCGCAAGTGCGTTATTTTGGATAACTTGCAGCTTGTTGATGTTTTTTTGGCTTGTACTCAGATATAGAGCGTTGCAGTAATTGACTTTGGAGAGAACTAGCGCTCTAGCCAGAGTGATGCAGTTGGAAGGTGAGAGGTACGGTCTGCTGGCATTGATAAGCTTACAAGTGTAAGCAGAAGCTGAAGAGATGGCATTAATCTGTCTTGTCAGTGTAAGGGATGAGTCGAGATATATCCCAAGGGTTTTGACAGTATTGGAGACTGTGATGTTGTTACTGTCTATGGTGAATGACTGGTATGAATTGTCTAGTTTGTTGAGTCTGGGTTGCGAGCCTAGGAGAAGTAACTCAGTCTTGTTGTCGTTGAGACAAAGGCCGTGCTTGGCCATCGATTCTTGAATAATGGAGTAAATGTTGTTGAGCACTGTGCTGTCAGTGGAATAGTTGCCTGTTAGAGGGATAAGTATTTAGGTGTCATCTGCTTAGTTCGTGTAAATGACACCCAGGTGGTCCAGTATGTCAAAGAGGGGTTTTGTAAATACATTGTATAGTGTGGAGGAAACACAGGAGCCCTGTGGGACACCGCATGTGACTGGGGCAGGTTTGGCGGAGGCTGTGGGTGCAAAAACTCTCATGGATCTGTTGTTTAAGAAGGACTGGATCCAAGCATTGGCTTTGTCTGAGAATTTGGCAGCTGAGGTTAGATGTTTACAGAGGATGTCGTGGTTGACCAGTTTGAAGGCAGCCGATAGTAGTAGTAGTAGTAGTGCAAGTTTGCCTTTGTCTTTGATGTTGTCCATTTGTGTCTTGAGGTCAATTAGCGCAGTCTCAGTGCCATGTTTAGAATTGATTTGAAGAATGCCTTTTTCTCAGTACCATTATATCCGGAAACGGAACTGAGTGGAAACACACTCAGTTCCCACAAGGGTTCTGTGAATCACCATCTATTTTCAACAGGGTGATCCAGATGGATCTCAGCAAAATTGAGACAGAAAGGACAGAACTACAATACATAGATGACATCCTGATTTGTAGTGAAACAAAAGACCAATGCAGGACAGACTTGGTACACATGTTAACAGTGCTAGCAGAAAAGGGGTACAAGGTTGACAAGGCCAAGCTCCAGTACCGTCAAAGGGAAGTATTGTACATTGGACAGATAATATCTAAAGAAGGGATATATATTGCCCCAAAGAGAGCACAGGCTATAGTTGACACCCCACAATCTACAACAGTGAGGGAAATGCAACGGTTCCTGGGGTTGTGCAATTACTCCAGGGCATGGGTCTTTGACTACAGCACATACACATGGCTGCTTCTGACTGCACTGAAGGACGCTCAAAAGGGAACAAAGACACTCACATGGACCACAGAGATGACTGATGCCTTCACGGATTTGAAAATAGCCATATATAACACTCAAGTGTTAGGGTCCCAAGACTATAAAAAAATATTTTTCCTATTTTCACACACTGGTGGTGTGACAATGAAGGCAGTAATGACCAAAAAGACAAGCATGGGCCATAAGCCTTTAGCTTACTACAGTGGGCAATTGGATCCAGTGATGAAAGGCCACTACACATGCTAAAAGACTCTGGCAGCTGCAGCTTTTGCTGTAGAAAGAGCATCTACAATAACAATGGGATGCACAAGTACTCTCTACGTGGAGCACGCCCTGTTTGCCATTTTGCACAAACCAAAAAAGCACACTGACTACACAGAGAGCATCAGGATACAAGATATTATCCAAGACAGAACTGAAAATACTAAGATGCAAAACTGTAAATCCAGCACTGATCCTGGCAGATGTCCATCAACCTGGAGACTGGGCTCATGACTGCACCAAGAACATAGAACAATTCAGTGAGACACGCAAGGTGGAGGAGGATGCACTTGAGGGTGGAAATGTCCCCTACAGTGATGGTTTCTCAACGATTGATCAACCTGATGGGGTGAGAAGGACAGGAGCTGCTGTAGTGAGGCTAATAGAAGATGGAACAAGTGAGGCAGTTGCGAACCCTAGGCTACCATCTAATTATTCAGCGCAAGCAGCGGAATTAGTGGCTCTCATCTTGGCTCTACAGCACAGCGTAGGTAAAAAAGTGACAATGTGTTCAGATAGTGCCTATGTAACCTTCACAGTACACTCGGGATTGGCACGATGTCTCAGGAGAGGGTACAGGAGAGCAGACAGGACCCCGGTGCTGCATCACTGGTGTTAGGTGAACTGATTGAGGTGATAACATATTCACAGGAACTGACATTGGTGAAGTGCCAAGCACACACCAAAGGGGAAGATGCCATGTCAAGGGGAAACGAAGCAGCAGACTGTGAAGCAAAATGTGCAGCATACTCTCGGGAATTATAGGAACTAAAAGAAAGGTCCAACTTCCCAGGAGGGGTGAGAAATATAGTATTGAAGGAAGAGTACAACCACCTACCAGAAACTCGAATTATGGAGGTGCAAGGAATCGGACCCAGGGATGAAAAGGAACTATGGGTAAAATGAGGATGTTCCATATCCCCTACAGATGCCCTATGGTGACAGAATAACACAGGGAAAGTGGCCATGCCACTGGTGCTACTAAGAACTGCATTAGCACAATTGCATCCTCCAACACACACAGGGAAAGAGGTCATTGCTGCATGTATTGGAGATTCCTGGTTTTGCCCTAATCTAAACGAACATGTGACACATTTTATTAGTACGTGTTTAACCTGTCAACAGTAAACAACACCTTGAGAGTTTCAGGAGGATCCATACCAAGATCCGAAGGCCCATTCTTACATCTCCATGTTGACTACGTGGACATGATCCAAGTATGTCAAGGGCACTGCTATATGATAGCGGTTGTCTGTCCATTCTCAAGGTGGATCGAAGCAGGACCTTGTTCACATGCTGACGCGCTCTGGAAAGCAATATTTTTAGTAATAGAAGTATTCCCGAGATGGGACATGTGTGAGGTTCTGCGGTCTGACAATGGCCCTAAATTCGCCAATGAAATGTTCCAATCATATCACTACCTTGCTCGGAATAAAACACAAATTTGCGTGTGTGTACCACCCGCAAGCAAATGGGAGTGTGAACACCTCAATGTCCTCCTGAAGGAGAGCATTGCCAAAACTCAACAAAGCACCAAGAAGAGCTGGCTCCACTGTTTTCCATGGGTTCTTTTCGAAATGCGCAACAAACCAGGGTCCGACCACCATTTAATGCCCCATGAGGTGGTGACAGGATGGCCTATGCACCTCCCGTTGGCTCTCCCAATAGGGCACTTATGGATTATGTGAATGCTGCTGATGTTTGGGACAAGAAATGTTTGACTATGTTACTTCACTGGTTTCTTCTATCTTTTATCTCTTGCTAGATACAGTGTACCCAGGGCAGGCCAGAAGATGACAAGCAAGAGACCTCCAATGAACAGGCACAACAGCAAACAAGGAAACATTCAATACAAGTAGGAGACATTTTGCTGCTTAAGAACTTTGTCAGGCATTGGAACGCGCCACGATTCACTGGGCCCCGCACAGTGGAGGCCGTGAGCGTCTGGACCGTTCGACTACAGGAGAAAACGGCCTGGATTTACTTGCAAGGTATCAAGCCCTAAAAAGCATCGGCCTCGCCCAGAAGCACAACTACAGAGATCAACAGGGCCAATGCAATGGTTACCGACGATTCCCAAGAGAACACAAATACCCATGAACTAGAGACTACCAGTCACCCCATGATCAGACGCTCCCAGGTGACCGACATGCCTACAGCCACATTAGTGCCACTGGACCAGTGAAGAACATTCTCCTTGCTATTTTTTGTATCCATACATTGCTGAATAACTGCTTGAGCAAGTTTAGCACCTTTCACAGCTGTAACACATTTCCATGACTTAATCCCTTATTCCGCACATGCAGGCTCTGAAAAATAAAGTGATAATTGTGTGCTCAACATCTGTAACACTGTTTTGCTCTTTCTCTCTCTCTCTTCCTTCGCACATGCAGGTTGTTGCATATGTTGTAAC
This sequence comes from Ambystoma mexicanum, assembly GCF_040938575.1. NCBI lineage: Eukaryota > Metazoa > Chordata > Amphibia > Caudata > Ambystomatidae > Ambystoma > Ambystoma mexicanum. Next base: position 1,045,977,279 of record NC_090936.1, read on the forward strand.
GTAGGCCGGGAACAGCTTGACGTTACCTCTCGTTGATCACCCCGAGACATTTTCCAATCAATTTGTCCACTCTGTTAGGAGACCCAGATATCCCAGACCACGATCCCCTGGGGTATTCTTTTTGCCTTTATAGAAAACATTGCACAAAAATAGCCCCAACTTGAACATAGTGCGTACCGTGTTCTACCCACACTGAGAGACCCCTTGATAAGAAAAGTTTGGGAGGAAGTATTTGTTTTCGCACTGAAAGATTATTTAGTTCGCAGAGCTTAAACATACTGACAATTACTAACCAAATAACGCCTTTCTTGCAATTTTCAGGCGGACAACTTTATCGACTCATCAGCTGCTTGGACGAAGCAGTGTAAGTAGGTACAATGAATACAATAAAGTTTGTGCTAATTATTGTAATTGTATTGGTCCCCACTGGGTTAATGGGTACCACGCTGTGGCAGAAAATCACCTTGCTCTCATGGCCACGGGCCCCAGAACACATAAACCACACCATCTAGTGACGGGGGCAATGGGTCACTTGACTCACTTATGTCTCTTTGGGACTCATAAACACAGGGGCCTTGGCTGGGACTCAGTCCTGGCACCTTTGGCACCAGGCTCATATAGAGATGTGAGCAGGAACACTTTATTTCAGTGCAGGAATGCTTTTATTTTACTTCAGTGCACACTATTTCAGTGCAGGAGTGCTTTTATTTTACTTCAGTGCTGGAGTGATTTTATTTTACAAGAACTTTCCAGGTGCTGAAAGCCTTTATTCCAGAGAACATCCCCATGTGCTGACTCATCGGGCGTGGCTCCCTAGACCTGGTCTTCAGGTGCTGACATCGGGTGTGGCAGGGTGTGGCAGCAGGCAGGCCAGAGCACCTGGGCTCTCTGTCCCCTGCAGCCGAAGTCCTGAAATGAGAAAAGAAGACAAGACAAGGTTAGAACTCCTGAAAACCCAACGCGCACCCTCAGGCAGAATTAAAGGCTACTTACCAGCTGTCGGACCATCAAAGCCTCGCTCCTCCATACCACCGGCTCGGCTTCTTCTACCGCAGCTACTGCCGGCACCGCTACACCACGTGCGAGTAGAGAGAGCAGAGAAAAGAGACATTACATACAAAGGACAGAGAACTAACTATACAAATACAATTACAACAGCCGGAAGACAAGTGGGCAAGTGGAAACAAGGGAAACACTTACCTACAAGAGAAGTGGACTAGTTGCAGCTGGCCTGGACTTCCACAACAAGGGAAAAGTGACGGAACTCGGTTCCCTTCAACAAGCGCCCCTGCCAGAAGCAGCAGGATGGAGAGCTCATCATCATCATTCAGCAGGTGAGCCTCAAGAGTAGTGCAACCCTAGGGAAGCCACATCCAGGGAGAAGAGGTCTGGAGAAGTGGTCAGAGACCACAGGCTGCATACACATATGACCCCCCTTATATTCACGCAGGAACCACACTGCTCATCACCGCAGTTCCCCACACAGACGCAGAGGGAGGAACAAACAAGAGGAGTTTCATCCCTGGGAGGGCTGCGATCGTGCCCCAATGCCTCCGCAGAGACCAGGTGAGCATAACAGAACGTAAAGCCTCCTACGAATCTCTGCCTGGGCGTTATGGAAACTTCAGAAACAGACCAGTTGGCCCAGTTACTGGGAGAGTTATGGTCTGAAGTTCATGCCTTAAGACAGGAAATCAATGCCTTAAGGAGGGACCTCATTGTGAATCGAGAATGCACTGATGATTTAGCAAGGCAGATACTCCAAGCACAGGCTGGCCAAGCCCCATTACCGGGGTGGCCCACCCTATTGCGCCACCACAGTCAACACCAGCGCCCATACAGGTGGTTCTTCCAGTGGCAGTTCCCTTAGCTCTGCCCGAACGCTTCACTGGTGATACAAATAAGTACGCTGTATTCAAGAATCAATGCCACCTTCATTTCCTGTGCAGACCTGGGGCCTTCCTCAATGATCAATCCAGGGTGGCATTTGTACTTTCATATTTGGGAGGAAGTGCGGCGGACTGGTCTATACACTTGGTAACTCAAGATGACCCCTTGCTTCGTCACTTTGGGGGTTTTCAGCGTGAAATGGACAAACTATTTGCACCGCATGGCCAAGGCCAGTCTCTGGATAACAAATTATTGTCACTCGGGCAGGGTAACCAAGATTTGTTAACCTACATCGCGTCCTTCAACCGTCTTACAGTCCAAACAAATTGGCCAGAGGGAAAAAGAACTACGCTCTTTCACCGTGGATTACGAGGGGAGTTTAAGGATGTTCTAGCCCAAGTAGTAAATCCCCCAGAGGGGTGTGCTGAATATATTGACCTAACAGTTCAACTCGATCATAGATTGCAGAATCGGAAAATGGATAGAGCCAGAGCTGAAGGGTGGTTGGTCTATGTGCGACCCCGTGAGAATCAGGCCAAGCCGCATGAACGGTCGGAACCAATGCAGATCGGGGGCTAGCAGAGCCCTCTCACCAAGGCGGAAAGAGAAAAAAGAAGACAGCAACAGCTCTGCTTGTATTGTGGCAAAGCAGGACACTTTCACAGAGAATGTCCAGTGAAACCACCCAGGAGAACAGTCGGAGCAACTGACATGAGTAAAGAAGAAGAACTGGACTCAGGAATCTCCAACGCCCGGGAAGCGTAGGGGTCCACTTGTTGAGCGGTGAAAAGGGACCAATACAGACCTCACACCTAGTCATCCCGGTGCTCTTGGTAGACCACAAATACCCATCGAAAATGCATGCTTTAGAAGCATATATTGACAGTGGAGCTGTGGGGAATTACATTGACCAAGATTTGGGTATTCGGGTAGGTTTTCCTCTCCGACAGAAGCAGAGATCGGAAAATGTTACAGTCGTTGTTGGATCTCAGTTATCATCTGGCCGAGTGACGCATTATACCGAAAAAGCTACGTTTCTGTGTCAGGGAGGTCACCAAGAGGACATCACCTTCGATCTCATTGGCACTCCTCAGTTTCAAATGATATTAGGGATGCCTTGGCTGGAAACCCATAATCCCAAGATCGACTGGCGCAAAAGAGTTCTGACTTTTCCCCCAGACTGTGCTAACACCTGTTTCAACAAAGAATGCTTACTGAAAGATCACACTAAACCAAGTTCAAAGAAAGGAATCGTATTAGGTCTCACAAGTTCTTTACCCTCTGAATACCTGGATTACCAATATGTATTTCAAAAGGAGAAAGCAAATACCTTACCCCCGCACAGAACGTACGACTGCCAAATTGATCTTGTACCCGGAGTTCAGATTCCTTGCAGTCGGATTTACGCCCTAACGGAGCAAGAAAACCAACATTTAAAAACATACTTGGATCAGTATTTAGCCAACAGCTTCATTCACCCGTCAAATTCCCCTGCTTCCTCAGCCTTATTTTTCGTGCACAAGAAGCAGGGAGACCTGAGAACTTGCATTGACTACAGAGCCCTCAATCAGATCACTGTAAAACAACGGTACCTGTTGTCGCTCATTCCAGAACTTCTGGATCAAGTAAAAAACATGCAAATTTATAGCAAATTGGATTTACGGGGGACCTACCATCTGGTAAGAGTCAAAAAGGGGATGAGTGGAAGACAGCCTTTCACACAAAATATGGCCTTTACAAATATCAGTTTATGCCCTTTGGGCTATGTAATGCCCCCGCAGTGTTCCAATATTTTATGAACGATGTGCTCCGTTAACTATTGGACGTGTGCGCACTCGTCTATATCGACGACATCCTCATTTACTCAACCACCAAGGAGGATCATGTCAGACATGTCCGGGCTGTTTTAGAAAGACTTCGACAACATCGGCAGTACGCCAAGTTGGATAAATGCTTCTTTCACGTGACAGAGGTTGAATTCCTCAGACTTATACTCACACTGCGAGGGGTACACATGGACACGCACAAAGTAGATACCATACTCAAATGGCCCTCACCAACTTCCAGGAAAGGTGTACAAAGTGTGCTCGGGTTCACCAATTTTTATTGTCGGTTCATCCCAGGATTCTTCCAGATTGTTCACCCCATCACATCCCTGCTGTGAAAGAATAAACGATTTCAGTGGACCACAGAAGCAGAAGAAGCCTTCCAGACCCTTAAACGAGCATTCACATCAGCACCCATTTTACGGCACCCCGACCCGAATTGCCATACATCATCGAAACCGATGCTTCCAACGTAGCAATGGGAGCGGTTTTGTCTCAGCGAGATCCCGAAACAGGACAATTACATCCCGTGGCTTTCTGGTCTTGTAAGTTCTCTGCTTCCGAATTGAACTATGAGGTCACAGATAACGAACTGTTAGCAATAAAAGCATCATTCAAGGCATGGAGGCATTACCTTCTTGTGGCCAGGCACACAGTTACCGTCATTACGGACCATTGTAACCTACAATATCTGAAAACCGCAAAAGCACAATCATCACATCAACTCCGCTGGGCTCTCTTTTTTGCAGTATATGACTTTGTCATTACCTACAGACCCGGAGTACGCAATCGAAAAGCGGACATCCTACCACGAATGAGCAAAGACGAAAAGGCGTTCACCGAACCAGACCCCGTGGCAATCATTCCTGAAGAACGAATCCTGAACACGATTGCAGCAACGCCACATTGGACGACCTAAAAATTGACCTTAAACACTTGATAAACTAATCAGAACAGCAGGAATGGCTGTAAAGAGGAGACCAATACACTATTGTGAACAATCTACCGCACTTTCAACGGAGACTGTATATTCCGGATAAAGACCTGTAAATCCAAATTATGGCAAACTAGCTCTTTACTAGAAGGACATCCAGGAATGACTAAAACTCAAACTAAAATAAAGAACATTTACTGGTGGCCCACTTGGCGAAAAGATATTGCCCAGTTCATCACAACTTGTGGTGTTTTTGCTCAGCACAAGTCTCAAAAACAGAGTCCTGCAGGCCTTCTACATCCTTTGATGGTGCCCCGGCGCCTTGGCATACGCTGTTTATGGATTGTATTACTGAATTTCCCCTGTGCAACGGATACAACACCATCCTGGTCATCGTGGATCTGTTCTCTAAGATGGCCCATTTCATTCCTCTAAAAGGGGTCCCGAAGGTCTCTACCCTGGCAACTGTCTTTTTGGAAAAAATTGTCTGACTACACGGATTCCCATCAATATTGATATCAGACCGCGGAAATCAGTTTGTCTCAGCTCTCGGGAGGAGATGTTGCACAATCGCCAAAATTGACCTTCGGTTGTCCACAAGTCATCATCCCCAAACCGATGGCCAGTCCGAATGGACCAATCAAACTCTAGAGCAGTACTTAAGGTGCATGTTACAACAAACCGAAGATACCTGAAAGGACATACTCTGTTGGCCAGAGGGAAAAAGAACTACGCTCTTCACCGTGGATTACGAGGGGAGTTTAAGGACGTTCTAGCCCAAGTAGTAAATCCCCCAGAGGGGTGTGCTGAATATATTGACCTAACAGTTCAACTGGATCATAGATTGCAGAATCGGAAAATGGATAGAGCCAGAGCTGAAGGGTGGTTGGTCTATGTGCGACCCCGTGAGAATCAGGCCAAGCCGCATGAACGGTCGGAACCAATGCAGATCGGGGGCTAGCAGAGCCCTCTCACCAAGGCGGAAAGAGAAAAAAGAAGACAGCAACATATTTATTTATTTATTTATTTATTCGCATTTGTTAAGCGCACAGAATCAGCCCTGAGGCATCGTGGCGCTGGTTACAGAATAGCGCTGGTTACAGGGAAAGCGCGTCTTAGTTACAGCATACAGAGGCATACATATCTGCTTGTATTGTGGCAAAGCAGGACACTTTCACAGAGAATGTCCAGTGAAACCACCCAGGAGAACAGTCGGAGCAACTAACATGAGTAAAGAAGAAGAACTGGACTCAGGAATCTCCAACGCCCGGGAAGCGTAGGGGTCCACTTGTCGAGCGGTGAAAAGGGACCAATACAGACCTCACACCTAGTCATCCCGGTGCTCTTGGTAGACCACAAATACCCATCGAAAATGCATGCTTTAGAAGCATATATTGACAGTGGAGCTGTGGGGAATTACATTGACCAAGATTTGGGTATTCAGGTAGGTTTTCCTCTCCGACAGAAGCAGAGATCGGAAAATGTTACAGTCGTTGTTGGATCTCAGTTATCATCTGGCCGAGTGACGCATTATACCGAAAAAGCTACGTTTCTGTGTCAGGGAGGTCACCAAGAGGACATCACCTTCGATCTCATTGGCACTCCTCAGTTTCAAATGATATTAGGGATGCCTTGGCTGGAAACCCATAATCCCAAGATCGACTGGCGCAAAAGAGTTCTGACTTTTCCCCCAGACTGTGCTAACACCTGTTTCAACAAAGAATGCTTACTGAAAGATCACACTAAACCAAGTTCAAAGAAAGGAATCGTATTAGGTCTCACAAGTTCTTCACCCTCTGAATACCTGGATTACCAATATGTATTTCAAAAGGAGAAAGCAAATACCTTACCCCCGCACAGAACGTACGACTGCCAAATTGATCTTGTACCTGGAGTTCAGATTCCTTGCAGTCGGATTTACGCCCTAACGGAGCAAGAAAACCAACATTTAAAAACATACTTGGATCAGTATTTAGCCAACAGCTTCATTCACCCGTCAAATTCCCCTGCTTCCTCAGCCTTATTTTTCGTGCACAAGAAGCAGGGAGACCTGAGAACTTGCATTGACTACAGAGCCCTCAATCAGATCACTGTAAAACAACGGTACCTGTTGTCGCTCATTCCAGAACTTCTGGATCAAGTAAAAAACATGCAAATTTATAGCAAATTGGATTTACGGGGGACCTACCATCTGGTAAGAGTCAAAAAGGGGATGAGTGGAAGACAGCCTTTCACACAAAATATGGCCTTTACAAATATCAGTTTATGCCCTTTGGGCTATGTAATGCCCCCGCAGTGTTCCAATATTTTATGAACGATGTGCTCCGTTAACTATTGGACGTTTGCGCACTCGTCTATATCGACGACATCCTCATTTACTCAACCACCAAGGAGGATCATGTCAGACATGTCCGGGCTGTTTTAGAAAGACTTCGACAACATCGGCAGTACGCCAAGTTGGATAAATGCTTCTTTCACGTGACAGAGGTTGAATTCCTCAGACTTATACTCACACTGCGAGGGGTACACATGGACATGCACAAAGTAGATACCATCCTCCAATGGCCCTCACCAACTTCCAGGAAAGGTGTACAAAGTGTGCTCGGGTTCACCAATTTTTATTGTCGGTTCATCCCAGGATTCTTCCAGATTGTTCACCCCATCACATCCCTGCTGTGAAAGAATAAACGATTTCAGTGGACCACAGAAGCAGAAGAAGCCTTCCAGACCCTTAAACGAGCATTCACATCAGCACCCATTTTACGGCACCCCGACCCGAATTGCCATACATCATCGAAACCGATGCTTCCAACGTAGCAATGGGAGCGGTTTTGTCTCAGCGAGATCCCGAAACAGGACAATTACATCCCGTGGCTTTCTGGTCTTGTAAGTTCTCTGCTCCCGAATTGAACTATGAGGTCACAGATAACGAACTGTTAGCAATAAAAGCATCATTCAAGGAATGGAGGCATTACCTTCTTGTGGCCAGGCACACAGTTACCGTCATTACGGACCATTGTAACCTACAATATCTGAAAACCGCAAAAGCACAATCATCACATCAACTCCGCTGGGCTCTCTTTTTTGCAGTATATGACTTTGTCATTACCTACAGACCCGGAGTACGCAATCGAAAAGCGGACATCCTACCACGAATGAGCGAAGACGAAAAGGCGTTCAACGAATCAGACCCCGTGGCAATCATTCCTGAAGAACGAATCCTGAACACGATTGCAGCAACTGCCACATTGGACGACCTAAAAATTGACCTTAAACACTTGATGAACTAATCAGGACAGCAGGAATGGCTGTAAAGAGGAGACCAATACACTATTGTGAACAATCTACCGCACTTTCAACGGAGACTGTATATTCCGGATAAAGACCTGTAAATCCAAATTATGGCAAACTAGCTCTTTAATAGAAGGACATCCAGGAATGGCTAAAACTCAAACTAAAATAAAGAACAGTTACTGGTGGCCCACTTGGCGAAAAGATATTGCCCAGTTCATCACAACTTGTGGTGTTTTTGCTCAGCACAAGTCTCAAAAACAGAGTCCTGCAGGCCTTCTACGTCCTTTGATTGTGCCCCGGCGCCTTGGCATACGCTGTTTATGGATTTTATTACTGATTTTCCCCTGTGCAACGGATACAACACCATCCTGGTCATCGTGGATCTGTTCTCTAAGATGGCCCATTTCATTCCTCTAAAAGGGGTCCCGAAGGTCTCTACCCTGGCCACTGTCTTTTTGGAAAAAATTGTCTGACTACACGGATTCCCATCAATATTGATATCAGACCGCGGAAATCAGTTTGTCTCAGCTCTCGGGAGGAGATGTTGCACAATCGCCAAAATTGACCTTCGGTTGTCCACAAGTCATCATCCCCAAACCGATGGCCAGTCCGAACGGACCAATCAAACTCTAGAGCAGTACTTAAGGTGCATGTTACAACAAACCGAAGATACCTGAAAGGACATACTCTGTTGGCCAGAGGGAAAAAGAACTACGCTCTTCACCGTGGATTACGAGGGGAGTTTAAGGACGTTCTAGCCCAAGTAGTAAATCCCCCAGAGGGGTGTGCTGAATATATTGACCTAACAGTTCAACTGGATCATAGATTGCAGAATCGGAAAATGGATAGAGCCAGAGCTGAAGGGTGGTTGGTCTATGTGCGACCCCGTGAGAATCAGGCCAAGCCGCATGAACGGTCGGAACCAATGCAGATCGGGGGCTAGCAGAGCCCTCTCACCAAGGCGGAAAGAGAAAAAAGAAGACAGCAACATATCTGCTTGTATTGTGGCAAAGCAGGACACTTTCACAGAGAATGTCCAGTGAAACCACCCAGGAGAACAGTCGGAGCAACTAACATGAGTAAAGAAGAAGAACTGGACTCAGGAATCTCCAACGCCCGGGAAGCGTAGGGGTCCACTTGTCGAGCGGTGAAAAGGGACCAATACAGACCTCACACCTAGTCATCCCAGTGCTCTTGGTAAACCACAAATACCCATCGAAAATGCATGCTTTAGAAGCATATATTGACAGTGGAGCTGTGGGGAATTACATTGACCAAGATTTGGGTATCCGGATAGGTTTTCCTCTCCGACAGAAGCTGAGATCGGAAAATGTTACAGTGGTTGTTGGATCTCAGTTATCATCTGGCCGAGTGACGCATTATACCGAAAAAGCTACGCTTCTGTGTCAGGGTCACCAAGAGGACATCACCTTCGATCTCATTGGCACTCCTCAGTTTCAAATGATATTAGGGATGCCTTGGCTGGAAACCCATAATCCCAAGATCGACTGGCGCAAAAGAGTTCTGACTTTTCCCCCAGACTGGGCTAACACCTGTTTCAACAAAGAATGCTTACTGAAAGATCACACTAAACCAGGTTCAAAGAAAGGAATCGTATTAGGTCTCACCAGTTCTTTACCCTCTGAATACCTGGATTACCAATATGTATTTCAAAAGGAGAAAGCAAATACCTTACCCCCGCACAGAACGTACGACTGCCAAATTGATCTTGTACCCGGAGTTCAGATTCCTTGCAGTCAGATTTACGCCCTAACGGAGCAAGAAAACCAACATTTAAAAACATACTTGGATCAGTATTTAGCCAACAGCTTCATTCACCCGTCAAATTCCCCTGCTTCCTCAGCCTTATTTTTCGTGCACAAGAAGCAGGGAGACCTGAGAACTTGCATTGACTACAGTGCCCTCAATCAGATCACTGTAAAAAAACGGTACCTGTTGCCGCTCATTCCAGAACTTCTGGATCAAGTAAAAAACATGCAAATTTATAGCAAATTGGATTTACGTGGGACCTACCATCTGGTAAGAGTCAAAAAGGGGATGAGTGGAAGACAGCCTTTCACACAAAATATGGCCTTTACAAATATCAGTTTATGCCCTTTGGGCTATGTAATGCCCCCGCAGCGTTCCAATATTTTATGAACGATGTGCTCCGTTAACTATTGGACGTGTGCGCACTCGTCTATATCGACGACATCCTCATTTACTCAACCACCAAGGAAGATCATGTCAGACATGTCCGGGCTGTTTTAGAAAGACTTCGACAACATCGGCAGTACGCCAAGTTGGATAAATGCTTCTTTCACGTGACAGAGGTTGAATTCCTCAGACTTATACTCACACTGCGAGGGGTCCACATGGACACGCACAAAGTAGATACCATCCTCCAATGACCCTCACCAACTTCCAGGAAAGGTGTACAAAGTGTGCTCGGGTTCACCAATTTTTATTGTCGGTTCATCCCAGGATTCTTCCAGATTGTTCACCCCATCACATCCCTGCTGTGAAAGAATAAACGATTTCAGTGGACCACAGAAGCAGAAGAAGCCTTCCAGACCCTTAAACGAGCATTCACATCAGCACCCATTTTACGGCACCCCGACCCGAATTGCCATACATCATCGAAACCGATGCTTCCAACGTAGCAATGGGAGCGGTTTTGTCTCAGCGAGATCCCGAAACAGGACAATTACATCCCGTGGCTTTCTGGTCTCGTAAGTTCTCTGCTCCCGAATTGAACTATGCGGTCACAGATAAAGAACTGTTAGCAATAAAAGCATCATTCAAGGCATGGAGGCATTACCTTCTTGTGGCCAGGCACACAGTTACCGTCATTACGGACCATTGTAACCTACAATATCTGAAAACAGCAAAAGCACAATCATCACATCAACTCCGCTGGGCTCTCTTTTTTGCAGTATATGACTTTGTCATTACCTATAGACCCGGAGTACGCAATCGAAAAGCGGACATCCTACCACGAATGAGCGAAGACGAAAAGGCGTTCACCGAACCAGACCCCGTGGCAATCATTCCTGAAGAACGAATCCTGAACACGATTGCAGCAACGCCACATTGGACGACCTAAAAATTGACCTTAAACACTTGATGAACTAATCAGAACAGCAGGAATGGCTGTAAAGAGGAGACCAATACACTATTGTGAACAATCTACCGCACTTTCAACGGAGACTGTATATTCCGGATAAAGACCTGTAAATCCAAATTATGGCAAACTAGCTCTTTACTAGAAGGACATCCAGGAATGACTAAAACTCAAACTAAAATAAAGAACATTTACTGGTGGCCCACTTGGCGAAAAGATATTGCCCAGTTCATCACAACTTGTGGTGTTTTTGCTCAGCACAAGTCTCAAAAACAGAGTCCTGCAGGCCTTCTACATCCTTTGATGGTGCCCCGGCGCCTTGGCATACGCTGTTTATGGATTTTATTACTGAATTTCCCCTGTGCAACGGATACAACACCATCCTGGTCATCGTGGATCTGTTCTCTAAGATGGCCCATTTCATTCCTCTAAAAGGGGTCCCGAAGGTCTCTACCCTGGCAACTGTCTTTTTGGAAAAAATTGTCTGACTACACGGTGTTAGGCAGAAACCTGTGCAGTTCCCTTGGGGAACACTGCAAAAGATTTAAGACTACAGGTATAGCAGTAAACCCACTTGGTAGCAGTCTGCACCACCCAGATTTACCTGGTAGCTGTGGCTGAGCAGTCAGACTTCCCTCAAGAAGAGTTAGGCAGTATGCAAAGTATACACAATATGTACTCAGACACAATAGCACAAGCAAACACTGACCAGAGCTTGGTTTCAAAAGTATATAGTTATTTATTTTCAAGAACACATAAGTTGAAGACACTCTAGCAAAGTATGGTAAAAACACTTCAAACACAGTTATAATGAAAGCAGTTTCAACCCTTACTCCTATCTAGACAACTCTAGGTTAACACCACATAATTAAAACAGAGGTGAGCGCTTAACGTTAGATGACACTCTAGTAGGTTCAAGGAAGGGATAAAAAAGAAACAGAAATGGGTTAAACACACCACTCTAAGGTCCAGAACACTTGCAATAGACTCAAAGAAGCACAAAGTCACAGGTGAGCAAAAGTCACTAGGCAGGGCCCACTCTTAGAGTAGCCGGAGCGAAAAATGTGCCCAAGATCACACTGTTATTAGGGATTCAAAGTCTTGCAAAGAGTTAGAAAGAGTTTAGAGTGGCTTAGAAAGTTTAGCCAGGGTATTCCAGGCACTCCCAGGTTCGAAAGCCGGGGGCTAAATCTACCCCGTACAGTCGGTGGCAAGGGAAGCCAGGCGGAACACGGTACCTTAAGCGGAAAGGGTCCTCCAGCGGTGGCAGTTGTTCCAGGCAGTGGCAGCAAGGCTCGACGTCGGTCAGGGGAGAAGAAGTTCTCGCTGAAGAGCAGAAGAAGAAGGTCGTTGCACTGCCCGGGAAGAAACCAGCCGCGGAGTCCTCCGGTTAAAGGGTTGTACCGATTTTCGTGGTTGGGGTAAAAGTGGTGGGGTTCCGGTTGCCGGGGTGCTTGGCACTGGCAAGGCGGCCACGAGATACCTCGAGAAGCGAAAATAAGGCGAAAACTGGTTGTCCCCACCAGTCAAGGGAAGGAGCCACTCCGTTAAGGGTTCTCCTCGGTCGTCGGGAAAAGTGGTGAGACGGTTCAGCAGGGCTCCACCGGGTGGTGTCGTCGAAGCAGGTCGGCTCAGCTCTTCCCTCGTCGGATTCTTGGTCCTGTGGCGACTTCTGAAGTTCCAGTCCCCAAAGCCCTGCTTTTATGCAGCAAACCCCCATTCACCCAGCCTAGCTGTCACTCAAACATGCTAAGTGGTGAGCCGGCCGGCTCACCACTTGGGCCAATCAGGACGGAGTGCGACTTGAGTTACCAAGGTAACTCAGTCCAGGGTGCCTAAATCCCCCTCCACCCCTCCTAAGTACCCCAGACAGAGTGGCACCACTTTGGAGGGCTTCTGTGGAGAAGCCCGCCAAAAGTGGAACAAAGGGCTCCACTTTGGGTCAGAGTTACAGAGGCGAACACCAACGCCATTTTAGAATCAAGTTTTGGCAAAAAATCCCAACCGGAGTTATAATAATAAATATATAAACCGGCGGTATGTTTAAGGCTACCGTAAATAAATAATTAAATGTGTTAGCCTAAAACAATGGGAAATCCCATAGGAAAATATTCGCGGTCGAATATAAAACGTAGTTTCCACTGCCACCAGCCAAAACTCGATCAGGGGGGACGGAGACGTGCCCCCTCGACTAACAGACCCTGGGGCAATCGAATTGCCCCAGCCAGTACGTCCACAATATGATGGTTTGTACTGGTTCTGTTCAGGATTCAAGACTAGCAAAGTCTTTGGTGACTTTACATGCCCTGGGAGACAGTAGTCAGTCCCAGGGTATGGAGTCTATGTTGGGGAGTCCCTAGGACACCCCTGGGTCACGGCACAGAGGGTGCTGTGTAACCCATATCACAAAAATACATGAAGCCCTATGGAGTAAAAGACCCCATAGCCCATTCAACACAAGGTTTAACCAAGAAAACACACTTCAACATGTCCAAGAGTGAGGGTTAAAGAGTCTCACTCTTGGCAGGAGAAAAAAGAAACCCCAGAAATCCAGCAAAGCTGCTGGGGGACTCACTAGGTAGGGAAATTCAGCCTAAACAGAGAATTCTCCCTAACACACGGATTCCCATCAATATTGATATCAGACCGCGGAAATCAGTTTGTCTCAGCTCTCGGGAGGAGATGTTGCACAATCGCGAAAATTGACCTTCGGTTGTCCACAAGTCATCATCCCCAAACCGATGGCCAGTCCGAACGGACCAATCAAACTCTAGAGCAGTACTTAAGGTGCATGTTACAACAAACCGAAGATACCTGAAAGGACATACTCTGTTGGCCAGAGGGAAAAAGAACTACGCTCTTCACCGTGGATTACGAGGGGAGTTTAAGGACGTTCTAGCCCAAGTAGTAAATCCCCCAGAGGGGTGTGCTGAATATATTGACCTAACAGTTCAACTGGATCATAGATTGCAGAATCGGAAAATGGATAGAGCCAGAGCTGAAGGGTGGTTGGTCTATGTGCGACCCCGTGAGAATCAGGCCAAGCCGCATGAACGGTCGGAACCAATGCAGATTGGGGGCTAGCAGAGCCCTCTCACCAAGGCGGAAAGAGAAAAAAGAAGACAGCAACATATCTGCTTGTATTGTGGCAAAGCAGGACACTTTCACAGAGAATGTCCAGTGAAACCACCCAGGAGAACAGTCGGAGCAACTAACATGAGTAAAGAAGAAGAACTGGACTCAGGAATCTCCAACGCCCGGGAAGCGTAGGGGTCCACTTGTCGAGCGGTGAAAAGGGACCAATACAGACCTCACACCTAGTCATCCCAGTGCTCTTGGTAAACCACAAATACCCATCGAAAATGCATGCTTTAGAAGCATATATTGACAGTGGAGCTGTGGGGAATTACATTGACCAAGATTTGGGTATCCGGATAGGTTTTCCTCTCCGACAGAAGCAGAGATCGGAAAATGTTACAGTGGTTGTTGGATCTCAGTTATCATCTGGCCGAGTGACGCATTATACCGAAAAAGCTACGCTTCTGTGTCAGGGAGGTCACCAAGAGGACATCACCTTCGATCTCATTGGCACTCCTCAGTTTCAAATGATATTAGGGGTGCCTTGGCTGGAAACCCATAATCCCAAGATCGACTGGCGCAAAAGAGTTCTGACTTTTCCCCCAGACTGTGCTAACACCTGTTTCAACAAAGAATGCTTACTGAAAGATCACACTAAACCAAGTTCAAAGAAAGGAATCGTATTAGGTCTCACCAGTTCTTTACCCTCTGAATACCTGGATTACCAATATGTATTTCAAAAGGAGCAAGCAAATACTTTACCCCCGCACAGAACGTACGACTGTCAAATTGATCTTGTACCCGGAGTTCAGATTCCTAGCAGTCGGATTTACGCCCTAACGGAGCAAGAAAACCAACATTTAAAAACATACTTGGATCAGTATTTAGCCAACAGCTTCATTCACCCGTCAAATTCCCCTGCTTCCTCAGCCTTATTTTTTGTGCACAAGAAGCAGGGAGACCTGAGAACTTGCATTGACTACAGAGCCCTCAATCAGATCACTGTAAAAAACCGGTACCTGTTGCCGCTCATTCCAGAACTTCTGGATCAAGTAAAAAACATGCAAATTTATAGCAAATTGGATTTACGGGGGACCTACCATCTGGTAAGAGTCAAAAAGGGGATGAGTGGAAGACAGCCTTTCACACAAAATATGGCCTTTACAAATATCAGTTTATGCCCTTTGGGCTATGTAATGCCCCCGCAGCGTTCCAATATTTTATGAACGATGTTCTCCGTTAACTATTGGACGTGTCCGCACTCGTCTATATCGACGACATCCTCATTTACTCAACCACCAAGGAGGATCATGTCAGACATGTCCGGGCTGTTTTAGAAAGACTTCGACAACATCGGCAGTACGCCAAGTTGGATAAATTCTTCTTTCACGTGACAGAGGTTGAATTCCTCAGACTTATACTCACACTGCGAGGGGTACACATGGACACGCACAAAGTAGATACCATCCTCCAATGGCCCTCACCAACTTCCAGGAAAGGTGTACAAAGTGTGCTCGGGTTCACCAATTTTTATTGTCGGTTCATCCCAGGATTCTTCCAGATTGTTCACCCCATCACATCCCTGCTGTGAAAGAATAAACGATTTCAGTGGACCACAGAAGCAGAAGAAGCCTTCCAGACCCTTAAACGAGCATTCACATCAGCACCCATTTTACGGCACCCCGACCCGAATTGCCATACATCATCGAAACCGATGCTTCCAACGTAGCAATGGGAGCGGTTTTGTCTCAGCGAGATCCCGAAACAGGACAATTACATCCCGTGGCTTTCTGGTCTCGTAAGTTCTCTGCTCCCGAATTGAACTATGCGGTCACAGATAAAGAACTGTTAGCAATAAAAGCATCATTCAAGGCATGGAGGCATTACCTTCTTGTGGCCAGGCACACAGTTACCGTCATTACGGACCATTGTAACCTACAATATCTGAAAACAGCAAAAGCACAATCATCACATCAACTCCGCTGGGCTCTCTTTTTTGCAGTATATGACTTTGTCATTACCTACAGACCCGGAGTACGCAATCGAAAAGCGGACATCCTACCACGAATGAGCGAAGACGAAAAGGCGTTCACCGAACCAGACCCCGTGGCAATCATTCCTGAAGAACGAATCCTGAACACGATTGCAGCAACGCCACATTGGACGACCTAAAAATTGACCTTAAACACTTGATGAACTAATCAGAACAGCAGGAATGGCTATAAAGAGGAGACCAATACACTATTGTGAACAATCTACCGCACTTTCAACGGAGACTGTATATTCCGGATAAAGACCTGTAAATCCAAATTATGGCAAACTAGCTCTTTACTAGAAGGACATCCAGGAATGACTAAAACTCAAACTAAAATAAAGAACATTTACTGGTGGCCCACTTGGCGAAAAGATATTGCCCAGTTCATCACAACTTGTGGTGTTTTTGCTCAGCACAAGTCTCAAAAACAGAGTCCTGCAGGCCTTCTACATCCTTTGATGGTGCCCCGGCGCCTTGGCATACGCTGTTTATGGATTGTATTACTGAATTTCCCCTGTGCAACGGATACAACACCATCCTGGTCATCGTGGATCTGTTCTCTAAGATGGCCCATTTCATTCCTCTAAAAGGGGTCCCGAAGGTCTCTACCCTGGCAACTGTCTTTTTGGAAAAAATTGTCTGACTACACGGATTCCCATCAATATTGATATCAGACCGCAGAAATCAGTTTGTCTCAGCTCTCGGGAGGAGATGTTGCACAATCGCCAAAATTGACCTTCGGTTGTCCACAAGTCATCATCCCCAAACCGATGGCCAGTCCGAATGGACCAATCAAACTCTAGAGCAGTACTTAAGGTGCATGTTACAACAAACCGAAGATACCTGAAAGGACATACTCTGTTGGCCAGAGGGAAAAAGAACTACGCTCTTCACCGTGGATTACGAGGGGAGTTTAAGGACGTTCTAGCCCAAGTAGTAAATCCCCCAGAGGGGTGTGCTGAATATATTGACCTAACAGTTCAACTGGATCATAGATTGCAGAATCGGAAAATGGATAGAGCCAGAGCTGAAGGGTGGTTGGTCTATGTGCGACCCCGTGAGAATCAGGCCAAGCCGCATGAACGGTCGGAACCAATGCAGATCGGGGGCTAGCAGAGCCCTCTCACCAAGGCGGAAAGAGAAAAAAGAAGACAGCAACATATCTGCTTGTATTGTGGCAAAGCAGGACACTTTCACAGAGAATGTCCAGTGAAACCACCCAGGAGAACAGTCGGAGCAACTAACATGAGTAAAGAAGAAGAACTGGACTCAGGAATCTCCAACGCCCGGGAAGCGTAGGGGTCCACTTGTCGAGCGGTGAAAAGGGACCAATACAGACCTCACACCTAGTCATCCCGGTGCTCTTGGTAGACCACAAATACCCATCGAAAATGCATGCTTTAGAAGCATATATTGACAGTGGAGCTGTGGGGAATTACATTGACCAAGATTTGGGTATTCGGGTAGGTTTTCCTCTCCGACAGAAGCAGAGATCGGAAAATGTTACAGTCGTTGTTGGATCTCAGTTATCATCTGGCCGAGTGACGCATTATACCGAAAAAGCTACGTTTCTGTGTCAGGGAGGTCACCAAGAGGACATCACCTTCGATCTCATTGGCACTCCTCAGTTTCAAATGATATTAGGGATGCCTTGGCTGGAAACCCATAATCCCAAGATCGACTGGCGCAAAAGAGTTCTGACTTTTCCCCCAGACTGTGCTAACACCTGTTTCAACAAAGAATGCTTACTGAAAGATCACACTAAACCAAGTTCAAAGAAAGGAATCGTATTAGGTCTCACAAGTTCTTTACCCTCTGAATACCTGGATTACCAATATGTATTTCAAAAGGAGAAAGCAAATACCTTACCCCCGCACAGAACGTACGACTGCCAAATTGATCTTGTACCCGGAGTTCAGATTCCTTGCAGTCGGATTTACGCCCTAACGGAGCAAGAAAACCAACATTTAAAAACATACTTGGATCAGTATTTAGCCAACAGCTTCATTCACCCGTCAAATTCCCCTGCTTCCTCAGCCTTATTTTTCGTGCACAAGAAGCAGGGAGACCTGAGAACTTGCATTGACTACAGAGCCCTCAATCAGATCACTGTAAAACAACGGTACCTGTTGCCGCTCATTCCAGAACTTCTGGATCAAGTAAAAAACATGCAAATTTATAGCAAATTGGATTTACGGGGGACCTACCATCTGGTAAGAGTCAAAAAGGGGATGAGTGGAAGACAGCCTTTCACACAAAATATGGCCTTTACAAATATCAGTTTATGCCCTTTGGGCTATGTAATGCCCCCGCAGTGTTCCAATATTTTATGAACGATGTGCTCCGTTAACTATTGGACGTGTGCGCACTCGTCTATATCGACGACATCCTCATTTACTCAACCACCAAGGAGGATCATGTCAGACATGTCCGGGCTGTTTTAGAAAGACTTCGACAACATCGGCAGTACGCCAAGTTGGATAAATGCTTCTTTCACGTGACAGAGGTTGAATTCCTCAGACTTATACTCACACTGCGAGGGGTACACATGGACACGCACAAAGTAGATACCATCCTCCAATGGCCCTCACCAACTTCCAGGAAAGGTGTACAAAGTGTGCTCGGGTTCACCAATTTTTATTGTCGGTTCATCCCAGGATTCTTCCAGATTGTTCACCCCATCACATCCCTGCTGTGAAAGAATAAACGATTTCAGTGGACCACAGAAGCAGAAGAAGCCTTCCAGACCCTTAAACGAGCATTCACATCAGCACCCATTTTACGGCACCCCGACCCGAATTGCCATACATCATCGAAACCGATGCTTCCAACGTAGCAATGGGAGCGGTTTTGTCTCAGCGAGATCCCGAAACAGGACAATTACATCCCGTGGCTTTCTGGTCTCGTAAGTTCTCTGCTCCCGAATTGAACTATGCGGTCACAGATAAAGAACTGTTAGCAATAAAAGCATCATTCAAGGCATGGAGGCATTACCTTCTTGTGGCCAGGCACACAGTTACCGTCATTACGGACCATTGTAACCTACAATATCTGAAAACAGCAAAAGCACAATCATCACATCAACTCCGCTGGGCTCTCTTTTTTGCAGTATATGACTTTGTCATTACCTACAGACCCGGAGTACGCAATCGAAAAGCGGACATCCTACCACGAATGAGCGAAGACGAAAAGGCGTTCACCGAACCAGACCCCGTGGCAATCATTCCTGAAGAACGAATCCTGAACACGATTGCAGCAACGCCACATTGGACGACCTAAAAATTGACCTTAAACACTTGATGAACTAATCAGAACAGCAGGAATGGCTGTAAAGAGGAGACCAATACACTATTGTGAACAATCTACCGCACTTTCAACGGAGACTGTATATTCCGGATAAAGACCTGTAAATCCAAATTATGGCAAACTAGCTCTTTACTAGAAGGACATCCAGGAATGACTAAAACTCAAACTAAAATAAAGAACATTTACTGGTGGCCCACTTGGCGAAAAGATATTGCCCAGTTCATCACAACTTGTGGTGTTTTTGCTCAGCACAAGTCTCAAAAACAGAGTCCTGCAGGCCTTCTACATCCTTTGATGGTGCCCCGGCGCCTTGGCATACGCTGTTTATGGATTGTATTACTGAATTTCCCCTGTGCAACGGATACAACACCATCCTGGTCATCGTGGATCTGTTCTCTAAGATGGCCCATTTCATTCCTCTAAAAGGGGTCCCGAAGGTCTCTACCCTGGCAACTGTCTTTTTGGAAAAAATTGTCTGACTACACGGATTCCCATCAATATTGATATCAGACCGCGGAAATCAGTTTGTCTCAGCTCTCGGGAGGAGATGTTGCACAATCGCCAAAATTGACCTTCGGTTGTCCACAAGTCATCATCCCCAAACCGATGGCCAGTCCGAATGGACCAATCAAACTCTAGAGCAGTACTTAAGGTGCATGTTACAACAAACCGAAGATACCTGAAAGGACATACTCTGTTGGCCAGAGGGAAAAAGAACTACGCTCTTCACCGTGGATTACGAGGGGAGTTTAAGGACGTTCTAGCCCAAGTAGTAAATCCCCCAGAGGGGTGTGCTGAATATATTGACCTAACAGTTCAACTGGATCATAGATTGCAGAATCGGAAAATGGATAGAGCCAGAGCTGAAGGGTGGTTGGTCTATGTGCGACCCCGTGAGAATCAGGCCAAGCCGCATGAACGGTCGGAACCAATGCAGATCGGGGGCTAGCAGAGCCCTCTCACCAAGGCGGAAAGAGAAAAAAGAAGACAGCAACATATCTGCTTGTATTGTGGCAAAGCAGGACACTTTCACAGAGAATGTCCAGTGAAACCACCCAGGAGAACAGTCGGAGCAACTAACATGAGTAAAGAAGAAGAACTGGACTCAGGAATCTCCAACGCCCGGGAAGCGTAGGGGTCCACTTGTCGAGCGGTGAAAAGGGACCAATACAGACCTCACACCTAGTCATCCCGGTGCTCTTGGTAGACCACAAATACCCATCGAAAATGCATGCTTTAGAAGCATATATTGACAGTGGAGCTGTGGGGAATTACATTGACCAAGATTTGGGTATTCGGGTAGGTTTTCCTCTCCGACAGAAGCAGAGATCGGAAAATGTTACAGTCGTTGTTGGATCTCAGTTATCATCTGGCCGAGTGACGCATTATACCGAAAAAGCTACGTTTCTGTGTCAGGGAGGTCACCAAGAGGACATCACCTTCGATCTCATTGGCACTCCTCAGTTTCAAATGATATTAGGGATGCCTTGGCTGGAAACCCATAATCCCAAGATCGACTGGCGCAAAAGAGTTCTGACTTTTCCCCCAGACTGTGCTAACACCTGTTTCAACAAAGAATGCTTACTGAAAGATCACACTAAACCAAGTTCAAAGAAAGGAATCGTATTAGGTCTCACAAGTTCTTTACCCTCTGAATACCTGGATTACCAATATGTATTTCAAAAGGAGAAAGCAAATACCTTACCCCCGCACAGAACGTACGACTGCCAAATTGATCTTGTACCCGGAGTTCAGATTCCTTGCAGTCGGATTTACGCCCTAACGGAGCAAGAAAACCAACATTTAAAAACATACTTGGATCAGTATTTAGCCAACAGCTTCATTCACCCGTCAAATTCCCCTGCTTCCTCAGCCTTATTTTTCGTGCACAAGAAGCAGGGAGACCTGAGAACTTGCATTGACTACAGAGCCCTCAATCAGATCACTGTAAAACAACGGTACCTGTTGTCGCTCATTCCAGAACTTCTGGATCAAGTAAAAAACATGCAAATTTATAGCAAATTGGATTTACGGGGGACCTACCATCTGGTAAGAGTCAAAAAGGGGATGAGTGGAAGACAGCCTTTCACACAAAATATGGCCTTTACAAATATCAGTTTATGCCCTTTGGGCTATGTAATGCCCCCGCAGTGTTCCAATATTTTATGAACGATGTGCTCCGTTAACTATTGGACGTGTGCGCACTCGTCTATATCGACGACATCCTCATTTACTCAACCACCAAGGAGGATCATGTCAGACATGTCCGGGCTGTTTTAGAAAGACTTCGACAACATCGGCAGTACGCCAAGTTGGATAAATGCTTCTTTCACGTGACAGAGGTTGAATTCCTCAGACTTATACTCACACTGCGAGGGGTACACATGGACACGCACAAAGTAGATACCATCCTCCAATGGCCCTCACCAACTTCCAGGAAAGGTGTACAAAGTGTGCTCGGGTTCACCAATTTTTATTGTCGGTTCATCCCAGGATTCTTCCAGATTGTTCACCCCATCACATCCCTGCTGTGAAAGAATAAACGATTTCAGTGGACCACAGAAGCAGAAGAAGCCTTCCAGACCCTTAAACGAGCATTCACATCAGCACCCATTTTACGGCACCCCGACCCGAATTGCCATACATCATCGAAACCGATGCTTCCAACGTAGCAATGGGAGCGGTTTTGTCTCAGCGAGATCCCGAAACAGGACAATTACATCCCGTGGCTTTCTGGTCTTGTAAGTTCTCTGCTCCCGAATTGAACTATGAGGTCACAGATAACGAACTGTTAGCAATAAAAGCATCATTCAAGGCATGGAGGCATTACCTTGTTGTGGCCAGGCACACAGTTACCGTCATTACGGACCATTGTAACCTACAATATCTGAAAACCGCAAAAGCACAATCATCACATCAACTCCGCTGGGCTCTCTTTTTTGCAGTATATGACTTTGTCATTACCTACAGACCCGGAGTACGCAATCGAAAAGCGGACATCCTACCACGAATGAGCGAAGACGAAAAGGCGTTCAACGAATCAGACCCCGTGGCAATCATTCCTGAAGAACGAATCCTGAACACGATTGCAGCAACTGCCACATTGGACGACCTAAAAATTGACCTTAAACACTTGATGAACTAATCAGGACAGCAGGAATGGCTGTAAAGAGGAGACCAATACACTATTGTGAACAATCTACCGCACTTTCAACGGAGACTGTATATTCCGGATAAAGACCTGTAAATCCAAATTATGGCAAACTAGCTCTTTAATAGAAGGACATCCAGGAATGGCTAAAACTCAAACTAAAATAAAGAACAGTTACTGGTGGACCACTTGGCGAAAAGATATTGCCCAGTTCATCACAACTTGTGGTGTTTTTGCTCAGCACAAGTCTCAAAAACAGAGTCCTGCAGGCCTTCTACGTCCTTTGATGGTGCCCCGGCGCCTTGGCATACGCTGTTTATGGATTTTATTACTGATTTTCCCCTGTGCAACGGATACAACACCATCCTGGTCATCGTGGATCTGTTCTCTAAGATGGCCCATTTCATTCCTCTAAAAGGG
This sequence comes from Ambystoma mexicanum, assembly GCF_040938575.1. Taxonomy (NCBI): domain Eukaryota; kingdom Metazoa; phylum Chordata; class Amphibia; order Caudata; family Ambystomatidae; genus Ambystoma; species Ambystoma mexicanum. The sequence continues at coordinate 1,046,000,337 of NC_090936.1, forward strand.
GTCCCGAAGGTCTCTACCCTGGCCACTGTCTTTTTGGAAAAAATTGTCTGACTACACGGATTCCCATCAATATTGATATCAGACCGCGGAAATCAGTTTGTCTCAGCTCTCGGGAGGAGATGTTGCACAATCGCCAAAATTGACCTTCGGTTGTCCACAAGTCATCATCCCCAAACCGATGGCCAGTCCGAACGGACCAATCAAACTCTAGAGCAGTACTTAAGGTGCATGTTACAACAAACCGAAGATACCTGAAAGGACATACTCTGTTGGCCAGAGGGAAAAAGAACTACGCTCTTCACCGTGGATTACGAGGGGAGTTTAAGGACGTTCTAGCCCAAGTAGTAAATCCCCCAGAGGGGTGTGCTGAATATATTGACCTAACAGTTCAACTGGATCATAGATTGCAGAATCGGAAAATGGATAGAGCCAGAGCTGAAGGGTGGTTGGTCTATGTGCGACCCCGTGAGAATCAGGCCAAGCCGCATGAACGGTCGGAACCAATGCAGATCGGGGGCTAGCAGAGCCCTCTCATCAAGGCGGAAAGAGAAAAAAGAAGACAGCAACATATCTGCTTGTATTGTGGCAAAGCAGGACACTTTCACAGAGAATGTCCAGTGAAACCACCCAGGAGAACAGTCGGAGCAACTAACATGAGTAAAGAAGAAGAACTGGACTCAGGAATCTCCAACGCCCGGGAAGCGTAGGGGTCCACTTGTCGAGCGGTGAAAAGGGACCAATACAGACCTCACACCTAGTCATCCCAGTGCTCTTGGTAAACCACAAATACCCATCGAAAATGCATGCTTTAGAAGCATATATTGACAGTGGAGCTGTGGGGAATTACATTGACCAAGATTTGGGTATCCGGATAGGTTTTCCTCTCCGACAGAAGCTGAGATCGGAAAATGTTACAGTGGTTGTTGGATCTCAGTTATCATATGGCCGAGTGACGCATTATACCGAAAAAGCTACGCTTCTGTGTCAGGGAGGTCACCAAGAGGACATCACCTTCGATCTCATTGGCACTCCTCAGTTTCAAATGATATTAGGGATGCCTTGGCTGGAAACCCATAATCCCAAGATCGACTGGCGCAAAAGAGTTCTGACTTTTCCCCCAGACTGGGCTAACACCTGTTTCAACAAAGAATGCTTACTGAAAGATCACACTAAACCAGGTTCAAAGAAAGGAATCGTATTAGGTCTCACCAGTTCTTTACCCTCTGAATACCTGGATTACCAATATGTATTTCAAAAGGAGAAAGCAAATACCTTACCCCCGCACAGAACGTACGACTGCCAAATTGATCTTGTACCCGGAGTTCAGATTCCTTGCAGTCGGAGTTACGCCCTAACGGAGCAAGAAAACCAACATTTAAAAACATACTTGGATCAGTATTTAGCCAACAGCTTCATTCACCCGTCAAATTCCCCTGCTTCCTCAGCCTTATTTTTCGTGCACAAGAAGCAGGGAGACCTGAGAACTTGCATTGACTACAGAGCCCTCAATCAGATCACTGTAAAAAAACGGTACCTGTTGCCGCTCATTCCAGAACTTCTGGATCAAGTAAAAAACATGCAAATTTATAGCAAATTGGATTTACGGGGGACCTACCATCTGGTAAGAGTCAAAAAGGGGATGAGTGGAAGACAGCCTTTCACACAAAATATGGCCTTTACAAATATCAGTTTATGCCCTTTGGGCTATGTAATGCCCCCGCAGCGTTCCAATATTTTATGAACGATGTGCTCCGTTAACTATTGGACGTGTGCGCACTCGTCTATATCGACGACATCCTCATTTACTCAACCACCAAGGAAGATTATGTCAGACATGTCCGGGCTGTTTTAGAAAGACTTCGACAACATTGGCAGTACGCCAAGTTGGATAAATGCTTCTTTCACGTGACAGAGGTTGAATTCCTCAGACTTATACTCACACTGCGAGGGGTCCACATGGACACGCACAAAGTAGATACCATCCTCCAATGACCCTCACCAACTTCCAGGAAAGGTGTACAAAGTGTGCTCGGGTTCACCAATTTTTATTGTCGGTTCATCCCAGGATTCTTCCAGATTGTTCACCCCATCACATCCCTGCTGTGAAAGAATAAACGATTTCAGTGGACCACAGAAGCAGAAGAAGCCTTCCAGACCCTTAAACGAGCATTCACATCAGCACCCATTTTACGGCACCCCGACCCGAATTGCCATACATCATCGAAACCGATGCTTCCAACGTAGCAATGGGAGCGGTTTTGTCTCAGCGAGATCCCGAAACAGGACAATTACATCCCGTGGCTTTCTGGTCTCGTAAGTTCTCTGCTCCCGAATTGAACTATTCGGTCACAGATAAAGAACTGTTAGCAATAAAAGCATCATTCAAGGCATGGAGGCATTACCTTCTTGTGGCCAGGCACACAGTTACCATCATTACGGACCATTGTAACCTACAATATCTGAAAACAGCAAAAGCACAATCATCACATCAACTCCGCTGGGCTCTCTTTTTTGCAGTATATGACTTTGTCATTACCTATAGACCCGGAGTACGCAATCGAAAAGCGGACATCCTTCCACGAATGAGCGAAGACGAAAAGGCGTTCACCGAACCAGACCCCGTGGCAATCATTCCTGAAGAACGAATCCTGAACACGATTGCAGCAACGCCACATTGGACGACCTAAAAATTGACCTTAAACACTTGATGAACTAATCAGAACAGCAGGAATGGCTGTAAAGAGGAGACCAATACACTATTGTGAACAATCTACCGCACTTTCAACGGAGACTGTATATTCCGGATAAAGACCTGTAAATCCAAATTATGGCAAACTAGCTCTTTACTAGAAGGACATCCAGGAATGACTAAAACTCAAACTAAAATAAAGAACATTTACTGGTGGCCCACTTGGCGAAAATATATTGCCCAGTTCATCACAACTTGTGGTGTTTTTGCTCAGCACAAGTCTCAAAAACAGAGTCCTGCAGGCCTTCTACATCCTTTGATGGTGCCCCGGCGCCTTGGCATACGCTGTTTATGGATTTTATTACTGAATTTCCCCTGTGCAACGGATACAACACCATCCTGGTCATCGTGGATCTGTTCTCTAAGATGGCCCATTTCATTCCTCTAAAAGGGGTCCCGAAGGTCTCTACCCTGGCAACTGTCTTTTTGGAAAAAATTGTCTGACTACAGGGATTCCCATCAATATTGATATCAGACCGCGGAAATCAGTTTGTCTCAGCTCTCGGGAGGAGATGTTGCACAATCGCCAAAATTGACCTTCGGTTGTCCACAAGTCATCATCCCCAAACCGATGGCCAGTCCGAACGGACCAATCAAACTCTAGAGCAGTACTTAAGGTGCATGTTACAACAAACCGAAGATACCTGAAAGGACATACTCTGTTGGCCAGAGGGAAAAAGAACTACGCTCTTCACCGTGGATTACGAGGGGAGTTTAAGGACGTTCTAGCCCAAGTAGTAAATCCCCCAGAGGGGTGTGCTGAATATATTGACCTAACAGTTCAACTGGATCATAGATTGCAGAATCGGAAAATGGATAGAGCCAGAGCTGAAGGGTGGTTGGTCTATGTGCGACCCCGTGAGAATCAGGCCAAGCAGCATGAACGGTCGGAACCAATGCAGATTGGGGGCTAGCAGAGCCCTCTCACCAAGGCGGAAAGAGAAAAAAGAAGACAGCAACATATCTGCTTGTATTGTGGCAAAGCAGGACACTTTCACAGAGAATGTCCAGTGAAACCACCCAGGAGAACAGTCGGAGCAACTAACATGAGTAAAGAAGAAGAACTGGACTCAGGAATCTCCAACGCCCGGGAAGCGTAGGGGTCCACTTGTCGAGCGGTGAAAAGGGACCAATACAGACCTCACACCTAGTCATCCCAGTGCTCTTGGTAAACCACAAATACCCATCGAAAATGCATGCTTTAGAAGCATATATTGACAGTGGAGCTGTGGGGAATTACATTGACCAAGATTTGGGTATCCGGATAGGTTTTCCTCTCCGACAGAAGCAGAGATCGGAAAATGTTACAGTGGTTGCTGGATCTCAGTTATCATCTGGCCGAGTGACGCATTATACCGAAAAAGCTACGCTTCTGTGTCAGGGAGGTCACCAAGAGGACATCACCTTCGATCTCATTGGCACTCCTCAGTTTCAAATGATATTAGGGATGCCTTGGCTGGAAACCCATAATCCCAAGATCGACTGGCGCAAAAGAGTTCTGACTTTTCCCCCAGACTGTGCTAACACCTGTTTCAACAAAGAATGCTTACTGAAAGATCACACTAAACCAAGTTCAAAGAAAGGAATCGTATTAGGTCTCACCAGTTCTTTACCCTCTGAATACCTGGATTACCAATATGTATTTCAAAAGGAGCAAGCAAATACTTTACCCCCGCACAGAACGTACGACTGCCAAATTGATCTTGTACCCGGAGTTCAGATTCCTAGCAGTCGGATTTACGCCCTAACGGAGCAAGAAAACCAACATTTAAAAACATACTTGGATCAGTATTTAGCCAACAGCTTCATTCACCCGTCAAATTCCCCTGCTTCCTCAGCCTTATTTTTTGTGCACAAGAAGCAGGGAGACCTGAGAACTTGCATTGACTACAGAGCCCTCAATCAGATCACTGTAAAAAAACGGTACCTGTTGCCGCTCATTCCAGAACTTCTGGATCAAGTAAAAAACATGCAAATTTATAGCAAATTGGATTTACGGGGGACCTACCATCTGGTAAGAGTCAAAAAGGGGATGAGTGGAAGACAGCCTTTCACACAAAATATGGCCTTTACAAATATCAGTTTATGCCCTTTGGGCTATGTAATGCCCCCGCAGCGTTCCAATATTTTATGAACGATGTTCTCCGTTAACTATTGGACGTGTCCGCACTCGTCTATATCGACGACATCCTCATTTACTCAACCACCAAGGAGGATCATGTCAGACATGTCCGGGCTGTTTTAGAAAGACTTCGACAACATCGGCAGTACGCCAAGTTGGATAAATTCTTCTTTCACGTGACAGAGGTTGAATTCCTCAGACTTATACTCACACTGCGAGGGGTACACATGGACACGCACAAAGTAGATACCATCCTCCAATGGCCCTCACCAACTTCCAGGAAAGGTGTACAAAGTGTGCTCGGGTTCACCAATTTTTATTGTCGGTTCATCCCAGGATTCTTCCAGATTGTTCACCCCATCACATCCCTGCTGTGAAAGAATAAACAATTTCAGTGGACCACAGAAGCAGAAGAAGCCTTCCAGACCCTTAAACGAGCATTCACATCAGCACCCATTTTACGGCACCCCGACCCGAATTGCCATACATCATCGAAACCGATGCTTCCAACGTAGCAATGGGAGCGGTTTTGTCTCAGCGAGATCCCGAAACAGGACAATTACATCCCGTGGCTTTCTGGTCTCGTAAGTTCTCTGCTCCCGAATTGAACTATGCGGTCACAGATAAAGAACTGTTAGCAATAAAAGCATCATTCAAGGCATGGAGGCATTACCTTCTTGTGGCCAGGCACACAGTTACCGTCATTACGGACCATTGTAACCTACAATATCTGAAAACAGCAAAAGCACAATCATCACATCAACTCCGCTGGGCTCTCTTTTTTGCAGTATATGACTTTGTCATTACCTACAGACCCGGAGTACGCAATCGAAAAGCGGACATCCTACCACGAATGAGCGAAGACGAAAAGGCGTTCACCGAACCAGACCCCGTGGCAATCATTCCTGAAGAACGAATCCTGAACACGATTGCAGCAACGCCACATTGGACGACCTAAAAATTGACCTTAAACACTTGATGAACTAATCAGAACAGCAGGAATGGCTGTAAAGAGGAGACCAATACACTATTGTGAACAATCTACCGCACTTTCAACGGAGACTGTATATTCCGGATAAAGACCTGTAAATCCAAATTATGGCAAACTAGCTCTTTACTAGAAGGACATCCAGGAATGACTAAAACTCAAACTAAAATAAAGAACATTAACTGGTGGCCCACTTGGCGAAAAGATATTGCCCAGTTCATCACAACTTGTGGTGTTTTTGCTCAGCACAAGTCTCAAAAACAGAGTCCTGCAGGCCTTCTACATCCTTTGATGGTGCCCCGGCGCCTTGGCATACGCTGTTTATGGATTTTATTACTGAATTTCCCCTGTGCAACGGATACAACACCATCCTGGTCATCGTGGATCTGTTCTCTAAGATGGCCCATTTCATTCCTCTAAAAGGGGTCCCGAAGGTCTCTACCCTGGCAACTGTCTTTTTGGAAAAAATTGTCTGACTACACGGATTCCCATCAATATTGATATCAGACCGCGGAAATCAGTTTGTCTCAGCTCTCGGGAGGAGATGTTGCACAATCGCCAAAATTGACCTTCGGTTGTCCACAAGTCATCATCCCCAAACCGATGGCCAGTCCGAACGGACCAATCAAACTCTAGAGCAGTACTTAAGGTGCATGTTACAACAAACCGAAGATACCTGAAAGGACATACTCTGTTGGCCAGAGGGAAAAAGAACTACGCTCTTCACCGTGGATTACGAGGGGAGTTTAAGGACGTTCTAGCCCAAGTAGTAAATCCCCCAGAGGGGTGTGCTGAATATATTGACCTAACAGTTCAACTGGATCATAGATTGCAGATTCGGAAAATGGATAGAGCCAGAGCTGAAGGGTGGTTGGTCTATGTGCGACCCCGTGAGAATCAGGCCAAGCCGCATGAACGGTCGGAACCAATGCAGATCGGGGGCTAGCAGAGCCCTCTCACCAAGGCAGAAAGAGAAAAAAGAAGACAGCAACATATCTGCTTGTATTGTGGCAAAGCAGGACACTTTCACAGAGAATGTCCAGTGAAACCACCCAGGAGAACAGTCGGAGCAACTAACATGAGTAAAGAAGAAGAACTGGACTCAGGAATCTCCAACGCCCGGGAAGCGTAGGGGTCCACTTGTCGAGCGGTGAAAAGGGACCAATACAGACCTCACACCTAGTCATCCCAGTGCTCTTGGTAAACCACAAATACCCATCGAAAATGCATGCTTTAGAAGCATATATTGACAGTGGAGCTGTGGGGAATTACATTGACCAAGATTTGGGTATCCGGATAGGTTTTCCTCTCCGACAGAAGCAGAGATCGGAAAATGTTACAGTGGTTGTTGGATCTCAGTTATCATCTGGCCGAGTGACGCATTATACCGAAAAAGCTACGCTTCTGTGTCAGGGAGGTCACCAAGAGGACATCACCTTCGATCTCATTGGCACTCCTCAGTTTCAAATGATATTAGGGATGCCTTGGCTGGAAACCCATAATCCCAAGATCGACTGGCGCAAAAGAGTTCTGACTTTTCCCCCAGACTGTGCTAACACCTGTTTCAACAAAGAATGCTTACTGAAAGATCACACTAAACCAAGTTCAAAGAAAGGAATCGTATTAGGTCTCACCAGTTCTTTACCCTCTGAATACCTGGATTACCAATATGTATTTCAAAAGGAACAAGCAAATACTTTACCCCCGCACAGAACGTACGACTGCCAAATTGATCTTGTACCCGGAGTTCAGATTCCTAGCAGTCGGATTTACGCCCTAACGGAGCAAGAAAACCAACATTTAAAAACATACTTGGATCAGTATTTAGCCAACAGCTTCATTCACCCGTCAAATTCCCCTGCTTCCTCAGCCTTATTTTTCGTGCACAAGAAGCAGGGAGACCTGAGAACTTGCATTGACTACAGAGCCCTCAATCAGATCACTGTAAAAAAACGGTACCTGTTGCCGCTCATTCCAGAACTTCTGGATCAAGTAAAAAACATGCAAATTTATAGCAAATTGGATTTACGGGGGACCTACCATCTGGTAAGAGTCAAAAAGGGGATGAGTGGAAGACAGCCTTTCACACAAAATATGGCCTTTACAAATATCAGTTTATGCCCTTTGGGCTATGTAATGCCCCCGCAGCGTTCCAATATTTTATGAACGATGTTCTCCGTTAACTATTGGACGTGTCCGCACTCGTCTATATCGACGACATCCTCATTTACTCAACCACCAAGGAGGATCATGTCAGACATGTCCGGGCTGTTTTAGAAAGACTTCGACAACATCGGCAGTACGCCAAGTTGGATAAATTCTTCTTTCACGTGACAGAGGTTGAATTCCTCAGACTTATACTCACACTGCGAGGGGTACACATGGACACGCACAAAGTAGATACCATCCTCCAATGGCCCTCACCAACTTCCAGGAAAGGTGTACAAAGTGTGCTCGGGTTCACCAATTTTTATTGTCGGTTCATCCCAGGATTCTTCCAGATTGTTCACCCCATCACATCCCTGCTGTGAAAGAATAAACGATTTCAGTGGACCACAGAAGCAGAAGAAGCCTTCCAGACCCTTAAACGAGCATTCACATCAGCACCCATTTTACGGCACCCCGACCCGAATTGCCATACATCATCGAAACCGATGCTTCCAACGTAGCAATGGGAGCGGTTTTGTCTCAGCGAGATCCCGAAACAGGACAATTACATCCCGTGGCTTTCTGGTCTCGTAAGTTCTCTGCTCCCGAATTGAACTATGCGGTCACAGATAAAGAACTGTTAGCAATAAAAGCATCATTCAAGGCATGGAGGCATTACCTTCTTGTGGCCAGGCACACAGTTACCGTCATTACGGACCATTGTAACCTACAATATCTGAAAACAGCAAAAGCACAATCATCACATCAACTCCGCTGGGCTCTCTTTTTTGCAGTATATGACTTTGTCATTACCTACAGACCCGGAGTACGCAATCGAAAAGCGGACATCCTACCACGAATGAGCGAAGACGAAAAGGCGTTCACCAAACCAGACCCCATGGCAATCATTCCTGAAGAACGAATCCTGAACACGATTGCAGCAACTGCCACATTGGACGACCTAAAAATTGACCTTAAACACTTGATGAACTAATCAGAACAGCAGGAATGGCTGTAAAGAGGAGACCAATACACTATTGTGAACAATCTACCGCACTTTCAACAGAGACTGTATATTCCGGATAAAGACCTGTAAATCCAAATTATGGCAAACTAGCTCTTTAATAGAAGGACATCCAGGAATGGCTAAAACTCAAACTAAAATAAAGAACAGTTACTGGTGGCCCACTTGGCGAAAAGATATTGCCCAGTTCATCACAACTTGTGGTGTTTTTGCTCAGCACAAGTCTCAAAAACAGAGTCCTGCAGGCCTTCTACGTCCTTTGATGGTGCCCCGGCGCCTTGGCATACTCTGTTTATGGATTTTATTACTGAATTTCCCCCGTGCAATGGATAGAACACCATCCTGGTCATCGTGGATCTGTTCTCTAAGATGGCCCATTTCATTCCTCTAAAAGGGGTCCCGAAGGTCTCTACCCTGGCAACTGTCTTTTTGGAAAAAATTGTCTGACTACACGGATTCCCATCAATATTGATATCAGACCGCGGAAATCAGTTTGTCTCAGCTCTCGGGAGGAGATGTTGCACAATCGCCAAAATTGACCTTCGGTTGTCCACAAGTCATCATCCCCAAACCGATGGCCAGTCCGAACGGACCAATCAAACTCTAGAGCAGTACTTAAGGTGCATGTTACAACAAACCAAAAATACCTGAAAGGACATACTCTGTTTGGCCGAATATGCATACAACAATTCCATCCACACCAGTACATGTTGTAGATAGCGTCACGAGAACGCTGCGTACCTGTTCATCCGGTTGGGTTCCTTGATGACGAGGCCAGGCTGTCAGATGATCCGAAGAGACGTGACTAATGGCGCGGGGAACCAGCCCAACACCAGCCCGAATGGAACCGGATTGGAGGTGAACCGGCTCCCAACGCCACGGGTTGGCTCACCCCTGATTTGCGTGGCGTCAGGACAGTGCAAGCACTGGCAGGGGGAGCCTCTGAGTAGATGGTTTAAGGTCCACAGTGGGATCCTGACGGACGGCAGATCTGGAGACTGGAAGCAGAACAGTTCCTCCAGGAACGAAAACAAGGAAGCAAGAGGAGCAGGCTGGTAAATGAGAAGAGCACGGGAACTGGAGGGAGTAGTAGAACTGAGAGCGAAATGGAATCAGGAAGGACTGAGCTGGACGGGCAAGAAGGGACAGACAGGGACTAGGACCAAGGAGGGCCAGCGGGAACACAGAATCAGGAAGGAACCAGGGGGGAGGGAGCGAGGCAGGACAGGGAGGAAGACAGGGGTTCCCCAGGCAGAACAAGGGAAGGAGGAAGGCAAACAGGAAAACGGGAATGCAACACAAGGCAGCGAAGACACGATCCGAACAAACCGCGTTGAGACGCGGTTTGGAAAAGGATCAGGGCTCCTTAGATAGGCCCACCAGCACCTGGGAGGCTTGCAACGCAAGCCGTGCCGTCTCACAGGCATTGGATACCCCACAACGAGGCTTGAGCCGCATACCTCCCAGAACCGAGCATCCTGCGCACTGCGCATGCGCGAAGAGCGGAGAGTGGACGCCCGCGCATGCGCAAAGCAGTGTGCACAGGAGACCCGGAAGCGCCCGAAACCCAGGACACCCCCGGACCCCGAAGCCAAAAGCGAGGATACAACCTCCAAGATGGGGAGCGCCGTAGCGGGTAAGGAGACCCCAGGACAGGCGGCGTGACAGTACAGGACAAACGCCATTTTACACAGTATATGGTCGACATCCACGAACATTTGTCTTTTATTCGCTTGAAGCACTGGAGATGCCAGCAGTAACAACCTTACATGAAACCATCACTAGAGTCCTTAAGCAGGCAGCAGAACATTTGACCAGAGCCAAAGAAAAGCAGAAACAGTTTGCAGACCAACACAGAAAGGAGGCTCCAAATAATCAGGTCGGGACAAAGTTTGGTTAGCTTCTAAGAACTTTTCTCTGAAGGGGCCATGAATCTTCCATCCCAGGTACCTAGGACCCTATTCCATCAAAGCCGTGATCAACCCTACGACCATGAAATTAGAATTACCGGCCCACATGCGGATCCACCTAGTGTTTTATGTCTCCCTCTTAAAACCACTGAGACCAGGTACACGGATCGATACTCCACAGGATCCTGAAATAGTTGAAGGAGAACCAGAATACGAAGTTAAAAGGATCCTAGACTCTAAGATGGTCATATCCAAGCCATACTACCTTATAGACTGAAAAGGTTATGGACTCCAAGATTGGACCTGGGATCCGAGTGAACATGTCCACACTCCATGATTAATCAGACAGTTCCACCTCAACAACCCCACTAAACCAGGGCAAAGGGGGTTAACCCCTCTTGAGAGGGGCCTTGAGGGGGAGTGCTGTCATCGCCACGGGCCCTGAACACATAAACCTCACCATCTTGTGATGGGGCAATGGGTGCTTGACTCACTTATGTTCCTTTGGGACTCATAAACACAGGGGCCCTGGCTGGACTCAGTCCTGGCACCTTTGGCACCAGGTTCATATAGAGATGTGAGCAGGAATACTTTATTTCAGTGCAGGAGTGCTTTTATTTTACTTCAGTGCCGGAGTGCTTTTATTTTACAAGAACTTTCCAGGTGCTGAAAGCCTTTATTCCAGAGAACATCCCCATGTGCTGTCTCATCGGGCGTGGCTCCCTAGGCCTGGTCTTCATGTGCTGACTCATTGGGTGTGGCAGGGCATGGCAGCAGGCAGGCCAGAGCTACTGGGCATGGCCGGGAACAAGACTATATAAACCCACCAATCCCGCAATCAAACGCTTCACGTTACTTTGCACCTGCGTGCAACTTGACGCTCACTGCCACCTGGACCAGCTACTTACCTCGTGATCGTACAACAACAGCATCCTTACCTGGACGCTGGCTCGCATTTCACAGCAACACTCCATCTTCTTGGCAGATCTCGAATCGACGCCGCAGCACCGGCGTTCTCTGTCTCAAGAAGCCAAAGTCCTGAAATGAGAAAAGAAGACAAGACAAGGTTAGAACTCCCGAAAACACCCAACCCAGGATCGCACTGCATCTAAAACCCAACGTGCACCCTAACGCACCATTAAAGGCTACTGACCAGCTGTCGGAACCATCTCATCCCCGCTCTTCCATAATGCCGGCTCCGCTTCTTCTACCACAGCTACTGCCGGCACCGCTACACCACCTGCAAGGGGAGAGAGCAGAGAAAAGAGACATTACATACAAAGGACAGAGAACAGACTTTACAAATACAATTACAACAGTCGTAAGGCAAGCGGGCAAGTGAAAACAAGGGAAACACTTACCTACAAGAGAAGTGGAGTAGTCGCAGCTGGCCTGGACTTCCACGGCAAAGGGACCAGTGAAGGAACTTGGTTCCCTTCAACAAGTGCCCCTGCCAGAAGCAGTAGGACGGAGAGCTCAGCATCATCATCATCATTCAGCAGGTGAGCCTCAAGAGTAGTGCAACCCCAGGGAAGCCACATCCAGGGAGAAGAGGTCTGGAGAAAGGGTCAGGGACCACAGGCTGCATACTCATACGACCCCCCCTTATATTCACACAGGAACCGCACTGCTTGTCACTGCAGTTCCCCACACAGACGAAGAGGGAGGAACAAACAAGAGGAGTTTCATCCCTGGGTGGGCTGCGACCGTGCCCCAATGCCTCTGCAGAGACCAGGTGAGCGTAACACTTGCAATGCATGCTACCACTATGACCCCTACTAATGTTCCCCCTACACACGCAGCAACAGGATTTACCATGTCAGGTGGAGGAGAAGACACTGCTGAAAAGATAAGGAGAGGTAAGCGCAGTGTTGATGCAGACATAAAGGGAGGTAACATGTACCTTACTGACACAGTCCGAATATCAACCAACATATGGTATAAACACATGTACAAAGTTGGTAGGGATACCATCCAGGAGAGCTATTATGTCTGCTCCTTAATTCCCCATGCCATGAGGGCCTCCAGAACCTTTGTTCCAACAGAGATACCTGTAGCCCAAGCCCAGTGTCTGATGTACCTTGCAATGTTCCAGAAAAGAGGGAGATTCCAAGGAAGGACAGCAACATTGAGGTGGAGGTTGAAAGAAACTTTCCCTTATGAAGATAGCTACATCAAAACACTGGCCACGATGAACAACTAGGCAAAGCTGGAAGGACTATAGTATATAACGGACAGACCAGATACGGGAGAAACAAAAATAAACCTCTTGAAAGACTTACTATGTCCAAGATCCAGGATGAAGGAAATAGAAGGAGAGCCAGGCTGCTGGGAAAGGGCACAAATACTGATATATGGACAAATATACACCAACGATGGCTGGGAAGATGAAGTGGTGGGAAGCAAGACTCTAACACTAGCCAAATCAGCAGTAAACAAGGTACAAGAAGAGAACAACAAATACCTGAAGGAATGGGACCGGAGTGCCAAAATGGTAACTTGGGTAGAGAATGAAGCGGGACCAATGCCTATAATACCTCTAAAAACACTAGCCCTGTGTTACCAGCACAATGGCAATGGCGTTGTCGGCGAGAAAGACGGATGCAAAAGAATAGAAATGTTCCAGAAACGGTAGCAGGAACAGCTGTGCTGATGGATCACTATTGGACCTGTGGATCCAAGGCATATGCGAAGCTACCACCTGACTGGGTAGGAATATGCTCTCTGGTGCACATCAACATGCCCTCACTAGTGGTACCCACAAGACATGTGAAAATTGATGACTTCCCAAAATGGACCATAACAAAAGAAGGAAGAGGTCACTGGAAACAACACCACCTGCCCCATCAGGCATGGCAGTGACTGAGAAGGTGCTGAGCAGAGTGAGGAGAGGGGGGAACTACTTCTCCATCAAGTCAGAAGCATCACTGGATGAGGTACCAGCATCACACAGGCTGTTCAGCAGGACACAGATGTTCTTTGCATCATTGATACCAGGAATACAAGCCTATACCAACACCAAATGGCTGCAGATCACCAGATGGGAGTTGATGGTGACCACAAACTCAAACGTGAAGGGGTTCAACGCCATAAAAGAAGAACTAAGAGCAATAACATTGGTGGCGCTCCAGAACTGATAGGTCTTGGACCCCCTCACAGACATGGAGGGAGGAGTTTGTGCAAAAATAGGGAGTTTGTGCTACCCGTTCACACCTGCAAACAATGAAGAAAACGGAACACTATTGGACGCAGTAGCACAGTTGGCACAGATGTACGCAAAAATGGAAGATGAAGCACACAGAACATGGAAAGAATAAGAGTTTGCTAGCAGCCTCTCTATGTGCAATAAAAATATGTGTCGCAAGGTGCAAGAAGACAGCAAACGTAGCTATAGGAATGTAAATTCTTATGGAGATGAACATTGAAGGAACAATGGACGACATCTTAAAGGAAAGAGAATGACTAAGAGAGAGAATAAAGGCTAGCATCCTATTTCCAGTTGGAATAGAACTGGATAACCCATTCTACCCAAGGAAGTATGAAGGGAAATGGGTATGGTGCAAGCCAGAAGGAGGATGCGCTTACATGTACTGGTCGTTCGACGATCATGTGAACTATTATGGACACCTCCCCGGAATAACGAAGATATGGTGATTGATAGACAATCCACAGGTTTATCGTGGGGTGGTCGATAAGTCGACCAGAGGGGGACTGAAGTGAGAAGTTTGAAATCTGGTCTCGGCCCCTCACCAGCATGACATGCAAATTGAAAGAAAAACCAACAACAACATGGCCACCGATCACATGAGATCGCACTGATTCCCACCGCACCTTCAATGGACAAGTATAACGAAAAACACCCACTCAGTCAAGCATGCAAACTAAGGGCAGTTTGGACACTACACAAGGTGGACGAAGACCCACAAGTAGACTCAAAAGACAATTCCTTTGACAGCATTGACTAACCCTCCAAGAAGTCATGTACCTGGTCGTTAGAGACACCATGACCTAGCTGCGTTAGACATGAAGCACACATGCCGTCTGCACATCGGGACACAATCACGCACCCAAAACACACAAAGAACACCTGCGCACAGTTCTATGAGTTAGAGGGCGGAACATAACATGCACATACTGTTTGCACGTTTATTATTTTATTAGCTTGTCGCAGCAACGCAACCCGCAAGAAGCCAGAATAGTACATGGAAATGATTGCAGATGCTTATATGCAACTAACCCTGCGGGATACAGGAGCACTCAAAGGACCCAGTGAGTAGACCCTACTGACCTATGGACACTATGGGGAAAATATATACAGTAGGAGCCAGGCTATGGCCCCGAAAACCACAATATGCCACAACGATTTCCGAGAGCTAAGGCTACGCTCATTGCAGAACATACCAAAGGGCTGCCATGTGCAGGGGAAGACTACTGCCAAGGTTGCACCGTAGCAAGTGACATTCTTCTCCCTGACCTCAAGTAACACCAGAGCAACAGGCCTAGATGACTCTCCTAAAATCAAATTAATTTGAGGCTCCAGAAGCTCACAGCCGCGGCCTCTAAACACGTGATCCGGTGAAGCTGACAGTGGACCAAGAGATGATGGCTGAGAAGAGCCACGGTCTCACAGAGCAGGCAGTGGCTGACAACAAAGTTGTTACAACCCGAGACGATGTTGAATGATGGGAACGTAGAACTTGCATAGTAATGTGGTTCACATGCGGTATAACACAGACACATACTTGCACATGTTACCTTGAACAGATACAATACGAGCTGAGAATCCATTTGGGTCCCAGGCCTAGGGGACAGTGGCTCGACCAATCACAAGTTATGGTCCTAGGGGTGGATAGCAAGGGCCCCCAACCAATCAGTGGGTCCACAAATTGAAACATTTACAAGTAGCCTTTTTCGGGAATGGTCCAGGCCAGTCACCTGACATGGTGAAGGCCTATCAGTTTATTGCTATTGGAGTTGCTATAGGTAAGTTACTACTCAACACCCAGTCCTCATCAGGGTTAGGTTTGCTGGAGAAGGGCCCAGATTGTGATGTAGTTGTGACGTTGATTTTGCTAAACACTAGCCTTTGAGCTAGCATTCTTTGAGAGCATACTTGGATTCCTGTCCTTATGTTATCCCTGATGGTTTGTTGGCTGTAATAAACCACAAATGAACTTGCTACCTGTCTGGACCTTTGTTTCTTTTGGGGTCGGGAAGGAGTTACGCCTTCCATAAGTTTGATGTCCGCAGACTCCTAGCAAACCACCCTGCTTGCCTGGGAGTCATCCCTAACAGTACAACTGTGTTATTGTGTCTTTAACACGGAGGGCACATCCTAACATGCAAAACAAAGGGGGGTCTGGGAGTCCAGCACCGAAATGCTAGGCAATTCTCCTCTGAACAAGAGTACCAACAGCAACCCCATACACGTGTTTTAGCCTTGTTGGGCATCATCAGTGAGGTGAAGCTGTACCTCTCTAAGAACAGTGAGCAAGGGGTCCACGTCTGGATCGCTCTGGTAACTTAGGGTGTGACCCAAAGTTAATGTATGCAAAACAAAGGGGGGTATGGGAGTCTTTCTACCAGCACAAACACAGCCCAATGACCTGTTCTTGGGTGGATGGCCCCTGGGAGAGACCCTACCAAGTCTTTAGCTCACTGTCCCTTTCACAGAGAAGACATTTCCCTGCATATCAGTCTTTGTCCTGCCCAGGGGCAGTCCAGCACCGAAATGCTAGGCAATTCTCCTCTGAACAAGAGTACCAACAGCAACCCCATACATGTGTTTCAGCCTTGTTGGGCATCATCAGTTAGGTGAAGCTGTGCCTCTCTAAGAACAGTGAGCAAGGGGTCCACATCTGGATCGTTATTTTATCATTATAGTTGTTATTCATTCATAATTAAAATCCAGGTTTTTGTTCTGGGCCAAATTCTTAAATAGGTTTATATCAAATTCTTATTGAAGTTATCTTGTAATGTACCTTATCTGAATAAACCTCCTATGGGTCTCTAATGGCCAATATATCTAAGGTTTATTTACATCACCTGTGCTATTCTTCTTTTGAGCATTGTTTGAATGCCCAGGGAACAATGCCATTTCATAATTCCTGGTAATGATATGAATATTAAAATAACTATTTGCAGGTTGGTACATTACTTTGTTTCCATATTAGAAATGGGGACCGACCAATCAATTAGCTGTCCTCAGCAGGTAGGAAATCAATTGTGGGTAACATAAGGAATAGGGTTCTCTCTGCACGTGTCACCTCCAAACATTGATGTGTGCAAATGAAACACATATCAATGCAGTTTTCCAGGAATCTGATGAACAAAGCTCAAGAAACTCTCAAACTCAGCATGAAATGATAAACCCCCTTGAATATGCTCAACCTCTTAACAATGACATTGCATTGACTTGAAAGCATGTCTTCATTTTCAGAACTATTCACAGTAGGAAGTGAATATACTTTGTACGACAAGTTCTTCATTTACAAAGTCTTCCTTAAATGCAAGAATGCCCTTTCCTCAGATGTTGAACTCCAAGACACAAACTTCCCAAATATATTAGGTCTTCGGAATATCCCTCATTGAAATTCATGAGATGAATTTGCATGTACTTCGAATCATAGTATGTATATTAACCTCATTCACATGAATGATGAATATCCTGAAAACCTGGCATGTCTGCAGCCCTCCATGCCTACATATTGACACCCAAACATCAGCATATTTTTTGCATGTATAAAGGTGTTCAATTACAGTGAACCGCAAGCTCAACGTGTTGTGTTGTAAGGCTGTCCTTGCTGTCTATAATGCAATGACACGTGTAATGCCCAGCATCTGATGACCTCAGGTTTTTCAGTAAAAGGGATGCGTTGCCCTTAGGAAACTCTGCAGGAAATAGCTGGGTCCGCCTCTTGAACTCCTCAGCCTGATACTGCGGCTGGTCTGATTCATGGAAGTAGCTGTGCAGGACCTCATCACTTTCTGAACGCTGCCATTTAATGACAAGGAGATCCAACCTGAAGTCACCAGTGAAGGATCCATGGCAAGGCAGGAGCACGTCTCCATGTAAAACCCCAGTTATTAAGAAATAGTCACTGCCTAATAAAACAACAGATATTGGATATGAGAGAGACATGCCAAATCAAGCCTTAATTAAATGTTAACAGAGTTGAAATCATTGAATAGTAAAATCCAGTGTTGTTTTAAGAATTAACAAAAACATATAGAACTATTCACTTCTAAAAATTCATTAATGGACATTTTTGTCATACATATGCTTTCTGGAACTCATGTTAGCTTGGCTGGATGTTACCATTCAGTGGCTCGAGGTACCCATATGTGAATCTAAGTATTTTTACTACATTCAATTTTAAAAGAATGGAAACGACATTACATTTAATATATTCTACATTTATTTACATCCAATTAACATCTTTTTTTTGCATACATACCCATAAAGATGTTTTCACCTGTGAGATAGATGTGCTTTACCAAAAACTTTTTATTTTAAATATGTTTTTCTCATGTTTTTCTCACACTTAATACTCACTGTATTTCAGGGCATTTCACGCATGGAGTCCTCAATCATCAGACTACACTTTGCTAATCAATAATACAGAACACAGTGCACTTGACGTTTCTCAGTATGCTCATGTTTCGAAGTCATTGGGCATCTTCAGTGATATAGAGCTTGGCCTGCAAGCTTGAATCATATCTATGGTTACTTGTGGTCTCGTGCAGAAGGGATATTACCTAGTAGTTCAGGCTGGACTGCCCCTTTTAAGGCTGCATATGCTTTTTTACCCTTCTGTAATGGAGTGTCTGGGTGAAAAACGATGGTTTGGAAGGGTGCCCACAGCAATGCCCGTGGATATGGTTAATTCAAACCTAACAGCCATAACCCGTCAGGTACTTGCTACAAACCTGAAGACTACCACTGAAGATGACCAGCATTGCCTCTAGCCAAGTCACAGCCCTGTCTCTGCAAATATCCACTGAAGATCCTCTACAGTTAAGTTGGCCCTTGGGGTGGTGGGACCAACCGGGTCAGGCTCCTGGCTCCTGCAAGAGGGGCCTGCCATCAGAAGCCAATGATGGAAGTAAGTGGGCCCAGCGATTCTGTGGACCCTAGTGGTGGACCATCAAAAAATTAGAATAAGGTGAGGGTGCCTGAATACACCACCATAGACATTGTATGGGCGTAAATTCCACTCCATATTCCCCCTTAATGATCATGATCGGTGGAGTTCTGGCGAAGGATTCTCCCTAGTCTGGTGGTATTGGGAGAGTACCACTAAACTGTTATTACCTACCTTCAATGTATTAAAGTGCATTTCTTCCGAGCGATTACTCACCTGTTGGCTTTGCCGTTACTTGTACCGTTACTTTTAAGACCTCCAACTACTTCCATCAGTTGATTCCTGGAACATTTACTTTTTTAGAAGCTTTAGGCACACTTACCTGATAGGGAAGTAAGTCAGGCGCGCACTTGTTCAAGTGTATTCCCAAGTGTGAGCAGTCTGGCAGCTCGGTGACGAGGCAGGCCGCAGCTGGGGTAACCAAAGGGCAGCATGGAATGGTATGTGCATACACATCTCGGCTTATAACATATTGTGTGCTTGATCTTTTGGTTTAAACATTTAAGAAACTGTGATTGGCTTTATAGCGCTATGTATTATCTGAGTAACGCAAGTCTGAGAAGCGATGAAACGCACCATTGAAATTGAGTACATGGATTAGGCTGTGACGTACAATCATAATCTAGCACTTCTGGAAGAACTGTCTACAGCGGCATTAGTGCACAACATTTGGAAGGTTCTTCGTGCTTATCTGCACAGGATTACACTTTATCCGCTACATCGATTAAAAAGAAAATAATGGATTGTTTCCGTAAAATGACAGTGCCAGCTTGGGGTATCTGCGGATGGCATCTTCACCCTCACCCCAATGTAGCAAGCATCGTTCCATCACACCTAAAGCACATACCTTGGTGAAAGAACTCTTATCAAGCGCTCTATCAGCTACATCTGCTATATTTGCTATGAAAGAACCTTGCCAGGAAGATGAGGCTCTGGACTCTTCACAATCCTCTTGCTCTGTAAATTCCACTCCATATTCCCCCTTAATGATCATGATCGGTGGAGTTCTGGCGAAGGATTCTCCCTAGTCTGGTGGTATTGGGAGAGTACCACTAAACTGTTATTACCTACCTTCAATGTATTAAAGTGCATTTCTTCCGAGCGATTACTCACCTGTTGGCTTTGCCGTTACTTGTACCGTTACTTTTAAGACCTCCAACTACTTCCATCAGTTGATTCCTGGAACATTTACTTTTTTAGAAGCTTTAGGCACACTTACCTGATAGGGAAGTAAGTCAGGCGCGCACTTGTTCAAGTGTATTCCCAAGTGTGAGCAGTCTGGCAGCTCGGTGACGAGGCAGGCCGCAGCTGGGGTAACCAAAGGGCAGCATGGAATGGTATGTGCATACACATCTCGGCTTATAACATATTGTGTGCTTGATCTTTTGGTTTAAACATTTAAGAAACTGTGATTGGCTTTATAGCGCTATGTATTATCTGAGTAACGCAAGTCTGAGAAGCGATGAAACGCACCATTGAAATTGAGTACATGGATTAGGCTGTGACGTACAATCATAATCTAGCACTTCTGGAAGAACTGTCTACAGCGGCATTAGTGCACAACATTTGGAAGGTTCTTCGTGCTTATCTGCACAGGATTACACTTTATCCGCTACATCGATTAAAAAGAAAATAATGGATTGTTTCCGTAAAATGACAGTGCCAGCTTGGGGTATCTGCGGATGGCATCTTCACCCTCACCCCAATGTAGCAAGCATCGTTCCATCACACCTAAAGCACATACCTTGGTGAAAGAACTCTTATCAAGCGCTCTATCAGCTACATCTGCTATATTTGCTATGAAAGAACCTTGCCAGGAAGATGAGGCTCTGGACTCTTCACAATCCTCTTGCTCTAGAGAGTGCTCGAGTCATCAGATAATGAGAGCAGAGGAAAACCATACCACACTTACTGCACTAAATGTTGTGCTTAATTCCTTTCTGAACCTTTTTGAGGTGGTTCGAGAAGAAGTTAAAGCACACTCCTTGATGGTAATAGATGTGAAAACAGAACTTATGATCTGTGTGCAAACCATCATGGAAATTAAAGATCTGTGCAGGAATAAACATGAAAACATACTTGAAGCTATTAAACAAGAATTGTAAATGCATATGACCCTTCTTACAGATTTTAAAAAAGGTGCTGTTTGTAAGTGTGCATTTCGATCCTGGCATCCTACCTCTAGAGAGTGGGCATACCAGTATGGCGATATCAGTAGTCGTCAAGGAAGAGGTGGTCTTGGTTACTGTGGATACTCCACCCTCTACGGCTCTTTTGCAGGAATTAACCAGTGCGGAGCAATCACCCTGTGCAAGTGTCAGGGCGGATGAGGTAGTGGCCCTGCCAGGGGATGCCATTGTGATTACTAAAAGACAAACCCGTCAGAGAAAGGGGCGAAAGGGTCCTGGAAATCAAACGATGAAATCTAAAAATGCTAAAAGAATAAAGATAAATAAAAGCTCCTCCCTGAAATATCTCTGTTAGTTCTCAATACCTGATGACTATGAGGTTGCTAGATCTGGCAGGATCAGTCTGCTAGTGTTGATAACGAGCCTTTGATCAGGCCTATGCTCCCCATTTTTATGAGATGGCCTAAAAACAAGAGAGTTATGGAGTTAAACAAAGGTTGGGGGGAAACCTCTGGAATTGCTTGTCGGTGCTCTCTTAATTGCAAGAAGGGGATGTTTCCTCTTCTGAGCATCTTGTGGGGATTCATGATCAAGAGGTCAGTGTGAAGCATACTCCTGCCCCTCTTTCCTTTTGTATTACGTCAGAGGAATAAGCTGCCAATTAAAGTATTCAATAGCATATTGGTACAATGTGGAGACACCTATATGCAGCCCAAGATTAGAAGTTTGACCAGCTGCTTAAGAAATTCTGATGTTTTTAATTTGGATGCCCAAATTGGGCTAGGGCACAGCAAATAACATGAAGGCCCTTTTGACTCTGGGCATACATGATTTATCAAGGAATTTGTCTTCCCTAAATAAGACAATCTTATTATGAACCGTAGTACAATCCTATCCTTGTTATATGACATTCCTACACCATGGATTATTAACTCTAAAGGCATTTCTCAAGTTAAGCTTATCTACGAGGACATACTTGATATTGCAGTTGTGGATATTCTGTCATCTCGGTTTCAAAAACATTTATTGTCCTATGTGGATAATTGAGGACAAAGAGGCTTTGCCTTGCACCCATATGTGAATCCAAAAGACTACACGAGTGAGATGGGAACCACTGATCGGCTACATGCCATATCTATTCCTTGCTCGGGTCGAAGTAATTCTCCCCGAATAATCATCTTATCGGATAAATCTTTAAGTCAAGCAGTGACAAGGGACTGGTCTTGGGTGGCCGAGTAGCTTATGGGAAATAAACCTACGGCTGGCTCAAAGAGGCCTGTTTTTTAAAATTCTCTCATGGAACTCCCGTGGTTTCTCCCATCTTACTCATTCCCAATTGCCATAAAAAAATTGGGAGGTGCGGACCTAATAATGATACAGGAAAACTTCCTGAAATCCAATGTTGCGCTAGATGGGTTTCATGTATGCCAACAAAAGGTTTTGGGGGGACAGATTGGGAGACCACGAGGGGCCTCTTTACTGCCGTGAGCACTGCTTGAGTTAGTGCATTTCTTATGCTGCTTGATTTTGCTCCCTGCTTGCTTGTGACAAAAGTTTTTCCCAAGGGTTTCCATAGCTCCTTCTTGGTTGTGAATGTATAATGTAATTATTTAGAGGTAACCAAGGGGGTGCTTATGGACAAACCCGACGGGGCTTTGTTGACATGGCATAATATGCATAACGAACGGCATGTGAGAATCGCTGGAGATTTTAATGTAGATTTTTTGAGTTAACCTCTTATAGCAAAAAATTATAAGGGAAAGGGGACCGAAGTAATAAGGTGGAGAGCAAGTAGGCTAGCTTGTTTTAGAAATTGGAATTTGGTTGTCCTTAATGGATACATTGAAGGTGATTTGGAAAGGGCCACAACTTGGGAGCGAGGAACGCAAAGATCAAGAATTGATTTTGTGTTTGTATCTGGTGAGTTGTTGTTATCAGTTTAAATACGTCAGGACTCTCTGAGTGACCACTCTGTGCCTATGGGTAGGTTTCTGTGCCCAATAGCATTCCTCCAGTCATATATGGTGTCCTCTGTTGTAGTAAATTAAGGAAAAAACAGGATGAGATGGACTGAGAGGGCAATAGGTGGCTTTATGAAAGATTTGAAAAAGATGTGGTAATGTTTTATCAGCAGAGAAAAGCAAATATCATCAGCTGAAGGTGTTTCTGGAGGGATCCGTACAGGAGTATGCATTTCCAGATGTTACTACTGTGGAAAGAAAGGCCTCCTATGTTCCGCAGATCCAGATTCTCAAAAGAGCAATGTGGAGGAATATTCGATGCCTGAATAAATCTGGTATTGAGTCTGATCGTCTAATTGTGAAAGAAAGACAGAAATATAAAAATAAACTTAAAGTGATGCGCTTGCTTATTTATCGAGTGGAGGGTGAGGCCATGTTGAAAACAGTCCTAGAGTAATTGGATATGAACTTTGGGAAGCTAGTGAACTCAAAAAATAATCATCATAAAGCTACCCAAGAAAATCCAATTTCAGAGCCTAGCTGG
Organism: Ambystoma mexicanum; assembly: GCF_040938575.1. Taxonomy (NCBI): domain Eukaryota; kingdom Metazoa; phylum Chordata; class Amphibia; order Caudata; family Ambystomatidae; genus Ambystoma; species Ambystoma mexicanum. The sequence continues at coordinate 1,046,024,056 of NC_090936.1, forward strand.
GTTTATGTAAATATGTCTAAGGAGGCTGCACCTCCTACAGGCTTATGGGAATGGTGTTTTGTTTTTGACATTCTTGATATTGAAATAATTATCAATAAGTGTAGTCGATTGCGAGCCCCCAGCCCAAAAGGGCTCTGTAATCTTATTTTTAAGTCAGATCAATCTTTTTGGGTGTCCACTTTATTTAGTCTGTTCAAAACCATTATCTCTACTGAAACATTCCCGGAGACTTGGTCCTCTGCAATTATTATACCAATCTACAAAAAGGGTAATAAAATCGACCCTGAAAATTACCGGTCAATAGCATTTATGGATGCTGATTCCAAAATGATCACGTCCCTGATGCCGTCTGAGTTAAGAACTTGGGCTGAGACATCTGGCATATTAAAATTAAATCAGATTGTATTCTGGCAAGGTGTGCGTACAACTACTGCAGGGTTGTTATTGGACCATCTGCAACAGCTGGCCTGGCAGAAATGGGTGGCAAGGATATACCTTGTTAGTATTGATCTGACTTTAGCCTTTGATAAGGTGGATCGAAATTTGTTATGTGAAAAATTAAAGAATTGGGGGATTCCTAACCACCTATTGAGCATTTTGATCCACATTCATAGCAACATCTTAAAAATCAGGCTTAGTCTGCAGGGAAACACGATACTCCTAATACAAGCTGAAAATGGCTTATAACAGAGATGTGTCCTTCCCCCGTATTATTTAATCTTAATGAGCTCATTTGGGGCAAGTTTTGGAGAAATTCATGCTCTTGTCACCAGTGGTCTTTGGTTATAGATTACACTGGATAACATATGCTTACAACATCTTGCTAATGGACTGTACCAAGGTGGGAATATCTAATATGTCAAAAGCTTCTGAGGTATACTCTGGAAATGGCATAATAATAAACACAGCTTAGTCCAAAATATTAACGTTGTAGTCAGGAACTGAAAGTTGTCCCAAGTAAATATTATGGTCTGGATATGCATCACCAATTGAGTGAATACAATTTTCATTACTTCAAGGGCCTTTTGTGGCAAGGCACTCTGGTTCTCTGAAAACCAGCCCCAATGACGGTGGCATCATTCACGTATAGTTCATATGAATAGCAAGGTGCTTTGGAAAAGATTGCAACTATGTGAGAACATGTATAATCCTCCCCCATATTCAATCTATGTGGTATTTGATATTAGGCAATCAAAGGTGGCAAGATCATTTGTGACAATCTGTAAGGTACAAATAGAATAATTGCTGTGTGTATACCCTGGAGGAGCTATTAGAAAATCTCTCCTTGTGTAAAAGGAGCTTATGGGATTATGATTGGGATGTCACCTGTGACAGGCTAAGTTCCTACAAAAGGTTTAGACATCTGGGCAATAATGAGAGCAAAAGGGGATAATTAGCAAAATATCTTATAAAGTATCCCTCTTGGCATTTTGCTAGAACTATTTTTCGTTTTGGTCTTAATTTATTACCCACAAATGAAAATCGTTTTATGTGGCAAGAAAGGTGGCTTAGTAGCCCCAAATGTACGTTTTGTTCTAACAAGGATGAATCACTAAAACATTTACTAATTGTTCGCTATTGCAGAATCTTCGAATACAATGTGTTGAGAGCTTTATCTGTGATTTAAATTATCCCCATGGGATTTTTCATGGGAATTATTATTTAAGGAACAGTGTCCGATTGTAGTTTTATTAGCGTTTTAGCATATTTTTAATGGAAACAGATTTATTGGCTATAGATTGTATTATCGGAAACCATGTAAACTGGGTTGAGGAGAATTTTGTATTGTAGTAGTTTTTATCACATTTTTAAATTGTATTGTTTTTATAATTGTGTACATTTTGTGTAAATTGTGTTAAGTTGTACATGTTAAACTGTATGATACATTAAATACATTAAAAACATAATTATAAGTCAGGGTATATGTGTTAATTGAATTGCACTATTTTCAGTTCACTTTGCTGCCTACAGTTTTTATTTTTCACTATTTCTGAACTTCATCTACTTTAATAATAGGGGATTTCACTTCGAGATCACCAACTGTTTTTGTTTATAGGCTGATATAGAGATACCTACCTTGTACTTTACATGCTTAGAGATGTAATGCGTAATAAAATAGAATTGTGTGCACCTCTATTGCCTGAGTGTTTTTAATACCTTATATAGACATTGCCCATACCTACTGAAGTCTGCCTTTTGACTCAGTCCACCCTATCTAGCGTTTGGTTAGACCTGTTTATCGACTAGAGTGTCCTCTCAGAACTCTCCCTCTGTGCTCATTCTGGAAATCCACCTTAACAGTTTGTCAAGTATTCGGCCAGCGCCTAATATTTAGCCAAACAGTTTTTTTTTAAAAATAAATCATGTTCAACAATTTGAAAAACACTTTTTTTTAAAACAATTAAAGCACATTTTTAATGCATTACCATGTATCTTTTATTTCTCTTCTTTTAATCAATATATCATTCTTAGTTAAAACATTCAACTCAAAAATGTACAGGCAAACAAAAACATGGACCAAATTTGTGGAACAATGTTGAATATGCAATGAACAACATAGAAAATGCCATTTGCAATTACCATCGCAAATTGTCAAATTGCATTTTCTTGCAAGTCACATGGTAGCTTGGGTGGAAAGTGAGTTTCAAACCTTGTTTGTGGCTCACATAGAAATTCATGAATGTTTTCTGCCAACTTGTGCACTAGGCAAGCTGAGGTTATATTTGAGGTGAGTGGACTCCATCTCCCTACGATTTTCAAAGAGGGTAAACCTAAAGGATGTAAATAACTGTCCCAAAGAGGGTGGAAGACTTGGAATACGGAAGGTGACGCAATCTACCGAAACCATCCAAACTATAAGAAGGCACTTGCCTATTGGTCATTCACTCAATTCCATGAATCATCTTTCACGCCTTTCATGGTGAGGCAGACTGGTCTGTGATGATATTAGAGAAATGCCCCAATAAGCAAGTTCTTCCAAGAGGCCAATTTGAGTTGGGAAATGTGAGTCATATCTTGCAATGCCTGACATGTAATTGACTCGTGCCCAGGCCTATTGATCTAGAAAAGGTAGCCTGCATATTGGGATGTCTTCTGATTTTCAAACATGCTCCCCCTACAACCAATTTCACCAACATGTTTCATGGAGAGCCTCATACATATCTCTCCATACTTTTCTGGCTAACTGACCCAGTGGGAAAGTGAAGAGATTTGTCAACATGAAGTTCCTCTGAGTGACTTCTTCAGTGGGGGTCAAATAGCTGTACTCGAAGCATAGGCTGAGTACTCCCCTACTGAATTTCAAGGTCTACACTCATTACCCATTAGTTATAATGGCTTCTGCGAACTTGCCCGATACTCTTTCAGATTATTGGGATATCAGTAGACTGTCACTGGTCCAGGACATCTAAGAAGTCAGAGAAAGTGAAGAAAGAAATGAAAGAGCTGTCCTGAGAGCAACCGACACTAACTTCTTTTAGCTGCAATCCACTTGTACTGGTGTATATTTAGAGTGGAGACACAAAGAGTGCATAGATCCTCACCTTTGGCTGCTCTAATCAGCCCAGCAATGCAGAGACCACTCGGCCTCTTTGGACTGCCAGGAATCAATGTGCGATAGTAACATAGTTTGGTGTTTAATGGGATATTAATGTCAAAGGCGTGTCCCCTTTCCATAATATCACATCCCTATTTTTTCAGAGGTTAGATGACAAGATTGATGCCATGCACTATGATGTGATGAAATGCATGGGAAGTTTCAAATCCGTGAAGAAAGGATATTATTAATCAGAATTAACACATTTTGATTGCTATCTTACTCTATGTTGCAATATGCATTTAGCAACTTTAAACACAGGTTCCTTGTGATGGCATATTTCATTGTACTTATCCACACTGTTCGATGAACGAATATTGTAAAACAGCACATGTCCCCATGGTGAAGTAAAATCATGCCTCGTATTGACATTGTCTGTAGTCTTTATCATTATTGTCGATTAGGTGAGCAGGGTTTCTCACATATTACATAACATGTACATATCATGCAGTGCATTAATTGCTTTTCCAGACAAGGCAGGTTATGCTGGCTGGGTGAACAATGGAGGCGACATGTGGGGGATGTTGTATGTCCGATGTTAGACACCTTGCCAGGCCAGACCTTCCTCAGAGCCATCACATATACAATGACAACGGTTTACAGCGACTACTTTGGATTCTTGTTCTGCTTTCCCGGTGTCTGCCAAGTGTCTGACAAGTGCAGTGGTTCCCTAGTAGTCTCAGTTTGAAGATGCTTGTAATTTCCAAGGAGTTCTGTGGTCTCCTTGTCTCAATTAAGTACCAGTTTCAATGTTTTTGTCTTTCAATATCCATGTCTTCAAGGGGAACCGCTGACCTGTTGGGTACACTGGAGGCTCTAAGAAGAGAACACTCCAGTTCTTCACTTAGCTATCCTTATGGGCTTTATAAAACAAGTTGTAAGCCAGCTTTACAGGGCCCATTGAGAATAAGTGAGATTAACAGATGGGGATGGAAAATGGGCAAGTATTTAAAGAGATTGTTGGTCTTAGTGTACATTTGTCCTCAGTTGTTCAGGCATGTGCTAAGGATGGAGAGTTAGGGAGATATATCATTTCAAACCATTTCGCTGAAAAAAAATATTTCGAAAGTCTTTTTTTTTTTTTTAAATGGGCGGGTTCCCGCCCAAAACACCTGTTTTTTTTTTAAACACTTGTTTTAACTTTCAAAACCCAAAATAACATATTAAATAAAAAATAATACATTCGAAAACATTTTTTTCGACAAAATGTTTTCGAGATAATTGCATTTCGAAGAAATGCATTCGAAAAAATGACCGATACCGCATTCAACATGTACTATGGACAATGTCGCTGGGGACCCTTAGGAACCTCCTTCAAGATTCTTTTTCTATATCCTCAAGTAACTACAGTTCTTAAGGAGTTCTCCCAAAACTATAGTCTGAGAGATTGACGCACACCACCTTCAGTGGAGTGCCAAAGTGATACTTAGTATCCCCTTTCTCTCTGCTCCTGTGACTTTTTTGTCACATAGACCATCACCTAGTTATGGCTGGGGGCAGTGGCCGTGTTCTACCAACTATTGTGTATTATTTATACCACAGGCTATGTCCATTGCTGTCCTAATCCCGTTTTCTATGTGACAGTGGAGCTCCAAAGAGGATGACTCCTTCCCTTTGGCTGATGGGAACAGCCAGTCCCAGGATGAACTTTGAAACAAGCATATCTCTCGAGGTCCTAGAAGCTTCCAGAGATGTGGAACCCAATACCAGGAGACCTGCTGGCCATTTTGAGTACATCATCGTGGAAAGGCCGAATCCATACAAATCTTTACTGAACCCATAAGGACTCTCCAGAGATCCGATTCAGCTTTCCCAGACACCCTAACCAGAGTGTGGTACTGCAGGAAGTGAAGAAGATTGACCAGGCGATCCATGTCATTTGTTGGTGCTGCTGAAAAGGCACCAAAACCACAGAAAGCACCAAGAAGTAGCTGAAAGCCATGCTACAGGTCCTCCCTCGAGACTGCTGCTGAGAGACACTGCCTATTGTCCTGCTTTTCATCCCCAGACCAAGGAATCCGGAGGTCGGGTCCAGAGCTGCCACATCGCGGAGAAGCCAACACAAACACGTTCATCAAACCAAAGGTACCGTGTGGAAAATAGGTATTGCTTACCTGATTCCTATAAGTCGCTCCACAGCGTTGGAGTGAACATAGAGGTGTCCAGGGCAACCCCCTCTTACCTCTGACATAAGCCGCTGCTTATGTCCCCTTCTCAAGTACATTTTTCGGTCTCCTTTGTTAGTTGTTAACTTGCTGCTTCAATAACTTTGGGCACTGGAAGAAATCCACTGGAATTCTTCATAATTTACTGTTTGTCAAGACTTCAAACCCTCTCCGAACTGCCTCTAGCTAGGGTTGTGTTTTTGTACTTAAAAGAGTTGCCAGGCGAAGAAACCATCTCTAGAACCTTGAACTTAGCTCATGTTGCACCAACCACTTATTTTCCTCTTTTCAAAAAGGTTTCAGGCGCCCCTCTCCAGAAAGAACATGGCATGATAACCTGTTCCGTGGCTTTTTCTCCCACTTTGAGAGTTCATAGCCATCGCTTTTTGCTCACTGTACCTTTCACAGATGGGAAATATCAATTTGCATAACTGTCATAACAGTGGGTGGGTGCTGTCCCACCCACATGGGCAGTCCAGCACCGAAATGCTATGGCAATTTCCATCTGAACAAGAGTACCAACAGCGACCCCATACACGTGTTTCAGCCTTGTTGGGCCTCATCAGTGAGGTGGAGCTGTGCCTCTCTGAGCACAGTGAGCAGGGAGTCCACGTCTGGGTTCCTCCAGGAAACTCAGGGTGACCAAACCCCGAGTATCTTGCACATTGTTTTTTAGAAAAGGTAGCAGGCGCCCCTCTCCAGAAAGAACATGGCACAATAGCCTGTTCTGTGTTTTTTTCCCACTTTGAAAGTTCGCAGCCATCGCTTTTTGCTCACTGTACCTTTCAAAGATGGGAAATTTCCATTTTCATATCAGTCTTTGTCCCACCCACAAAGGCAGTCCAGGACCGATAGGCTGTGGCAATTCCCTTCTGAACAAGAGTACCTACGTTTCGAGGGGATTGGGTCCTCCGACGTATTCCATATCTATGACATGTAATCACCACAGCTGTGCTGCTTCGGAAACTTTTTTCGGCGTCTGCGTCCTGCGTCGATGACGTTGATGCGCCGTCGTCGAGGACCTCCTCCGACGTCCGCCGTCATCCGATGTGATAAGTAGGACGCACGACGCCCATAGCCCCAGTTCCGTTTTTTCCACGAACGTGTTGCTTCGTGAATCTCGGTTACGCCTCGACTCTTTGGAGTTCTGTTCTTCTCGGTTCTTCGAACCTGTTCGTTTTTGTGAGAAAATCCTTCGTGTGAAGATGTCTTCTACTTCGTCTTCGACCCTGCGTCCGGGCTTCAAGAAGTGCGGGGAGTGTGGGTCCAAGATGTCGGTGACAGACTCGCACGACGCCTGCCTCTGGTGCCTCGGGGAGGCCAACGACACAGATGACTGTATCGACTGCCAGTCGCTCACGTCCAAGGTCGGTAGGTCGGGTGTCCAAGCCCCGGAAGTCGAACTCTGCAGGGCTTTCGACGGATGATTCGAGAGGTGACTCTCCGCGTCATCGTCGGAAGTCTCGTGGGTCTCCTTGTAGGAGTCGGTCTCGCCACTCCTCGGCCTCTTCGAGGCATTCTCGGAAGCGCCGACAGCGGTCGTCTTCCAGGTCCTCTTCTGAGGACTCTGACCGGCACGTCGCTTACCCCACCAGCCGTGCGACGCCGGAGGAATGGGCTTCCTTCGGGAAGAAAATGCTGGCGATTCTTGAGTCGCAGGGTACTAAACCGTCCGTGCCCCTGAGTGGGGTCGGCCGTCAGAGGTCGAGAGACACCACTCGCAAGAGTGGTCGGCACGAGTCACGGGAGAGGTCCCGTTCGGACAAGGGGACTCGTTCTCGACGTACCCGTTCCAGGTCCCAGTCCTCGACGCATTCGAGACCGTGTGCACCTGTGATGTCTTCGAGGAAGACATCGACGCCTGAGGCGTCGAGGGCGTCGACAGGCTTTCTCGAGGCTCCGGCTCCGAGGAAGTCATCGAAGCCTTCGACGCTCAGGTCGTCGAAGGACACACTGGGAGCTCCGGCTTCGAGGACTGTGTCGACGCCGTTGATGCTGGTGGCGCTGCATCTGACGTCGACGCCGATTTACTCGACGTCGACGCCGATCCTCTCGGCGCCGATGCCTGTTCTCTCGACGCCGGCGCCGATTCACTCGACGCCCTCAACGCCTTTCGAGGCCGGGGTGTCGGAGGTACCCCGTGGCACGGGGGAACCCCCTAGGAAGGCTCTGGTTAAGAGCAAGCACTCTCGGGTGCCTTCTTTTGGCCACCTGGAATATATTTCGGAGGTGGATGAGGATTCTGATGGCCTGGTTCCTAGTCAGGTTCCAGATGAAATGGTCTCGGGCCATAGTCAGTTTGACGATTTGAGGCTCTCATGCCGATTCCTCGTACCGGCGCCTTATGGCTAGGGTTTCCAAGTACTTGGGATGGTCTGCTCCCCCAGGGGAGTTTGTGCAGGATGATCTCACGGACATCCTTGATGTTGGTCCCCCATCTGACCCGGTACTGCCGTTTCATATGGCTCTACAGAGAAGGGTGGCAGCGGCTTGGACTGCTCCGGAGAGTCTCCCGGCGGTGGGCAGGTCCTTGTCGCGAAAATACCGTCTAGCCAGTAGCGACCCCTGCTACTTGACCAGGCACCCCACTCCGGAGAGTTTGGTGGTGCAGGCGGCCACGGCCCCGGCAAAGCAGGCTTCGTACCCTACCATCCCTCCTGATAGGGACGACAAATGTTTTGATGGCTGGGCGAAGAAAGTGTTTTCTTCTGGTGGTATGGCGCTTCAGGCGGCCAACTCCATTTGTGCCTTGTCTCGTTTCACACACACTCTGTGGAACTGTGTTGCGTTAGCGGCTGAACATATTCACGAAGGGGACAAACGGGATGGTTTCCTTGCTATGGTCCAGGATGGTAAGGATGCCATGTGTGAGTCCGTTCAGTCGGGTTTGGACATGGCTGAATGCGTCAGCAGGTCCATGGCGGCGAGCACCGTGATAAGCAGGTTTGCGTGGTTGCGGAAGTCGGGGTTTGCTCCTGATGTGCAGTCCCGGCTCCTCAACATGCCCTTTGACGGTGAACACCTTTTTGGCAGCAAGGCTGACGAGAGCCTTGAGAGGTTGCAGACCTCCAAAGCTGTAGCGAAGTCGTTGGGCGCTGCAGTTCGCTAACCTCTGCCTTTTCGTCCTAGGGCACAGCAATGGAGGGGTGGTTCCTTTCGCTATTACTCGTCCTTCAGTAAAGCGAGAGGAGCTGGCAGTCAAAGAGGCCAGCGCAGGGGTACCAGAGGTGGACGACAGGGTACCCGTGGTGCCAAGGCCGCTCGGGCAGTTGCCTCTTTGCCCTCAGGTAACGCCGCAGCCGCTCCCACTCAGTCATGAGGCCGTGTCCCAAGGTTCGCCGGTTGGGGGAAGGCTGGCCCAGCATCTTGTAGAGTGGCGTGCCATTACTTCAGATGTGTGGGTTCTGGAGATCATAACCCACTGCTACTGTCTTCCCTTTCGGCAGAGGCCTCACGACAATCCACCGGGGAACCTCTCTTTGCAGAGTCCGGATCCGCTCCTTGCGCAGGAAATTCAAGCCCTGCTGGAGAAAGGCGCCATAGAACTGGTGCCTGTAGCAGAGAGGAACAAGGGATGGGATTCCCCTTATTTTTTGATTTCAAAGAAAGACGGGGGATTGAGACCCATCATGGACTTGCGCGGTTTGAACAAACTCCTCAGGAAGGACAAGTTCAAGATGGTTACTCTCTCTCAAGTCCTCCAGGCCCTTCAGCTTCAGGACTGGTTGGTGTGTCTCGACCTCAAGGATGCTTACTTCCATGTGCCGATCCATCCCAAGCACAAGAAGTGCCTGAGGTTCGCGGTTGGTGACTTGCACTTTCAGTTTCGGGTCCTGCCGTTCGGATTGACCTCCGCCCGAGGGTTTTCACCAAGCTCATGTTGGTGGTGGCAGCGCATCTCAGGCAAGGGGGGATTCACGTCTACCCCTACCTGGACGATTGGTTGATCAGGGGGAGCTCTCCCGAGCAAGTCCTGGATCATCTGTCCGTCAAATGCCACTCCCTTCACGGGCTGGGCTTCTCCCTCAATTTAAAGAAGACCCATTTGACACCAACACAGCGGCTCCAGTACATCGGAGCAGTGCTCGACACTTCCCTGGGGCAGTGGTTTCCTCCCCAGGTGAGGGCTCTTCAACATTCAGCAGATGGTGCACAAGTTTCAGCATGCCCAGACGCTCCCAGCGTTCGAGTTCTTGAGGTTGCTCGGCCTCATGGCATCCTGCATTCTTCTGGTGCCAGAGGCTCGCCTGCGGATGAGATCTTTGCAGTGGGCACTCAAGATGCAATGGTCGCAGGCCTCCGGCAGGATGTTGGACCCGGTTCAGGTGCCGCCCTCGGTCGCCCAGGACCTTCTGTGGTGGGCCGTCGAAGGCAACTTGATGAAGGGGGCTCCATTTTGGCTTCCCTGGCCGGAGGTGATGATCGTGACGGATGCATCCCTCACGGGATGGGGAGCTCATGCCAACGAGCTGACAGTCAGCGGTCGTTGGTCTCCGTCGGAGTCCAGACTCCATATCAATCTGTTGGAGCTGAGGGCCGTCAGGCTAGCCCTGAAGGCTTTTCTGCCGACTGTGCGGGGAAAGAATGTCCTGATCCTGAACGACAACACAGTGGCCATGCACTACCTCAACAAAAAGGGGGGGGCAGGATCACTTCCTCTGTCCAGGGAGGCGATGCAGCTCGAGTTCTGGGCCATCCAGCAGGAAGTTTCGATCTCGGCAGTTCATCTGGCCAGAGACGAAAACGTGACGGCGGACGCTCTGAGCAGGCAGAGCACGATCTCTCGCGAGTGGGAGTTGGCTCAGGAGATTCTCCTGGAGATCTTCGCCCTTTGGGGGACCCCTCAAGTGGATCTTTTCGCCTCCAGTGTCAAGCGGAAGTGCGAGAGGTTCTGCTCGTGGGAATTTCCTCCAAATGGAGCCTTAGGAGACGCGTTCGTGGTGGAGTGGTCGTTCCCGCTGTTGTACGCGTTTCCTCCAGTCCCCGTCATCCCGCAAGTGCTGCAGAGGTTACGGAAGTTCGGTTCCCGGATGATCCTCATTGCTCCGGCATGGGCTCGGAGGACGTGGTACCCAGACCTTCTCGACTTGTCCATCTGCCCTCCACGTCGTCTTCCCTACCGAGACGATCTGCTCTGACGGGAGGGGGGTCATGTTCTCCATCCAGAGATCAGATCCCTCAACCTTCACGCTTGGCTTCTGAAAGGTTGAGGTATAAGGATTGGGACCTCCCTGAAGACGTGGTGGAGGTGTTGCTCTCGGCCCGACGGCCAGCAACAAAGTCTCTGTACCGTTGCCGTTGGCGTAAGTTCTGCGACTGGTGCAGAGTTCAGAATGTGGATCCTTTTGCATGTGACATCCCCATGGTTCTGTCCTTTTTACTTTCTTTGGCCCACAGGGGCTTGCAAGTGGGTACCATTAAAGGTTACCTGGTGGCGCTATCCATCTTTAAGCGCTCGTCTGAAGAGTGTTCCTACTTTAAAATCCCTTTGATTTCACAGTTTCTGAAAGGGCTCACTAATTTGTTCCCTCAGTCACCTTTCCTGGTGCCCGGGTGGGATTTGAACCTTGTTCTTAAGTTTCTTATGGGTGCTCCGTTTGAGCCTTTGCACTCTTGCCCTTTGAGGCTGTTAACTCTGAAAACTGTGTTTTTGGTTGCGGTTACTTCTGCTCGCAGAGTGAGTGAGTTACAGGCACTTTCAGTTAAGTCACCCTTCACTGTATTTCACAAGGACAGGGTTGTCCTTCGAGTTCGTCCTTCTTTTCTTCCGAAGGTGGTTTCGGAATTTCATTTGGCCCAGAAGGTTGTTCTTCCGGCATTCTATCCTCCTCCACATCCTGGTAAGGAAGAGGAGAGGCTCCATAGGCTTGATCCTAGGAGAGCTTTAAGCTTTTATGTTTCACGCATGTCCCGGGTGAGAGTGGACGATCAACTCTTTATTGGTTACGCTGGAAAGCGTTTGGGACAAGCTGTGACGAAACAGACTTTGTCTCGCTGGATTATTTTGGCCATCTCGGAGTGTTACCGCTTGGCGGGTAAGGACCCACCGGCTGGCTTGCGGGCCCATTCTACCAGGGGTATGGCTGCATCTACTGCCCTGCAGAGGGGTGTTCCTATTCACAACATCTGTGATGCAGCCACCTGGGCTTCAGTACATACTTTTGTACGTCACTATTCCCTCGATTCCATCCGAGGACAAGATCTGACCTTTGGCAAGGCGGTCCTTTACTCTGCTATTTGATTGGCAATTCTAAATTTTGGTTCTAAATTCTTTCCCTCCTCCTTGCTCTGGTACTGCTTTGGGAGTCTGTCATAGATATGGAATACGTCGGAGGACCCAATCCCCTCGAAGAACAAGTTACTTTCTTACCTGGTAACGTTCTTTCGATGGGATGGTCCGACGACGTATTCCATATCGCTCCCTCCCTGCCTTCCCCGCTGCAGAATTTCTTTTGCGATTGCAGCTTACGTTCCGCAAGGCTTTGTGTCTGACTGGCAGTTGACTAATGTCACACGTTCTGGGGGAAAAAACTACAACTGAGGCTACGGGCGTCGTGCGTCCTACTTATCACATCGGATGACGTCGGACGTCGGAGGAGGTCCTCGACGACGGCGCATCGACGTCATCGACGCAGGACGCAGATGCCGAAAAAAGTTTCCGAAGCAGCACAGCTGTGGTGATTACATGTCATAGATATGGAATACGTCGTTGGACCATCCCATCGAAAGAACGTTACCAGGTAAGAAAGTAACTTGTTCTTTCTGGGCGCTGCTCTAAGAAGCTCTGCAACTCCATGGATAATTCAGGCAACACAAACACCTTTCAAGGAAACATCGGCCATGTTGTGGGGGCACCCCTTTATGGCATGCAGATAATGAAGGCATATGCAAATTGGTACTAATGTGAAGTCAGAACTGTTTAAAGTAACTGGCTTCATGTCATGCACAGGTTTATTTCGGGAAATCCACACTAATCTGTATGCTTTATTCTGCAATGTGTATAGCAAACACTGCTTGGGTATGGGATATAATTAAAATATTTCCAGGCAGTAGCAGCAAACTGGATCTTACTTTTGCTATGGTGCACTGGGCCATTGCTGCTTTACAGGCAGAATGAACTGAGCATCCAAGATGTGCATAGAGAGCTCATTTCACCACTCGGCAATGGAGCACAGCCCCACAGGTCTCACAGCCGGAGAGGAATCTGCTGTTTGATGCCAGAAATGAGTTTGCCTTCTCTGCCGCTCAGCACGTAGGCCCCATCAGGCCACTCATAGCCAGACTCATTGGACTCTTTTCCACTTGAGAATGCCCTGAACTGCAGCTCCCCCGGCATTGGCATTGTTATGAACCATTCACCCTATGGTTAGATCTACTGGGGATAACAGCCACATTTGTTTTACCACAGTTACTACAACTAATGTCAGTACATGGAAATGTTTATGTGTGGGGGTCAACACTTGAGTGGGACTCAAGGTATAAACTCTTAATAGGAGTGTTCTAGTGGTTTCTGTTATCAGTTTCACTTTCTTCACCACCCTTCCCTTCCTTTATACAGGGTCAGGCAAATTCTAAGTGAGTATTGTCTTTTGCAGACATGGTTGAGTGCCTCTTATTTGTTCTCAATATAGGATGTATACGAATTGCTCGTTGCAAATTGTCTGTGGCCGATTTGTGAATTTTTTGTGGCATTTCTGACCAAAATATATGCGGGGGTGGAAACATACAGCACCCCTGGCCAAATACTCCTATATTATTTATCACCCCAAAACCACCACCCCACATATATTTTCGGCCAAAACGGCAGCAAAAAAAAAATCCGACAATTCGGTCACGCCCAATTCGGTCACGGGCAACTTGGGTAATACCTTCACTATATACACCCTGTGCTGATCTGGTGTTCTTCAAAGAAATTTCCAGTGCAAACTAGATGTTGTTTCCTTTGGCATTTCACGCTTTGTTTTTTGTGAAAGTTTGTCTTGTGCAAATTCCTTTTTTTCGTAAATAAACTTTGTATTTATTACTTTATGAATCCAATTTACTTGCTTAGAATTGCTTTGTAAGCCTGCCATATCAGACTACATGTCATATTTACTGTAGGAACAAAGGAACTGGAATTTCTTCCTTTATAGGTGGTTTTTGATCCCACAATTCCAGGCCCTTTAAACAAACAACCTATGTGGGTTTGCCTCTGTTTTTTCAGGGGTTAGCTATCCATGCATGCTGAATACCAGGTAGGCTCACTTACACTCATGTATAATTTTGTGTGAGCCACCTGTGTAGCGATGCCTCACAGTCAGGTGGTGTGGACAAGGGTATTAGCATAATTGATCTAAAAACATTTCACCTAAAACAATTGATCACATTTTTTGACCTTTTTTTCGGTCAAATATAATTAAATATATATGGGGATGGGTAAGGGTATAGATTAGTTTGAGGGGAAATCAGGGGGTTGCGGAAGGTCTCTAGACAGAAAAAAAGGTCAAATAAATTCAGTCAAATGTGATTAGGTCAAATATTTTAGGTCAAATAGACCCAAACAGTGGACAAGATAGTTAAAGCTTCACTCAAGAAGGTCATTATGTCTATTGCTTTAACCCTTTATGCTGTGACTGCCACAGCATATTCTGGCCAGTCTTTCCTTAAGGAATCTCAGTCTCTTTTAGTGGCCCCTAAAGACTTTTCTGGCTGTGGTTGTATCTTTGACTGAATTGAGAAGTGGATTTAGAACAGCAGATCTGTTTCCTCTTTTCTCTGCATTGACGTATCATAAAGGCCATGAGTGTGTAATTTTTAACTGTAGGGTCGCAGTAGGCCACTTTTGTCTGAGGACATGGAAGGGTTTGTTGGGGTAGTTGATAAAGGTCCCACGTGTAAAGAGAAGTTTGAATTGCGCGTGCCATATTGGTGGCTGGGGTGACAGCAATGTTGACATAATGTTGCAAATTAGCATGAATCCAGTGTAGCTAATGGGTATGAGGTGTGTGTTATCTTTAGTGTAGTGTGTGCTTTAGTAGATATATTTTCTAATTGCATGTGCGCAGCAAGATAAATGCCAAAACTGCTGATGTAATATAAACGCAATATAGGTGTGTCGTGACACATAGCGCCGATCAATTGGGCAGTGAGGAGCTCTACATGTGCATGTGAGGGAGGAGTTTGGCAATGGGAAAATCAGTGTGAGAGGATGCAGTAGTACTGAACAGACATTTATAGGTACACATACATGGGGGCTCTAGGGAAATAGGTTTTGGGCAGTGTGGATATACAGATCTGTTTTGCCACAGAGTTCAATGATAAGTTAGGAACTGTGCTGGCTGATATCCTGGGTTGTGCAATTGAACTCTGTGACTGAGAAACTCGTTTTACAATATTGGTGAAAAACAACTCTTTATGGCCTGGTGAAAGGGAGGCGGAGGGGATCGAGAGGACCATGCTGGAGGCCCTGCAAGCCCTCCAGGAAAGAGCAGAGGCCCGCCTGGGGGAAGCAGACGCAGTGCTCGATGATGCCCTGGACCAGACATTGCGTGAGATTGGTGACAAGGAGTACTCGCCCGCTGCCTGTGTACATAGTTTTATAGATTTAAGTTTCCTTTGGTTATTTTTATTATTTGGAGTAGACATTTAGGACAGTACTCCAGTTTTTTTGTACATAGTTCTGTAGGTATAAATTTCTTTTTGATTTTGTTTTGTTTTGGAGTGGACTAATTGGACAATCCTGCATGGTTATTTTATACATTGTTTTTTATGGTGTGTTTCCGTTTTCTAGTTCAACATACTTTATGGACCTTTATTTTATTTTGTGATTGAACACATGTTTTAAAGCAATGCAGATGTTTATTTTTAAAAACATTTTATAGAAATATTTGGGCATTTTTTTACAGTGTGTATGTCATTAATACTGCTGTTCAATATATTATTGTATTTACTCACAGTCATTGTTTGTATTTCCTCCAAGATGGTAGCCCGCCTCCTTCCCCGACGCAGTGCAATCACCGCCCTGGTCATTGTGACCCTCGCCTCCCGAGCCAGCTGCCTTTCAGCCCCGTTACACTGTCCAAAGTGCACGAACACGGAAGACATACTATTCCTCAGGTCCACATTTGCATTCTGCCTGACGCTGGATACCTGCCCCCTCCTAATGGTATGCCCTGAGTACAATAGCCTCCTCCTCAGAGCCTGCTGCTGCCATAGCACCCAGTGCCTGCTTCGCGGGGACACCCTCCGGGCTGATGACATTACCCAGGGTGTCTGACCCGTGCCCTGCTCCTGGTTGCCTGCTCTCCCTCTATTGCTGTTGCTCCCGTCGTTGCCGGGATCGGCATGGTGACCTCCTCATCTGATCCAGTGTTGATTCCCAATTCATGCAGGGATGTTTGCTCCACCAAACAGGCCAACATTGGTGGGACTGGTGCACAGATGGTGCTGTTGTAATCTGGGCCAGAAGGCATCCCGGAGGACGACTGGAGAACAGAGGAGTAAGACAAGGAGGGGGTTGCAACAGTGGACAGGCCACACAGCCAATTCAAGACCAGGAATGCTACTAGCCAGTTCAGGAGACGCCAGACATCAATGTGATGATGTGCAAGCACCCGATAGGAAGCCTGCACTTCATCACAAATGTCACCGGATCGCCTCCCAATACCGATCAGCAGGGGGACCACTCTGTCCTGAACCGCAACAGCCGCCGGCATTAAGGTTTCGGTCTGGGTGGAAGCATCCGACACCTGCAGCTGGGTACGGGTGGAGGCATGCTGGTAGGTGCATACAGCTGTAGCCGCTGTTCCAGGGTCAGGAACTTGCACAGGCACACCCACGGTGACCTGCACAGCCTCCTGCCCCAGGGGCAGGACTACAGTAGTCACACCCACCTGACCACTCCTGTCTGACCCCATGGACTGGATTACTACGGCCTCCTCCTCTTGCTCCTCCCCCGCCATCCTGGATGCCTCCCAAGCGTCTTCCGCATTGGATGGCCCCTGTGTTTTCTCACATGTCCCCCCTCATTGCAGAGGAGTCCACGTCCATCTTCGCCCTCTTGGACTTCCTCTCAGCCGCATTGGCCGATGGGCCTGACGCAGCACCAGCCTCCTCGCTTCCCGATGATATTGTGTCCAGGGAGCGTGGCTGGGCCTTGCGCCTATGCCTGGTGGAGGTATCCCTGCTGCCTTGCTTCACAGCACCATCTCCGCCCTCTTCTTCCAACGCAATTTCAGGTAAGGAGACATAGAACACAAACATCAGGGTACTACACCGATGTGTGCTTGGCACCAACAATCTAAGAATGAAGTAAACTGCTAAAGGGTACAACCATCATCACCCCCCACAACACATAGGAACATGCAATGTACATAATACACATACATGTCTGTCTTCACAACAGACAATCACATCCGGGGACATGGACCTGTCACAACCTATCAATTGCGCATGCTACACACACATGCATCATGGGCTCATACACATGTCATGCACACACATCACCTGACAGTCCTCAAGCAGTGCCCTGAGCAATCACATCAGAGTCCCCTCAACAGCAATCACACAACATTACTAGGTCACACATTGAAATGCATCTGTTGAATCCATCCAGGAGTGATGGCCAGTCATAAAGTCACATCTTAGACACATGAACACAATGCATGTACATGAGGTTGACAACACCACCTCATCTGTCACACTTCTCACATGGGCACGTCTCAGACACATGTAACAAACCATGTGCATGTTGTGAAATTCTGTAGTACAACACACAATGCAAATGTAAGACCATGGAAATCACACATGGTTCACTGAACACATGTAGAGCACTGTCTGGCACATGCACACAGACATCTGTACAAGAGGCATACTTGCTGTAAGCCCAATGTACACACTCCCACCATACATTAACATGCACATGCCCAGCAACACATGGACACTCACCTGACGACTCCAGGCGTTGCTGCAAATCGCTGACCTGGGTGTGCAGCGCTGGGTAGAACTTCTCCAGGACATGCATGTCGGTGGTGTTCATCCAGCCCCTGCGCGCCCCTTGTTTGGCACCAGCCTGAAGGAAACGCAGGGCCTTGCTGTGGGTCCTGGATTTCAGGTCCTCCCAGCGCTTGTGCACATTGTGGTAGTCACGGGATGCCACCCCCTCTGCGTTGATGACATCTTCCATCGTTCCTTGCTGACTTGCATTGTGGCATTGAAAAGGGCATCACAATGCCCCAGGGCATGCTCCACCAGGACGTCAACTTCCCTAAAAGTGAAGTTGACAGCCCTCTGCCTCGCTGCGGTGGGGTTGCCCTCACCTCAGATGATGTTGCTTGAGACATGGCAACCCCTGAGGCAGGTGTGGATGGGCAAGGTGGACCTGAGGCTGGGCTGTGGAGCGGTGGTTCTGGAATGGAATGTTGGGAGCCTTCCGAATCAGCTGAGGTGGTCACAGGGCCCAGGACAGGAGCATTGGCAATGGCTGGACAGCAGGCACTCAAATTGCAGGGCAGGTGGGCAGGAGGCACACACAGTGGGCGGGCGGCAGCAGATAGCTCATAGGAGGAAGCTCAGGGCAGTAGGAGGCAGGTAAAAGGGCTTGTAGGCAGAAGCGTGAGTCTTCTGTGTCTCTTGCGTGGGTAGCCAGAGACAGAGTGACAGTTACTCTGCGTGTTTGAAATTAGCGCAGACACGTGCAATCAGAGGACAGGGCCTCATCGCGTAAGTTATGTGACAAACACTGAGCATTGGTGTTCAGATTCGGGATAAAGGAGTGCGTAGAAGAAAATTAAACCGTACGTGCGAATTGGAGTGGACGGATGAGTGCATTTCAGAGACCATGTACACGGACACGCAGGGGCAGAGGCTGTCTGTCCGTCAAAGGGTTAGGGACGTACATGCAAAACACCTGTCCCCAGCACCCAGGGTCAGGGTGCTTCAGGGTCAGCTGCTGTCCCTAGCACCCAGGGGCATGGAGCTACAGCAGTAACTGTTGTCCGCCTCAGGTACACGTACACGCAGGGCAGCTGATGTCCATGCGTCCAAAGGGAAAGGACGTACAGTTAAAGGACCTGGCCCCAGCACCCAGGTACGGAGACCTGAAGGGGTAACTCCTGTCCCAGCATCAGTGGGTAATGGCATGGCCCAGGCCACTAGTGGTCCAGCCTCTACTGCCATGAGTGGTCCCAGCTACGCAGGGTCTGCACCACATGCCAAGCAGCAAATGCGTGCAGAATTGGAAAAGGCTCAATCCCAATGCACGACACAGGACACTGCCACTGGCAGCGAGTCACGGATGGCATCAGCACCTTGGGGAATGAGAGGCACACCACTCGTGAGGTCATGAAATGGTGGAATGACCTCCACCGTCGAACCAAACACAAGCTGGGTGCCAACCTTGCCTCTGCTCTGGTGACTGGAGGGGGGGTCACCACAGGAGCAGGAGCTCATACCACAGGAAGAGGCCATGACTGAGTTGATTCATGTGGATCTGTTACAAGGTTTGGGAGGCCTGCCAGATTACGAGGAAACGTCCGGTGAGTGATGAAGCGTATGCATCCTGAATATGTGTATGTAGATTAAATAAATTAGAATGATTGTGTAGCACTTCTGACGGCATTTGTATGACTGCCATGGGCGAACCACGTCATGGTGTACTGGCTCGTGCTTAGTGTACTGCAGAGTGCATACAACCCATGTTCTGCACATCCGTTGAACATGGCTTTGGGACAGTAGTCATCATCAACCGTCAGATACAAAAAGACATTTCTGGCATGCCAACACAACATGGCATCTGGGTATTTTCATCAGTGATGTCAGTGACTCAGCCATGCCAGCCAAGTGCTTGTGTCTGAAGCATGTGCTACACATCATGCACTGCATGTAGTTGAAAGTCCATCCACACATGTCCGCAGGTGGTTTCATGCTGCCCATACCTTCCATGTACAATGGCAGCGGGCGTGACATTGTGCCATGAGTGACATAGCATTTTACTACGCTGTGCAAATCCCAGCCGCAGCTATGACACTGTCCCCTTGTAAAATATTTGTCAGGAGTCATCCCTGTTGACCTGCCACACTCAACACACTCCATGGGTTCATGGCCCGGTCACTCTTGTGTGTCACTGTCCCCTCTTCCTACCTCCCAGCGCATGTCATTACTCTCTCCACATCACATACCTGGGACTCGACACTTGGGGCATTTCCACATTGTGTGCACTCCCTGTGCCAGTGGTACACTGGTATTACATGTAATTGTAGTGGACTTGGATGGGATTATGTGTGCACATGTTCTCATGTACGTTAATGGCATGTTGCATATCCACTTGATGAGTCAAATTAGCATGTTTTAGTCTACCGTTTGCAGTGCCATGGGACAGGATGTTCATCGACAGATACATGTCTGTTGGCAATGTGTGCAATACCTACATGGTCAGGGACATGGGATGTAGTGGCCAGTCTGCATACACCATGATCTGTGAGCTTTTTGTACATAGTGTGTGTATGCACATTTTGGCATGGTAACATGCATGGCAATGTGTTGAAGGATAGCATTTTGATACCTATGTATGTAGTCGATGCAATTAACATGATTGTTCATGTGTTTATTTGTCCATGTGCAGGTGATGAGCCTCTAGATGCAGGGGAGGTGGTAGAAGAGGAACGGGAGCCTGGCCCGGAACAGAGCACCAGTGGAGGACATGTTGTGGCAGCCCATGAAAATCCACTGGTTCTACAGGCCATCCGGGGTATTGCTGAGTATGTAACCGACTCCAATGAAACCAGTAGCTCTGGTGGTGAACAGGATGCCCATTCCTCTATGCTGTCGGAGGTGAGTGCATCAAGTGTTGGAGCTGTTGAAGCCCGTACATCCGCAGGGGTTCATGTCCCCTCACAGGGCCAGTCGGTGTTGTCACGTCCATCTGTGGTGGTTATGCCTGCAAAGTCACGCTCCACAGTATTGGTTTCTGGTCTTGTGACAGATGACCAAGGGAGGGATGCAGTCCTGCAGTCACAGACAGCGGCATCACATCAAGGGCCATGATCCCTTGGGTCAGGCAGGCGTGGGGCCTGCACACGTGGTGGACGTGTGGTGGCTGGAGATACAGTGTGGGAGCAGTCCATGAATACTGTTGCTCAACAGGTTGCTTCCTATGAGATGTTGGCTCAGTGCATGGATAGGGTGGCCAATTCCATGATCCCCCAGAAACACAAGTAGAGCACCAGCTGCAGGCATTGCGGTCCACATGCCGCTCACACAGGCTGTACATGGAGGCCAGCAGCAAGAGCCGAAGGAGCGATCTTAGGTCTCTGCAGGCATCCTTGCTTGCAGAGGGTCAGGCCCACAGGGAAGCCCTGAAGTAAGAGTTCCTGGCCCTCAGAGCTTCAATGGAAGTGCTAGAGGCAGCCCGCAGTACACAGTACCAACAGGAGATGCAACTATTGAGGCAGACCATCTCGAAGGAAATCCGTGCATCCTGGAAGGTGTTGCATGAGGACCTCTGAGGCTTCATGTTGCAGATGCATTCATCTGAGTCCTGCTTGGCTACTCTCACTGAGGACCAGGCATGGGATATACGTGGTCAACCTCACTTACCACTACCACCTTCGGATTCTACACAGGCAGATGGCCACAGCAGCGACAGGCCTCCCAATCCGAGATAGCCGTGCGGTCCATGTGTTATGGGTCGGCGTTCACCCCCTTCTGTCAGCAAAACCCGGCCACCTATGCCTCTAGCACTTCGGGTTCCCAGGGCAATTACCAGAAAGAATAAGAGATTTGTAGCGCTCCCCAAAAGGATTCGGCACCATGCTGCCTCATTCTATGCACGATGGCAGTTGCCGTGGAAATTAGCAGCTCGGAGACTACACTCCCCAGAAAACCTGGTTCCGTACGGTAGTTTGCCGGTAGAGCCTCGCATTGGTTTGCCCGCCTCTCTCACTGATTTAGTCCATGGAGACGGCCAGGGCGCCGCTTCTGTTTACAGCTACTCCCGGTAATTAGAAGTTCCTACTTCAATTGCTAAATCCTCTTTTGTTCTTACGGTTTCGACTCGGACTGTTTACTGGACTCTCTATTTGGAATACCCTTATTTTGAATTGCCTTCCCGTGTACCGAATCTGTTTTCTGCCTCACGGACACCGCTAGAAAAAGTTCTGTCTTTGTCATTGCCTGTCTGTGTACCGAAAACCTGTTTCCTCCTGGACTTCTCTTCTGCACGTTTTGTCATAGTCCCTGTCCGCCAGTGTACCAGACCTTGCCTGTTCTTGACTTACCTGTCTCAGGAGTAACCATTCCGACTGGCTGCTCTGCATTTTGCCAGACCTTACCTGCCTTCAACCCACTCACCTGGAACTACCATCCCGACTGATCGTCATCCTCATTCTTCGTTCAGCAGTGGAAAGACTTTTTGCATCAAACGGAACATTTGGATTGAACTCTTTTTCTTTGTGCATTCAAGGACGCTCTGCAGCTGTGCACCATCCCGAATCCAGTGCGACCCTCGTGCCGCCCGGGTATTAGAACCCTACTAACATTACCTTTTTCTTATTTTATCCCTGTCGTTGAGTTCTAAACTATTCAAAGTCTTCAGTCATTTCCCACTGGTAAGATCCTGGCCACCTTTTTGAATTGTGTCATTATTTAAACCAGTTAGATACTAATCTTGTCCTACTCCTAGGTGATTCCCGGGTTGAACCATTCTTCTATCCTCCGGGGGGGAAAAAGAGCCCAGGTATTTCATCAGTTAGTAAGACTTACAGGGGACAACTGTTACCTTTGTATTACTTACTTGTTGTTCTTTCCTTTACAGCCTGGTTCGTGGCGGTGCGCTTTCTCCCCGCCCTTCTGGGTGATCAGTCCCCTTGCCTGGTTAATTACAGCAAGTGGTCATATCATTTTGAAGGTCTTATTCCCTCACAGAGAGGAGGCTTAGGTAGAGGCCCTACTTAAGCTCTTCAAGCAACTTTCTGGGTTTGGATACTTCCTGGTTCTTCGCACTCATCGCACCAGTGAGTAACACCATGAGCCCATGGAGGGAATAGTTTTTTCAACATCCACCCATGTGGGAGTTGACGTGCACCCTGACCCTCCCCCCTCATGCGTGCTCCCCAACCCCACCGGTCCAAGATGGACATTTGGCTATTTTTTCATTTTTTTTTCAGGCCAGGTGTCAGCATATCAGATTTTGTTTTTCCATTTCCTGGTTGTGTTCTTTGGTCATTTATGTATTGATTACCCTTGAGGTGTGCCATTAACTCCTCATGGGCTACACGTGTACTGTGGTGTATGTGCAGGCATGCATAGTGAAATCATCTAGCATGTTTGCATGAGGGGGCACAGGATAGCATGGGCAGGTAATTACAGCAAGTGGTCATATCATTTTGAAGGTCTTATTCCCTCACAGAGAGGAGGCTTAGGTAGAGGCCCTACTTAAGCTCTTCAAGCAACTTTCTGGGTTTGGATACTTCCTGGTTCTTCGCACTCATCGCACCGGTGAGTAACAAAAACAGAAGCCATGGAAGAAGCTGATCCTTTGGCTGCTTTGTTTCGTTTAGTGTCCGAGTTACGATCTGACATGACATTAGCTCATGACGCCATGCATCAAAGGATCGACAGCTTACGGAATATTCAAAATCCCCAGGCACTCGGGGTAGACATGGAAGGTGCGACCGCCTCAGGTTCTGGTCTACCTTCAGCTTCAGCCTCAGGGTTTTCTGCGACCCCGGTTTTGATGGCCACACAATTCCCGTTGGCCCCTCCGGAACGATTTACTGGAGATCCGAAACAATATCGGACCTTCATAAACCAATGCAAATTGCTTTTTTTGTGTCGGCCCACCGCCTTTCCAAACTCCACCACCAAGGCAGCCTTTATTCTTTCCCATCTTGGGGGTACAGCGGCTGCATGGGCCAACCCTTTGCTTGAGTCCAACAGCTATGTCCTCTATGACTGTGACGAACTCATATTGGCCATGAATAAGGTCTTTGATAACCGTTATAAATCTCAAGCGTCGGACCTGGAGTTGCTGAGTCTACAACAAGGCAATTCTTCTCTTTTTTCTTTTCTCACCAGATTTAATCAGCTAGCTGCTGAGACAGACTGGCCCGAAGAGAAGAAATCAGCCGTATTCTATCAGGGATTGTCTGAAGAATTAAAAGATATCCTAGCCACAGTACCGGTTGTTCCGACCTCCTTTGGTGAATTATTAGACTTAGTCTTGCAAATAGATGCCCGAAGGTCTGAAAGAAGAGGGGAATGTAAAACAGCAATCCCTACCCCCACCCCGGCAGATTTAGTCCCTCCTTCTGCTCCAACTCCAGAACCCATGCAGATAGGGGCGGTGAGGGGTCCCTTGACTCAGGCACAACGTGAATATCGACGTTCGCATAGTTTGTGCATGTATTGTGGGTCTTCAGAACACCACCTGAAAGATTGTCCCAAAAGACCGGTCAAAAAGGCGGGAAACGCCAAATCCCGGCGATAGATAGAGTCCCTACGCCGGGAGTGTCTTCTTTGGACTCACAGGGTTTTTTGTCCGCTCCTGTTAGTCTTCCTGTGTTATTTACCACGGCCGAAGACGCTACATTCTCCTCTTTGGCTATTATAGATTCAGGAGCTACGGGGAATTATATGGATTTTGACTACGCTGCACAAAATCATGTATCATTTCTACCAAAGGCTCAACCCGAGAGGGTCCATACTGTGG
Source organism: Ambystoma mexicanum (assembly GCF_040938575.1). Classification (NCBI taxonomy): domain Eukaryota; kingdom Metazoa; phylum Chordata; class Amphibia; order Caudata; family Ambystomatidae; genus Ambystoma; species Ambystoma mexicanum. The sequence continues at coordinate 1,046,048,501 of NC_090936.1, forward strand.
ACGGTACAACTTTGGTATCCGGTTTGGTCACACAGAACACTTCCCTTGTCAGCATGAAGACGGTCATGTAGAATCGATTTCATTCGATCTAATCAAAGCTCCTCAATATCAGGTCATATTGGGGATTCCGTGGTTGCAACACCACAATCCTGCTATTGATTGGGTAAAGAAGATTGTTCGCTTCCCTTCTTTGGAGTGTAATGAGAACTGTTTTCAGGACACGTATGTATGCCCTGATTCTTCCTGTCAAGCTCTTGTGGCTTCCATGTCTGTCATAGGTGCCATTATTCGTGATACTAGTACAGACATTCCCCCTGAATACGAATCCTTTCGGGACGTGTTCGACAAAGGCAGGGCAGATCAATTGCCGCCTCATAGGCCCTATGATTGCCCTATAGACCTGTTACCAGGGACCAAAATACCAGCCGGAAGAGTCTATTCACTCACCATACCAGAAGACAAGGTTCTGAAAGAATACATCGATAAAGCCTTGGCCACAGGCTTTATTCGGCCTTCAAAATCCCCGGCGGCATCCCCATTATTTTTTGTCCCTAAGAAGGAGGGGGACCTACGCCCTTGTATAGATTACAGGGCATTGAATGCTATCACAGTAAAAAATCAATACCCTCTTCCGTTGATATCAGTACTTCTGGATCAACTTGGTTCGTCAGTGGTGTTCACTAAACTTGACCTCAGGGGGGCCTATAATCTCGTTCGGATTAGAGCCGGGGACGAGTGGAAAACTGCCTTTAAGACACGTTACGGTTTGTTCGAATACTTAGTGATGCCGTTTGGACTTTGTAATGCCCCGGCTACCTTTCAGGCTTTCATGAATGACATCTTCCATGACTATCTGGATCAATTTGTTGTAATTTATCTAGATGATATTCTTATCTACTCATCCTCTATGAAGGATCACTTTGTACACGTGCGTCTTGTGTTACAGAGGTTAAGGGAGAACCACCTGTACGTCAAGGCAGAGAAGTGTGTATTTAATTCCGCCGAGGTTGAATTTCTTGGCTATGACTTGACCAGTCGTGGCATTCGTATGAGTCAATCTAAGGTTAAAGCGATTCTGGAATGGCCCGTTCCTGCTTCAGTTAAGGCACTTCAGTCCTTCTTGGGGTTTTCTAATTTCTATCGACGTTTCATCCATTCATTCTCGTCGATCTCTTCTCCTTTAACGACACTCACCAGCTCCAAAAAACCATTTGCATGGAATCCGGAGGCACAACAGGCCTTTGAAATCCTGAAGACCGCCTTTTCGACGGCCCCGGTCTTACAACACCCGGACCCTCTCCTCCCTTTCTTAGTGGAGGCGGACGCCTCCGGTTCAGCTATTGGGGCAGTTTTGTCGCAGGAATGTCCCGATTCGGGAGAAATCCATCCAGTGGCATATTTTTCCAGGAAATTAACCCCGTATGAACGCAATTATCCCATCACAGAGCGTGAATTATTAGCCATCAGAGATGCCTTTGCAGAATGGCGTCATCATCTGTTGGGGGCCCGTCACCAGGTTACTGTTTATTCGGACCACCGTAGCCTCCTTGCATTTAAATCAATGAAGTGCCTTACGGCCCGACAAGCTCGTTGGCATCTTTTCTTTTCTCAGTTTAACTTTGTCATCACATATCGACCGGCTCGCCTCAATGCCTGTGCCGACGCTCTTTCAAGGTTATCTCACAATTCTTGTGCTTCTAAAGCTGATCGTCCCCTGCTGTTGCCTGAAAGGGTGGTTTGTGCCTGCACTCCTCAACCTTCGCTCCGTGCCCTTATATCATCTTGGGTGACCTCAAATGATGTGGAATGTGAATCATTGAATCTCGACATCGTTCAGGGTCTGCCTTATATCCAAGGTCATCTCTTTATTCCTCCTGGAGAAGCACGTCTTCGAGCTTTAGCCTGGTCACACGATTCCTTGATGGCAGCCCATCCGGGGCAGCAAAAGACGTTGGAGGCATTGCGCCGTTGGGCTTGGTGGCCATCGATGTCCAGGGATATCATCGATTACGCGAATTCTTGATCAGTGTGTGCTCAATGCAAGGTCTCTAGATCCAAGCCTGTGGGTCTTTTGCATCCCCTTCCAGTGCCACACAAACCTTGGTATATGGTTTCCATGGATTTCATCGTGGACCTACCTCCTCTCAACGGTTATGATACCGTTTGGGTTGTCATTGATTACTTCTCCAAGATGGCTCTGTTTGTTCCTTGCGCGGGGTTGCCTTCGGCCCCTGTCCTGGCTTCTTTGTTTCTCAAACATGTCTTTCGTTTCTTTGGACTTCCCTCTATCATAGTATCGGACCGTGGCCCTCAGTTTACTTCTCGCTTTTGGCGGGCTTTGACTTCTTCACTGCACATTGATGATCGTTTCAGTTCTGCATACCATCCACAAACCGATGGACAGACTGAGAGGGCAAACGCCACGCTGGAACAATTCCTCCGATGCCTATGTCTCCAATTTCAGTCTACCTGGCTAGAGACGCTCGCCCATGCCGAATTTGCCTACAATAATTCGGTACATTGTGCCTCAGGGGTATCGCCGTTTTTTGCCTTGTATGGATTCCATCCACGTTCATTGCCTTTGGATCCGGCACTCCCCATTGACAACCCGGCCGCTCAGGCTTGTGTGAGGGACTTGGATTCAGTCCGTAGGGGAGTTCGATCCCACCTTCTACTTGCACAGGAGAGAGCGAAAAGGTACGCTGACCGGCATAGAACTACAGCTCCGGAATACAAAGTAGGCTCGAAAGTCTGGCTGTCTACACGTAATCTACGTATCCCGGGCAAACGTATGCTTCTGCCGAAGTTCGTGGGTCCTTTTCCCATTTCGGAGGTTTTGAATCCGGTGGCAATGCGTCTTTCTTTGCCGACTTCATGGAAACTACATCCCGTATTCCACGTCAGCCTCATCAAGCCATGCCTTCCTACCACGCGTCTTCCTGCGCGGCCTTGTGCTATTCGCGTGGATGGCAAAGATGAATATGAAGTAGCTGATATATTGGACTTTCAACTCCGCAGGGGTCGGCCCTTTTATCTGGTCGACTGGAAGGGGTACGGTCCTGAGGATAGGTCTTGGGAACCCTTATGCAATATTCACTCACCTGTCCTTCTACGCCGTTTCCATGCCCGCAGGGGGTTGCCGCCGCCTTTGGGGGCGGATACTGTTATGGGTCGGCGTTCACCCCCTTCTGTCAGCAAAACCCGGCCACCTACGCCTCTAGCACTTCGGGTTCCCAGGGCAATTACCAGAAAGAATAAGAGATTTGTAGCGCTCCCCAAAAGGATTCGGCACCATGCTGCCTCATTCTATGCACGATGGCAGTTGCCGTGGAAATTAGCAGCTCGGAGACTACACTCCCCAGAAAACCTGGTTCCGTACGGTAGTTTGCCGGTAGAGCCTCGCATTGGTTTGCCCCGCCTCTCTCACTGATTTAGTCCATGGAGACGGCCAGGGCGCCGCTTCTGTTTACAGCTACTCCCGGTAATTAGAAGTTCCTACTTCAATTGCTAAATCCTCTTTTGTTCTTACGGTTTCGACTCGGACTGTTTACTGGACTCTCTATTTGGAATACCCTTATTTTGAATTGCCTTCCCGTGTACCGAATCTGTTTTCTGCCTCACGGACACCGCTAGAAAAAGTTCTGTCTTTGTCATTGCCTGTCTGTGTACCGAAAACCTGTTTCCTCCTGGACTTCTCTTCTGCACGTTTTGTCATAGTCCCTGTCCGCCAGTGTACCAGACCTTGCCTGTTCTTGACTTACCTGTCTCAGGAGTAACCATTCCGACTGGCTGCTCTGCATTTTGCCAGACCTTACCTGCCTTCAACCCACTCACCTGGAACTACCATCCCGACTGGTCGTCATCCTCATTCTTCGTTCAGCAGTGGAAAGACTTTTTGCATCAAACGGAACATTTGGATTGCACTCTTTTTCTTTGTGCATTCAAGGACGCTCTGCAGCTGTGCACCATCCCGAATCCAGTGCGACCCTCGTGCCGCCCGGGTATTAGAACCCTACTAACATTACCTTTTTCTTATTTTATCCCTGTCGTTGAGTTCTAAACTATTCAAAGTCTTCAGTCATTTCCCACTGGCAAGATCCTGGCCACCTTTTTGAATTGTGTCATTATTTAAACCAGTTAGATACTAATCTTGTCCTACTCCTAGGTGATTCCCGGGTTGAACCATTCTTCTATCCTCCGGGGGGGAAAAAGAGCCCAGGTATTTCATCAGTTAGTAAGACTTACAGGGGACAACTGTTACCTTTGTATTACTTACTTGTTGTTCTTTCCTTTACAGCCTGGTTCGTGGCGGTGCGCTTTCTCCCCGCCCTTCTGGGTGATCAGTCCCCTTGCCTGGTTAATTACAGCAAGTGGTCATATCATTTTGAAGGTCTTATTCCCTCACAGAGAGGAGGCTTAGGTAGAGGCCCTACTTAAGCTCTTCAAGCAACTTTCTGGGTTTGGATACTTCCTGGTTCTTCGCACTCATCGCACCGGTGAGTAACACCATAAGCCCATGGAGGGAATAGTTTTTTCAACATCCACCCATGTGGGAGTTGACGTGCACCCTGACCCTCCCCCCTCATGCGTGCTCCCCAACCCCACCGGTCCAAGATGGACATTTGGCTATTTTTTCATTTTTTTTTCAGGCCAGGTGTCAGCATATCAGATTTTGTTTTTCCATTTCCTGGTTGTGTTCTTTGGTCATTTATGTATTGATTACCCTTGAGGTGTGCCATTAACTCCTCATGGGCTACACGTGTACTGTGGTGTATGTGCAGGCATGCATAGTGAAATCATCTAGCATGTTTGCATGAGGGGGCACAGGATAGCATGGGCAGGTAATTAAAGGTTTGTTGTTCTGTAGCACATGTGTGCTGTGGCAATGGTACTGCACAATGCCGGTTTTAAAATGTTCTCCCATGTCATTCCAGCAATCCGTTATGTGGTGGTGACTGCTGTCCCGGGTGAGATACCCTGCACCATTCTGAGTCCACGCTCTTCATGCCTTCCACCAGACACTCTCCTTCCTTTGACAAATTAGGAAACACACTTACTGGTGAAGGATATGTGGGATTGACACCATGCAGACACAATAATTTGGTAAGCTTTTTCACTGTCTTGCATATTGAGCATACTTTATTGTTGGTCATCTTTTCTGCATGTGTTGGTTGTCTTATCTGTCGTTTGCATTCTCACATGACGTTATGGTAATTAGATTATAGCTCTTGACACTGTGTGACCTACCTATGTGGATACCTCAATGGGTGCACCGCCTGTGCTGTGCAGCATATCATTGAACATCTGGGAACCAGGCCATGGACTCCTTGATCTGTAATTTCCTTGTTATTCACTGTCTGTCTAACTCTCTCTCTCCCTCTCTCTGGTGTGGTACACTGTACTCCTGTACAAATCTATATCAATGACCATTCACCCTGTGTCACCCTGTGTTGCTCCTGCACTCTGTTTTCTATGCATATTGTCTTTCTGTGATCAATTATGATTATGTATGTGCATGTAGTTTGTGCTGTTACTCCGCATTGAATTCCATTTAGGTACAGTGTCTCCCGATGGTGTGCATCGTGTGCAAGGTAGGTGAGTTCCATGGACAGGTGAGTGCATGGCATTTGCTGACCCTTCGGTGATGTTTGCATGGGAGCAGGGCACTGTGTGTGTTTTCACTCTGGATTTACTTGCCTTTTGCTCAATCCCTATTGGTCGAGGGTGGCATTAATCACACAGGGGTGCAATGTTACACATGTTGTTGTACTCTCCAGGCTACACTACTGCTACTGCCGTTTGCACAACCTCCATGCCCTTAATGCGCCTGGTGATTGGAACGCCCTCAGTGTCCACACTCAATGTGGTGGACGCTCTAAAAGTTTAGTTTAAGGGATGCTTGTGCGCATTTTCGGAGGCATAGGAGTTAGGTGGCTGGCTGGGCTCCACTAAGCAGCCCAAGGTCAGGCACGTGGGTGGGTGCTGTTGGTGGTTTGGCCTCTAAATATTACTATGGCAATATGCCCCAATGTGGTGGGCCAAGCATGTCGGTAATGGTCCGCCAACGCGGGGCATATCGCTATTAGCACCTGTATAGTTTTCTACACGGGTGCTAATGGTGTCTTTTTTTGCTGTTGAAAAAAAAGAAACAGTTCTTTGCTGCACGGCTCAGCACCGCGCAGTGCTGTCCTTGAAGTCTGTTTTCAATGTTGATGACTGTGACACTATTAAAATTGAAAACGGACTTCGAGGACAGCACTTCGTGGCCCGGCGCAGCAAACGTACATTTCTTTTTTTATTTAAAAAAAGACACCATTGGCACCAGTGTAGGTAACTACTCGGGTGCTAAGAGCTGACGGGGAAGGTGGAGCGGGGAAGGGAAGGTGACTGGCTACCCAGGCTGCTCGGAATGCTGACTCGTACTATACAATCCATCCTGCATTCCGATCATCCTGATTGGTCAGCGCCCCCTTCCAGGGTGCTAATGTGGAATATTTCAGATTTTTTTATGCAAGCGTTCGAAAGTTATTGAGAAAAGTCAATTTCTGAAACGCTGTAGAGACTTTGTCGTACCCTTAACCATGCCTTGTGCTAGTGCAAAGGCATCATATAGAGACAGAGAGAGAGCGAGAGAGAGCGAGAGAGAGCGCGAGAGAGAGAGATAGATAGATAGATAGATAGATAGATAGATAGATAGATAGATAGATAGATAGATAGATAGATAGATAGATATTATGCCATAGGCATGTTATTTCTTTTTTCAACAACACTTTAATGTTTTTCATATAAACATTAATAGCAAAAGTAACAATGCTTCACAATCAGCAGAAAAAGTGAAATTTACAAAAGGACTAGAGCATCATAGACAATACAGCTCAAACAAGGAATCAACCTTAGTGAAGCATAACCAGCAAGATAACCACAACCACACAAGACAGGACAAACAAACAAACAAACAAAAAACTTTTTTCCATCTTCCCATCAATCATATAGAGCCATAAAGGGACCCCAAAGATTCAAATAGTCCTCATCCTTATCTTTATTATGAAATGAAACCTTATCATACTGTGCCAAAACATGTAATTCCATCAGCCATTCATCTACATTAGGTTTCTTCCTCGATTTCCAAACCCTGAGTATTAACTTGATAGCCACCATTATGGCTCTATCAATCCAACAAGAATGTCTCATAATCCGACGACCCCTGTCCTTACGGGAAAGTAATATGATATTCACTGCCGACCTCCGCAAAACCACATCAAAAATCAAGTCAATTCTATCAATCACTGCCGACCAAAACTCCAACATTCTCGGGCAATCCCACAATAAATGCAATAATGTACCCCTATCATTATTACAACCCCAACACAAATCATCTGACCGGAGCCCCAGTCTAAACATCCTAACCGGCGTCCAATATAATCTTCCTATAATTTACTGTCTAATCAAACGTAACACCATATCAGGACCCAATGTCAAATTAACCTTCAGAATATATTTCCAATCTAACTCAGAAAGTTCAACCAGAACATCATCCGACCACACATTTCTTAATCTAGACCATGCCCCCCTGAGTTTCTCATCATTAGGCATAAATGGCATATAAGTACTTACCCCGTATTCCGGACCTTCTAATAAAGTACCAATCTCCGGTTTATTCTCAATAGAACCATCAGCCAATTCTAATCTATTATTTATCATATTCTCGAAAGCTAAGTACCTATGCAGTTCATTTTGCCTCAGATCGTACCTATTCGTCAATTCCGCAAAACTCAACAACCTATCTCCATCCAACACATCTGCCAATTTCAGAATACCCTTGTTAATCCAACTGAGCCATTTCAAACATTTATTATCAATCTGTAAGGCAGTATTGTACCATATAGAAGCATCCCTCCTGAAACCATAACTCATTCCATTATCTCGAAACCATCCTCCAATCACCTGTCTAGTAGCCCCAATCGGGTGCAACTTCAATCTATTAACTGGCAATTTATCCATACTGTAGACGGACCTCAAGTCAAAAGGAGCACAAATGCCCCGTTCCATACGTAACCAGATTGGTTCATTTACCCCACAATCTCTAAAATAATAGGAGCTTTTTTAAGTAAAAAAGCATTATAGTATTTTACCAAGTCAGGGAATCCAAATCCCCCATCTTCAACCCTTCCCAACGTCTCACACTAACCATGTAGACCCCACAAATCAAACACGGAAAATAGATGTCGGTGAGTCCATCCTCTGGAGTTATAATGTCATGACTGAATACAAGGAGATATGTTGTGTTATCAAAGAATCAGCTCAAATCAAAAGAGACCATTTCCCACGAGTGGACCCTCAGAACATAAGCATTCAGCACTGACATACCTCCATCCACACATATCGCCACAATCCCAACCCTGCAGCCATGAAACGTGAATCACCTCCAAGTAAACCTTGCGGCGTCCGGGCTCCAGTAACCGAGCCGTAAACACCATCCCTCCATTTACTGCACACAAACCTGGAAAAGAGGCAGGCCAATCCACAGGAACACCCCATGAGAATGAACCAAGGTGCATTTAAGTACAACATCTTTCATAGCCATTTTTAAAAGTCCAACCTCTACATATCCATTCACATAGGAAGTGGTAGTCCATCGTTACAATATTCTTCCCCTTTCAGAGAGCAACAAACCAGTCCCAAGTTTGCATGCAAACAGTTTATACTACAGAATCCCATACCAACATATGGAGGCAGCATCACAGAAGTAGTGTAAAACATATAATCACTTAAGCAGAATAGAGGCCGCAAATACATGCGAGTTAATTGTAGCAGTGGAACATGCATGAAGCGTGAGCTCCAAAATAAAAATTGGAACCAAGTACATTTAAGAACATCCATCAGCCGCCTCGATTTGGAGCATATATTACAGTTAGATTTTCAGTGTTATGGTGTGTGTATACTTTGAGTTTTATGGTGGAATTTGGAGTGGTATTCAGTGAGTGATTTTATGTTTTTCCCACTCTTTGTGGACATTACTTTTTCTAAGATTAGCCTTACATTTTGATTTAAAAGTTTTTTGTTATCTAATTTCAGTGTTTTATATTGGCAGTATGGAGTATGTAACGCGGTGAGGCTTAAACCACCTGACGCAGGTTGCTGAGAACTGAGCTCTGTGCTGGACCATGGGGGAGAAGGATGGGAGGCCACATAATTCATGTTGTTCCGTGCTTCTCGGCACATGGCATATGCAATGGGTACTTACATTCTCTCCGTATCATCCTTCCTGATCCTGTTGTGTATTTTCATTGGAATCTTCAACCCAAGCGTGCTCAGTTTGGCACTACTCTGGACTCTTCCTGATTGGCAAATATGCGCACTCTGAGCATTGAGGTGAGGTGAGGGGAGGTGGGCAAGCAGAGTCTTTGGATTGCTAACCTGCAGTTGCTGCTTTGCACCATCCTCGCTGTTACCTTTGTTCATTTTGGGGGCCTGTAGTTATCTGTTGCCCCCAACTGGGTACCCATTACACTGTGGAGCATGCTAGTGGATGGTGACAATGATGTCAACATTTGTTCGAGCCATTTTTCCCAGAGTGCAGGTAGTGTGATCTCCCAGGGACCCTCACCTCAACCGAATCCCGAGTTTAGGATAACTAAGCTGTGGACATTACTGGTTACAAGAAAGCCCCTTCTAGAGAAAACGAGGAACGCCCTAGCAGTGGAGAGGCACAAGGATTTTGTGATATTGTGAAAGTTAGAGTGCAAGTTGTAGAAAAATGGGAGGCCTGCAAAAAGACCTCTAAAGGTTATGGGAGTATTTCCAGTGATGGCATCCAAGGAAAGCCTAGTTGCCAAATCTGCAAGTCCAGCCGTATAAGGTAGGGAATTATCTTCAACTGGTATGAAGCACGGAAGTTAGCCTTCCAGATCGAGAAGGCGGAAGAGGGGCTCTGAGATGGTTGTTGTGAGCACACTCAGACCGGGAAGCTGATACACCACACCTATCATGAATAAGTCACCTTCAACAACTGACACTAATATGATATTCAATGTGTTGGCTGGATAATTGCGTGACTAGCCACCATGCCCAATACATGAACCATGTCAATTCATTCTAACATTTAAAGTTAGAATCAATGGACATGGTACATGCATTTGAACATGTTTATGGGTGAGGTGTTTTTTTGTATTGGGCAAGACCTAGGAATTGTGAGTAGCACTGGAGAAGAACTCAGCTCTGAGAATGACAATGAAGCAGAACTAGATCCTAAAGGTGACAACCGTAGCAGAAATGAACCTGCCATGGTGTGCGCCTGTCCCTGCAGCTGTTTCCAAGAGGTGCAGGTGGATGAGCCTCATTTCTGCATATTTAAAAGTGCCCCTTGTTTGTGCATTTGACATGCTTTTAAATGCGCAGAAACGCCCCCTTATTTGTGCAAAGGTGCATCTTCTCACTTGCGCCAAAGAATGTTTTCAGAAACTGTCCCTAAAGCTTCACAAATGCACCTATCACCTCTGGTTGATTGTTTATTGGTTGAGTGGTCTATCTATCAGAAGCTTTGTTTTCTAAGCAAACAGCAGGGTGTATGTGTAGTGGTTTGTGGATGCAGGTGTTGCCGATAATCATGATGGGTTTTACTTATATTGGTGAGTGTTTGGTATGGGGTATGTGGTGCATTAAAGGAGGAGAGGTACTGCAATGTTTCCTAAAATGGCAGTTGCTTTTCACACTCTCTTCTAGTATGGCTTCCTGTGAAGCTTTCCTCTCCTCTTTCTGGCTAGGTAGGTTTCAGCTATAGCACATAGCTGAATATCCAACCAAAATATTACATGCTGATATTGGTTGGCACAATAATGTGGCTTCTTTTTTTTATTAAGTATTTTGGTTTCTAATAAACCTTTACATAATCTACACAATACAAAATATATAAACAGCCAGTAAAATAAGGACTGCAATTGAAAGCTCTTACAGGGAAATAAGTAAAATACACATCTGCATTACCTTGTTAGATCAAAGCATTAATGATGCTTTCCAAACATCTCAACTGAAGGTGGCTTTGTAAAAATGTATTTCAACAACAGTAACTCGATTTGATTCCAAAGTCTATAAACACTATTTGTAAAGACAAAATAATTATCCAAAATAATGTAAGACTAGGATTGATCAGTAGCGATCACCTGCATAGTGTTTACAGTTTTGTTGTAACTCAGACAGTACTTAAGCTACAACATGCCCAACTGTTGTTGTGTTGTTTCCAGTTCAACAGTACATATCCTACAAAGACGCAGTTCATAAGGTATTTTCTGTTGGGGATCAATGACCATTAAAGATGGTAAAAGATTAAATCAAAGTAACATGGTGAATCTACGTAGTAGTTTGTCTACCATTAAGATAGTTAAAAGGTTGTAAGGACATCCTGGTTGACTGTATTCAGTTAAAGTTTTCATGTTAGATAGATGCCTGATATTCTCTCATTTGTTCCAGACATAGGCCTTGGTGGTTAGTTCTTTCTTCACTGCAACACTATGCAGGGAAACATCTATAGACCAGTCTATGGTGTCATGAAATGTTTTACAAGATGCAACAAATTAATTCAATATGATGTCAAGTTGATTAGCGGATTCAATCATGTCAGCATATTGGCTTAACAGGATGGATGATTCCTCATCTTATAATAAAATAAGCTATGCCTTATTTTCAGTAGCGTCTCTAGTAAACCCAATTCTGATCTGATAGCTTATATTGGCAGTGTGTTCGGAAGGGCCAAAGCCGATCGCCATACCTTCCCTTCCAGTATTTTAAGCAATCGTGTCTGCTTTTCAGATAGGGTCTCATGACTATATAATATAGAGGGAATGATGCTAGTTTCATATTTTATTCAGGCCCTCTATAGAGAATCCACCATGGGAGCTTATGAAGCTCTTTATCATCCTGAATTTGTTGCCTGCTTTCGGTGTAATATAATTTCCGATGGGAGAACCTATTGAATGGCAGCTAAGTAAAGCACCAAGGTAAAAATACCTGTTCGATACAACTGCCACCATCATGCCATATGAAGTTATTTTTCCGCTTGCCCTTTGGTACTAATAAGATTTTGGTTTAGTCATAATTGATTTTTCAATCAGATTCTGAAGAAGGAAGTGATACCCACCTCCTGGAGGTCGGCGATTATCGTCCCCATTTATAAGAAAGGCCCTAGGGACAAGCCGTCAAACTATCGCCTGATTGCCCTGTTAGACACAGTGGGCAAACTCTTTGCCGCTTTTCTTTTGCGACGACTACAGTTTTGGATGTCTGCCAATGAAAGAGACGACCCCCAACAAACAGGATTTACCAAAGGAGTTGGTACAGATTTTAATCTTTTCCTACTAAATCTTCTCAAAGCAAAGGCTCATAAAGATAACACCAAGATCAATCTAGCTTTCATAGACTTGAGAAAAGCCTTTGACAGCATTAATCGCCAACAGTTGTGGGCAAAAATGGAAGCCTGGAATTGCCCTCCAGAGATTCTAGCGGCAATCACGTCTCTTTATGATACAACTAATATAAGAATTCATCTCAATGACCAAGGGTTGCTGTCAACAAAGATAAATACCTATAAAGGCTTAAAACAAGGTTGGCCGCTGGCTGCGACTTTGTTCAATTCATTCTTATCAGATATTTAAGCACACATGAAGAGGATCAGAACCTTTCCCCCCAAAATAGGAACCCACTATCTGCCACAAATTCTGTACGCTGATGATGTGGTGCTCATTGACACCACACCAATTGGTTGTCAAAGGGTGTGGAAACAGAGAAATTGATATGAGGCCGGGAAGCCCAAAAGGAAACACACCAACACAGGTTACAAAGGACATACAAAGCGCTTTATTTCAAAGTTACAAAGTTACCAAAGTCAATTGACATACGGATAGCTATTCGGCCCTCTGACTAACACGCGAACCTTCAACGTAAGGTTCGCACTGAAAGTGGGAGAGACCGATCATCGGGATGCTTGGGTTTTTATATGTTTTGTCCTGCATTGGCCAGCCCTCTCACAAGTTAACCATTCTTGGAACCATGGCTAGGGTTCGTAGCCAGGTCGAATACACAATTTACATAATTAGATCAGTTCCGCTGATACAGTTACATATTTACACACAGGTTAAAGAGAGGACAAGGTCTTAGTTCGTGACCCTAACAAGTGGCCTGCGGACATATTATTTATTCACGTGTGCGGAGGTCACCACGGCCGGAGTCTTACTCAAAATGTCATTCGGCCTCCATTTTGTGATTCAGGGTGACTTCCACACTGCAAGAGTACCTGAAATGGCGGCTAGATCCAAGATGGCGGCTTACACAATACATTAAGGTCAAGACCTTGCCGCGGAACCTATGTACATGGTATTCTTTAGACAGCTTGGCGTAGGCCAACATACATTTAAACAATGCGATTGGGGTCACAATATTACATCGATTTCCACAGACCCTCCTTTTGGCCTATGCCAAGTGCTAATACATAATTTCCTAATACTTCCGAAAATAACTGAAGGCATTATCATCCATAGGTTCCGCACCATTGTCTGAAATGTCAATAGCCATAAAGTTGTTCATAAGAACTTCTTGCAACATGAACTCTTTAGATACTGTCTTTGGGGTGTATAGTTTATGCCCTATCGCGCTCACTACATGAACACAACATCCTCCCATCATTCCACATATACTCGGGAGGCATTGAAAACAACAGCAAAGAAATAACAGAATCCCTAAAATACTTAAAATGACAGAAAGCACCTTCCACCCCCAAGATCGTAAAGAATCCCAAAACCAAGTACTAAGGTTCCAGTCTCCTACAGGGATATGAACTTCAGAACTGAGAGTGTGTAAATTCTGAATTGCTTTGAAAATCGTTGGCGAAGAATCTGGTACGAAAACACAACAAGCGGACCCCACTAATTTACATACTCCACCTCGTTCGGCTAAAATGACATCTAATGCCATTCGATTTTGAAGTGCTACCAATCTTATCGCCTTTTGCTCTAAGGTCATATTGTAAAGTATGTCCGTGGTCCGGTTGATCGTTTTCTCCAACACCCTCGCTAATCCCCTAATGTTTTCTGAGTTTGCTATTTGTCCCCAAAAGGGCACTACTGATTTGGCTATATCCCCGAACACTTGTCCAGGGGTATCTCCATTACTATCCCGTCACAGGCGAGCCTTAGATACCTCTAAGGTACTGGCTATAAATACTCCTGGTAACAATATCCCTAAATAACAAGTCCCCTGCCAATCCTTGGGCAACCAGAGAAAAGCTAAACTACCACAAACAAAATAAACGGGTCCCCCTACATACAGAGGCCTATTTTCCCCTGTCAAGTTTACAGTATTTACACAAGGCTCGAAGTCTCCCATTGGCCTAGTGCCATTTCTTTGTACACAGAAAGGAACAGAATCAGGACTATGATTCACAGAATAAGAAGGAGGCATGGCATCCTTATTGCCTATCGGAGCCATCTTAAAAGAAACTAGATTTTGAAAAGGAAAAGAAAGTTTATCAGACGGCCTAATAGAAGCGACGTTAGGTTTACTTCTATTTGCGAAAAGCGAGCATCCCAGGGGAGTCAATTCACGTTTTTCAAATTCATTCAAATTAGTCCCATCGAAGTTCCCTGAGATGCTATCATTCCATCGGCCAAAGAAGAGTGCTCTAAGAGAGGCATAGCAAGAAGTCGTTAAAGGTAAGGGATGTATATTCCATCCCAGTCCCTTGTTCCCATGTTGTGGTAAGTGAGTGCAAATCCAACAATTACTCTTATTAAAAATAGCATGCGTAGCATTCATCACTATCATCAAGGTGTTATTATGATATTTCTGTCTATGCCGAGAGTCCCTAGGGGACAGAGTGTGAAGGTGTACAGAGGGAGTCAAAACAGTTGGTACAATTTTGGTCGGTAACAGAGGCTTCAAAGGATAAATTTCTTCAAAATACCAAAGTCCCACGGCAGCAGTTGCAAAAATAACAATAATCAGAACGAGAACACAACAGTACGTTTTCGGGGCCCAGGCACATTGTTCATTGTTCGATTTGGTCACCTCCTTATCTAATAGCTCAATACGGGGAGCAGCGGTGAAGGCGGCAGGCATCATGGTCATCCCGATCGACGGCCCCAATGTTCGTTGCTGGCGGCACTTCGGCCGCGCGATTTCTTAGTCCTTTCCCAACCCTAGCCAACAGAACCCTCCTTTTCTTTGTTCGATAAAGAAAGACAACAGTACTTCAATCACTCTTTTCCTTCCAGATGCATGACACTCGTGCAGTAATTCTATTTCCGTGGTCGAAGGTTGTACCTGATGGTACCCAAGTTTGCTGAATCCAAAAGCAAAGTATCGTCGCTCCCTGAGGGGAGCGTCGTGTCGGTGGCGACGGAAGTCGCAGAGCTCGAAACAAGATTTTCCGGAAGTGATTGATCGAGAGAGTGCGGAGACAAAATGGACGGCTCCCCGAGCTCCTCGGGCTCAGAGAACTTCTCCGACACACTCACAACGCTGCCTGCTACTCCGAGATCAGAGATTGTAGCATCAGCGAGGGGTTCTGTTTCTTCTGTAGCGTGTGGCGTCGGGTGAGGGATCTTTTTAAAATGCGTTGCATGTATCCAGTTCTTCTTTCCTGCCACCCGCACTGCCGTCCTGGTGACCAATAATACCTGGTAGGGTCCGCGCCAGCGAGGCGCAAGACAGGAAGACCTCTCGTAGGCCTTCACCAGGACCCAGCTGCCGGGCAGTATATCGTGTCCTGGGCCCGTAAACCGTACAGGTAAGGCATCATTCACCTGGTGGTAAATGAAATACAGATTTTTAGTCAATTGGTTACAGTAATCTATGAGCAATACATTATCCACGTCCCTCAGGGCTTTAGGTTTAGGGAGACCCCAGATATTAGCAGGCCTTCCCATTACCACCTCGAACGGGGAGAGCCCAGTTCTAGTCTGGGGTGTGGTGCGCATAGCTAACAACACAATAGGTAAAGCGTCGGGCCATTTTAGTTTAGTGTCGGCACATGTTTTTGCAAGTTTGTTTTTCAAAATACCGTTGTGTCTCTCTACCAACCCAGCACTTTGAGGGTGCCTAGCTGAATGAAAACGTTTCTCAATCCCTAGGGCAACACATATTTGCAACATTACGGCTGCGATGAAATGGGGGCCGTTGTCCGACCAAATTATCCTCGGGAGCCCAAATCGAGGGAAGTACTCTTTCACCAGGATCTTTGCGGTAGTCATGGCGGTAGCATCTTTGACAGGGAAAGCCTCGACCCATTTGCTAAAAGCACAAATGATGACAAGAACATATTTCAAGTTATTACATCGCTCCATTTCAATAAAATCAAGGTGAATGGTTTCAAAGGGGACAGAGGGGGGCCCGAAACTACCCCTTGGAGTCACTGTCCCTTTACCCACATTGTGCTGCAGGCAAATCATGCAATTCTGAACATGTCTCTTTGCAGTTTCCAAAATTTTATCATTCACCCAAACCTGCTGTAATATCTTCGTAATTTGCTGGGCACACACATGCGTTGGACCGTGTGCCATTGTAACCATTGCTAACACATAAGAATCAGGAAGCAACCATTTCCCGTCGGATGCGTCCACCCAACACCCTTCATCATCCAATTTTCCCATGCCTTCAGCCCACTTCCTAGATTCTTCAACTGAGGCATCAGTCTGAATATCTCGCACAGACCCAATGCCTACATCTATTATACAAACATCTCTCACTTCCCTCAAGGTGTACATATCTGTGCTAAGGTCTGTGGCTGTTTGTCTAGCTATCAGATCTGCAAAAGCATTTCCTCTGCCCACATTGTCTATGACCTTGCGATGTGCTGCACATTTCATGATCGCTAATTGTTCAGGGAGTGAGAGCGCTGATAGTAGCTGTACTATCAAGGGACCATGCTGAATCTTGGTCCCATGTGAGGTCAGAAACCCTCTTTCCGACCACAGTTTTCCGAAGTTGTGAGCCACCCCAAAGGCGTACTGGCTATCCGTATAAATATTGACTCTATGCCCTTGGGAGAGCTCACAAGCGCGGGTCAACGCTATAATCTCCGCGGCCTGCGCGGAGTTATGCGGAATCCTTTTAGTTTCAACAATCTTGTTCAAAGTAGTAACTGCATAAGCAGCTGTAGATGTGCCATTCGGAAGTTTGAAGCAGGAGCCATCACAAAACAGCTCTCCTTCCGCATTCTCCAAAGGAGTATCTGAGAGGTCTATCCTGCCCTTTGTTTCTTGTTCGGTGGCATACAGGCAGTCATGTGATCCTTCATCACCGCAAACAATATTTTGCGGGAGAGGTAAGAGTTCAGCCGGATTGAGAGCACAACACCTTTTAATTTGGATATGAGGAGCAAATAGGACTAATTCATACCTTGTCAGCCGGGCAGAGGTAAGGTGTTGCGTTTGAGTTTTGTTCAATAGAATATCAACAGAGTGAGGTACCATCAAGATTAAATCGTGGCCTAGTACCATCCCCTCACTCTGTTTTACAGACGCAGCGGCAGCAGCAACAGCGCGCAGACATCGCGGCAAAGCGCATGCAACAGGATCGAGGGCGGAGGAATAATAGCCGCACGGCCTATTCTTCCCTCCATGTTCCTGTGTTAACACAGACAAAGCACATCCATCACATTCATGCACAAACAACACAAAGGCCTTATCGTAATTTGGTGTACCCAGAACCGGTGCTGAACATAGCGCGGTTTTGAGAAGCTCAAATGATCGTTGATGTTCCGATTCCCATGGCAGTGGCAGAGAAATGCCCTTCTTCGTCAAAGCCAACATCGGTTTTACCACTAATGCAAAGTTCGGGATCCACAGTCTACAGTAGGACGCCATCCCTATCAGGGCTCTGACTTCCTTCTGTGTTTTTGGGACAGACATGCCAGAAATGTGTTTTATTCGTTCAGGTGTCAATCTTCTCCCCTCCTTTGACAGGAGGTAGCCTAAATAGGCAACCTCCTGGCAACAATATTGAAATTTTTTAAGCGAAGCTTTGTGACCATTTTCAGCTAGATGAACAAGCAACAATATAGTGCCTTCTTGACAAGCTTTCTCAGAGTCTGCAGCTAAGAGCAAATCGTCTACATATTGAAGCAGCGTGCAAGTAGGTGGCAATTCAAGGGTGTCGAGCTGCTCCTTTAAGGCTCTACTATAGATACTAGGACTTTCAGTATACCCTTGAGGTGCCCTTGTGAATGTAAACGAGCGTCCCCCCAAGGTGAACGCGAACAAATACCTGCTCTCCTCATGTATCGGAATACTAAAGAAGGCGTTTTTCAAATCTACAACACTAAAGTGTGTAGCCGTAGCAGGGATCATTGTTAAGATCGTAGTTACATCAGGCACGATTGGAAATTGTGGGGCTACCACTCGGTTAATAGCACGAAGATCTATTATAAACCGGTACGGAATTGCATTGTCGCCTTTCTTATATACTGGCAAGATCGGGCTATTACATAACCTACCTGTAATCTCTTCGATCACCCCACGATGTACAAAATCGGAGACAATGCATTTCAGAGCACGTTCACCTTCAGTTGAGATTTTATATTGCGGAATGCGCGGTAGTTTAACCCCATGCTTCAAGACTATCTTAACAGGCTCAATGTGCAATATTCCGACATCATTGTCGTCTATTGCCCACAAACATTCCGGGACAATGTCAAACTCGGGAGGTAGAGGTCGGGTCAAGTACTGGAAGTTAAAGGGTTGCTGTGGTGAAACTGTTAATCTTATTCCGTCAGGGGAACAATGAATCACTGCATTCAGTTTCTTTAGCAAATTCAACCCTAGCAAATTTTCTCCACAGTTTGAAGTGAGAAGAAAAGGGCACTGGTCTGTGAAAGGACCCAAAGAAACAGATACCGGCGCAGAAACCGGACAAACAGTTGGTATACCAGAGAACCCTATAGAAACGTTTGTTTGCCCTGACAGTGGGATGTTTGGAACCCTAGAATGGTCAATGGAGCACTTTTGTGCTCCAGTGTCGATCAAGAACTGATGTTTCCT
This sequence comes from Ambystoma mexicanum, assembly GCF_040938575.1. Taxonomy (NCBI): domain Eukaryota; kingdom Metazoa; phylum Chordata; class Amphibia; order Caudata; family Ambystomatidae; genus Ambystoma; species Ambystoma mexicanum. The sequence continues at coordinate 1,046,067,526 of NC_090936.1, forward strand.
ATTCCCCACCAATAATTCAACGTAGGGGCCCTTCTGAATAACGGGAATAGGTAAAGGTTCCAAACACTGCTTCGGGCAATCCTAATAAGGCAGAACTTCGTCAAAGGGAAGTTCTTCAGAAAGATAGGCAGCAGAAGGGTGATCAAATATATTTCTCGAGTCCATACTCGGAGTTTGATTTTCCCGTGAAAAAGGTTGTTGGGGATCTTGTAGAAGCTGACCCCTATCAGGGCCCCCTGCTCCGGGGCGGCCCCTTGGTCGCCTACCCATACCTCCAAATGTGCCTCCTGACCTCTGACGAAGGGCAGGGCACTGTGCTCGCCAGTGACCTTCCTGGCGGCAATAAGCACACTGATTAATATTTATAGGATTTGGAGGAGTATTTCCTCTTGGAATGTACTGACCTCTAGTCTGTGTCATACCTCCTCTAGGGTTTCTGACAATTTGCTGCAACAATACCTTAGTCTTTAAGTCACCCCTTCTTTTTTCGATTTTCTCTTTTTCATTATTAACCCGATTCTCATAATACTGAGCCATATGCAAAACCTCTGACTGAGATTTTGCCTGCCAAGCGCTCTCTGAGGACATAATTTGTGACTGGATGTCGGGCAACAATCCACGTACAAATTTGTCCACAAACCACCTCTTCCCTGATTCAGTGCCTAAATCCTGTCCACTGAAGTCAGAGAACACCTGTTCGAATCTATTAAAGAATTCAGTAGTACCTTCAGTTTTCCCTTGGACGCAGGCCGTAAGCTTGTCCCAAATAATCCTTTTTTCTGGGATTATAGTTTTTAGTTTAGCAACTATTCTATCGGGTAAGGTAAGTATTACCTGGGGTGGTTTCTAACCAGCTGGTCGTTCCCCATCTATTCTAATCAAATTTACCCATGTATCCCCTAACCCCGGCACATCATCTATTGTCCGTACCTGTTTCCATACATCAACTGGCAAAAGCACTGGAAACAATAAGTCCATGTCACTTAAGGTGAACACAGAAGACTGTAAGACGGATTCTATTTCTTTATAAAACCCTGTCGGGTTTTTCCTAATATCAGGGACTGATTGCCTAATCGTGTTCACTTCCTGTCGAGAGAACGGGACGTGAACAAACTGCGATACGTAATGTGCAGGGATATCCATCGCGGGAGTACCAGCCGCCGCGTCGGCGGGGATTTCTACTTTTGGGACAAGGGTCGGAGGGACCTCTCTCATAGGCAACTGAGATATAGGGACCTCCGACCGCTTACTGAGCAATAAGGCCAAATCGAGCGCTAAAGCAGCCGTAGAAGTGTCGGGCGAAAAAGCTCTTTTACAAACGCCTAATAACTCTATGGGGCAACCCACCTTCTTCCTTATACATTCCTCCTGTAAGTGCTGTACCATCACTTGGATTACCTTTCTTTGCATCTCTACCGTGTATTGACTATATGTGTCATACACCTCATCTGGCGGTATCGATGAATCCGAGATCCATCGAATCGCGTCTTTGGTACAAATTCGTACTTCCTCAGGTGCTGATCTTCGGCACGAAAGGAACCGTTTCTGTACATATATCCTATCGTCCTCATCATCCTCGTTTTGTAACCTTTCAAAATCCCTTCTAAACTCAAACAACCTATCAACATGTCCATATACTTTCTGCTCTGTATCCCTCGAGAGTGCCAAAGCATTCAGATCTCTCACCCCTTGTGGGAGATCCGAAGTTTGCAATCTACCCCACATAACACCTAAGTGAATCCCCAGTCCTTCAATAAAAACATTTTTCTCGGGAAAATCGTGCAAATTAGATAATGTTGAAAATACATCAGTTTGATCACCTTTTTCCATGCAATGCTTAGCCCAAGCAAATAGTTCCTGTTTCCTGCCCGCAGGAACAGTACTACGAGTCACAATTTTCGACCCTGCACCGGGATCTGTTTTAGTGAACATGGGACTCCCCGGAATCGAAAGTGTAGGTGAACTTAACAAGGGTGCAGGGGAGAGAGGCAATGTAATAGACGGAGGAGCGACAACCAAAGAACTAGGAGCAGTAGGCTGCGCAGGGGGAGTAGGAATAGCAACGGGGACAATAGCAGGAACGGGCAAAGTGCCCACAACAGGAGCATACGGAGGTGGCGCTGAAGAGTCAGGCCTCAGTTCATTCAATATTTTCTCGATAAACTCCTCGGAAACATGGAAATCTTTAGAGGGGTAAATTTTCTGGACCCCAAGCGAGAAAGCTCTATCCATTTTCTGGGCTTCTTCTAATCGTTTTTCCTTGTCATACAACAATGCCTTTTCGGCATTTGTTTTATGACGACGTGCATGTTTATCCCTACTTTTAAGCTGCTGCAATGCTTCCTTTTTCCAATTTTTGTAACACATCAAAGGCTGCTGGCCTAGCCTTTTTCTTAAGTAAGATTGATTCTAAGTATTCAATACGGGGGATCTCAAAACTACCATTGATTGGCCACTGAAATTCGGAGGCATTTCTGGTCTGTCTGTGCCAAATGTCATTAAATACAATACTACCAATGCCATACTTACAGTACATAGTACACGCCGGCGACCCCTCCTGTGGTGCCGGACGGCTAAATTCCAAAGATTGTCGATCGCTGCGGAACAGAGCCCTAAAGCAGCTAGACAATTTCCCAGGCATTTCTCAAAGAATTGGTGTTACCTGGTCCAATAATTGTGTCTGCAGATACAATACTCCAAATTCAAATTGTCAGGGTTAAATTAAGAGCAGGGTCACGACTGCACCTGACCAAACCTAAGGAGGACCGTACGGTTTACAAAGGACTTCAACTAACGATTTTTACCTGCGTTCGGTGGTTTCGGCAAATCTGCCCGCCTCGGAATTGGACCCTCGTCAAGATGCCGTGTCAGACCGCACGACTATCGCCCAAGGATCGGATCGTGCAGCGCTGCCGAGGTATCGCGTCTCGATCGGTCGGGCCCGCAGAATCACACCGTCCGATCCCGATTCGATAGTCTGTGTCAACCTTCAATGATCCGGCATCAATCTTGAGGGTCCCTATTCGGGCGCCAACTGTGGAAACAGAGAAATTGATATGAGGCCGGGAAGCCCAAAAGGAAACACACCAACACAGGTTACAAAGGACATACAAAGCGCTTTATTTCAAAGTTACAAAGTTACCAAAGTCAATTGACATACGGATAGCTATTCGGCCCTCTGACTAACACGCGAACCTTCAACGTAAGGTTCGCACTGAAAGTGGGAGAGACCGATCATCGGGATGCTTGGGTTTTTATATGTTTTGTCCTGCATTGGCCAGCCCTCTCACAAGTTAACCATTCTTGGAACCGTGGCTAGGGTTCGTAGCCAGGTCGAACACACAATTTACATAATTAGATCAGTTCCGCTGATACAGTTACATATTTACACACAGGTTAAAGAGAGGACAAGGTCTTAGTTCGTGACCCTAACAAGTGGCCTGCGGACATATTATTTATTCACGTGTGCGGAGGTCACCACGGCCGGAGTCTTACTCAAAATGTCATTCGGCCTCCATTTTGTGATTCAGGGTGACTTCCACACTGCAAGAGTACCTGAAATGGCGGCTAGATCCAAGATGGCGGCTTACACAATACATTAAGGTCAAGACCTTGCCGCGGAACCTATGTACATGGTATTCTTTAGACAGCTTGGCGTAGGCCAACATACATTTAAACAATGTGATTGGGGTCACAATATTACATCGATTTCCACAAGGGCACTGAACAGTCTACATGAATACCTTCTAGTGAAGGGCCTCGCAATCAATGCAATGGAGACCAATATAATGGTTCTTGGACCCCAACGGTCACGGCGAGGTGCCTCTTTTAAATGGTATCTGAATAAGCAACCACTGTTAATTGTCAATGAGGCATTGTATTTATGCGCCTTGATTATCAGCAGCAAGGCAGACCTCTCTCGCCAGATAGCCTTGAAGACAAAACTAAGGATTCTAATTGCCCAAGGTCACTTTATCCACAAGAAATTCAGTAAATTCTCGCTGCAGCACATACTGGCATTTTACAAAGCCTAAGTCATGCCGACACTACTATATGGAGCGGAAGGGTTCAGAGGTGTCGCTAGGAGGGGGGGTAGAGGGGCTACAGCCCCGGATCCTTTGCTTGTAGCCCTGGATGAAGATAAGGGGGTTACAAGCAAAGGCTAGCCCGGGCCGAATTCCGCACATTTTTGCTGCCGCCTGCAGTGCTGGAAAGGCGGCACTGTGCACACAGGTAGAGGCAGCATGCAGGCAGGTGATTCGAACATAGCTGCCTGCCTCCTGGCCCTGGGGTGCTGCTACTCGTGCTGTGCTGCTGCCTCATGATCACCGTCTGCGCTTGCGCAGCCAGCATCAGGGAGCTGAGCCACCGCCCAGGCACGTGCCTTGTATCTTTCGCTGCATGCACACTTGCACAGATCAAGACAGCAGGTCACGCCCAGCCCTGTGCCAGTGCAGACACTGAACGCGAGCTGCCATGAGCGAGTAGTCCGACAACGCCAGTCGCTCACCACCTGCACCAATCCATCTACTGTGTGACGTGATGGTCATGACCCCCAGCCCCCAGCCGTGTTACTGCACCCCCCCCACCCCTGTGAAGCTTCAGACAGTGCCTGCCGACTCCGGGACCGAGCCCATGCTGGCGGCGGCATATATGCACCGACTGGCGCCAGCTAACTGCAGTGTCAAGGTAGGTGTCTGTGTGTGTTTACTCTGTCAGTATTGGATTGGTAATATTAGTGGCGGTCCGCGGCCTACGACATAACTAAAACCCGGCGGCGTCCTTCATCAACACTGTGGTGGAACAGAGGCGTCGCTGGGAGGGGGGCCCAAAATGAGCATGCAAGCGTGTGTCCTAAATATTGTCTCAAAGCCCAACCTGCCGTTCTGGCCACTGACCACTTATGTTCAGAGCAATTTGTGGCAGGTGATGGGGACGCCTATTAGCTTGTTTGGCGCTGAAACTGATGTTAACTTCTTGCCAAACTACAGGATAATGACTAAAAGTGTGTGATTATTGCACTTACTGGGCAGGATGTACAGTTCCCTGGTGCAAAATAGTCAATCATTCTTGACTTTTTGGCTCACGTGATATTACATCTTGGTGGGCTGGTCCCTGTATTTATAAACTGTGCAATAATACATACATTGTAATTGGTTTTTTATAGCTCGCTTATTACCCATAGGTAGTGCGGACCCGGGGATCGAACCTGTCTTGCTCTGTGTTGTTTTGCATGCAAGCCTTTTGCCCCTGAGCTATCCTCCCTGAGGTATCCCCTTGTGCTCGCAGTGCCAGGAATTGCAGAACATAATCTCTGAGCCCAGTTTCAGCACATTTTCATGAAACAAGTGTGGGAATGAAGGCGTTGGGCGAGAAAAATGTCCAGTGGTTCGTCTAAGTGACCAGCTTCGGAATATTTACACTCCAAAGTTATTTTGAATGCATATTACTGTTGCATGACAGAAAAGCAAATATGTACACATATGTGTGTGGTTTATGTAGAACACAACATTCTACCAAGCAATAATGCACCATACAAAAAAGGAGAGAACACAGAGAGAGATGGGGGGGCGGGGATGTGGGGTTGCGTGGAGAGCTGGGAGGCGAGAGGCCCATTACGAAAGTTCATCCCATGAGACCAGGTTCATCAAGTTTGTGGAATATGCATGCATTGGGCACTACCATACGAATGTGTTCACAGATAGCCCATACAAATAACCAATGAATTTGAATTCTGGCAGTGGCCTTCTCGCCTTTCATCCTTACACAGTCGATACAATAAGTATAATTTAGGAGGCTAATAGTAACATCTTTTAAAATGCAATACAACAGCCTATAAAAACTCTAACCTTGTCCTGTCACTCAAATCTTTCCAGGCCATTAAACGGACTGACCCATTTAACAAAAGAGTTTTAAAACGGCCTACCTTAATTTAACGATTTAATGTGTGTTTATTTGCAGCATGTAAAAAGGGGATTGGTTTTTTTAGGTACTTTTTCATGTTAGCACCATCTCTCTGTTAAAGAATGGTCAAGTGCCTACATTGCAGGCACATCTCAAATTGTGGCTACACTACTCAACTAAAATATGTGATCCTGGCCAGATCATTTGATCTAAATGTACTTCATCTGCAAAAGTTCTAATGAAAAAGAGTTAAGTCTGTTTTTGCTCTGAATAGATGATGATCTAAGAGTTAAACAGAGGAAATGTGTGTAGCTGTTTCTTCTTATTAACAAAATATCAGTGTGTTTATTGTGTTTGTGTGCGCGTGGGGCAAGCACCGCTTATCTAATGCTTATAGGCAGAGTTAGTGGTGTGAGTAGGCCGCAGAATTCTCTGGACTTTTGATCATGAGGGCACACACAAGAAAAAACACCAATTAAACCCATCATTCTTGTTTATGACGCGTACGTTCAGATCATGTAGTTATGTGAAGTCCAAACTTGCAATGGGGTCTAGCCCCGGATCTCTTACAAACCTAGCAACGCCCATGCCCACCTGCCCAGGGAACGCATTCCGCTGACATTACAATATGTATACAATATGTACGGATGTCATTCCACATTGACATAGTATGGCGGCGCGATTTTGAAAAGGTTTTTTTCTCATACATCATGACAGGCATTCTTTTTTGCAAGGGCGTATTAGCATGTATGATTTCACTAACATGATTGAATGAGGGCATGCCAGATTTTAGAGTACTTATTCAAAGATATAAAATAGGCTGGTTTCAGAAGTCTTTGTCCGATCCTTACAAGTTGTTTCACAGTTTAGTACACCCTTGTCCACATGTTGAATTAGTAAGATCAAGTATAGCAGTTAGCCAAGCCTTTGCTTGGTCTACATATCTCTTTAACTTATCTCCAAACACGGAGTAGAATCACCGCTAAACTGCAGGGGTAGGCGGGATACGCGTCTTCATTGACGCAACACCTTCTTAACTGATTCAATTTACTGCAAGGCACGGAAGTAAACGTACATTACAGAATTCCAAGAGTGGAGACACTTATTAATATATATTTTTAGAGAGTGGAGAAAGAGCAAACTACAATTGAAAGCAGGAAGAACTCACTTTAAACACAAAAAGTGAATCAAGATTTGTTTGACCACTGCACCTCCGCCAACCCCGCCCAAGACAGCCACAGACAGCCCTTACCAACAGGGCTTGCTCAATACTGCGCGCGCAATGGCGCATGCGCTAAGGTTGATAAAGGGTTGCTGGGAAAAACGGATACACACATCCACACTTCCACACTTAGAAATTCTTCAGCAAACAAAAGCACCTAGAAGAAAAACAAACATAAAATAAACGTTCCGTTCTGTAAACAGACATACAAAAATAAACGTTCCAAGTTGTTAGAAAGTTCCAAAGTCCACAGTAGATTAGTCGTGCATACCGTTGTATTCACTGGCAATAGTTCAATGAGGATAGCCACAGACAGCCCTTACCAACAGGGCTTCCTAACATTGCGCGTATGCAATTGCGTGTGTGCTATGGTTGATAAAAGGATGCTGGGAAAAATAAGCGCGACTTAAGTTTTTCAGCAAAAAAAAGTACCTAGAAGAAAAACAAACATAAAATAAACGTTCCGTTCTGTAAACAGACATACAAAAATAAACGTTCCAAGTTGTTAGAAAGTTCCAAAGTCCACAGTAGATTAGTCGTACATACCGTTGTATTCACTGGCAATAGTTCAATGAGGATAGCCACAGACAGCCCTTACCAACAGGGCTTGCTCAACAGCACGCGCGCAATGGCACGTGCACTAAGGTTGATAAAGGGATGCTGGGAAAAATGGATGGGACGTCCACACTTAGAAATCTTTCAGCAAAAAAAAGCACATTGTGCTATGGGTGCCCAAAGTCCTTGCCCAAGCAGGTATTATTTTTGTGATCTGTCATCAATCACCAAAAGACGAGACAACAGCAACGTCTCTCCAAAACCCGAAATTTCGAACAGAAGATTACAGTAGGTTAGTCTTGAGACTATCAGAGCTCTTGCTAGTGTGACACAGCTCTATGTAGAGAGAAAAGGTCTGCTGTCAGTAATTGATTTTGTAGTGCATGCTGCAGCAGAAGCGATGGCATTTACCTGTCCAATTAGGGAAAGAAAGGCGTCTAAGTAGGCCCCCAAGGTTTTTACTTCTTTGGTGACTGTGATAATGTTGCCGTCAATGATGAATGAGTAGTATGCTTTGTCTAGTTTATTCAGTAGAGGTTGGGATCCAACCAGAAATAAATCCATTTTGCCATCATTTAAACAGAGTGCGTACATAGCCATCCAGGCCTGGACGGTTTGGTAGATATTGCCTAGGGTGTTGGAGTTTAGATTATATGAACCTGTTATTGGAATGTGGATTTGGGTATCCTTGGCATAGTTAGTGTAGGAGATACCCATGAGATACTCATGACAAGCAGTGCAGTATCAACACACGTGGATGTGTTAGGTGAAATCCCGGGTACAGTTGCCGCATAGATCATAGGTGAATGTGCAATTGCGCTGGATGTCATTGATTTACATAGGTGGGTGTGATCCAGTGATGAATGAAGTGTATTTGACTACATTGACCCTTGCCCAGTTTCTCTCCACACACCACACCCACAATGCTTGGTACTGTTGCAATGGCATACAGGTCCCCATGCTAGCATCAGGTGGTTCACAAGCAACTCCATGGAAAAGACTTGTAATGTTACTTACGCTGCTCATCAGTGTCAGCATGCTGCGCTCTGGGCACCTGTTCTTATGTGGGGTTACTGGTGATGAGGTCTTCCCATTCTGTGGGAAAACTCAAAGTCTTAGTGCCACTGTTGGTCACATACATGCGTTTGCTCCTCATCGCCTTAAGATGTTTAATGAGTAAGCACATACGTCAGCAAGCTTGAGTCGCAGGACACTGCCAGGGATCTGGGTCTGTGAGCAGAATTGCCTATGCATGCCTTCTCCGGTAATCATATGTAGGTAACTTATCCCATAAGGTTATCCCTCTGTGGTACTGCAAAGTTACATGTGGTTGTACTTCAGTGGACAGTATCAGCATCTATGGTTTACTGAAGTCTTCCATTTTCTGGTCCTTGTAATGTTGTGGCTCAAGAGATCTTTACGTTGTACTGCTGTCAGTGGTATTGTCTGTGTCATTCTTGAATGTGGTGTCTCCTGCAGCAGCTGTGGTTTGACGCATAAGGGATGATGACCCAGATTCCTGGGCGTCTTCTGCAGGGTTGGTGTCGACAGAAGGGGAATCATACCCTGTAACTGTTATGCCGATGCGAGCATTTACTGCTCAGCGGCCTCTCAGCTGCTGGTGGCATGGCTTGTTCTCTTCAACAAGACTTTTTGACATCCCTCCATTCCACTATGAATGCTGTACTTGAGAGCAACATGTTTAAATATTTCTCTTTTTTGTTGCTTGCAATGACTATCTCACTAGCACATTTTGCCACTATTTTGTCCCATATTTAACTCTGATGAATGCCAGAGACAGTCTTCCGAGATGTTGTTTATAATTTTGCCACTAAGTGGCTTCATGTCATTCAAAGGCAGTTATAGTGTGTGCACCTGTATGCCCTAACCACAACACACAAGGATACACTGTGAGGAGGAGGAGAGTGGGATTTAGGCGTTCTTTCAAGCACATAGACATTCAGGCACATGTCATTCCCCATATCATTGGTGGACCAATGCTGAGTGCTTAACTGGGGTTCCAAGAATCCATTGGGATCCAGGCTACGATCCTGGGGGAACCCATCAATCAACTGGGTGAACTTCTCAATCTACTGGTTGGTAGATTTCAATCGCATGCACCAACGCTATTTTGTCACTGTATAAAGTAGACACTACTGAGAATACTGTATTTTTTAAATGTAATGTCATACATTTGCATTATTAATTCCCTGAATGCTGAACAACTTAAGTACCTTACTCAAAGATTATTTTAATTTCAAGGTAAGCAAATATATGTTTGTTTTGTGAATAACAATATATATATATGTTGTATGATGTCCTCATTCCAGGAATATGTTCAGTATACAGTGGATTTAGCACCTGAACCAATGGATCACCTAAAGTTAGGTCAGACTATTTTTTTCCTCATTCCTTTAAATGCACATTGAAAAAACCTGCATATCATAAATTGTAATCAATTACTTGGGTATAGCTTCAGTGGTTGAGGTGAACTGGCCGAGGCCTACTGTATGTTGCTATTTGAGATACAGTATAAGTTACTGTAGAACCTGTTTTATAGGGTGTGCTAAGAGTTAGAGTGTTACGCCATATACTCTATTGCACCTCTATTGCCCCTTGCCACTTGTTAAGAAGATTCTTTCTATTAGTGATACTGAACCAGCTCCCATGTCTAGCTGTTACAGGACCCCGTATTAAAATATAACGAAATAAAGGAATGGGCAGACTATGCCCTGGAACCAACTGTCATGAAACCCTTAGGCATGTATTCACTGAATGCATAAGGTTAAAAGATAAAAGATACACATTATTGGTTAAAATGGCATACAACGTTGACACTACAGAGAATATTTTAATTGTTCTTTTAAAACGTGCCTAATGGAAACAAGTGGTTGCTAAGTGCAGAACCGGAATTTGAAACTCTGTTGCTCTGCGCTTTTTTGCTTCCAACACAAACGCGTTGCCCCTGAGCTATCCTTCCTCCCCAATGTCATTTTGGGGTTGGTGTATGCAGAAATTCCGATAATTCTAGCACTGACTATAGAATAGAGTGAAAGAAATAATGCAGAAATCACTGCATAAAGCTTATTGCTTGTGCTTATTTAGAAAATGACTGAATGTTGGAACAATGAAATAGTAGCTTTTACTGAATGTTGGTTTTACCATTAAGTTTTTAAGATTTTACAGTGATATGGATATATTTTTGATATTCATGTTGCAGTGATGATATGGTATGAAAAGTAATGTTTTACTATAGCATACCTAATACATAAATAAATATACTGTATTGCGAAAGTCTCTGTAAAATATTGTGAATGTCTTTGTAAAATAAAATTTTGGGCACAGCTCCCTAGAATCAGAGATTAATGTTGACCAGCCCTCTGCCAAAGAGTATGCCACTGTTAGGGAGAATTCTCTGTTCAGGCTGAATTTCCTAACCTAGTGAGTCCCCCAGCAGCTTTGCTGGATTTCTGGAGTTTGTTTTTTTCCATCCTGCCAAGAGTGTGACCCTTTTCTTTCACTCTTGGACATGTATGTGTGTAATTCCTTTGAATGTCAATGTGTTCGATGGGCTATGGGGTCTTTTACTCCATAGGGTCTCATAGGTTTTTCTATGTGTGTCACACTGCACCCTACGTGTCGTGACACGGGGGCGCCCTAGCAGGTCCCCCCACCATAGACTCCATACTCGGGGACTGACTACTGTCTCCCCGGGCATGTAAAGTCACCATTGGCTTTACTAGACCTAAATTGCTGACAGAACTAGTACCAACCATCTTATTGTGGACGTACTGGTAGGAGTAATTTGATTACTCCTGGATCTGTTACTCGAGGGGGCACTGTCCCGTCCCCCCTCGTCGAGTTTTTGGCTGGTGGCAGTGGAAACTACTTGTTATGTTCGACCCCGAGCATAACCCTATGGGATTCGTCCCATTGTTTGAGATTGATACTTTTTCTCGTTAATCTCCGACGTACCACCGATCTACTTATCTTAAATAAGTTTATTGAGTGGTATTTTCTGCCAGAACTCGGTTTGTAAAATGGCGTCTGTGTTCGTCTCTGTGACTCCTAAACCAAAGGTTGAGCCCTTTGTTCCACTTTTGGCGGGCCTCTGGACAGAGACCCTCCAAAGTGGTGCCATTCTGTCTGGGTTACCTCAGGGGTGTGGGAGGGGGTTTAGACACCCTGGACCGAGTTGCCTTGCCAACTCAGGTCGCACTCTGGAGTGATTGGCCCAGGTGGTGAGCCTTCCCGCTCACCACTTAGCATGTGTTGATTGACAGCTAGGCTGAATGAATGGGGGGCGTCTGCATAAAAGCAGGGCTTTTGGGACTGGATCTTCAGAAGTCGCCACAGGACCTAAAGAATCCGACGAGGGTAACGCTGAGCCGACCTGCACGACGACACCTCCGGTGGAGCCCTGCGGAACCGTCTCACAATCTCCCGACGACAGAGGAGATCTCCCTGCCGGAGAGTCTCTTCCCCTGGCTGGTGGGAACAACCAGTCTTCTTCTTCTTTGTGCTTTTTATTCGCCCAGGGCGCAGTGGTCGAATTGCCCGTGCAGAGCACCCGGCAACCGGATAGCCACTACCCCTGTACCGCGACCGAAAGGTGGTGCCTTGTGACGGAGCACTCCGCGGCTGGTTTCTTCCCTGGTGGTGCACCGGACATCTTTCCTCCGACGACAAGATCATCTCTACTCTTGGCCAAGACCCATCGTGCATCCACCACCAGGAACAACTGCCCCCGCCGGAGCTGCCCTCCACAACAAGGTACCGTAACCGCCTGGCTTCCCTTTTTCGATCGGTTCGTGAGAGGTATCTGATTCCTCCCCGTTCCGTTGGGTTGCCTCCAAGCTTTATTACTCTTTGTTCTGAACTGGTTCAACCTGTCGCTAACATTTTGCTAACAAAGACTTGAGCGCATCTTCCGTAGAGACTTTCCAGGACATCGTGCCTTGCCTCTCACCGAGTGGGCCTGGCCGCTGAACTTTATGATCTATTGTGATTATTGCCTTCCTGCCTTGCATTTTTTCCGCTTCAGTACGAACCGTGTTGACTTCATTACCTGCCTATCTCTTTTCTCCCTTTCTCACGAAATATTCGAGTGTCATCTAGGTTGAGGTATACACCTCTGTCTGAAAATAAGTGGTGCCCTTAGAACCTAGAGTTGTCGATATTGTGTTTCAGGAGATCAAGCTTTATTCCATTCCGCAGAGTAATTGCATTTTGATTTGTTTGCCGTGATTTGCCTTAGTATTTTTCGTAGACGTTCTGTTATAAATAAATAACTTACTACCTTTATACTAAGCCTTGTTGCGTGCTTACTTGTTTTGCTGTGAAGAATTGCCCTACCTTGTATACTCCCTATACTGACCAACTTTTCTTGAGAGAAGTCTGACTGCTCAGCCACAGCTACCAATTGAATCTGTGTGGTACAGACTGCTACCAAGTGGGTTCATCGCAACACCTGTAGTCCTAAATCTTTTGCAGTGGTCCCAGAGGGAACTGCACAGGTTTCCGCCTAACACTGGTGTACAGCGGTGGGATTAGTATCGAGTATACAGTTTAGAGTGCTTTTCGACGCTGTAGGACAACTAACCACAAAACTTTACGAAGCAACTTTCAAAAAACATGTCTACGATGGAAATTTACAGCCAAGAGTCTTTGTCGGATAAAAATGCTGAGAGTCTGCGAGCTCTCTGTAGACAAGAGAATCTTCCTGTAAAAGGCAAGAAGTTAGAATTGATAGAGAGATTGCTGGCGAACCAAAGTCTGGGTACTGGTTCAGAGGAACCAAACTCTCCAGCAACTGTAGATAACAGTGATGGTGTTGATCTGAATCGTAATTCTGATGATAGCGATGAAGAGGCTGACGAGGACGGCGAGGCTAACGAAAATGTCTCCCCCGTGCCTCTATCTGCCTTAACAACTGTGCCTACGGGGCCCATACCAGGTCCCACAAGTAACCCTGCTTATTTTGAACTTGAAAAAATGAAGCTCGAATTAGAATATAAACGGTTCTTGGCTCAATCTGAACGAAACCAAGAGCTCGAGTTCAGACGAATGAATGCCCAGGCTGAGCAGAAACAAGCTGAGTTAAGACTCAGAGAAATAGAGCTTAATCATGAGTTATAAATGAAAAAGTTGTCTATGGAAAATGCTTCTCTCTCCTCTGGTTCCTCTATGAGCTCCAGTCCCAAAAGACCCCGGATGCCGAAGGAATTAGTGGGTATGTACGAACCGAGATTGGATGTGTTGGATTGGTTGAAACTGTTTGAATACAATCATGGGCTCCAGGACATCACCGGGAACGCGCTGCTTCCCTGGTTGTTCTCTAGGCTTCCTCCTGTTGCGGCTGATGTGGTAATGGAGTTGGGGGAGGTGGATAAGACGGATTACGAAAGTGTGAAACTAGCTTTGATAGCTAGATTCGGGAAGACCCCTTCCCAGTATCTTAAGAGGTTTAGAACCCTCAAAAAGAATGATGGTACCCCTTGGGCTACCTGGGTGAGTGAAGGGTTGAAAAACTTAGAGGGATGGATTAAGGGTTACAAAGTTAACACTTACGAGGGTATGCGAAATCTTTTTATGTTGGAGTCGATTTATGATGCCTGTTCTCCTGAGCTCAGACAGCACTTGGCTGATTCGAAGGAATTAGATTCCATGGCTCTAGCTAAGGCTGCTGACTTATGGGTTGCCAACAGGGCTACTCACAAGGATTCTGGGGCAACTCAGAAAAAGGACGAGGGAAAACAGCCAAAAAGAGACTCAAAGGAGAATTCGAATAACTCACATTCCAAAGAGGGCCCCAAACCAAACCAGAAGGGTAAGCCACCGGGAAAACCACAGCAGAATAGTGTGACTTCTGGTGCCAAAACGGAAGGAGGTCAGAACAAGCCACCATTCCAGAAAGCATTCGGAAAATGCTTTGTTTGCGGCTCGACTGACCATGTGAAAGGAGATCCCAGATGTAAGGGTAAACCTTCAGGGGTCCAACTTGTCTCCTTAGCCTTCGCTCCAGAGGAGGAAGTCCAAATGGCAAGCGGAAACTTTCTACTGCTAGCTGACGAACCCATTGGAGTCTCAGCCAGTGTTTCTTTAGTATCTCTGGGGTTGTGGGAACAACAGAATTTAGATGTCTATAATTCTATCCCCGATAATACTAAAGAGTATTATAAGGACAGTGTCCAGGTGAATGGTCAGGAGACGCCTGCCATTAGGGACACTGGGGCCAGCATAACTGTGGTGGATAAATCGTTTTTTCAGGCTGAGGATGTTGCTAAGGCACCCAAACGCCTCACCAAGTTAGCTGGAGGGCCTGTGCAGATGCTTCCCCAATTACCAGTTCTCATCCAGTGTAACGACATGACTGTAAAGATACCTGTCAGCATACAGAGTGAGGTACCAGGACGCGTACTGTTGGGTAACGATTTGAAGACTCTCGGAGTTGTATCGCATACTCCCAGACCTCCTAGTAAAAGGTTACAGAAGCTAACCAGACCTGCAAGAGAGAGGACCATGCGCGGTACTCTCGAGGAGATGATGAAGAAAGAGATCACTCCTGCTCCATTGGAAATAGCGTCCGCTGTCTCTAAGAATACAGAAGCAAAAGGGAAACCTAAGACTTCTAAACCGAAACCAGCAGCCCGCATTTCAATGCAGCCGACACGGACTTCCCCGCGGTTGTCCAACGCCACACCCGTAACTCCACCTCCAGCTGAGGCTGAGAGGGAGGTACAACCCTGTATGGTGGAATTAGACTCTGAGGAAGAGCTAATGGAAGGCCAAGAACTCATTGGAGATCTGGATCCTGTTGACCATCCTGAGCTGCAGTCGTTACTGGCAGGAGGTGGACCCAGCAGGGCAGACTTCAGTAAGGGACAGAGAGAATGTCCAACTCTGGAAGATCTTCGCCATCAGGCAGAAGCTCAGGCTGAAGGGCAAGAGCCTGGGAAACATAGGTTGCACTGGGAAGATGGCCTCTTCTATAGTGAACCGACCGAGTCTGCACCTGGAGACTACAAACGCCTTGTAGTACCCCAAGCAAACAGACCACAGTTCTTGCAGTTAGCCCACGAGATTCCTTTGACGGGTCACTTGAGTTTCAAGAAGACTAAGGAAAGGCTCTCACTCTACTTCTATTGGCCAAAGATGGGGGCTGAAGTAGAAAAACACTGCAGAAGCTGCCATATCTGCCAGATCTCTGGTAAGGTTGGGTCCAAGAATGTGGCACCGTTAGTGCCTCTCCCCGTTGTGGGAGTCCCATTTGAGAGAGTAGGGATTGACATTGTTGGTCCCCTTGATCCTCCAACCTCCTCAGGCAACAGGTTTATACTTGTTGTAGTAGACCATGCTACTAGGTATCCTGAGGCAATTCCTATGAGGACTGTTACAGCTCCGGCTGTGGCTAAGGCCCTCCTTGGTATTTTTACTAGGGTCGGATTTCCTAAGGAAGTAATCTCTGACAGGGGGTCAAACTTTATGTCCCACTACATGAAAGCCATGTGGAAAACCTGCGGAGTAACTTACAAGTTCTCAACGGCTTACCACCCACAAACCAATGGGTTGGTAGAACGGTTCAACCGAACCATGAAGAGCATGATAGGTGCTCTAGAAGAACCCCTTAAGCGTAAGTGGGACCTTCTATTGCCATGCCTTCTTTTTGCTTATAGAGAAGTCCCTCAGGAGGGAGTAGGTTACTCTCCCTTCGAACTGCTCTATGGTCATCCTGTCAGAGGTCCGTTGGCCCTGATTAAGGAGGGGTTGGAGAGTGCTCCTTCCCCCAAGCCAGTCAGAGTGACTGACTACGTGATAGGTCTCCGGAGGAGAATGTCACACCTGATGACAGAAGCAAGCGATAACTTGAAAGCTGGACAAGCATTGGTCAAGCACTGGCACGATCAAAAGGCTAACATGGTTGAGTTCGCTCAAGACCAGCTCGTTCTCGTTATGATCCCCACAAGGCAGAGGGCCTTGCAAGATAAATGGATGGGACACTACCGAGTAGTGGGTAAGCTCGGTGAGGTTAACTATCTGGTGGACTTGGGCAACCCCAAGGAGGCTCCGACAGTCTTTCACACCAACCGACTCAAAGCGTATGTCTCACGACCTGATGTAGGAGCGCTGCTTCTAGCATCATCCGAGGAAGAAGAAGAGAGTGAAGCTCTTCCGGATCTCCTCAGAGGCTTACCTTTAGATGAGAAAATTGAAGGAGTAAATCTCTCCTCCAATCTGACACCCGAGCAACAAGAAGAGTGCAAATCTATGTTGAATCAGTTTGCTTCTCTGTTCTCGCTCTCACCAGGCTTGACCCCTTGGGGCCAGCACGAGATACTCACTGGTGACTGTCTGCCTGTCAAAAGCAGAGGGTACCGCATGTCAGAAAACGTAAGAACCCACATCAAAGGTGAGGTCAACAAGATGCTTGATCTCGGGGTAATAGAGCCCTCTACTAGTCCATGGTCTAGCCCAGTTGTGTTAGTACCAAAGGCCGGATCTAAAGAACTTAGATTCTGCGTGGACTATAGAGCTCTTAACGCAGTCACCACGACTGATGCCCACCCTTTGCCAAGGACAGATGAGTTGGTGGATAAACTTGGCGCCGCCAAGTTCCTCAGCACATTTGACTTGACGTCAGGCTATTGGCAAATAGCCCTGACCGACCATGCCAAGGAGAAAACTGCATTTTCTACCCCCGTTGGGTTATACCAGTTTACGGTAATGCCTTTCGGACTAAAAAATGCACCTGCTACGTTTCAACGGATGGTAAACCAGGTTCTGAATGGGATGGAGGACTTCTGCATGGCATACTTGGATGACATCGCAGTGTTCAGCAATTCCTGGGAAGAACATGTAACCCACCTGAGAGATGTTTTGCAGGCTCTAGGACGAGCCAATCTGACCATAAAGGCGAGTAAATGCCAAATTGGACAGAGTAAGGTAGTCTACCTTGGACATGAGGTAGGTGGTGGAGAAATAAGGCCTTTGCTCAGTAAGATTGAAGCTGTGCAAAATTGGACAACACCGACTACTCAGACTCAGGTGAGAGCCTTCCTAGGCCTCACCGGGTATTACAGGAATTTCATAGAGAACTATGGGACCATAGCTTCTCCACTGAATGTCATCTCCTCGCCCAAATTCCCTAAAAAGGTTAAATGGAACGAGGAGTGCAATCAGGCTTTTGAAAACCTGAAAAAGGCTCTTTGCCAAGCCCCAGTACTCAGAGCTCCGGATTACCGCCAACACTTCATTGTGCAGACAGACGCTTCCAATGTAGGGATAGGTGCCGTACTCAGTCAACTGGATGGGAAAGGTAGGGAGCACCCCGTTTGCTACATCAGCCGCAAGCTGAAGGATCCTGAAACAAGGTGGGCAACGATCGAAAGAGAGTGCTTTGCTATCGTGTGGGCTCTGAAGAAGTTTAGGCCGTACTTGTATGGTTCTACTTTCGTCATTCAGACTGACCACCAACCCTTGAGATGGTTAATGCAAATGAAAGGGGAAAACCCAAATCTATTGAGATGGTCGATCTGCCTGCAAGGGTTTGATTTCACCATTGAGCACAGGTCAGGGTGTCACCACCAAAATGCTGATGGTCTCTCTAGGATGTATGTCATCGACTAGAGGTATGAGATTCATCCAGGAGTGGATTAAATCCTCCTGTCCCTTAGTCTGGGGGGGGCGAGTGTTAGGGAGAATTCTCTGTTCAGGCTGAATTTCCTAACCTAGTGAGTCCCCCAGCAGCTTTGCTGGATTTCTGGAGTTTGTTTTTTTCCATCCTGCCAAGAGTGTGACCCTTTTCTCTCACTCTTGGACATGTATGTGTGTAATTCCTTTGAATGTCAATGTGTTCGATGGGCTATGGGGTCTTTTACTCCATAGGGTCTCATAGGTTTTTCTATGTGTGTCACACTGCACCCTACGTGTCGTGACACGGGGGCGCCCTAGCAGGTCCCCCCACCATAGACTCCATACTCGGGGACTGACTACTGTCTCCCCGGGCATGTAAAGTCACCATTGGCTTTACTAGACCTAAATTGCTAACAGAACTAGTACCAACCATCTTATTGTGGACGTACTGGTAGGAGTAATTCGATTACTCCTGGATCTGTTACTCGAGGGGGCACTGTCCCGTCCCCCCCCGTCGAGTTTTTGGCTGGTGGCAGTGGAAACTACTTGTTATGTTCGACCCCGAGCATAACCCTATGGGATTCGTCCCATTGTTGGAGATTGATACTTTTTCTCGTTAATCTCCGACGTACCACCGATCTACTTATCTTAAATAAGTTTATCGAGTGGTATTTTCTGCCAGAACTCGGTTTGTAAAATGGCGTCTGTGTTCGTCTCTGTGACTCCTAAACCAAAGGTAGAGCACTTTGTTCCGCTTTTGGCGGGCCTCTGGACAGAGACCCTCCAAAGTGGTGCCATTCTGTCTGGTTACCTCAGGGGTGTGGGAGGGGGTTTAGACACCCTGGACCGAGTTGCCTTGCCAACTCAGGTTGCACTCTGGAGTGATTGGCCCAGGTGGTGAGCCTTCCGGCTCACCACTTAGCATGTGTTGATTGACAGCTAGGCTGAATGAATGGGGGGCGTCTGCATAAAAGCAGGGCTTTTGGGACTGGATCTTCAGAAGTCGCCACAGGACCTAAAGAATCCGACGAGGGTAACGCTGAGCCGACCTGCACGACGACACCTCCGGTGGAGCCCTGCCGAACCGTCTCACAATCTCCCGACGACAGAGGAGATCTCCCTGCCGGAGAGTCTCTTCCCCTGGCTGGTGGGAACAACCAGTCTTCTTCTTCTTTGTGCTTTTTTATTCGCCCAGGGCGCAGTGGGTCGAATTGCCCGTGCAGAGCACCCAGCAACCGGATAGCCACTACCCCTGTACCGCGACCGAAAGGTGGTGCCTTGTGACGGAGCACTCCGCGGCTGGTTTCTTCCCTGGTGGTGCACCGGACATCTTTCCTCCGACGACGAGATCATCTCTACTCTTGGCCAAGACCCATCGTGCATCCACCACCAGGAACAACTGCCCCCGCCGGAGCTGCCCTCCACAACAAGGTACCGTAACCGCCTGGCTTCCCTTTTTCGATCGGTTCGTGAGAGGTATCTGATTCCTCCCCGTTCCGTTGGGTTGCCTCCAAGCTTTATTCACTCTTTGTTCTGAACTGGTTCAACCTGTCGCTAACATTTTGCTAACAAAGACTTGAGCGCATCTTCCGTAGAGACTTTCCAGGACATCGTGCCTTGCCTCTCACCGAGTGGGCCTGGCCGCTGAACTTTATGATCTATTGTGATTATTGCCTTCCTGCCTTGCATTTTTTCCGCTTCAGTACGAACCGTGTTGACTTCATTACCTGCCTATCTCTTTTCTCCCTTTCTCATGAAATATTCGAGTGTCATCTAGGTTGAGGTATACACCTCTGTCTGAAAATAAGTGGTGCCGTTAGAACCTAGAGTTGTCGATATTGTGTTTCAGGAGATCGAGCTTTATTCCATTCCGCAGAGTAATTGCATTTTGATTTGTTTGCCGTGATTTGCCTTAGTATTTTTCGTAGACGTTCTGTTATAAATAAATAACTTACTACCTTTATACTAAGCCTTGTTGCGTGCTTACTTGTTTTGCTGTGAAGAATTGCCCTATCTTGTATACTCCCTATACTGACCAACTTTTCTTGAGAGAAGTCTGACTGCTCAGCCACAGCTACCAATTGAATCTGTGTGGTACAGACTGCTACCAAGTGGGTTCATCGCAACACCTGTAGTCCTAAATCTTTTGCAGTGGTCCCAGAGGGAACTGCACAGGTTTCCGCCTAACAGCCACCAGGATAGTTTTCAATAAGCTGTGCAGCCAGCACGTAATTTACACCTCCTAGCAAACAAACTGCACGTTAAAGCAAGGCTAATTCAAAAAGAGGTTTTGGCGCAGGTGACAATCAAACCCATCTCCCACTGCTGCTCCCTATTCAGAGGTGAGGAGTTAAACCACTTCACTACCATTACCATGATTATGAAGCCTGCAGAAAGATACATGCCCTTTCACATGGAAATTCATTTTGAAAAGGAAGAATTTAACTCTGAGGAAGGACTACTGGTAAGTATGGATATAACAGCATTGTACACCAGCATTCCACAGCAACAGGCTCTGGAATGTGTCCGTAATCAACTGACACAACATAATTTGCAACAACGGGTACCAACAGAATTCATAATTGATCTGCTACACATAACCCTTACTAAAAACATTTTTGTATTCGATAACATCTTTTACCAACAGACATGCAGCAATGGGCGCTACATTTGCCCCAACATGGTCATAATGTTTATGGCCTGGTTCGAGGAGACATACATCTATTTGCCAAACAACCCCTATTTTCAAAATATTTATAATTGGAAAAGGTTCATAGATGATATTATCTCTATCTGGAAAGGCAGCTCCACTGCCCTGCAAGAATTTCTGAAAAGGATCAACAACCACAACATGCATATCCAGTTCACCATGACATTCAGTGGCCAAGAGACCCACTTTTTAGATCTCAATATTTACCATGATAGTGGCAAATTGCAATGCACTCTCTTCAGAAAATTGACAAATCGCAATACACTTTTGCACTACAAAAGCTATCACCCCTGTGCCATTGAAACAACATCTTCCAAATGGACAATAGTTAAAAGTCCAGGCACAACTGTAGAACACTGGATGATTATCACTACATGCAAACAACCTTAATGCTAGGTTGAAAGCCAGGATCTATCCCAAGAAATTGCTTAATCAATTAGTAAAACGAGCCAGTTTAACACCACAAGAAACAATGTTCTCACCTAAAGCAAGATCAGAAACGGAGACAAGAATGACATGCGTCGCCATGTACTGCCAAAACACCTCACAATTTAGACGACTTATCAAAAAGTTTTGGCCACTAATTAGACTAGTGCTACCTGAAGAATCATACCCGAGGATGGTGCTAAAAAGATCCAAATATTTTAAGGAATTCCTCACACATGGACAATTTCAGAAGAAACCTGCTAAAACCCAATTATGGAACCTTCGTAGAGTGACTGGACACTACCTTGAAAGACCTGTACTCCATGGATATTCACAATAAAATTACATCATTCATAGTACGAGATAAAGCATGGGAATTGAGGCACTTCACAAATCTTAAAACATCCAATGTGATCTACTGTGTTCAATGTCCCTGCAGCAAGAAGACCATGGGCCAAAAAACAAGGCCGGTGCATAAAAGAATTGGAGAACATCGCTCCAGAATCAGATGCAGGACAAAAACAGCACCCTTTGTCACACATTACATCACTTATCAACACACACAGATGCCATGACTTGATGAGTGGTAGATGTGATTAAAATGTCAGCCAACATGAGGAATGCTTTCACATATAAAGAATCATGGTGGATCCATAAGCTGGGATGCCACATTTCAGGGCTAAATGAAGAATCTTCCACAGCTTGGTTAATGTGACCATTCATATGCAGAAAGCATCAGCAGGTTCATTAATGTGTGTCTGACAATAATTCGGACCCAATACAGATTCAGGGATCAGCCCATCTTTCAATACCATCACCGGTTTGAGAGATGGAATCATTGGAAAAAGCATTGCTGAAGTAATATACAAGTAAACACAAAATGTAAGGGAAATTCCATTGAGCAACGTTTTGAAATAGACACATTACAAATGGTGGCATAGAAGTACAGGCTTGTAACTGCCACCCAGCAACAAAGTGTCAAAGGACGGCATGCAGCATGAGGAAGGAGTTAACAAACTCAGGTACGTTGCCAATGGCAACGAGCCCGGACACGATCATCCCTACAGAGACGCGCTAATGGGTAACGCCTTGGAAGCCACGAGAGAAGTGGGCACGCACAGATGCCCGTAGTAAATGTCGAGAATAATGAAGTTATTCTCTTTACAGTCAGCCCGACCACAGGATTTCAAGGAGCTGCTCAGCACTTCCACATTGATAGAAAGACTAGTGAGAGCAGAATCCACATATGGCTACACAGCAAGGTAAGAGCCCCTTTGTCCATCAGCCAGCACATGCCTTTCCAAATTCGTTGGGGGACAGAAAATTAATCAAACAGAATTTTCTTTGGTAGGCATCATCATGTGCCTTGCTCCCAGGATTACCAAATGCAAAGGTGGGCCTACACGTGAACAGTACGTGGGGAAGGCCAGTTGTGTCCAGCCTGTATTGGTGTAGCGCTTACAAGCAACATTGAAACTTGTATGGGAAGATTCATTCCAGGCAGGTAAGACAAACCACTTATGTGTCAAATAGTAAAAGGACAACAGTGCAATTACATGTCCATATCTAACATCAAGTCCTTTCACCTCTCAAACGACTACCCCTCTCATTCACAAGCACTGTGGTTCAAGGGTGCGGCAGAGCGCTGAGTGCAAGTGGGATAGAAGAAACAGCATGGTGCCAGGTTACTGAACAGTGATTGAATTTCGTTTTTAGTTAGGGACATGTGCATTCTGACTTACAGATGGTAATAGGTTCCTTCTATTTGTTGTTTTGCAAGGGTTCAACTCATGAGAAGGTCCTGAGGAAGGTGCCCAAACAGTAGTGCCACCAAAACTTCACAATAAAAGCAAGCGCATTAACTTTCCTGCCAGAATATAGCAGGGACAATATTATTGGAGAAGTAGACCCTGAGTAGAAAAACATATTGTGAATACATAAAGTAGCATTCTCAATGTGAAATTAGAACATTGAGCCGTAATAGAATGCTTACATGAAACGCCCAATATAAATCAAATAAGGGCTGTGTTTGTGCATAAACATACAGACTGTTGTGGGAATTTAGTGGTGAATTAACAGCACGTGGTATTTTGTTTTGATTTTTATGACTAGATTTGCTGTGTCAATACCTATTTTAATATAAAGGAAAAAGGAGAATAATCTGTTGGTAAACAATGTTGATGGATTTAAATCACAATGCATGACATAACATAGTGAAAAAAATGAAAAAAAGAAGAGTGGCTGATAGCATTAATTGTCCCAGTAAATTGATAAGCATAAACTGCTGAATAATAGTTGAAGCTAAATTGATTTAAATGTAATGTGGAAGGAAGTGGGTACTGAAGAGAGAAGGTCGAAATCTGCTCCTGGCCCCTCACCCGCACGACATGCAAATTGAAAGAAAAACCAATGACAACATGGCCACCGATCACATGAGTTTGCACTGCTTCCCACTGCACTTTCAATGGACTAGAATAATGAAAACTACCCGCTCAGTCAACCATGCAAACCAAGGGCAGTTTGGACACTACGCAAGGTGGACGTAGACCCACAAGACGACTCAAAAGACAATTCCATTGACAACTTTGACTAACGTGCTGAGAAGCCATGCACCTGGTCATTTGAGACACTATGACCTAGCTGCGTTAGACCTGAAGCACACATGCCGTTTGCACATCGGGACACAATCACGCACCAAAAACACATGAAGAACACCTGCGCACAGTTCTATAAGTTAGAGGACGGTAACATGCACATACTGTTTGCACATTTATTATTTTATCATTATTTATCATCTCGCGCTCTGAAACACTTGTGTACGAGCACAACATAAATAAAATATCATATCATATTAGCTTGTCGCAGCACTGCAACCCGCAAGAAGCCAGAAGAGTTAATGGAAATGGCTGCAGATGCTTATATGCACCTAACCCTGCGGGATACTGGAGCACTCAAAGGACCCAGTGAGTAGATCCTACTGACCTATGGACACTATGGGGAAAACACATACAGTAGAAGCAAGGCTATGGCCCCGAAAACCACAATAGGTCACAACGATTTCTGAGAGCTAAGGCTACGTTGAATGCAGAACAGACCAGAGAGCTGCCATGTGCAGAGCAAGACTACTGCCAAGGTCGCACCATAGCAAGTGACATTCTTCTCCCTGACCTGAAGTAACACCAGAGCAACAGGCCTGGATGACTCTCCTAAAATCGCTCTCTAAACACGTGATCCGGCAAAGCGGACGGTGGGCCAAGAGTTAACGGCTGAGAAGAGCTGCGGTTTCACGGACCAGACAGTGGCTGTCAACAAAGTTGTTACAACCCGAGACGACGTTCAACGATGGGAACGGAGCACTTGCATACTAATGGTGGTTCACATGAGGTATAACACAGACACATAGTTGCACATGTTACCTTGAACAGGTACACTACTATATAAGAATCAATTTGTGTCCAAGGCCTGCAGGACAGTGGCTAGACCAAGTTATGGTCCTAGGGGTCGGTACCAACCAATCAGTGGGTCCGCAAATTGAAACATTTATAAGTAGCCTTTTTCAGGTCCAGGCCAGACACCTGACATGGGGAAGACCTATCAGCTTATTGCTATAGGGGTTGCTATAGGTGAGTTATTATTCAACACCCAATCCTCATCGAGGTTAGGTTTGCTAGAGAAGGGCCCAGATTGTGATCCTGTTGTGACATCGGTTTCATAAAAAAAACTGGCCTAGGAGCCAGCATTCGATGAGAGCATGCTTGGGTTCCTGTCTGTATGTTATCCCTGATGGTTTGTTGGCTGTAATAAACCATAGTTGAACTTGCTACCTGTCTGGACCTTCGTTTCTTTTGGGGAAGGGAAGGAGTTAGTGTTAGGGAGAATTCTCTTCTAAGGGGTTTATAGTGATAATGTGGACAACAAAAATGTCGACAGTCAAAATGTCGAAAAAAAAATGTCTAAAAAAAAAATGTCGACTTTTTTTTTCAATGCATTTTTTTTCGAAATGGGGGGGTTCCCCCCCAGCCCCCCCTTTTTTTTTTTTTTATTTTTCCCTTTTTTTTACTCCCGAACCCCTAAAATAAATATATAATTTAAAAAAACGAAAGTCGACATTTTTTTTTTCGACATTTTTTTGTCGACATTTTTGTCTGTCGACATTTTTTTTTCGAAATTATGACTGCCCACCCTTCTAAGGCTAATTTCCCTTACCTATAGAGTCCCCCAGCAGCTTTGCTGGATTTGAAGGGTTTATTTTTTTCTCGTGCTAAGAGTGAGACCCTTTTTCCCACTCTTAGACATGTTGCTGATGTGTGTTTTAGGCTATTTTTGTGTGCTTATGGTTTATGGGGTTTTTCTCACCCTCATAGGTATCATCTTTTTACATGTGTGTTACATAGCACCCTCAGTGCAGTGACAAAGGGGTGTTGTAGCGACCCCCAAACATAGACTCCATACCGTGGGACGGACTACTGTATCGCAGGGCATGTAAAGTTACCATTGAGAACAAAACCAGTACAACCCATCTTACTATGGAAGTACTGGGAAGGGTTAATAGTTTTTCCCTGGTGTTCATTTTCAAGGGGGTACCGTACAGTCCCTCTCTCCAAAGTTTCTGGCTGGTGGCAGTGGTTACTACCTAAATATTCGACCGCAAATATTTTCCTATGGGATTCTCCCATTGTTCGAGGCTACCACTTTTACTGACAGCCTCTAACATACCAGCGGTTTATTTTAATATTAACTTTACTCCGGTAGGTTTTTATTGCCAGATCTTTGATAATATGTCTTTCTCGTGTCTTTCTCTGAAATCCTAACCCAGGTAGGGGATCCTTTGTTCGTCCTTTTGGCGGGCTTCTGCACAGAAGCCCTCCTCTCGGCGCCACTGAGTCTGGGCTAGGCAGGATGTGTGGGAGGGGGAATATGCACCCTGGACAGGGTTATCTAGGCAACCCAGGTCGCACTCTGCCCTGATAGGTCGGGGGGGTTATCCCGCCACGATAGCCACCCCACTGTGTGAGTGACAGCTAGGCTGTATGAATGGGGGGTTTTCTGCATAAAAGCAGGGTCCTGAGGAATGGAGGACAAGACGTCGCCACTGGAACTAAGAAACCCGAAGAGGAGAGAAGCTGAAGACATCTGCAACGACTGAACCACTGGTGAAGCCCTGCTGCAGATCCTCACCACTTTTCTCCAACAACTTGAGAAGATCTTCACCTGCAAGAGTCTTCTTCCCATGAGCTGGTGGGGCCAAACAGTTCGCCAATCGCCTTCCAGGACCTGCCTTGGTCGAATCTCCAGTGCTAAGCACTAGGAGACCAGATAGCCAGACACCGGTCCACCACGACCGCAATTTAAAGGAGCGTACCTTTTATTCGTTTTGGCAGCACCGCGGCTGGTTTCATCCCTGGTCAGTGCAGTAACTCGAACCTTCCTCCACGACGAGAGTCTCTCTTCCTCTGCTGGATCTCCCGAACTGCAGGAACTGCCAGGAACTACCGCCACCGCAGGAGCCTCTTCCACTTTCAAGGTACATTGTTCCACCAGGCCTCCCGTTTCGTTGGGTACTGCTAAAGGTGTTATAAATCCTTTACTTACCTTCTGGGTTTCCCACCCTTTTTCGTGTAACATTATGTTTTTACATCTGCAACCGCCTTTTTCAACTGGTTAAACACAGACTTGACTGCAGCTACTAGAACAGTTTGATCCTGGGCACTTGCCTTGTACCATTGATTCTGGCACAGGCCTCTTGACTCTGGGTAAATCTGTTACAACTGCCTTCTCTAGATTGTTTCTCACTAAGAAATGTGTTGGTGCATCTAAACTCTTATAACCACCTTTCCTTCCCCTTTCTATATTGCTGAAGTGCCATTTTGCTCGGTTTTCACCAAAGTATTGCTCATACTAAAGTATTGCCTTGCTTAACTTGTTCACAATCACATTGGGAAGTGTTGCTGGTGTGTTTAGGAGTCTAACCCTGTATGACTT
The DNA here is from genome assembly GCF_040938575.1 of Ambystoma mexicanum. Lineage (NCBI taxonomy): Eukaryota > Metazoa > Chordata > Amphibia > Caudata > Ambystomatidae > Ambystoma > Ambystoma mexicanum. Next base: position 1,046,094,957 of record NC_090936.1, read on the forward strand.
GCTCTTTCCCTCCCTCTGAAGAAATTTTTAGAGTGCCATTTCTGCTTGGTTTCCACTGTGCCATTTTGCTCAGTTTTCACTCTTGCTCAAACTTGTCTACAATTTAATTAGGGAGTTGTGTATACTTTTCTTGCTGTTTTTACTTGCTTTAATGATAGTGATTTGTGTGTGAACTTAAGAGTGTGTAAAATAAATATATATTCATTTTGATACAAAGCTTTGGTCAGTGTTTCCTTGTTCCATAGTGCTGTAGTCCTATTGTGTAAACCCTGAATACTGCTCATCTCCCTCTTAGGGGATTTCTTGCATATACCTGTAGTCTTAACCTTCTGTAGTGCTCCCTAAGGGAACTGCACAGGATTCTGCCTAACACTGGTGTGCAGCGGTGAGGATAAAAGTATTGGATTTACATTTTAGAGTGCTGCTAGTACCTTGGTTCAATTAACCACAAGGCTTAACAATAACTAAAAGTTAATTTTAAAAAGTCAAATATGGAAAGCTATAGCCAGAAGACCCTCCTTGTAAATACTGCTGGTTATTTAAGGGATCTGTGCAGACAGAAAAGTCTTCCTGTCAAAGGCAAGAAATCAGAGTTGATAGAAAGATTGTTAGAAAACCAAAGTCTGGAGAATGGGGCTGTAGTGCCTACTCCTCCAGCAAATGTAGCAAACATTGAGGTTGATGATGTTATTGTTGAGACAGATGAGGAAGGGGAGGCTGACAATGTAACCCCCTCTGGGCCTCTGCCTGCTCAAAAGCCTCAAGCCTTGGCTACTGGACCTTAGCCAGGTCCCATATTAAGTCCTGAATTTATCTCACTAGAAAAAATGAGGCTTGAACTTGAATTTAAAAGAATTAGTGCCCAAACTGAACAGAAACATCAAGAACTAAGGCTCAAAGAAATGGAGCTCAATCATGAGCTAGAGATGAAGAAATTGTCTTTGGAAAATGCTTCTCTCCCAGAATCCTCTAGATCCTCCAGTCCAAAGAGACCCCGGATGCCTAAAGAGATTGTGGGTATGTATGAACCTAAGTTGGATGTGTTAGATTGGTTAGCTATGTTTGAATACAATCATTGGCTCCAGGAAATCACAGGGAATCAGTTGATCCCCAGGTTGTTCTCTAGGCTCCCCCCTGTTGCATCTGATGTGGTAATGGAGTTGGGGGAGGTGGATAGGATGGACTATGAATGTGTGAAGCTAGCTTTGATAGCTAGATTTGGGAAGACCCCTTCTCAGTACCTTAAGAGGTTTACGACCCTCAAAAAGCATGGTGGTACCCCTTGGGCTACCTGGGTGAGTGAGTGTTTGAAAAACTTAGAAGGATGGTTTAAGGGTTACAGAGTGAACACTTATGAAGGAATGAAAAATCTTGTCATGTTGGAGTCTATCTATGATGCCTGCTCTCCTGAGCTCAGACATCACTTGGCTGATTCAAAGGAAATAGATTCCAAGAAACTAGCTAAGGCTGCTGACTTGTGGGTTGCCAACAGGACTACTCACAAGGATTCTGGGGTCACTCAGAAAAAGGATGAGGGACAACAGCCTAAGAAAGACAACAAAGAGAATTCAAATAATTTCAATTCCAAAGAGAGCCACAAACAAAACTCTAAGGGTAAACCACAAGGGAAACCGAATCAGGCTAGTGTACCTTCTGGTCCCAGACCAGAAGGAGGTCAGAACAAGCCACCATTCATAAAGACAGTTGGCAAATGTTATGTTTGTGGTTCAACTGACCATGTGAAAGGGGATCCCAGATGTAAGGGTAAACCTTCAGGGGTCCACACTGTCTCCTTAGCTTTCGCTCCAGAGGATGAAGTGCAAATGGCCAGGAGACCCTCCTTGTAAATACTGCTGATTATTTAAGGGATCTGTGCAGACAGAAAAGTCTTCTTGTCAAAGGCAAGAAATCAGAGTTGATAGACAGATTGTTAGAAAACCAAAGTCTGGAGAATGGGGCTGTAGTGCCTACTCCTCCAGCAAATGTAGCAAACATTGAGGATGATAATGTTGATGATGTTATTGTTGAGACAGATGAGGAAGAGGAGGCTGACAATGTAACCCCCTCTGGGCCTCTGCCTGCTCAGAGGCCTCAAGCCTTGGCTACTGGACCTTTGTCAGGTTCCACATTAAGTCTTGAATTTATCTCACTAGAAAAAATGAGGCTTGAACTTGAATTTAAAAGAATTAGTGCCCAAACTGAACAGAAACATCAAGAACTAAGGCTCAAAGAAATGGAGCTCAATCATGAGCTAGAGATGAAGAAATTGTGTGTCAAATAAATATATTCTTTTTGATACAAAGCTTTGGTCAGTGTTTCCTTGTTCCATAGTGCTGTATTCCTATTGTGTATACCCTGAATACTGCTCATCTCCCTCTTGAGATAAGTCTGACTGCTTAGCCACAGCTACCAACTAAATCTTTGTGGTACAGACTGATACCAAAGGGGATTTCTTTCATATACCTGTAGTCTTAATCTTCTGTAGTGCTCCCTAAGGGAACTGCACAGGATTCTGCCTAACACTTAGGCCTTCCATGAGTTCGATGTCCGCAGACTCCTAGAAAACCACCCTGCTCACCTGGGAGTCATCCCTAACAAGTTGGTAGCAGAGGTGATGGTTTGTGTCATCAGCCCGGCCAGTCGCTGCCTCCTTCGCCGCTGGATCAGAAAGGCTGTGGGACCATCATGGGTATTGCGAGAAGAACCGGAAAAGCACTAACCGGAGAAAGGCCATCGGGAGCCGCTTCGAACTATCCCACCCGCAATCGGTGACGAGTCCAAGACACACCAGAAGGGCGAGCCGAGCGGTTGATGGGGAGTCAGCAGTCGAGCAGCGTCACTAAACGCAGAACGTAAGTATTGGTCCAGACAATTAGCAATGTGGGCATAAGGGCAGGTGTTGAGTAATTGTTGGGAGGAGGGAGGTGTTGTTGACAGTATTAATAGCATGTTTAGTATTGTTAATGGTGTTGTTGATATGGGGCCGGAGCAGAGGTAGTTGTCTCTTTTCTATGTTTAGGGAACATTTGGTCTTCGAGGTAAAAGGTTGTAGTGATTAACTCAGGCTATTGACTTGAATGGCACGGATTATAGAAGTATGTAAATAGAGGATACCTGTGAATTGAGCATGTAGTCCAGAGCATAGATGACAGTATTCCCGTAAGGGTTAGCTGGAGCTATCCTAGATTGCGGAAGTGTATTGACTGGTTAAGTCTCCTAGAGAGACTCGTTTAACACATTAGGCGACGCAACGGGTGTGTTAGGCGGAAACCTGTGCAGTTCCCTCTGGGACCACTGCAAAAGATTTAGGACTACAGGTGTTTGGCAGTAAACCCACTTGGTAGCAGTCTGTACCACACAGATTCACTGTTGGTAGCTGTGGCTGAGCAGTCAGACTTCTCTCAAGAAGAGTTAAGCAGTATGTGGAGTATACAATATAGGACAATCCTTCACAGTAAGACAAGCAAACACACAACTAGGCTCAGTGTAAAGATATTAAGGTATTTATTTATAACGAAACATCTATCAAAAACACTATGGCACTATCACGGAAAACAAATCAATCACAATTACTCTACGAAGAAGAAACGATCAATCCCCCTAGCAATATTTCAGCAAGTTTAGGTTTTACCGGCACCACTTATTTATAGACAGAGGTGTATGCCTCAACCTAGATGGCACTCTAATATTAGTTAGGACGGGAGAGAAAAATAGGCAGGTTACGAAATCAACACAGTTCAATACTTTGCGGGTAAAATGCAAGGCAAGAAGGCAAGAACCACAAAAGATCGTAAAGTTCAGAGGCCAAGCCCACTCGGAGAGAGGCAAGGCGATATGTCCCAAAAGTCTCTAGTAGAAATGCATTTGAGCCTTTGTAGCAAATTGTTATCGGCAGATTGAACTAGTTCAGAACAATACGTGAGCAAGCTTGGAGGCGACCCAACGGAAAGGAGAGGATTAAGACACCTCACTCGAACCGATCGAAAAGGAAGCCAGGCGGACACAGTACCTTGTTGTGGAGGGCAGCTCCGGCGGGGGCAGTTGTTCCTGGTGGTGGATGCACGTCGGGTCTTTGCCAAGAGTAGAGATGATCTCGTCGTCGAAGAAAAGTGAAGTCCGGTGCACCACCAGGGAAGAGACCAGCCGCGGAGTGATCCGTCACAAGGCACCACCTTTTGGTCACGGTACAGGGGTAGTGGCTGTCCGGTTGCCGGGGTGCTCTGCACGGGCAATTCGACCACTGCGTCCTGAGGCGAATAAAAAGCAAAGGGGACTGGTTGTTCCCACTAGTCAGGGGAAGAGACTCTCCAACAGGGAGATCTCCTCTGTCGTTGGGAAGTGGTGAGTCGGTTCCGCAGGGCTCCACCGGAGGTGTCGTCGTGCAGGTCGGCTCAGCGTTACCCTCGTCGGATTCTTAGGTCCTGTGGCGACTTCTGAAGATCCAGTCCCAAAAGCCCTGCTTTTATGCAGAAACCCCCCATTCATTCAGCCTAGCTTTCAATCAACACATGCTAAGTGGTGAGCGGGAAGGCTCACCACTTGGGCCAATCTCTCCAGAGTGCGACCGGAGTTGGCAAGGCAACTCGGTCCAGGGTGCCTAAACCCTCTCCCACACCCATGTGGTAACCCAGACAGAATGGCACCACTTTGGAGGGTCTCTGTCCAGAGGCCCGCCAAAAGTGGAACAAAGGGCTCAACCTTTGGTTTAGGAGTCACAGAGACGAACAGAGACGCCATTTTACAAACCGAGTTCTGGCAGAAAATACCATCCGATAAACTTATTTAAGATAAGTAGACCGGTGGTACGTTAGAGATTAACGAGAAAAGTATCAATCTCCAACAATGGGTCGAACATAACAAGTAGTTTCCACTGCCACCAGCCAAAACTCGAAGAGGGGGGACGGGACAGTGCCCCCTCGAATAACAGATCCAGGAGTAATCTTAGTACCCCTACTAGTACGTCCACAATAAGATGGTTTGTACTAGTTCTGTTAGTAAATTTAGGTCTAGTAAAGCCAATGGTGACTTTACATGCCCGGGGAGACAGTAGTCAGTCCCCGAGTATGGAGTCTATGATGGAGGTCCGCTAGGACGCCCCAGTGTTACGGCACGTAGGGTGCGGTGTAACACACATAGAAAAACATATGAGACCCTATGGAGTAAAAGACCCCATAGCCCATAGAACACATTGAGATTCAAAGGAATTACACACATTCATGTCCAAGAGTGGGAGAAAAAGAGTCTCACTCTTGGCAGGATGGAAAAAAACAAACTCCAGAAATCCAGCAAAGCTGCTGGGGGACTCACTAGGTTAGGAAATTCAGCCTAAACAGAGAATTCTCCCTAACACTGTGCAGGTAATTACAAGAGAATAGAAGTATATTCTGCCGCAGGGAGGCAGGAAGACAGCTGTGGGGTTTTTGAGAATTGTTGGGGAAATTTTGTGCAGGAGCAGAGCAACGGGTTATTGTTTCGTATTGTGTCTGTTTATTAGGTCCGAGATTTAGCTTGGTGACATCACCCTCAGGTCGGTGCATAGGACGGTGTGTTGAGACGATGAGGAGCTACTCTTGTGGACTTGGGATTGGTAGAGAGGTGAACGAGAGGCGGTGCGCGGAAGGCACATGCGCAGGATTGTGACAGTGCCGGGGACAGCAGTAGCCTGTGAAGTTGGGGCTGTACGCAGAGTATGACGTGCAAGGTGCAGTGCCGTAGTGGCACATAGCAATTGAAGTATACATATATCCATTTCAATTAAACCCTTCTTCCTTGACAGCGGATTGTCGAAACCCTCGATTTGAGGTCAGGTAAACGCATAATGTACGCCATGTATCAGGGAGTGATCGGGGGCTGACCCCCATCCAACAGCTCTGTAAGGCCCTGCCCCTATATAAAGACAAAATAATAAAATACAGTGTACAGTGGGCCCAGAGCACCGAAAAGAAAACAGCCTGGCCATGGCCGCATAGCGGCAGCTTCTCCCGGAACATCAGCAATCGCTATTGACACACTTACAGGACACCTATAAGGGAAAGAAGCTAGCAAAACGCATGGCCATATTCGAAATATGGTGTGTGTTTCAAGGAGGGGCGGCAGACCAGGTAAGGATGATGAGCCAGCAGGAGGTGAAGGAAAAGGAGCAAGACCCTTCTGCACCCCCTCCTGTACCTCCTAACATAGCATACAATGACATAGAGGAGGACCAGGGGAAATATCCACTGAGGGAATTATGAGCCGCAGAGGGATATTTAAACCCAACATATAAACCACCACCATACACTCAGGATGAAAATATACGAACTACAGGGCAGCCTACCAGCAGCACTGAAGTAAACAGTGGGGGTTTGCAGCAAGTGAAGGCAGAGATTGAGGGCATGGGGCCGGAGGGGTGGATAGCAGCACAAATACTCATGAAATTAAAGGGAAAGACAACTGGGATGCAATACAAGCAACAGAGAGCTTGGAAAAAGGGCAGAACAGACATGAATAGTCAGCTCAAATAGCAGAAGAGGAACAGCGGTAGAAGGAAAGAAAGGAGAAACTGGAACGGGAAGAACCCGAATGGAGGAAGGAGAAGGAGCATATGGATAAGGAACGGGCGGAGAGAATAGAACGAGAACGGAAGGAGAAGGAGAGGGAGGAATGGGAAAGAAAAGGAAGGAATAGAAAGAGACACAACTGGCTGAGTGGAGACGGAAGATAATAGAGCAAGAAACACGTAAGTACGAAGAAAGAAAGCAGAGGAAGTTACAGATTGACAGGCTGGCAAGGGAGGAGGATGAGCGAGCAGTAAAAGCAGCAAGAAAGTTGAGTTTCGTAGATTACTTCTGTAGTGACATGGGCGCAGAATCCGACGATGAAGGCAGACATGACAAGGACGAGAGGGGAGGGTACAGCAAACTCTACCTCACAAGGGCAGGTGAAGGAACATAATGGGGATGCATATTTTACAAACAGCAGGAACAGGGGTTGGACATGGGTGAAGCAAAGCAACACACCCCAGAAAAGCACACTGTACAAGATACATATATCTCCAGAGTAAGATACCTTCCAGGGTTTAGAAGGGAGGAAACGACACTGGCACATTCTAGAGGGCGACTTTCTCTGGCACACGAAGAAACAAAACGTTTACCCATACTAGAGCCTACTGACATACCGTAGGCTCTAGTGGATGAGAGAGGACCTATTCAGGTCAGGCAGTATCGACGGACACCAAAGAGCGATGCTTACTTGTAAATGCCTGTACTGGAAAGGGGAGGGACACAGCCTCAGTATGTGCCTTGGAAACACACAGAAAAAGAGAATGTCAAATGCAGGCTACCTTTATTAAGTGCAGGACCTGGGAAGTGGATAAAGGAAATGGAGAAGTAAAGGGGATTTTTTTTTTTTATTGGTTTATTCAACCTTTAAAAGAAAAACAAAAAATATACAAAGCAGCACACAAATCTCTCCCTTACGAATTTCCCTCTCCTCCATTCCACCCTCCTCAAAGGTAAGCTGTTTTTGGACCAGAACAGATCAACCAGTCATCCTTTTCGTCTCATACAGTACTTGGCTGTATCTCTGCTTCCAGCCGAGTTTTTAGAATTTGTAGAAAGTTTATTAGAGCAAACAATGCTGCTCTATTGAGTCCTTCAAAGAAAACTTGCCACCACTCTTCAGTGCTCCTTGTATGGTGTATGTTGATTACGGGGGCAAAGCAACGGCCCCTTTGTTGCTCCAGAGTCTGGCAAGACATAGTCAGATGTTTCAAAGTTTAATTGGCCTCGTTACAAAATCGACAGTTAAAGTTGAAGTTAGTTTGTTTGGATCTAATTCCCATAGGATATTTTGTCGGGAAAACATTTAGTCTAAAGCGCATGTATAACGCTCTTGCATGCTGATTCGGGAGGCGCATTAGATAGTTGGCACGTTGGTCGTATGCTTTAGCCTCACTTGGTACTTCAAGCATTGATGAAGAGCGGGCTCTTCGGTCACAGGTTTGGATCCAATCCAATTTCCAAAGCTTCTTCTTTGCAGCCTCCGGTTGTCCAATAAGAGAGAGCGAGTGATGTCATATTCTTCAAGTAGGTCTTGAGACAGGCGGTTCCATTTCGCAAGAATGGTATTTGCATTTTCCAAATCCGGCCTGTGCAAGATGCCAAATTGGGGTACCAGGTCTGTCAGCATTGTTTTGCGATATAAACTCTAGCGTGCATAGAAATCAACCCTAATTCATAACGTATACAAGTAGTTGATGTACCCTTTGGTAATTTCAGCACACGTGACCAGAAGATGTTCTCTAATGTATTCCAGAGTTCGTACGAGGACCCACATGCGTTTTTCCCTCCATATATCAGAATAGGAACCACTTTCTGTTGATAAAACATAATGATTGGTTTTAAAGAAAATTTCCCGTATCTGTTGTTGATCAAGGAGGCTTGGGATGCTAACTGAAGACACTTGTTTTTGACTACTTCAACCCAAGGACCATCGTTTCGGCTCGCACTAATTCTCATGCCCAAAATTTGTCAAGTATTTTACGAGCTGAATTTTTTTTCATTAGCAATATACCAGTATGGTTTCTTGCCCCTGCCACATGAACCTTGTAGTTTTTCTAAAATCAGAATTTCACATTTTTGGTTGTTAATAGGTGGGGATAATAAATGGGATATTGGTATCAATATTGGATGATGTGGATGATTACATATGGACGAGGGCAGGGTTTCCTGGGGTGACCGTACACAACACAGCACATGACGAGTCACCATTCGCAAATTGTAGAGCAGCGGTATGGCAAGCATTACGGACACAATACCCAGACACGTCAGACATAGGAGCAATAACGTCACACAAGATTCATGACAGGGAGTATCCTGTTGAGTACATTCAAGCGATCCAAGAGCTTTGGCGCCTTGAAACTCGAGAGCAGTGGGACAAAACAATAGCAATCTTTTATCATATATTAGTGCAGGGGTTACCAGAACCTGTACAGAAAAGCTTGAGGAAATTGGTGGGGATGGAAGCAAAGGGGTGGCCAGAAATACAGCTCATCATAGTACACCACTGCAGGCTGTGGCAAGAAAAAGTAAAACAAAAGGCAGAGGAGAGGAAAGCTGACGAGGCTTAATTAGTACAAAAGAAACTATCTAAATATGCCATGGAAGGAGCAATGATCACTAGCCCCGCACCGCAGGGGCAAGCACCGCAGCAACAGTACCAGCAGCAGCAACCAGCACAGTTCGCACCACCCATGGGAGGGGGATACATAGGGTGAGGCGGGTTCCAACAAGGGTTCAGAGGAAGGGGAGGATTCCAAAGGAGACGTGGCTTTGGACACCAGATGCACCATAACCAGGGAGGGTTTCGGGGATACGGCCAACAGGGATTTCAAAATACAGGAGATTTTTCTGGCGGTTTCCAAGGACAAGGGCGGGAGGCACCATTATGTTGGACACGTGGACAGCTAGGGCATATCTCGAGAACATGTAGATTTGGGGGGTTCCAACACAATTGGGGCAATCAAGGGCCACAGCAGTATGCCACCGGACAAGGGGACTATGGGATGCAGAACCAGCAGCAACAGTGGCAGATGCAGGTCTCATTCCAACAGACACCACAGATGCCAACACAAGCACCACCACCACAGCAACATTTACCAAAAATGGCTGTGCCCTTACCCCAGCACCTACAAACACCACAATCCTGAGGGACGACGCAGCAATTGCCACAAATACAGAATGCTGACACAACAGAGCCCGTGGACACCCTAGCCACGATCCCAGTAAAACGACTGGGAGGGGTAACCATGGTGGAAAACAACCCGTTTACAGGGAAAGGATTATCAATGTATCCACAATAGGACAACCCACAGAAGGTCTTGATGTGTCCCATCCTGTCGGTTACACCCAACCCTGCAGAGGAACCTCGCATAAGGGTGACGATAGGTGACAAAACTTTTTCCTTTCTTGTTGACACTGGAGCGACTAGGTCATGCATTAGGGACGGGACATTTGCATTGTCAGGCGATGCCATGAACACTCAAGGATTCTCTGGGGCTCGAGAGGTGGTTCCTTTCACTGATAACATTTCCTTATCTATCAGAGATCACAACTTATCTTTACCCTTGCTCTACTCTAGACAGGCACCTGTTAACTTATTGGGACGTGAGCAGACTAAACATGACCATCTCCTTCACTGACAAAGGCATAATATGTTCCACACTAGGTATACACATGTTGAATGTAAGACAGATCGTCCAGGCATATTGTGGGAACACAGTACAGAGGGGGGTGCCATTGGACCCCGAGATGTTTCAATACGGGACAGACATTCCAATTGCCTGGATGCCAGGCATAGCAGAGAAATTATGGAGGGTACCAGGTGAGTACATCTTCAGACCAGAAACACCATTGGATGAGCCAAAAGGAACAATAGTGCCAATAGACATCGAGGCAGTTTTGGCAAGGGAAGACTGGATCGCAGTACATGTCACAGGCGACCAAGGGAGAGCATTGAGAGCAATAATCGGGGTGGCAAAAGGTTGCAGGCTCACGACAGTGACAGATAAAGAATTCTTTGAAGAAGAAAGATTGGAAATGGAAATGGTGTTTGAGTGTGAGGTTATGGTTACAGATCAGCTACAGAGAGGTGGCACAGAGAATGGCGATGGTGCTAGAGGCACCGCCGACATTCTGGGAGGAAGACATGGCCAAGATACCCTACAGCCTATGGACCACAAGTCCCTATGATGTACGGTGCATAAAAAGCATAGGGAGAGTGAACATAAAACTCAAACCTGGAGCAATACTACAACAAGTGAAGCAGTACCCCCTAACTAAGGAAGCAGACGAGGGCATTTATGAAACTATAAGCGCTCTCATTGAGAGAGGCATCTTGGTACCTTCAGAATCTCCGGCAAAACTGCAGTGTACCCCATGCGCAAGGTGAATTGGGGGTCATGGAATTTTATTCAAGGCTTGCACCCCCTTAACCACATTGTAGAAGCAGAATATCCAGTTGCGGCAAACCCTGCAATGTTCTTATGTGGCATTCCTGCAGAAGCCACCTGCATCAATGTCATTGATTTGAAGAATGCCTTTTTCTCAGTACCATTACACCCGGACTCACAAGACTTGACCAGTTATATGTATTGCAACCAGAAGTGGAAACACACGCAATTCCCACAAGGGTACTGAGAATCACCATCTATTTTCAACAGGGTGATCCAGATGGATCTCAGCAACATTGAGACAGAAAGCACAGTACTACAATACACAGATGACATTCTGATTTGTAGTGAAACAGAGGACCAATGCAGGACAGACTTGGTACACATGTTAAAAGTGCTAGCAGACAAGGGGTACAAGGTGTACATTGGACAGACAATATCTAAAGAAGGGAGATACATTGCCCCAAAGAGCACACAGGCTATATTTGACACACCACAACCTACAACAGTGAGGGAAATGCAACGGTTCCTGGGGTTGTGCAATTACTCCAGGGCATGGGTCTTTGACTACAGCACATATAAAAGGCTGCTACTGACTGCACTGAAGGAGGCTCAAAAGGGAAACAAAGACCCTCACATGGACCACAGAGATGACTGATGCCTTCATTGATTTGAAAATTCGCCATATGTAACACTCCAGTGTTAGGGACCCCAGACTATAAAAAATAATTTTTCCTATTTTCACACACTGACAGTGTGACAATGAAGGCAGTAATGACCCAAAAGACAAGCATTGGCCATAAGCCTTTAGCTTACCACAGTGGGCAATTGGACCCAGTGATGAAAGGCCACTACGCATGCGAACAGACTCTGGCAGCTGCAGCTTTTGCTGTAGAAAGAGCATCTACAATAACAATGGGGTGCACAACTACTCTCTACGTGGAGCACGCCCTGTTTGCCATATTGCACAAACCAAAAAGCACACCGACTACACAGAGAGCATCAGGATACAAGATAATATTATCCAAGGCAGAACTGAAAATACTAAAATGCAAAACTGTAAATCCAGCACTGATCCTGGCAGATGTCCATCAACCTGGGGAATGGGCTCATGACTGCACCAAGAACATAGAACAATTCAGTGAGACACGCAAGGTGCAGGAGGATGCACTTGAGGGTGGAGATGTCCCCGACATTGATGCTTTCTCAACGATTGTTCAATCTGATGGGGTGAGAAGGACAGGAGCTGCTGTAGTGAGGCTAATAGAAGATGGAACAAGTGAGGCAGTTGCGAACGCTAGGCTACCATCTAATTATTCAGCGCAAGCAGCAGAATTAGTGGCTCTCATCTTGCCTCTACAGCACAGCGTAGGTAAAAAAGTGACAATGTATTCAGATAGTGCCTATGTAACCTCCACAGTACACTCGGGATTGGCACGATGGCTCAGGAGAGGGTACAGGAGAGAAGACGGGACCCCGGTGCAGCATCACTGTTGTTAGGTGAACTGATTGAGGTGATAACATATTCACAAGAACTGACATTGGTGAAGTGCCAAGCACACACCAAAGGGGAAGATGCCATTTCAAGGGGAAACAAAGCAGCAGACTATGAAGCAAAATGTGTAGCATACTTTGGGGAATTGTGGGAACTAAAAGAAAGGCCCGACCTCCCAGGAGGGGCCAGAAATATGGTATTGAAAGAAGGGTACAACCACCTACCAGAAACTCAAATTATGGAGGTGCAAGGAGCCGGACCCCGGGAGGAAAAGGACCTATAGGTAAAACAAGGATGTTCCATATCCCCTACAGATGCCCTATGGCGACAGAATAACACAGGGAAAGTGGTCATGTCACTGGCGCTACTGAGAACTGTATTAACACAATTTCATCCTCCAACACACACAGGGAAAGAGGTAATTGCTTCACGTATTGGAGAATCCTGGTTTTGCCCAAATCTAAACGAACATGTGACACATTTTATTGGTACGTGTTTAATCTGTCAACAGTACACACCACCCTGAGAGTTTTAGGAGGAGCCATACCAAGATCCGAAGGCTCATTCTTACATCTCCATGTTGACTACGTGGACATGATCCCGGTATGTCAAGGGTACCGCTCTATGATAGCGGTTGTCTGTCAATTCTCAAGGTGGATCGAAGCAGGACCTTGTTCACATGCCGACACGCTGAGGGAAGCAACATTTTTAGTAATAGAAGTATTCCCGAGATGGGACATGTGTGAGGTTCTGCGGTCTGACAATGGCCCTCAATTCGCCAATGAAATGTTCCAACATATCATTACCTTGCTCGGAATAAAACACAAATTTGCGTGTGTGTACCACCTGCAAGCAAATGGGGTGTGTGAACACCTCAATATCCTCCTGAAGGAGGGCATTGCCAAAACTCAACAAAGCACCAAGAAGAGCTGGCTCCACTGTTTTCCATTGGCTCTTTTCAAATTGCGCAACAAACCAGGGTCCGACCACCATTTAACGCCCCATGAGGTGATGACAGGATGGCGTATGCACCTCCCATTGGCTCCCCCCAATAGGGCACTTAAGGACTGTGAGAATGCTGCTGATGTTTTGGGACAAGAAATGTTTGACTACGTTACTTCACTGGTTTCTAGCGCTTCTTTTATCTCTTGCCAGATACAGTGTACCCAGGGCAGGCCAGAAGATGACAAGCAAGAGACTTCAGATGAACAGGCACAACAGCAAACAAGGAAACATTCAAGACAAGTAGGAGACATTGTGCTGCTTAAGAACTTTGTCAGGTGCTGGAACGCGCCACGTTTCACTGGGCCCCACATAGTGGAGGCCGTGACCGTCCGGACGGTTCGACTACAGGGGAAAACGGCCTGGAATTACTTGCAAGATGTCAAGCCCTACAAAGCATCGGCCTCGCCCAGAAGCACAACTACAGAGATCAACAGGGCCAACGCAATGATTACTGACGATCCCCAAGAGAACACAAATACCCATGAACTAGAGACTACCAGTTGTTAGGCAGAATCCTGTGCAGTTCCCTTAGGGAGCACTACAGAAGATTAAGACTACAGGTATGAGCAAGAAAAATCCCCTTTGGTATCAGTCTGTACCACAAAGATTTAGTTGGTAGCTGTGGCTAAGCAGTCAGACTTATCTCAAGAGGGAGATGTCAGTATTCAGGGTTTACACGATAGGTATTACAGTACTATGGCACAAGGAAACACTAACCAAAGATTTGTATTGAAAAGAATATATAGATTTATTTTATACACATCTAGTTCAACACATAAATCACAGTTAATAAAGCAAGTTAAATTTAGTCAAGGAAAGTATACACAACTCCCTAGTTAATTGTAGACAAGTTTGCGGTCGAGTGAAAACCGAGCAAAATGGCACAGTGAAAACCAACTACAAATGGCACTCTAGCAATTTAGTAAAAGGGAGGGAAAGCACAAGTTAAACCAAAATATCTTTAGACACCGCCTAGCAACACTTCCCTGAAGTTTTGTGAACAAGTAATGCACAGTAGTACTTTAGCAAGGAGATAAGTAATTGAAAACTGAGCAAAATGGCACTTCACAAGTTAAAACAGTAGGAAGGAAGAGGTGTTTAAAAGATTCAGGTGCATCAACACACTTCTCATTGAGAATCAATCTAGTGAGAGCAGATCTAACAAATCAGCCAGAGTCAATAGGCCTGAGCCAGAGTCAGTGGTAAAGGACCAAGAGCTTAGGAACAAAAATGTTCTTGTAGCTGCAGTCAAGTCTTTGGTTAACGAATATTGAAAAGGTAGATGCAAGGCAAATGAAAAAGTGGCTCCTGCGGTGGCGGTTGTTCCTGGTAGTTCCTGCAGTTCGGGGGATCCAGCAGAGGAAGAGAGGCTCTCGTCGTGGAGAAAGGTTCGAGTTACTGCACTACCCAGGGATGAAACCAGCCTCGGTGCTGCCAAACGAAAAAAAGGTACGCTCCTTTAAATCACGGTCCGGGTGGATGGCTGTCTGGATATCCGGTCTCCAAGTGCTGGGCACTGGGGATTCGACCAAGGCAGGTCTGAGGAAGCGATTGGTGAACTGGTTGGTCCCACCAGCTCAAGGGAAGAAGGCTCTTGCGAAGAAGATCTCCTCTCGTCGTGTGGAAGAAAAGTGGTGAGACGCTGCAGCAGGGCTTCACCGGTGGCGCACATGCTGAAGATGTCTGTGGCGCTTCCCCCCTTCGGTTCCGTAGTTCCAGGGGCGACGTCTTACTCTTCCAGTCCCCAGGACCCTGCTTTTATGCAAAAAGAACCCCATTCATACAGCCTAGCTGTCAATCACACAGTGGAGTGGTCATCTTGGCGGAAGACCCTCCAGCCTATCAGGATAGAGTGTGACATGGGTTGCGGAGGCAACCCTGTCCAGGGGGCCTGCTCCCCCTCCCACACAATGGACCCAACCCAGAATCAGTGCCGCCGAAAGGAGGCCTTCTTGTCAGAAGCCCGCCAAAAGGACGAACAAAGGATCCCCGACCTGGGTTAGGAGTTTAGAGTAAGACACGAGAAAGAATATATATTAAAGTTCTGGCAAATAAAACCTACCGCAATAAAGTTAATAATAAAATAAACCAGCGGTATGGTAGAGGCTGTCAGAAAAAGTAGTAGCCTAGAACAATGGGAAAATCCCATACGAAAATATTTGCGGTCGAATATTTAAGGTAGTAACCACTGCCACCAGCCAGAAACTTTAGAGAGAGGGACTTTACGGTACCCCCTCGAAAATGAACCTAAGGGAAAAACTATTAACCCTTTCCAGTACCTCCATAGTAAGATGGGTTGTGTTACCCTGTTGGAAGGGTCAGTAAGGAGGACGCGCACACAGAGTGGAAACAACTTCTTTATTCATCCAATGTCTAACAGGAACTGGCGCCCTCGCGCCTTACCCAGAACTCCCCACTTTCCTTCCCGCTCCCCACTACAATAACTCCGCCTGCTCAACGGCGGGGGCCGCGCTCGTTAACCCTTGAGTGCCTGGCAACACCACCCCCGAACAATATGTCCAAACATCAGAGTCAACACTCTTCAACTAATCTCACCGGCTTCTTGATGACTCTCCGAGGTCTCTCGTCAAAAGTGCTTGGCCCAGGAGGTTCCGGAGCTCCTTCTTCCTGGCTCAATCTGCCCGGGTCTCTTCCCGGGGGAATCCACGGGCCATCCCGCGACTCTCGCGGTTCTGGAGAGACAGACCTCTGAGGCAATTCTAGTCCCTCGCGTCTGCTGTAGTGTCTGAAATGTTGACAGTTCCTGGTGACAGCTCTATGCTGGTCCTCCGCTGTCACCATAGTGCCTTTGACTGCGGTTACTCTCATGGGGCTTGGGGCAAACTGCGGATCTGTCTTCCTGGGTGTTGGTTGCTGCACGAGCACTTCATCCCCTATATGAAAGTCTGGCAACGTCGCATGGCGGCGGGAGTCGGTGTCCCATCTCGCTTTTTCTTTTGCCTCTGCATCCTTTTGAAGCACCTCCATGTCAGGCGGCTCCTCATATGACAGGTTGGGAGGTATGCGGGTTCTCACGTTGTAACGGAGCATTAATTCTGCGGGCGTCTTGTTTGTGACTTCGTGGGGGGTGTTTCTGTAATCTCGTAGGAGTCGGCACAACTGCCTCCACTCTGGCTCTTTGTCTTGTTTTCTTGATTGACGCCATGAAGCGTTCGGCCATGCCATTTGCTTGTGGGTGGCGAGGAGTCACCTTCATGTGTTCAAACCCTAGGTGTTCCGCTAGTGTCCTGAATTCGTGGCCACAGAACGGTGGTCCATTGTCGGATTTAACCGTTTTCGGGATCCCCCACTCGCTGAATACTTCCTCTATCACTGCCGCTACTTGTGGGAATGCAGTGGTGGTGACGGTCTTGACTATCGGAAACCTTGAGTGCTCGTCTATGAGGAGCAGGAGGTAGTCGCCAACTTCCGTCGGCCCATAGAAGTCCATTGCCACGCGCTCCCACGGACGAACTGGAATCTGCGTGTATTGTAGTGGGGGAGGGTGTTCTGGAGGGGCTGTGCACTGGCATGCATGACAGTTCCTCACCCATTCCTCCACTGCCGCGTCCAGAAAGGGGAACCAGACATGGCACCTCAGCTGCTTCTTAGTGTTGTCAGCGCCTCTGTGGTCCTCGTGGGCTATGTGAACGATCTCGTTCCTTAGTGTGGCAGGGATGACGATTTTGCACCCTCTGAGGAGGATGTCGTTGTCTTTAACAGCCAGTTCCCTGTGTATCCTGGCCAGCCGCTCAATTTCCTGTTTGCACACCCCCGGCTGCACCAGCATTGCTCTGCGGTGATCGTTCCACTTGTTGGCGGACGTGAGGCTGATGGCGAGGGCCATGGTAGGGTCGGCTGCCGACGCGGCGGCAACTCTCTCGAGGGACATCGCAGGTGGTAGCGAGTTGGCGGATATGTACTGTACATAGGCGACGTCACCCTCCCGGGTCAGTGGCGCCCCGACGGGATGTCGTGATAAATAGTCAGCGGGATTGAGGTCACCCCCGGGGCGGTGTACAATATCATAGTTGTATTCCTGCAGGCGGATGCCCCACCTCTCGATCCTAGGGGGCATTTTGGTGTGTGGGTTCCCGAACAGGGACAACAGGGCCTGATGATCTGTGATTAGCGTGAACTTTTTCCCTATGATGAAATTATGGAAGTGTTCACAGGCCCAGACAGCGGCCAAACTCTCCTTTTCCGCCTGGGAGTAGGCGAGTTCTGGGGTGGACAGCGCCCTACTCGCATAGGCGATCACGTGTCTTGGGTGGACGTCCTCCCCACTGGTCTGGGCCAGGATGGCGCCGAGGCCCACCGGGCTCGCGTCCACGACAATTTCAGTGTGCCACGACGGGTTGAAGTACGCAAGGCGGTGTGCCTCCGCAAGGGCACGCTTAATGTCTGAGAACGCCGCACGGCATGCAGGGGTCCACTCAAAGGTTGCTTCCTTTCGCAGAAGTTTCCGTATCGGGTCTGTGAGGGACGCATAGTGGGGTATGTATCTCGCACAGTACCCCGCCATGCCGAGGAATGAGCGGACTTCGGCCACCTGTCGCGGCTCGCTCAGGTTGGTAATAGTGTCAACCTTGTCAGGGTCCTGGAGCATCCCTTCGCGGGAGAAAATGTGTCCGAAGAATTTCAGCTTTGACTTGCTGAACCGACACTTGGAGATGTTAAGCGTGAGGCCCGCTTCTTGGAGTGCCGTGCACGTGGCAAGCAGGGCCTTGTCATGGGACTCTTTCGTCGATCCGAACACGAGGATATCGTCGCTGTAATTTAGAGTGCCTTTGATGGGTCTGATTACCTGCCGAATGGCCTCCTGAAAAATTTCTGCGGCGGATGAGATTCCAAAATTCAGTCGGCGGTATCTGTAGAGGCCATCGTGGGTGGCGAATGTTGTAATGGGCCTGGACTCCGGGTGTAGCTCCAGCTGATGGTAACCTTGAATGAGGTCGAGCTTGGAGAACATCTGTGCGTTGTTTAGTTGGACGATCATGTCTTCGATGCACGGTCCCGGATGTCTCTCCCGCTGAATGGCGGTGTTTGCCACTCTCATGTCTACGCACAGTCGTATCTTGCCCCCTTCCTTGGGCACAATCACAAGGGGTGATACCCATGGCGTCGGTCCTGTAGCGGGTTCGATGATGCCATCGGACAGTAGTTGTTGAAGTGCCTCCGACACTGCCGTTTGTAGGTGAAATCCAACTCTCCGAGGGTGTTGCGGAACTGGGGTCACCGAGGGGTCAATGTGTAGCCGGATGGGGGGGCCTTGAGCTTGCCCAGGCCTTCACACAGCTTCGGGAAATCTCTTGCAATGTCAGCTCGTGTGATCACGTTTTGTGGTTGATAGCACGTGACAGTGCCGACTGAGTCCCTCGGATTCGGGCCGTCCCAGGTTGCGGCGATGATGTCTCCCGATTTCACATGGATTTCAATTAGTCCCAGACGAGATGCCGTGTGGTAACTGAGGAGGCACCGGCTTTTGGTGAGCGACCGGATGACGTGGATAGTCGTGTCAATCTGCCGGCCGTTCAGGAGAAGGCGTTGCGTGAAGCATCCCACTGACTGTAGGGGTGTAGCGGCACCCCACTGGAAGATTCTGGAGCGAGGGAGTTCTAGTGCTGGCGGGTTCAATATCTTGGCATATTCCTGCTCACCCATGATGTTAACGGTTGCGCCTGAATCGATCATGAATAGGAACTGGTAATTGCCCATTTTGACAGGGATTTTGGGGGCCTCTCTGGCCTCTTCAGAGTCATGTATTAGGTTGACAAATTCGTCCTGGTCATACATGTCATAAGGCAGATCGTATGCCGCTTCTTGGTCATCTTGGTATGCGGTCCCGTATCTGAAGTCCATCGGTGGATGGTCATATTCGTCGGTGAGAAACTTTGGTTGGTCTGTTAGTTCAGGCTGCATCGGGTATCCCTGGGGTTGGTACTCATCGATGGCTCTAATGTACCGCCTTTGTCCCAATCCTTGTTGGTTATATCTGGGTTGGTTGTATTGTGGAGACGGCGGGCGGAAAGGCGTCCTGGTCTGTGTTGGGGGCCTCGTCGGCGGGAATGGTATGCCCTCTCGGCATACGGAGTGAAAGTGACCCTCTCTTCCACAGTTCGTGCACCGTTGGGATAACGCTGGGCACGCCCCGGCATGGGGAAATGACATCCCACAACGATAACACTGCCGCTGTTGGCGGGGAACTTGCGTGGGCTGCGTTCTGTATGGATGTGAGCCTCTGTCCCCTGGGCGGGAAGGCTGCAGGGCCGCAATGATCTCAGCAGTGTCCAGTTTGGGGTTGCCCGGATTGCTCATGGATGTGGCTTGGGCGTCAACCCTTTCATGTATGCGGGCGAGTTCGCTCACCTCTTGGATGGTGAGAGGTTTCTTCAAGAGCTGTTTCTTGAGGGCCGGAGACAGGCACCCTTCGATGACTCTCAGTCTTATGGCTTCCTCTAGTGAATATGCGTCAAATTGATAGTTCGCGCCTCTTACCCATAGGCGCGTGATGAACTCATCTACTGTCTCCTGCGGCATCTGGGTGCACTTGTTGAACAGGTAGCGTTCATAGTCTCGGTTGACTTCTATTATGAGGAGTTTATCCAGTGCCTTGATCAAGTTTTTGAAAGTATTTTGTTCCGCTGCAGGAATCGTTTTCACAACGGTTTTAATTTCCCCGCCCACCAGGTTGAGGAAAATATCCCTGATGTTGGGAGATTCGCCATCGCCAGACCCCCTTACGTAATGTTGAAAATCCTCCATCCAGTCAGTCCATCTCAGTCCCTTCGTGGATTGCGGGGTCATGGTGAAAGGTGGGGGTAGGCGTAGTTGAATTGGTTGCGTCCCGCGGGTTAGTTGAGGTGAGCTGGGCCCGGACCCAGAGGTGGAGCCCCTTCTGCTCATGACGGTTGGTGATGGTAGCTTGTGGAAACGTGTGCGAGAAACACCAACACGCAGCAGCGGGAGAAGGCCAGACAGGCTGTGGCGTTCTTCGGTTTCCGGAGGGCTAGTGGACTACTCTCGGTGTGGCGGAAGGAGGACGGTGGTGGCGCGTGAATGCGTGTGTCGGCAGCGTGCAGCCGTCGCCAGGACAGGAGGAGGTGCGTGCGGCGGAGAAACCGGTAGGCCTGTCGAGCACGAGTGTGGCGGATTGCCACGGACGGAGTATGGAGGCACGGAGACGGCGGATTGCCAAGGAGGAGGAGGACTCCGTTGTGCGCACGGGAAGGCCTCGTCGCCAGTGTTACCCTGTTGGAAGGGCCAGTAAGGAGGACGTGCACACAGAGTGGAAACAATAACTTCTTTATTCATCCAATGTCTAACAGTAACTGGCGCCCTCGCGCCTTACCCAGAACTCCCCGCTTTCCTTCCTGCTCCCCACTACAATAACTCCGCCTGCTCAACGGCGGGGGCCGCGCTCATTAACCCTCGAGTGCCTGGCAACAGGTTGTACTGGTTAAGTTCATAAAAAATGACTAGTGAAGTCAATGGGGACTTTACATGCCCTGGGAGACAGTAGTCAGTCCCAGGGTAGGGAGTCTATGTTTGGGGGTCGCTAGGACACCCCTGTGTCACTGCACAGAGGGTGCTGTGTAACACATGTGAATAAAGGTGGTTCCTCTGGGGGTGAGAAAATCCCACAGGCATTAAACACAATAATAGCCTAGAACACACAGCAAAAATGCCTAAGAGTGGGAAAAAGAGTCTCACTCTTAGCAGGTAAAAAGAAACAAACCCTTCAAATCCAGCAAAGCTGCTGGGGGACTCTATAGGTAAGGGAAATTAGCCATAGAATGAGAATTCTCCCTAACACCAGTCACCCCATGATCAGACACTCCCAGGTGACCGACATGCCTACAGCCACATTAGTGCCACTGGACCAGTGAAGAACATTCTCCTTACTATTTTTTGTATCCATACATTGCTGAATAACTGCTTGAGCAAGATTTGCACCTTCCACAGCTGTAACACATTTCCGTAACTTAATCCCTTATTCCACACACGCAGGCTCTGAAAAATAAAGTGATAATGGTGTGCTCAACATCTGTAACACTATTTTGTTCTTTCTCTCTCTCTTCCTTCGCACATGCAGGTTGTTGCGTATGTTGTAAAGTAGGCAGGGAACAACTTGATGTTGCCTCCCGTTGATCACCCTGAGACATTTTCCAATCAATTTGTCCACTCTGTTAGGATACCAAGATATCCCAGAGCACGATCCCCTGAGGTATATTTTTTGCCTTTGTAGAATACCTTGCACAAACTTATCCCCAACTTGAATGTAGTGCGTACCCTGTTCTACCCACACTGAGAGACCCCTTGATAAGAAAAGTTTGTGAGGAAGTATTTGTTTTCGCATTGAACAATTATTTTGTTCGCAGAGCTTAAACATACTTCAATCACTAACCAAATAACGCCTTTCTTGCAATTTTCATGCAGACAACTTTATCGACTCATCAGCTGCTCGGACGAAACAGTGTAAGTAGGTACAATGGATACAATAAAGTTTGTGCTAATTATTGTAATTGTATTGGTCCCCACTGGGTTAATGGGTACCACGCTGTGGCAGAAAATCACCTTGCTGTCATGGCCACGGGCCCCAGAACACATAAACTGGCTGGGTCTCAGTCCTGGCACCTTTGGCATCAGGCTCATATTGAGATGTGAGCAGGAACACTTTATTTCAGCGCAGGAGTGCTTTTATTTTACTTCAGTGCACACTATTTCAGTGCAGGAGTGCTTTTATTTTACTTCAGTGCTGGAGTGCTTTTTTTTTACAAGAACTTTCCAGGTGCTGAAAGCCTTTATTCCAGAGAACAGCCCCATGTGCTGACTCATTGGGTGTGGCAGGGCATGGCAGCAAGCAGGACAGAGCTACTGGGCGTGGCCGGGAACAATACTATATAAACCCACCGATCCTTCAAGAAAACGCTTCGTGTTACTTTGCACCTCCGTGCAACGTGACGCTCACTGCTACCTGGACCAGCTACTTACCTCGTGATCCTGCAACAACAGCATCCTTACCTGGACCCTGGCTCGCATCTCACGGCAACGCTCCATCTTCTTGGCAGATCCCGAATCGACGCTGCAGCACCTGCACTCTCTGTCCCCTGAAGCCGAAGTCCTGAAACGAGAAAAGAAGACAAGACAAGGTTAGAACTCCCGGAAAAACACCCAACTCAGGTTCGCGCCGCCTTTAAAACCCAATGCGCACCATTAAAGGCTACTTACCAGCTGTCGGACCATCTCAGCCCCGCCCCTCCGTACCGCAGGCTCTGCTTCTTCTACCACAGCTACCGCCGGCACCGCTACATCACCTGCAAGGGGAGAGAGCAGAGAAAAGAGACATTAAATACAATGGACAGAGAACAAACTTTACAAATACAATTACAACAGTCGGAAGACAAGCGGGCAAGTGGAAACAAGGGAAACACTTACCTACAAGAGAAGTGGAGTAGTGGCAGCTGGCCCGGACTTCCACGACAAGGGATCAGTGAAGGAACTCGGTTCCCTTCAACAAGCGCCCCTGCCAGAAGCAGCAGGATGGAGAGCTCATCATCATCATCATCATCATCATCATCATTCAGCAGGTGAGCCTCAAGAGCAGTGCAACCACAGGGAAGCCACATACAAGGGGGAAGAGGTCTGGAGAAGGGGTCAGGGACCACAGGCTGCATACTCATATGACCCTCTCTTATATTCACGCAAGAACCGCACTGCTCATCACTGCAGTTCCCCACACAGACGCAGGAACAGACAAGAGGAGTTTCATCCCTGGGAGGGCTGGGAGGGCTGCGACCGTGCCCCAACGCCTCTGCAGATATCAGGTGAGCTTAACACTTGCAATGCATGCTACCACTATGACCCCTACTAACGTTCCCCCGACCCACGCAGCAACAGGACTTACCATGTCAGGTGGAGAAGACACTGCTGAAAAGATAAGGAGAGGTAAACACAGTGTAGATGCAGACATGAAGGGAGTTAACATGTACCTCACTGACACGGTCTGAGTATCAACCAACATGTGGTATACACACATGTACAAAGTTGGTAGGGATACCACCGGGGACAGCTATTATATATGCTCCTTAATTCCCCATGCCATGAGTGCCTCCAGAACCTTGGTTGCAAAAGAGATACCTGTAGCCCAAGCCCAGTGTCTGATGCACCTTGCAATGTTCCAGAAAAGAGGGAGATTCCAAGGAAGGACAGCAACATTGAGGTGGAGCTTATGAAGATGGCTACATCAAAACACTGGCCATGATGAACAACAACTGGCAATGCTGGAAGGACTACAGTATATAACGGACGGACCGGATAAGGGAGAATCAAAAACAATCCTCTTGAAAGACTTACTATGCCCAAGATCCAGGATAAAGGAAATAGAAGGAGAGCCAGGCTGCTGGGAAAGGCCACAAATACTGATATATGGACAAATATACACCAACGATGGCTGGGAAGATTGGTGGGAAGCAAGACTCTAACACTAGCCAAATCAGCAGTAAACAAGGTACAAGAAGAGAACGACAAATACCTGAAGGATTGGGACTGGAGTGCCAAAATGGTAACTTGGGTAGAGGTTGAAGCAGGACCAATGCCTATAATACCTCTAAAAACACTAGCTGTCATGATCTCTGCTTCCAAAAGGTCAGGGTTTTCCCAACTCCCTTGGAAGCAGATCCATAACCCAGGTTCCGAGTGCCAGCCAGTCCCAATTGGGACCTTTTGGACTCAGTCCTGGCGCCAGTGGCACCAGGCTCATAAATATGCCCAGTCCCAGCGCTGGAAGCGCCGGGCTCATAATGCTTGGGTGGACTTACCTGCAGCAGACCATGCTGCTTACTTGCCTGCCAGTTGAGCCTCTGATCCTCTTCTGTTTGGAACTACTTTTCCTGTTGGGTGGGGCTGGAGCCACTCCCTAGATTCAGAACACTGGAACTCTTCTGGAAGGCAGGAACTCTTTTTTTACCAGGAACTCTTTTCTTACTTAGGCGTGGCTGTGGAAGGAGATACCTAAGCACTACAGGAGGCTATTTAAACCACACCCGGTGGATGAATCTTGCTTTGCGTTATTCTGCAACCTCTGCAGCAGAACGCTCATCGTGTCTTCTGCATCCGGTCCTGGGCCTAAGGAAAAAGGCTTACCATCCTGAATCCAGTCTTCAGCAACACCTATAAAGACAAGAAAGAACAGGTTAGCATTCCGGCATCTGAAAGGCAAAGGCTTACCTACTCTTTGTGCGCTCCGGAGGTCTTCACACTGCATTCCGGCATCTGAAAGACAAAAGCTTACCATCTCTTCGCACGCTCCGGAGGCCTTCGGCGCTGCATCCCGCATCTGAAAGACAAAACAAGGTGCGTTTAAAGACATTGGGGAACTTTAATACTCACGTGCCATTACTCCTTTCCACATCTAATCCAGTGGGTATTCCGGCACCCTGCAGCCGCTCCGAACTCGTACCTGCAAAATAAAAAGACAGTTAGAGCGCATCGTGAAGCAGGCAACAAGCGCTTACTTACGTGCTTCCAGGCGCTTCTATTCATCACACGGGCTCCATCTTCAAATCACTTCAGCCCGTCATCCGCCATCGCCGGAACCCTGCAAAACAAGAGACATCATTACTAAAGACTTTAAAGACATTTGAATGACTCGAAACTTACCGTTCGTGCAGTAAACGACGGACAGCAGTCATCTGAAGTCAAGAGGCCTGCGCTACCTATCCAGTGAAGAAACTGGTTACAGCACCCTGCTCCGAGGCAGATGGAGAGCTCGGCATTCACTTACCTAAGGTGAGAGCGTTAACCTTTGGGGGTCTACAGGAGAGGAGAAGAGGAAAGAGATAGGGACACCCCAATAACCCCAGTTCATTAACCCCATATTTTCTATCTGCAGACATCTTACTCTACACGTCAGGCATACAGTGCATAGAGGTCCAGCCCAAAGAGCCAACCGGGTGCTACACATCACCTTTGAAGATACGGTAGTCGCCCAGTCAAGACCGGCGCCTCTGCGAGAATCAGGTGAGCGTTACACTAGCCCTGTGTTACCAGCACAATGGCAATGGTGCAGTCGGTGAGAATGACGGATGCAAAAGAATAGAAAAGATTCCAGAAATGGGAGCAGGAACAGCTGTGCTGATGGATCACTATTGGGCCTGTGGATCCAAGGCATATGAGAAGCTACCACCTGACTGGGTAGGAACATGCTCATTGGTGCACATCAACATGCCCTCACTAGTGGTACCCACAAGACATGTGAAAATTGATGACTTCCCAAAAATGGACCACAACAAAAGAAGGAAGAGGTCACTGGAAACAACACTGCCTGCCCCATCAAGCACGGTGGTGACTGAGAAGGTGCTGAGCAGAGTGAGGAGAGGGGGGAACTACTTCTCCATCAAGTCAGAAGCATCACACAGGCTGTCCAGCAGGACACAGATGTTCTTTGCATCATTGATACCAGGAATACAAGCCTACACCTACGCCAAATGGCTGCAGGTCACCAGCTGGGAGTTGATGGTGACCACAAACTCAACCGTGAAGGGGTTCAACGCCATAAAAGAAGAACTAAGAGCAATAACATTGGTGGCGCTCCAGAACCGAAACATCTTGAACCTCCTCACAGCCATGGAGGGAGGAGTTTGTGCGAAAATAGGGAGTTTGTGCTACACGTTCATACCTGCAAACAATGAAGAAAATGGGACACTATCGGACGCAGTAGCACAGTTGGCACAGGCACAGATGCATGCAAAAATGGAAGATGAAGCACGCGGAACATGGAAAGAATAAGAGTTGGCTAGCAGCCTCTCTATGTGCAATAAAAATATGTGTCGCAAGGTGCAAGAAGACAGCAGAATTAGCTATAGGAATACAAATTCTTATGGAGATGAACATTGAAGGAACAATGGACGACATCTTAAAGGAAAGAGAATGACTAAGAGAGAGAATAAAGGCTAGCATCCTATTTCCAGCTGGAATAGAACTGGATAACCCATTCAACCCAAGGAAGTACAAAGGGAAATGGGTATGGTGCAAGCCAGAAGGAGGATGCGCTTACATGTACTGGTCGTTCGACGATCATGTGAACTATTATGGACACCTCCCCGGAATAACGAAGATATGGTGATTGATAGATGATCCATAGGTTTATCGTGGGGTGGTCGATAAGTTGACCAGAGGGGGACTGAAGTGAGAAGTTTGAAATCTGGTCACAGCCCCTCACCAGCACGACACGCAAATTGAAAGAAAAACCAACAACAACATGGCCACCGATCACATGAGATCGCACTGATTCCCACCACACCTTAAATGGACAAGTATAATGAAAAACACCCGCTCAGTCAACCATGCAACCAAGGGAAGTTTGGACACTATGCAAGGTGGACGAAGACCTACAAGACGACTCAAAAGACAATTCCATTGAGAGCATTGACTAACCCTCCAAGAAGCCATGTCCCTGGTCGTTAGAGACACCATGACCTAGCTGCGTTAGACATGAAGCACACATGCCATCTGCAAATCGGGGCACAATCACGCACCCAAAACACACAAAGAACACCTGCGCACAGTTCTATAAGTTAGAGGGCGGTAATACGCACATACTGTTTGCACGTTTATTATTTTATCATTAGCTTGGCGCAGCAACGCAACCCGCAAGAAGCCAGAATAGTACATGGAAATGATTGCAGATGCTTATTTGCAACTAACCCTGCAGGATACATGAGCACTCAAAGGACCCAGTGAGTAGATCCCACTGACCTATGGACACTATGGGGAAAATATATACAGTAGAAGCCAGGATATGGCCCGATAACCACATCAGGCCACACCGATTTTCAAGAGCTAAGGCTATGCTGAATGCAAAACAGACCAGAGGGCTGCCATGTGCAGAGCAAGACTACTGCCAACGTTGCACCGTAGCAAGTGACATTCTTCTCCCTGACCGAAAGTAACACCAGAGCAACAGGCCTGGATGCCTCTACTAAAATCAAATTAATTCGAGGCTCCAGGAGCTTGCAGCCGCGGTCTCTAAACACGTGATCCGGTGAAGCTGACAGCGGGCCAAGAGTTGACTGCTGAGAAGAGCCGCGGTTTCACGGACCAGACAGTGGCTGGCAACAAAGATGTTACAACCCGAGACGATGTTGAATGATGGGAACAGAGAACTTGCATAGTAATGGTGGTTCACATGCGGTATAACGCAGACACATAGTTGCACATGTTACCTTGAACAGACACACTACAAGCTGAGAATCAATTTGGGTCCCAAGCCTGAGGGACAATGGCTCGACCAATCACAAGTTATGGTCCTAGGGGTGGGTAGCAAGGGTCACCAACCAATCAGTGGGTCCACAAATTGAAACATTTACAAGTAGCCTTTTTCGGGGACGGTTCAGGCCAGACACCTGACATGGGGAACGCCTATCAGCTTATTGCTATTGGGGTTGCTATAGGTGAGTTACTACTCAACACCCAGTCCTCATCGGGGTTAGGTTTGCTGGAGAAGGGCCCAGATTGTGATGCCGTTGTGACGTTGATTTCACTAAACACTAGCCTGTGAGCCAGCATTCGTTGAGAGCATACTTGGATTCCTGTCCGTATGTTATCCCTGATGGTTTGTTGGCTGTAATGAACCACAGTTGAACTTGCTACCTGTCTGGACCTTTGTTTGTTTTGGGGTCGGGAAGGAGTTACGCCTTCCACGAGTTCGATATCCGCGGACTACTAGCAAACCACCCTGCTTGCCTAGGAGTCATCCCTAACAGTACAACTTTGTTATTGTGTCTTTAACACGGAGGACACATCCTAACATGCAAAACAACGGGGGGTCTCAGAGTCTCTCTACCAGCATGACCACAGCCAAATGACCTGTTCTTGGGTGGATGGCCCCTGGGAGAGACTCTACCAAGTCTTTAACTCACTGTCCCTTTCACAGAGAAGAAATTTCCCTGCATATCAGTCTTTGTCCTGCCCAGGGGCAGTCCAGCACTAAAATGCTAGGCAATTCTCCTCTGAACAAGAGTACCAACAGCAACCCCATACACGTGTTTCAGCCTTGTTGGGCATCATCAGTGAGTTGAAGCAGTGCCTCTCTAAGAACAGTGAGCAAGGGGTCCACGTCTGGATCGCCCTGGTAACTTAGGGTGCGACCCAAAGTTAATTTATGCAAAACAAAGGGGGGTCTGGGAGTCTCTCTACCAGCACGAACACAGCCCAATGACCTGTTCTTGGGTGGATGGCCCCTGGTAGAGACTCTACCAAGTCTTTAGCTCACTGTCCCTTTCACAGAGAAGACATTTCCCTGCATATCAGTCTTTGTCCTGCCCAGGGGCAGTCCAGCACCGAAATGCTAGGCAATTCTCCTCTGAACAAGACTACCAACAGCAACCCCATACATGTATTTCAGCCTTGTTGGGCATCATCAGTGAGGTGAAGCTGTGCCTCACTAAGAACAGTGAGCAAGGGGTCCACGTCTGGATCGCCCTGGTAACTTAGGGTGCGACCCAAAGTTAATTTATGCAAAACAAAGGTGGGTCTGGGAGTCTCTGTACAAGCACAAACAGAGCCCAATGACCTGTTCTTAGGTGGATGGCCCCTGGGAGAGACTCTACCAAGTCTTTAGCTCACTGTCCCTTTCACAGACAACACATTTCCCTGCATATCAGTCTTTGTCCTGCCCAGGGATAGTCCAGCACCGAAATGCTAGGCAATTCTCCTCTGAACAAGAGTACAAACAGCAACCCCATACACATGTCACCCAAAGTTACCAGGGCGATCCAGATGTGGACCCCTTGCTCACTGTTCTTAGAGAGGCACAGCTTCACATCACTGATGATTGTTAGGCAGAATCCTGTGCAGTGCCCTTAGGGACCACTACACACAATTAAGACTACAGGTGGCAATACAAGTTTTACCTTTGGTACAAGCCTGTACTACTATGTTAAAGTGGTAGCAGTAGCGGAGCAGCCAGGCTTATCTCAAGGGTATATGAGCAGTAGCAGAGATTACACAAAGGGATCACAATTACTGTAACTCAAGCAAACACTGACTCAAGGTTTCAGGTAGAATAATATAAGTACATTTATTTTTAAACCATTTGTTATAAACACATCACTTCTATTAAATTCAAAACCACACGTAAAATACACTACAATTAACCAATTCACTTTGTACGGTATAAATCAAGGGAAGTACCCTGTGTTTGAACGGACCGGTGTTATGAAACAAGACACGTTACCGTGAATACGATTGTGATCACTTTTTGACAGTTCGGTCTACTAAATAAACGCATATCCGCAGCAAGAAATTCTACCGGGGCAAAAACACACTTAGCACCTGAGATACCCAAAGGGATTTGGGGGCAAAAATCATAGGCAATATTTTTGTTAGGCAGACAGAATCGAAGAACACTCATAGACAGGAATTCAAGAGTCAAAGGGCCGGAGCCAGTGTCAAGTGGAACCAGGTTCCTGTTGTCAAGGATCACAGTCGGACAGTTCACGATTCAACGTAGCCAAGAGTACTTTGATATTGTCAATGTTCGGAAGCAAAAGTTATAAGAAGCAGGGAAAAGTAAGGACAAGCCTTAAGGAAGAGAAATAGGGTTTCACCCAAATTCCTCAAGCAGGACACAGTACCTTTCTCAAAGGATGAAGCTGGTGCCACGGCAGTTGTTCCTGGTAGTTTCCGGCAGACCCACGATTCCTGGAACTTCGGCACGAAGAAGGACAATGAGGGGGTCTGCACCACACAGGGATGAGGCCAGCAGCAGCAACGATGAATAAAAGGTGCGCTCCTTAAAAACAGGAGAGGCTCTTCAGGTGGGTATCCGGACCACTACAGCAGTGTGCAGCGATTTCGACCACAAAGGGATTCCTCTGACTGAAGAAAACGAGCTGGTTATCCCCACCAGGCTCAAGAGAAGAAGACTCCGGACTGGATCTTCTCTTAGTCGTTGAAGGGTAGATAGCTCAGGATTGCAGCAGTCGACCTCTCCTCCGCTTCTCTTCGGTTCCTTGTAGTTCCAGAGGCGACTCTCTGACTTCCAGCCCAAGAGACCTGCCTTTTATGCGAAAATCCCCCATTCACACAGCCTGGCTGTCAATCACACAGCAGGGGGGTTGTCCAGCCCGGACAACCACCTCAGCCAATCATGGAAAAGTGCAACTTGGGTTTCCTAGGATACCCTGTGCAGGGGGTGACTACACCCCTCCCTCAGATTCAGCCCACCTAGACACCCAGGTGCCTAGAGGAGGGCTTCTTGGCAGAAGCCCACCAAAAGACAGTGAACAAAGAACGCAAACCTGGTTTGCCATGCAAAGTAAAACACAAGAAGGAGTTTAACAAAATGAAATATTACCACGTTTATATAAGATAACCGCGGTAGGAAACAATGCTCTAGGAGGTACAGATAAAAAGCCCTTAGAGTTAACCCTTCCAGTACTCCATGTAAGATGGGGTGTACTGGATCTGTGGTTAAATTGACTAAGTAAAGTTAATGGCAACTTTACCCTTTTCTGGAGGACAGTAGTCAGCCTCAGAAATGGAGTCGGAGGGAAGTCTGTACGACAACCCTGTGTCACTGCACTGAAGGTGCTGTGTAACACACAAAAGAAGGGGGCCACTGAAGTGGTGTACTCCAGAGACCACAATCATAAAAACAGGTAAAAGACACATAGCAAAACACATGTAAGAGTGGGGGAAAGCTCACACTCTTATCAAGTGGAAAGAAATAACTCCAGAGATCCAGCAAAGCTGCTGAGGGACTCACTAGGTAAGGGAAATTAGCCATGAAATGAGAATTCTCCCTAACACTTCCCCCCCAAACTAAGGGACAGGAGGATGTAATCCACTCCTGGATGGTTCTCATACCTCTAGTCAGTTACAAACATCCTAGAGAGACCATCAGCATTTTGGTGTTGACTTCCTGTTCTGTGCTCAATGGTAAAATCAAATCCTTGCAGGCAGATTGACCATCTGAGTAACTTTGGGTTTTCCCCTTCATTTGCATCAGCCATCTCAAGGGTTGGTGGTCAGTCTGAATGATGAAGGTAGATCCATACAAGTATGGTCTAAACCTCTTCAGTGACCACACAATAGCAAAACATTCATGTTCTATTGTTGCCCACCTTGTCTCAGGATCCTTTAACTTCCTGCTGATGAAACAAATGGGGTGTTCCCTACCTTTCTCATCCAGTTGACTAAGGACTGTACCTATACCTACATTTGAAGCATCAGTTTGTACAATGAAGGGTTGGTGATAGTCAGGAGCTCTTAGGACTGGAGCTTGACAAAGGGCTTTCTTCAGACCTTCAAAGGCTTGATTGCACTCCTCATTCCACCTGACCTTTTTAGGGAATTTGGGAGAGGAGATGACATTCAAGGGAGAAGCTATGGTCCCATAGTTCTCTATGACGTTCCTGTAATACCCAGTGAGAAGGCTCTCACTTGGGTTTGAGTAGTAGGGTTGGCCCAGTTTTGTACAGCTTGTACTTTGCTAGGCAATGGCCTTATTTCACCTCCTCCTACCTCATGTCCAAGGTAGACCACTGTACTCTGACCAATTTGACATTTGCTTGCCTTTATGGTCAGATGGGCCTGTTCCAGAGCCTGCAATACACAGCCTAGGTGTTCAATATGTTCTTTCCATGTAGGGCTGAACATTGCAATGTCATCCAAGTATGCCATGCAGAAGTCCTCCATCCCATTCAGAACTTGATTGACCATCCTCTGAAATGTAGAAGGTGCATTCTTTAATCCAAAAAGCATTACCTTAAATTGGTAGAGGCCAGCTGGGGTGGAAAATGCAGTTTTCTCCTTGGCATGCTCTGTCAGGGCTATTTGCCAATAGCCTGACGTTAGGTCAAATGTGCTGAGGTACTTGGCTGCACCAAGTTTGTCCACCAGCTGATCTGTCCTAGGCAAAGGATGGGCATCAGTCTTTGTGAATGCATTCAGAGCTCTATAGTCCACGCAGAATCTCAACTCCTTGGATCCTGCCTTTGGTACAAGCACAACTGGGCTAGACCATGGACTAGTAGAGGGCTCTATAACCCGAGATCAGGCATCTTGTTGACCTCATTCCTTATATGGGTTCTTACATTGTCTTACATCCTGTACCTCCTGCTTTTGACAGGCAAACAGTCACCAGTGAGTATATCATGCTGTCCCCAAGGGGATAAGCCTGGTGAAAGTGAGAAGTGGGAGGCAAACTGATTTAACCGTAATTTGCACTCAACCTGCTGGTCAGATGTGAGACTGGAAGAGAGATTAACTCCTTCCACTTGCTCATCTAAAGGTAAGCCTCTGAGGAGGTCAGGCAGAGGTTCACTCTCCTCCTCCTCTTGAGCTGAAGCTAGAAGCAAAGCTCCTATGTCAGGTCTAGGGACACAAGCCTTTAATCGGTTGGTGTGAAAGACTCTGGGAGCCTCCTTAGGATTGTCTAAGTCCACCAGATAGTTCACCTCTCCAAGTTTACCCACAACCTTGAAGGGTCCTATCCATTTGTCCTGTAAGGCTCTCTGCCTTGTGGGGACTGTTAGGCAGAATCCTGTACAGTTCCCTTAGGGAACACTAAAAAAGATTAAGACTACAAGTATGAGCAAGAAAAATCCCTTTTGGTATCAGTCTGTACCACAAAGATTTAGATGGTAGTTGTGGCTAAGCAGTCAGACTTATCTCAAGAGGGAGATGAGCAGTATTCAGGGTTTACACGATAGGTATTACAGTACTATGGCACAAGGAAACACTGACCAAAGCTTTGTATTAAAAAGAATATATAGATTTATTTTATACACATCTAGTTCAACACATAAATCACAGTTAATAAAGCAAGTTAAATTTAGTCAAGGAAAGTATACACAACTTCCTAGTCAATTGTAGACAAGTTTGCGGTAGAGTGAAAACCAACTACAAATGGCACTCTAGCAATTTAGTAAAAGGGAGGGAAAGCACAAGTTAAACCGAAATATCTTCAGACACCCCCTAGCAACACTTCCCTGAAGTTTTGTGAACAAGTAATGCACAGTAGTACTTTAGCAAGAAGATAAGTAATTGAAAACTGAGCAAAATGGCACTTCACAAGTTAAAACAGTAGGAAGGAAGAGGTGTTTAAAAGATTCAGGTGCATCAACACATTTCTCATTGAGAATCAATCAAGTGAGAGCAGACCTAACAAATCAGCCAGAGTCAATAGGCCTGAGCCAGAGTCAGTGGTACAGGACCAAGAGCTTAGGAGCAAAAATGTTCTTGTAGCTGCAGTCAAGTCTTTGGTTAATGAATATTGAAAAGGTAGATTCATGGCGAAAGGCAATGTTAAGAGAGAGGGGCGGCTGACCCAACAGGTAGATAAAGGATTTAAAACACCTTTAGGGCTACCACGAGGAAAAGGGCGGCCTGGCGGAACAATGTACCTTTAAATGAAGAAGTGGCTCCTGCGGTGGCGGTTGTTCCTGGTAGTTCCTGCAGTTCGGGGGATCCAGCAGAGGAAGAGAGGCTCTCGTCGTGGAGGAAGGTTCGAGTTACTGCACTACCCAGGGATGAAACCAGCCGTGGTGCTGCCAAAAGAAAAAAGGTTCGCTCCTTTAAATCGCGGTCCGGGTGGATGGCTGTCTGGCTATCCGGTCTCCAAGTGCTGGGCACTTGCGACTCGACCAAGGCAGGTCCGAGGAAGAGATTGGTGAACTGGTTGGTCCCACCAGCTCAAGGGAAGAAGGCTCTTGCGAAGAAGATCTCCTCTCGTCGTGTGGAAGAAAAGTGGTGAGACGCTGCAACAGGGCTTCACCGGTGGCGCAGGTGCTGAAGATGTCCGTGGCTTCTCTCCCCTTCGGTTCCGTAGTTTCAGTGGCGACATCTTGCTCTTCCAGTCCTCAGGACCCTGCTTTTATGCAAAAAGAACCCCATTCATACAGCCTTGCTTTCACTCACACAGTGGAGTGGTCATCTTGGCGGGAGACCCTCCAGCCTATCAGGATAGAGTGCGACATGGGTTGCGGAGGCAACCATGTCCAGGGGGCCTACTCCCCCTCCCACACAATGGACCCAACCCAGACTCAGTGGCGCCGAAAGGATGGCTTCTTGGCAGAAGCCCGCCAAAAGGACGAACAAAGGATGCCTGACCTGGGTTAGGAGTTTAGAGTAAGACACGAGAAAGAATTTATATTAAAGTTCTGGCAAATAAAACCTACCGGAGTAAAGTTAATAATAAAATAAACCAGCGGTATGTTAGAGGCTGTCAGAAAAAGCTGTAGCCTAGAACAATGGGAAAATCCCATAGAAATATATTCGTGGTCGAATATTTAAGGTAGTAACCACTGCCACCAGCCAGAATCTTTAGAGAGAGGGACTTTACGGTACCCCCTCGAAAAATGAACCTAAGGGAAAAACTATTAACCCTTTCCAGTATCTCCATAGTAAAATGGCTTGTACTGGTTAAGTTCATAAAAATTGACTAGTACATTCAATGGGGACCTTACATGCCCTGGGAGACAGTAGTCAGTACCAGGGTATGGAGTCTATGTTTGGAGGTCGCTACAACACCCCTGTGTCACTGCACAGAGGGTGCTGTGTAACACATGTGAATAAAGATGGTTCCTATGGGGGTGAGAAAATCCCATAGGCATTAAACACAAAAATACCCTAGAACACACATAGCAAAAATGCCTAAGAGTGGGAAAAAGAGTCTCACTCTTAGCAGGTAAAAAGAAACAAACCCTTAAAAACCAGCAAAGCAGCATGGGGATTCTATAGGTAAGGGAAATTAGCCATAAAATGAGAATTCTCCCTAACACTCTCCCCCCCCCCCCAGACTAAGGGACAGGAGGATCTAATCCACTCCTGGATGAGTCTCTTACCTCTATCCGGTTATAAACATCCTAGATAGACCATCAGCATTTTGGTGGTGACATCCTGACCTGTGCTCAATGGTAAAATCAAACCCTTGGAGGCAGATTGACCATCTTAGCAGTTTTGGGTTTTCCCCTTTCATTTGCATCAACCATTTCAAGGGTTGGTGGTCTGTTGTTTGAATGATGAAAGTAGATCCATGCAAGTATGGTCTAAACTTCTTCAAATCCCACACAATGGCAAAACATTCTCTCTCAATAGTTGCCCACCTTGTTTCAGGTTCCTTCAGTTTTCTACTGATGAAGCAAATGGGGTGCTCCCTACCTTTCTCATCCAGTTGACTGAGTACTGCACCTATACCTATATTGGAAGCATCTGTTTGTACAATGAAGGGTTGGTGGTAGTCAGGAGCTCTGAGAACTGGAGCTTGACAAAGGGTGTTCTTCAGGCTTTCAAAGGCCTGATTGCACTCCTCATTCCATTTGATATTTTTAGGGAACTCAGGAGAAGAGATTACATTCAGTGGAGAAGCTATGGATCCATAGTTCTCAATGAAATTCCTGTAGTACCCAGTGAGGCCTAGGAAGGCTCTCACCTGGGTTTGAGTAGAAGAGGTTGTCCACTTTTGCACAGCTTCAATCTTGCTGAGCAAAGGCCTTATTTCACCACCTCCTACCTCATGCCCAAGGTAGACCACTTTACTCTGACCAATCTGGAATTTGGTTGCCTTTATGGTCAGATGGGCCTGTTCAAGAGCCTGCAAAACATATCCTAGGTGGTCAGCATGTTCTTTCCAAGTAGGGCTGAACACTGCAATGTTATCCAAGTATGCCATGCAGAAGTCCTCCATCCCATTCAGAACCTGATTAACCATCCTTGGAATGTAGCAGGTGCATTCTTTAGTCCAAAAGGCATAACCTTAAACTGGTATAAGCCAACTGGGGTGGAGAATGCAGTTTTCTCCTTGCCAATAGCCTGACGTGAGATCAAATGTGCTGAGGAACTTGGCTGAACCAAGTCTATCCACTAGCTCATCTGTCCTTGGCAAAGGATGGGCATCAGTGTAAGTGACTGCATTTAGAGCTCTATAGTCCACACAGAATCTCAACTCCTTGGATCCTGCTTTTGGTACTAACACAACTGGTCTAGACCATGGACTAGTAGAAGGCTCTATTACCCGAGATCAAGCATCATGTTCACCTCACCTTTGATGTGGGTTCTTACATTTTCTGACATCCTGTAGCCCCTGCTTTTGACAGGTTAACAGTCACCAGTTTTGATATCATTTTGGCCCCAAGGGGTCAAACCTGGTGCTAGAGAAAACAGAGGGGCAAATTGATTTAACAAAACTTTACACTCCTCCTGTTGCTCAGGTGTCAGATTAGAAGAGAGATTAATTACTTCTATTTGCTCATCTAAAGGTTTGCCTCTGAGGAGGTCAGGTAGAGGTTCACTCTCCTCCTCCTCTTGAGCTGAAGCTAGAAGCAAAGCTCCCAGTTCTGGTCTTGAGACATAAGCCTTTAGGCGGTTGATGTGAAAGACTCTAGGAGCCTCCTTAGGATTGCCTAAGTCCTCCAGCTAGTTCACCTCTCTAAGTTTTCCCACAACCTCGAAGGGTCCCATCCATTTGTCCTGCAAGGCCCTCTGCCTTGTTGGGACCATAACAAGAACTAACTGGTCTTGAGCGAACTCAACCATGTTGGACTTCTGGTCATGCAAGTGCTTGACCAGAGTCTGACCTGCTTTCAAGTTATCACTTGCCTCAGCCATCATGTGTGACATTCTCCTCCGGAGTCCTATCCCATAGTCAGTGACTCTGACTGGTGTGGGGGAAGGAGCACTCTCCAATCCCTCCTTGATCAGGGCCAATGGACCTCTAACCGGATGGCCATAGAGAAGTTCGAAGGGACTGTAACCCACTCCCTCCTGAGGGACTTCTCTATATGCAAAGAGAAGGCATGGCAGTAGAAGATCCCACTTTTTCTTAAGGGGTCCTCTAAAGCTCCTATCATGCTCTTCATGGTTCTGTTGAACCTTTCTACCAACCCATTTTTCTGTGGGTGGTATGCTGTTGAGAACTTGTAGGTAACTCCACAGGTTTTCCACATGGCTTGCATGTAGTTGGACATAACATGTGATCCCCTGTCAGATATGACCTCCTTAGGAAAACCTACTCTGGTAAAAATACCAAGTAGGGCCTTAGCCACAGCCGGAGCATTAACAGTCCTCATAGGTATGGCTTCAGGAAATCTAGTGGCATGATCCACTACAACCAGGATAAACCTGTTGACTGAAGATGTGGGAGGGTCAAGAGGACTAACAATGTCAATCCCAACCCTCTCAAAAGGGACTCCCACCACTGGGAGAGGCACCAAGGGTGCCACATTCGTGGCTCCACTCTTGCCAGAAGTTTGGCAAGTGTGGCAGCTTCTGCATAATTTGTCTACTTCTGAACCCATCTTAGGCCAGTACAAGTAAAGTGAGAGTCTTTCCTTGGTCTTCATGAAACTTAAGTGACCAGCCAAAGGTATCTCGTGGGCTAACTGCAGAAACTGGATTCGGTTCGCTAGAGGTACTACAAGTCTTTGGCAGTCTCCAGGGGTTGACTCAGTTGGTTCACTGTAGAAGAGGCCATCTTCCCAGTGCAAGCTATACTTCCCAGGCTCAGTCCCATGGAGCTGAGAAGCTGCCTGTAGGCGAAGACCTTCCACGGTAGGACTTTCTCTCTGTCCCTTGCTGAAATCTTCCCTGTTGGGTCCACCTTCTGCCAGTAAAGACTGCAGCTCAGGATGGTCAACAGGGTCAAGATCTTGTACCAGAGTAAGATCTTCTTTTAGATCTGATTCCTCAGTATCTAGTTGAACCATACAGGGTTGAACCTCACACTCAGCCTGAGCTGGTGGAGGAGTCACTGATTTGACTTTGGACAGCCTTGGAGATGTCCTTCTGGGCACAGGAGTGCTTGCTGGTTTCTTGCTGGCAGATCTGGGTTTCCCCTTTGTCTTTTCCTGCCCTGCAATGCCAGTAAGTAAATCCTGTGGACTTGGGGTGATAGTTTCCTCTATCATGTCCCCAGGAGAGCCTCTCAAGGTTCTCTCCCTTGCAGACCTTGTGAGCTCCTGCTTCCTTCTGCTGGGGGGCCTGGGGGTACTAGACACAACTCCAAGAGTTTTAAGGTCGTTACCCAGCAGGACCCTCCCAGGTACGTTATTCTGCACACTTACAGGTATTCTGACAGTCATGTCATTACACTGGATGAGTGCTGGTAACTGGGGAACCATTTGCACAGGGCCTCCAGCTATCTTGGTTAGGTGTTTGGGTGCCTTAGCAACATCCTCCACCTTGAAAAAACATTCATCAATCACAGTCATGCTGGCTCCAGTGTCTCTGATGGCAGGGGTTTCCTGACCATTCACGAGAACACTATCTTTGTAATACTCTTTAGTATTATCTGGGATTGAGTTATATACATCTAAGTTCTGTTGTTCCCAAAGACCCAAGGACACTAAAGAAACACTAGCTGAGACTCTCATGGGCTCATCAGCTAGTAACTGAAAGTTTCCACTGGTCATAGATACTTCATCCACCTGGGAGAAGGCTAAGGAGACAGTGTTGACCCCTGAAGGTTCGCCCTTACATCTGGGATCTCCTTTCACATGGTCAGGTAGCCCACAAACAAAGCATTTTCCAAATGCTCTCTGGAATGGGGGTTTGTTCTGACCTCCATCTGGTTTGGGACCAGATGGTACACTAGCCTGATTCGGTTTCCCTTGTGGCTTACTCTGGTTATGTTTGGGGCCCTCTTTTGGATTGGAATTATTGGAATTCTCCTTGTTGTCTTTCTTTGGCTGCTTTCCCTCATCCTTCTTCTGAGTTGCCCCAGAATCCTTGTGAGTAGCCCTGTTGGCAACCCACAAGTCAGCAGCCTTGGCTAGTTTCTTAGGATCTATCTCCTTTGAATCAGCCAAGTGCTGTCTGAGCTCAGGGGAGCAGACATCAAAAATAGACTCCAACATTACAAGATTCCTCAAACCTTCATAAGTGTTCACTTTGTAACCCTTAACCCAACCATCTAAGTTTTTCAAACATTCACACACCCAGGTAGCCCAAGGGGTACCATCATGCTTTTTGAGGTTTTTAAACCTCTTAAGATACTGGGAAGGGGTCTTCCCAAATCTAGCTATTAATGCTAGCTTCACACACTAGCTTCACACACTCATAATCCTGTTTATCCTCCTCCCCCAACTCCATTACAGCATCACTTTCAAGAGGGGGAATCCTAGAGAAGCGCCAGGGAATCAGCTGATTCCCTGAGATAATTTGAATCCCATGATTGTACTCAAACATTGCTAACCAATCCAAAACATCAAGTTTAGTCTCATACATACCAATCATCTCCTTTGGCATCCAGGGTCTCTTAGGGCTGGCAGACCTAGAAAACTCTGGGAGAGAAGCATTTTCTACAGATAATTTCTTCATCTCTAGTTCATGATTCAGCTCCATTTCTCTGAGCCTTAACTCTTGATGTTTCATGGCAGTTTGTGCATCAATACGTTTCACTTCCAATTCAAGTCTCATTTTCTCAAGTGCAATAAATTCAGGAGTAAGTGCAGGACCTGTGGGGGTCCCAGTGGACCGAGGTTGTGCTTTCTGAGCAGGCAAATTAGTTGTAGGGTTTCCTAACAAGGACTCATCCACTTCTAAATCAAGACTCTCAGAATCAGAAACATCAGTATCCACATTTGCTGGAGGGGTAGGCCCTTCTGACCCACTCTCCAGACTTTGTGTTCCTATTAACTTTGCAATCAATTCAGATTTCTTTCCTTTACCAGAGAGACTATTCTCCCTACACATGGGTCTTAAAACCTCAGCAGTGTAGTTTAAGAGACCCTCTTCAGTGTAGCTTTCCATATTTGACATGATTTCTCAGTAAAATAGAATTAGTGGTGTTAGCCTTGTGGTTAGTTGAACCCAAGCAATAGCAGCACTCTAAGTGTAATCCCTCTACTTCCAAATCCTCACCGCTGACACCAGTGTTAGGCAGAATCATGTGCAGTGCCCTTAGGGACCACTACACCCAATTAAGAGTACAGGTGGCAATACAATTTTTACCTTTGGTACAAGTGCAGTGCCCTTAGGGACCACTACACACAAATAAGAGTACAGGTGACAATACAATTTTTACCTTTAGTACAAGCCTGTACTACTATGTTAAAGTGGTAGCAGTAGCGGACCAGCCAGGCTTATCTCAAGAATATATGAGCAGTAGCAGAGATTACACAAAGGGACCACAATTACTGTGACTCAAGCAAACACTGACTCAAGGTTTCAGGTACAAAAATATAAGTATATTTATTTTTAAACAATCTTTTATAAACACAACACTTCTATTAAATTCAAAATCACACATAAAACACAGTACAATTAACCAATTCACTTTGTACGGTATAAATCAAGGTAAGTACCCTGTGTTTGAACGGACCGGTGTTATGAAACAAGACACGTTACAGTGAATACGATTGCGATCACTTTTTGACAGTTCGGTCCACTGAATAAACGCATATCCGCGGCAAGAAATGCTACCATGGCAAAAACACACTTAGCACCTGAGATACCCAGAGGGAGTTGGGGGCAAAAATCATAGGCAATATTTTTGTTGGGCAGACAGAATCGAAGAACACTCATAGACAGGAATTCAAGAGTCAAAGGGCCTCATTACAACCCAGGCGGTAAGTTACCGCCTGGGTTGTGACTTTA
Source organism: Ambystoma mexicanum (assembly GCF_040938575.1). NCBI lineage: Eukaryota > Metazoa > Chordata > Amphibia > Caudata > Ambystomatidae > Ambystoma > Ambystoma mexicanum. The sequence continues at coordinate 1,046,135,987 of NC_090936.1, forward strand.
CCGCCATGGCGTAAACTATGTTTACGCCATGGCGGAATGGGGATTTACCGCCCCATTCCGACCTTGGCGGGGCGGTAAATCCCCATGTCCCATTTACCCTTCCCCATTTTTGCCCCATAGGGCATAATGGGAGTGGGGAAGGCGTTAATTACGCCACCGTAAATTACGGTGGCGTAATTAACTCCATGGTCCCTTAGCGCCATGGATTTTAACACCTGCTAAAAGCAGGTGTTAAATCCGCCATGGCGCTAAGGGACCTCGTAATCAGGCGGTAAGGGTCGGCGCTGTTTACGGCGCCGTAAACCCCTTACCGCCTGAGTTGTAATGAGGCCAAAAGGGTCGGAGCCAGTGTCAAGTGGAACCGGGTTCCTGTTGTCAAGGATCACACAGTCGGACAGTTCACGATTCAACGTCGCCAAGAGTACTTTGATATTGTCAATGTTCGGAAGCAAAAGTTATAAGAAGGAGGGAAAAGTAAGGACAAGCCTTAAGGAAGAGAAATAGGGTTTCACCCAAATTCCTCAAGCAGGACACAGTACCTTTCTCAAAGGATGAAGCTTGTGCCACGGCAGTTGTTCCTGGTAGTTTCCTGAAGACCCACGATTCCTGGAGCTTCGGCACAAAGAAGGACGATGAGGGGGTCTGCACCACACAGGGATGAAGCCGGCAGCAGCGACCATGAATAAAAGGTGCGCTCCTTAAAAACAGGAAAGGCTCTTCAAGTGGCTATCCGGACCACTACAGCAGTGTGCAGCGATTTCGACCACAAAGGGATTCCTCTGACTGAAGAAAACGAGCTGGTTATCCCCACCAGGCTCAAGGGAAGAAGACTCCGGACTGGATCTTCTCTTAGTCGTTGAAGGGGAGATAGCTCAGGACTGCAGCAGGGCTTCACCGGTACGGGATAGTTGCAGCAGTCGACCTCTCCTCCACTTCTCTTCGGTTCCTTGTAGTTCCAGTGGCGACTCTCTGACATCCAGCCCAAGAAACCTGCCTTTTATGCGAAAATACCCCATTCACACAGCCTGGCTGTCAATCACACAGCAGGGGAGTTGTCCAGCCCGGACAACCACCTCAGCCAATCATGGAAAAGTGCGACTTGGGTTTCCTAGGATACCCTGTGCAGGGGGTGACTACACCCCTCCCTCACATTCAGCCCACCTAGACACCCAGGCGCCTAGAGGAGGGCTTCTTGGCAGAAGCCCGCCAAAAGACAGTGAACAAAGAAGGCAAACCAGGTTTGCCACACAAAGTAAAACACAAGAAGGAGTTTAACAAAAAGAAATGGTGAATAAACCGCACCAGAGCCAAAAGAAAAAGTATTTGGTCAAGCGGGTTTAAGTTCGAGGCTAATACAATAGCCTACAATATTACCACGTTTATATAAGATAACCGCGGTAGAAAAGTTTAGGGTAGATACCACTGCCACCAGCCAATTCTAAATGTTAAAAGAGCTAAACAATGCGCTAGGAGGTACAGATAAAATGGGCTAAGAGTTAACCCTTCCAGTACTCCATGTAAGATGGCGTGTACTGGATCTGTGGTTAAATTGACTAAGTAAAGTTAATGGCAACTTTACCCTTTTCTGGGGGACAGTAGTCAGCCTCAGAAATGGAGTCGGTGGGAAGTCTGTATGACAACCCTGTGTCACTGCACTGAAGGTGCTGTGTAACACACAAAAGAAGGGGGCCACTGAAGTGGTGTACTCCAGAGCCCACAATCATAAAACCAGGTGAAAGACACATAGCAAAACATGGGTAAGAGTGGGGGAAAAGCTCACACTCTTACCAAGTGGAAAGAAATAACTCCAGAGATCCAGCAAAGCTGCTGAGGGACTCACTATTTAAGGTAAATTAGCCATGAAATGAGAATTCTCCCTAACACTTCCCCCCCAAACTAAGGGACAGGAGGATGTAATCCACTCCTGGATGGTTCTCATACCTCTAGTCAGTTACAAACATCCTAGAGAGACCATCAGCATTTTGGTGTTGACTTCCTGTTCTGTGCTCAATGGTAAAATCAAATCCTTGCAGGCAGATTGACCATCTGAGTAACTTTGGGTTTGAAATTAGAATTCTCCCTAACAATGATGCCAAACAAGGATGAAACACGTGTATGGGGTTGCTGTTGGTACTCTTGTTCAGAGGAGAATTGCCTAGCAGTACAGTGCTGGACTGCCCCTGGGCAGGACAAAGACTGATATGCAGGGAAATGTCTTCTCTGTGAAAGGGACAGTGAGCTAAAGACTTGGTAGAGTCTCTCCCAGGGGCCATCCACCCAAGAACAGGTCATTGGGCTGTGTTTCTGCTGGTAGAGAGACTCCCAGACCCCCCTTTGTTTTGCATAAATTAACTTTGGGTCTCACCCTAAATTACCAGGGCGATCCAGAGGTGGACCCCTTGCTCACTGTTCTTAGAGAGGCACAGCTTCACCTCACAGATGATGCCGAACAAGGATGAAACACGTCTCTGGGGTTGCTGTTGGTACTCTTGTTCAGAGGACAATTGCCTAGCATTTCTGTGCTGGACTGCCCCTGGGCAGGACAAAGACTGATCAGGGAAATGTTTTCTCTGTGAAAGGGACAGTGAGCTAAAGACTTGGTAGAGTCTCTCCCAGGGGCCATCCACCTAAGAACAGGTCATTGGGCTGTGTTCGTGCTGGTAGAGAGACTCCCAGACCCCACTTTGTTTTGCAAATATTAACTTTGGGTCTCACCCTAAGTTACCAGGGCGATCCAGACGTGGGCCCCTTGCTCCCTGCTCTTAGAGAGGCACAGCTTCACCTGACTGATGATGCCCAACAAGGCTAAAAACACGTGTATGGTGTTGCTGTTGGTACTCTTGTTCAGAGGAGAATTGCCTAGCATTTCGGTGCTGGACTGCCCCTGGGCTGGACAAAGACTGTTATGCAGGGAAATGTCTTCTCTGCGAAAGGGACAGTGAGCTAAAGACTTGGTAGAGTCTCTCCCAGGGGCCATCCACCCAAGAACAGGTAATTGGCTGTGTTCGTGCTGGTAGACAGAATCCCAGTCCCCAATTGTTTCACATCCTAACATGGGTTCAGATGGGGGTCATGATGGAACTACAGTATATACAACACAAATATCAAAATTCATATGAAAGACATAACACAAAGTTGTCCCAAATATTAGGACATATTTCAATAAAGCAGCATGTTTTTTAAAGTCTTGTAGCAAGTAAAAACGGTCAAAATCTTTGAAGAGAGGGGGACATTTGGCAATGAAAGTGCATTGGTCATGAGGGGAAGCCAGCTCCCATGGCAGCTTGCTTTTGTAAGCTGCCATGTCATTTCTTTTCAAGTGCCTTACTATGAAGCCTGTTGAACCGTCCATAAACTTTAGCACAGCCGGGCACTTCATTAAAACCTTGAACATGGGCAATCCATTTTGCGATTGGCACAACGCATGGTGAAAGTGGAGAGGTACCAATAAATTACCTCATAGGCTGCTAACAGAGACAAAGAGGAATGAATCTTGACAAAAGGGGAATTGCGTGCATGGCAATATTACAAAGTAAAAATGTTGATAACAGGAAATGTAGCTGGACTGCTCCACCCGATCCCAATGTCTACATTCTGACGCATGTGCTCTGAATTATAAGTGATGGAGATGGTTTCAAAATGTTGCTGGATGTACATAGACGGTGATGGGCCTGCTACTATTGGCTATCCCTCTTGTGGCTGGGGTTTGCAATTTGACCTCATCAGTGGCCTAGCAAGGGATAGTAGGCAGGTTGTTGGTCATGTGCAAACCCCTTTATAGACTGGCAGGTAATGGTTCTGTGCATGAGCGGCTGGGCATTTGCATGGTTTCAATGGTGACTTAGCAGGTTGGCATGGTCACTGTGTTTTGTGCTAATGGTTCTCTGACCTCAGAGGGTCCGGCCAGTAGGTCTCTTTGGACTTGCAGGGCTGCCTCCATCATTGCTGCACTTTGTCTCAATCCTTTCTCCTTTAGTATCATCTGCAAGTTAATCTGTTGATAAAATTGCAAATGATCTATCTAGTATTTTTTGCATTTATCACACTCTTTGTAGGTTATGCACTTGAAGGTGTACTTTGTGTTCGACTTTTTGAATGTAATCATTGTGGTTGATTGTTCATTTTTGAAGTAGAATCTCGCACCTTTCCGTGTGAATGCCCCTTTGTCTGTGGGCACGTGGCCTTCCTTTGTCTTTTGACAATGCATAGCCTGTGTATCCGTCTGCGTCTAAGACCATAGGGCCAGGTCTTACTCACTGTCTGTACATCTGTAGGCACCACCCTATAAGCTTCAATATTTCCCTCCTTCCTCACCCCTCTTTTCCTTGATAATCACATCCCTCTTTCTCTCCTTCCTTGTTTTATATAGCACCGTTCTGCTATAATGTGTTTAGTGACTTTGCGAAAACTCAGACACTTGAAACAAATGTAGTGAGATCATAAAAAATGCACATGGGCACACATACACAAGTTAGTTGCCTGGTTGGATGGTGATTAAGAGATGTGTTTCTTCCTCTGCCTTACCAAGGTAAAATATACTGATATATGATAGACACAGATTTAAAAAGTGTCTTTGTAAGCTTTAGTTAAAATACTGTCAGGCCAAAATGCAACGGTAGACTAATAGAGAAAAGGTCACTTGTATCAATAACAACTTGCTCAAGAATTTTCTGCATGAATACACATTATGTATTTGCTTAGAAGTTTTATATAGAGAGTTATTGGAGAATGTAAGGCTGTGCATACCATAAGATGGTAAGAGTTGCACATGTGGGGTCATACCTTATCACATGTTCACTATGAAAGGCATGTAATAATATTTTGGGGGCACTTGAGGACTGCACTTGACACATGACAGCCAAAACCTAATGAATTTGCCATTTCTTGTTTTTTCATTATAGTTGTTATTCATTCATAATTATAATCCAGGTTTTTGTTCTGGGCCAAATTCTTAAATAGGTTCATATCAAATTCTTATTGAAGTTATCTTGTAATGTAACTTATCTGAATAAACCTCCTATGGGTCTCTAATGGCCAATATATCTAAGGTTCATTTGCATCACCTGTGCTATTCTTCTTTTGAGCATTGTTTGAATTTCCAGGGAACAATGCCATTTCATAATTCGTGGTAATGATATGAATATTAAAATAACTATTTGCAGGTTGGTACATTACTTTGTTTCCATATTAGAAATGGGGACCGACCAATCAATTAGGTCCCCACTATAGCTGTCCTCAGCAGGTAGCAAATCAATTGTGGGTTACATAAGGAATAGGGTTCTCTCTGCAAGTGTCACCCCCAAACATTGAAGTGTGCAAATGAAACACATATCACTGCAGTTTTCCAGGAATCTGATGAACAAAGTTCAAGAAACTCTCAAACTCAGCATGAAATGAAAGACCCCCTTGAATATGCTCTACCTCTTAACAATAACATTACATTGACTTGAAAGGATGTCTTCATTTTCAGAACTATTCACAGTAGGAAGTGAATATACTTTGTATGACAAGTTCGTCATTTACAAAATCTTTCTTAAATGCAAGAATGCCCTTTCCTCAGATGTTGAACTCCTAGACACAAATGCCCCAAATATATTGGGTCTTCGGAATATCCCTCATTGAAATTCATGAGATGAATTTGCATGTACTTCGAATCATTGTGTTTATGTTAACCTCATTCACATGAATGGTGGATATCCTGAAAACCTGTCATGTCTGCAGCCCTCCATGCCTACATATTAACACCCAAACACCAGCATATTTTTTGCATGTATAAAGGTGTTCACTTACCGTGAACCACAAGCTCAACGTGTTGTGCTGTAAGGCTGTCCTTGCTGTCTATAATGCAATGACACTGACACGTGTAATGCCCATCATCTGATGATCTCAGGTTTTTCAGTAAAAGGGATGCATTGCCCTTAGGAAACTCCGCTGGAAATAGCTGGGTCCGCCCCTTGAACTCCTCAGCCTCATACTGCGGCTGGTCTGATCCATGGAAGTAGCTGTGCAGGACCTCATCTGTCAGAATCCAGTTGCCCACGTCGTGTAGCCGAAGAGTTCTTCCTCCCGATGGAACCCTCTGGCCCCAGGAATGGACAGCCAGAGCGATCAATCAGAGGAAAGAACGGATACCTGATGAGACCCAGATGAAGCAGGAGTTGTAATGTAGATGACGCACAAGTTGTGATGCAGAAGTCAGGGTGGTACGAGTAGCCGAGGACAGGCGTTGGATCTGTAAGTGAGGAGTTAACACAATACAGATAATATAACAACCGCCCTTCTGACCAACCCCGAACACAACAGAAAGAATGCAATACGTTGATCCCAATTCTGATAACAACCCCTAGGCTTACCGTTACTCCGGGGAGAACCAGATGGAACCAGGAAGAGAAGAACTCCGAAGTCCACAATGCAGGATACCAGCAAAGCTCAACCACCTATCCCGCCGGCACGAGGACGCCTAATACACACTAGTTAGTGTGCGTCACAAGGAAACCCCAGGTTGGAAGTTCATAAGTTCCAAGTACAACAATCCAAAAGTTCAAGAGTTCCAAGGTCAAATATCCAAAGTTCAAGAAAAGTTTCAAAGTTCCCCAAAATACCCAGATGCAGTCCAGATGATTGATGATCCAGAAGACAACCGAAGAGCAACCAAAACCAATGGGCGAAGACTAGGAAATCCGTGAGCGGTCCGAGGTCGAAGAATGATGCGGGCAGCAAACAAGAACAAGGCAGTCCAAAATCCAAAGCCAGGTAAACGGTCCGGGTCGAGGCAACGAGGTAATCAGAAATGCTGGAGGGAAGGGGAAGGGAAAGGGACAGAACCGGGATGATAAGGAAAACTGGATACAAGGTACAGGATACGAGGCGCCACCAATTCTCAATCAGAAGCACCGATCTGGAGTGTAGACGGAGAATATAAAGGTGAGGTCACATGACAGCGTTCCGCGGCTTCCAGCGTCGACCGTGGGAAACGCTGAGAGGACGCCAGCGTTGCCATGCCAACTTCCAAGCCCCTGGTTGTAGTGTTCTTAAAGGGCTATGCATCCGTTTCTTGACACTGCTTACACGCCAGTACATGACAGTTTCCTCCCTCAAAGGGGGTGTCACCCCCCGAGCAGACCAGAAACGAGACAAAAGGGCCGGAGCATGGATGTTTCCCACAGGTTCCCACGTACGGTCTTCGGGACCATAGCCCTTCCAATCGACCAGATAGAGACGTCTGCCCCTTCGGACTTTGGTATCCAAGATCGCACCCACCTCATATTCATCAAAACCACGCACCCTAATCGGTGGTGGATGAGCAGGAAGTCTGGTAGATGGGTGGCATGGTTTCACTAGAGAGACATGGAATACCGGGTGTACCTTCCATTTTGCAGGAAGAGCCAATCGGAGGGCCGCAGGGTTAATAACCTGCAGAATGCTGTAGGGACCCACAAACCGAGGCAACAGGGATCTTCGACCAGGCAGGCGTAGATTTTTTGTGGACAGCCAGACCTTCATCCCCGGTCGGTAGTTAGGAGCCGGTGAGCGATGTGCATCTGCCGATGACTTAGTACGTGACTGGGCCTGTAATAGTTGACTCTTAACTATAGCGTGGGTATCTGATAGGTTCCTAAGACAACCAGAGGCAGCCGGATTTTGTAATGGCCAATCAGCAATACTGGGCAAAGAACGGGGGTGCTGGCCATATAGTGCAAAGAACGGAGATACACCTGTCGCCGTATGCATAGAGTTATTGTAAGCGAACTCGGCCAGAGGTAGAACAGAAACCCATGTATCTTGGCGTTGGTGGGTAAGACATCGTAGATACTGTTCCATGGTGGCGTTAAGCCTCTCTGTTTGCCCATCGGTTTGTGGATGGTAAGCACTAGAGTATCTGTCGTCTATACCCAACGTTGAAGTCACGGCTCTCCAAAAACGAGAAGTGAACTGTGGTCCCCGGTCAGTAACAAGAATGGAAGGCAGACCGAATCTTCGGTAGACGTTCTTCAAGAACAGTTCCGCCAAAACCGGAGCAGAAGGAATCCCCTGGCAGGGTACAAACAAGGCTGATTTAGTGAAATAGTCCACGACCACCCATATAGTGTCGTAGCCGTCGACTACCGGAAGCTCTACTACGAAATCCATAGAGACCATAAACCAAGGCTTGTCTGGAATAGGCATAGGTTGAAGCAGGCCCACCGGTTTGCCCGGTTGATGTTTGCACTGTGCACAAATGGCACAAGAAACAATGTATTCCCTAACATCGTGTGACATGGAGGGCCACCAGCACCACCTTTTCAAAAGGTCAATAGTTTTCCCATTACCTGGATGAGCCGCTACCGCTGAATCGTGACACCATTGTATGGCGGTGTGTCTTGTGTCGGAGTCAGGCACATATATTTTACCCTTCTTATAAGGCAATGAATTGATGATCTCCAACCCCAGGCTAGCAATCTCGGAGGGAGTAGTTCTCACCCATTCTTGTATCCTTGTTTTCAGAGAGGGGCGCAAGGTACAGCCACACACCACTTGATTGGGTAATAGAAGAGCTCCTTTAAGTTCGGATGGTTCAGGGACTCCATGGATGCGGGAAAGAGCATCAGCCTTCGAATTCAGAGAACCAGGGCGATAGGTAATGGTGAAGTTGAACATGGCGAAAAATTCATGCCACCTGGCATGACGTGCCGTGGTACACTTCACTGATTGCAGTGCCAAGAGATTCCGATGATCAGTAAACACTTGAACTGGTTCGGAAGACCCCAAAAGATGATGTCTCCATACCATAAAGGCGTCTCTTACAGCCAACAATTCCCGTTCTGTGATCGTATAATTCCTCTCGTAAGAGGTGAGTTTTCTGGAGTGATACGCAACAGGATGTAAACCAGCGGACTCGGGGCAAAGTTGGGACAGGATAGCTCCCAGTGCAACACCTGAAGCATCTGCTTCTACAATGAAAGGCAAAGAGGGATCCGGATGTTGAAGGACGGGAGCCGTGGTAAAAGCAGATTTTAAGGCCTCAAAAGCCTGTTGAGCTTCCTCGTTCCATTCAAACAAACTTTTAGTGCTGGTTAGTTTAGTAAGTGGAGAGGCAATGGCTGAAAAGTCTTGGATAAACCGCCGATAGAAATTTGCAAAACCTAGGAAGGATTGCAGAGCCTTCAAGGTATCAGGACGAGGCCACTCCAATATCGCGGTGATCTTAGACTGGCTCATTTGCACTCCCCGGCTAGTGATATCATAGCCTAGGAACTCTACCTCGGTTTCATGAAACCTGCACTTGTCCAACTTAGCATACAAGTGGTACTCTCTTAGACGTTGCAAAACGTTGGAGACATGGATGACGTGAGTGTCCACCGAAGGAGAGTAGACCAAGATGTCATCTAAGTAAACGACTACGTACTGGTCTAACATGTCATGAAATACGTCGTTGATGAAGTATTGGAAGGTCGCCGGAGCGTTACATAGGCCAAAGGGCATAACGCAGTATTCGAAGAGGCCATATTTGGTTTTGAAGGCCGTCTTCCACTCGTCGCCTTCGCGAATCCGGACGAGATTGTAGGCTCCCCTCAAATCCAATTTAGTGAACACCTTAGCTGCACCCAATTGGTCCAATAAGACTGAAATCAGAGGAATCGGATACTGATTTCTGATCGTGACGGCATTTAAAGCACGGTAATCGATGCAAGGACGCAGGTCCCCCTCCTTCTTAGGGACAAAGAACATGGGTGAGGCAGCAGGTGAGCGGGAAGGACGAATAAAGCCAGTACTCAAGGATTTGTCAATATATTCCTTCAAAATCACGTCCTCTTTAGGGGTCAGGGAATCTATGCGCCCAGACGGAATCTTAGCTCCAGGAATCAGCTCGATAGGGCAGTCATAGGGCCTGTGGGGTGGAAGTATCTCTGCCCCACGTGCGTCGAATACGTCCTGATATTTCCTGTACACCATAGGAAGGACAGTGTTAAGTACTGCCCCGACAGTACGGGTAGTTTCAGCAAGAGCATGACTTGGATTGGTGATCTCCGAACTGATAGTGAGGCAACTCCTTTCACAGTAATCCGACGGAAAACATACCTCCCCAGAATGCCAATCCACAGAAGGATTATGCAATCTTAACCAAGGTAAGCCAAGAATGAATTTAAACTGTGGTGCCGCAATGAGATCAAAGTAGATGCTCTCTTGATGACCGCAGTCAGTGATCATGGTGAGGTCAGTAGTCCGCTTCGTCACTAACCCAGAGACCAAGGAAGAGCCATCTACCGAATTTACCACTTCAGGACATGATTTGTGCATAACTGGCAGACCCAACTCCTGAGCATAAGTGGCATCCACGTAATTCCCTGTGGCGCCTGAGTCCAGGACCATCATCACGGCCCATTTCTCAGAACCGGGAGACGACAGGGAAACAGATAGACAATAAGGACTGTATATAGTAGGGTCTATCGAAGAAACACCCGGCATCTGGACCCCTTCAGTCACCGGGTTTTGGCATTTCCCTGTTTCTTAGCGGGTTTTTTGGTACATTCTCGGTGCAAGTGGTCTGAACCTCCGCAATAGAAACATAATCTATTCTTTCTCCGGTGTTCCCTAACTTCAGCCGAGAGAGGAGTTCTAAGTGCCCCAATCTGCATGGGTTCCGTGGATCCAGCGGCAGGTAAAGGAACGGAGATAGCAACAGGAGGAACCGTTCTCTTTTCACCCCTCCGTGCTGCTTGTCGGGAATCGATCTGGAGAACCAAATCCAATAGTTCCGAAAAAGCAGTAGGTATCACTGGAACGGTAGCCAGTGTGTCTTTTAGGGAGTCGGATAGCCCTTTATAGAAGAGAGAGGCCTTCTTCTCTTCGGGCCAATTTGTTTCCGCCACCAGCTGATTGAACTTGGCTAGATAGGACAGGAGAGGTGTACTGCCTTGTTGGAGACCAAGCAGTTCTAAATCCGTAGCTTGTGTGGCATAACGTGTGTCGAAGACACGACTCATAGCCTCAATTAGTGCGTCACAATTGTAAAGAAGATGACTGCCCTCTTCCAACAACGGATTAGCCCAGGCAGCCGCGGTACCCCCTAAATGAGATAACAGAAACGCCGCCTTAGTAGTGGAATCTGGAAAAGAGGCAGGACGACACAGAAAGTGTAGTCTACATTGGTTCAAAAAGGTCCTAAAGGTCTTGGGGTCTCCACTGAAGCGTTCCGGTGGAGCCAAAGGGAACTGGGTAGTCATATAAACTGGTCCAGCACCCTGTTGGGATGGACCAGCACCTGCCCCAGAGACACTGGCCAAAGGTGGGGCCGCTGCCCCAAGGGGTTGGAACCCTGCTTGCAACTCATCAATGCGTCGCTGCGTGGCTGAATGAGCCGCAGTCATATCATTACGTATGTCGGCCACCAATTGTAAAATAGTGGACAGCGTCTCATTGGTATCCATATTGAAAGGCTTCTGATTATGTCAGAATCCAGTTGCCCACGTCGTGTAGCCGAAGAGTTCTTCCTCCCGATGGAACCCTCTGGCCCCAGGAATGGACAGCCAGAGCGATCAATCAGAGGAAAGAACGGATACCTGATGAGACCCAGATGACGCAGGAGTTGTAATGTAGATGACGCACAAGTTGTGATGCAGAAGTCAGGGTGGTACGAGTAGCCGAGGACAGGCGTTGGATCTGTAAGTGAGGAGTTAACACAATACAGATAATATAACAACCGCCCTTCTGACCAACCCCGAACACAACAGAAAGAATGCAATACGTTGATCCCAATTCTGATAACAACCCCTAGGCTTACCGTTACTCCGGGGAGAACCAGATGGAACCAGGAAGAGAAGAACTCCGAAGTCCACAATGCAGGATACCAGCAAAGCTCAACCACCTATCCCGCCGGCACGAGGACGCCTAATACACACTAGTTAGTGTGCGTCACAAGGAAACCCCAGGTTGGAAGTTCATAAGTTCCAAGTACAACAATCCAAAAGTTCAAGAGTTCCAAGGTCAAATATCCAAAGTTCAAGAAAAGTTTCAAAGTTCCCCAAAATACCCAGATGCAGTCCAGATGATTGATGATCCAGAAGACAACCGAAGAGCAACCAAAACCAATGGGCGAAGACTAGGAAATCCGTGAGCGGTCCGAGGTCGAAGAATGATGCGGGCAGCAAACAAGAACAAGGCAGTCCAAAATCCAAAGCCAGGTAAACGGTCCGGGTCGAGGCAACGAGGTAATCAGAAATGCTGGAGGGAAGGGGAAGGGAAAGGGACAGAACCGGGATGATAAGGAAAACTGGATACAAGGTACAGGATACGAGGCGCCACCAATTCTCAATCAGAAGCACCGATCTGGAGTGTAGACGGAGAATATAAAGGTGAGGTCACATGACAGCGTTCCGCGGCTTCCAGCGTCGACCGTGGGAAATGCTGAGAGGACGCCAGCGTTGCCATGCCAACTTCCAAGCCCCTGGTTGTAGTGTTCTTAAAGGGCTATGCATCCGTTTCTTGACACTGCTTACACGCCGGTACATGACATCATCAATGTCTGTGCACCACCATTCAATGAGAAGGGGGTCCAGCCTGAAGTCACCCGTGTAGTCTACATGGCAAGGAAAAACCCCAGTTATTAAGAAAGGGTCACTGCCAGTGCTTTAAGTGGGGTAAGAAATTGAGGGGGGGCCTTGTTTGGGGGCGTGGCTTTCATTGGGGGCGTGGCCTAAAAGTACACAAATCATAGTAAGGTGCGCAAACAAATTTATAAATGTATGTGAGCATTTATATGTTTGTATGCGTACTACTATGGTTTGTGTACTTTTCAAGCCATCCTTTATAAATGTAGCAATGTTACATATTTCTATGTTTATAAAAAGGTGACTTGAAAAGTGCACAAACCATAGTAAGTTACGCACACGTGTCTGCTTACCTTACTATGGTTTGTGTACTTTTCAAGCCACCTTTTATAAACATAGACATTTGTAACATATTTCTATGTTTATAAAAGGTGGCTTAAAAATGTGCACAAACCATAGTAAGTTACGCACACGTGTGCTTACGTTACTATGGTTTGTGTACTTTTCAAGCCACCTTCTATAAAACATAGACATTTGTAACATGTTTCTATGTTTCTAAAAGATGGCTTGACACGTAAACAATTCAAGGCATCTTTTATAAAGCATTGATGACGGACAAAACCCAAGGTGGCTTTGTCCATCGACAAAGCTTTATAGACATTGTATCATGTTTCTATGTTTATAAAAGACGGCTTGAAACGTACACAATTCAAGTTGAATTGTGTACGTTCCAAGCCGTCTTTTATGAACATAGAAATATTTCTACGTTTATAAAAGATGGCTTGAAATGTACACAAGTCAAAGCATCTTTTATAAAGCTTTGCCATCGGAGATAGACGCCTCAGGCTCTGTGATCTATCTGCTCTCAGCAGAGATCGCTGAGCCTGAGGCGCCTTTCACCCTCTGCGAACCTGCGGGCTCTGAGATCTAATCTGCATATTAGATCATTTAGCCCGCAGGTTCGCGAGGGTCAGTGACCTGGGGAGGGCAAATAAAGGGACAGTAACTTCCTCTGATGACCCTGATGTGGGCTCATCAGAGGAAATTACATTGACTGACAGAAGGGCCAGCCAGCCTCAGCGTCAGCTTGCCTGACATAATAGCGGGCGCATCTCCCGTCGCGGCTACGGCCATGGCGGGATAATGCATCCCGCCAATGTTGTGTGGGGCTAGGGGGCCCTGCCAGGGCCCCGGCTCAGCCCCACTTTCTGGAGACTGCCAGGGCCCCGCCCGGAAGGCCCTGGCCCACTTAAAGCACTGGTCACTGGCTAATAAAATAACAGATATTAGACATGAGAGAGACAAGCCAAATCAAGCCTTAATTAAATGTTAGCAGAGTTGAATTTGCTGAATAGTAAAATTCGGTGTTGTTTTAAGAATTAACAAAAACATATACTTTCTGGAAATCATGTTAGCTTGGCTTGGCTGATGTTACCATTCAGTGGATCGAGGTGCCCAGATGTGAATCTAAGTATTTTTACTATATTCAATTTTAAAAGAAAGGAAACTACATTACATTTAATATATTCTACATTTATTTACATCCAATTAACATATTTTTTGTATACGTACCCATAAAGATGTTTTCGCCTGTAAGATAAGTGTGCTTTACCAAAGACTTTTATTTTAAATATGTTTTTCTCATGTTTTTCTCACACTTAATACTCACTGTATTTCTGGGCATTTCACGCATAGAGTCCACAATCAACAGACTACACTTTGCTAATCAATAATACGAAACACAGTGCACTTGACGTTTCACAGTATGCCCAGCGGCCATGTTTCAAAGTCATTGGGCATCTTCAGTGATATAGAGCTTGGCCTGCAAGCTTGAATCATATCTATGGTTACTTGTGGTCTCGTGCAGAAGGGATATTACCTAGTAGTTCAGGCTGGACTGCCCCTTTTAAGACTGCATATGCTTTTTTACCCTTCTGTAATGGAGTGACTGGCTGAAAAACGATGGTTTGGAAGGGTGCCCAGAGCAATGCCCGTGGTTATGGTTAATTAAAACCTAACAGCCATACCCCCTCAGGTACTTGCTACAAACCTGAAGACTACCACTGAAGATGACTAGCATTTCCTCAAGCCAAGTCACAGCCCTGTCTCTAAAAGATCCACTTAAGTTCCTCTACAGTGTGGTTGGCTCTTGGGGTGGTGGCACCAACCGGTCCAGGCTCCTGGCACCTGCAAGAGGATACTGCCATCAGAAGCCAATGAAAGAAGTAAGTGGGCCCAGTGATTTTGAGGACCCTAGTGGTGGTTCATTGTTAGGCAGAATCCTCTGCAGTACCCTTAGGGAACACTACAGACAATTAAGACTACAAGTGGTAGTACAATTCCACCTTTGGTACAAGCCTGTACAACACAGTAATAGTGGTAGCAGTAGCGGAGCAGCCAGACTTATCTCAAGAGCAAATGAGCAGTAGTAGAGATTACACAAAGGACCACAATTACTGTGACTCCAGCAAACACTGACTCAAGGTTTCTGGTTAAAAAATATAAGTACATTTATTTTTAAACCATCTGTTCACAAAACACTTCACTTCTATTAAATCAAACCACACTTTAAAATACACTGCACACAACCAATTCCACTTGTTCAGGTCAATTCAAGGTAAGTACATAGGGATTTGACAGACCGGTGTTGTGAAACAAAAGACATTACCGTGGGTTAATACGCAATAACTTTTTGACAGTAGTGACAGTTCGGTCTTACTAAAGAAACTCGTACCCGCGGGAAAAAATGTAGTCAAACTGTAGTCAAACACACTTAGCACATAGAATAAAAACAAGGGAATAGTGGATAAAATCACAAGCAATACTTTTGTCAAGGCAAGGAAATCAGAGAACACTTTCTAAAAGGCAGATAAAAGTCAAGATGCCTGCGCCAGTGTCAAATGGAGCAGGGCTCTGTTGTCGAGGATCACACTGTTAGGATAGTTCACGATTCAAGATGCCAGGAGTACTTGGATATTGTCAAAAGGAAGCAAAAGTTATAAGAGGGAAGGAAGAAAGGGCAAGCCTTCATAGAGGTAAAGGGTTCACCCCGATTCCTCAAGGTCGGAAGGAGAGAACGACCAAATGGACACAGTATCTTATTCGTTTTAAGAAAAGCTGGTGCCACGGCAGTTGTTCCTGGTAGTTCCTGCAGACTCACGGTTCCTGTTGCTTCAGTCGTGGGGACAAGAAGGAGGACGTCTGGAGCGATCTGCACTACCCAGGTATGAAGCCAGCAGCAGCAAAAGCAACAGTGAATAAAAGGTGCGCTCCTTAAAAACAGGAGAGGGTTCTTCTGATGGCTATCCGGACCACTACAGCACTGTGCAGTGATTTCAACCCAGAAGAGGATTCTCTGGCTGTTTAAAGGTGAGCTGGCTGATCCCACCATGGTCAAGGGACGAAGACTCCGGACTGGATCTTCTCTGTCGTTGAAGGGCAGATAGCTCAGGACTGCAGCAGGGCTTCGCCGGGATTCGAGAGTTGCAGCAGCCGTCTTCTTCTCCGCTTCTACTTTGGTTCTTGAAGGTCCAGTGGCGACTCTGACTTCCAGCCCAAGAGTCCTGCCTTTTGTGCGAAAATACCCCATTCACACAGCCTGGCTGTCAATCACACAGCAGGGGGTTGTCCAGCCTGGACAACCCCTCCAGCCAATGGACACAAAGTGCTACTTGAGTCTCCAAGGAGACCCTGTGCAGGGGGTTACTAAACCCCTCCCTCACATTCAGCCCACCTAGACACCCAGACGCCAAAGGAGGGCTTCTTCGTAGAAGCCCGCCAAAGGTCGGCGAACAAAGAAGGCAAACCTGGTTTGCCGCGCAAAGTAAAACACAAGAAGGACTTAACAAAGAGAAATGGCGACTAATCCCGACCGGAGCCAAAAGAAAAAGTATTTGGTGAAGCGGGTCTATGTTCGAGGCTAACAAAATAGCCTAAAACGGTACCACGTTTATATAGTCTAATAGTGGTAGAAAAGATAGGGTAGATACCGCTGCCACCAGCCAAGTCTCAGTGTTAAGGGAGCGAAACAACGCTCCAAGAGGTGCAGACAAAAAGAATTAGGAATTAACCCCTTCCAAAACTCCATGTAAGTTGGGGTGTATTGGGTCTGCTGTTTAAATGACTACATAAAGTAAATGGCACTTTACCTGTTTCTGGGGGACAGTAGTCAGCCCCAGAAAAATGGAGTCGGTGGGAAGTCTTAGAGACAACCCTGTGTCACTGCACTGAGGGTGCTGTGTAACACACACAAAAAGGTGGGCTCATGGAGTCGTGTGCTCCGGAGCCCAAGATCACACAAACAGTAGAAATACACATGGCAAAACACATGTAAGAGTGGGAAAAAGGTTCACCCTCTTACCAGGTGGAAAAAATAAATCCCAGAAATCCAGCAAAGCTGCTGAGGGACTCACTAGGTAACTAATAAGGTGGAGAGGAAGTAGGCTAGCTTGTTTTAGAAATTGGAATTTGGTTGTCCTTAATGGATACGTTGAAGGTGATTTGGAGAGTGCCACAATTTGGGAGCGAGGAACGCAAAGATCAAGTATTGATTTTGTGTTTGTATCTGGTGAATTGTTGTTATCAGTTTCAATACGTCAGGACTCTCTGAGTGACCACTCGTGCCTATGGGTAGGTTTCTGTGTCCAATAGCCTTCCTCGGGTCATATATAGTGTCCTCTGTTGTAGTAAATAAAGGAAAAAACAGGATGAGAGGGACTGAGAGGGCAATAGGCGGCTTTATGAAAGATTTTAAAAAGAGGTGGAGTAATGTTTTATCAGCAGAGAAAAGCAAATATCATCAGCTGAAGGTGTTTCTGGCTATTCTGCAAGGATCCGTACAGGAGTATGCATTTCCAAATGTTACTACTGTGGAGAGAAAGGCCACCTATGTTCCGCAGATCCAGATTCTCAAAAGAGCAATGTGGAGGAACATCTGATGCCTGAATAAATCTGGTATTGAGTCTGATCGCCTAATTGTGAAAGAAAAACAGAAATATAAAAATAAACTTAAAGCGATGCGCTCGCATATTTATCAAGTTGAGGGTGAGGCCATGTTGAAAACAGTCCTAGAGAAATCGGATATGAACTTTGGGAAGCTAGTGAACTCCAAAAATAATCATCATAAAGCTAAGAAAATCCAATTTCAGAGCCTAGTTGGATTCATGTAAATATGTCTTAGGAGGCTGCACCTCCTACAGGCTTATGGGAATGGTGTTTGGTTTTTGACATTCTTGATATTGAAATAATTATCAATAAGTGTAGTCGATTGCGAGCCCCCGGCCCAAATGGGCTCTGTAATCTTATTTTTAAGTCAGATCCATCTTTTTGGGCCTCCACTTTATTTAGTCTGTTCAAAACCATTATCTCTATTCAAACATTCCCGGAGACTTGGTCCTCTGCAATTATTATACCAATCTACAAAAAGGATAATAAAATCGACCCTGCAAATTACCGGGCAATAGCATTTATGGACGCTGATTCCAAAATGATCAGGTCCCTGATGCCGTCTGAGTTAAGAACTTGGGCTGAGACATCTGGTATATTAAAATTAAATCAGATTGGATTCTGGCATGGTGTGCGTACAACTACTGCAGGGTTGTTATTGGATCATCTGCAACAGCTGGCATGGCAGAAATGGGTGGCGAGGATATACCTTGTTAGTATTGATCTGACATTAGCCTTTGATAAGTTGGATCGAAATTTGTTATGTGAAAAACTAAAGAATTGGGGGATTCCTAACCACCTATTGAGCATTTTGATCCACCTTCATAGCAACATCTTAAAAGTCAGGTTTAGTCTGCAGGGAAACACGATACTCCCAATACAAGCTGAACATGGCTTACAACAGGGATGTGTCCTTCCCCCTGTATTATTTAAACTTAATTAGCTCATTTGGGGCAAGTTTTGGAGAGATCCATGCTCTTGTCACCAGTGGTCTTTGGTTATAGATTACAGCAAATGACATATGCTGACAACATCTTGCTAATGGACTGTACCAAGGTGGGAATATCTAATATGTAAAAATCTTTTGAGGAAATGGCATAATAATAAACACAGCGAAGTCCAAAATAATAACGTTGTAGGCAGGAACTAAAAGTTGTCCCAAATAAATGTTATGGTCTGGAGATGCATCACCAATTGAGTGAATACAATTTTCATTACTTCAAGGGCCTTTTTTGGCAAGGCACTCTGGTTTTCTGAAAATCAGCCCCAATAAATGTGGTATAATTCGCGTATAGTTTAAATGAATAGCAAGGTGCTTTGGAAAAGATTGCAACTATGTGAGAACATGTATAATCCTTCCCCATATTCAATCTATGTGGTATTTGATATTAAGCAATCTAAGGTGGCAAAATCATTTGTGACAAACTGTAAAGTACAAAGAGACAAATTGCTGTGTGTATACCCTGGAGGAGCTATTAGAAAATCTCTCCTTGTCTAAAAGGAGATTATGATAGGGTTGTCACCTGTGACAGGCTAAATTCCTACAAAAGGTTTAGACATCTGGGCACTAATGAGCACAAAGGGGGATAATTAGCAAGATATCTTATAAAGTATCCCTCTTGGCATTTTGCTAGAACTATTTTGCGTTTTGGCCTTAATGTATTACCCACAAATGAAAATCGTTTTATGTGGCAAGAAAGGTGGCTAGGTAGCCCCAAATGTAAGTTTTGTTCTAACAAGGATGAACCACTAAAACATTTACTAATTGACTGTTCGCTATTGCAGACTCTTCGAATACACTGTTTTGAGCGCTTTATCTGTGATTTAAATTATCCCCATGGGATTTTTTTATGGGAATGATTATTTAAGGAACAGTGTCCGATTGTAGTTTTATTAGCATTGTACCATTTTTTTTTAATGGAAACAGACTTATTGGCTATAGATTGTACTATCGAAAACCATGTAAACTGGGTTGAGGAGAATTTTGTATTGTAGTAGTATTTATCATATTTTTCAGTTGTATTGTTTTTATAATTGTGTACGTTTTGTGTAAATTATGTTAAGTTGTACATGTTAAACCGTACGACACATTAAATTCATTAAAAACTTAATTATAAATCAGGGTATATGTTTTAATTGAATTGCACTATTTTCAGTTCACTTTGCTGCCTACAGTTTTTATTTTTCACTATTTCTGAACTTCATCTACTTTAATAATAGGGGATTTCACTTTGAGATCACCAACTGTTTTTGTTTATAGGCTGATATAGGGATAGATACTTACCTTGTACTTTACATGCTTAGAGATGTAATGCGTAATAAAATAGAATTGTGTTCACCTCTATTGCCTGAGTGTTTTGAATACCTTATATAGACCATGCCCATATCTTCTGAAGTCTGCCTTTGACTCAGTCCACCCTTTCTAGAGTTCGGTTAGACCTAACTGTCAATGACCCCGTTTATCGACTAGAGTGTCCTCTCAGAACTCTCCCTCTGTGCTCATTCTGGAAATCCACTTTAACAGTTTGTCAAGTATTCGGCCAGCGCCTATAGTTAGCCAAACAGTTTTTTTTTAATTTAATAAATCATCTTCAACAATTTGAAAAAAACTTTTTTAAACAATTAAAGCACATTTTTAATGCATTACAATGATTATTTTATTTCTCTTCTTTTAATCAATATATCATTCTTGTTAAAACATTCAACTCAAAAATGTACAGGCAAACAAAAACATGGACCACATTTATGGAACAATGTTGAATATGCAAAACCAGTGCTACCCAAAGTGGCAGGCTTCACAAATGCAAAGCACTGGGCTGCAATGAACAACATAGATAATGCAATTAGCAATTACCATCGCAAATTGTCAAATTGCAATTTTGTGCAAGTCACATGGTAGCTTGGGTGGAAAGTGAGTTTCAAACCTTGTTTGTGGCTCACATAGAAATTCATAAATGTTTTCTGCCAACTTGTGCACTAGGCAAGCTGAGAGTATATTTGAGGTGAGTGGACTCCATCTCCCTACGATTTTCAAAGAGGGTAAAGGCAAAGGATGTAAATAACCGCCAAAAGAGGGTGGAAGACTTGGAATTGGGAAGGTGACTGAATCTACCGAAACCATCCAAACAATAAGAAGGCACTTGCCTATTGGTCATTCGCTCAATTCCTTGAATCATCTTTCACGCCTATCCTGGTGAGGCAGACTGGTCTGTGATGATATTAGAGAAATGCCCCAATAAGCAAGTTCTCCCAAGAGGCCAATTTGAGTTGGGAAATGTGAGTCATATCTTGCAATGCCTGACATGTAATTGACTCGTGCCCAGCCCTATTGATCTGGAAAAGTTAGCCTGCATATTGGGAAGTCTTCTGATTTTCAAACATGCTCCCCCTACAACCAATTTCACCAACATGTTTCATAGAGAGCCTCATACATATCTCTCTATACTTTTCTGGCTGACTGACCCAGTGGGAAAGTGAAGAGATTTGTCAACATGAAGTTCCCCTGAGTGACTTCTTCAGTGGGGGTCAAATAGCTTTTGTTCAGCTGTAATACAGCCAAAAATGTACTCAAAGCATAGGTTCAGTACTCCCCTACTGAATTTCAAGGACTACGCTCATTACCCATTAGTTATAATGGCTTCTGCGAACTTGTCCGGATACTCTTTCAGATTATTGGGAAATCAAATGACTGTCACTGGTCCAGGACATCTAAGAAGTCAGAGAATGCGAAGAAAGAAATGAAAGAGCCGTCTTGAGAGCAACCAACGCTAACTTCTCTTTGCTGCACTCCACTTGTACTGGTGCATAGATCCTCACCTTTGGCTGCTCCAATCAGCCCAGCACTGCAGAGACCACTCAGCCTCTTTTGACTGCCAGGAATCAATGTCCGATAGTAACATAATTTGGTGTTTAATGTGATATTAATGTCAAAGGCGTGTCCCCTTTCCATAAGATCACATCCCTATTTTTTCAGAGGTCAGATGACAAGATTGATGCCATGCACTATGACGTGATGAAGTGCATGGGAAGTTTCAAATCCGTCAAGAACGGTAATATGCATCAGAACTGACACAATTTGATTGCTATCTTACTCAATTTTATGCATTATTTTGAGCAAGAATTTGTTTTCTCCAAACATGCATTCAATTCGTGTATCTGTCTTTGGAAACGTTACATAGATGATGTTTTCATGCTTTGGGTAGGTAACACAGAACAACTTCTTGCATTTGTTAATCTACTAAATTCTAATGCATGGGGCATCCAATTCACCTATTCCTCCAGCTCCAGCACTACGGATTTCTTAGACCTCACCATCTGTAATACGAATTGTGGCTTTACAACTAAAACCTTTAGAAAAACCACATCAGTGAACTCAGTTTTACATGCAGACAGTTGCCATAAGAAACATCTCATTTCAAATATCCCTAAGGGAGAACTAATTCGAGCACGACGGGATTGCTCATCATTACAGGAAATCAATTTAGAAAGCAAACTAATCCAGATCAGATTCATACAAAGAGGTTACAATGGCAAAAAAATTGCTGCCACAGCTCGTAAAGTCAGCAAATACAAGAGAGATGCCGTACTTCAACCAAAAAATGCAATTTCCAGACAAGGCCCTGACAAGATTCGACTTATTACCCGATATAATATGGACAGTTATGTACTTCATGCTATTATGAAAAGACATTGGCACTTATTACATTTGGATAAGGATATCAGCAACTGGATTGATCCTTTCCCTAACTTTACCTTCAGTGAAAGAATCACTTTGAAAAATATACTCAGCCCTTCATTCATGTCCAACCAAGCTCGCCAATCAACTTGGCTCAGCCAAGAACAATTTAAGGGCTTTCACAAATGCAGCAGCTGCTCTATGTGTCCATATGCACTTGAAACTAAAAAATGTACTGTTCAATCCAGGACAAGTACACCGGATCGATTCATTTATCAACTGCAACACCAAATTCACTGTTTACTGTATTATCAGTGTATGTGGCAAGAAATACATTGGCAGTACAATCAGACCACTCAAGACCCGAATCAGAGAACATTTGTCAACTATTGCGAGTCAGGATGCCAAATTTCCACTGGACATCCATTGGCAGAAGTATCACCAACAGGACCTCAAACAAAACATTAGATTTGTAGGTCTCGCTAAAGTGACACTGCCCCCACGGGGTGGCAACCTAACTTTGATACTCCAGAGACTTGAAGCGAGACTTATTTGCCAATATAGAACTGTCTTTTGTGGCCTTAATTCAGACCATGAACTAGCTGTGTTTTTACAATGCATTAGCTCTACCCAGAGCATATTATAACATTGCTGTTCTAAAACCTCTCCTTTCTCCCCCTTTCTACTTCAATCATATACACAACTGTTTTGTGCCTTTGTCTGTGTGCGCTATCACGCACGAGTACGGATTTAAATTCATGAAATTATCGGACCAAAAATTGGTACATGCTGGACGAGAAGGCAATGAGAACTAGGCAACCGTGTTCTATTATTTAGATCACATGAGTAACACTGCATTAACACTAAATAATAAGGCTAGCTCCTTTTCTGTAATCTAGTGACTGTACATATTGGTATCACTATCCGGGACAATTCGCCAATTAGGATTAGACATCCTTTCACCAGTAATCTCTCTCAATCGTAACAGATATAGATACCAGATTGGTATACACATACATGAATCAAAACTAAATGTTTGACCCGCAAATAGCTAGAAAGCAATCTGCTATTATTTTTAATGCTAAATTATGATTACTTGCCTTTTTGAACATAATGTTTCCCTCTTCACTGCAGTAAAAATCTAACTAATACATTTTAACTCAAGTACGAATAAAGCTCTGTGCTTTTCTTCACAATCCAATCGATCACAACACCATTACAAGATGGCGGAACTCCAGGCAGCCTTTCTCGGCTACTGCGTTCGCACAAATTCACACATGCTGATAAAACCAACGAGTTAGTTTGGCGCATGCGTGGGGAACAGACGCTTGCTTAGCAGACCACCAGGGTAAGGAAATCTCCCCGGTCCCTTACACCCCTTTTAATGTATCGCTGAACGCTACAATTAACAATTACCAGTGACAGAAATCCAGCAGTAATTTTATCAGGTTCTAAATGCATTTGTTTACTTTTTTTCTTCTATGTTCTACCGGAACGCCTTTTTACAACCACATTCCGGTGCTACACGTACAGTCCGACTATTAACTAATTACCTTAGTAATTACTAAGCAGGCTGTGCTTTCGGCCGGTCCGATAGCACAACGAGTAGAGCGCTGGCTTTGACATTTGTGGCGAGCATCCTTCCGAGGTCCATAAATGAGTACCACACACCGTGGGTAATAATAAGCAGCGCTCGGATACCTCAGGGTTCGTAGTGCTATATAAATGCTAAATTATTATTATTATACCTTCCGCAATTGCGAGGACATTTAAAAGGTACGCTTAGATTAGGCCTTAACTTCATGTAATGATGATTTCAATGCGATGCAACGCTGCTACTACCTAAGATAACCTATCAGTCCTTATTCTTACTTAATATTGTACCTTTACAGTACAACTCAATCATGCACGACTATATGCATCTGAATCATTTCAATACAAGGTATATTAACTCATTTTACTATTAACCTGCGCATGATTAATGGTACAACTTATATAATTTTATACTGAGTAATAGCTTTGTCTCAGATTGACTAATGTAATTTTGCCGCTTTATTTATCTGCCCTGCCTTCTTTCTCCCTTTTTCTCTAACTCTCTTTTCAAATAATGAATCAACTGTATTGCCCCTTGGTTCCATACGAAACTACTATGCAACACACACAGTACTATTTATAATTTTTCCTTTTTTATATTTCCCATTGTGACTGGTAATGTGCAAATGTGTGTACCCATTTGATCGGTTTGTTTGATCTATTTTTAAACTGAAATTTCGGTAAATATACTTGCAATTCCTTTCAAATTGTGCCAAAACCATGGAATCCATCCTTTATATTGGGTTGCTATACCGGCTCTGGTGCTCCTGCGGATTACTAATGTTACGTTTAATTTATCATCTAATTTGACATAACCCTTATAATTGTGTAATTTCTTTTAATTTCTTAATTTTTTTCAATTTTTTTTTATTTTCATAACTTCATGGTTGTTTACTTTGAAATATATTTTTTAATTTTCATGTACTAGCCTCAGAGGAAGAGCAAGGATTGCTCGAAACACGTGTGAGGATGTACTCCATCAACCAAATAAATCTGCAATTTAAGCAGTGTCTATTATTATTTTTTGTGCTGGCGCAGTGAGACTGGAAACACTTCTAATCAGCTCATTTTTACTCTGGAGTATTTGGGCAACGTACCCACAACCCCCAGCCACCTGCTGCCTTACATTTTCTTATCCCTGACTGCAAGCGCGGTGTCCCACTAGGCTCACTTGCCCAGCCCCCCCCTTACTATTCACATTCTAAGTGAGTATTGTCTTTTGCAGACATGGTTGAATGCCTCTTATTTGTTCTCAATATAGGATGTATACGAATTACTCGTTGCAAATTGTCCGTGGCCGATTTGTCTGAATTTTTTGTGCCAGTTCTGACCAAAATATATGTGGGGGAGAACATCCCGCACAACCCCTCACCCCGCCTAATACTCCTATATTGTTTATTACCCCAAACCCACCCCACATATATTTTCAGCCAAAATGGCCACAAAAAAATTCGGCCAATTCAGTCACGCCCATTTCGGTCGCGTGCAACTTGGGTAATGCCGTCAATATATGCACCCTGTGCTGATCTGGTGTTCTTCGAAAACATTTACAGTACAAATTAGATGTTGTTTCCTTTGGCATTCCATGGTTTGTTTTTTGTGAAAGTTTCTCTTGTGCAAATTCCTTTTCGTGAATAAACTTTGTATTTATTACTTTATGAATCCAATTTACTTGCCTGCCATATCAGACTACATGTCATATTCACTGTAGGAACATAGGAACTGGCATTTCTTCCTTTATAGGTGCTTTTTGATCCCACAATTCCAGGTCCTCTAAACAAACAACCTATGTGGGTTTTTCTCTGTTTTTTGTTGCCTCAACCTCATCTGGCCTGGATCGCTGTCCGCACCTGATGCGACACTGGCATGTGTCAGCTGGAACACTGTGAAGCATAAGGGCAGATCAGAGATAGGTAGAGAGATTGGAAGTAAGTCATCATTGTCTTTAATCCTATTTTATTGCACACATTGTCCTCGTATTTACTAGCAGACAGCAGCTACCATAGACATTGGGACAAGTGGCGCATCTTTATATTTCTTGAGTTATTTGGTGTGTTAGAATACTGGAAGCTATTGCTCAAGGGCATCCAGGAGCATGTACTTCGGCTGTCGGACCGTTGAATTTGTGTGCTGTATTTTGGTAAGGAAATATTTTATGGAGATGATCACAAATATCTGCGATCAATGAAAGTAACACTACCTATCAACTAAGGCAGACTGGAAAACATAATAACATACACTAAAGAAAAGTACTCTCAAATTCTCACTTTTGTTGCGTGGTTCATTACTGGAGACCTTCCTCCCTATTACACACTGATATATTCTATATCACATGTGCCCCATGGTTCTTCCTTTCACTTACATTTAGGGGGTCCTCGGTTTAGCCCTTTATCATACTATATAGAGATAACTTTGCCAAGAG
Source organism: Ambystoma mexicanum (assembly GCF_040938575.1). NCBI lineage: Eukaryota > Metazoa > Chordata > Amphibia > Caudata > Ambystomatidae > Ambystoma > Ambystoma mexicanum. Next base: position 1,046,162,148 of record NC_090936.1, read on the forward strand.
TCTAAAATATCTCGCCTTCGGCCACCCCACACAGCTACTTCTAAACTTGGGTGAGTTGTGGCCATGGTTATTAAGTCAAGAGGCGGTGCATGGTTCCTGTATTTGAAGCCCTATTTTATAGGCAAATATCAGAGGGAGTATTTACTGATTTCAGGGGTAAGCTATCCATGCATGCTGAATACCAGATAGGCTCAATTACACTAATGTATAATTGTGTGTGATCCACCTGTGCAGCGATGCCTCACACAGTCAGGTGGTATGGACAAGGTTATTAGCATAATTGATCTAAAAACATTTGACCTAAAACATCTGATCGAATTTTCTGACCTTTTTTTCGGTCAAATATAATTAAATATAAATATCGGGATGGGTAAGGGTATAGATTAGGTTGAGGTGAAATCAGGGGGTTGCGGAAGGTCTCTAGACAGAAAAAAAGGTCAAATAAATTCAATCAAATGTGATTAGGTCAAATGTTTAAGTCAAATATACCCAAACCGTGGACAAGATAGTTAAAGCTTCACTCAAGAAGGTCATTACGTCTATTGCTGTAACCCTTTATGTTGTGATTGCCACAGAATATTCTGGCCAGTCATTCCTTAAGGAATCTCAGTCTCTTTTAGTGGCCCTTAAAGACTTTTCTGGCTGTGGTTATATCTTTGACTGAATTGTGAGGTGGATTTAGAACAGCAGATCGGTTTCCTCTTTGCTCTGCATTGACGTATCATAAAGGCCATGAGTCTGTCATTTTTAACTGTAGGGTCGAAGTAGGCCACTTTTGTCTGAGGACATGGAAGGGTTTGTTGGGGTAGTTGATAAAGGTGCCACGTGTAAAGAGAAGTTTGAATTGCGCTTGCCATATTGGTGGCTGGTGTGACAGCAATGTTGACATGATGTTGCAATTTAGCATGAATCCAGTGTCGCTAATGGGTATGAGGTGTGTGTTATATTTAGTGTTGTTTGTGTTTTAGTTCATACATTTTCGAATTGCATGTGCGCAGCAAGATAAATGCTAAAACTGCTGATATAATATAAACGCAATATAGGTGTGTCGTGACACATAGCGCCGAACAATTGGGCAGTGAGGAGCTCTACATGTGCATGCGAGGGGGGAGTTTGGCAATGGGAAAATCAGTGTGAGAGGATGCAGTAGTCCTGAACATACAAGTATAGGTACACATAGGGCCTCATTACGAGTCAGGCTGTATGGGGTTTACGGCGCCGTAAACAGCGCCGACCCTTACCGCCTGATTACGAGTTCCCTTTCCGCCATGGCGGTCTTTACACCTGCTTTTAGCAGGTGTAAAAAACCATGGCGGTAAGGGAACTTGGTGTTAATTACGCCACCGTAATTTACAGTGGCGTAATTAACGCCTTCCCCACTCCCATTATGCCCTATGGGGCAAAAATGAGAATGGGGAAGGGTAAATGGGGATTGGGGATTTACCGCCCCGCCAAGGTCGGAATGGGGCGGTAAATCCCCTTACCGCCATGGCGTAAACGTAGTTTGCGCCATGGCGGTAAAGTCACGGCCCTGGCGGTAACTTACCGCCAGGGTCGTAATGAGGCCCATAGATGGGGGTCGCTAGGGAAATAGGTTTTGGGCAGTGTGGATATACAGATCTGTTTTGCCACAGAGTTCAATGATAAGTTAGGAATTGTGCTGGCTGATATCCTGGGTTGTGCAATTGAACTCTGTGACTGAGAAACTAGTTTTACAATGTTGGGGAAAAACAGCAGCAGTTGCGATGAATATCAGATGGTCACTTTCGGGCAGGCCTCTTTATGGCCTGGTGAATTGTGAAGGGGAGATGCAATCTCTGTAAGTATATGGGTGTCTGTTATTGAATCACAGAGGGATTCCGGCCACCTGGTAGGGCTGGATTTTATGGCCGGACAATTAAACCTGATTCAGGTTGCTTGCGGGGAAAGGAGCACCGATAGATCATGGATTTTAAATTGAGTAGTCAAGGTGTGGGTTGGGACCATATGGGCTGGAATTATAAGTCGCATAGTTTAGAATGAATTGGGCGATAAATCCAGCAACAACAGATCAAAAGGAAATGTGCTTGTTCCCCTCCTCTTCACACCAAATGGAATCTGTGATAATTTAAATTGTTTTTAAGTTGTGTAAACTGTGTAACTAGGAGATGGGCTATGACTAAATATGAAAAGGCCCCAGAGAGGGGTGTAGTGTAAATATGAAACATACAATTATAAGTTAAAGAGGATGGTTCTTAGATGAATGTATCCAATAAGAAGTGTGGGAACTGAAGGGAAAATGGTTACATTGTATAGGTTTAACCAATCATGTGTGGGGGGGGGTTGACTTTGTAAGAAAACCTCTGGGAGTGTATTAACTTGCAAATTGTATAAGATCGTCAATTTAATTTTATGTCTGTCTCGGAAGCTGAACTGGCAAATATTATTGACCACCTTAAACCTACTAGCTGTCAAGGGGATCCCTAACCAGCAATGATTATAAGGTCCTGCACCCCTATCCTGATCACTGCCATGTGTAAATTTGTTATCGTCTCCTTTGCGGAAAATCATGTGCCAGGGGGGCTTAAGAATGCCTGCATCACCCCATTATTAAAGAAACCTGGACTGTGTCCTAACACAGCAGCCAATTACCGGCCTATCACCAACACTCCATTTCTTTTCAAATGTTTAGATTGTGTGGCTTACATCCAGATGTCCACTCATTTGAATGAACACATGATTTTAAATAAATGGCAATCAGGTTTTAGGCAGGGTCATGGAACGGAAACGGCGTTACTGGACCTTAAATCCAGGTCACTAGACTCCATGGATAAAGGTCCAACCACCTTGCTCATGGTGTTGGGTCTGTCTGCAGCTTTCAACCTGGTGCAACATCCTTTATTGGTCACTAGGTTGAAGGGAGTGGCTTACTTCTCAGACAACGCTGTGCTCTGGATCACCTCTTTCCTGAGTGATATATGTTGTAGAGAGTGCAGTAAGGACACTGAAGCTATACTAGTGCCTTTAGCATACGGTGTACCACAGGGTGCGTGTTTGTCACCCTCTCTATACAATGTCTTTACTGTTCCTTTTTTTAACCTTCTCGAGAAAGATGGTGTGGCTTTTACTAATTATGCGGATGACACTCAATGTGTCATCCCGCTAACAGGTATATTTCTGGAGAATGCAAGTACCATTAACAACGTCTATGACCTTAGGCAGACTTGGATAATACAGAATGGGCTAGCACTTAACAAAGAAAAAACAGAGCTGATGATAGTAGGGACTGAGAATAAAATAAGGAAGTTAGGGCCTGACTACAAGTGTTTTTCTATTGCAGGGTGTGATATCATTACAAAAAAGAAAGTGAAAACACTAGGTGTCGTACTAGACCAGAACTTGAACATGAAAGCTCATGTGAGCAGCCTAGTTTCTTCATCAGCCTACTATATAAAGCTGCTGGCTCACCTAAGGCCATTCATTTCGCGAACTAACACTGAAATAATAGCAAGGGTTATTGTGGGGTCAAAGATAGACTACTGCAGTAGTCTGCTAGTTGGCATCCCCAAATCAGAATGCAACCACATCCAAGTCATTCAAAATAGTGCGGTCAGAGTTGTCACCGGACTTAAACGGAAAGACCACATCTCAGACGCAGACATGGTTTACACTGGCTCCGATTGGAGGCCAGGATTCATTATCGTCTACTTTTAATCACCCACAAATGCTGTGCCGGGACTATGCCAGTTTACTTGAGTGAGGTATTATCTGAGAAACCTACTGTAAGGCTCCTCAGGTCTAACAATACTAATTAGCTGAAGATGCCAGTCTGAAAATCCAGCAAGGCTATGAACTGTCCGTTTTCTATGGCCGCACCTAGGGCATGGACTGCCCTTCCGCCCGACCTTAGAGAAATGGGCTCAACAGCAGTTTTCAGAAAGAGGCCTAAAACCCTGTTATTGTATTGATGACTGCTATGAACCTACCTAAGATCCAGGATCAGTGTATCTAGACTGTGAACTTCTCTCTCTCCAGGAATGTTCCACATTTTTGTCTGTCTTGTGTGCTCTGTCTCAGTTTATATGTGCCCGTAAATCTCAGGGTCCTTGATGCGCATTACAAATAGAATAAAGTAAAGTAAAGTTCTTTGTGTAGTTCAGGGAGACAGGTTAGTTTGACTCTATGATGTCATCTAACCCCTCCCGGCCGTTTATACAATAAACTTGCTTTATGGACAAAGTGTGCACTTACTCTTTAAAGGTGGGCCTGCTTTGGGTTACAGTGATCAAAGGCCCACTCCTACAGGTACATCTGCACAAAGGAGCTGTGCATAAAGCACCTTGAGTGGAACAGATACCAATGGCTCTTTTGGTTGTGCATTTACAAAGCCAGACCTATGGTATTTGCCAATGCTTGTGTTTTAAATTAGCTATATGTTACTTGCACACTATGAAAAGAACTCTATGCACAACTCACAGTAGGAGACCCAAAGGGATCTGGGTATTTTTGAAGACATATTTAGGAGCATCTTAAACAAGTTTTGTTGTGTGTCTGACGGTTTTACAAAGAAAGAACATATACTGGATAAAATGAATCTCAGAAATAGTTTTACGTAAAAAGTATTGATGAGTCAAACCATTTTATTCCGCATGAAAAATTGGGTACGTCCACTCAGCTCAGAGAACCTTGAATTCACTAACCATTTCAGTCGATTTGATGGTGATCCAAAATGTAAAATGAATAATTCCAAAAGATGTTAAAACCTGTTTTTGATTTTTGGCACATAGGTGTAGCAAAGCATTGTGACACAGTGTACCCAGAAAATGATGGTAAGTGTCTGAGAGGTGAGGATTAGATTTTCAAATGCGTACATATACATCATTTGTTTGCCCATGTCACCTCTCTTCCACAAACTTGCTGTGCAGACATGTGTGGATCACGTCACAGCAAGGTAGAGATAGCACCTGCCATTAGCTCTTTCATGCTGTCATTCGGTGTTTGCAATTGCAAGCTAATGAATAAAGCTGTGTTGTTAGAATTCACCTGGCCATATCGTTATCTTGTTGATGTGGTGCAGAAGAGTTGACTTTCTCTGTAAATGGTTAACTTTGTTGCCTTTTCTGCATTTAAGTGTCATATGTCGGCCCTGTGTCTTTCACAGGAGCTGCATGTAATGCCAACAGACCTCCCCTGGTTGTTTTGCCTGCAACTTCTCTAATTCTCTGCTGCATACAAGACCCTCCCAGCGGGAAAGGAGAAGAGGACAAAACAACAAACAACACTCGGAATCTTCCTATCTCTCGTCCTTCTTTCAAACTAACAGGGTAATCTTCATACATGTTCTTCTCAGCTGAGTGCTGGGAGGAGCTATCTGAAACTTTGTTTCAGTTTCTTGTTGGCTGCTCCAGTTTTCTGGATACCACTTTGATCCTTTGAATTTTCTATTCTCCTTTCTTTTTCTTTAAAAAAAAATCTCTTAAGGAGTGCTTCTTGTTGTATACTCCTAATATATTTAATTACAGTTTCTTCCTTCAATGCTGATACGTCTTTTCCTGAACGTATCCACTAGTCCAAGTCTCCAATTTTCGTTCTAACCTCAATCTGGGACTTGTACCTCTTCCGGAACGGAACCACTTTCCATGCTCCCGCACTTGCCGGTTCTCTCGCTGGTGTAGGTGGCAGCAAGATAAAAAAAAAGTGGCACACCCACACCCATAAGCTCTCTTGCCTTTTCTCTGTAACATGCTCGTAGCTGGGATGACAATGCTCTGTCAGTCTCTTGGTGCATGCACATGCGTGAGAGCCTGAGATTTCTCGCATGGTTGAAGGAGATTGGGAATAAGGGACCCCTTCTCCCGACTGTCTTGATACAATGAAGCTGCTTTCCTGTTCTGAGGCAAAGCGCAACCTCCAAGCAATGGGGATTACAAAACCAGCCCTCGACCAATTGACAGGGTAATTCATAGAATTTCGCAGAAAAGTGTCGCAAGCGGCTGGCGCAGAGTGTCCGTGTGCGATTGTCTGCGCCAGGCACGTGCGATAAAACCGATTTCCGCGCACAGCGTATTCATGGATTTCATGCTCCCAAACCAGCCGTGGCGCAGAGTATCGCAGCGAGCCTGCAGCAGCGCCAGTAACGCCCCCAAGAACGCCCTCGCGCAAGGAAAAGCCATCAAAATCGCAAAATCATCGCAAAGGGCTGCGCTAACCCTGGACCACTTTACAGGGCTGCCAAACAAGGAACGCAAAGCGGGCAACCTTCATATCAGGAGTACGCGGGAAGTTATACACGCGATTAGCCAGGGTACGTGTATTACAGGGGTACGCGGGAAGTTCAACACGCGATTGGCCAGGGAAAGTGTATTACAGGGGTACGCGTGAAGTTCAACACGCGATTGGCCAGGGTACGTGTATTACAGGGGTACGCGTGAAGTTCAACACGCGATTGGCCAGGGTACGTGTATTACAGGGGTACACGGGAAGTTCAACACGCGATTGGCCAGGGTACGTGTATTACAGGGGTACGCGGGAAGTACAACACGCGATTGGCCAGGGCACGTGTATTACAGGGGTACGCGGGAAGTTCAACACGCGATTGGCCAGGGTACGTGTATTACAGGGGTACGCGGGAAGTTCAACACGCGATTGGCCAGGGTACGTGTATTACAGGGGTACGCGGGAAGTTCAACACGCGATTGGCCAGGGTACGTGTATGACAGGGGTACGCGGGAAGTTCAACACGCGATTGGCCAGGGTACGTGTATTACAGGGGTACGCGGGAAGTACAACACGCGATTGGCCAGGGTACGTGTATTACAGGGGTACGCGGGAAGTTCAACATGCGATTGGCCAGGGTACGTGTATTACAGGGGTATGCGTGAAGTCTTACATGCGATTAGCCAGGGCACGTGTATTACAGGGGTACGCGGGAATTATCACACGCGATTTGGCAGGGCACGTGTATAATAGGGGTGCGTGGGAATTATCACACGCGATTAGGCTGGGTACGTGTATAATAGGGGTGCGTGGGAATTATCACACGCGATTAGGCTGGGTGGGTCCTCACAGGTGTTCCCTGTACACCCTCCACGGCCCCTGCAGGCAGCCCACAAAACAGGGGACTACCCTGCACACCTGCTCATGTCCCCCTGCACCCCCAGCCACCAGGGGCACCCTCCACCAGGCCCCCACCCATGTCTCCCACCACCCCCAACCCCCAGCAGTGCAGGGGCACCCACCACCAGGCCCCCACCCATGTCTCCCACCACCCCCACCCCCCAGCCACCAGGGGCACCTGCCAGCAGGCCCCCACCCATGTCTCCCACCACCCCCACCCCCCAGCAGTGCAGGGGCGCCCTCCACCAGGCCCCCACCCATGTCTCCCACCACCCCCCACCCCCCAGCCACCAGGGGCACCCTCCACCAGGCCCCCACCCATGTCTC